>NC_081330.1:94156246-95506246 GCF_026419965.1 Kogia breviceps | reverse complement strand
AGTTATAATTAAGTGATATTGGAACTTTAATACTGTAAATACACTATGGTTCTTTTTCTTTGAGGACTATTTGAGTTTGAATGTTTAAAATGCCTTCTGGTCTGTGTTTTATTTTCCATTGCTCTTCATTATTTTCTGTCAGTTGTTTTTAACTATTCAGCTGTTATCTTTAATTATTGTGGCACAGATTAAAGCACAAATTACATCTTTTTCATATTTTATTATTTTCTTTGTATTGCCTATTGGGTCCACATTGCTGGCAGCATTTTCCTCAGTGGCCTACAATGTGATAACTTCTGTAATTAATCTTAACTGCCTTACCAGATTTTTTCATGTCAGTGACTTAAAACCACACTGATGATCTCCAAGTCAGGCTAAATTCTTCTAAAGCATACAGTGAGATCCCTGAATTTCTAAAATATAATTCTTTAGAAAATAAGGTTTTTATGTTAGTCCTTTTGTCTAGATGTTACACTACCACTCACTTCAACTCTGGGCCTAAAGAGAATAGGCGTGTTTTAATATCCACATCAAATCCTATACTGAGCTCTCCTTGGATGCAATGCCTTGGCTTGCTGCCAATTTGTACTGCCCTCCACCTGCTCTCCACTCAGCTGCTGGGACCTCTGTCCCATTTCCTAGGTAGTGCTGCTGCCACTCTCCTGGAGCAGGGTCTTCCTCCCTCTTCTATTCTCTATAGTCTCAGGAAAGTTGCTGGAAAATGGGGGAAAATGTAGCGGTCCAAAACTAACATCATGGACCGTACGGAACCTAAGGGTATTCTGGAAGAACATTGTCAGAAAGAGTTTCATGGAGGTACAAGTTATAAACAGTAGCAGTTACCTTAAGTTTTCATTAATAAAGTCTTATGCCATGGGTAACTACGTGTGATGATGTTTAATATATTAAAGATTATACTCTTTTCCATCTCAGTTTTGAGGTGTATATAAACGTTGACTTCAGAATTTTAAAGTACATTTTTAGAGATTTATTGTCAGCTCTTAACTCTTAAAGACAGTTTGTAGTAGCTAGATACATCAAAACACTATAGACCTGTGGGGTTGCTTGGGTTATTTCAGTAAATTTAGGCCTCAGTTTATTAATGAAGAGACAAGAAAAAAATGCTCTGATAAACTGGAGATAAAAATCTCCTGAGGCTTAGAGAAAAGTCAAGGTAGCAAATGGTATATGTCATGTTGTTTGCCATTTCTGTTCCGTTGATGGTGTCCTGAGCTGAGCAGGGGTCCAGAACTTAGAAGGGGAAAATGACGTAGGTGCAAGAGACTTGATGTTTCTGGTGTAGGAACTTCATAACGAAAGATAATTAAAGTGTAGGTCAGTTTATCTACAGAGCACGGTTTCATTTCTCTACCAAATGATGAGGGTGAATTTGAAATTAAGTGTAAGCCAAAATTTAAAATAATTGGGCAATGACTAATTTCTTCTTACTCTACTCTGCTTAGGAAAAGAGTTTCAAGATGGGAGAAAAGGATTTAAAATGGGATAATATCTAAATCCTTCCCAGCACCTGCTTCTTTAACTTTAATGCCTTTCTCCACTTTGGATTGTTGTATTAAAGTTTCATTATTTGGCTTGAAATATTATAAAGTGTTGGGCATTTACATGTTCAGAAGATAAAGTCTGTTTCTGTTATCCACATCTCTGTCTTTGCATTAGCATTTTCAGTGGAAAAAAGTTATAGTCACTATATAGACAGCTACTACCTACATCAGTTCCTTAAGGGAAATTCCTGTTTGTTCCAGACTTGACCTCAGTAGGCAGGGAGTCAATCTTTGACATACAGTAAGAAACTGCTAGATACAGTTTGATCGCATAGTGCATTCTCACTACCCTCTTATTTTCACATATGTGGTTAATCTTTAAAGTGTTCATTATTTTTAATCTGACTTTTTGTTGGGTTCATCTTTGTGGTCAATGCTATACATCAGAAGGTGGTTATAATACTTTGGCTTCTTTTCTGTTTAAAAATTGTAATTGCAACATTCAATGGCTGAGTTAATTTCAGCTCCCTTAGTCATGCCTCACTTTTTTTTTTCTCTTTTAAAATAAAGGCAGCTACAGCTTTCTTTGTTTTATTTACTTTCCCATTTGCTTTTTTTCTTTTAATTGTTACAGAATTGTAGAAATGACAGAAGCAGAATTCTGCTAATCAATCAAACCCTTTTTTCTAGCCTCATTTCTCAATGTCCAGAATGTTGTAGAAGCTTAAATTTTTGTGTCACGTTTAACTAGCATAAGATGCTCTTTTATGGTACAGTTTTAATACTCAGTCCATATCCTTAAAATACTTGGTCCAATTCCTTAAAATATTAATACTATACAGTACATCCATCTCCTGCTCTGGCAAACAAATTTTATGTATTTGGAGTCATATTTTGTTTAAATTCTAAAGTTGAAGAGTGGTAGATAAACAATTCAGCATGAAAATTTATTTATTTGGAAATTGTAAGTGAATGTTTTATCTTGGCATTGGTTTAATGATAATATTTGAATTGTTTCTTTACTAGTCCCAGCCAAGTATTTTCTACTGCCATGGAGTTTATAAATTAATACCAATTTTATACCTAAATTTAAGAGGTTAGATGTCATGTCTATCTTTTTTTTTTTTTTTTTTTTTTTTTTTTTGCGGTACACGGGCCTCTCACTGTTGTGACCTCTCCCGTTGAGGAGCACAGGCTCTGGATGCGCAGGCTCAGCGACCATGGCTCACGGGCCTAGCCGCTCCTCGGCATATGGGATCTTCCCGAACCGGGGCACGAACCCATGTCCCGAACCCGTGTCCCCTGCATCGGCAGGCGGACTCAACCACTGCGCCACCAGGGAAGCCCGTGTCTATCTTTAAATGTACAGGGCACTCCTACTTTGTGGAGAGATATATTGAAAGCTGGTAATGAGTAGAATATTCATTTATTTAACCTTTAACCTTAAATGTTAGTTGAACTTAAAATTTCACTTTAATGACTATTTTCACGTACTTAAAAAAAGTTATTTTAAACTTAATTCATTCTTTGATACTTGTCTTGAACTCTTGTTTTTACTTGAGTTGAGAAAATTTAAAAAGGGTCACCTGTGATGCTATAGTGTAACATCTCAAAAGTGTGTAACAGTGAAATTTCAAGCCTTAGTTTTCATTAGAGCCAACCAAAACAGGCTGATTTGTAAGGTTTTTCCAGTGCTACAAAAGCTACAAAATTCCACTGCTAGAAAAACATAGCAAAATAAGGAAAATTAATTTTGATTCAACCTTTATTCTATTATTTATGATAAAAATTTGCTAGTTCCTTCTTCAGTAAGTAAAATTACTAAGTTTTAAACTCCTTATCATAATAATTACAGTTTTCAAATTCTTATCTGAAATTTTAATATATTAAGAGTATTTGATAGTTTAATATAATGATTAGTTTCAAACTTGTAATAATTGGGTGAGGTAGGTTAGTTACTCTGGAATGATTTGAAGGCTCAAAATTATATCTCGGGCTTCCCTGGTGGCGCAGTGGTTGAGAATCCGCCTGCCGATGCAGGAGACACGGGTTCGTGCCCTGGTCCGGGAAGATCCCACATGCCGCGGAGCAACTAAGCCCGTGAGCCATGGCCGCCAGGCCTGCGCGTCCAGAGCCTGTGCTCCGCAACGGGAGAGGCCACAACAGTGAGAGGCCCGCATACCGCAAAAAAAAAAAAAAAAATTATATCTCACTGATCTTCTGAGTTAGGTAGAAACTTTAGGAAATTGGAAATATCTTTCTTTTTCTTTCTTACACTAAAAGAATTGCAGTTTGGGAATGATTCTACCATATTTTAATAATCTGTAATTTAACAAACATGATACCTTCATTAAAGAAAAAGAAACACCAAATACTAGTAAGTAATCATTATATAGAGTGTCAGATAATGGATAGCAACTATATGCCTCATTTAAAAAATTGGTATAATTAGCTGTAAAATTTAGTAGGTTGGAGTCTTGCTGAATTTTGCCAAGGAGTTACATGGAAAATTCTTTCCAACATTTGAGAAAAGAAAGGAAAAGGTCTTTTCAGGTTTGAGAATTGTCACTAAGATATTCTGGTTATAGTTACTGAGATGAGACATAGAAAGAGAGATATATTCTATTTTTACTATTACCTAGACCTTTTTTGGTCAAGTTATTGTTTTAACATTTAATGGAAAGAATCTGGTGGTGGAAGTTGGTGGAGAGGAAATTGGAGTTTGTGTTTGTTCTTAAGGTAAAGAAAATATATTGGAAAATTACCAGCGAAATAAGGAAATGTCATCAATAATTCGTGTGTTGTAGTATCTTTTCTATTACTTTTCTTCAGTGGGAGATATAGGAAATCAAGCTAAGTAATTACTAAAATGAATAATTATTCTCAGTTTTTTCCTGGTGGATCCAAATCTCATGGATTTCTGCAACTACCCAGTAATTTAATTAGGACTTAATTCAGGATTTTTTTTTCTGCTTTCTAAATAAATGTACAGCTGATTTATTCTCCCTTCTTCTTTTTTTAAGGAATCTAGGTAAAAATGGCTTATCTAACAGTAGCATTTTATTGGATAAATGTCCGCCTCCAAGACCACCATCTTCACCATACCCTCCCTTGCCAAAGGACAAGTTGAATCCACCTACACCTAGTATTTATGTGAGTCTGAATTGACTGACTAGAAGTAAATCAAACCAGTGTTTGCACCTACCTGTCTTTCATAAGATCTTGCTTTAAATCAATTTGGATGCCCTTTAGGAAACTTTAGAATTATTGGCAGCAGCTTGAATGTTTTGGGGAAAAAAAATGATGTATTCAAAAAGACTTTGTAATAGCATTTAAAACGTGCCTTCTCAGCTATTAACTGCGATTACATTACAGTAGTGAGAAATACTTTTTACTGCACCCAGTTTTGAGCAGATTTAGGCAAAAACTACCTAAAAGTGTAACTTCTTTTTGAGTAAGCTGTGTTTTAAATCTGCATTCTACTAGTTGTAAGGACCTTAACATTATTCTGTTTTATACATCTACTAAAAAAAGATATTTACCTTCAAAAAAAAGCGTTCGAGAACATAAAATTTGATAAGAAATATGTCATTAAAAAGCTTAATAGATTATTTAAAACTGGTGATTAGTTTTACTTAATGGACATTTAGACATGTGGTATAGGAAGTTGATAAGAGTTCAATCAAAGCAGCTCTTATTTATGTTTCTCCGAAATAGGTCCTCCTACCCCATTTCCTTCCATCTTCCCACTTCTACCCCAAATGAAGAAATTTTAAACTATTGAGTGTTTTTGGAGATTTGACCCTATTTTCAAACCTCTAGGAGCCAACTGTTATCGTATTAATCCTTTAGTATGTAAGGGAAGCACTGGGATACATGTGTAATAAAACTTTTATACTGAGGTCTGGGGGGGCGGAAATGCAAAATTATTATTATCTTTTACGGGTTGTCTTCTTCAGCCTGCTTTCATTTTGGTAATATTATTTTAAATGCTGATTTTTTTCCCCTCTCTTTTGTGATAAGAGAAAAAACACATAACATAAAAGATATCATCTTCACCATTTTTAAGTGTACAGTTCCATAGTGTTAAGTATATTCTAATTGTTTCAAAACAGCTCTCCAGAACATTTTCATCTGGCAAATCTGAAATTCTATACACATTAAAAAAACAACTCCCTCTTCCCTGGTCTCCCCAGCCCCTGGTAACCACCACTTTACTTTCTGTTTCTATGAATTTGACTACTTTAGATACCTCATATAAGTGAAATTATACACAATTTTTCTTTTTGTAACTGGTTTATTTTCACTTAAAGTATCTTCAAGATTCATCCACATTATAGCAGATGATAGGACTTTCTTCTGTATCTGTCTCATATACTTTGTTCAAGATATAATGGACAAGAGAAATGTATGTGGTTACTAATTACAATTGGAATCAAAAGACATAGTGATAAAATGCTATAAAACATAAAATAGGAATAACAACACATAGGGTGTATTTATTTAAATTGCAGTAAATAATGAATATAAATTTGGCATAATATTTTCTAAAAGGTCTGCTTTATGGAGCTCTAACAATATGTTTTAATTTTACAGTTGGAAAATAAACGTGATGCTTTCTTTCCTCCATTACACCAATTTTGTACAAATCCAAACAACCCTGTTACAGTAATACGTGGCCTTGCTGGAGCTCTTAAGTTGGGTAAGCTTTAAATAAGAAAAAGGAAAAGTGTATATATTTCCTTTACTGTCTATTAACTTCTAAAGCACTGGCAGAAACTTTTCTCTATTTTATAGTTTTTCACATTTTCATTTTAATATGTGTGTGAGAGAGAGAAAGAGTACTTATTACTTCTTTAATCCATAACGTGAAGATACGATGATAATGGTTAAATTAACTGATGGTGTTTTAATTTAACTTTTATTTTCATCCAATTGTATAATTATAATTTAGGTTGACTAATAGAAGAAATTTTTAAAGATAAAATATAGGTAAAATTTGATATTACTAATAAGTACTGTAGCCCCCTAAGTGGTTCCTGTCACCCGCAGAGATTGAATAAACAAGTGAATCTTTAGCCCCTGGCCCCTTGATTATTCTCCCTCTGTTGATGACATGATGATTAGGTCCAGGGCTTCAGCGTATGGTTGTGCAAATCTGGCACAAACTTCAGGGTGTGCAGAGGCCCTGGTTAGTTTTTAGGGGGATTGGATAGAACACCATAAAACATTTTCCTTTTTTTTCTTAAAAAAAAAAAAAACCACAACACTTAAAAAATATTATTCCATTAGCTCTCTATTTTACATTTAGCAGTGTATATATGAGGGTGGGAGGGAGATGCAAGAGGAGGGGGATACGGGGATATATGTATGCATATAGGTGATTCACTTTGTTATACAGCAGAAAGTAACACTAACGCAATTATACTCCAATAAAGATGTTAAAAAAATATTATTCCAAATATAATTTTATTTATTAACTACATTTATTTATTTATGAAGACCTGGGACTTTTCTCTACCAAAACTTTGGTAGAAGCTAACAATGAACACATGGTGGAAGTGAGGACACAGTTGTTGCAGCCAGCAGATGAAAACTGGGATCCCACTGGAACGAAGAAAATCTGGCACTGTGAAAGTAATCGATCTCATACTACAATTGCTAAATATGCACAGTACCAGGCCTCCTCTTTCCAGGAATCATTGAGAGTAAGTATTTATTTCCTGAAGATTATTTTATTTTGGAGATCGTTTGTTTTATTATTTTATAGTTTACTTTGAAAGGGCACTTTACTTTTGTAAACATCTCATTTTATGTTATATAAAATAGTTTATGATTATTATTTTTATAACATACTTTATAAGTGCTATCCGGTTTGCTCTTACTACTAAGTCTAAGCAAACCTATGGGTTGATAAGTATTGTTACTGTCTAGTGAGATGTCTTCCTCTTTTCTGGGATATTTCTGTTTAGAGAAGGGTTTCTTAACCTTGGCGTTATTCACATTTTGGGTTGGGTAATTCTTTGTTGTGGGGAGCTGTCCTGTGTATTGTAGAATATTTAGTAGCATCCCTGGCCTCTCCCTACTAGATGTCCATAGCACACCCCTTAACCCCTATCCCAGTTATGACAATCAAAAATGTGTCCAGACATGCCAGATGTCCCCTGCAGGGCAAAATTATCCCTGATTGGGAACCACTGATATTAGAGGCTAAACTAAATCTTAAGTTTGCTTTATGCTTGCAGAGTCCCTTGTCTTATTCCTTCCCATTAAACTCTACGAGGTTAGTATTATCTGATTTATAACTCCCCCAAGAAGCATCATTACCCATCTCGGTTTGAAAGAGAAAACTCCAGGAGAGGCATAAATTATTTCAAAATATACAGAAAATAAAAGAATAAAACTGAAAAATAATCAGGATTATTATTAAAAGACTCATAGGACTTTCAGCAATGAGGCATTATTAAAATCCTTTAGCAAAGAAATGAGAACTTTGAATTCTCCTATGAAGTGAACATAAAACATCCATAGGGCTTCCCTGGTGGCACAGTGGTTGAGAATCTGCCTGCCAATGCAGGGGACACAGGTTCGTGCCCCGGTCCGGGAAGATCCCACATGCCGCGGAGCGGCTGGGCCCGTGAGACATGGCCGCTGAGCCTGCACGTCCGGAGCCTGTGCTCCGCAACAGGAGAGACCACAACAGTGAGAGGCCCGTGTACCACAAAAAATAATAATAATAAATAAAAATAAATCCATAAAAGTGAGTTTATTAAATGTATTACTCAAACACTTATCTGTACTAAGTTGTTCTGTACATATCCCACAGCTGAAATTTAATATGCACCTGCAAGTCTTTAATTTGTAGTTCATTAGATTTGCTTATCTCTGTTTAAAATTTTGCCCTGAGTTCACATTTTCAATCAAGGCAATATTTGTACCTGCTAATCATATATTTGTGTTCCTTTCTTACTACCACTCCCCATATCCTATAGAGAAATTCATTTAATAAAAACTATCCTGCAACTTTCATGAATTGCAGTGAATTTGTTGTCCATATAAATCTCTCTGGTTCAAACTTTTGAGATACTTCAATTCTGTGGTAGTATTACGGTCAGAAAAGAATAGATAGTAAGCAGGATTCAGAGATCATCAAAGGAGTATTTGGAAGAAGATGAGAGGCACAGTACTTAAATGGAAAGGGATCCATAATCAAAGAAACAGTGATTTCTTGTGTGCCTTGGAGGTATGGACCATTATGTGTGGAAAACTTGACAAATGTTTAAAAAAACGTATACATTTAGGGCTTCCCTGGTGGCGCAGTGGTTGAGAATCCGCCTGCCGATGCAGGGGACACGGGTTCGTGCCCTGGTCCGGGAAGATCCCACATGCCGCGGAGCAACTAAGCCCGTGAGCCATGGCTGCTAGGCCTGCGCGTCCGGAGCCTGTGCTCCGCAACGGGAGAGGCCACAGCAGTGAGAGGCCCGCATACCGCAAAAAAAAAACAAAAACAAACAAAAATATATATATACATTTAGAAAGAGGGAGGCCAGAATGTCACTAAGTATAGTTAACTCAGAAATCATAGGATAGTATTAAGAGGTACCATGTCTGTGACACAGAAATCATAAATAATAGTAATATTTTCATTGAAAAGCACCTATATTTATTCAACACTTAATTTACTTAATAAAGTTGTAAATGTTTATCATTCATGTGTAATTCATTGTGGGGGGAAAAAGATTTAACCTAGGAAGAACTTCTTCCATTTGTCTGTAATAAAGAATAGAGAACATCTTACCCTCCCCCCTTCCCTATCTATTCCATACATATATAGCTACATACACACGCACACACCTCTGTTAGTTTAGGAAATTTTTATAATCAAGATTAACACTTCTTAGGCCTCTCAACTTTCCTTAAATTTCCTCTTGAAAATGGGCCACGAATGAGAATCTCTAGTTTTTCCCCTTATAGAAGAATATTAATAAGGAAGAACTCAGGATAACTTCGTGGCCGATGGAGGAGGTTGGATACCATGCCAGTGAGCTTTGACTTTTCTTGACTTTCTATTTAATGTGGTCTTTGAAGAAATTTTCATGTGAAAGAGGTCTGTAGTTAACACCACTGATCTATATGTAAACTTTTCAATTGTATGATGGAAAGGATATTTGGTTGTAGAATACATACTAAGCTGGATTGCTTTTTGCTTAATCTATAGGAAGAAAATGAGAAAAGAAGTCACCATAAAGACCACTCAGATAATGAATCTACGTCTTCAGATAAGTAAGTCGTTTGTAATATCCACTTAGTATTTCTGTTTAAAAGGCATGTTTCTAATATTATCTCTCTTTTTAAGTTCTGGGAGGAGAAGGAAAGGACCCTTTAAAACCATAAAGTTTGGGACCAACATTGACCTGTCTGATGACAAAAAGTAAGTCTTCATAGTAGTGTTTCTGTGAACTGATGCAAAGAGGTTTCCTATTAGCAAGACTGAGAATTGTTTACAACTTCCTCTTCTGTTTTGTTCCTTGTCATTTTTCTAAGTTGATATACAAGTTTTAGCCAAATTATTTTTGCTAGGTTTTGTGATTATTTTCTTTGACTTAAAACTATTGTACAAATTTTCATCAAGACCCTTCTATATGTAGTTATATAATCATAAAATTATAATTATATAAAATATATTTATAAAATAGAATTATACAAAAATTATAAAAATAGGGAAGTCAGTTTTTTCTTTTATTTACTTAATAATTTTTATGCTTTTTGTTTGGAAGTTTTCTTTGCAAAATTAAAAAATTTAAGCATTCCAGGGTTTCCTATGCAAAAGTAAAATATTTATAGATTTGATTGTTTTTCTGATTGGACCACAAGGTTTTTGAAGAAATGGTTAACTTGTACAAATATTTATAGCAGGGTTTCACTCTTGATCTGATATTTTATTGCAGGTGGAAGTTGCAGCTACATGAGCTGACTAAACTTCCTGCTTTTGTGCGTGTCGTATCAGCAGGAAATCTTCTAAGCCACGTTGGTCATACCATACTGGGTATGAACACAGTTCAGCTATACATGAAAGTTCCAGGAAGTAGAACACCAGGTAACTTTTATGAACTAACGCATTGACACACTGATCAAAATGTGAAACATGAAAAAGACAACTGGATTCTTTCCATTTATAATGAATGAAACTGAAAGGCTTATTTCGATTACAAGATTTGACTCTTGAACTGAGCTCAGATTATTAAGATTTTTCCACTTGGTAGTATCTTTTTTGAAATATAACATCACAGAAACAATAGCAGTGTAATCTGGAAACACAGTCATTGGAGCACTCCTGGGAAAATACGTCCCTTTGACTTAAAGACTATTTTTGATGCCATCTACTGCAGTGTGACAGTTTTTTCTAAACTTATTTTTACCACAATCACAATAAGAAATATATTTTATATTATGACCTAGTGCACATGTATGTATACAAAAACAGTTTCATAGAACAATACATTTTCTAATCTATTCCATTCTATTTCATTTAAAAAAGAAGGTGTAGGTTGCAATCGTCTTATTGGGTTATGGTGTACAGTTTACACCGACACTTGATGTGGAGACATTACTAGACTCACCATAGTATCTAGTCCAGACTTTACCACTAACTAGGCTTGTCACTTTGGCAAGTCACATTTCTTCTCTGGGTCTTTTTTTTTTCTTCTCCATTTGTAAAATGAAGTTACACTGGTTTTAGACTTAAAATTCTGTCCGATACTAATGTATCATGTTTTTTGTGCTCCCTTTAATTGACATGAAATTTCACAGGGTGATGTTCAAAATATTTAACAATTAAGATGGGTGTTGGTAATAACGAGTTCAGTTGTACCAATGCCTACATTGGTAGGCATATCACCCTCATGTGCTTGTCTGCTACTTGAAGTAGCCATGGTTTGAAGACAGATTGCTTCCTTCTTTATTATCTGGTTATTTAATTGTAGCTAAAAAATTGTTTCAGAGTAGGCCTATGCTTGTGTCTGGATAATGTAGGTCAGTGGTTCCCGGTTCTGGCTGCTCATTAGAATCTTCTGGTAAAGTTTTAAAAAATATATAGTTGACTAATATCTGGAGATTGGGATCCCAGGCATCCATATTAAAAAAAAAAAAAAAAAGTTCTCCAGAGGATTCTAATGTACAGCCAGGATTAGGCTGTAGTTTTTGTCCTCAGGCTATTGGAAGCCTAATTTAGTGATATTTTATCCATAATTGGATGAAGTGGAAACAGTTCTGGAATAAATGGCAGAAGACTATCTACTCCCCGCTCTGTCATTTAGATTCCAATGTAAATGCTAAGCAAGTTATTCGAACTCTCTAGAGTTCATTTTTCTTATGCATGTAGTATTGGACTGGTTCTATTAAGATTCATCTCAACCAAAATTTTCTCTCATCAATTTGAATTATTTTATGCAAATAGTATTATCCCCACATCAAAGAATGCAGTTTTTCATTACACATCAAGGGGTAAGCAAACTTGATAGATCACTTTGTCACTTGTGTCTAGACTGTTGGGGTGTTTTTGGTTGGTTTATATACAGGGTATTAGTTTTTCAGAAGTGTCTTATGGAACGTTAAAGAATTCTCTGAAGAATTCCCTTAGGGTAGTGCTATCCAATAGAAATATAATGCAAGTCACATATATGACTTAAAATTTTATAGTGACATTAATGTAAAAATAAATAGGTGAAATTAATTTAAACCCAGATGTATCTAAATATTATCATTTTAACATGTAATCAGTATAAAAATTATTGGGACTTCCCCCCCTTTTTATATTGTCTTTGAAATCCAATATGTACTTTGCAGTTGCTGCACATCTCCGTTCACATTACCGTATTTCGGGTGGTTACTGTATTAGACAACTTGGTATTAGAAGAAATGTTAATTAGTTCCATTCAGTTTTTAAAAATTATTTTGAATACTTTTTCATGGGCCAAACACTTCGATCCCGGAGTTACCTAGATAGGTATGTAACCTGCTTTAATGGACTTTATGATCAGTCTATGTTCTAAACTAGAGATGCTCTCAGGCTCTATCCTGAAAGGTTTTTAGTAAGATGATGGGGTCCCAACATCTCTAGTTTTAATTAGAGGTAAATTTTATTTAGAGTCCATGCCATGGACAATTCCAGCCATCTACCTGTGGTAAGAGACTGTTGTAAGTATTAAGAGTACTGTCTTCACATTATACTGTGATATATAGAAGAGTCAGGGTGTGGTGTGCACAGACAGGGTATGGCAAGAGCAACTACATTTTTCTTTATTGAGGTAAAAGTCACATAACAAAAGTAACCCCTTTGAAGTGTGCAGTTCAGTCACATTTAGTACATTCACTATGCTGTGTAGCCATCACCTCTGTGTAGTTCCAAGACATTTTCATCAGCCGAAAAGGAAACCCCATAACAATTAAGTAGTCATCCCATTTCCCCCCTTCCTCTCAGCCCCTCACAACCCCTAGTCTGCTTTCTGGCTGTATAGAGTTACCTGTTCGGATGTTTCATATGAATGGAATCATACAATATGTTGCCGTTTGTGTCTGGCTTCTTTCACTTAGCATGTTTTTGGGGTTCATCCATATTGTATCAATGGTTCATTTCTTTTTATGGCCAAATAATATTCCATCATATGGATATAGAACATTTTTTATCCATTCATCACTTGAGCATTTGGGATGCTTCCACTTTTTAGCTGTTGTGACTACAGTGTTTCTATAAACAGTCATGTACAAGATTTTGTTTGAATACCTGTTTCCACTTCTTTTGGTTATATACCTAGAATTACAATTGCTGGGTCATATAGCAATTCTGTGTTTAAGTTTTTGAGGACTTCCAAACTGCTTTCTACAGCAGCTGCAACATTTTACATTCCTGACAGCAGTGTGCAAAGGTTCCAATTATTCCACATCCTCACCTGCATTGATTATTTTCCATTATTTTCTTATTGTGGCTGACCTAGCGGATATGACATGTTTTTTCATTATGGTTTTGATTTTCATGTGCCTGTTGTCCATTTGTGTATCTACTCTGGGGGAAATGACTGTCAAGTTCTTTCTTCATTTTTTAATTGAGTTGTTTGTCCTTTTGTTGTTGAGTTCCAAGAGTTCTTTATATATTCTGGATATTAATTCTTTTATCAGATATATGATTTGCAGTATTTGCTCCCATTTTGTAGGTTATCATTTCACTCTTAATTGTGTCCTCTGATGCACTAAAGTTTTAAATTTTGATGAAGTTCAATTTATTCATTTTTCCTTTGGTTGCTTATGCTTTTGGTGTCATATCTAAGAAACCATTGCCAAATCCAGAGTTGTAAAGATTTGCCTCTATGTTTTCTTCATAGATTTTTATAGTTATAGCTCTTATATTTAGATCTTTGATCCATTTTGAGTTAGATTTTTGGGTATGGTATGAGCTAAGGGTCCAACAGTATTCTTTTACATATAGCTATCCTGTTGTCCCAGCACCATTTGTTGGAAAGACTATTTTTTCCTCTGTTAAATGATCTTGACACCCTTGTTGAAAATCAGTTGACCATAGATGTATGGATTTATTTCTGGAATCTTGATGTTTTTCCACTGATTTACGTCTCTGTCTTTATGTCAATACCACACAGGTTTGATTACTCTACCTTTGAGGTAAGTTTCAAAATTGGAGTGTGAGTCTTCAGCTTACATAGTTATCTTTACTGTGGTCCCTTATCTCTTCACAGGGCTTTGAGTTGCTGTCTTATATTCTTTCATTTCAACCTGAAAAACTCTAGCATTTCTTATAGAGCAGATTGACTAGATTCTCTTTTATTTTTGAAGAATAGTTTTGCCAGATTCTTGGTTAATTTTTTTTTCCTTTCAGCAATTTAAATGTGTTATGCCATTGCTTTCTGGCCTCCATGGTTTCTGATATGAAACCAGCTATTTTATTGATGATCCGTGTATGTGACAGTCACTTTTTTCCTTCTTTCTAGATTTTCTTTGCCTTTCTACAGCTTGATTATTAATGTGTCTTAGTGGGGATATATATATATATATATATATATATATATATATATTTTTTTTTTTTTTTTTTTTTTTTTTTTTTTTTTGGTGGTACAGGGGCCTCTCACTGTTGTGGCCTCTCCTGTCGCAGAGCACAGGCTCTGGATGCACAGGCTTAGCTGCCATGGCTCACGGGCCCAGCCGCTCCACGGCATGTGGGATCTTCCTGGACCAGGGCATGAACCCGTGTCCCCTGCATCGGCAGGCGGACTCTCAACCACTGCACCACCAGGGAAGCCCAGTGTGGATCTTTTTGAGTTTATCCCCTTGAGCTTCTTGGATATGTAGATTCATGTTGTTTGTCAAATTTGGGAAGTTTTTGACCATCATTTCTTCAAATATTCTTACTGCCCTTTTCTCTTCTTCTGGGACTCCCACAATGCATATGTTAGCATATTTGATGGTGTCGCACAGGTCTCTTAGGGTCTGTGAAGTTTTTTTCATTGTTTGCTTTCTTCTCCCTAGAATGTATAGTTTCATTTGACCTATCTGTAAGTTTGCTGATTCTTTCTTTAGCCTGTTCACATCTGCTGTTGAGAAGCCCAGTAGTGAATTCATTTCATTTATTATATTTTCCAGCTTCAACTTTTATTTCCTTCCTTATTATGATTTCTGTCTCTTCATTGATATTCTGTTTGTTGAGACATCATTCTCCTTGTTTCCTTTCGTTCTTTTTTTTTTTTCAATTTATTTTTTTGGCTGCACTGGGTCTCCGTTGCGGTGAGTGGGGGCTTCTCATTGCGGTGGCTTCTCTTGCTGCAGAGCATGGGCTCTAGGCGCGTGGGCTTCATTCAGTAGTTGTGACGCACGGGCTTAGTTGCTCCGCAGCATGTGGGATCTTCCCGGACCAGGGCTCAAACACGTGTCCCCTGCATGGGCAGGCGGATTCTTAACCACTGCGCCACCAGGGAAATCCCTCCTTTTGTTCTTTTACATGGTTTTCTTTAGCTCTTTATGCATATTTTAAGATAGTTGATATAAAGTATTTGCCTAGTAGTAAGTCCAGTGTCTGTGCCTTTTCAGGAATAGCTTTTGTTAATTTCTTTCTTTCTTTTTTTTTTTCCTTTTCTTTCGGTGACTGAACAATACTTTCTTGTTTCTTTACGTGCCTCATGATTTTTTGTTGAAAACTGACTTCGAGTATTTGAGTATATTCTCTGTAGGATGTAGTCATGTAGTCTCTGAAGTCTTTGTACCTTTAGCATAATGCTCTGCTAGTGCTTTGACATTTTGAATATTATAATGAAGCAGTTACAGAAATCAGATTCTCCTCTCTTTCTAAGATTTGTTGTTGTTGCTTGTTGTGGGCTATAGTCATCTATTCGTTTAGTGACTTTCCACACTATTTTTTTTTTCTGTTATACATATACGTATATCTGCTCTTTTTTAGATTGTTTTCTCATATAGGCCATACAGAGTATTGAGTAGAGTTATACAGTAGTTACTAGTTATCCTTGTTAGTTATCTATTTTATATATAGTATTCACACTATTTTTGCAAAGACTGTATTCCTTGTCGTGTGTGGGCTCTGAAGTCTCCTTTCTATTAATTATCTCAGCAGTGATATGACAGGGATTTCTTTAAATGCCTGGTGGCCAAAAAAGGAGAGAAGAGTGGGAAAAACAAAAAAGAATTCTCTGGGTCTTTGCAGATTGCCTCCATTTTTAAATTTTATTTTATTTATTTATTTATTTATTTTACTTTGGCTGCGCCAGGTCTTCATTGAGGCACACGGGATCTTTTAGTTGCGGCATGCGGCTTCATATTTGTGGCACATGGGCTTCTTAGTGGCGGTATGCGAAGTCTTAGTTGCAGCATATGCATGTGGGATCTATTTCCTGGATCAGGGATCGAACCTGGGGCCCCTGCATTGGGAGTGCAGAGTCTTACCCACTGGACCACCAGGGAAGTCCCGATTGCCTCCATTTTGAGTCACTCCTTCTACACTTAGCCATGCTGCTTACAACTCTACTTTAGCTTTTACTTCCTTGCTTGCACTGAGCCTAAAGGTCAGCAAGAGGTTAGTTTATGGTCTTCTTAGGTTTTTTTCTGAGCATACCTCTTGCCCTGCATATGTGTTTGGCTTCTAAATTCTACAGTATACACAGGAACTTTTCAAAGCCTTTATTCCCCTAAAATCTCACTCCCCAGCTTTTCCTTCCAAGCCTTTGGCATGTCTTTTGTTTGCTCCAACTGGTTATTTTGTTTGTTTTGGTTTTGTTTTTGTCCTTGGTGGTATCAGCTTGTTCTTTAGTCTTACAGTGTTTGTGGGGGCTCCTCCTCCATTGAAATGCTTGCCCTGATAGAGTACTGAGGTAGGTAAAACAAAGAGAAGTCCCTTCTGTCAGTCTTTTGGGGAAACTGCAGTGTAGACAAAACAGAAGAACACAGTTCTTTGGGAACAAGATTACTCTGCTCCCTCCAGAACCAGGGACACTCACACTAGCAATACAAACTACTCTTTTAAGTCCACTGCCACACCGGTGGTGGAGGTAGAGAAAAGGTAGGTTACATAAAGATCTCCTACTGTGTTTAAGTCACCTTTTCTTTTTGTCAGTTGCTTGGTTGCTGTAAACCTTTGACTTATTGTCCAGATTTCTTGTAAGGTTGCTTCTGACAGTTATCACTAGATTTTTTTTTTTTTTTTTTTTTTTGGTGTTTCTGGCGAGTTCCCCCAGAGTTCCCTGCTCTGCCATCTTTGTTGATACCATTCCTGCAGCTACATTTTGAAAATTAGACTTCCTGCCTCTTTACTGATGTCCTAATACTACTTGTGAGAAATGGGGATTAGTTCACAAGGAAGAAGTGGTAACAATATCAATAATAGCTAATATTTATTACATACCATGTATTAGGCACTATTAGAAGCAGTCCTTACTTCATTGATCCTCAGAACAACCCATTGACTTACCAGAATCATTATCATCAAATCTTACAGGAAACTGAGTCAGAGGTTTAGAAACTTGCCCAGGTTCACATAATGACTAAGCCAAGGAGCCTGGCTTCAAAACCTAAGCTTTTAACCATGATTTAGGTTGTCTGCCACAGAAGCTCCTACTGAATAAGTTAGGAGTTGACCAAACTCAGCTCTAAAACTAGACTTGACACAAAAATGCTATACAGATAAACAATTGAATACCACTGGAGCATTCTCTGTTGAACATTTCCAAGGTTTCATTTTTAAAGACACATTTTTCTATAGAATTTATTGTCTGCTGATTGTTTTTTTCTTTTTACATTTCAGGTCATCAAGAAAATAACAATTTCTGTTCAGTTAACATAAATATTGGTCCAGGTGACTGTGAATGGTTTGTTGTTCCTGAAGGTTACTGGGGTGTTCTGAATGACTTCTGTGAAAAGTACGTTTCCAAACTGAATTTTCTTTAAACATAATTATTCAAAAATAGTAACTGTAAAGGGCAGCTTACTAAGCTGGATATCCTAATGCATGTAACCAGTTTTCACTTACCATTCAGCAGAAAATTCATTTAAAATGATTTGATTACAAACCTATTATTTTGTGTTATTGGGAATACTTTAAGAAAGATGCTTTGAAACCACTTCATGTAGTAGTAATAGTCTTGAATTTAGGGGGTAGAAAGTTGAGTTGTTTACTGGGTTCATTAAACAATTGATGTGTAAATACTTGTTCATGTGAAAGATCTGTATTCCAAGAAAAATTGTTCCACTATAAGTGGTTTTACAAGTGGAAGGAATTCTATAATTGAGTACCCTTATAGGTGGTTAATAACACAAGCTTGAACATATTACTCTTTGCTATATCATCATGATATAAATTCTTTTTAAAACTACATTGACAACTTTTCCTATAAAGGAATTTTATAAAATTTAAACAGCTTCAGATTTTGTTTCCTAGAATTCAAAGAATTCACATAGTGGAAATGTTCCTTTCCTTAAGATCCTAGAAACTTTTCATTTAATTATCTTGTGTTAAAGGGTACCTTGGAATTGTTTTCATTGATTTCAATTTAATTATCTGTCTTATTGTGTTTTAAAAAAATACTCCATTACTTAAGAACCTGATATTTTTTCCATTAAAAATTGGAAAATTATTATGGTTAAACACATAAATTATACATACATTAGGTGTTATTCCCCCCCAGCCCAGTAAGATAAAGAGAGAAAAAAACACCAAAAACATTTACATGTGAGAGACTTTGAAAACTAATTATACACATATTCCACATACTAATTTATAATATTTAAATTTTGGGTTAAAAGATCCTTGCTATAAATATCTTGATTTAGTATGAAGTGTAAATATAGTTGCAAAAACAACCATAATAATCCCAAATTCCTTTATATACAAGCAAAAGATAATCACCTTTTATTGTCTTTACTATCTAATGTATAGGTTTCCTTTAATGTAAGAAAGCTCAAGATGTGGAATTTTAAAGTTTCAAATGCTGTGATGAAATAACTTGATCTACTTTATACTGGCCAGCAATCTATTGGTAGCAGAGAAAGAACTGTGTCATGTAGGAAATCTCTGCTGTGCTGCAGGAACATTTTTATTTCTTAAACTTTGAGATAGTAGTATATTATTGCATCTGCAGTACAGTGATCCTTGTTCATTATTTCTGAGTAGGGATTGACTATTGTTAGGATTTAGTTTTCTTTCCTATCTGAATGGAGTGGTAACCTGAGAATAAAGAATAATTAGAACAGCCAGATAATGTCTAAAAAGCTTGAACATGTGGATAATTTTTTTAAAGTCTGAAGGGTTAGGTAAATTTAACTAAGTTGCAGAAATAGCACTTGCTACCTCTGCATTTCAGTGTAATTTTGTTTCACATAAGGATACTTCCTTTGATATTAACTGATTTGACCATGTTTGTATAGTTTGTTTTATGACTTTAGATAATATCTGTCATGAAATAATCATTCACTAGACTATATGATAAAGAGGATGCTTGAATTTTTTTTTTTTTGTAAGTTTGATTTTTTGTTTTTTCAACTTACCTATTGATTATTAGGTGGTCTTACTTGATTGCTTGCTTGCTTTTGGTTAGAAAGTTTTTTCTAATTTTATAACAACACATGGGTTAAGCAGGACTAGGATTTTTGTTTATAACCATATTTGGCTTTATAGGCAAGTTTTTCTGCACTGTATGTAGTTTAAAAAATACTTCGTATCATATCATGATGAAGTAGAAAAGAAGCCAGATTTTAAAGGAAAAGCTTAGTAATATGATCTTTAGAATGTTTCCAAAGTATCGGTGGTGGTGGTGATGATTATTATTTGTGCATGTATGTTCATTTTTGATAAAATGTTTTTTTCAACTGCATAGTTTTAGTCAACTAGTCATCAAAACTGTACAGAGACTGATGTACTGCTCCCTTTCCTGCTTAAGATTCAAAACAGCAGTAGAGAACATTTCTGTTTTCTATTCTGCTTTTCCTCAGACATTGAACTTATATCTGCCATGGCGTTCCTATTTATGGATTTAGATAACTTGATGCCACCTCCACCTTCCATTTACCTGTTAGAGATTTCTAGATGTGCCAAGGAGAAGGGTTTGATCAAAATAGCCTGTAGTGAAATGAAATTAAAGGTTAATATATATATAAGTATTACTTTAAAATAGCTTTTGATTTCATTTGGATCTTTGAAAAACCAGTGGAAGGTAGTAATACTGATCTTTGGATAAGTCATCTACTACCTAACTGTAACTTCACTCACTTGACATACTGCAGTTTCTTATTGCATAAGCAGTAAGTTTCAAGTGCAATGAATGAGCATATTTTTTAAAACTTTGATAATGTCTTTCAGTCTTATAATGAGCTTATTAAAGTACTTGATCCATTTGCAATATTTTTTCTTATTCCAGAAATAATTTGAATTTCCTAATGGGTTCTTGGTGGCCCAACCTTGAAGATCTTTATGAAGCAAATGTTCCAGTGTATAGGTTTATTCAGCGACCTGGAGATTTGGTCTGGATAAATGCAGGCACTGTGCATTGGGTTCAGGCTATTGGCTGGTGCAACAACATTGCTTGGAATGTTGGTCCACTTACAGGTATTTTGAAGAATATGCTTTAAAAAAAAAAAAAAAACTAAAAACTTTAGTTTATGAAGGATTCTATCTAATGGGTTTATTCTTTTTTTTCTTGGAATATCACTCACTAAAAATTGGAGGAAGAATGTCTCCTTGAGTAAAATTTTAATTTGTAGTACAAGATACTAAGTTAACAAATAGAAATCCAGGACTGTAGATCTCAGCAAATAACAAATTTATGTCTTTATATACAAGAGGTACTTTTAATAATTTTTAGAGTGCTTGGTTTTTAAAGGAAACCCTTTATGGGAGAAAGCAAAGTACAAAATTTCATTCTTTGAAATTTTTCTTTTATCTGGTATGTCATATGAATAGCCCTGTTATGTCAAAATGTTTGAATTATGCCTGCCTTCAGGCAGTAGATATTTAAGATTAAGAATATGGCCTCTGGAGCCAGAAAGACCTGGATTAGGACCAGGACCTGGCTTTTGCAACTTTGGGCAAGTTATATAACCTCTCTGGGCCTCAATTTCTTCATCTGTATAGTGGAAATGATAAAATTAATAAGGTGATGGTAAAGATTAAATGCATGGCACAAAGTTATAGTAAGCACTCTTTACATGATCGCTACTATTATTATTACCACAATTATCAAAAAAACATTAAAAATATTTTTTGTAATGTTTTGAGATTTTCAGAATTGGTGTTGATGATATCACCTGAGAAGGTGATAATGGTTATCTTCATATCTTTGGTACTTTGGGTTGCTTTATAACTGTTTTTTTTTTCCTAGCCTGCCAGTATAAATTGGCAGTGGAACGGTACGAATGGAACAAATTGCAAAGTGTGAAGTCAATAGTACCCATGGTTCATCTTTCCTGGAATATGGCACGAAATATCAAGGTCTCAGATCCAAAGCTTTTTGAAATGATTAAGTAAGTGCTTTCTAAAACTGCTGTAGTCCCTCTCTTTTTGGGGAGTGTTAACTATTCAGTACTTTTCCCCCCATATATTTATGTTGACATCAAAACAAAATGGTCCAGATGTCTAGCAAGATGTAATGTAAGAGAATCCACATGTTAAAAGTATTTTTCCCTTCCCCATAGTCAGTACACTATGGTACAAAGAGGAACAAAGGCACAAATAATTCTAAACCAGCAGATTCACAAACAAACCTGTGCCGAACCACTCAATTCCTAGGAGAACTTTAGTTTTAATATTGAAAGACTGCACTTAGTATCAGGGCGAGGGAATGGCATCACAAAAATATTTTCTGGTACAGAGAAATTAGCATTTAATATAGGGATTTGACTTAAACGTTAATTTTAAAATTTTTAATTAAATCATCCATCTTAATAATTGTCCCTTTTCTTACCTGCTTTAAACACTTAATTCAAGTTATTTGAATACATATACCCCAGTAACCTTCTCATTTATTGTCACAGTTTCTCTCCTAGCTATTTTATAAATCTATTTAGAAGTAATATTTTCAAACAGTGCTATATAGCAGTGTTTCCCTAAACTGTGTTTTCTACCACTATTACGTCTAACCCCAAAAGGTGGGGAATTCTGGTCAAAGAAATATGGGAAGCAATGGATTATTTAAAGTTCACCAAGTCCTTTATTTTCTAATTTTTTGTAAAATGTGTTAGAGACTGTAAAGTTGGTATTATTTTGTGTGGGGGGGAGAAGGGTTATAATGTATTGTATTTCCCAAACGTATTTGTTTGACCAGTATCTTTGAAGAATTGATCTCAAAAACTCATTTTGAAATACACTGCTTTATACTCCACTGATAAAATAAGTTTGTCTTCATCTTAGTTAAAATAGTACTTAAGTATTTTTTCTACAGCTGTATTAATTTGTTCAGCATGTGTTGTTTTCAAACTACTGTCTTTTGAAAGGAATCCTAGCTTATTAAAGTGATTTCAAACCTAAATCTAAAATTTTATTCAAACAGAAATTGTGGGGTTAAAGTAACATGCCTGTGGATTATCTTATTCCTTTATCATTTGCACTAGTTTTTCTAGTCCTGGGCAGAAGTGGTAGGGGGAGACAAAAGGTAACAAAAAGCAAATCATAGCAAGTAATGTACAAATCCTTTAAAAAGTTGGATCTTAGGTACCATACTCTATAAATGTAATTGGTAATGGGGTTATCCTGTTATATCTCAGATTGGTCTTTTGCTCTGAATATTAAGTTCAGGGTTACTTTTGGGAGAAAAAATTACGTAAAGTCACTGAAGATATTTAGTAAGTTAGAAGTAGGCATAAACTAGAGGCTGATTCAGATCACCTGACGGTAAAGTGATGGTACAGTGTAGAAACTATTTATATATAACAGCTATGAAGACTGAAAGTGACTCATTACATTTTGGATAGGTTAGGGTTTTATAATTGGAAAGGATCTTAGAGGTCATTTAGTCAGGACTGCTGCTTAATGCAGTAATCCCTTCTATAACATCTGTAATTTGTGGGCATCCAGCAACTTCTTGAACATTCTCATTACCTCACTATAATTCTTGAAAGTTCTTTACAAATTGGCCTATAATCTACCTGTCATTTGGTCCCAATTCCCTAAATATATTTGGGATTTAGATCAAATCCCATTCAACAAGTGTTTGAGAACCAACTCTATACCAAACACTGTTCTAGGCTCTAAGGATAGACATAGCAGTGTGTAAGTTAAAATCCCAGACCTCAGAGGACTTAAATTCTAGTGGAGCAAGACAGACCTCCAGACAGTTGAATAAATTACTGATAAATAATATGACTAAGAGAAAATAGATAATATTTGGGGGTTTAGGGTGAGAGTGCTGCTTTTTCTAAAATGGTCAGGGAAGGTGTCTGGGAAGATGAGTTTTGTGTTTAGACCTGAATAATGAGATGGAGTCAACCATGCAGAGATCTAGGGGTACACCATTTCAGGCCCAGGGAGCAAGTGAAGACTGAATTGGGAACAACTTTGGCATGTTTATAGGGCAAAAAGGCCAGTATGACTATGGAAGAATGAGAGAGAGGGGTAACAATAAGCTCAATGAACTGACCAGGAGCCAGATTGTGCATGGACTTTTAGAACATGGTAAGTTTAAAAAAAAAAAAAAAAAAAAAAGAACATGGTAAGTTTATAAATCAATTCAGGGTGTTACAGATTACCATTAGAGGATTTTAAGCAGGAGAGGGATGGGTTCTGATTTAAACTTTAAGAAAATGAATCTGGTTGCTTTGTAGAGAACGGATTCCAAGGGGCAAGTTTAGAAGTGTGTGTAGGGGGTCAGTTAGGAGGCAGTTGCAACAGGATAGAGCATCCTGGACAGACATTAACCCAAGGGGGTAGAAAGAGGGATTAAAGTAGGGGCTGTGGTAGAGCTAAAAGCTCACGGCACTTGCTCACAGATTGGATACTGGGGGAAGAGGGAAAAAGGAATCAGAGAAAAGATTATTGTCATATTCTCTTCTTCCTATCTGGTCTTCAGTAATTTAAACATCTGACCTCTATCATCTTTTCATCCCGCTCACCCCCATCATCCTTGTTGTCCTTCTAGACTCCTACCAGTTTATCATTGTCCCTCTTAATACTTGAAATGTTGAGCATTGACACTTGCATTATCCTTATCTTGAGGTTGCCTTGTGTTAAAATTGGATACACATAATTTGAATATTTTTTGACTTAAAATTACTGGTGATACTGTTGTTCCTCATACCTTCCTTATATTTTTTTAGCCTAAGTAAATGCACTTACATACTTACCTTATTCCATTTTTACTCTGTGCTACAAAATGTCCGATCATTTGAATCTTGATTGTATTCTTCATTATATTAAGAATTCTGTTCCCAGCCTGAGTTGTCAGGAGATAATGATTAGCAAGCTCTGTTTGTCATCATGTGGATTGAAAATGTTAGCCATAAATCCAGACCCCCTAGGCCTTACTCTATAAACTTCCTTTTTAAAATATAGTCATTCATCTATTATTGAAAGTATACTTTTCACCAGCCAACATTGCTCCCTTTCTTTTGTTTGTACTTTCTTTCATTTAATGAATATTTGCTGACTGTATACAAGGCTTTGGGTTAGGCACTGAGAGGGCATGTATATGTGTATATGGCATAGTTCCTGTCTTGAAGTAAAAGTTAGTGCATACAAATAAATAGATTGAAAGAAATGCAACAGACCCACTCAATTCTTAACAGCCCCACGGAGTCAGAGAAGTCTGTGTATTTTGGGGAGCAGATATTTTGTGTGAAGGGTAAAGATGTGGAGGCGGGGAGAGGAGAGAGGTATAGCAGCACCTAAAGCCAACTTAAGACCAAACTCTTGCACCATCAGAAAGATTCCCAAGTTCATCCATAAGACAGTAGTATATATACGTACCATGTCTCCTTCAGTCCAACACAGTCATGTTTTCCTTCAGTGAGGGAATAAATCCCTTTTCTTCAGTAGAGCTCCAGACAAAATATTCAACTTAAGTGGAGAGGCCCTGTTGCACTAACTACTAAAATCATACTCAGCATGGTAAGCTGCTTACATTGTGAGCGGCTCAGAGGAAGTCCGGCTGCCTAGAGGAACGGTAAATGCATACTCGCTTCAGATCATCTTCTCTTCCACCTGCTCTCATTTTCTCCCTAATACCTCCTCCTTTGCCCTCCCTTCTGACTTCCTTCCCTACTGTGTATTTGCACGAACTTAAATGTATTATATGATGCAACTCTGCTGTATATATGTTGACAACAGTTGGTGGTATATTCTGGCTTGAGTGTGCTCACACACAATGTGTGTGATGAGTAGTAGAATAAGATACAGTTGTAAAAGTTCTTAGTGGCAGATCATGTGTTGTGTGCCCAACTTAAGTTTATTCTGTTGGAGAGCTTTTGGTAGGTTTTTTAACTAATACACAATCTAATTTGAGTTTCATAAAGATGTTTCTAGCAGTTAAATAGATAGAATTAGCTTCTGGATGATAAGATAAAGAAGTGAATCAAAAATACTTTGGGGGCTTCCTTGGTGGTGCAGTGGTTGAGAGTCCGCCTGCCGATGCAGGGGATACAGGTTCGTGCCCCAGTCCAGGAGGATCCCGCTTGCCGCTGAGCGGCTGGGCCCGTGAGCCATGGCCGCTGAGCCTGCGCGTCCGGAGCCTGTGCTCCGCAACGGGAGAGGCCGCAACAGTGAGAGGCCCGCGTACTACAGAAAAAAAAAAAAAAGAAAACTTTGGGTTTTGAAGTCTGAGTTCTAGATGGTTTAGTAATAGTGTTAGTTAATAAACTGAGCTGGGTCCTTAGCCAGGCACTGAGCAAAGTGCTTCCCAGACTGTATCTCAGGTATGCCTCTCAGCATCCCATGGTCACCCATTTGGTTAGAGCAAGATTTAAGCCCATATCTGTCTTATGTAAAAGCCACTTGGATATATCTGTGGCATGGGGCTTCATTTTGAAACAGTGGCACATTTGAGGAGCCAGTAAAATAGTTGTTTAGAGCTGTTTATTAGAAGCTGTAGTAAATGCAGGATTCCAGAGAGCAAATTCAGAGCTGACTGACTAGGGGATCTTCTACCTAGTGGTTCGTGATTGCCTTGAGAGGAAGAGGAGGGGGGAGTTGGGGACAGAACTTGGGGGAATACTTCTATTTAAGAAAAGCAAATAAGTGAACTAGATAAAGGTCAGAAGACAACACAGAGAATATATTGTAACAGAAATACGGAGTCTTTTTCCACAAGCTTAGTTTCGCTTTAAAAGTGTTATATCGACATCATTGCTTTGGTCCTCAAGTCTAGTATTCTGCCAACAAGGGAAGTGGTATTAGTTTGTTCTGGCTTGTGAGCTATACCAATTCTTAAGAAATGGTTCTCCCTTGCAGTTCCTTCCCTCTGCTTTGAGTCATTTTCTTCATCTCCTTCCTGTTCACTCCACCATCCACAGCAATATGACTTTCTATATGCTCCTGTCACTTCTCTTGCTGAGGTCGCCAGTGACAACCAACTATTCTAAATGTACAAAGGCACAGATGTAAACTTTCTTTAAAATCCCCATGTGTACCTCCAGTCTGACCCCCACTTACCTTGTCAGCCATTTCTCCATTTCTTTTAGATGTGTGCTTGGATTTTCTATTTTTATCACTTTATTTGGTATTTTAAACTGTCTTTAATATGAACTGCAATTTTTACACACCCTCCCTTTTCTTCTCCTTTGAATTATCTTTCAGTAAAGCATTAATTCAGTATACATTGAGCATATGAATTGTAGGCTATTTAAAAAAAATAATCATCATCATCTAGACATAACAAGTGAATGGAGAAGATTTGCAAAGATGGTCTTCTTCCTTAACTTTCTCCCTGGATTATTGCTTTTTTTTAGTTCTTAAAATACTGTGAATTTACAATGTGTGACTTTTAGGTTTTCAGTTAAATGGTTAGTCTGCCCAACCATAAAGAATCTAAGCAAAATTTACTTTGTGCCTTCTTATCCAGTCATTCATTCGGCTCTACCCAGTTCTTTTCATTCTTTTATTTGTTTAATCTACATTATGAACTGAGTTTTGGAACTCGGGTATAGTGCTAGGTGACAGAAGGATCTGATCACTTCTCAGGCTGCTTAAAATAAATGGGGAAATAGTCAAAACGTTCAAATACATGACCTTTGCTTTAATGATGGAGATACTGTTTTAAAAAAAATGGGAGAGCATAGAGGAAGGCGCTTCTGAGAGAGGGGAACATTTAGGAAAGGCTTCATAGAAGTAGTACTACAGCTTCATAGTCCTTTATCCTAAACCCCTTAGGCCAAATGTGTTTTGGTGTTCAGAATTCTTTGTATTTAGAAAGGTAAAACAGTACATTTATTTTACCCTCCCACCAGAGTTTGTAGCAGTGTGCTAGCATCAAACACATTAATATTTCTGCAGTAAAACATATAAATAGTCACTCTGATGAGCTAAGTGAAAACTATAAAAAGCCCCAGGTCAAGTTTCAACACCAATGAGTTTATGCAAAATTTATGGGACTCTAAGAGATTATGAACTGTATTTGCACTGAGTGATTAATAATGGGATATGATGTTCTCTCTTGTTGTCACCTACTAATCCCTTATTATCATTTTGAGAATGAATTACCTGTGGTTATTTTAAAAAGTCACCACCACTCTTGTTTTTTTCTTTGCACTTTTAAATTCAAGTTGGGTCTTTTAGAGCCCTACAATTCCGTAAAGTCCTTTATCTGAGTAAGTCATTTAGTAAATCTCGAAATTTCTACATTCTAGCTATTTTTCTAAAATACGCTAATCTTCATACTCTCCTTCACATTTTTCCAGATGTCTCCTACATTGGCATGAGTCAGTATCATTCAAGGAATATTCATTATCTTGATTAGTTCTTTTCATATTTCAGTGAACTTGACTTGAAAAGTTCACAGCCTAAACTCCTTAGGAACATTTTAGTGAAAGCTCAGTACATAACTTCTCTTTTGGTTTCCTTTCACTGTTCAAATGAACATAAACTTTTTTCCACATACCCCATATGCTTCAAATAAGCTTAGTTTCTCCTTCTTTAGATTAACTTTCAAATGTCTCTCAGGATTAAGCCCTGCTTGTTCATTTATATCAGCTGAAGAGTATAGATTTAAACTTTTGTTGCTAAAAATTTCAAGTAGACTTCACATTGGCAGCAGCTGCTAATGAGAAGCCTTTAGAATTTTTAATATTTTTAATAATGATCAAATTTGCATGCTAGATCACTTGACAGCAAGATGAAGTACTAAATGGAGGGCAGTAGATTTAGAGGCATATTAATTAGAAGGTAGTTGCTTCATTTCAGACAAAAGGAAAGACAAAGGATAGAAAAAATAGGCATTTTGATTGATTGGGTGGTAGAGGTGAGAGGGGAATCAGTATTGCTGGGGCTTTGTCTTGGGCCATGCAGTGGGATATTTGTGCTTATTGATGAAACTGGGAGTAAAGGAAGAAAAGAGGAAATGGGTTAGATATAGGACATGATGATTACCAGATTGGCTGGCTTTAGACACGTAGAACTTGAATTCCTTTTACGATATTTCAGTGGGAATCTCTTTAAAGTAATCAGATGGATATATGGTTCTATTGTTTAGAGAAGGAGTCTGAGATAACACATTTGTATCTCTCAGCTGGCTGTTAGGTAATCCCTGCTGAGGTGTTAGCTGTTGAGTTTTCTGAACCATTAGCCATTCTTAAAGTAGAGCAGTGCCCACACAAAGAAATGAATTAAGGAAGACAATAAATGTAAAGCTACTGATCTATCTCTTCCTTTAGTTCACTGAACTGTGACCGTTTTTTCCATGCTAATATATCTTATTATCCTTTAAAACATATTAAATTTGCCTGTAACACATTACTGCATGCCCCCTACCAAACTTACTTATACTTTTTCCTCCAACTTTTTCTTTTGAAACTTTTTTATTCTACAAAAAATAGCTGAGGGCTTCCCTGGTGGCGCAGTGGTTGAGAGTCCGCCTGCCGATGCAGGGGACACGGGTTCGTGCCCTGGTCCGGGAGGATCCCACGTGCCGCGGAGCGGCTGGGCCCGTGAGCCATGGCCACTGAGCCTGCGCGTCCGGAGCCTGTGCTTCGCAACGGGAGAGGCCACAACAGTGAGAGGCCCGCATATCACAAAAAAAAAAAAAAAAAAAAAAATAGCTGAAAGAATAGTACCATCAGTACCTAGATAACTTCATCTGGAGTCATCAGATAAGTTTTTGCCACATTTCCCTATCAGTCTCTATATTCACATACTTGCGCACATACTTTTTTGGCTGAGTTATATGAAAAAGTAATTTTCAGATGTTATGACATGTGACCCCAGATATTTCAACCTGTATCTCTTAAGAGTAAGGATATTTATTCTCACATAACCACAGTACCATTTACCATACATAAGAAATATGGAGTTCAATAGTAATCAGCTAATACATAGTCTACATTTAAATTTCCCAGCTACCCAGAATGTCTTTAGCTCTCCCCCTCCCACACCCATCCAAACTGAATCAATGTTCACATTGAATTCAGTATGTAGTCATTGTGTCTTTAGTCTCTTTCAAATCTATGAGAGTCTTTTCTCATGATTTTTATTTTGAAGAAAGCAGACCTTTGTGTTGTATAGAGTTCCATATTTTTGGTATGTTTTCTCATAATTTTATTTGGGTTATACATTTTTGAGAGTAACTGTTGATGGTGCTTACCTTTGGTAAACCCGTGTCCCACTCCAGTATAAACTCTGTTATAGATATTTTCATTAGTGAGTCCTGAGTGAATGAAGTTTTAAGTAGGCAGTTTAAAACAAAGTTGAGAGTGGGGAGATTATTGCTGCTTTTTATCCATCTTCATCATAATATACAGTTTTTACCCTTTGATTTTAATTTTAAACTAGTTGATTGAGAGCTAAGAGAAACCCTCATTCTTTACCAATTCATTGTTCCCATTTTCAGATATTTGAGATACATTGCTTGGCCTACATTTTCTCCCTATATAGTTAGTAGTGCAAAGGTTCTTTTTCACTTCACTTTCATAAGACTCATATATTCATTATGTTTTAGCACTGAAGTATTTCTTTTAATAGGATCCTTGAATCAAATGATAATGTAGCAAGTGAGTAGTGCAGAGTCTTGGTAATGATTAGACTTCCCTGTAGATAACAGGCTTTCAGAATAAATGGATTCTTTTTAGATGCAGTTAACTGGTTTAATCTCAGTGGTAGATAAAGCCAACTCCAACTAATATGGTATAAATTGTTGCAATCATGTTGGAGTATTAGCAAGTTAAGGTAATGATAGTATGTTTCTGATACATTGGAGACTCTAGTTTCTTCAACTACTTTGTTATTCCACTTAAATCACCGTAATAAGTAGTTCAGTATATTTTTAAATGTCAAAAATCAGAATGCCAAAGAGCCCATTTTCCTCTGACAAGTTCAATATTAGGAAGTCTTGGACTTCGGAGGAGCATATGAAATAGTACTAGAATGTTTGAGATTGACATACATACACTACTATGTATAAAATTGATAACTGAGGAGAACCTTCTGTATAGTACAGGGAACTCTACTCAGTGCTCTGTGGTGACCTAAATGGGCAGGAAATCCACAAAGGAAGGTATATATGTATACATATAGCCGACTCACTTTGCTGTACAGCAGAAACTAACATAACATTGTAAAGCAACTATACCCCAATAAAAAAAAAATAGTAGTAGTAGAGTTAATTTTCAGAATGCACATTCTCTTGTCTACCTCCCCATAATCTGCCATATGTTAATACATTCTAAAAATACTGATAAGGTGTAAGTCAGTAGTTGAAAATAAATTTTCCAAAATTTCAGCAGTACCAAGTCCATTGAAAACCACTCCCCACAAATTTAATTTCTTGTCATATCATTTTGTCATTGTTTTGACCATCTTACAAAGCACTGTTTTTATATTTCAGTTTTTAAATGTAATGTCTTATATATACAGTATTAATGTACTTTCCTTTTGCCCTTTGTGTTATGTGTTTGTTATTTGCCTTTCCTTTTTAATTTTACTCAGTCAGTCTTAGAGTGTGTGCTATTTAATATTCCAATGACGTATTACAGGCAGCACTGTGTAGTTGTTTGGAGTCCAGTCTGCCTTCAAGTCTTAGCTTCTCCATTTACTGGCTGGGGGATCGTGGTCAAATTAATAAACTTATTAGTCTTCATTTCCTTTTCTGAAAATGGGGATAATAATTCTTTCTAATAGCTTTTATGGGTATTTTGTGGGTCTTAGCATAGAGTAAGCACTCAGTAAATGGTAGCTGTTGTGATAATTATTATTAATATTAATTATAGAAGGGTCAGTCACCCGTTTTTTAAGTAAGTTAGTATTCATGGACCTAGTTCAGTGGTTCTCAACTGCAGGCAGTTTTGCCTCCCCCCACCCTCTTCCCCAAGGGACATATGGCAGCATTATGACTTCAGTGGGAGGGGTGCTACTGATAGTTTGTGGGTAGAAGTTAGGGACACTGCTAAACATCCTACAATGCACAGGACTGTCCCCACAACAAAGAATTATCCAGCCCAAGATAACAATAGTGCTGATGTTGAGAAATCCCGACCTGTTGGACTCTAGACTAACACCTTTTCAATAATCTGTTTTATATTCTTTTAGGTGTAACTATTACCCTTCCAGTTGGCATTCATTACATAATTTTTTCAAATTAAAAATAATTTAGTCATTAAATAATTATTTTAACACAATTTTAAAATTTCACATACCGAGATTAAATATTGATCACTAACTTCCAGGCACTAATCTAAGCATTATATATAACATATGTACTCCTCATAATAGTACTGTAAGTTAGATGTGCCTTCCTTATATTTGAGAAAACTGAGAGTTATGTGTGAAGCTGGGATATGAACCCAGGCAGTCTAGCTCCAGAATCGGTGCTCTTTCCTGCTCTTTGGCTTTCTCTCTGTGATTGATCTCTTATGGCTCTAATCATAAAAACATGGTGATTTGCTGAAAAATACTGTCAAAATTTTAGACATTGTTTCTAATGCAGTAAGAGGTTCTGACTGGTTCTTACTTGGCCTAATTATAAGAATCAACCAAGATTCTTATTAAAATAGATTTCTAGACTCTGTTCCTAATAAGTAAATTCAAAGCTCTGTGTGAAGAACCCTGGGAATCTCTATCACAGTGAATGGCCTAGATGAATCCTGTGGTCCAAACAAGTTAGGGACACCCTAGTCTAGGTTCAGTCTCTTTTAGAACTAAAAATATTTTTGTTTCCCCTTTTCTTTCACACCTATTATAGATTATTACCCTATCTATATAATATATACTTTATCACAAGCACCGAGGTTTTGAGTATAAGTTAAAGCAGACTGTTAAATATTAACTCCCTTTTCCCTTTGATTCCCATGTTTAAATGGATATATGAGGTGTTCTACAACTCTGTAGTCATAGGCTGTTGGCCTAATAATTGAATAAGAGGGTATAGCCACGAAGACCAGTCCATAGTTAGCATAGATTTTAGTGCTTTTGTCCTTGGGAGTCTTCTAATACACCATTGGGTTAAATATGCAATGCCTTGTGATAACATTGAGCAAACAAGATCTAAAAATTCTAAAACTCTGCATTCTCGTGGTTAACATATATTTGCTTTCATGCGTGTTTTTTCTATCTGAGAGTTTAAAATTCTTAAGATACTCATTTTATCATTGACTGAGACCTTGATTTTCAGCCATGTGGTTGGTTTAAATGAAACTGTTATATGTCTTATTGACATTTAGACACTCACTGTTGTCCTAGGGGAATCCACCTTTGGAGTGACAGGTGGGAAGTTTTGAGGGCTCACATGTTGGCTCACTTTGCCTACATGGCTCCGTCAGTAAGAGAGACTGGGCAAGGCAAGGCACTTCTTGGTATACTTTTAAAATTTGTACATCATCTGCTTCTTAGTGGCAGAGATTGTTACCATAAAGACTTTAAAAGTGCCATAGCAAGTTAACCCATGCTTCTTCTTGTCTCCACACCAATATACGTTGGAAACGTAGTCAGGTTACCCCCAAAATGTCATGCTAGTTCCCAGTGTTTTCTTAACTTCAATGTAATATATTGAGTTGGCCAGAAAGTTCGTTCGGTTTTCATGTTACGGAAGAACTCGAATAAACTTTTTGGCCAACCCAGTAATATCACTTTGGCTTCATTCCGTTGTTCTTTTACCTCAGAAACATCATCCCAAGATTAAAATCATAAGAACAGTTGTTTATTCCCTAAATAATCCGGGCACTACCTTTGCTCATGGAATTCCTTTTGCCTAGAAGGTGCCTTCCTCCCACTTCTCCTTGCTGTGACATCTAAATTGACAACTTTATGAAAACTGTGAGTTCTGCCTCCCTCTCCTTTTAGCATCCATGGCATACTAAGTCTGTCTTTTTGCCTAATGTGTTGATTTATAAATATACTATGTATGGTCATTTGTCCTCATTTTATTGTCTTCAGTTTTTTAATTGTAATATTTCAAATATATTTTCATTTCTATCCCCTATGGCAAGCCGTTTTCTAAAATTCCATCCCATTTTAGTTTTCATCTTTGCCAGATGGGTTTATGGTTGTATTATATTCTTCTGTGTAACCTCAAATATACCCAGCCCTCAGTCAGCCTCTTCCTTGTGATTTTCTTCCAAGCCAGATCTGCCTTTTAATAACCCCTGCCTTTATGTGTAGTCTTTTATCCAAACAACTAAAAACAATACTTGAGTCCTGAAACCAGATTGATCCTGACTGATCCTGAAAAGTCAAAGGGAAGTTTGATTCCCAGCTTCTCTAGCTCCTGAAATCATTTCTGACCCTGTTCCTAAAATGTATTTAAAACAGCATCTTCTGTCTTCTACAGTTTTACACAATTTGCTAGTGATTTATTATTTTTTTTAACAAATTGAATTATTTTTTAAATAGAAGTGTGGTTGTTTACAAGGTTGTATTAATTTCTGCTGTACAGCAAAGTGGTTTAGTTTTATATATATGTGTGTGTATATATATATTTGGCCGCACTGCATGGCATGTGGGATCTTAGTTCCCCAATCAGGGATCGAAGCTGTGCCCCCTGCAGCGGAAGTGCGGAGTCAACCTCTGGACCGCCAGGGAAGTCCTAGTTATACATATATATACATTCTTTCTTATAGTCTTTTTCACTGTGGTTTATCTCAAGGTATTTAAAATAGTTCCCTGTGCTATACAATAAGACCTTGTTGTTTATCCATTCTATATGTATTAGTTTGCATCTGCTAACCCCAGACTACAGAAGAGCCTCTGTCTGCTACCCTTTGAAAATGGGAAGGAACAAAAAATTTTAGTGTTACAGAAAAATCATAAGAGCAGGGGGAAAACCGCGACTTGGTTATTCGTTGTCAGATCAGATTAATAGAGCTGTCGGTTTTCTTAGATTCCAGTATCTCACAAAATAAAAATTCTGGAGCTGTGATTTCAGAGCAAAATACTGTTGGCTTAGTATTTATTCTTAGCAACCCTAACTCTAACCCTTTATTGTTTGCAGAAAAGTAGTATATTGCCTTTTTCTAGATGAAACTACCAAACTAGCCATAAATTATAAACTACAATCTAACTGCCAAAGCAGTTAGTAGCATTGGAAGTGAAAGTTCATTTGCTGACTAAAGAGTGGAATAATACTCCACAGAACCAAGGCTCTGTGTTTGTGGGGGGAGAACTGTGCTGACTGAGCCCCAAGAATCTCATCTTCAAAAGAGAAAGGGGAAAGTGGGTAAGAAGATGTGAAAAGAGACCAGAAAGAAGATAGTACAGCGTAAGATAGTGAGGGGAAACTTGATATTTTCTGCTTTTACAAACCCCTAGCCCAACCACTTAAAAATAGCTTTATAATATCAGCTTCTCTGGGCCCTCGTTTTCTTATTTGTGGGGTGGAGATAATAGTGCCTCCTGCACAGTGTTGTTAAGAGTCCTAAATGGCATATAATATGTGTGAAGTACCTAATACCATGCTTCTTGTCTGGTTCTTATTTTTATTTATTTTATTTTTATAGTATTGTTTTATCATTTTTGTTTGTTTTCCCACATGGGAGCATAGTGGAGTCTATAAATCTTCCTATACTTATATATAAATAAGTATAAGAAAGTACTTACAAGTACTTATTTAGAAGTACTTAATTATATACTTACTTATTTTTAAGTATAAATAAGTATATAAATCTTTGTATACTGCAGTTTTAGACAGTATTTTCCTGTGAAAAAGACCTTATTTTGAAGCCCTGCTTGGAAAACTTGTTCAGTTTGATCAGTGCCTTCAGAGATGAAGTATATAGGACACAGGGAGGGGAAAAGGGAGGAACAGGTACTGTTCAAGAGCTAGCAGCAAAATCTGAATTATATGCTCTCCGTTTTTGCCATGATCTAAATTTTTACTTGCTCCTCCCCTGGCATGCGCGCGCGCGCGCGCACACACACACACACACACACACACACACACACACACACACACACACACACACACACACACACACACACACACAGAGCTGTCCTAGCTTTGACTTGTAACCATAGTCTAAAGCATTGTTTTGTTTCTAAATAAGTTAAACACAAGAATTGCTGGAGCCAAACTGAGAGAGAAATCCTTTGAAAATGATACTTAAGGGGTTTGCCTTACAACTATAAAGTTGATATTGTTTTATGTTTGTTAAATAAGTTATCAAATTTTACATATATCCTTAATCTTTTTTACGCTGGCTTTTAACTTATGTGGGTTCTGATAAGTTACAGTACTTTAGCTAGTAACTTGGTAAAATAGCAAGAAAGTATAAATTAAGAGAAATTAAATATGCTATTATTTATCATACTTTAAATATTAGTAGTTTCATCATCAAATGTTTATTGAGCATCTACTATATGCCTGGCACTGTCCTAAGCAGTGAGTAGACAGTATGCATAAAACAGACTATACCTTTACTTTCAAATAGCAATTAATTGCTAAACCCATTTCCTCTTCTTTAGGGTATCTTCATTGTCTCCAAATTTTAGAGCCAAAAAGTACCATACAGATCATCTAGTCCAACTTCTCTATTCAAATGAAGAACCTGAGCCACTAGGATTCACAGGAGAGTAAGAGAACTTAGCAAATAATTCCAAGTAGTGACAGCAAACTATAGGAAAATCACAAATTGTGAGAATTCACTATATCATTAGCATCATAAGTATGAGTTTAGAAAAGGTATAACTTATAAGAAAAGTTCAATTATGTTAACATGAGTGAAATACTTCACTGTATTATCTTCAAGTTAAAATCAAGGAATGAAGTGTTTTTTTTCTTCTTCAGCACTACAGTGAAACCATTTTTTGTATGGGGTAGTGACTAAATCCATAAATACTTTTTTGCTCATATACTCAAAAGTTTCAAAAGCAACCATATAAGTGATGCTGTTTATGAGTGTCTAGGTAGTGTTGATAGAAATAGTGTGCTTTCCTGCCTTACTTAGAATCATAGAGTTCGCATCTGGAATTCAGACCCCTTATTTCAAGGATGAGACATTGACTCCCAAAGAGGTTAACTGACTTGCCCAAATAAGAGCCAAAATTAGCAACTTACATTTAAACAAGGTGCGTCAGGTTATTATATTTTGATATTCAGATATCAGTTATTCTCAACTTTAAATGATCTAATATTGTCATTGTCAGACCTGCTGGGCATTGGCCTTATTTTTAAAATCTGAGAATATCTGAGAAATTGATGAAAGAAAAATGTGGTTACAGATATTAGAACAGAACCTCTTGGCATTACTTCTGTTGATACATCTTTCATGCTAAAAATTTTCAATGTTCAGTTGCTGGTCACAAATAATTTTCCCCCCACAATATAGGTATTGTCTTCTGAGAACTCTGAAGCAGTGTCAGACATTGAGGGAAGCTCTCATTGCTGCAGGAAAAGAGATTATCTGGCATGGGCGGACAAAAGAAGAGCCAGCTCATTACTGTAGCATTTGTGAGGTAAGTAACTGTTCTTATACACAGATATTTTATAAACCTCTTACCTCTCCAGTTTTGGCTTCTCTTTAGTTTTTTGTTTTGTTTTAATTTATTTATTTTTGGCTGTGTTGGGGTCTTCGTTGCTGTGTGTGGGCTTTCTCTAGTTGTGGTGAGCGGGAGATACTCTTCATTCCGGTTCGCAGGCTTCTCATTGTGGTGGCTGCGGAGCACAGGCTCTAGGTGTGCAGGCTTCACTAGTTGTGGCTCACGGGCTCTTTAGTGCAGGCTCAGTAGTTGTGGCTCACGGACTTAGTTGCTCTGCAGCATGTGAGATCTTCCCAGACAAGGGCTCAAACCCGTGTCCCCTGCACTGGCAGGTGGATTCTTAACCATTGTGCCACCAGGGAAGCCCTCTTTAGTTATTTTTTAAGATGTACTTTTATGTAATGCATTTTACTGAAATTGACATTGTGTTCAGTCTTGTTATTTAACTGCTATATTAAAATTTAATCTGGTGATACGCCATTTCACTAACTGTGAATTAATGCTAAAAAGTATCTACTAGTGTCATTTATCTGGTAGGTTACAGTTGGCCCTCTCTCTCTATCCACGGGTTCCTATCTGTGGATTCAACCAACTGCAGATCGAAAATATTCAGGGGGTGGGGTGGGGAGTATTCCAGAAAGTTCCAAAAAGCAAAACTTAAATTTGCCATGCACCAGCAACTATTTACATTGTCTTAGGTATTAATAGGTAATCTAGATATGATTTAAACTGTAGGGGAGGATATGCATAGGTTATATGCAGTTGCTACACCATTTTTTGTAAGGGACTGGAGCATCCTCGGATTTTGGTATCCATGGAGGGTCCTGGAACCAATCCCCCATGGATACTGACACAGATGATAAGCGTCAAGTTTAGTCTTGAGATTTTAAACTGGGAATAGTCCAGATATAGACAGATGCCAGTAAACTGGATATAGTTCAGTATAGCTCCAGGCAGATCATTGTTCAGTCCTCTCTGGTACAATTCACAGTACATTGGTCAATCTTCTCCTGTGGCCAAGGCTTGCAAGAGATGCAGAAACAAAGATATGGTACCTGCTCTGAAGGAGCTTACATCCTACTTGGGGAAGACAAATTACAAATAGTTGTAATGTTATATGAGACTGTGGTGAATGCAAAGTTGGTCTTGGTCTTACTGTTCGGATAACACTAAGGGAGAAAATGACCTAATTTTTTCCTTCTAGTATTGGCCTAAGAGTTCACCAAAGTATTAACATTTGAGTCCATCCTTGAAGGATGAGTATGACTTTAGCAGGCTAAAAAATGATGACAGTTGGAAGTAGAATGAACGTTGTTATGAGCTATAGGAACAACATGGGAAATGGAATGTCTTCTTCAGAAAACAGTAAATAGTCCAATGTGGCTGGAACACAGACTATGTAAATTCTACATATAAGCCTACTTGGTAGGAAGTTTGCAGAGCATCTTGAATGATTTTAAGGAATTTGATATTTATTCGGAGATCATAGAGCCATCAAAAGTTTTTGGGCAGGCACCCAAGTTGGGTATTTCAGAGAGAAAAGTGATTGGAGAGGATGGAGATAAGAAGCTCTTGCAGTGGTGTTAAGAGTTGTTATCCTAAGGCTTAGACTAGAACCTGGCAGTGGGAATATTAAAGAAGAAGAGGAGTACAAAAATATTTCAAAGATAAAATTCACCAGACAACTCATTAAATGGCAGAAGTGAGGGACAGGTTGAAGGATGTTCACAAATGTTCTAGCTCAGATTATGAGGTTCATGTTGTTGCTCATTGATAGTAATGGCAAACATGGGTAACTCTGGGATTTTAATTAACATAATTTCAAAGAAGACATGAAGTCATGAGACTTTTCTTTCATTGAATACATTCAAGGATATGCCAAAGCCAGGGATATTAATGATCCACTCCAGACCTTGAAATTCTATAATTCTGATGTTGACTTTTATTTGAGATGATTCAGTCTATCAGCTATTTTAATGCTGTATAACCTGGCTAAAGTATGCCGTTGGGAGACCAGATAGATTCTAGTTGTGTGTTATACCTCAGAAAAACGAATGTATAAGCTTTCCAGTATTTGAGAATGACTTTTATTCTGTACTGTTATTCCTTATCCTGCTTGAACCTTAGCAACTCATCAGTCTCTCTAACACAGAGGTATTATTTCTAAAATCATGCTATACTCATGAATATACTTTTTTTTTTTTTCCTCGGTACGCGGGCCTCTCGCTGTTGTGGCCTCTCCCGTTGCGGAGCACAGGCTCCGGACGCGCAGGCTCAGCGGCCATGGCTCACGGGCCCAGCCGCTCCGCGGCATGTGGGATCTTCCCAGACTGGGGCACGAACCCGTGTCCCCTGCATCGGCAGGCGGACTCTCAACCACTGTGTCACCAGGGAAGCCCATGAATATACTTTTTTTTTTTTTTTTTTAACATCTTTATTTGAGTATAACTGTTTTACAATAGTGTGTTAGTTTCTCTTTTACAACAAAGTGAATCAGTTATACATATACATATGTTCCCATAACTCTTCCCTCTTTTGTCACCCTCCCTCCCACCCTCCCTATCCCACCCCTCTAGGTGGTCACTAAGTACAGAGGTGAACTCCCTGTGCTATGCTGTAGCTTCCCACTAGCTATCTAATTTACATTTGGTAGTGTGTATATGTCCCTGCCACTCTCTCACATCGTGAATATACTTTCTGATTGTACTCATACTCCTTAACATGAGGCTTATAGCTGAACACTCACTTACTGTCACTTACCTGTCAGTTTCCTCATCTGTAAAATAATCAGATTATATTCATTCAACAAGTTTGTTTTGGGCTTCCCTGGTGGCGCAGTGGTTGAGAATCCGCCTGCCGACGCAGGAGACACGGGTTCGTGCCCTGGTCCGGGAAGATCCCACATGCCGCGGAGCGAATAGGCCCGTGAGCCATGGCCGCTGAGCCTGCGCGTCCGGAGCCTGAGCTCCGCAACGGGAGAGGCCACAACAGTGAGAGGCCCGCATACCGCAAAAAAAAAAAAAAAAAAAGTTTGTTTTGAGGTTTGGCTAAGCAGTAAACACTGTGAAATGATATGCTCTGGAGTTACAAAGATGAGTAAAACATAGTCTTCATCTTTGAGGAGCTCAGTCTATTGGGGACGACAAATATCCATATGCAGTGCCCTGTGATGAGTACTATTATTGAGAAGTAAAAGGAAAATAATGATCACTTTCATCGGATTGTATACTAATGTTTTGAATTTAAAACAAATAAATAGGCTGACCTTTATCAAACTTTTGAATTAGGCTTTTGCCAGTGGTTGTAATGAGTATGTCATCCCCAAGGTCACTCCCCTAAATAGACATTACCACCCATGTCTTTGGGTCTGGTGCAAAATAAACCTGGTCTATTAAAGATTCTTAAACACTCTTAACTCTTAGTACCCACTCTTAACCAGTGATCACTGTCCACAACTCCATGTGAAGTAGAACTCTATGATTATACTAAAGTAGTACAATAAATAAATACTACTGTCTCTATTGAATGCTTTTTCTCTTGTATAAATAGGTGGAGGTTTTTGATCTGCTTTTTGTCACTAATGAGAGCAATTCTCGAAAGACCTACATAGTGCATTGCCAAGATTGTGCACGAAAAACAAGTGGAAACCTGGAAAATTTTGTGGTGCTAGAACAGTACAAAATGGAGGACCTGATGCAAGTCTATGACCAATTTACATTAGTAAGTGAAATCAACATGTGAGTACATAGTTAGCTGGATAGGGAAGCAGCAGTGTTTGTTCTGCCACCTGATAAGGAGGAGGTAATGAAATATTTTAAATTTCCTTTGGCTCGTCAGATATTGCATGAGGAAATATATCACTCCCTCTCCTCCACTTCCAGGTATTTATTCCTATGAAATTGGCATATTTTATTTTCACTTTTCTTCCTGGGTGAGACCAGCCCTAAATAATGTCACAGTAATTACATTTTTAAATCTTTGTGTGCTTTTAGAACACTGTCACATCCTTTATGTCATTTGATCTCAGTTGATAAACTGTTTGTGTATATAGGTTATTAGTGTCCACAGTATGAATCAGTATGTATGCTTTTAAATATACTTCTGCTTTTAGAGCTAATTGTATTTATTTAAAATCTTGTCCTTGCCAGAAGTATTAACTTTATGGGAATATTTGATGGAGCTTAACTTCCTGCTATGTTATATAACCTTATAAAATTCAAGCATCTTTATAAATTGCACACAGTTTTTAATTTTAAACAGCAGATGCTTAGGGGGAAGCATTTTACTCTAGCACATCAGTAGTTTTATGAATAGAAGAGAATTGTTGAATTCCCTCAGTACTTTTTCTCTTACATATGTGATCAGAAACTGAACTTTTGAAATTTAGCTCCTGATATTTTCACTTGAATGGTCTTTAGGATTGCTTGAAGAAGAAAATTATCTGGAATACGTTAAACAAAATTTATTATCTAGTTGAGTTAGCTTCTGAAGCAAGTCACTAATGAAATCATAATTGATTTGTTATATTATTTTTCACAAGCCTTCTTTATATTTTTAAGCAATCTCAAAAAATGGTCAACCTAATAACATTTTAAGAGTTTTTGACTAATTGGTGATGAAGTAATGAAAAATGTGGATGTGCTGAGTTGGGTAATGGTCTCAGACTCTTAGGAAAGTTGGCCAGGTGGGAGACAGTAAGGGAGGTTGTGCTTGACAGAGTGTGACAGGCCTTTGAACTTTCTTGAGAATTGTTATTTCCTTTACTTTCATACGCAGGCTGTGTTTGTAACCTGCAGCTAGGGAACACTATTAACAATTTGTATACCAAAGTAACATACTTTACTTTTATTTTCAGGCTCCTCCATTACCATCCTCCTCATCTTGATATTGTTCCATGGACATTAAATGAGAACTTTTCTGCTATTCAGGAACTAACCCAGTTCTGCACCACTGGTTCTTGTAGCTATCTCGTAAGGCTGCTGGCTGAAAACTGTGTCTATGCAACCTTCCAAGTGCGGAGTGTCAACCAACTGGACAGGGGAGAGCATTGCTCCTACTCCAGGACTCTCACAAAGCTAATCAGCTGTACTTCAGAAAAAAAATAATAATTTCCATGTTTTGTATATATCTGACAAAACTGGCAACATCATACAGACTACTGACTTGAAGACAACCTCTTTTATATTTCTCTATTTCTGGGCTGATGAATTGGTTTTCATCTATCTTTTCCCCCTTCAGAATTTTCCTTGGAAAAAAATACTAGCCTAGCTGGTCATTTCTTTGTAAGGTAGTTAGCAATTTTAAGTCTTTCTTTGGTCAACTTTTTTTTAATGTGAAAAGTTAGGTAAGGAACTTTTTTACTGCTTTTATGTTTTTCTGTCTTGTTTTGAAACCATGACGGTTATTACACTTTTGGTTCCTAAATAAAATGTTTAAAAAATTAACAGCCAAGTCACAAAGATAATGGATTGCACATAGACTAAGGAATAAACTTCAGATTTGTGATTTTTGTTTCTAATCTTGATGTAAATTTACACTATTTATAAATACATATTTATTGCTTGAAAATATTTGTGAATGGAATGCTGTTATTTTTTCCAGATTTACCTGCCATTGAAATTTTAAGGAGTTCTGTAATTTCAAACACTACTCCTATTACATTTTCTATGTGTAAATAAAACTGCTTAGCATTGTACAGAAACTTTTATTAAAATTGTTTAATGTTTAAAGAGGTTTCTATTGTTTGAGTTTTAAAAAGACTTTATGTACAGTGCCCAGTTTTTGTTCATTTTTCAAATCTGATTATATATATTTTATATATACTTGTGTATGTATATATAATATATATAGAAATCTGGATATATATGTATAAAGATTTAGAGCTTAAATTTTTCTCGTTTTAAGTTTCACATCTATGGTAGATTTTTGAGGTGTCTACTGTAAAGTATTGCTTACAAAAGTATGATTATTTTTAAAGAAATATATATGGTATGTATCTTCAAGACCTAAAATGTCAGACTGGTTTATTGTTAAGTTGCAATTACTGCAATGACAGACCAATAAACAGTTGCTGCCAAAATGTAGTATAATAGTAGAAAACAAATAGTGATTGAACTTAAGATTTCAAAGGGAATGTTCTATGGGCTTGACAAATCCTGTACATCACTTAGTAGTGTTTTATATGGAAAAAAGATTCAGATGAAGGGCTCTATTTTAGAATGCAAATAAATTAAGAGACTTATTTTTTAATGTTAGGCAGTTTTGACATTTCATGCTTTCCTGCTTGCATGACATGATTTAGGCAGGGGAGGGAGTCTTCCAATTCCACATCACTAGTAAAATATAGTAAGCTATATTAGCATTAGCACGTCACTTCTAATTGCCAATAGTATTTCATTTTATAATAATGGTACCTTGTATTTGGCACATATTCTCATTTTACCATGCTGTTCTAAGGTTTTCCCAGGAATATTCAATGAAGACGCATAGAGAATGCTGTAAAGGAAGTTATATATAACTAAAGAGAATTTATAATCCTAACTGGTGAAATGCTGTGCTGACTGCATTAACAAGTGTTCTTTTTCAGATAGTTGTGTAGTATGTTGTCCTCCTAGAAACAGTTTGAAGGCTTTAAAGCACAGAGATATTTTATCCAATTAGTTAATAATTTGGTAAGTAATTGGATTTGAATATCTACTAGCAGCAATCATCTCTTAAAATTTCAGAAGGAAATAATTACAAATTTAGTTAAGAAGCAAGAGTGCTTGTCTAAGTGCTGCTCAAGATGTTTAACCACTGATTTTTTAAAAAGAACTCAAGACAAATCATTTTTGCAAATAAAAATTGCAAGTCAAAGAAATTAACATTGTAAATCAACTATACTTTAATTTAAAAAAAAAAGTACGTCAACTATCCAGAAGCAAAGATTATAAGAATGCTAAAGTTACGCCTAAATGTTCCTTAACCATTCCTAGTTTATCTTACTAACACAGCGTCTCATTTTTTTCTATGGTTTTATTAAGATAGTTTATTGCCAAGATTAACATAAGTTGTCTGACATTTAAGAGTAATTTAGTGGTGTTTAACTAATACAATATTTGAAAGTTAAATGTCAAGAGTACTATTTGCTCACTTAGTGTTTGAATGGGTAGAGGATAGGAGACAAGTCAAACCTATCATTAGTCTGAGGTATAACTAGATGAGCAGAGTCTTATGTAAACTGCTTTCTTTTCTTCAATTTAACTGCTTTTATAACTTAAATTTTTCAGGTTGCAGAAGAAATAGCATGCTCTTTTTCTCTCTTTTCTTTTTACTGCTTATATACATAAATCCAGCTAAGCACACACTGTCTGGGTGCCTTAATAATGAAATGAGTTTTCATCATTTGCTCACACACACATTGTTTAGAGAAAGAAACTAATTATACGACATATTAAAAAAAGATGTTGATCCAGAAAGTGAGAGCTAAATCATACTCTTTTCTCGTTGTCACCAGCTAAACAGGAACTCTTACACCATCGGTATAGCAGTTTAACTTGTTTAACCCATTTAAGTAAAGTCAATTAAATTTTGGCTTCTGTATTTTGAACTAAAATCTAAGTCACTTTTCCAAAGTAGTAATTTGACAGTTGGGACTTTCAAATTACTAGTAATAGGCAACTGAAATAAAAGATAACGTAATATTATGAAATTACATTAAATGAAGTGTCTGCTTCTCAGAACTTAAATCTTTGAAGTATCATGTGTATTTTCATTTAGTCAATATATTTAGTATCTCCTAAAAAATGAATCTGAATAAGATGTGATCCCTGCCTTTTTCTCTTCATACATGCATCTCATACGGGAGATTCATGTAATATGTCAAGCAGAACCTAGAAGAGATAACAAGAAAGGTGAATAGTATTGATTGGGGCTTGCATTTCAGCAGGGTTTGTATCACACCTAGAGCAAGAGGATTTGGGAACTTTGACTAAGGGATTAGAGGAGTGTACTGGAGAGTGGAAGTCCCCGATGTTGAAAAGCCTCCTCTGCCATGAGAGATGTTTACACTTTAACCTGTAGTTAATGTGGAACCATGCACAGAATTAAGCAAAAGAACAGCATTGAATTTGCAGTAGTCTTCGTGCCTGCTTTAACACACTGTATCTTCCACATTGCTGCCAGAGGGGCATTTCTAAAACACGGAAATTCAAGGAGGACATGATTTGGACTTGGACTTTGGATGTTGTGAGGATGGAAATAGGAGCGCAGATTTGGAGGACAAAGGTAAAGTCCACAGGACCCATTAGATGTCTACCGGTGGGTGGAGGCCCTTCTAACTAGAATGGGGAAATCAGAGTAGAACTGCTTGTAACGCATCTAAGTAGTTGGAATTAGGAGAGCCCTGAACCAGAACCATGAATCTGGCTGTCCACCACTGAGGTGGTGCTTAGAGCCAGAGAAAGTAAGATCATACAGGAACTGTATGGTGAGGAGAGGTCGATCAAATACCCACTTAGGAACGTCAGCATGTAAGGGGAGAGGAGATTGCAGAGGAGAAGAAAGCTAAAAGAAACCAGCCAGGGTGATCTTAGACAAGCTAAAGTTTTTCAAAAGTTACCATACCATGTTGCAAAGATGAGGATTAAATGGATTTCTTTGGGTTTGGCGCAAGATAGTTGGTGACATTTGCCAGAGCACCTTCAGTGGAGCAACAACCGGATGGATTGCAGTGGTCGGGAAAAGGTACTGAATTTGAGAGGGTGGTGGAGTCACTTCGGTCTTCCAAGAGCACCAGGGATGCAATTACATTGGTCTTTGTGAAAGAGGAAACAGATAGTCATCAATTTTAAACATTTTGTATCATCTTGAGTGATTTACACAGTAATTAATACTTTTGTATATATACCATGAAGCAACCCATGTGGTATTTTGGTTTTGAAAGGAAGAAGTACTTTTCAGTTGAAGAGGGAAATGATGGTATTTTTTTTATTATGGCCTAAAGATACCTACACTTTACTGAATACTGTTGCAAAGCACAGTGCTAAGTACTTTAAATATATTCTCTTTAGTCCTCACAATGACCCTCTGAGGTACTGTTTTAGCCTCATCTTACACATACGTAAATTGAGGCAAAGAGAGGATCATGTAACTTGCCCAAGGTTTGTGGTTATTAAGTATTGAAGGTAAGATTCCAACTATGTTGATCCGTCTCCAGAGCAAGTGCTATTCTACCTCCTACTGCAGAGAAACAGGAATTGCTGAGTGCTTACTCTAGTCACGTTTGAAAGAAACTTCATTGTGAATATTTCTTTAACAAGAGAAAAATGTCTTAAAATGTATAACCTATAATTAGGCTGACATTTTTATAGTCCAAACCAGAACCCCTTTGAGATGGAAAGGGGACAATGCTATTAGTAGTTGGGCAGGACAACAGCCAAGAAATGGGGCTATCCTGGGCAAGCTGGGATGTATGTCATAGTGGTTAAGTTTGTGTTAAGAAGAAGCATTTGGGTGCTGGAGGGGGTGTGGAGAAAAGGGAACCCTCTTGCACTGTTTGTTGGTGGGAATGTAAATTGGTACAGCCACTATGGAGAACAGTATGGAGGTTTCTTAAAAAACTAAAAATAGAATTACCATATGACCCAGCAATCCCACTACTGGGCATATGCCCAGAGAAAACCATAATTCAAAAAGACACATGCACCCCAATGTTCATTGCAGCACTATTTACAATAGCCAGGTCATGGAAGCAACCTAAGTGTCCATGGACAGATGAATGGATAAAGATGTGGTACATATATACAATGGAATATTACTCAGCCATAGAAAGGAACGAAATTCAATCATTGTAGAGACGTGGATGGATCTAGAGACTGTCATACAGAGTGAAGTAAGTCAGAAAGAGAAAAACAAATACCGTATATTAACGCATATATGTGGAACCTAGAAAAACGGTACAGATGAGCCGGTTTGCAGGGCAGAAATAGAGACACAGATGTAGAGGACAAACGTATGGACACCAAGGGGAAAAGAGGTGGCGGTGGGGGATGGATTGGGAGATGGGGTGGACATATATACACTAATATGTATGAAATAGATAACTAATAAAAAAAATAGAATGGGGCTTCCCTGGTGGCGCAGTGGTTGGGAGTCCGCCTGCCGTTGCAGGGGACGCGGGTTCGTGCCCTGGTCTGGGAGGATCCCACATGCCGCAGAGCGGCTGGGCCCGTGAGCCATGGCCGCTGAGCCTGTGCGTCTGGAGCCTGTGCTCCGCAACGGGAGATGCCACAACAGTGAGAGGCCCGCGTACCACAAAAAAAAAAAAAAAAAAAAAAAAAAGTAGAATGAAAGGGAACACTGCTACAGATCCTACAGACAGTGAAAGGGTAATAAAGAACTATCACAAACAAAGCATTTGGGGAGTGGTAGTATTTACCTCCTCCTAACATCATATTCCTAGATTTTTGCGTTCTTAGAATGGGAAGGAAGCATGGGTTTAGGTTGCATTAGGACCCTCGATTGTGGTTGAAAAAGATGGTGAAAATGCAAGCAATGAATTAAAGTGGAAATGAGAAAGGAAAAGGAAAGTCCTGTTAAGTCTTAGTGATGTCTACTGAGTTGTACCCATCCTAAAACCAAATAATGGCACTTCAACAAACTAACAAGAAAGCGAGTAATATTCTCAATGTAAAGATTAATATGCATTTTTCTAAACTCTTGGTCTGACTACCACTTACCAATCTAAGGTGGGAATCTGATTTAGCATATTCAAAATATGAATTTTAAGTGTACCAACCTGAAAAAGCTGTAGAATCACAGTTTTCTCAGGATTTTAAAACTTCAGTGCCATGTAATCACTTCGAAGTGATTAAACATGTCTTAATGTGAACAACAGAACGATTCCTCATGAACATAGGGACTGTCTTAAGGTATTATAATCATGTGTGTGAAAGTGCAGGATGGCTTCAAATAGATTAAAGGTATGGTTAACACCAAGCAATACTCTGAGTTACACCTACTTCCAAATGCCCAGATACAACATCTGTTAAAGAAAGTAAGGGGGAGAAAAGAGAAAGCAAATTCACTGATTTTGTAGGCATGTATAGTTAATTGTACCTAAGCATTAACTTTAGCTCTCCACTTTGTGATAGAATAATACACTTGGCAGGGTGAAACTAGAAGAGAATGTTATCTTTAGAGAACTTGATATATGTGATTTAAGTGTCATCTTTCATTAAATGTACTCATGCAAATTTTGAAATGTCTGCACATGGAAAGGATTCTATGTCTAATAAATGGAAACCAGTACCCAAATCTACGATCAACAAGATTTTCTGGGTTACAGTACTGAAAACATTTGGGAGGGGTTGGGACAAGCTCAAAACGATATGAGTTATTGATACATCAAAAATTTCAATTAAGAAAAACTAAGTAGCAAAGGTTTGAAAATACAACTGCTGTATACAAAACCTGGATAGTTTTAAAATATTGATCAGACTACAAATTATCCTGTCATAAATTTTTCTGTATCAGATGGGGCTCATAGTTCACAAATTAGAATTCCTTTGTAAGATTATCTCCATCTGCTCCTCCAGATAAGGTCTGCACAAAAATTTCATGAATAAGAGCCCACTGAAGAGCCATGTGTGAACATTAGGTAATTTGCTAGTTAACATTGAAGTCCATGCTAGCACTCTGAAACCTGAATTTTAGGCTTGCTTCAGTATCCATCTAGCTCCCCACCCCCACCCTTTCTTTTGATTTAACTTTATTTTCAAAATATATAACATTTACATGGTTCAAAATGCAAAACTATATTAAAAGGTGCTTTCTGGGAAGTCTTGCTCCCATCTCTTTCACATTCAGATTTCTCCACCCATCACTGATAAGTATCGATTTTCAATTTATTAGCTCATATTTCCTGTGTTTATCTTTCTAAAAGTAAGTAAATTTGTTATATAGTCTTATTTCCCTTCTTTTTACACAAGATGTAGCATGTTGTATACATTATTTGGCATCTTGGTTTTTTTGTTTATTTGGTGTTTTTTTTTCTTTATTCGTAGCAGCTTTGTCATAGCAGAAATGAAAGGAAACAACCTAAATGTTCATCAGCAGATTAATAAACAACTTGTAGATTAGCCATACAAAGGAATACTACTAAGCAATTACAAATTTTTTATTGAATGAAAGGTTTTTAAATTCTATAGTGCTTTACAATTTTCAAAAGTTTCTCACACATGATTTCATATAATCCCATAACCCTTAAAAAAAATCCCCTACCTCTATATTGTCTCTCCCCCTGCTCCCCAGCCCTCCCCGCACTACTAACCACTAGTTTGTTCTCTATATCTGGCACCTTGGTTTTTTTTTTTTTTTTCCCACTGAGTATATCCTAAAAATTATTATCAATTCATGGTACTCCATTGTTGTTTGCATGTACTATCTCCAAATGATGGACATTTGAGGGTATTTTCAGTCTTTTGATATTTCAAATAATGTCTCAATGTGCTTATGTATATGTTGTTTTGTGTTTATGGAGGTATATATCTTCAGGGTAGAGTCCTAGAGATTTGATTGCTGGGCCAAAAGGTAAGTGCAAATATAGTTTTGCTTGATAATGCCCTTCATAGCTATACTGTGTTGCACTCACCCCAGCAATATATAAACATGGCTATTTTTCCTACAGTCTTGCCAACAGACTGTATTGTGGAGCCTTTTGGAATTTTGCAAATGTGATTGGTGAAAATGGAATCTTAATTTTAATTTTAGGTTGAACGATATTTAGAGACTATTTGCCTGTGTTTAAACTTGCTTTTTTATCTTTTGAGATATGGTTGCATACAGTAAGCTGAACAGATCTTAAGTGTACAGTTTGATGAGTTTTGACAAATACATACACCATACCTCAATCAAGAATGTATTGCCAAATATACAATGGAGAAAAGACAGCCTCTTCAATAAGTGGTGCTGGGAAAACTGGAGAGCTACATGTAAAACAATGAAATTAGAACACTCCCTAACACCATACAAAAATAAACTCAAAATGGATTAAAAATCTAAATGTAATGCCAGACACTATCAAACTCTTAGAGAAAAACATAGGCAGAACACTCTATGACATACATCACAGCAAGATCCCTTTTGACCCACCTCCTAGAGAAATGGAAATAAAAACAAAAGTAAACAAATGGGAACTTAAAAGCTTTTGCACAGCAAAGGAAACCATAAACAAGATGAAAAGATAGCCCTCAGAATGGGAGAAAATATTTGCAAATGAAGCAACTGACAAAGGATTAATTTCTAAAATTTACAAGCAGCTCATGCAGCTCAATATCAAAAAGCAAACAACCCAATCCCAAAATGGGCAGAAGACCTAAGTAGACATTTCTCCAAAAAAGATATACAGATTGACAACAAACACATGAAAGAATGCTCAACATCATTAATCATTAGAGAAATGCAAATCAAGACTACAATGAGATATCATCTCACACCGGTCAGAATGACCATCATCAAAAACTCTAGAAACAATAAATGCTGGAGAGGGTGTGGAGAAAAGGGAACACTCTTGCACTGCTGGTGGGAATGTAAATTGATACAGCCACTATGGAGAACAGTATGGAGGTTCCTTAAAAAACTACAAATAGAACTACCATATGACCCAGCAATCCCACTACTGGGCATATACCCTGAGAAAACCATAATTCAAAAAGAGTCATGTACCACAATGTTCATTGCAGCTCTATTTACAATAGCCAGGACATGGAAGCAACCTAAGTGTCCATCGACAAATGAATGGATAAAGATGTGGCACATATATACAATGGAATATTACTCAGCTATAAAAATAAATGAAATTGAGGTATTTGTAGTGAGGTGGATGGACCTAGAGTCTGTCATACAGAGTGAAGTAAGTCAGAAAGAGAAAAACAAATACCGTATGCTAACACATATATATGGAATCTAAGGGGAAAAAAAAAAGTCATGAAGGACCTAGGGGTAAGACGGGAATAAAGACACAGACCTACTAGAGAATGGACTTGAGGATATGGGGAGGGGGAAGGGTAAGCTGTGACAAAGTGAGAGAGTGGCATGGACATATATACACTGCCAAATGTAAAATAGATAGCTCGTGGGAAGCAGACCCATAGCACAGGGAGATCAGCTCAGTGCTTTGTGACCACCTAGAGGGGTGGGATAGTGAGGGTGGGAGGGAGACGCAAGAGAGAAGAGATATGGGAACATATGTATATGTATAACTGATTTACTTTGTTATAAAGCAGAAACTAACACACCATTCTAAAGCAATTATACTCCAATAAAGATGTTAAAAAAAAAAAAGTACTGCCATTGCCCTAGAAAGTTCCCTTGAGTTCTTTTCCATTCTATCACCTCCTCCCTTGCCATTCTCCCAGGCAACCACTTTTCTGATTTCTGTCCCCATATATTATTTTTTCTGTCCTTAAACTTCATAGAAATGAAAGCATGCAAAATGTACTTTTTTGTGTGTTTGACTTCTCTCACTAAGCATAATGTTTTTGAAATTCATCTATGTTGATGGGTGTATCTATCAGTAGCTCCTTCTTTTTTTATTGCTGAGTATGATTTCATTGTATGAATAGAATACAATGTTTTTTATCAATTCTCCTGCTAATTGTATTGGGTTGTTTCCAATTTTTGCTTCTGATTTTTTTTTTCTGAGAAGAAACATGGCTGGATCATAAGTTAGGTATATATTTAACTTTGCGAGAAATTGCTAGACATTTTTCCGAAGTGGTTGTACCAGTTTATACTTCTCCAGCAATATGTGAGAGTTCTAGTTGCTCTGCATCCTTACAGACATTTGGTGGTGTTAGATTTCAAAAGTTTAGCCATTCTAGTCGATGTATTCTCCTATGTTTTCTACTAGGAGCCTTATAGTTTTAGTTTTTACATTTAGGTCTGTAAGTCATATCAATTTACTTTTTGTGTTCTATGAAGTCTTTCAATCAGCTAGTGTAAGTTTTCCAACTTTGCTTTTCTTTTTCAAAGTTGTTTTAGCTTTCTAGGTCTTTTGCATTTCTAGATTAATTTTAGCTTGTCAATTAAAAAAAATCTTTTGGAATTTTGACTGAGACTGCACTGAATCTATAGCTCAATCTGTGGGGAATTGACATCTTGACAATACTGAGTTTTCAAACCCATTAAAAGCATATTTTTCCATTGATTTAGATCTTCTGCAATTTCTCTCAACAGTATTTTGTAGTTTTCAGTAAACAGGTCTTCATATCCCTAAGTCTTTTATATTTTTGATGCTACTATGAATTGTGTGTTTTTAAAATTATAATTTCCAATTGTTTATTGCTATTTTACAGAACTAAAAATGATTATTGAATATTGATCTTGTATCCTGCAAACTTGCTAAGCTCTTTTATTAGTTCTAGTAGATTTTCTGTAGATTCTTAGGGTTTTCTGCATAAAGAATTATGCCGTCTGTGAATCGAGATAGTTTAACTGCTTCCTTCCCAATCTGGGTGCCTTTTATTTCTTTTTCTTGGTTTTTTGCACTGGCTAGAACCTCCGGTACAATGTTGAAGTGGTCAGAGAAGACATCTTTGTCTGTTCCCAGTTTTAGGGGAAAGTAAGTATGATGTTAATTGAATGTTTTTCAGTGTTTTTCATCTTGTTTTTCATCTTCAAGATGTCCCTTGAAGATTGAGGATGGCCCCATCTATTGCTGGTTTGCTGAGATTTTAAAAATCAGAAATATATGTCGAATTTTATAAAATGATTTTTCTGCATTGATTGAGATGATTATGTGGTTTTTCTCTTTTAGTTTGCTAATATGGTGAATTACATTGATTGATTTTTAAATGTTAAACTAATCTTATACTCTTGGGATAAACCCACTTGCTCATAATGTTTTATTTTATATATTGTTGGATTATATATTTTTGCCAATTTTTTGAATTGAATTGAATTTTTACATCTGTGTTCATGAGGGATATTGGTCAACAATTTTATTTTCTGATAATGTTTTTGTCTGGTTTTGTTATCAGGGTAATAATGTTGGCCTCAGAATGAGTTGGGAAGTATTTTCTCCAGTTTTCTTGAGTTTATGTAGAATTGATATTTCTAACTAAAATATTTGATAGAATATTTTAATTACAAAATTAATTTCTTTAGTTTATATATTTCTTCTGAAGTGAGCTTTGGTAGTTTGTGGCTTTCAGGTAATTTATCCTTTTAATCTCTGTGGAATCTATAGTTCTGTGTCACTCCTGATATTAGCAAATTGTGCCTTTATATTTTCCCAATCAGTCTGGCAAGTGGTTTACAAATTTTGTTGATCTGCTCAAAAAACTAATTTTGTTTTTCATTGATTTTCCTCTATTTTCTGTTTTCTTTTTTCCTTGATTTTCTCTCTCATCTATATTATTTTCCTTCCTTCTGTTTACTTCAGGTTTCTTTAGCTGCTCTTATTCTAGTTTCTTTAGGTGGAAACTGAGATCATTGATTTGAGACATTTTCTGGTATAGTCATTTGGTTCTATAAATTTCCATCTAATTAATGCTTTACCTGTGTGTCAGGGGTCCCCCAAGACCAGGCTCAGGCTTGCTGATTTGCTAGAAAGAGTCACAGGACTAAGAAGCTGTTTTATGCAGTTATAGTTTATTATGGTGAGGATACAGATTAAATTCAGCAAAGGGAAAACACACATGGGGAGAAGTATGGGAGAAACCAGGCTCAAGGTTCCAGGTGTCCACTCCCAGTGGAGTTGCCCGGGATGTGCTTAATTCCTCCAGCAACAGTGTGTGACAAATGTACGAAGTGTTGCCAACCAGGAAAACTCCAGGATTTTTATTGGGGGTCAGCACCTGCATGACCTCAGCTACTCAGACTCCAGACCAAGACTCACAGATAAAATGCAGGTATTCACTATAAATCACATTAGCAGCATAAACTATCTGGTCAAACTGGTACAGCATGGCCAAGACAGACATTTAAAAAAAAAAAAACAAACCACAACACTCTTAACAGAACATTCCAAGAGCTCAGTGTTTAGTTCCCAGGAGCTGGCCAAGAGTTTTTCTTGGGACTGTGCAGAATTTGAGCAATCCAGTCCTACTGAGTTAGCCTTTTTCTTTACAACCTGCCTTCCACAAACTTGGATGTAATGTATTTTCATTTTAATTCATTTCAAGATACTTTCTGGTTTCCCCTTTGATTTCTTCTTTCAGACATGGATTATTTAACACTGTGTTACTTTAGCTTCCAACTGTTTGGGGCTTTTCAAGATATTTTTCTTTCTTTCTAATTTAATTCCACTATAGTCAAAGAATATATTTTGTATGTCTTGAATTCTGTTAAATTAATTGAGACTGTTTTATGGCCTGGAATATGGCCCTTGGTAAATGTTCCACGTGTGACTGAAAAGAATGTATATTCTGCTGTTGGATAGAATTTTCTATAATTGACAGGGCAAGTTGCTTGATAGTGTTATTCAAGTCTATTTCTATACTGATTTTCTGTCTATTTTTTCTATCAGTTATTGCGAGAGTGGTGTTGATCTCTACAACCAAACTTGTGGATTGTCTATTTTTCCTTGCACTTCTTTCAGATTTTACTTCATGTATTTTGAAGCTCTGTTATTTGTTGCCAAAGCATTTAGGATTGTTATGTTCACTTGATGAACTCACCTTTATCATTATGAGATGACCTTTTTTATTCCTGGTAATATTCTTTGCTCCAAGGTCTATTTTGATCTTTGAGCAAAGATCAAAAAACTCCAGCTTTTCTTTTTTTTTCTTGGCTGTGCCACGTGGCTTGCAGGATCTTAGTTTGGCAGTGAAAGTGCAGAGTCCTAACCATTGGACTGCCAGGGAATTCCCTACTCCAGCTTTTTTTGATTAGCATTAGCATGTTGTATTTTTTTATGTGTTTGCTTTAACCTTTAAATAAGGTTTAAATAACCTAAATAAGGTAACCTAAATAACCTTTAAATATCTTTAAATTAAAAAAAATTTTAAATTTTGTTGCTATAACAAATTACCACAAACTTAGTGGCTTAAAGCAACACACATTCATTATCTTATAGTTCTGTAGGTTAGTAGTCCAGTATGGGTCTCACTAGATTAAGTCAAGGTGTCAGCAGATTGCATTCCTTTCTGGAGTCTCTAGGGGAAAAAATCTCTTTCCTGCTCATTTGGGTTGTTGACAAAATTCAGTTTCTTGTTCCCATTTTCTTACTAAAAACTGAAAGCCATTTCCAGCTTCTAGAGGCTGCTGCATTCTTTGCCTTGTGGTCCTCTTCCTCCATCTTCAAAGCTAGCAATGGTTGGTCGAGTCCTTCTTATGTCACATTTCTCTCCCTTATTTTGTCACATCTCTTGGACCCAGCCAGGAAAGCTCCCTTGCTTTTAAGGACTCCTGTGATTAGGTTGGACCCACCCACCCACGTATTCCAGGATAATATCCCATCTCAAGATCCATACCCTTAATCACATCTGTGAAGTCATTTTTGCCATGTAAGATAATATGTTCAAGGGTCGGGTGTGGATATCTTTGAAGAGGGGATGGGGGGCATTATTCAGCCTACCACAGGTTGTCTATGCCATTTGTATTTATTGTGCTTATTGATATACTTTGATTTAAATCTACTACTTTGCTCTTTGGTTTTCATTGCTCCCATCTGTGTTTTGTTCTCTTTTTCCTCTTCTTCTGTCTTCTTTTGTATTGATTTTTTATGCTTCTATTTTCTCTCTTTTGTTGGCTTATGAGCTATGGCTCTTTGTTGTATTATTTTAGTAGTTGTTTTAGGGTTTATATTATACATCTTTAAATTATCACAGTCTACCTTCACATATTATACCACTTTAAATATAGTTTAATAACCTTAAAACATTATACTTCTATTTCTGTCATACATTTTACATCACATAGATTATAAACGCATTGTTGTTAGAATTTTTCTCTGGCTGCTTTTAAGATTTCATCTTTTTTCCCTAGTTTTAAGCAATTTGATTGTCAGAGTGTCTTGGTGTAACTTTCTTCGTGTATCTTTGCATTGATGTTCTTTGGGTTGCCTGAATCTGTGGAATTATAGTTTTCATCAAATTTGAAAAATTTCAGCCATTATTCCTTCAAATATTAGTTTTTGAGTCCTCCTTTAAGTATTCTAAGGATTCATATGTTAGGCTACTTAAAATTTTCCCATAGCTCATGATCATCTGTTCCCTTTTTTTTTTTTTTTTTTTGTCTTTTTTGTTTCTGGGTTTCATATTGGATTGTTTCTATCACTGTCTTTCATTTCACTAAACTTTACTTCCACTGTGTCAAATTTGCTCTTGATCCAGGTTTATTTTGATTGATTTTTCTTGAAATTATGGGTCATATTTTCTTGTTTCTTTGCATGCCTGATGATTTTTATTTAATGCCAGACGGTGTGAATTCTACCTTTTTGGGTTCTGTTTTATTTCTATAAGTATTCTTGGGCTTGTTTTGGGATGTAGTTAAGTTACTTGGAAACAGTTTGAAACTTTCAGGTCTTGCTTTTAAACTATATTAGGTGAGACTAGAACAGTGTTCAATCTAATTCTAATTTTGTCCCACTACTGAGGCAAAAGCATTCAGAGCATTCTACCTGATGCCATGTGATTTATGAGGTTTTTCCAATCCAGTTGGTGGGAACAGGAACAGGAACTATAATTGGCTAAGTTAGCTCCAAAGGACTCTTTCTCTAATCTTTTTGTGTGGTTCCCTTCTCCCTTACACCTTCTGGTCTCAAGTAGTTTCTTCACACCCATGTTGATCCTTTCAGTTGGAAGACTTGAAAGGAATCATAGGCAAATCTCCAGAGATATTGTTTTGTGCATTTCCACCTACTCTGGCATTCTGGATTTTTAACTATTTTGGCCACCTTGAATTCTCAACTCTGTATCTTCAACTCAGGGAAAGTACTGAGTTCTGGGTTCCCTATCTCTTGGCTGCAGTCTGGAAACTCACTCCAAGCAATAAACTGGGGCAATTGTAGAGATCACGTCATTCTCTTCCCTTTCTCAGTGATTACTGTCTTGTGATGCCTGTTTCCAATGTCTAAAAACTATTGCTTCATATAATTTGTCCAGTTATTTCTTAAGGCAAGAGAGTAAGTTCTGATACTCCATCTTGCTGGAAGCAGAAGTCTCTGCTTTTTGTTATAGAACTATCCTCCTTTACTTTTTTATGATTGTTGAATATTTTTCCTTTTTCATTGCTGTTGCAAATGGAATTTTCTCTTCCACTATATCTTAGAAATAATAATTGTTTGATATATAAAGACTATTAATTTTTCTGTGTTACTTTTATATTGTTGCCTTCCTAAACTTTTCTTATTATTTGTATTAGTTTCAGCATTAATTATCTTGGGTTTTACAGATCTATTATTTTAACTATAAATATATTTCTACCTCTTCCCTTCCTAATTTTATGCCTCTGTTTTGTTTGGTTGTACTGGTTAATATCTCCGTACAATGCTAAATATTCACACTCTTCTATTTCAAACCTAATATTGACAACTAACCTCAACTTGTATCAGCTAGGTTTTTTTTTTTTTTTTTTTTTGCGGTATGCGGGCCTCTCACTGTTGTGGCCTCTCCCGTAGCGGAGCACAGGCTCCGGACGCGCAGGCTCAGCGGCCATGGCTCACGGGCCCAGCCGCTCTGCGGCATGTGGGATCTTCCCAGACCGGGGCACGAACCCGTGTCCCCTGCATCGGCAGGTGGATTCTCAACCACTGCACCACCAGGGAAGCCCCTAGGTTTATTTTTAAAGCCTCAGACTGATGTTAAGTTAGGGAACAGTCTGGTGACCAATGAAGAAAGTCTCTTTTCAAAGTGGGGTTAAATTGAGGGAATCCAGGATCCAATAGTGGATGGTCCCCAGAATGTCTAACAATGTATTGTGAACATTCAAGTGGTTATTATTATGCTCAACAACACGTATGGGATCCACTGTGTTCTAAGCCTTTTAGTTTCCCATTGAACACCTTTCTGTTGCCTTTTCTGCTGCTATTGGTAGAGTGTTCTATAAACATCAATTAGGTCTAGTTGGTTGGTAGTATTCAGATTTTCTATATCTTTGCAGATTGTGCTACTTGCTCCACTGATTATATAGAGAGAAATGTTGATGTCTCCAAGTATAACTGTGTTGTTCATTTTTCCTTTAAATTCTGTCTGGTTTTGCTTCATGTATTTTGGGTCTCTATAGTTAGGTGCATAAATCTTTACGGTGGCTATGTCTTCTTGGAGAATTGACCTTTTATTGCTGACAGTTTTCCCTGTTCTGAAATCTACTCTGCCTGACAATATTATAGATACTCCAGCTTTTTTTTGTTTAGTTTTATCATTGTGTGTATGTGTTTAATGGGTATGCATTTCTCAGGATGGGAAAAATATGAACAAGAGATATAACTTTTTTCTATAATTTATATTTAGAGTTCCCATGAACTGACTGAGAGACAACCACAGTCAACTCAGAGTTCAAGCCCCTCTCCAGTGTTGAATCTCAGTTCTGCAGGGGACTTAAGTGACACCAAGGCTTGAGGAGGGGGAGTCACTCTGTCACTGCAAACATCTGCCAATATACCTCATTCCCCATTGTCTCCTGTTATTGGGTCACACAGACTTGTTCTTCATCCTGGACACCAGGCCTCTCTCCATTGTTCCCAGCTCTTAGGGCCCCATCCACACTGCTCTCAGCTTCATGAAAATACTTTCTGGGTCTCTTTGTGCTGTATTGGAATGTGAGAAGACTCTGGAAGGCTGCCTTGGGCATTTCTTCCTTGAGTAACCCACATCTGCCCCCCTCCCTTCCCCCTCCATTTCTTTGGAGCTGCCACAATGCAGTTTGATCTGGGGTAGAAGAAATATTCATTTTAATAAGTTTTTATTTTAATAATATATAATATTTCGATATTTTTCCAACTTATAGAAAAATTGTAAGATTAGAACAAAGATCTTTATTCAGATTCGTCAGTTGCTTACAATTAGCCACATTTGCTTTGTCATTCTTTCTGTGTTGCATGTGTGTGGTGATTGTGTATATTCTTTTTGCTTTCCTAAATCATCTGAAACTAAACAAAAAGCAAAAATAGAGTAAATCAATAAAATAGAATATTAGTTCTTTGGAAAGATCAACAAAATTGATAAACCTTTACTAGACCAACCAAGAAAAAAGAAGACACAAATTATCAAACCCAGGAATGAAAGGGGGGGCATTCTACTGACCTTACAAAAATTAAAAGCATCATAAGCAAATGTTATGAACAACTTTAGGCCAACAAACTAAACAATTTAGGTGTCTTAGGCACACATTACCAAAACTGACTCAAGAAGTAGAATCCAAACTTAGGAATATACTGAAGAGAAATGAAAGCATGTCTACATGAAGACTTGTGCACCAATATTCACGACAGCATTATTCATAATAGCCAAAAAGTGGAAAGAACCAAATGTCCATCAACTAATGAATACATAAATAAAAGTGGTCTATCTGTACAATGGAACAGTATTCAGCCATAAAAATGAATGAGGTATTGGTGAATCTTACAGCATGGATGAACCTTGAAAACATTATGCAAGTGAAAGAAGCCAGTCATACAAGACCTCATAGTGTATGATTCCATTTATATAAAATGCCAAATAAGCAGATCTATAGAGACAGAAAGTAGATTAGTGGTTGCCTCAGGCAGAGAGAGAGAATGGAGAAATTGGGGGAGGAGAGATAAAGGCTAAAGAGCTTGCAGCTTCTTTTTGCAGTGATGCAAATATTCTAAAATTGATTATGGCAATGATCGTACAACTTTGTAGATATACTAAACTCTACACTTTAAATGGGTAAATTTTAAGGTTTGTGAATTATATCTTAATGAAGTTGTTACCAAAGAAACAATAGAAAAAGCTGAATAGTAACAATTACAAGTAAAGAGATTAAGCTGGTAATTAAAATACTTCCCACAAAGAAATGCATAGGCCCAAATGGCTTCATTGGTGATTTCTCTTAAATATTTAAGAAGAAATAATGTCATTCCTTCACAAACTCTTCCATAAAATAGAAGAGAAGGGGACACTTCCCTATGAATTCTATGAACATAAAATTACCCTGATACTAAAGCCAGACAAAAATACCACAAGAAAGAAAGATCACAGACCAATATCCCATGAACATAGATACAAAAATTATTCAGAAAATATTATCAAACTGGATCCAGCAACATACACAAAAGAAGTACGCATCATGACCAACTGGGATTTATCTCAAGAATGCAAGTTTAGTTTAACATCCAAAAATCAATTAATCTAATATACCTTATTAACAGAAGTCAAAAACTACACAATCATCTCAATATTTGCCACAAAAAAATCTGAAAAACTGAATACCTGTTCATGAAAAAATAATCTCAGCAAACTCAGATAGGAGGAAAACTTCTCAACCTGATAAAGAGTTTCTATGAAAACTCCACAGCTATCATCACACTTAATGATGAGAGACTGAATGCTTTGCAAGATCAGAAAAAAGACAAAGATGTCCACTCTCATTTTTATTCCATCATTGTACTGGAGGTTTTGGTCATTTCACTAGGCAAGAAAAATAAATAAAAGGCACCCAGCAAACTTTTTTGAGGGGGTAGGTGTGGTGTTTTTGTTTTTTGTCGGCTCCCATTGGCATTTATGGGTTGCCAGCTTCTACAATACCTAGTCCAGGATATATGGAGGCAAAAGGAAACCGAGGGAACTCATGCATGTCATTCTTCAGGACGCTGGGCTCCTAGCCGATCAGCTGCCATGTCTTCTCTCCACCTGTCAAAGTCATTTTAATATTTGTTTTTTAAAAATATAATATTCAGGGTTTCTACCTTAGCGGAAAGGATAGAAAGAAGCATGTCCATTCCATCTTGGTCCATAACCAGAGGTCTGGAATATTTATTATTAAAATTGTTATTTTGGAATAATTTTAGATTTTCAGAAAAGTTGCAAAGGTAATACAGAGAATTCACCTATACCCTTCCCCCAGTTTCCCCTAATGTTAACATCTTATATAACCATGGTATCTTGATCAAAACTATGAAATTAACATTGGTGCAATTCTATTAACTAAACTCCAGACTATTCGGACTTCACCAGTTTTTCCACTAATGTCCTCTTGCTGTTCCAAGATCCAATCCAGGATACTACATTATATTTAGTCATCATATCTCCTTAGTTTCTTCCAATTTGTGACAATTTCCTCAGTCTTTCCTTGTTTTTTATGACCTTAAAATTTTTGAAACCACTGAAAAGTTCTAAAAAGATAAGAAACTGGTTACATGGGGGGACCTCCAGGGACAACAAAGTAGGTCACTTGGGGCCAGGGGTGGGAGTAAGACTTTTCTCTGTCTACCCTTTAGTTGTGTGCCTTTTGAATTTTGTATTCTCAGTAACCATGAAGATACTGCTTTTATTAGCCAGAGTTCTCCAGAGAAACAAAATCAACAGAATGTATGTGTGTGTCTATACACACATGTATGTATGTATATGTGTATATATGCATGTGTGTATATATATATATATATATATATATATATATATATATATATATATAGAGAGAGAGAGAGAGAGAGAGAGAGAGAGAGAGAGAGAGAGAGAGACTGACTTATAATGGCTCATGCAAATGTGGAGGTTTGGCAAGTCCAAAATCTGCTGGGTAGGCCAGCAGGCTGGAGACCCAGGGAAGAGTTGCAGCTCATCAAAGGCCATCTGCTGGCAGAATTCATTCTTGCTCAGAGAGGTTAGTTAGTCTTTGTTCTACTAAAGCCTTCAACTGATTGGATAAGGTCCACTCACATAATGGAGAGTAATCTGATCTACTCAAAGTCCATCAATTTAAATGTTAATCTCATCTAGAAAACAGCTTCACAGAAAACATCCATAATTATGTTTGACCAAATATCTGGGCACCGTGGCCCAGCCAAATTGACACATAAAATTAACCATCAAACTGCTTGTTTTTAAATTATTTATTTAAAAAAGACATTTGAAGAGTACTGGTCAGGTATTTTGTAGAATAGCTCTCAGTTTTGGTTTTTCTGATTTTTTTTCATGATTAGATTTGAGTTATGGGTTTTGAGGATGAACACTACAGAGGTAAAGTGCCTTTCTCACCATATCATATCAGTGGGTCCATGATATCACATAACTTTGTCACTAGTGATTTTGACCTTGATCATTTGTTAATGTGCTGTCCACATGTATTTTTAGTTTAAAGTTACTATTTTCCCTCTCCATACTCTATTCTTTCAAGGTGAGTCACTAAGTTCAGACCATGCTCATGAGGAGGAAATTAAGCTTTACCTCCTAGAGGGGGTAGAATCTATATGTATGTTACTTGGAATTCTTCTGTAAGGAAATTCATTCTGTAAGGAATGGTTGTACCATCTCCCCCATTTATTTATTCATTCATTTAATCAATTATTTATATCAGTATTGACTCATGGATATTTATCTTATTTTTGTAGTTATAATCAAGTACTACTGTTATTTATTTTGTTGCTCAAATTATTCCAGCTTTGGCCAATGAGAGCTCTTTCAAGTTGGTTCTTGTGTACTTTTGACAAGCCTCCTTGCATTTTTAAAAAGTATTTCCTAATTTTCTGTCACCACAACATGCTCCAAGCTCATCTTGTATTTTCTGTGCCCCAGCCCTAGACTTAGTCATTTCTCTTAGGAGCCCTGGTTCCTTTTATTGATGAATGGTGTTAGAAATCTAGGTCTGGGTGATGGGTGTGCTCATTGCTACTGGGCTGTCACTGCTTTTGGACCCTGTACAATGACAGAACTAGGCAATATATGTATGTGTACTAATTCATGTATACACATAGATCCACAATTCTATTTCTGTCTGCATATATATATTTTTTCTTTTTTTTTTTTTCTTTTTCTTTTTTTTTGCGGTACGCGGGCCTCTCACCGTTGTGGCCTCTCGCGTTGCGGAGCACAGGCTCCGGACGCACAGGCTCAGCGGCCATGGCTCACGGGCCCAGCCGCTCCGCGGCACGTGGGATCTTCCCGGACCGGGGCACGAACCCGCGTCCCCTGCATCGGCAGGCGGATTCTCAACCACCGCGCCACCAGGGAAGCCCACATGTACTTTTTTATGTCAGTGAACTCATGTGTATTTTAAAATATATGCAGGGCTTCCCTGGTGGCGCAGTGGTTGACAGTCCGCCTGCCGATGCAGGGGACGCGGGTTCGTGCCCCGGTCCGGGAAGATCCCACGTGCCGCGGAGCGGCTGGGCCCGTGAGCCATGGCCGCTGAGCCTGTGCGTCCGGAGCCTGTGCTCCGCAACGCGAGAGGCCACAACGGTGAGAGGCCCGCGTACCGCAAAAAAAAAGAAAAAGAAAAAAAACTACATGGAAATTAATGCAAAACATTAAAATCATTCCTTGCCTTTCCACTCTTCCATAATTGTTTCATCTATAACAAAAAATGTGATGTAATTACATACATACACACATAAACATGGGTTTATATTGGTATTGGTGACTTGAATCCAGCATTACAGTGTTCAGTCTAGCCTTCTGTCCTCCCCCTCTGTTTATTTGTAACTACTTACTCGGGTACCCTGGCTCCTATTATATACAATTTACTTATTTGTTCAGCCCCAAAATACATGTTAAGTAGTTTCAGAATTACTATCCTGCATCCCTGTGAAGAAAAAACTTTACAAAGGAGAGAACAGTATTTTTGTATAGTTCTTTTTGTCTTTAGTCTTTGAGTAGCTAATTAAAATACCGTTTTCCAAAGTTACTTTGGTCAGCTCCTTTTATTATACCCACCCACATTGATGAAGTTATGTCATACATCTGTAATACAGTTAGATTCATTTGTCGTAGTCTGCATTCCATCCATCCTTGTCTCCCCTGACAACATTGTTGATTTTTTAAAATTTATATACAGGAAAGTTCACTCTATATGCATAGAGTCATGTATCCACCACCCCCAGAACAGTTCCATCACCCCCAAAATTTGCCTTTGTGTCCTTTCCCAGGTCCTCACCCCCCGACCCAGGACCAGGGCCTTTTTGAAGGGTTGGTTTCCAAGTCTGCAGAAACCATAACACTGACTCACTGAAACTATTGAGATGAGACAACTGGGGTGCAACAGAACACAAGAATGTGATTTCTTCCTTCTGGCTGCCCTCTAGAGGCTGGATGAGAAGCCTGCATCAACTCCCAGAAGGAACAGAAAAGGTCTGTAACCATCAGTTGGACCTTTGTCTTTCTCAGATACTGTATTTCACACAAGTAGTAAAATGGTTGTGATTATATATGTCTTCCTTCTGGAAAACCATAAAGACGAAAAGTCGACTTACGCGGACTGGTGGGGAAAAAAAGTCTCTTAATATTAAGAACATGACCTCATGACCTAATCTTTAAGCAGCCCTGTGAGAGGCCAGAGAGGAGACCTATGTTTTTGAATAGACACCTTGCAATTGACAGTGAAGTAGGTATAACATTTTTCTTATGCGCCACTGTATTCCATTGAAAATATTTCATTTGGTATTTTTGCATCTATAGTTATTAGCGAGATGGGTTTATAGTATTTTTTTTTTTTTCTTTTGCTATGTTTGGGCAGGTTTAGGATCAGGATTTTGCTCCTTTTAAAAAATACGTGTGGGCTTCCCTGGTGGCGCAGTGGTTGAGAATCCGCCTGCCGATGCAGGGCACGCGGGTTCGTGCCCCGGTCCGGGAAGATCCCACATGCTGTGGAGCGGCTGGGCCCGTGAGCCATGGCCGCTGAGCCTGCGCGCCCGGAGCCTGTGCTCCACAATGGGAGAGGCCACAACAGTGAGAGGCCCGCGTACCACAAAAAAAATAAAAAATAAAAAAAATAAAAAATACGTGTAAGGATGACACACTGGATATGGATAGCAACCCAGATCTGGTCTACTTTTGGAGTTGATAGCTGGGGGCAAGTGAGGCTGTGAGCCTCATGGGAGTCCTAGCAGGGAAAACTTGAGTGGAGCTTTGTTCTGGATGGACTGGTCAAGCTTTGGAACCAGAGTAGGAGAGCCCCAGGGAGGGGATTAGAATGAGGTGGCAACTGGAAAACACACAGATCACCAGGGCATGGATCTCAAGGTGGGGGTTGGGGGCTGGCATTGGATTCCCTCAAGTGGGTTTGATTATCTGGATTTCCAAGAGACCAAAGGTAGCTAAAAGGGTCAACTGTGTCCTTTCCATGTCTGAGTCTAGGGAGATGTGAAGTGACCTTGGAGCAGGAGGGTTTTCTTCTAGGGCTTCAGCAGGGAACTGGTAGCCTGCCTGTTGCTACGGTGAGCCCCTGAGAGATGAGACCACTTAGTCTTCTACCATGTTGGGGCCTATTGCCCCTGTCTTTAGTAACTGGAGTTTAACCCCAAGTAAAACTAACTCATCTAAGGAGTCCCAGAAGCTAGACAAAGGAGATAATTCAGATCACGGATAACACATGTTCACCAAAACTTGTTCAAGGTAACCACTTGAATTAAAAATAATGAACATGGGAGGAGTCACTTTCAATGCAAAATATTTTCTGAGTCAGCATAACTTCCCAACTGCTCAATTCAGGAGCTGATTAGAAAAAAAGGATGGTCATTGTTAGGACACAACATGGTGGCTTGCAAACTCAAGTGGAAGAAATACTTCAAAGCACAGAGCAAAACACAAAGATGGAAAACTTGAGGAACTTGTCATAAATTGGGGTGAATGTATGCATGAATTTCTTTAGTGTATACCCAAGAGCAGAACTGCTAGGTCATAAGGGTATGTGTATCTTCACCTTTATCAGAATATGCTTAACCATTTTCTAATGAGATGGTACCAGTTTGCATACCCATCAGCCATTCTGAGTTACCTTTGCTGCACATCCTCCCCAACATTTGGTATTATCAGACTTTTAAATGTTTGCCAATATGATATGCATATAGTGTTATATCATCATGGTATTAATTTGTATTCCCTCTTTAACGATGAGGTTGAACAGTTTTTCATGTTTATCGGCTATTTAGATTTATTTGTTTGAAATAGCTATTTCAGCGTTTTGCTCATTCTTTTTTTTTTTTTTTTTTTTTTTTGGTGCTAGGCGGGCCTCTCACTGTTGTGGCCTCTCCCATTGCGGAGCACAGGCTCCGGACGAGCAGGCTCAGCGGCCATGGCTCACGGGCCCAGCTGCTCCACGGCATGTGGGATCTTCCCAGACCGGGGCACGAACCCGTGTCCCCTGCATTGGCAGGCGGACCCTCAACCACTGCGCCACCAGGGAAGCCCTGCTCATTCTTATACTGAGTTGTCTTTTCCCCTTTCATTTGGGTGTAAGTATTCTTTATATATTCTGAATGTGAGTCCTTTGTTAATGAATGAGTTGCAAATACCTTCTCCCACTTTGTGGCTTCTTTATGGAGTCATCTGATGAATAAAAATTTGTAATTTTAGTGTAGTCAGATGTATCAATCTCTTGCTTTATGGTTACTGCTTTTTGTGTCTTGTTTAAGAAAACTTTCCTTGGTCTCATGTCATGAAGATATTCTCCCATATTCTATTCAATAGCTTCAAAGTTTTGTCTATATTAATTTTATAATCCATCAGAATGTTTATGTAAGGTGTGAGGTAGGGATCCAGGTTTTTAGCCTCTTTCAATCTGCCAAATATCCTCACATGAGTAGTAATCTTTCATTATCTCCCCCTCGTTCTAATCAAGGACCTCAACTGAGCACTCTCTAGCACTTCTCCCCCCTCCTGAATTCTCATTAAACCAACATAGTTCAGATCTTCCCTTTCTCTCATATGGCAAAATGTTTCATAGAGACAGTGAACAAGATAGTGAACATGGGGCTGATTGTATAATTGATAATGAAGACAAGAAGTGCTTAGTAAGAGGGAGACTACTGAGAGTCTGTATCAGCAGGAAAGGCCCCTCCAGGAGGAGGTAGGCTTCAGCTGGGTTTTGGAGGATGGTTAGTCCTAGGAAATCCCAAGCAGGAGAAAGAGCAAATGCAGGAGTGGGCTTGGGCTTGGAGTCTGGTGGTACATTCTGGTTGGTAGTCACTGCCACTGTGATCTGACCCTGTGGCCTGGCACACAGGATCTGCCTAGCTGGATCCCATTCCGAGGGTTGGAGGTGGGACGTGAATGTGAGCAAAGGTCCTGACACCATCAAAGCATTATAGTATGATGGTTAAGTACGTGGACTCTAGAGTCAGACCTAGGCTCAAATCCAGGTCCACTGCTTACTAGTGTGTGCCCATGGGCAATTTATTACTATATACTGTATCATGTCTCCCTCCCCAATTCATATGTTGAAACCCTAACTCCCAGTGTGATGACATTTGGAGATGGGGCCTTGGTAGGTAATTAGGTTTGGATGACATCATGAAGGTGGGGCTTTCCATGATGGAATTAGTGTCCTTATAAGAAAAGTCACCAGAGAACTTGCTCCCTCTCCCTGCCGTGTGGGGACATGGCAAAAAGACACTGTCTACAACCACGAAGAGAGTTCTCTCCAGAACCTAATCATGCTGGCACTCTGATCTTGGGCTTCCAGCCTCCAGAACTGTGAGACCATAAATTTCTGTTATTTAAGCCACCCAATCTGTGGTATTTTGTTATGGCAGCACCAACCTAAGATGCTTATCTTCTCTAAGTCATGGTTTCCTCACCCATGAAAAGAATAATATAATATTTACCTCTCAGGGTTTATATGAGAAGTAAATGCAAGCAAGAAACAAACATGCAAATGGCAAAATGATTTGTTCGTGGCACACAGTAAACATTCAACAAATCTGTGAAGTTATCCTTAAGGAGTGGTAGGGCAAACAGATATCATCGCAACTTTGGGGAACCCTCTTTAGCATCATAGATTCTGCAAAGGAGACCAGATAAGTTTCCTTGGTCTCCATGGTATGGGGTGGAATCAGTAGTCTTTATTCCAAACCGATCACTAATACCCTCTCCTGAGTGCCATAGTACAGCTAAGGGATGAATGGATAAGACAGGGCCCTCTATGAAGAGGTGGGTTCAAACCCCACAGATGGTGTCCACGTCATTTACGTTAGACTTGCCAGAGTCTGAAGAAATTCAGCCAAGCACAAATTTTAATTAAAAATAAAAGCTTGAGCCCAGTCACAGCTCCCACTGCTATTGCATTTCATTGCCATCAGACACACCTGCCTTTGGACTGTTAGAAGCATTGGATGGCTTCCTTGATTGGGAAAAATTGGGGCAGTTCTTTGATGCTCTAAATCTATCTGTGAGCCGGGCCTCTGGCCATCCCTCCAATGTCTAGTTGGTCTCGATGAGGGCTTTGGACCCAGACCAAACTGCCTTGGTCTTCTCTAGGAGAAATGGATTCTTCAGTAAAATGGGGATTGTACATATGTCCCACGAAGACACGTTCAAGAACATTCACAACAGCTTTATTTCTAATAGCTCCAAACTGGCAACAACTCAAATGTCCCTCAGTGGATGAATGGATCAACGATAGATGATATCTCCACACAATGGAGTTCTACTCAGCAATAAAAAGGAATGAAGAACAGATACACAACATGGATAAACCTCAAAAACATGTTGAGTGAAAGAAATCGGATGCAAAAGAGTACACACTGTGCAATTTAGGTGAACTTCAAGAACAGGCCAAACGTATCTATGGTGGGACCATCTGGAATTATGATGACCTTCGTTGCAGGTGGGAAGGGGCACAGTAGTGAATGGGAAGTTACGCAGAGGACGTTTCTTGAGTAATGATGGTGCTCATGTGGGTGTAGAGACCTGAAAATTAATCAAACAGTACACTGAAGAGGTACGCCTCTTAGATGTCTAAGTTATACCTCAATTAAAATAATAAGAAAGAAAGGGTGGGAAGTGAGAAATGGAATCATCAAACCAGCAGAGCACAAAAGGTGGCTAGTTGGAAGAGCCACGTAGGCACGTCCTCTGAGGAAAGGGAGCAGGCAGCTACAGCGTGGCCCCGTGAATGGAGCCAGTGTTCCGACTGCTTCCTAGGGGCGTCTGGGTGGAGTCGACCCAAGAGGGGAGGCCTGACTTGGTCTGAGTTCAGGGGTTGGCTCTACCGGGCCAGGGACTCCTCAGCCTCCAGAAACAAGTTATTGCATTGTCTTTCTGGGAAGACAGATAATTTGCTAAAAATTGCACGAGCTTTTGCCAACCCTATTCACAGCCTCTTAACCTTTTGGCAGCTGCTTCAGGAACGTCACAGAGCCAGTTGAGACAGTTTCCAGAATGTGACAGAGTGGGCGTTAATCCCACAGATTTGCTGCCAAACAGGAAGAAAAATGGCAACTTAAAAAAAAAAAAAAAAAAAAAAAAAAAAGGCAAGGACTTCCCTGGTGGCACAATGGTTAAGAATCCGCCTGCCAGTGCAGGGGACACGGGTTCGATCCCTGGTCCGGAAGGATCCCACGTGCCACGGAGCAACTAAGCCTGTGTGCCACAACTACTGAGCCTGCGCTCTAGAGCCCGTGAGCCACAGCTAGAGAAAAGCCCGCGTGCAGCAAAGAAGACCCAATGCAGCCAGGGGGGAAAAAAAAAGAAAGAAGAAAATGGTAAAGAAATAGTGGTTGGAGACCAAGACTGCTTTACTGAAGGGCCAGAGTGCCTCCCAAAGCTGCTGCCCAGTTCTGTGTTGGGAGTTTCCTCCTGTTCTCAGAGGGCCTCTCCCACCAACACCGTGGCCTCACTTGCTTCTTCTGTCTAAACTGAGCCGCTTTCTTCATGAGCAGAGTCGCTTGTCCCCTTTTACTCAGCCTAGAGTGGCCCCTGCTTCCCTTTCTTTCCTCCCATGGGTCCTAACATTGGGACGACAAGTTGGATTTCTCTTTCTCTCCCTCCGTCTTCAACATATAATTTTCATGCATCTATCCACGAAAAGCTCTATTCTGGATTACTCTTTGGTGTAACAGTAGCCCGAAATTATGCACGTGCAACCTTAACAAAAACTTTTTGATGTATAAATACCATCCCCCCTTTTCTGTGAGTACATGAAGGCAATATAAACTATGATTCCCCACACAACTCACGACTCTAAGAAGCAACGCACAACTCAAATGGAAACTGAGAGAAAGCAGGCTGTGGATTTAGCGCTGAAGCACATAAAACAAAAGGGATGGTCAATGTGAAAATTATTTTTTCCAACTTTCATTGGTAGTAACCCAGTTTCTGAAATTCTTCTGAAACTTTGTGTGGGTTTCTTTTTAGTTCCTGGGACTTAACTGGAAAATAAACATCAAAACAGCTTCAGATTTTTTTTCAATAAGGTTTTATCTCGTTTTTTTTTTTTTTTTTTTTTTTTTTTTAAAAAAGCAATCTTGGCGCTGCAAATGAAGTCCGTCTCAAAGTCAAGGCCAAGACTCAGAGACCTTGGTCAAGTCCTAGTTGGCCAGACTGTCTTGGGCATGGCTGGTCCCAGGCCACTGGGCATGCATGAGGGAGAAATCTCCGCTCTTTAAAAATGTCTGCATTTTTTCATAATAAAAAAATACATCTAGATGCCTTTTCTTTTATTCTTGGTCCATGTTAATGCTTTCAATTTTTCTATAATGAACACATATTTAATATTGTTATTAAAATATTTTTAAAGTTCGAAAAGAGTATTTATTAAATACGGAAAAATAGAAATGATTTTCGAAAGAATCCAAAGCCCCTTTATCTGTATCCAACCACTGTTAATATTTTGTTATCTTTACTTGCAGTCTTATTTCTGTGCAAAACTTTATTTACTGAAAAAGAAAAAGAAAGAAAAGAAATAAAAACAAAAAGCAGGAACAGAAAAACTCAACACGTATAGAACATTCTTTTCATCTGTTAGTTTCACTTAGCATTGGGGTCATGGCATATAACTTCTCTGTAAATGGCATTTTAATTTACTTGCATATATAATTAATTGTGTGGGTGCAACCCTAAATACATAGGCATTTCTCCACTCTTGGGAATTTAAATTATATACAGCTCTCTGCTATTTAAAATAATGGTGTGATTATAATTTCAATGCATAAGTCTTCTGTTTCTTCTATTTAAAGTCTTCTAGTGTTGCTTTAGAAAAAAATTTTTTGGCAAAGTTATAGACGTATATAGTTTGGAGAGTCATATAGTGCTGCAGGGATTGTTAAAAAACCAGCTGCCCCCCACCTTTTCCCCTCATTTGCCTTGTCAGATGGCTAACAATATCTTTTAGCTAATTCTTTTGTCTACTTACTACCACTTCTGTAAATAACAGGTTAGAATGCAGACTTCTTGATTTTTCTGTTGCAGGCATTATCTGTTGAATCTCCACTACGGAAGATACAGATTTGTTTTGCTTTATTTTTGTTCTTCCTAGCCCTCCCCTTCCATGCACACACTTCCCATACTCCCAATATGAATATATCATCATTCTGGCTAAGTCAATATGTAGTATTGTTAAAAGAAAAATTTCCACAGACAATGTGCTGATCTAGTAGGCTTTTATTCAATGATTCATGAATTATGGCAGCATCCAATCTAGCAGATAGGAAGGAACTCTGCAGAGCTGTACAAGGTGAGAGGTTTTTATGGACCAAAGTGAGCAGGGACAAGGAAGTCACCCTGGGCATTTGCTGATGGGTTATATGGTACCAAGGGAAGTGTTGGACCAGGTCAGGTATCTTGTGCAGAGCAGGCAAGCGCTGATTGGCTGACCTAGGCCTTCCTTTTCCGGGAGAGCCGAGCATAGAAGCTTGGTTAAATTTTGGCTTGCTGGCATGTGGCTTAGCATGAGTGACTCCATCTTGGGCCTAATCTGGTTACTTTAACAGTTTTGATTACCATGTCTATATAAATGCCATTCAAAGCTGAGCCATGTAGTATACAATGCTCACTTTTCCTTTCCTGCATAACTTTTTGTTTTCTCAGAAGTTCTTAATTGTGTTGTTAAGTCCTTTGCTTGGTTTTCTATGTATTCACTGTTAATTCAAATCCAGTGGTCTAAATCTTCTCTCAAAACATTCAGATGTATCAGGTTTGTACGAGTTGCATCTTCCCAAAGATATGGCTCTTGAAGCCTTCCGACCTGCTCCCCTGTGGACTATGCATCCCTATGCCTGGTGCACAGCTGTCTCCTGGGACCACCCTTTGCCATAATCCAGGGACCTCTTCTCCTTTCTCCCGTACTGGATCCCTTGTTTCCTATATCTCAGGTTTCCTTTATCTTGGTCTACCGTCCCCTTTTGGTAGAACACATCCTCCAATAGTTTCCTAAGACAGAGTGCTTGAAAAAGAAAACTTCTGAGATTTTGGGTGTCTAAGATTGGTAGTTTGAATAGATATAGAACTGACTGATAGTTTGGATAGAGACTTGAAGGTGGGAAATAGTTTTCTTTCAGAAATTGGAAGTCACTGTCTTCTGGCTTCTAATGTTGTTAAGAAATACAAGGCTGTTCTGACTCTTGACCCTTCATATGTGATCATCTGTCCCGCTCCCCAGCCTCCGGAAACTTGTAGGGTCTTTCCTTTGTCCCTAGAGCTCTGAACAGTCATCCATTGTAATGGGCACTCCAAAAGTTCTTCCAATGTAAACACTAATGTCCTTTCATTCTGGGAAATTTAATTTTGTTGTTGATGATTTTCTCCTGTGTGTGTGTGTGTGTGTGTCTGTCTGTCTGTGTATGTTTCTGTTTGTGTATCTGTGTGTGTGTCCATCTTTGTGTCTGTATCTGTGTTTGGGTATATGTGTCTGTGTCTCTGTATGTGCCTTTGTGTGTGTGCCTATGTCACTGTGTGGTGTCTGTGTGTCTGTCTATGTGTGTGTGTGTTCTCTTTGGAAGTCTTATTATTCGATAAGACCTCCTGAACTAATTCTGTAATTAAATTTTTTCTCTCATTTTTAGCCTGACTTTTTGTTTGACTTCCTGGGAATTTTTCCACTGGCCAAACCTGGGAAAATTTGGATCACCCAAATAAATGATAATAATAAATTATAATCATGAATAAAATAAGAATCTCCGAGTCCATATGTATTTATATAAATGTATTAATAAGTAAGTAGGAGGGAAGAAAAGGTTTTTTTACACTAGAATGCCAGCTAATAAATGTAAAAGGAATAATAAAATTTTAAAAATCACCATTTGGCAATCATCACAGTAATAATTGATTCAGGCAAGAATCATCAATGGATGCTAAAATTAGTGAGTGTGAGTTTGATGAATACAGGACATTTACATAGTCTCAAAGTATTTCCTCTCCAATTACAGAGTAAATGTACAGTGGAGAAATCTGGCAGACCTCACCTTAACCAAGTGAATGTCACCAAAAATGGGACAAGCTGACCTCATGTATCTTCTGATAGACTGCAATGAAGAGAGCACAGCATCACTTCTGAGGCATTCCTGCCCAAAATTAAAAAAACTAAACTGAGTCATGAGGGAACAACAGACAAATCCAGATTGATGGAAATTCTACAAAATAACCAGCCTTTCCTCTTTAAAGATGTCAAAGTGATGAAACACACAGGCTGAGAAACTGTTCCAGATTAAAGGAGACTAGAGACACATGCCAACTAAATGCAATATATGATCCACAATTGGTCCTGGGCCAGAAAAAAGTTTTTCTATGAAGGACATTATTGGAGAAATTGGCCAAATTTGAATAAGGCCTGTAGGTAGATAACAGTGTTGTATCAGTGTTAATCCCCTGATTTTCAGAATTGTGCTGTGGTTATGTAAACCTTTATTTTATTTTTAGGATATAAACTCTGAAGCATTTAGGGGCACATCTGCAATTTACTCTAAAAGGGTTCAGAAAAAAATGGAGGAGAGGGGTGGTGGGGGAGAGAGAGAGAGAGAGAGAGAGAGAGAGAGAGATGGAGAGGGAGAAAATGGTAAAGCAAGCACAGGAAAAAATTTAACACTTGGGAATGCGAATACAGGGTATTTGGGAGTTATTTGTACTTTTCTTTCAACTTTTCTGAAACGCTTAATGATTTTAAAATAGTATTAGAAAAAAATAGAAAGGAGTGAGGAACTAAAAAGATGACTGGATGCTCTGGACAGTCAGTGGGGTCTGCCAGCTGTGACCTTATATGGCGGGGGGGTGATGGTTGAGGGACTTCTGATGTTGGGATTTTTTAGCCTTTTCCCAGGAGGCTCACTCATCAGTTCTCCTGCCTTGGGGGGAAGTGCACAGCCACTGTGCATACATGCCCTTAATCCCCCAGTTTTCAGGGTAACCTGCTGCCCTAGTCTCTGTGCTGTCCCTGAAAACCCTTGGATTGACTTCCTCCAGGGAAGGAGCTTCCGATCTGTTGGATCTTGGAGGGCCATCACCTGACTGTGAAGGGTTGAAGGATGGGGGAAAACTGGCATCCAATTCCTTCTTAAAATAGCCTCACCCTTATTTCAGCCTTCTCCCTAATTTCTTGAGGGATCTAGAGCCATCATTTCCTCAACGTTTTGAGAGATTTTGTGATGTGCGTTGGGATGGTTCTCAGCATCCTTTGTTGCCAGCTTAGGATTCAGTTCTTTTGGTCCTGCTAAGTTATTTGCTTTCCAGCTTTCAAAATTTTGTTTCTATTTTCTCCTCTCTCATTTCCCCATGTGGTAGTTTATACCTATTAAAAATTCCACTTACTCTCATTTTAGTAGGGGTTACAAGTGTTCAATCCATGATTTTTAACAGTCAATCTGTGCATAAATCACTCTGCATTCTTGATTACTTCCTTTGAATAGCGTCCCAGAAGTGAAATTATTGGGTAGAGTGTAATCCTTTTTGAGGCTCTTGATGAACATTGCCAGATTGCTTTTCGATAGGATTATATTTTCACCAAGTTTCCATGATTTGCCTCTTTTCCTGAAATTTTGCCTGCCTTGGATAGGATTATTTTAAAAACACACACACACACAAATGTGTTATTTTGACGAGGGGAATATTGACTCACATTTGGCACAATTCACCCTAAAGAATGATTTTTTTCAGAGAGAAGCTCCAGGTAGGGGCATGAGGTGGGAAAGTTGGATTCAGCTAAATGGCTGGGGACAGGTCGGGGGGTGGGTTTCGGTGAGGGTGTGTGAAGTTGAAACTCTCTACATGAGGCACCATGGTTTGTATGTGGAAGGGAAGGAATCAGAAGTGAGTGTGCGAACCCCAAGTCTCTACTGCCTTCCAATGTGGTAGGGGTAACCCTGGTTCTAGTACAGGCATATTCACTCTGGCAAATTGAACAGTGGAAATGGTGCAGTGGTTCTTCTGCTCAATGATCATCACCCTGGAGTGAGCCCTAGATGGCAGACCTGAATCTTAATTTTATGTATTTATTTATTTTTATTTATTTTTTAAAGTTGAAGTCGAGGTGATTTACAATGCTGTCCCAATCACTTCCATACAGCAAAGTGACTGAGTTATACACATCTGAATCTTCCTTCTAATCCAACTCAGTTTCCATGTGTTTTTCTTAGTCAGGGCCATCTTGTCACACATATAATGCTTTTGTGTTTTGTTTTATGTCTTTCGTTTTATATAGCACAGCCCCAATATGCAAGCCAGCTTCTTTACCTGGTGCTGAACAATTTCTGCTTCAGGCACTCAGTTGCTTTTTTGGCTTTTTATTTTGGAATAATTTTAATTAATTAATTAATTAATTAAAATTAATTAATTAATTTATTTTTGGCTGCGTTGGGTCTTCGTTGCTGCACACGGGCTTTCTCTAGTTGTGGCAAGCAGGGGCTACTCTTTGTTGCGGAGTACGGGCTCTAGGGTGCGTGGGCTCAGTGACTGCAGCACACAGGCTCAGTAGTTGTGGCTCGCGGGCTCTAGAGCGCAGGCTCAGTAGCTGTGGTGCACGGGTTTTTAGTTGCTCTGCGGCATGTGGGATCTTCCCAGACCAGGGATTGAACCCGTGTCCCCTACATTGGCAGGTGGATTCTTAACCAGTGCGCCACCAGGGAAGTCCTGGAATAATTTTAGACTGACAAAAAGTTCCCAAATTGTATACAGAGTTCCTCTATCCAACTTCCCCTAACGTTAACATCTTACATAACCATAGTAAAATTGCTGCAGCTAAGAAGTTAACATTGATAAAATACTACGTACTGATCTAATAGACCTGATTGGAATTTCAACAGTTGTCCCACTGAGAAAGAGAAACGTGGACCACTGTAGCTGGGAAATGGCCTGGCATCGTCAGGTCTTCCTCTTGGTGTTGTTCAGAGCTGGCCTGGGCCTCACAGCTGGGCCTTTGTGTTCTCCTTGAACCTAAACAATTTCTCAGATCACTAACGTTAAACAAAGCCACTCTGTGACCACGATGAATCAAGACAAAAGAAGTCTACTAAGGTCTGAACACAAACAACACATGAACATTGTTGAAACAAAAACGACCAAACATCCCCGTATCCTGGCTACTGTGAGTGACTGCTGCTTTCCTAACTATGGCATTACCCTGCTCCATTCCTCCTGCTTTATAGATAAGATCTTTTGAGATGTGCAATCATGGATTTACCCCTCTTCCTGATAGCATTCAATCTAGAGCAAAGCCCTGCTTCCTTGAACCCTCCCCCAAATCACCTAAAGAGCCCCAATCTCCTACGAAGTCCTTTCTAACCCCTTCTTATTGAGACACCTCATGTTACTCCATGATGTGCGCTCTCCCTTGTTTTGATGAGCAATAACTCCATCTTGTCCAACTACAGCAGTGTTGCTGGTGAGTTTGGGCTGGTGGGTATCGGCACCACTGATATCCTTTTCCTGCTCCAGGATCCAACTGAAGACCCCACGTTGTATGTAGTTCTCATGTCTCCTTAGTCTCCTCCAATCTGTGACAATTCCTTAGTCTTTCTTGGTCTCTCATGGCTAGTGCTAGGTTGTCCCTCAATATGTCTGATGTTATCTCATGATTCAATTGAGGTTTTGCCTTTGGGGCAAGAATACCACCAAAGTGATGCAGTGCCCTTCTCATTGCATCATATCAGAGGGTACCTGATGTCTATGTGACTTATGACTAGTGACGTTGACCTTGATCACTTGGTAGAAGTTGTGTCTGCCAGGTGTCTTCAGCATAAATTTACTATTTTTCCCCTTTGTAATTATGAGTGCGTTGTGGTGAGATAACTTTGAGACGATGCAAACATCCTGCTTCTCATACTATGATCTACTAGTTTTAGCCTCACTGGTGATACCTGCCTGCAAGAATTATTACTGTGGTGTTTGCCAAGTGGTGATTTTTCCATTCCCATCATTTCTTCTACATTTATTAATTAGAATTCTACCATAAGGAAGAGCGCTTGCCTCCTCCATTTATTTACTTATCTGTTTATTTATTTATATCAGTATGGTCTCATAAGAATTGATTTTATTCTATGTGTTATTACTATCATTATTTATTTGATATACAAATTGTCCCAAATTTGCCTCCTGGGAGTCCCTTCATTTCTGGCAACACAAGAGTATTCCAGGCTCATCTTGTACTTTCCCTGTCTAGTCTTGGAATCAGCTATTTCTCCAAAGAGCTCTGATTTCTTTTACTGAAGAAACCAAGACCCAGGCACTAGGTACTGGGGTGTCACTGCTTATAGACCCTCTCAGAGACGGAGCTAAGAAATGTAATTCTGTACACTCACATCTTAGTGATGTGAGCAGTGGGATGGAAACATGCATCTGGATGAGTTGATGAGTGCCAAGACTGACTAAGTCCACCAGTGTGTACCCGGACAAACTTCTCTTTTGAGCACGAAGTGCTATTTGGGCATTTTGCCAATTGGTTCTGATGTCTATCTTTCATTGAGGACCGTTTGTGAGCACTGACTGCTGTTTGGGCATTGTGCATATATATGAGAAATCCTTAGAGAGTGTCATACAGAGTGAAGTAAGTCAGAAAGAGAAAAGCAAATATCGTATAATAACGCATATATGTGGAATCTAGAAAAATGGTATAGATGATCTTAGTTGCAAAGCAGAAATAGAGACACAGACGTAGAGGACAAATGTATGGATACCAAGGGGGGGAAGGGGTGGTGTGGGAGGAATTGGGAGACTGGGATTGACACATATACATTATTGGTACCATGTATAAAATAGACAACTGAGCGGAACATGCTGTATAGCACAGGGAACTCACCTAGTGCCCTGTGGTAACCTAAATGAGAGGGAAGTCCAAAAGGGAGGGGATATCTGTATGTGTATAGCTGAATCATTTTGCTGTACAGTAGAAACTAACACCGCGTTGTAAAGCAGCTATACTCCAATAAAAATTAAAAACAAAAAAAAGAAAGCCTGAGTTCATAGTGATACCTCCAGTTCCAGTCTAACATCAGACTTCAAAATTGGAAGGAACACAAAATTCCCTCTTTCTTGACTTGTAACTCCTTTCTCGAGCCGTGAGAAGCCCGTCTCTCACCATCCATAACATATTCACTTACTTGCTCAAAACTTAAAGTAGTTTCGGAATTGCTAACCCAGATCCTCATGAGAAAAATATTTACTAACTAGAGCACAGATTTTGTGGATGGTTCTTTTTTTCCTCTCTCTTTTTAAATTGAGGTAAAATTCACATACCATAAAATTAACCATTTTAAAGTGTGCGTACACTTCTTGTTGTTGTTCGTCTTATACTATGTAGTCAAAAGGCTTAGTTTCCAAGTTACTTAAGTTAGTTCCTCTGTGTAGTTGTTTTATTCATTTGTGATACAGTTGGGTCCGTCTGTTACTCTTTGTATTTCATTTTAGTTCAACCCACCTCCTGGTTGATCTTAACTATTTATTTGTGGGTTGTGTGAGGTACTCCCATGGTTCTAAGAGTCAGAGTTATACAAAAAGGCATGCTCAGAAAAGTTTCACTCCCTCCTCATATCCCTGCTGCCCCACTCCCATTCCTCTCTTCTTTCCACCACATTGACACCCACCCCCTGTAGGGAACCAATCTCATTAGCTTCTGGTTTATTCTTTAGATCTATGTATCTATATACCCACACATGCATATACACACACATACGTATGTGTGTATGTGTGTGTGTGTGTATATCATTTTTTTGCATCACAGGTGAACGGATACATAAGCGTTGTCTTATATCTTCTTCTTTCTTACATGAAAGGTAGCATCCTATAAATACCCTTGTGCACTTTTTTGTTTTTCCTCACGTCATACTATATCTTGCAAATCATCCCATGTCAGTTCCTAGAGACCTTCCTTATTCATTTGTAGAACTGCATAGCACTCCTTTGTGTGGATGTACTGCAGTTTATTCAACCACTCTCGCATGTATGGGCACTGAAGTTGTTTTCTCTATTTGCAATGACAAACAACGTTGCAGTCAATAACTTTGACGTACAAATTTTGGTGAGAGGGTCTGGCACAGGATCTGAAAGCAGACGAGTCTGCTTCCAGAGCCGCTGCTCTCTCTGCGCTGCCACGGGCAGCTCAGGCCTGAGACGATGCCCTGCTCACCCTAGTGGGCTGGGGGTGCTTCCTCTCCTTGTCTGCTTCTACAAAGAGCTCCAATGGGCGGGCCACTGGTTGCTCAGCTCCCCTTTGCTGGCCTATTCCTCTAATGTGCCTTCTCAGAGGGTCATCACATCTGCAAATTCAGGGTCCTCAGCCTGGGTGTTGGCCATCCCGCACAGCCCGCAGATGCAATCGGTTTTTTAAAAATGACATAAAGAGCTGCAGACCGATCTGACTATACTTGTGTGCACGGGAGCTCAGCTGTGCCAATATATGTGAGCAACAGGCCTGAAGTGGGCAGGAAAGCCACATCACCACGCACAGGCAGTGAGCTGTGAGCTTTCAATGGGCCAAGAGGGATACTTGAACCTCTTGGATACTAAGCACGGGTGGACTTCCCAAGGATCCCAATGTTACCTGCTCAAGGAGGATTCCCTCCTGAGCCTGGTGGAGACCTAGGCTGTGGAGGCGAGTGTAGTGGCTTCCCGGCTGCCATTCATGATCAACCTAGAGTCTGGAGAGCGGGAGGGAAGAAAAATGGCCCCAGTCAGACTGTCCGGCAGCCTGCGGCATCCTGGTGGTTCCTTTGGTCTAGAGCAGAGCCTTGGGGCAGAGATCAGCGTCCCTCCGGAGACGCTGCAGCACTCACCTTGGCTGTGTGAGGAGCCCTTTCTGCCAGGAAACCCTCTGTTCTTGCCCTACATTTACCATTAAATATAGAACGCCCGTATGTGCCAGGCTCTTGAGAAACAGTATTACTTAAATAGGGTAAAAACCCTGCAAGGGTAAATCTTTTTCTCATCTTTTCATGAGTGAGGAAAGAGAGACTCAGAGAGGTTAAGCAGCTTGCCCAAGGTTACACAGTAACGAGCAGAGTCATGATTTGAAGCCAGGTGTGTCTGATTCCAGGGCTCTAGACCTTTGCAAAATGAATACAAATCCAACAAAGTATTTATTTTAGCTCTAGAGGAAATATTCAGGCTCATGCAATCACATATAGGCAGAAGTTAGATGCTACAGGGGAGGACTAGGAAAGCAGGAGACCTAAAAATTGTCACTTTGAGCAAATCGCTTGCATCAGTTTCCTTGTTTGAAAAGCAGGACTTGCCCGCAGGGCTGTGGGGACGCCGAGCTGATAGCTGAAGCCAATGGAGTCTGTTCTCCTATGTCAGTTCCTTTGCCATGATGGTTATTAAATATTTTATATCACCTCTGGCTCCACAGCTACTCCCCTTGGTTGTGGAGATCAAGTGAGACCCCAGTAAACCCCAAGAACCCTCTACACAGAGGTTAATTAGTATTCGCAGGCACCCAGGGCTGGCTTCGTGGGTATCAACATACAGTCGTATGGGGCCTGCACTTAGGTTAACACTCTGCTGGCCCCATGTTGCAATTCTCAGTGACAGGAGGCCCCATGTTTTCATTTTGCAGGGGGTCCCACAAATTATGCAGCCGGTCCTGCAGGCAAAAAGACAGTGGCTGGCAAAACACAGAAAAAAATAATGCCTCCAATCAGATTCCAGGGGGCTGAGAACATAGTACGATGATTTTGTTCTGGCTAGGTCTCTTGAGTGTTGACTCACTTGTCTCCTGGCTGTTGAGGGGAAAGAGCTGTTCTCGAGGACGTGGCTGCGACTTGTATATGTTCAGCATGGTGTCTTTGTCCGTTTGGGCTGCTATAACAATACCACAGACTGGGTGGCTTATAAGCAGCAATTATTTTTCACAGTTCCAGTGGTTAGGAAGTCCAAAATCATGGGGCTGGCAGACTCAGTGTCTGGTGAGAGCAAGCTTCTTGGTTCATAGCCAGGACCTTCTTGCTGTGTCCTCACATGGTGGAAGGAGTGAGCAAGCTGTCTGGGGTCTCTTTTATGAGGGCATTCATGAGGGCTCCACCCCCATAACCTCCAAATGCCATCACATTGGGGGTTAAGATCTCAACCTATGAATTTTTGCGGGGGACACACACAAAAAATCAGTCTAGAGCACATGGTGTATGAAGAGCACAGAACAAAAAGGATTGAAGAACATAGTCATTATTCTCAGCAAGAATATTTTCTGAGCACGTGGTCTGTGCCTAGCCCTGTGCTGGTTGCTACAGGGAATACAAAGAGCTCTGTGCCACTAGCATCTTCAGGGAGCTCCCAGCTGGATGGGGAGGAGGAGCTCAGATCTCTCTGGAATACCCTTGAGGTTAGCCTCAAACGGGTGCGGGCCTGGGGTTCAGGGGTACAGAGGTAGGATTCAGAAAAGGCTTGCTGGGAGCTGGGCTGTCAGGAAAAGCTTTGGGTCAAGGTAGGACTCAGGGTCTTAAATGATGCCCAGGACTTAGTCAGTGGAAGAACGGAACCGTCCAAGCCCCAGCCCTGGTGATGGACGCATAACACACTCCCTCCTGGTGGGTCTGGCTTTTGAATCCATCACAATAGACTGGAGCTGCAGAGCATTGCAAGTTGGGTTCTCGGGAAGCAGACACTAAGAGTCCGGGGTATGTGTTTGTTTCCTGTGGCTGCTATAACAAATGACTCCACAGTGAGGGCTTAAAACAATAGAAATGTATCCTCTCCGAGTTCCGAAGGCCAGAAGTCTAAGATCAGTTTCACTGGGCTAAAAAAGCAAGGTGTTGGGAAGGGTGGTCAATCCTAGCTCTCCAGACCAAGCCAGGAAGCAACTGTCTCAAAGACTCTCAGGCAGCCCAAGCCTGCCCTCCCAGAAGCTCGGCCTGGCATCCTCACTGCTACGGTTGCCCCAGAGGTAGTGTCTGGAGCAGTCAAAAGGGAACTCCCAACCGCACTGCAGTGTACCACCAAACAGGACTTTTCTTGGCTACTCTTTAAATGTGAGTGAAGGGACCAGAATTGGGCAGGACAGAGGCTGAAGGGGAAGGCAAGAGGAGCCTTGACTGGTAGCAGGAGTTCTGGAACTATCCCAGCAAGTCACTCTTCCTCCCTGGGCCTCAGTTTCCCCGTCTGCAGCGTGAAGCCTTATTAAGCCAGGCATTCTGACCTTAAAGGTGGTGATTCAGAGGTAGAAAAGAGGAAGCCGACTGAGAGGTCCCTGAGGGGTGGAGGGCTGGCAGGGAGGCTGGGCAAAGGTCCAAGGAAGCCCCACTAATGTTTGAGGGGCCCGGGCAGGAGTATACACGGAGACCCACATACCACGTGGCTAAACATTTTAAAGATATAAAGCAAACTGCTGAATAAAATACTTTCCGTTGGCTGACCTTGAAAAAATATTTTTAGAATGACCTGTGAGGCCAAGTTTGAATGAAAATTCTCAGACTCCTTAGAGCCCTGCCCTGGAGGCCACGGTGCGGAGAGAGCTGGCCCTGGTCCCCGGCTGTGGCTACAATGAGAATCTTCTAACTCACAGACCTTCTGCTCCAGGGAGCAGAGCTGGCTAAGTGCCCTGCGCTGTGCTTTGAAATCCATCTTTGCGGTTGGGCTGAGGCCATGCTTCCCACGGGCTGTTCCCTGCCACTGGAATATAAGGGCTCTCCATTCTTGCGAAGCTCCTCTGATGTCTGGCTTTGCCTCGAGGACACCCTGACGGTCTCGCTGAACCTTCTTTCGGTTGCCCGGATGGCAGCCTGGGATGCCCCAACCTGACCTTCTTGCCCTCACTTGGGGGAGGGAGGGGTCAACCTTACAGCCCGGCCTGATGGCTCTCCCAGCCTTTCCTGCCCCCCAGGCATCTTCCTTCATATTGATACAATCCTTGCCCATTTCATCATGTCTTGACACCTGGTTCTCAGAGGACCTGGACAAACACATTGGCCCCCAGCCTAGCCCTCTTCTCTTCTTACCCCTGGCTCCTTCCCACACCAGGAAGTGCCTCTGTGGACACTTCTGGGACAGAAGGGCCTCTGTCCGTGTGTCCCCTTGTCCTGCAGTCTCCTCACCCTGTGGCAGTGCGGGGAGCATGGCAGGAGGGCTAGGGCAGGGGTACAGTCTTCCCTCCGTGCCAGCCTTGTGACCTCCACGGCTCCGTCACATTTGCCCTGGCCGTGCATGCTTCTGGAACATTCTTTGTAACCACCTGGGCTGGGGGGAGGGAGCACGTGTCCCTGGCCCTTCACATCCCTGTGTTTTTGCACTAACTCAAGAGTCTGGTGGAGAAGAGAGGAAAACGAGGCTCAAAGAGGCTGAATGAGTGTCCACACCTGGTTCTTCCGATGCCCACCCTTGGGCTCTTCCACGATGACCCAGCCAGCGGGCGCAATCATGCCACCCGATGGCATGACTGCCCTCTGATGGTTGGCATGTTCCTTTCTCCCTGGGAAACAAAGGTACCTTTCTCCCAGTGTCTAAAAGGGAGCAGCTTCTTTCAACCGTGCAGCAAGCGAGCGGGCAGCGGAAGTTCCAAGGATGTGGTCCCCGGAGGCCTGCAAGGCTCCAGCCCCTCAGAACTTATCATTATACTTGCAGTCTGGGTAGCGGTAGGCAAATCTGGGGTCACAGGTTCTCAGGGGCCTCAAGATGTCCTTCAGCCGGCTGGCGGCTTGGAGGACCTCGGGGTCTGGCCGGGTTCCCTCCCCACAGCGAGCGAGCTCGGCGTCTATCTCCTCCTGCACCGCGGACGGGAACTTGGCCTGGAGAAGTGGGGGCAGCACCTGGCCACACACCAGCACCAGGCTCTGCTTCTCAGGGATGGTGTCGCAGGAGGGCAGCTCGGTCTGGCAGCCAGAGACCAGGCAGCTGAAGATGTCTTTATTCTCTCCTGCCCTGGAGGCCGCTTGGCTGCCTACAAGAGACATGGAAGACATCACACACCCTACAACCTGTTCTCCTTGCGGGGAGGCATCACTAATGAGAATTGCTGGGCAAAGTGGTTCAGACTCCTAGCATCTCCTGTCACCAGGAGATTTAGGGCTCAGGGACATGATGGCCCCCGTTGAGACCCTGGGGGGAACTCTCTCGGCTACAATAAGGTGAGGCCGGGGACTTCCCTGGCGGTCCAGTGGTTAAAAGACTCCACACTTCCGCTGCAGGGGGCACGGATTTGATCCCTCGTCGGGGAACTAAGATCCTGCATGCCACGTGGCATGCCCAAAAAACAAAAAACAAAAAACAAACAAACAAAAAAAAAGATGAGGCCTGGGGATGGAAAACGCACTTCTTCCTACCAGAACTTGGGCTTCTAATGGTAAGGCTCCCATGCATATCGTGATTATCCTATTATTATGACTGAATTAGGGAACTCAGGAAATTCCTAGGTCCAGTTTCATGTGCCCTCTTTAAATACAAAGTTGGGAGAAAGAACAGCTAATCCAGAATATGCCTTCAACGGGTTGTAGTGGGAGTGATATTCAGTGTGGTTCACATATTCCGAATATTCTGGAATCAGCCCCACTTCTTCTCATTTGATTCTCTTCATTTTTTTTTTTTTTTTTTTGCGGTACGCGGGCCTCTCACTGTTGTGGCCTCTCCCGTTGCAGAGCACAGGCTCCGGACGCGCAGGCTCAGCGGCCATGGCTCACGGGCCCAGCCGCTCCGCGGCACGTGGGATCTTCCCGGACCGGGGCACGAACCCGTGTCCCCTGCATCGGCAGGCGGACTCTCAACCACTGCACCACCAGGGAAGCCCTGATTCTTCTTAATAAAGGCAAATTAGGAAATGAGTAAGTGTGGTTTAATTGGTCTATCTTTGTAGGCCTTCTCATATAAACAAAATCAGAAATTGGAAATTAAAATCCTCTGTCCTACTATTGGGCTCAGAATATCTAGTCACCATTACAGACTGCGATGTTCAAAGGGTTCTAGAACCCTGGATAAGCCTGTGCACATCATCAAAAACACGATTCACTCATACACCTCATTCGGTGCCACGCTTTTCAATTTGAAAACTTTAGAAAGAGCAAAGGTGCCGAAATGGATTGCGAAATGTACCACTGAATCAGCCAGATAGTTCAGATAAAGCATCTGATGAGACAGGCTCTGAGGGGGAGATGGATCCAGGGGCTTGTATGTGTGTGAGCCGGGGCAGGGCAGGTCCCCGCGCCACAAAGACCCAATCGGACAACGGCAGTGCCCTCAGAGGGTGAAGCTGTGGCCATAGCACAGTGCAAATCTCCTCCTCCTGCCCTGACAAGGTCAAGTCCGGTTCCCCTTTGGAGCTGGGGCAGAGACTTAAAATGAGGAGAGGGACTCTCTCCCGTCCCAAACTTGGGCTGCTCTCACTATGACACAGGGAGACTGGTGAGGCCCAGTGGTGTGAGACACACCCCACCCCCGGGCCCCATCTTCACCCCTCCCTAGCGCCTGTCACCCTGGCTTCCCCTATGACAGCTGCTCAGCCAGGCCCATGCTGGGTACCTTCCTGCCTGTCGATGACGCCCAGTGCGCTGGCATCCCGGATGAGCAGATGCCCGTTGCTGAAGATGCCAAACATGTCCACATCCACGTGGGTGAAATAGAAGAAGTAGTTCAAATCGTTGCTCCTCAGAGACTCCAGGACACCCAGGAGCTGGTAGGCCAGGTCGGCTGCCTGGTCTGCGGGTGCACCATAGAATTCCTGCAGTGGGCTGGTGCTGGTGCTGACCAGAAATCTGCCGCAGGAGCCCAGGTACTTGGGCAGTGGCCATCCCTCGGCGCCCGGGAAGATCTGCCAAGCGAGAGGAGGAGGCATTAGAGGATTAGCGAGAAAAACCTCCTGAGACAGTTCCCTCCCTCTCTCTCTCTCCCCCTCCCTTCCTCTCTCCCTCCCCCCACCCCTCTCTCTCTCACTCCCCAAGAGCAGACAGAAAGATCAGCCTTATTCAGGTACCCAATATCTCAAGACACGTCAGCAAAGCATCCCTTAACCTTGTTTATACCTCTTGGAACATGGCAATACCTTGCTCCCCCCATCCCTCACTCCACCCCTTTTTTATTTCATTGTTGATGGAGAGATTCAGAAAAGGGAGCTCTTCTTTCCATATTGTAGATTGCATTTCAACAAAGTTGCCCCAAGCGAGGTAAGAGAATGCTGATGCCCTTGCTACAATTTTAGAGGGTATTCAGGCTTCAGGGGAATGTGTTTATTTGAAGAGTTGTATAGTTGAAAAAATATGACCAGCATTTCAGATTTCACAGATATCACGGCTTAGGAAGAGGCTATGGGGGGAAAAAAAGAGGGTCAACTTAAGGCTGATTCAAAGAAAATATTTCAAAAAATAACAGTGCAGGCAGTAGGTTCTGGGATAGGGCAAAAATTATGAAGGTGACCCTTGGGTGACTCAAGTTTTGGGAACTGCTGCACTGGCCCTGGGCGTGGCCCTGGGCGAATCTGCCTGGTTGGGGTAATTACACACTCACAGAGACTCCCCAACTGACTGGAACGTTCTGACAGCCTAACACTGGTCCAGGGAAGCACACAGCTCTACCCAGTTTCCTCTGTCTCCTTGTAAGAGCTCCAGGAGTTTTGGATGAACAGATACACACTACTATATATAAAATAGATAACCAACAAGGACCTACTGTATAGCACAGGGAACCTACTCAATATTTTGTAATAACCTATAAGGGAAAAGGATCTGAAAAGAATATATATATATATATATATATATATATATATATATATACATATATATGTATATATATAAAACTGAATCACTTTGCTGTATACTTGAAACTAACACAACATTGTAAATTAACTATATCTCAATTAAAAAAAAAAGAGTGGAGGGAATATCCTAGCTTTTTTTTTTGAATATTTATTGAGGCAGCTATATCTAGAATGGTGTTTCTTTATGGGAGAAATGACAAAAACTATAAATATTAACACATTTTTTCTCTCATTTTCCTTCTTAAAAAAACAAAGTCATCCCCCTTTCTGATGATTTTCTGTGGCCTTCTGCCATTTTTAACCCACTCGCCATGTTGTGAAGAACATTTTCTTGTCGTGCCCTCCACCCCGCCCACTGGGGCCTCTCCACTGTGTGCCATGGAGAGAGGCCCCCGGCCCCCTGGCGATGTCTAAATGTGTGGCCACGAGTCACCCCTGGGTTGGGGGCAGATCAACGCCATGCCCTTCCTGGGCGGAGCTCAGCGTGGATGGAGACTCCCAGGCCAGACCTCTCAGGAGCCAGGGCTGGAAGTAGCCAGGTCACCCGCCTTGGCCACTAAGTATAGGACAACGAGAGAGGAAGGCCTCTGAGCGTGCAGGACAACCAGCAATTCCTTCTTGTCCTCTAGGATTTCAAATGCCAACATCAGTAGGCAGCTTTTAGCAGGAAGAGCGTGGACCCTGAAGGCAGACAGCTCTGGGTTTGGGTTCCATCGCTGACACTGCCTAAGGGACTGTGGCCAAGTCACTTCACAGCTCTGAGCTCCACTTACCTCATCTGGAAGAGGGGACAATAATAATATTCCTGTGGGGTTGTCGAGTTGTGAGCATTAAATGAGATAATGATGTAAAACATTTAACACAGTGCCTGGCACATAGCTAGTGCTCAAGAAATGAGTTGTTATTATGTACTCAGCCATCATGCCTTTGGCCAATAATATATAATTAATATATTATATATAAAAATAATATGTACTTATATATTATCTCATAAGTAATTTCAGTAATATAAATAATTAGAATTAAATATATTATAAATAATCAGAACAAAATAATATAGTATAAATACTATTAAAATAATAATTATATTATAAATAATTATATTTATAAATAAACATATAATAACTAATGTAATTATTAATTAGAATGATTAATATTAACACAATACTATAAATAATTAAAATATAATCTCGATGTAATTATTAAAGTCGATACAATATTATAAATAATTATAATATAATAGAATTAATAACAATACTAATTATTATTAACTGTTGTGGGGCTTCCTCCTCTTCCTGCACCTTCGCCTTCTCCTCTTTCTCCTCCCTCTCTTCTTCTCCCGCCTCCTCTTATTCCTCTTCCTCCTCCTTCTCCTCCTCTCTCTTCCACCCTCCTTTTTCTGTTCCTCCCCCTCCCTTCCTAGTTTCCTTTGTGCCCATTAAGTAAGCGTCCTGACTCTTGGGATCCGGGAGCAATGGGTGTGATGGGGCTCCGCAAGTTAGTTGACTTGTTTAGGGGCTGCCTCTACCACTAAATGGACATTTAGGTTACTTCCATTTTTTCCTCCTTTCCAAGCACAGCTGCCGAGCACCTCTCCGGGTGGGTCATTCTTTGGTTATCTCCCCACCTCCTGAGCTTGCTCAGCTCATGTCGAACTGATCTTTGAGACACCTGGTCAAAGTTGCCCTCCTCCACAAAGCCCTTCCGGGCTGCCTCTGGCCATGAAAGCGGCCATTCCCCGCCGCCCCTCCTCCCCAGCTCCCACACCTCTTTCCTCTGCAGCAACCACAGCACTTCCCCACTGCAGAAGCCAACACATACTTACTAAATGCCACAAAGGTACTAACGTGGGCTGGTGGCCCCAAGGTGTGCAGTGATGGCAGAGACAGCTCAACCCAGGGCCTGCTCCCTCGGAGCCGGAAGTGAACCCGCTCCCTGGACGGGCTTTCCGGGAGGGGGGTGGTCCCTGCATACCTGTAGGAGGATGGGATGGGCGTTGACAGCTAGCGTGTAGAGGAGACGCAGCTTGTCGCGGTCCGTGAAGTGGTCCATGAAGATGCTGCCAGCGTCGGCCACCTCCGCATAGCGCCGGACCACCCGATCCAGGAGTCGCTGTGACGGGCAGCGCAAGAGGGGGCTGGGCAGGCCCTGCAGCGGGTGGGAGAGATTCCGGGAGGAGGAAAGTGTGCTGAGTGCTCGTGGGTGCCGGCAGGACCGGCACGGGCAGGCCCTGCTATTGGCGGAGATCGCGGGGTTGTGGGGGACCAACTAGGCCCTGAGGGGGTCGGGGTGGGGGTTATGGAGCACAGTACCCCTGGGGGACGTGGTGGGAGGGGCCTGAGCAGGCTACGTGAGGGAGGGCGGGAGTCGAGAAGGGACTGAGCTGTCCTGCGATCAGGGTAGGCGGGCACTGGGCAGGCAATGCGTCCCTAGCAAAAGGAGCTGGAGCCTTGGAGGCCCTGTGTCTCCACCCGCATTTTGCAACTGAGGAACTTGAGGTCTGCAGAGTGTAGGTAAGTGTTGGAAGGGCTGGATTCAGAATTTGAACCTGATATGAACTGCATCTTTGCCCTCCCCCCACCCCACTACATTCATATGTTGAAACCCTAATCCTCAGTGTGATGGTATTAGGAGGTGGGGCCTTTGGGAGGTCACTAGGTCATGAGAGATTGAGTTCCCCAAGTCACACATACCTAGTATTTGTACTAAGACAGTACGCCAGGTGAGAAGTAGGTAGGTGGAGCCAGGCAGGACCTGCATCCTTATCTTTACTGGGGTTGTAACCCCGTAGCTGGGTGAGCTCAGAGCACTCATTCATTCATTCACCCACCAACGTTTGCAGGGAGTCTACCAAGGACCAGACTGTATTTGAGGCACTGCAGATGCAAAGGGGACCACAATCGACACTGCCCTCCCAGGCCTGTCGGGCGGGGGAGACCATCAAATGACCAGCAGTTACAACGTGATGCAGAGGGATCTATGACTGGTGTGAGGTCAGGGAGATATGGGAGCCCACAGGAGCAGGGCCACACCAGAACTTTTGGAGGCGCTGGCACAAAATCCTTTGCCTTCATGGGCCCCTTCCTCCATAAAAAATATTAAAAATGATACTTTACAACTGCATTGGTACAAAGACAAATACCTTAATATTATATATTCAAACACGTTCTTGTATCTAAAAGATCAAATTTTTCTTCTGATTTTAAAAGAAATCAAAACATATTTGTGGGCCCCTCAAAGGCTTCTTGGAAGACAGTGAAGTCTAAGCAGAGGCCTGAAGCAAGGGTAGAGGGAGCGTGCAAAGAGGGTGGGAGGGTATCTGTGCAGAGGGAACAAGCTGTACAAAAACCTTAGTGACGCATATGACTGCCCAGAATAAAGATTCCATTCTCAGCTTCCTTTGCAGCTAGGTGTGGTAACATGACTAAGTGCTGGTCAATGAGATATAAGTAGAAATTTCTGAAAAAGGTCCTTAAAGGGAGCGGATGTATTCTTCTTTACTCCTTCTTCCTTCCTGACTGGAATGTGGAAGTGATGGCTGGTGCTTGGGCAGCCATCTTTGACCAGGGCATGCTAAGGATTGTGGAGCAGAAAAATGAAAGTAGCCTGGATCCCTGACAATCACAGAGCCACTATATCAGCCCTGGAGAGCTATGTATCAGGTTTTTTTTATGTAAAAGAAAAGTATATTTTGATCTTGTTTAAGCCACTGTTACTTGGATTTTTTGTCACATGCAGCTGAACCTAATCCTAGATATCACAGAAGAAAAGAATGGAGGCAGGAAGATCAGTTAAGAAGATGCAATGGTCCAGGTGTGAGATGAGAGAATGAAAAGATTTGAGGGTAGTAGAATCTACAAGTCTTGGTGATCAGCTGAATGGCGGAGGGGGGCCAACAAAAAGGAGGTGTCAGAGCTAGTACCCAACATGAGGGTGGACACCAGAGGTATCATTTGTGGAGGTGATTTAAAAACATGTTCACAAACTCTTTGACACTCCTCCCATCGAGGGTGGAATCTAATTCCCCTCCCCTAGAGTATGGACTGGCTTTGGTGACTCTAGTGACTGGAATGCTTATGGGAGTGATGCTGTATGACTTCTGAGCCTTGGCCATAAAAAGAGATACAGCTTCTACTTGGCTCTCTCTTGTACCCAGCCACCACGCTGTAAAGAAACCCAGGCTACATGGAGAGAAAGCAAGACCCTTAGCTCTCACCCAGCTGAGTGCCTAGTTGACAGCCAGCCTCCAACTTGCCAGACACATGACTCGGTCATTTTGGGAATGGGTCCTCCAGTGCTGTATTGAACCACCCCAGCTGATGCCACGTGGAGCCTCAGGAGCCTTCCTACCAAGCCCTGCCCAAATTGAATATTTGTGAGCAAAACTGATGATTCCTGTTGTTTTAAGCCCCTAGTTTTGAAGTGGTTTGTTACTCAGCAATAAATAACTGGTATATTTGCTGAGAAGGTTCTGGGCCATCTCTAGAACTATAGCCGGAAGAGGCTCTAAACCCATCTTGTACCCCAATCTCCCTTTATGGTGGAGGCAGCTGCTTCCCAAGGTCCCACTCACAGAGTGAGGCTGCATCTACTCCTGTTTGGTTTGTGCTGGCCAAGTGCAAGCCCACAGTGATATTGGCCAATGGCAAACAGAATTAGGAAACCAAACATTTCCAATAAAATAATGATTCATTATTTTATTGGAAATACACACTTTCTGGGGATTTCCCATTGCTTTGGAGTTTCCAAATCACTACTCCCTTCTCTATACGTGGGCAACAGGGCTAACTCACCATCTTCCAATGAAAGGCAAAAGGAAGACCAAACACTGGCCTTCTGTTGCCCCTCCCCCTCTCATGCCCGGTTTCCTCATCCTTGCATTTCCTGTCTGGTGCCATCCCTAGGGGACCAGCCAGTGGGTCAAGGTCTTCACGGTGTGGTGCAAGTGACTGGGCTTTTGCTCTGCCGCACTGTCACCTCACAGGGGTCTTCAGTGCAGGGTGGTACTGAGAGCTATTGGCACGCTTCTCCACCTCGATCTCTAATGGTTTATAAAACAGTCAGTGAAATTTAATGGGTACATCATTGTGATGGTCAGTTTTATGTGTCAAGTCGGCTAGGCTATGGTGCCCAGTTGTTCAATCAAACACTAATCTAGGTGTTGCTGTGAAGGTATTTTGTAGAGATGGTTAACATCTACAGTTAGTTGACTTAGTAAAGGAGATTATCTTTGATCACGTGGATGGCCCTGATCCAAGAAGTTGAAAGGCCTTAAGAGCAAAACTAAGGTTTCCCTGAGGAGGAAGAAATTCCACCTGTGGACATCAGGTCCTGCACAAGGTTCTCCAGCCTGCTGGCCTGTCCTATGGATTTTGGACTTGCCAGTCCCCCAATCTCATAAGCCAATTCCTTGAAATAAATCTGTTTTATATATATATATATATATATATATATATGCACACATTATATCATATAATATTATATGTTATATATAATTATATTGCATACTATTATTTTATATAAAATTTATTATATTAACATTTATACTATATTTATTAATATTGGTTAATAAATTATTAATATTGTATATTTTATGTAATATATTATCATAATACAATATGTACATTACATATATATAATATATACACACACATACACTGATGCCAAGGGAAAAGCACTTGTTCTGTGCGGAAACAACAGCAACTGAGATGGAAATCTAGATTTGCTTTCACTTTTGAAGCTTCTAGTGAAATCTGAGTACACGAGAAGTAACTTCCCCAATGAGCTATTTGACCTTCGGTTGGCTTTTATCCACATCCTGTCATGTGTTTGCTCAAAAAAATCACCAGCAATCAGCGGTGTCCCCATTTAAAGGGTTCTTACCGGAACAGAAGCGTGAAAGTTAAATTGTCTAGACAAATGATGCTGTGACTCTGATGGAGAGAGCTGTGCTTGTTGTTCCTCCCTAGAAGCCAGAGATAAGAGAGTTCAAGAGAGCAGGAGGGGGCTTTCCTCAGAGCAGACCACAACTTAGAAGTCATGTGGATCTTCAATAACCTACCCAGAATTGCCCTAGTCCTTCTCAAGTTCCATGCCATGGGTGAGATCTACCCCGCTTGAGGGTCCCGTTGGAAGTGGAAGATGACAGCAGGGGGACAACATCTCGGTTGGGGTTTGACTGCCTGCCATCACAGAACGTGGGGCACACGCAGCCCATTCCCAGTGGTCCTGTGTGTTGGTGAATTCCGGAGGGTGGCAAGGGAGCTGCATGTGGAGGGCTGACGCAGAAGCCTCTGTGGTGATCACTATTTGAAACCATGGTTGGCAGGACACAGTTGGGGAAAGGAGGGTAACATTTTCTGGAAGTTCTAAGTGTCAGGCCATATGGCAAGCCTTTCACAGACATTATGCCGGCATACACAGGGACTTTTAGCTTTTAGTTTTCTCTTGCCCTGTGACTCTCCCGGAAATTTAAAGTGATTGATTTTAAAAAAGCTTAAACAGTTTGTGGAAAATGCAGTGACATTAACTTTCACAGCTCGTGCTGGCCAATGCAAATTGTAGACTTCATGATCAAGTGATCTAGTAAAATGCTCCCATTTTCCAGATGAGAATAGTAAGGTAGGGACCAGGAAAGGGAGGTGACTTGTTAAAGATCATGCTGCTTATTGGTGCACATTATCCTCAAGTTCATTTCCCACATTAATGATCCCACTTGGTTCTGGATGACTTTTAGCTGTTTCCACAAAGCAAATGCTACCCGAAAGGCAAAGATTTATGAAGCAACCTAAATGTCCATCAACAGATGAATGGATAAAGAAGTGGTATACACACACACACACACACACACACACACACACACACACACACACACAGGATTACTACTCAGCCATAAAAAAGAAAGAAATTTTGCCATTTGCAGCTACATGGGTGAACCTGGAGGGCATTATGCTAAGTGAAATAAGTCAAACAGAGAAAGACAAATATTATATGATTTATCACTTATATGTGGAATTTTAAAAACACAACAAATTAGTGAATATAACAAAAAAGAAGGAGACTCACAGATATAGAGAACAAACTAGCAGTTACCAGTGGGGAGAGGGAAGGAGGGAGGGGCAATATAGGGGTAGGGGAGTAAGAGGTACAAACTATTAGGTATAAAATAAGCTACAAGGGTACATTGCACACCACAGAGAATATAGCCTATATTATTTAAGAAAAGCAAAGCAAAGATTTACCACCACTGAATACTCTTTTTCTGATGGAAAAAAATGTGTAGAAGAAAGAACACTAGATGCTCTTAGAAAGATAAATCTAAGACAAGAAGTTGGCTTTCCTTTAAGATTGGAAGTCAGCAAGCTGAGGTCACAGTGCTAACTGAAGGCACTGTTTCATTCAGGAATCTGACCTTCTTTCCCAGGACATATCCAACTAATGAAGAGCTTCATGCTGAAATGAGAATTAATTTTCACTTCTCAGATAGAATCTGTTCTTTTGTTCTAAGGCTTTAAAGAACATAAAAGTTATGTTTGCAAATTATGGCACACCTCTAAAGATAGCAGATGTGCTAACTCCAGTCACTTTATTCCCCTCCTTGCCCTTTCCAAGGGCTACCACCATCTTCCCCATCAATGGATCAGGACACAGGCGGTGCCCACACTGACTGTAGAGAATGGTTAGCCCGTGTACTTTTTTCCATGCACTGAGAGGATAGACGTTTCCAAAGTTGGCTATCGTGGGCGTGTTCATTGTGAGATATTCAAATACTATGGAACTGTACAGTGTGAAAGTAAAAAAAAAAAGTTCACGTTGCTGCCCACAGAGGCCACCATTGTTCTATGTGGGGAGGTACGAATACACACATGTAGTGATGCCAGAAGAAAAAAAAAGATGGGAAGTTAGCTTTTCCACTAAGAAGGCTGCCCTGGTCAGCTCAATTTGGAAAGCTGAGGGAAATCTTGAACAAATGTGGTTTTGCTTTTAGTGGATTTACTTTTATCAAGCTCTCCTAGCACCCAGGGAGAAGAGAAAGTTCTAGTGCTAATAAACCTGTGAGTTGTCTTTCTGGTTGCACACCTCAACACTTTTCACATGATTTAGTTGTTAAATGTGCTTGTGAAGCAGGGTTTAGGTTAATTATGTGTCCTAGTTAATCAATGTGTCCAGAGTTTAGGTTAATTATGTGTCCTAGTTAATCAATGTGTCCTAATTAGAACAATGAGCATTCAATAACTGTATCAGTTGTGGATAATTAACCCAAAAGTTCCCAACTATTTCTTCAAGCTGCATTGTATTCAAAACCGTGAAAATCCCTGTTTGGTTTATGTTGTTAAGAGAAACAGCTCACCGTTCTTTTCCAACTTCAGTAGATGGATTTTTTTCCCCCCTCTTTTATTAAAGTCCTTTCTGATTTTTAAAAAAATCTGAAACCCAGACTCAATGTGGTTTGTTAACTTTTCATTCTACAAATGCTGGCCACCAGTGATTATTTTGGAGAAACCCTCTGGATGATTTTCAAAGTTCAGACATCCAAAAATGTCCTCATAAATCTCAGTCTTTTATGTTACTTTATGACGCAGCTCATCTCAGCCACTGTTACGAGGTACCATAAGATATTGTAGCCTTATGACAGGCCCCTTGCCCCACTGAGAAGTTTCTCTCTGGTACCGTTCACCTCGGCTGAGCAATTTAGGTTCCCTGCAACTTAGTCACTGATGGAAAGTTAGTCACAAAGGGTAGAAGCAGGGACAGGAAGTCAGCCAAGAGTGGGTGCAGAATTTGGAGTTTGCCTTGGATCATCTCAGAGTGGATAACATACCCTGCAGCGTTGACTAGATGTTAAAACAACATTAAATCAAAAACTAAACAGACTTGGTTGGGCGGGGTGAGGGATATAAAATGTTTCCCTCGCACCGGAAGGCCTGTTTCTGACAGGGCTCCCATTTCCACATGAAACAGAGCCTCTAGCTCTGTGACATCCTTTCTTTGGGCGGAGTTTCTGTTTGTTTAGATTCTTGATACTCCGCAGAGTTTCTGGGTTGAGCCCTGATAGAATGTTCGAGAAGTTCTGTTTAAATCGGTAGGGAGGTCTCTCAGGAGAGGAGTAATGAAGATCCACCCTGAACGGGTGGAGTTAGGTGGTTTATCCTTTCTCCTGCCTCTACCAGCGCCTCCTGGTGGATCTTCTTCACGTCTAACCTCTCCAGGCCACTGCCTGCCTCCATTCCATCTTGGAATCCATTGGCTTGGGGTGGGGTCTTTGCCTGGATAGGTGGGCAGCCTTCACCCCCCCAGCTGCAGAGGTGAAAAATTGAATTCAATACCAACTTCGAGAGGCACTATGACAAAGTAGTTACAAGCCTGTCCTTTAGAGGCGAGCTACCTGGGTTCAAATCCCAGCTCTGTCACTTAACAACAGCCTGACCTGGGGCAAGCTCTTCAATTGATCTGTGCCTTAGTTTCCTCGTGTGTAACTGAGGGATAATAACTAAGGGAACTCTGTGACTTATCTTCTAAACCTGGATAGTTTTGAGAGTGAAAGGGATATTAATAATTAAATTGGGACAGCTGGCATATGCGGGAACTGTCTCAAGCAAGCCTGAATGTATGGTTACCCTAATAATTGTGGTACCCACCTCAACAGCGTGTTGGGAGGGTCAAATCTGCAGGAAAAGTGTCTGGTACATTGTTGGGGAGGCTAGTAAAGTAGTCTTATTCAGGCTTCAGAGGTGGCACTAGGCCTCTCTCTGACGGGACAATGATGCTAAAGCTGGCTGCATGTCAAACCGCTGAGCTACACCCAGGCCAGCAGGGGTGGTGCCGGCACACACTGTAAACCATTAGATAAGACAGGGAGTAAGTCACGGGACTTTTTGCACCTTGAGGGCCTGGCCAGCCCCCAGGGATCAAGAACATTCCAAGACTTACGAGTTAAGTCCAAGGCATTTATGACAACAACCAGAGCTACAAACTTGCACGTAGGCTGGTGCTAAAAGCTGGGCTCCTTCAGTGACAAACGGAAGTCTCACCTGTGGGGTGGACTCACCACCGCACCGCCAGGGACCTTCCCAACTGTGACTCCAGATTGCTGTTCAAGGCACTTCCCAGCGCTTCTTGGATCTGGATGTAGGTGCTTCCCCAATTTGGTGATGTATAAACCTCTGTCTTTACTATTCTTTCTTAGTTAGTTATACTATTCTTTTCTTAATTAGTATACTGTAATCTTTGTTAATTCAATAAACTCTCTCTAAATTCTTGTTTAACTGAGTGTAGAGTGATTATTTTGCCAGCGAATCCTCCGAACCTTGAAACCTAAAGTAAGCCTTTCGGCAAAACATACATGGGAAAGGCTCTATGAGTATTTGCTATTATTTGCCCCAAAGAGAGCATCTTTCCCAATTTTCCCACTTCTGTAAGTGACCTTACCATTCTCCTAGTCTTCCAGGTTAGAATATCTGGAGCTATTTTCAACTTCCTTATCTTAATGGCTGATCTCTCTCGTCTTTGATTCCCTATGTCAAGTTGTGCTGTCATCGTCGTGATCTCTAGCATTGTGTTGTGTCCATCTGTGTCATCAGACACCTCCCCCCCCCCCAGCTTGTGCTCCCCCTGGGTTTAGCTGGCCTGGAGGTGTGCCTTTAGGCAAGTCCCTTTCCCTTTCTGAGGCCGTTTCCTCATCTCTCACGTGGGCATTATGGTAGATGGTTGGTTTACACCAGGTACGTCACTCGGTTGCCCGGCTCTAGCTGGCTCTCTGGACATTGTAGGTACCTGATACTACTTTCCTGGATGCATGATAAACATCTCACTGTGCTTTACACACTGTGGAGTGCTTTGTGAACACAAGGTAGTGCTGTCAGTTCCAAGGGTCAATGGGGGTCAGTAGTAATATGCCCCCTCCCCAAATTTCACAATAAAATGGATCTCTGAGTAGGAGACAAGGTTGCCTTTGGAGGGTCAAACAAATGTACTCCACATCGTGACTATGTTGACCCAGGACTGTCTTTAAATTTGGAAAAAACAGTTGGGAACCCCAGGAAACCCTAGTCAGGGAGCTCAGTAACTTCAGAGAGAAGGGTTGGGGAATGAGTATTATCATCTTGTCCTCTATTTGGAGTGGCCAAGTAGACATAGGGGTTGGTAAGATTGGGCCCCCAGACAGGAAAATCCGAGGGCCAGGAGTTGCCTTTGGGGTCTGGGGAAAAGGGCACCCAGCCCGTGGTCTCCAGAAGCCTGTGGGCAGGTGGCCAGGTCACTGAGGATCACTTGGTTGACTTCCCTCTTGGATCAGTGCTCACCCAACAGGCTTCTGACTACGACTTGTCTTCCACTGAGGAACCCTCCTTAGTGGTGGAGCCAGGATTTGAACCCAGGCCTGAGTCCCAGGTCAGACTGTACTGCTTTCTTGAATTGAAACTCAGCCTCTCCTCCCTACTTTCTTCACCAGTAGCTGTGTTTTGGGGGCCCTGTCCTACTTTTGCTACCCAGCCTCGCTGACCTCACTCCCTTTTGCCCATCCACCCGGCATACCACTTTTAGGTCCCATTTCTGGAAAGGTCCACAATCCTCAAATCACTTTTCTTTAGAAATGTAAATTCTCAGACTCTGCCTCAGACCTGCACAGTCAAAAGCTCTGGGGCTGCCACTCAGCAATGCCAGTGTTAACCAGCCCTCCAGGGGATTCTGATGCCCGCTCAAGTGTGAGAACCACTGTCTTATAGAATAAAATTTAGCCCCCCACCCCCCTGCCCCAGTCCTACCATTGCAACATCTACCCACTGCTCTTGACCCATACTATAATCAGGGGGCATGACACTTGCCACTTCCCACAATTACATCTTATTCTCAGTTTCATGGCTTTGCCCAGCACACTCTTCTTTTATTCCCTGGAAGATATGCCCTGGTCAGGGCTACCTCCCCTTGCCTACCTGTGCCCCTTACTGTCAAACCTTTAGCAGCCAGAGGCTCACTTGGTGGTGATCCTGGACCCTTCTTCCATGGGGTAGTCAACATCTTGTGTGACCCTGCTGGTGAAAGTGGCGACTAGCTTTCTCCTCCTATTGGAGTCTATCTCTTTCTTCCCACCTCGTCTGTCAACCATCTTCCTCCATTCAGGGGCCCCAGAGGCTTTGCCATTGAAGCATTTGTGGGCTGCTCCAAGATTTTCACTGTGGCAGATGAAGTAATCATTGTGGCAGGCAATTCAGCTGATAGTTGGGACAGGCAGGGCAGCTGGCACGGAGTAAAACATGTTATTTCATGGTCTGTCATTTTGATTCAGGTATGCCAAGGCTGGTCATAATTCTCCACTGGGCCATTTCATTTTATAGCCGGCTGGTTTTTTTTCTTTCTCTCTCTCTTTCTTTTTAAATCAAAAGACAGGAAGCCAAGTGCTTCTGACAACTCATTTGTGCATGCAAAGTTGCAGAAACTCCCAATGAAACTCAGTAGCTTCTGCAAAGGTCCTGTAGTCCAGGAGGCTCAGAACGAGTTCTGATTGTCAGGAAAGCCTTCAAACCAGCCTCGAGTTTGCCTGGGGGGAGGGACTTACCAGGCTTCTTTTTATCCCCACCCCCTCTGTTGAGGTAGTACCACCTGTATCAGTCAGGGTTCAATCAGAGAAGCAGAATCACTAGATTTTTTTAAAAAACAGGATTTGAACTTATACAATTGTACAAGCAGGTTAAGTAGTCTCTGTAAGGCTGTTGATCTCCCATATGATGCTGGAGCTTGAAGTCCACAGGCAGGCAGTTGAGAAGGGAAGACAGATGCAAAATGGGGGAAGATCAAGGACAACATGGAACCCACAAGCACAAGATGGAGCCTCATGACAATGGACTGAAACCCATGTCAGTTCTTATTGCCTCTGAGCTTGATGGTGTGGAGACCTGCAGAAGCTGGGGCCCTTTGGCATGAAGCTAACCCTAGCCTGGGAGCCAGAGAAGCTGAAGGAGGAGCCAAGGAGAAGGCAGAGCAGACATGCAATACCGTGTGTGAGCCACAAAATGGCCACTGTTGCCCTTCCGCTCTCCCAGACTCCCAACAGAATCTCTCTGTGGCCTACTCTAACCGGAAACGTAAGGGAAGGGAAGTCTGGGAAATGTAGTTCAGCCTGGTCATGTTGACACATTCCAAACCTACCACATCACCTTTGGCTCCTTTGCTTCTCTCTTGGTGACTTTTCTGCAACCTGACTGAAGTATCTCTCTGGACCCCAACCGCCCTAAGTATGTATTTGGGGAGTGGCGGCTTGTCATTGTGAGGAAAGCCTGGATAGAGGTGCAGGCTCGGATAGGCAGCTCTGGGCCAGGGTTGTGGGTGAGGAGCTCTCTGTCAGATGGGAGCCAGTGATGGACTGTCTGGTTAGGTCCTGGTTGGCTGAGCCTCCTTTCTGTTGCCAACCCCAACCCCTATTTCCCCACCTTTAGTGCCCTCGCTCCCCTGCACCCTGGGTATCTTCACAGGGTACCGTCTACCAGGTCCTTTCTGGGATGGAGGGTAGGGTTAGGAGAGAGAGAAAAGCAGCCACTTCCTAGAGAATGGGTATGAGAAAGTAGAACAGGAGGCCCTGGAGAGAGAGACTTCAAAGCCCAGAATGGCCAGAGCTGAGTGTTTATCCTGACAAGGAAGTGCTAGCCATCCAGACTAAGGTCGGTCACTAGACTCAATGGTTCTTTGGACTGCGTTGCAGGGAGAACCAAAAGGAATTTGGGGAGTCTTCCCCCAACTCAAATATACTGTCGTAACCACTCATGTGGGTTAGGAAACTTGTCAAAGCTCCCCCGAGGCTGTTGCAAATCACTTATTAAACAAAAATTTATCAAGCCCCCACTTTATATAAGGCATTGTGCTAAGCACGGGAATCACACTTTTAAATAAGAGAGGGTCCTGACCTCCAAAGAACTGGTACTCTGGTGGGGCAGAGTGACATGTATAGTACAAAGTTCAGTACAGGGCAGGATGAGACAAATGCTACAAGAGGTGTAAACAAAGTGCTGTGAGAATACAGAGGAGAGAGCAGTAGGGGAATCCAGGAAGGCTTCACAGACGAGGTGGCATGAACATGGTCTTGAAGAATGAGTAGGATTTTGTCAGGTGGACCTCTAACGTCAATGCATTTCAAGCTGAAGGAACAGAATTGAGCAAAAGCAAGGAACAGACTTAAAGGCCTTATCTGGCCAATGGAATCATCAGGAAAGAAAGTTGGGACCAAACTGTGAGGCTCTTGAAAACCATATTTAGGAATTTAGGTTTTATTCTACCGATATCATACGTAATCTTAGAGGCAAAGCTTATTGGTCATGAAGATGCCATGAACACCCTCAAAAACTGCTGGTGGGAGTTGAATTCAGTTTGGTAATTTTAAAGATTTAAGAAGATTAAATTAAAAAGATTTTAAAATGTTAATACCCTTAGACCCAGTAATTCCACCACAGAAAGTAAGGAAGCAGCAAAGCATAGTACTTAAGGGTATGACTTCCGGAATCAGGAGATAGACCTTTGTTCAAATCCCAGTTCCAAAATTTTCTAGCCAGGTGATCTTGGGCCAGGTAAATAAATCTCTCTAAGCCTCAGATTTCCCATCTGTAAAATGGGAACAAGGATATCTCATAGGTTGTGAAGATTAACTGTGACAAATGTGTATGAAATGCACCTGGTCCATAGAAAGTAGTCAGTATATGGTAGTTTTGAAAAGGAAATTTGTCTCAAGAACATGGCACAGGGAGATCAGCTCGGTGCTTTGTGACCACCTAGAGGGGTGGGATAGGGAGGGTGGGAGGGAGGGAGACGCAAGAGGGAAGAGATATGGGAACATATGTATATGTATAACTGATTCACTTTGTTGTAAAGCAGAAACTAACACACCATTGTAAAGCAATTATACTTCAATAAAGATGTTTAAAAAAAGAATATAATATAAAGTTCAGGCAAAGATGTTGCAGGAAGATGGTCATCAAAGTATTATTTATAATAATTTCAAATGATATAAACACTAGTGAATAACATTATGGTATACCCATGTGATGAAATGGGACTTATAAAGAATTTTAATGATATGGGGAATAGTATATGATATAACATGAAGCCATAGAGAAATATGCAACATGAAACATACAACTTATTTTTTCTTAAGTTAAATCTGACTAGAAAAAAGACTAGAAGTAAAAACACCAGTGTGTTAACGGTGATTGCCTCCCGGTGGTGGCTTATAAGCAATTTTTCCCCCTACTTCCTTATGAGTTTTTAAAAAATATACTTTATAAATTTTTATAATAAGTATATGTTATTTAATAATAAAAAGAAGGGAATTCCCTGGTGGTCCAGTGGTTAGGACTTGGCGCCTTCACTGCCAGGTCCCGGGTTCAATCCCTGGTTGGGGAACTAAGATCCCTCAAGCCGTGAGGCATGCTCCCCCGCCCCCGAAAAAAAAAAAAGTTAAACATTGAACTGGGAAGGGAAAGATCTGTTTTTTGAGAGTGTCGCAGGTGGCCAGGTTAAGGATGTGTCTGAGAAAGGAAAGGTGAGAGGCAAGGAGAAAATGATGGGAAGAGTTGAGGGTGCTGCGTAGGAGAAGGACTTGGTTAGAGGTGTTCTCTGTGCACAGCCAGGAGGTCTGTGTCAAGGGAAGGAGGTCTGTCATGGGGGAACTCTTGCAGGAAAACGTGCTCAGGCAATATGATGGCCTCCTGAGCTGTGAGGGCTTGAGGTATTAAGGTGAAACAGTTGGCTAAAAGGGGAAGCCCTAGATTCTTCACCATTGGGTAATGGGCAGGACTTCAAGGAGGACAGAGAGATGAGATGGACCCAAGAATGATGAATATCAAGACTGAGGTAAGCCTCATGACTGTAGCCATTTGATCCTATAAAAATCAGATAGCTTCACATATAGAGTTCTTTAGACCCAGAACTGTGAGGAAAGGACTATAGTTTTAGGGTTTAAAGAAGGTGCCAATCTCAAGATGCTAGAAGGCAGTTAGATTGGTTGGTTAATTAAAAAGTCATTTGTAGGGAATTCCCTGGCGGTCCAGTGGTTAGGACTCGGCGCTTTCACTGCTGGATCCCGGGTTCAATCCCTAGTCGGGGAAGTAATATCCCACAAGCCGTGCGGAGTGGCCAAAAAGAAAAGAAAAAGAAAAAAAGAAGAAAAAAGTCATTTATATTCTAGAGACGCCCCCCACCAAAACAATGGCATATATACTGTCCACTGTCTTGTCCCCAGAACTGGAAAGTACCACAGGTAAATAACCACCTACTGAATCTGAATGCATGATGTTGTACAGAAAGTCTCCACCACAGCCAATGCCATTTGGGAGGCCTTAGATGCCGGGTTAGCCTGAATCACTGACCTTCCCAGAAGCCTCTTGGTAGGAGGCAGTGCTTACCTAGAGAAAGTGGTGGAAGGGCAATTGGTTCTTGCTTTTCACCTTTCCTTTTGGTGTCTTATCTTCCCTTTGAGGTGCTGTGCTCAGAAGTGCTTGGGCCAGCTTACCAGGAAAGCCCTTGGAGGAATCACCCCTCCTCCTCCTGAGCAAGAGTTCCCTCATCTATTTCTTCCTCCCCTGCCCTGGGTCAAAATGCCTCAGCCGTCTCTCTTCCAAGATAACTATGGAGAGATCAAGCCCTGGAGAAGCTAATGGATAACTGTGTCACCATCCCTCTCACCCAAATTAGGTAGACATTTCTGGTATCAAGAGTCACATTCCAAGGAGTAGAAACCATGGGACTTTCAAGCTTGTTAACACCTGAGTCATGCCAGTAAAAATGCTCTCTTGGGGAAAGACGGGACTTTCAGAGACTCTGAAATCTGACAGCCTCTAGAGATGACCGGGGAGTTAGCACAGGTGTGGATCAACAGTCACCCTGAAGCCATGAATAGGGAGTGGTGAATGATGTCCTATTCATTCACTCATTCGACCACTCCTTCATTTCCCAAAGATTGACGAAGTGTCTACACCGTGTCAGACATGTGTGCTGGAAGACATTGATGAATAAGATGCAGTGCCTCCCCTCAAGTAGCTCCCTGTCTGGTTGGAGAGTCAAAAACAGAAAGAGAGTGAGGGAGGACAGAGAGGGAGAGAGAGGAGAGAAAGGGAGAGAGAGAGGAAGGAAGGAAGGAAGGAAGGAAGGAAGGAAAGAAAGAAAGAAAACAGTGCCATGTACTCTATAGAAAGTGCTTTTCTGATCTGCTGTAAGTGTGTTATTAAGTCAGATTCTCCTCTGGCTCTCATGGCAGGCTTAACTCCTTTCATACGTGCTGGGCTGAAAGCCACAGGTATTCCCCACACTTTCTTCAGCCTTGAAATAGTATCCAAAATGCCAAAGCCTTTTAGAATAAGGTGAGAGTTTCAAAAGCAAAAAAGATGGCTTTCATAGCTATATTTGGGATTTGTATATATGAATGCAATAGCACCAGTTTTTTTCTCTCCTGGACAGTAGATCATTTTGAGATTTCTAGTGCTGGCCATAACAGAGTAACTTGTATCAGGCTTACCCTTCTGATGCAAATAGCTATAAACCCACACAAAACATATAAAACAACTGTTTGTGGGCATTGGACCACCACCCACATAGGGCAACAATCCTTGAGAGAAAGGCTGCACATGAGCTGAGCCCCATATTCACATGTCTTTTCCCCCAAGGACATTTTCCAAGCTGCAGTGCAGGGTCTTGCTGGGTAGAGGAAACAGCAGTTAGGATTTGGGGCTGCCTGAGAAGCTGGGATTTGGGGGGCAGGGTCCTATAAAGGAAAAGCCCCAGAGAAGGAGCGCCCAAAATATATGTGAAAGTTTCCCTCAGATCTTTGGCCAACTCCTAAGCTGCATAAGAGCAGGGTGGGACTCTAGAGCCCTAGCAGAGAACCACGTTAGTAGGCTATATCACTGAGCAGAGATTTCAGAGTCCACATAGCACTGGAGAGATGGGGGTCTGGGCTTTTGATTGGACCTCAGAAAGTCCACATTCCAGGGGTAAGGCTCATGTCCTACCAGCAAGGACCGTGTCCTGGGAGTAAGGGCAAAACTGAAAGAGACCTGCACTAACAAAGTCTTAATCCCAGCCTCAACAGGATTAAGGCAGTGGTTCTAGACTGGGGGAAATTTTGCTCCACAGAGGACATTTTGGACAACATCTGGAAGCAGTTTGGGTTGTCACAGTTGGGGGCTGTGATGCTACTGGCATCTAGTGGGTGAGGGCTGGGGGATGCTGCTAAGCATCTTAACAAATGCACAGGACAGCCCCCATCCCAATCCCCTAACAAAGAATGATCCAGCCCCAGATGTCAATAGTCATGAGACTGAGAAACCCTGGATTTAGGTGAGCAATTTCGTTGGCTGCTCGAGCAAAGCTCAACCATCTTTAGGAGAAGATAATGTAATTTCGAACCTCCACCATGTGTTATCCTTAAAATCCAGCATACAGTTAAAAATTACCAAAAAAATGTGCAGAAGCAAAAAAATCACTAATTGATAATCGAGAAAAAAGAAAACAACCATCAAAAGCAGAAGTAGAATCAGAGATAACCTGGATTTTAGAATTAGCAAGTATAGAATTCAAAGTAACTGTGATTAAGATTTCAAGAGAATAGAAGAAAAGACAGGTAAAATTAATGAAAGGGAGAGAATTTCAACAGAGAATTGGAATCCACAAAAAAATTAAGTTGACATTTAGAAATACAAAATGCAATATCTGAAATTAAGAAGTTACTACTGGATTTAACACCAAACTGGGCGCAGCAGAACATAAGATTAGTGAGCTATGTATGAGAATACACGAAAGCTTCTAGAAGTAAACAAGGGGATACCTTTGTGACCATGGGATAATCGGGATACTTAAAAGAAAATAATTGATAAACTGGACTTCATTGAAATTAAGAATGTCAGTTTATCAAAAGATACCATTAAAACAGTGAAAGGGCAAGCCATGGGCTGGGAGAAGATATTTGTAATACATATATCCAACAAAGAACTCATATCCAGAATATAAATGTAACTTTTACAAATCAGTGAGACAGACAACCCAATAAAAAATGGACAAACAGGTTATGCCAGCACTTTACAAAAGATGAAATCAAAACAGCCAATAAATATATGAAAAGGGCCCTTATATTGTAACTTATGAGAAAAATACAAATTCAAACCACACAATGAGATATTGCTAGACACCCACCAAGATGACTAAAATGAAAGACTAACAATATCAAGTGTTGATGAAAATGTGAAACAACAGAACTCTCTCTTATGTTGCTTATAGGAGGAAATCAGTACAACTACTTTGGAAAACTGTCTGGCAGTATTGACTAAATCTGTCCATAGGTACAGTTATGACCCGGAAACTTCACTTCTGTATGCTTACGTTCACCAACTGACATAAATAAGAATGTTTGTTCATCAACGGTAGGATGAATAAATTGTGACATCATCATACACATCAGTGGAATATTCTATTGCAATGAAAAAACAAACTACTGATCACGCAACAACATGGTTAAATAGCATAACATGTTGAGGACATACTGTGTGATTCCATTTAAATGCAGTTCAAAACCAAATAAAAGTCATTTATGGTGATTTAGGTCAAAATAGTGGTTACCATTGGGAGCGGGTGAGGAGATCAACTGTTCCAGTTTGCCTGGGACTGAGTCGTTTCCCAGGATGTGGGACTTTCAGTGCTAAAACAGGGATAGTCTCAAGAAAATCAGATGATCGGTCACCCTAGAGGCGGTCTTTTCAGGGAGGGCACATGAAAGAGCCTTCTGAGAGGCTGGAAATGTTCAGTATCTTGATGTGGATGGTGGTTACATGAATGAATACATGTATAAAAATTTATCTAGCTCTGCATGTTAGATTTGTGCATTTAAGTATGTAACTCATACTTTGAAAAACTTTGAAAAGAACTCTATTTTACAAAGAATAGAGTGAAAAGAAACTAAAGACGTTTTGAGTAGGGCCATGGGGAGAATCTTGGTGGGTAACAAAATGAAGGCCCAATATTCATTCTTTTTTTTTTTTTTTTTTTTTTTTTGCGGTGCGCGGGCCTCTCACTGCTGTGGCCTCTCCCGTTGTGGAGCACAGGCTCCGGACGCTCAGGCTCAGCGGCCATGGCTCATGGGCCCAGCCGCTCCGCGGCACGTGGGATCTTCCCGGACCGGAGCACGAACCCGCGTCCCCTGCATCGGCAGGCGGACCCTCAACCACTGTGCCACCAGGGAAGCCCCCGGTTTTCATTCTTAATGTTTGCTTGTCTTCTTTGACAGGTATTGGGAGTTTGATCTGAAAAGGGTGGAGCAAAACGGTGGTGAACAGGTATGGGAAGCCAGAATGCGTAAAGGAAGCTTCCATTGTTTGGAATGAGTTGTCCCACCTGGAAGATTCACAGAGACCTTGCAAACAATATCACTGAATCTTGGGCAGTGAAAGCAGAGAACAGAAAAGGCATGAAAATCCATTTCTGATATTCAAAGGAGCAAAAGGGTCGATTTTACAAATTACTGGATCATCGGAAATATTCTAAGACAGGGTATTAATAGGGTGATTTGTGCACCTCTAGAAGAGGAAGTGATGATCTTAAGTAGTTACTGAAGATTCATTTAACTGAATCATTCTAGACTAACTTTTTTTCTTTGACATGGTTATTTGATTTATAACCATAGAAATGCAATAGACTTAGAATATATAGACTTTCGTGAGGAATTCAATGGTAAGTCTTATGATAACTCTTTTTTTTTTTTTGTCTGGATTGGGTCTTCATTGCTATGCGCGGGCTTTCCACTAGTTTCAGTGAGCGGGGGCTACTCTTCGTTGTGATGCGCGGGCTTCTCATTGCGGTGGCTTCTCTTGTTGAGGAGCACGGGTTCTAAGCGCGCGGGTTTCAGTAGTTGTGGCTCGTGGGCTCTGTAGTTGTGGATCTAGGGCTCTAGAGCGCAGGTCAGTAGTTGCGGCGCATGGCCTTAGTTGCTCCGCGGCATGTGTGATCTTCCTGGCCCAGGGATCGAACCATGTCCCCTGAATTGGTAGGCCAGATTCTTAACCACTGGGAAGTGGTTATCAGGGAAGTCCCTCATGATAACTCTTAAAGGAGATGGAGAATTAAGATTTTGATGGCATAGAAAATTAAGATGATTAGTAATTGGTTAACTAAGTTTACCTAACAGTGAATGGATTCATCCACATAGAGTAAGAAGGCTTTCTCTTTGGCCCTGTTCTATTTAATATTTTTTAATGACTAGGACCTAGATAAAAGATGTGTTCATCAAAATTGAAGGTGATATGTAGTTGGGTTGGTAGTGACGATAAGTAACACAATCAAGCTGACAGTCTGGAGTAATGGATTTAATCTGAGAAGATCATATTTAACGGGATAAATAAAAGGTTCTGTTCTTGAAAACTAAAATCTAGCTGCAGGAGGGGTTTTGGCTGACACAACTTTTCACATGTACCAGTAGGAGGGGAATGACCAAGATAGCAAAGAGAATTGGGAATGTTTAGATTGCGAAACCAGGATTTAGGAGGTGAATGTATGGGAGGGGGAAAGGTTACATTTAACTCCAAGGAGTAGAAATAACTTAATAGTTGAAATGAGTGAAAGCTACAAGAAGACAGGTTTGAGATGCATTTCCTAATGATCCGTTTGGTTCAAAGAAGGAACAGGTTGTTTCTGAAGGTAGTGAGTTTCCTCTCACTGTATGGTAAAACAAAGGATGGAAATAGTTTGAGAATTTGAATTGGTGGGCTTTCGAGGTTCTGTGAACTCCAAGAATCTATGACATATGTGTGGTTCAGTGGGTAGAAATCTATTTTGATCTTTAACAAATTGACCTATTGCTCTGTGGTCTGCTGTCTCATGTTAGGACCAAATTGACATGCAGCTCCCCATTTTTATGTCTTTTTGTCTTATTCCTCCCCATTAATGACCAAATTTGTATTGATAGCTGCCTGACACAACACTGGATTGGCTTCCGGTTATCCTCTGAGCAGTGATTTGGCAAAGCAAATCATAGATTGGGGATACGTAGAGTTTTTAATCATTGTTATTTTCTTGATATGATTACTATTTCAGTTTTTTGCTCTGTGGTTCAAAAGCTAATGTTTTTAAGTGCCAGGTTTGGTAGGTTTGGGGGCTTCCCCGTTTCATTATTGTTTATGTCTGATTTTATTGCCTTTTAATCAGAGAAAAAAGCCTTCAGTATTTCTACTTTTTAAAATGTATTGAGGGGCTTCCCTGGTGGCGCAGTGGTTGAGAATCTGCCTGCCAATGCAGGGGACACGGGTTCGAGCCCTGGTCTGGGAAGATCCCACATGCCGCCGAGCAACTAGGCCCGTGAGCCACAACTACTGAGCCTGCGCGTCTGGAGCCTGTGCGCCGCAACAAGGGAGGCCGCGATAGTGAGAGGCCCGCGCACCGCGATGAAGCGTGGCCCCCGCTCGCCGCAACTAGAGAAAGCCCTTGCACAGAAACGAAGCCCAACACATCCATAAATAAGAAAATAAATAAATAAATAAATAAAATGTATTGAATGTTTTTGTGGCCTAATAAACAGTTTTTAGAATGTGACCAATATATCAATTATTTTTATCATTAATTTTTTCAAATGAATATCTTTATAGATATATATACCATATAGTTTAACCTCTGCTTACTGCATACTACGTGGACACATGTAGAGGCATAGCCAAACCCCAGGACTCTGAGCCAATCACGCTATAGCAAAAGCATTTGTCCCAGAGTACATCACGATAGGGGTAGCGAGATAGCAAGGAAAGAAATCATAGAACAAAGGATAGCTTGATTTATTTAAGAAGGTGCTAGGTTAGCTAACATCTAAATTCAGGGAAAGGGGAGAGCCCTGTGAAGACAAAGTCTGCTCCGAATGGTCCATCTTGGTGACTGCCCAGCCTTCAGTAATGCTTTGGCTGGGAGCTGCCTTTGTTTTGCATTTGAGACTCATTGGGAAGGAACCACTGGCAACTGATCTCATGTATACCTTCCCTGAGTCTTCTCTTGCCTCCTTTTTCTTTTCCAACTTGTCTGTGTCAAGGCTGGGGAAACCTTTCATTGTCTCCTTTTCACTCGTGAGATCCATCAAGAATAATTTAGGAGTCATTTTTGAGGACAGGCTGGGTGATCTATGAGTCATTTTTCTATGAGCCTAGGATACAATGGAGACCTGGAGATTAATAATTTAGTCACTGTCCTCTTCCAAAGAATCCCTTTGCCACAAATGCTGAGGTGACGAAGTCTCGGTGGTTTTAACTCTAAACATAACCCGTGGTTCAAAGTCTTATTTGTTTCAACTCTCAACAATTATATGATGGAAAGGAGAAAGTGGACTGGGGGTTGGTGGGTTGCCTCCAGAAACTCGCATGGGCAACAAAAGAGAAGCACTGTTAGCACATCCCCACGGTCGCAGAGAGCCAAGTCTCGTGATCTCATAGTCACGAAGGGGCCCTGCTTTCCGAAGACCGTTCAGCCAGAAAGTGTGCACTGATGTTCTGCAAATATTGCTCTGTGTGAGGGCACTTTTAGTTGCTTAAATTTCCTCTTTCATTTCAGCTTTGATTTCCATGTCAGTTAGATAAGTATGAAAATGGTACTTCTACCCATCAGCTGTTTTCCTTTCGGCATCAATATAGCCATGTCATTTTTGTAAAAAAATGAATGCAACTTTTTGGAAGGGTCTTTGACCTGGTAGTTTGTGAAGGATTAAAATATTTATAGGGGCTTCCCTGGTGGCGCAGTGGTTGAGGGTCCGCCTGACAATTCAGGGGACGAGGATTCATGCCCCGGTCCGGGAAGATCCCACATGCCGCGGAGCGGCTGGGCCCGTGAGCCATGGCCGCTGGGCCTGCGCGTCCGGAGCCTGTGCTCTGCAACGGGAGAGGCCACAACAGTGAGAGGCCCGTGTACCGCAAAAAAAAAAAAAAAAAGGAAAAAAATATATATTTATAGTCTGAAAACTAGCTGTGACTTCAATATAAAATTTCCATCTTCATTCAAACACTTTATCATAACCTGTCTTGTATCAGAACTAATCAAATATGGTCTGTCTCCCCCATTGGGGTGTCATCTCCCAGAGCGCAGGGGCCTTGTCTTGACAGCCTTATACCCTCCTAGGGAATAGCATATGTCCTGCAAATACCCCTTAAATGTTTTTGAATTAAATTCAAACCAAAGGGGAATTTTATTATTCGTTTAGCAGTTACCTCTAAAACTATATTCTGATTAAATGGTTAGCATACATTTTGGTTACTTTGCTTATTTCCCTTATTGTATTTATGTGAATGAGACCAAGGAAGGAAAATTGCCAGGCATCCTGGTTTAAACAAAGCTCCCTGAACACTCTATACCACCATCTAGTGGGAGGAAAATCTCCATGGTCATCAAGCTGGTTCCTACTTGAGGAAGAAACAGGATCTGTGTATAGAACAATGTCAATAGCAGCTGGCAGTTGAGGGGATGGGAGGGGGATGCGATGGGGGATATGTGTTTTCCTCTGATTAGCCACGTGCTCCTGAGGGTGGTTGCCTCTTTGCGCCTGGCGTAAGAGCAGAGGAAGCCTTCTTTGTGGTTTTGCGAACAAGCACATCATGACAAACCCTGGGTGCTGTTCTTGGCTGTGGCTCTATTTGTGAGCTAGTGATTTAGGCTGTGAGATATTCCCATCAGAACAATGCAGCTTTTAGAGGAGAAAAGTCACGGTTTTATTAGCATAAGTGTTACACACGCACACACACATGCACACACACTGCATTGTTTCACCCTCTTGCTGATTCCTGGTCCTGTACCACTTCCTTGGCGGCCCTTTGCTACAGTGTATTGCCTATGGCTCAAGAGAGTGTCCTTAATACAAAGCTGCACTTGGCCCTGCAGGAGGGGAGCCATGGACTGGCTGGTGATCACTGGGGCTTCTCATCCAAGTTGACTTTCTTCATTCATAAGCAGGACCGACAGTCAACGTTCTGAGGCCCCTGCACCAGTCAGATCCCTCCTTCCTTCAATTTTCTTTTATTTTTTTTGATTGTTTCTCCTTCCTTCCTTGCCTTGCCAGTTCTCTGAGCCAACCTGTGAGCTTCGTGTGGCCCCTTTTGCCTCTTCCAGGCACATCAGCACATCCACACTCAAATACGCACGCTTGAGGGCCCTGGCCTCGATCCCTGTTGGAAAGTGGCTCTTGAGAAAAATCAGAGAAAGCCCACTTAAGCCACTCGCCAAAGAGGATCCCCAGGGCTGGCCCAGCTGGTAGGCGGAGTTGACATCGGGCCATTTGTTATGAGTTGAAGGATGAGGCAACTCTCCGTACCATCCAGCCTACAATCTCTCTCCACTTGGCTCCTGAAACTCCCATATGAAGAGAGAAATATCATAATTTCTGAATTAAAAATCAGGACTTCATGGCTGACAAGTGATCAGAAAAACAGGGCAGAGCTATTTGGCCAAATCTGGAATGAATCTCCACTCAAACAGATCTCACCTCATAGCCCAGCTGAAATCACGGCGGAGGCTGGTTGCTTGGAACACTGTTGAGAAAGATTCTGGGGCCACATCTGGGTTTTGTGGGGGGAATAATGCAGGGATGTATTAGGAAGGTCTGAGATAGTCATGGGATGGGCTAGTGGGAGCATTACAAATATTGGCTTTACACACAAATGGTTTCTTGGAGGGCTACCAGTGAAATGCTATTAGCTGTTAACATGCTTACATGAATTAAATTATTAGATCAGCTGCCTGTCACCTCTCAGGGCTCTAAGGGAATAGAGTCACAGGATTGATGAAGTTTTTTTTTAATGACTTATTCTTCCTTTTTTTTTTATTAAGGTAAAATTTACATCACACAGAATTCACCATTTGGACCATTTTAAGGTGAACAATTCAGTGGCTTTTAGTACACTCACAAGGTTGTACAACTATCACCATTATCTAATTCCAGAATTTTTTCATCACCCCAAAAGATACCCTGTCTCCATTAAACAGTCACTCCTAATTCCCCCCTCCCCTCAGCCACTGGCAATCACTCATCTGCCTTTTGTCTCTGTGGATTTGCCTATCCTGGATATTTCCGATAAATGGAATCATACAATATTTGTCCTTTTGCATCTGGCTTCTTTCACTCAACACAATATTTTCAAGGTTCATCCATGTTGCAGCATGTATCATTTCTTTTAATGGCTCAATAGTATTCCACTGTATAAATATAACGTATTATGTGTGTTCATTCATCAGTTGATGGACCTTTGGGATTTTCACCTTTTGGCTATTATGAATAATAATGCTATAAACATTGACATACAAGTTTTTGTTTGAGCATTTGTTTTCATCTCTCTTGATTGGATGGGTGACTTTCTTTTCTCCCCATCTTTGGTGATGCTGGGTCCATTTGAAAGCACTTGATAGGTGAGTTTTGCTAAGAAGAAAAGAGCAGGAGTTTGGGTACTGCCTGGATAAGGTCTGGGAGGGAAAGGATACAGAGCACCTTGTGCTTGCTGTGGGATCCTAAGGGCAAAGGGTCTCTGGAAAGGACAGGAGGGTGAAAAGACGGTGCCATAATTGGATGGCAATGTCCTTGAGCTTGGTGGATGAAAGAAGCATGGGTTTGTCCAGAGTGTATAAAATGGCTGCTGATATTTTTCTGGTTTTTATAAGGAAAGGAAAACTCTCTGGTGGGGATGAAAAGACAGGCTAAGAGAGCCCCCCTCAAAAAAATGAAAAGAAAGAAAATGGTTATGACTTTGGCTGTGTCTAAACAAGGTGCTGTTAATGGATGCCTTTTTAGCAGAAAAAAGGAAAAGGAGGACCTTCAAGACGGTGGAAGAGTAAGACGTGGAGATCACCTTCCTCCCCCCAAATACATCAGAAATACACCTACATGTGGAACGACTCCTACAGAACACCCACTGAACGCTGGCAGAAGACCTCAGACCTTCCAAAAGGCAAGAAACTCCCCACGTACCTGGGTAGGGCCAAAGAAAAAAGAAAACACAGAGACAAAAGAATAGGGACGGGCCCTGCACCAGTGGGAGGGAGCTGTGAAGGAGGGAAGGTTTCCACACACTAGGAGGCCCTTCACTGGAGGAGACGGGGTAGGGGGGGGGGGGGGGAGGGGGGAAGCTTCAGAGCCACGGAGGACAGCGCAGCCACAGGGGTGCGGACGGCAAAGCGGAGAGATTCCCGCACAGAGGATCGGTGCCGACCGGCACTCACCAGCCTGAGAGGCTTGTCTGCTTACCCACCGAGATGGGTGAGGGCTGCGAGCCGAGGCTCGGGCTTCGGTCGGATCCCAGGAAGAGGACTGGGGTTGGCTGCGTGAACACAGCCTGAAGGGGGCTAGTGCGCCACGGCTAGCTGGAAGGGAGTCCGGGAAAAAGTCTGGAGCTGCCGAAGAGGCAAGAGAACATTGTGTTTCAGGGTGCGCGAGGAGAGGGGATTCCTTCCCTGTCTGCCAACAGAAGGCAGAGCACCGCCTAAACGAGCTCCAGTAATGGGCGTGAGTCGTGGCTATCGGCTTGGACACCAGAGACAGGCATGAAACTCTAATGCTGCTGCTGCAGCCACCAAGAATCCTGAGTGCAAGCACAGGTCACTATCCACCCCCCCCCCACCACCCCTGGGAGCCTGTGCAGCCCGCCACTGCCAGGGTCCCATGGTCCAGGGACAAATTCCCCGGGAGAAAACACGGTGTGCCTCAGGCTGTTGCAAAATCATGCTGGCCTCTGCCACAGCAGGCTCACCCTGCATTCCAATTATAACTACAATACCCCTCCCTCCCCGCGGCCTGAGTGAGCCAGAGCCCCCTAATCAGCTGCTGCTTTAACCCCGTCCTGTCTGGGTGAGAACAGATGCCTGAGGGCGACCTACACGCAGAGGCGGGGCCAAAACCAAAGCTGAACCCCAGGAGCTCTGCGAACAAAGAAGAGAAAGGGAAACTTCTCCATGCAGCCTCAGAAGCAGCAGATTAAATTCCCACAATCAACCTGATGTACCCTGCATCTGTGGAATACCTGAATAGACAACGAATCGTCCCCAAATTGGGCGGTGGACTTTGGGAGCAACTGTAGACTTGGGGTTTGCTGTCTGTGACTGATTTGTTTCTGATTTTTATATTTATCTTAGTTTAGTGTTTAGCACTTGTTATCATTGGTGGATTTGTTTATTGGTTTGGTTGCTCTCTTCTTTCTTAATTATTATTATTTTTTATTTTAATAATTTTTAAAATAAAAATTTATTATTATTATTTTTTTTCTTTCTTTTTTTCTTGCTTTTCTTCTGAGCCAAGTGGCTGACAAGGTCTTGATACTCTGGCCTTGTGTCAGGCATGAGCCTCTGAGGTGGGAGAGCCAAGTTCAGGACATTGGACCACCAGAGACCTCCCGGCCCCATGTAATATCAATCGTCAAGAGCTCTCCCAGAGACCTCCATCTCAACACGAAGACCCACCACCACCCAGCAGCCAGCAAGCTCCAGTGCTGGATGCCCCATGCCAAACAACTAGCAAGACAGGAACACAAGTGCACCCATTAGCAGAGAGGCTGCCTAAAATCATACTAAGTTCACAGATACCCCAAAACACACCACTGGCCATGGCCCTGCCCACCAGAAAGACAAGTTCCAGTGCCACCCACCAGAACACAGGCACCAGTCCCCTCCACCAGGAAGCCTACACAAGCCACTGAACCAACCTCACCCACTGGGGGCAGACACCAAAAACAACGGCAACTACGAACCTGCAGCCTGTGAAAAGCAGACCCCAAACACAGTAAGTTAAGCAAAATGAGAAGACAGAGATATACACAGCAGATGAAGGAGCAAGGTAAAAACCCACTAGACCAAACAAATGAAGAGGAAATAGGCTGTCTACCTGAAAAAGAATTCAAAGTAATGATAGTAAAGATGATCCAAAATCTTGGAAACAGAATGGAGAAAATACAAGAAACGTTTAACAAGGAACTAGAAGAACTAAAGAGCAAACAAACAATGATGAACAACAAAATAAATGAAATTAAAAATTCTCTAGAAGGGATCAATAGCAGAATAACTGAGGCAGAAGAATGGATAAGTGACCTGGAAGATAAAATAGTGGAAATAACTACTGCAGAGCAGAAGAAAGAAAAAAGAATGAAAAGCCTCAGAGACATCTGGAACAATATTAAATGCACCAACATTCGAATTATAGGGGTCCCAGAAGAAGAAGAGAAAAAGAAACGCTCTGAGAAAATATTTGAAGAGATTATAGTTGAACATTTCCCTAACACGAGAAAGGAAATAGTCAATCAAGTCCAGGAAGCCCAGAGAGTCCCATACACGATAAATCCAAGGAGAAAAATGCCAAGACACATATTAATGAAACTATCAAAAATTAAATACAAAGAAAAAATATTAAAAGCAGCAAGGGAAAAACAACAAATAACATACAAGGGAATCTCCATAAGGTTAACAGCTGATCTTTCAGCAGAAACTCTGCAAGCTAGAAGGGAGTGGCAGGACATATTTAAAGTGATGAAAGGGAAAAACCTACAACCAAGATTACTCTACTCAGCAAGGATCTCATTCAGATTTGATGAAGAAATTAAAACCTTTACAGACAAGCAAAAGGTAAGAGATTTCAGTACCACCAAACCAGCTTCACAACAAATGCTAAAGGAACTTCTCTAGGCAGGAAACACAAGAGAAGGAAAAGACGTACAAAAACAAACCCAAAACAATTAGGAAAATGGTAATAGGAACATACATATCGATAATTAGCTTAAATGTAAATGGATTAAATGCTCCAACCAAAAGACACAGACTGGGTGAACGGATACAAAAACAAGACCTGTATATATGCTGTCTACAAGAGACCAACTTCAGACTTAGGGACACATACAGACTGAAAGTGAGGGGATGGAAAAAGATACTCCATGCAAATGGAAATCAAAGAAAACTTGAGTAACAATTCTCATATCACACAGAATAGACATTAAAATAGAGACTATTACAAGAGAAAAAGAAGGACACTACATAATGATCAAGGGATCAATCCAAGAAGAAGATATAACAATTGTAAATATTTATGCACCCAACATAGGAGCACCTCAACACATAAGGCAATCGCTGATAGCCATAAAAGGAGAAATAGACAGTAATACAGTCATAATAGGAGACTTTAACACCCCACTTTCAACAATGGACAGATCATCCAAAATGAAAATAAATAAGGAAACACAGGCTGTAAATGATACATTAAACAAGATGGACTTAATTGATATTTGTAGGACATTCCATCCAAAAACAACAGAATACTCTTTTTTCTCAAGTGCTCATGGAACATTCTTCAGGATAGATCATATCTTGGGTAACAAATCAAGCCTTGGGAAATTTAAGGAAATTGAAATAGTATCAAGTATCTTTTCTGACCAGAATGCTATGAGACTAGATAACAATTACAGGAAAAAATCTGTAAGAAATACAAACACATGGAGGATAAACATACACTACTTAATAACCAAGAGATCACTGGAGAAATCAAAGAGGAAATAAAAAAATACCTAGAAACAAATGACAATGAAAACACGATGACCCAAAACCTATGGGAAGCTACAAAAGCAGTTCTAAGAGGGAAGTGTATAGCAATACAATCCTACCTCAAGAAAGAAGAAACATCTCAGATAAACAACCTAAACTTACACCTAAAGCAATTAGAGAAAGAAGACAAAAAATCCCCAAAGTTAGCAGAAGGAAAGAAATCATAAAGGTCAGATCTGAAATAAATGAAAAAGAAATGAAGGAAACAATAGCAAAGATCAATAAAACTAAAAGCAGCTTCTTTGAGAAGATAAACAAAATTGATAAACCATTAGCCAGACTCAGCAAGAAAAAAAGGGAGAAGACTCAAATCAATAGAATTAGAAATGAAAAAGGAGAAGTAACAACGACACTGCAGAAATACAAAGGATCATGAGAGATTACTACAAGCAACTATACCCAATAAAATGGACAACCTAGAAGAAATGGACAATTTCTTAGAAAAGCACAACCTTCTGAGACTGAACCAGGAAGAAACAGAAAATATAAACAGAGCAATAACAAGCACTGAAATTGAAACTGTGATTAAAAATCTTCCAACAAACAAAAGCCCAGGACCAGATGGCTTCACAGTGACTTCTACCAAACATTTAGAGAAGAGCTAACATCTATCCTTCTCAAACTCTTCCAGAATATAGCAGAGAGAGGAAAACTCCCAAACTCATTCTATGAGGCCACCATCACCCTGATACCAAAACCAGACAAAGATGTCACAAAAAAAGAAAACTACAGGTCAATATCACTGATGAACATAGGTGCAAAAGTCCTCAACAAAATACTAGCAAACAGAATCCAACAGCACATTAAAAGGATCATACACCATGATCAAGTGGGGTTTATCCCAGGAATGCAAGGATTCTTCAATAGACGCAAATCAATCAATGTGATACACCATATTAACAAATTGAAGGAGAAAAACTATATGATAATCTCAATAGATGCAGAAAAAGCTTTTGACAAAATTCAACACCGATGTATGATAAAAAACCCTCCAGAAAGTAAGCATAGAGGGAACTTACCTCAACATAATAAAGGCCATATATGAGAAACCCACAGCCAACCTCGTTCTCAATGGTGAAAAAACTGAAAACATTTCCACTAAGATCAGGAACAAGACAAGGTTGCCCACTCTCACAACTATTATTCAACATAGTTTTGGAAGTTTTAGCCACGGCAGTCAGAGAAGAAAAAGAAATAAAAGGAATCCAAATCAGCAAAGAAGAAGTAAAACTGTCACTGTTTGCAGAAGACATGATACTATACAGAAAGAATCCTAAAGATGCTACCAGAAAACCATTAGAGCTAATCAGTGAATTTGGTAAAATAGCAGGATACAAAAATGAATGCACAGAAATCTCTTGCATTCCTATACACTAATGATGAAAAATCTAAAAGGGAAATTAGGGAAACACTCCCATTTACCACTGCAACAAAAAGAATAAAATATCTAGGAATAAACCTACCTAAGGAGACAAAAGACCTGTATGCAGAAAACTATAAGACACTTATGAAAGAAATTAAAGACGATACAAAGATTTGGAGAGATATACCATGTTCCTGGATTGGAAGAATCAACATTGTGAAAATGACTATACTACCCAAAGCAATCTACAGATTCAATGCAGTCCCTATCAAACTACCAACGACATTTTTCACACAACTAGAAAAAAAAATTTCACAATTTGTATGGAAACACAAAAGACCCTGAATAGCCAAAGCAATCTTGAAAAAGAAAAACAGAGCTGGGGAATCAGACTCACTGACTTCAGACTATACTACAAAGCTACAGTAATCAAGACAGTATGATACTGGCACAAAAATAGGAATACAGATCAACAGAACAGGATAGAAAATCCAGAGATAAACCCACGCACATATGGTCATGTTATCATGGATAAAGGAGGCAAGAATACACAATGGAGAAAAGACAGCCTCTTCAATAAGTGGTGCTGGGAAAACTGGACAGCTACATGTAAAATAATGAAATTAGAACACTCCCTAACACTGTATACAAAAACAAATTCAAATGGATTAAAGACCTAAATGTAAGGCCAGACACTATAAAACTCTTAGGAGAAACATAGGCAGAACACTCTATGACAGACATCACAGCAAGACCCTTTTTGACCCACCTCCTGGAGAAATGGAAACAAAAACAAACAAATGGGACGTAATGAAACTTAAAAGTTTTTGCACAGCAAGGGAAACCATAAACAGGATGAAAAGACAACCCTCAGAATGGGAGAAAATATTTGCAGATGAAGCAACTGACAAAGGATTAATCTCCAAAATATACAAGTAGGTCATGCAGCTCCATATCAAAAAAACAAACAACCCAATTGAAAAATGGTCAGAAGATCTAAATAAACATTTCTCCAAAAAAATATACAGATTTCCAACAAACACATGAAAGGATGCTCAACATCAGTAATCATTAGAGAAATGCAAATCAAAACCACAGTGTGGTATCACCTCACACTGGTCAAAATGGTCATCATCAAAAAAATCTACAAACAATAAATGATGGAGAGGGTGTGGAGAAAGGGGAACCCTCTTGCACTGTTGGTGGGAATATAAATTGGTACAGCCACTATGGAGAACAGTATGGAGGTTCCTTAAAAATCTAAAAATAGAACTACCATATGACACAGCAATCCCACTACTGGGCCTATATCCTGAGAAAACCATAATTCAAAAAGAGTCATGTACCACAATGTTCATTGCAGCACTATTTATAATAGCCAGGACATGGAAGCAACCTAAGTGTCCATCGACAAATGAATGGATAAAGAAGATGTGGCACATATATACGATGGACTATCACTCAGCCATAAAAAGAAACGAAATTGAGTTATTTGTAGTGAGGTGGATGAACCTGGAGACTCTCATACAGAGTGAAGTAAGTCAGAAAGAGAAAAACAAATACCGTATGCTAACACATATATATGGAATCTGAAAAAAAAAGGTTTTGAAGAATCTAGGGGCAGGACAGGAATAAAGACACAGACACAGAGAATGGACTTGAGGACACAGGGAGGAGTAAGGGTAAGCTGAGACAAAGTGAGCGAGTGGCATGGACATATACACAATACCAAATGTAAAATAGATAGCTAGTGGGAAGCAACTGCATAGAACAGGGAGATCAGGTTGGTGCTTTGTGACCACCTAGAAGGGTGGGATAGGAAGGGTGGGAGGGAGACGCAAGTGGGAGGGGATATGGGGATACATGTATACATATAGCAGATTTCTTTGTTATACAGCAGAAACTAACACAACATTCGAAAGCAATTATACTCTAACAAAGATGTTAAAAAAAGAAAAGGAAAGAACGAAAGCTTGTTTAGCTGTATGTCAATGCACGATGACAAAGTTGGTAGAGCAAGTTTTAGCACAAGAAATTGAAGAAAGGGATCCACTTATTACAACAACACTGCCATACATTTCTATGGTGATGGACTTTTTCTAAAACATCTTCATATCTACAAGGATGAATGAATCCGGTAAAGCAGGCACTATTTGCTGCCTTTTGAGAAACAGGGAATCAAGGCACCCAGTACAGTGTCTGGTGATAGTAGGCATTCAATTAGGATTTCTTTACTAAGTGAAGTAGAGTCATATGAAATCAAAGAATGTCAGAACTTGGAGGGCCTTTGAGATGATCCAGATGCCTCCCCCCAGCACAGTTTCGGAGGAGGAATGTCAGGGAAGAGTGAGGAAGTCCTAGACTTAAATGCAAGGTCAACTGGTCAGTGAGTGAAGGATCCAAGTCAATAGTCTGTCCTTTGTTCCCATACAGGCTGTTATCATAACTTCCACTACAACACTTTGTGGTGGTTTGTGTTCTTGTCTGTCCTCACCACTGGGCCACATGATCCTGGGGGACAGAGCTTGTGTCTGATTCATCTTTGTCACATGGATGAACAGGAACCAGAAGCTCTCTGCTCTTCCTGGGTCTCTGAGCACCTTTCTGTTCTGCCACAGCTGTTAGTGGCAGAGTCAGGACTCAACCACAGTTTCTAGACCCCAGGGATCTTTTGCCCCTACCACAATGTCTATACTCATCAAGGTAGGTGGCATTAGATGTACTGGGCAGGTTGCTTTGGACTTCTTAGGCCTCCTGGGATAATCCCCACTGTATTATGGAAGTGTCTAGAAAATGAAGGAAAAAGGGAGTCTTCCTTAGTTCAAAGCCCAAGGCCAGTTTAGCCACTTTCTGTGGAATCTCAAGTGTATCTTGTGCACCAGGATGTTCTGTCCTTTGGTACATTTGCTAGGTCCCAGGTGGAGGTAGTCCAGGGCTGGTGCCTTGGGGGAACTGTGCCTGTCAGCGTGGGACCAGACAGCAATGGGGGTAGGAATAAGTGATGGGATTTTCAAGGGGTTCTGAAACAAACCCTTGCGTATCTTGTTTTGCTCTTCCTGGGGCCTTCTATTTGTTCCTGAGCATGTATTGGAGGCAAAGCAGAGGAGGTCTCATATTGGTCCTTCCCATGCCTCAGTTATTAGTTGTGGTCAGCCTGAGAATGGCAGATGGTGGGTACCCAGGCCAGTGCATGGAGGCTCTGTCTGCAGGCACAGAAAGAGAGGCACAGGGGCATTACACCTAGGGTGTGTACCATGGTGTGGGCTTTGATATCTGTCCTCTGTCTTCTGGTTCTGCCTAGTATTGAGCAGCTCCCATAAGGTTCTTCCCACCTGAGCCTCCACTTCCAGTTTCCCACACCAACTCCAAGACCCCTAGGCTGGGTCCTGCCACCACCTCCCCAACCTGGCAATAGTTTGACTTCCTCTGGCTTATTTTCTCCCCACTCCATGCCAGTGAGATTCATAAAGTGCAGAGTGCAAAAGGACCACATTGGAAAGCTCAATATCAGATGATGGCCATGTCACCAGCAGCTCAATTCCTCTTGATTTCAAGGCAGTTTCCACACAACTTTAGAGTAAAGCCACATGGTCTTAACATGTGGTCGAGATATGCAGGGACCAGTGATTCTGCTTTGTTCTGGGTTGCTCATCTCGAAGAGACCAAAGGGAAGGTCTCTTAGTGCTCAGAAGTTACCCAGTCAGCCTTATGTGTCCATATGAAGGGGCTAGTGGCCTGGGGAGTTCAAGAAACAGACTTGGCGTGTCCCTGAGGGATGCCAAATCCTCCAGCCTCATCATGACAGGGAGACTGAGGTGAGTCTCTCCTCTCGTATCTTTGCTGAAGGTGAGCAGCTCCTCAATCCTTTGAGGCGGCATCTTCTGTCCCAAGGGGCCAGCTGGATGTGTGTGGAGTTACATGACTGTGCTGGTTCGGATGAAAAACACGATACCAGTGGCGATAGTGCAGGAGGGGACCAATGCAGGAGAAGATGGCACTGGAAACGTGCTGAAGTTCTGAAGGCAGCCTACTCGTGGGAGTGGGTGGGAGCTCTCACATGGGAGGAGGAGGTGTGTTATCAGAGTCTGCTTTTGCAGTGACTCAGGTTTGGTTCTTCTTTAGGGTGGGAGATCAAAGAGGAAGCTGATTTTCAAAGTGGGGTCTCTGGATCATGAAACGGGATGCGTATGGGAGCGTCTAAGAACGGTCACCGTTTAGGGGTTGGCAAACATTGTGGTGAGGGGGGGAAGGCTGGTGAGGGTCATCCGGCCTTCAGACCAGAGGTGAGGGCTAGGAACTGTTTCCCAAAGAGTCGCTGAGGGTCATATCAGAGAGAATGGAGAATGACAATGGGAAGGGTTCCTATAACTAAACCTGTTTAGTTCCTGTCTTGTCACAAGCCATGCTGTTTCATGACATTGTTTTGTCCCACTTTAGACAGACTACAATTCCTTTCGCCCAGACTGAGATGTGAGCTGGGAATGGATTCTGCACCCTCTCCCCACCCCCCGCGGCCAGGACTCTCACCTGCACCAGGTCCGGTGTGAGGCGCTTGGCCTGCAGCCATTTCTGGAACCTCCCTGTTTTCCGCAGGACGCGCTCAATGCTGCAGGTCTTTGGGGCAGCTGCGGAGGCACAGATTCTCTTGTCTGAGATCTCGTTTTGGTGTTTGCTGAGCAGCCTTGAGATCTCCACGGGGCGCCAGGTTTTGAAATCATCCGAATAATTTACAGGGTAAGAAGGCAAGTCGTCGGGAGACAGTCCAACGTGTGAGGCCAGCCAGTTGTCAGACCTGAAAGAATAGCCCTTTAGGGATCAGCCTGGGAGCTGGAGAGAGGGGGAAGGGACTAAGCAGGGACCAGCCACACTGCCTGAGCCAGCAGAGCCCGGGGACAGGGAGATGGGGGAGAACATCTGTTCTGATCCATTTCTTCTCCTTAGACTGAGAAGCTCCAAGCTCTTCCCGTGAGAGGACTATTTGTGTTTCCTCAAGCTTAGGGAAGTGTATATGTGATGTCAGAAAAGGTGAGGGATCTGCATACCCAAAGCAAACTTTTATCTTCTTCATCCAAATGGTGCAGAAATACTAGCCATGGCTTTCTGAACTTCTACTCCACGTGAAGGCAGCAGCTTTACACCTGCTGGTACCTTTGATTCTCCTAATAACCCATCCCCACTTTATAAATGTGGAAACTGAGGCTTGTGGAGCTTAAGTGCCTTGCAAGGTCAGATAATATGTTGCTAAGCAGGGATGCAAACTCAGGGCTGTCTGTCAGAAAAACCCATGATCTTTCTGCTTCGCTACACTGGTTCTAGCAACGGCCCACTCTGTGAACAACGGCTGGGTCTTGAAACCACAGTTCTTGAAGAGGTTTTGGTCCTGCACTGGGGAGGGCACTGCCTCTTCATATCCAACCCCCCAAAAGCCCCATCAATTTTGCTTTCCGTCCACAGATAAGTTATCAGTAGCAACCAAGTGTCAGGGAACAGTGGCTGCTAAAGGGTCACCAAATTCAAAGCTATGTGGGATCCAGGAGGTGTGTGATTCCACACAGTGGAATCCTCCCCAGGGGAGAGGCACTGGCCTATTACCATCTGCTGGTTTTCTAGGCACCACCTTGACCCTTTTCTCTAGTCATTCCTCCAGCTGTGTGCCGACAGTTCCAACAGGGAAGAATGTTCAATCTCCCTCTGATCAATGTATGAAAAAGTACTATGAAAATGTGTCTCTTCATTATTATTAATAATTGAGGGTTATACTGCAAATGAAAATTAGGCTTATATGTTATATATTTAATTTCTTTTTAAAAAAATTTATTTTATTGTAGTATAGTTGATTTACAATGTTGTGTTAATTTCTGCTGTACAGCAAAGTGATTCAGTTATACATATATATATATATATATATTCTTTTCCATATTCTTTTCTATTATGGTTCATCACAGGATATTGAATATAGTTCCCTGTGCTATACGGTAGGACCTTGTTGTTTTTAATTTAATTTCAATAAGAATCTTTAAATTCTTATTAGTGGGCGTTACTGGGCAACCTCATGATAATGAGTTTTGGAGGAACTAGCTCCAAACCCTACATTGTATTGTTTTCTCACTTATATGATACAGTTACCTCTTAGGGTAACTAAGACTCTTAGACTGAAAGCTTTTCAAAGAAGGTGCTCTAAGAAACTTTCAGTAAGTACCTTCTGCAATGCAGGACCATTCAAACTGCAGTGGAAGTAGGCACAAAGAATTCCATTCAAGGACATTGCCACAGATCTGTTTAAAAAGACCAGACACTGAAAACTTGCAAGGAATGAACTCTTGGAATTTTTAGGACAACCATGGGAAATGATCCTCCCCACTGGGAGAATAAGGAAGGGCCTAGGCCCCCCAGGCAGGCCTGTTTCCTGTAGCTACTCTTGTTCATGGGGGTTCAAACCACCCCTCCCCCAAGGGCCTGTGACTAAGGATTTACAACTAGGTGGCTCTCTTAGGTAACAATAACAGTGATACACATTTATGAATCACTTCAGCGGTCACTTTGATGAACACTTTATGTGCATTAAATCAGTTAAACCTTTCAACAAACCTATGAGGTCAGCACTGCTGTTACCATGCAGATGAGGAAACTGAGGCACAGAGAAGTTCAGTGATTTGCTCCAAGTCACACAGCCAGGAACTGGAGGAAGTAGCTTTCAGGGCTCCAGAGTTTGTGCTCTAAACCACTTTGCTGCTACTTAGTCCTCTATCATCTATTTTATGAATTTGTGCTTGGTAAAAGATGGGTAACATTATTAGGAGTTATAGCTAGCAGGGTCCTTAAAGATGATTTTGTCCCTGTCCCTCTTCCATCATATATATATATATATATATATAAAATTCTTTTCCAGATTCTCTTTCCTTATATGTTATTAGTTCCCTGAGCTAACAAGTAGGTCCTTGTTTGTTATCTATTTTGTTTAACATCTTTATTGGAGTATAACTGCTTTACAATGGTGTGTTAGTTTCTGCTTTATAACAAAGTGAATCAGCTATACATATACATATATCCCCATATCTCCTCCCTCTTGCGTCTCCCTCCCATCCTCCCTATCCCACCCCTCTAGGCAGACACAAAGCACCGAGCTGATCTCCCTGTGCTATGCAGCTGCTTCCCACTAGCTATCTAGTTTACATTTGGTAGCATATATATCCATGCTGCTCTCTCACTTTGCCCATTATATTTTGAGGATGAGAAAATTGAAGATGACTTGTCTGAAGAATCATAGAAAATTAGTGGCAGGGGAGGACAGATCTCAGGGGGCTTTTTCTCCCAGTTTGTGGGGATGGCATGAGGAGGGATGCCCTACCCTGTGGGATAACCTCATTGTCTTCTTTTTCTGTCCCCACCTTCTGAGGAAGCTCTACTGAGAGGGCAACACTGACTTGGCAGGTGACTGTAATGGATCCCGGTGCATGTCCAGCCATGGCTTGAGGTGTCTCATGAGGACCAACTGAGGACAAATAAACAGGTTTACAGGCCACACTTCTCCCCCTTTCCAAATGGTAATAACTTTAGGATGCTGAATGGGAAAACAATGAATATTCTTACAACTTTGATTACCTACTTTATTGAACTGAAGAATGTCAGTGAGAAAATGGGCCCTGCTGTTTATTCACTAAAATGTTAATATCCTAGAATTTAGAAAACCACAAAATAGAGGCAGAGTTCTAATCTTCCTTCTGAACTGACTTCATGGGCATGTTTGTAGTGAGCTTGGACGAGTTCCTCACTGGGTTAAAAGATGTTGGACAAGCAAGATCATAGTTTCCCAGAGCTGGAAGGAAGAATAAATGTCATGTGGTCCCATCCCTGCAAGCCCTTCAACATGGAGAGCAGGCTGGGGGTGTAGGGGAGAGTGACAACATTGGAATGAGAATGTATATTTCTTGTACTTGCATCCAGTCAAACACTAAGTTTGTAGCCACGCCTTCCTAAATATTTCGTGCCTCTCTTACCTCTTCTCCATCCCTCAGGACACTTAAAACATCCAGCCTCTTTCCAAAGCTCTCAGGATACAGTTCATACTTCTTAGAGCAGTTCACAATGCTCTTCCTAAGCTCCCCTTACAAGCTTGCTTTGGTCTCACCAAACCACTGACCCTCCTTGGCTAAGTCGTATTGTTTTGGGCCTCTGAGCCTCCACTCACCTTGTGATATGCTGATCCCTTTATCTGAGACACTTTCTCTTTCTTCCCTGGAGAATCCCTACCCAACCCATTAAAACCCAGACAGGTATCATCTCTTCTGATTCTCACTCCCTCATCCCCCCAGTCTGAGAAAGGTTCCCTCCCACGTGCTCCCATGACATCCTGTGTAGGACATTTTGTATAGTCCTCATACTCTGCTTTAATCATTGGTTCATGTCTCTGTCTTCCTTCAGGGCAAGGACTGGGCCTCCTTCAACTTTGTAACTAAGTGCCTAGCAGAGTGCTTGGTTCCAAGTTAGTGCCCAATAATTTTAGTTGGATGGATGGATGGATGGTTGGATGGGTATTTGAATGAACAGATGGTTAAGTGAGTAGAGGAATACACGGAGGGCTGGATGAATGGGGTGCACAGAGTGAAGGTTGGGTGGAAGAATGCCTGGAGGGATGCTTGGATGAATGGGTGAATGGATGGATGGATGGGTACGTGTATGGATGATTGAATGTGTAGCCGGATATTTTTGCCATAAGCTCTGGGACCCTGAAGCTCCCAAGACCTCTGAATTCATTTGAGGAAGTGAGTTAAAGCAGTAATTACTATCACCTTCTGAGGTGAAGGAGAAAGACAAGGGCAAGGGAGAAGGGAAGGCAAAATAAAACAATGATTTACTTATTTTGCTGTGAATCCTCCACAACTCAGAAGTATTTAAACATTCTTTAAGACTTTGGGAATGGGGGGTGAGGATGTAAGGCCATGTGGGTACAGTAAGGAAGGCAAGGTAAGACGTCCATCCTCATAAGAGCCTAGGAATCCTTAGGAGTGATTCTGATCAGAAATACTGTCATTAAGTACCCCGTACCCCACACTTTCACCACACCTGTTACTTGCACATATGCAAATACTGATCAATCCGATCCTGGTAGAACTTGCCAGTTTGGGTGGTCACTTAGGATTTTATATATAGGGACATATTCAGTAGAAAGAATATGTAAATCAGGTTGACTCATTTTTCTAGGTTCCCTTAGCTTTTTCATTCATGATTTGAAAGTCAGCATGTAATGCATGGAAGACTGGTACTGAAAACATTCTAATGGTCAAAGATCATTGGTTGTGTATGGGAAGCATCAGATTCATCATTACCATTCTTGCCAAAGAAAAGATAGGGAAAGAAGGAAAGGTGACATCCTTCCACCAATCATGTGTCTTCAGCCTACCCAGCCAGCCCGGGGAGCTCACCCTCTGTTTGTTGCTGAACAACAAGCATTGTCCAATCCTTATTGAGGACCAGGACTGGAGTACTAATGCTTTCCTGGCTATAGCATTTCAGCCTAACACCTGAAAGTTTTGGATGGGCTTTCTCCTAAGGTAGCATTATGATCAGTTTTAAAAGTGGAGAAATGTTTGGAGATGAACAAAAACAAGATGAGCAAACACACCATTGGAAAGAGAGGCAAAGGATGTGAACTTGTAGGCAATTTGTCAAAGAAGAAATACAAATGGGCAAGAAGCCTGAAAAAAGGGCTCAACTGAGAAGAAATCCATAATAAAAATAATAGTAATAGTAAACATTTCTGAGTGTGCAAAAAGTAAACTCTATAGGTAGAAGTCTCCATTTGGAGATATATATATATATATATATAAATCCTAAAAATTCACTGTATTTTTTGACCCAGAAATTTCACCTTTACGAATTTGTTACAGGAATTAATCACTGATATGCATAAAAGTCTAGCCACAGGGATGTTCAACACAGCACTGCTTATAATAATGAAAAGTGAAAAAAAACACCTGGTTATCCCGCAATAGTTGATTAGTTAAATAAATTATAGTTGATTGATGCAATCGAATACCATGAAACGACTAAAAATAAAATTGTGGAGAAGAATAGTTAATGTGGAAAGGTGTTCCGATACATGGTTAAATAAAAGTTTCCAAAAGAGTATGCATAGTATGATCACATTTTTGTTGAAAAAATTTTAATCCATACTTAGAAAAAAGGTGGTAAGGATCATATACCAAAATGTTAACTAAACGCTGATCTCTTGGTGAGGAATTGTCTGTGATTTTTATTTTGTGCTTTCTTTAATCAATATTTCCTGAAAATTCTAAAATAAAGAGATATCACTTTTAAAATAAGGAAAATACTATTTACAATGTAGAGAAAAGGACTATAAACAATTCTACGTTCCCAGAGCCACTCACTACCTCTCGCTGCTTCCTTGCACTGAGGATGTGATTTCTCAACGTGAAGCATTCCAAACCTCAACCTGCCCTGCCTGGTGTTTTCCTGCTTGGATCTGCACACTTCCCTTTCAGGCGGGCGCACGTGGAAAATGAATTCTGAGGGAGCTGAAGTAATATCCTGAACTCAACTAGAACACAAACCTGTTTGGGGAAATGCTTCCTGAATATGGTCATTACCTGACTGATGAGAAAAACCTCATTTCTTTCCACTTGAAGAGTCGACTGTAATATTCATACACTCTTGTTTACTTATCTGGAGGAGGATATGAATCTGGAGCTCTTCCTCAGTTGAATCCCTTAATTTCCCTCCCTCCTATCTTAAAATATGTCCATATTCTCACTGCCTTCTTTCTCCAAGGAATCAGTCCCACTTCCTCTGTGTTTTTGGTCCTCTCCATCCCATTTCTCAGGTGGGAAATCTTGATTCATTTCCAACATCTTCATTTCCTGGCACATCGAGTTGATCAAGAAAATGATTCTCTAGCTGAACTGACTTGCATCCTTCCTGCCCTGCTTTGTTCCCAATGATCTTTCTCTTGGACTAGGAGAACTGGTCTGACAGCCCCTGCCAGCTTCACCAGGCCGTTCTGCACCCTGCTTTCCAGATCTTTGCAAAATACAGGCCTCATCTTGTCCCCACCCTACTTAACATCCCCACCACTGCCTGCAGTAGAGCTTCCCCAATTGGAGGTCTTTCAACTTTTTAACATTCAAAATGCTTTAAAAATGGTCTGATTGGACATGTACACATAACTATATATAAAATAGATAACTAATAAGGACCTACTGTATAGCACAGGGAACTCAATACTCTGTAATGGCCTATATGGGAAAAGAATCTAAAAAAGAGTGGATATATGTATATGTATAACTGATTCGCTCTGCTGTACACCTGAAACTAATACAACATTGGAAATCAACTATACTCCAATAAAAATTTTTTAAAAATGGTCTAATAGGAAAAGTTCACATCCACTCCCTATAATATCTACCATCTCACAAAAGAAGTTCAACATTTTTGTTGGTATTTTCTATTTGTTAGTTCTTTTTAGTAACTTAGTTGAATACTCAAATATGTCTTTGGTTAATACAGATTGGAAATAAAATTATTGTAAATGAATGCCTTCTGCTTGGTTATCAGATCTTACAAGCCAGAGGCAGGACCTTGGGGGAAGGCACAAGAGAAGAGGCCTATTACAAAGGGTCTATTGAAAAGGCTGGAGACCACTGGTTCACAGGTTAAGTCCCAATTCCTTGGTATGGCATTCAAAGCCCCTGGCCCCATCTGACCCTTCCAACCTCCTCCTGCTGCCATGCCTCCACATGTGCCCTATGCTCCAGCCACTAAGACTTCTCACCTCTTCCCACACCTCTGGGCCTTTGCTCAAGCTGATCCTTCTAACTTAAGCCCCTCTCCTCCCAATAAATTGCAGCTCATCCTTCAAGGTCTTGCTCAGAACACTTTCCCCTGGAGAAGCCTTTCTCCAGTCCCCATTTGGAATTAGTATCCTCTCCCTGGAGCTCCCCGAGGTCCTTTACACTTCACTTCTGGCCTGCATCGGACCAGGCCTTATTATATTGGTATTTGTAACACCGTTCCCCTGTCCTAATACCCCGGAGGGCAATGACCAGAGTTATAGCAATGCCATTACAGCACGTGCTGGGTCTTGGCCGTAATAAAGGCCAAGTAAAGGCCAACACATTGACCGTGTGTTGACAGGCCTGAATTCCAGAGTGTGGTACTATTCTTTGGTGAGAGCCAGGTGCATTGAGATTTACTAAACGTAGATTTTCCTCTGATCAAGGCAACATCTCGCAGCAGAAAACTTGTTCAGAAACTTTGGAGCAAACTGCCTCGGTTTGAATTCCAGATCTGCCACTTATTAGGAGGTGACCTTGGGCAAGTCACTGAACCTTGCTGGGTCTCAGTTCACTATCTGAATCATGAGTGCAAAACACTAACTCCCAGGATTGTTGTGAGGAGAAAATAAAAACAGCTTTAAATTGTCTGTCACATAGGAAGCTTTCTATAAATTTGATTTCCTTTCCACTATGAGAAATGAACTTGGTAAACTCAATAGTCCCAGCCTTCTCCATTCATAGAAAACTTTAAAACTTTAAGCTCCCACTTCCAAAGGAAACTTTGGATTTAGCATTTAGAGCTGGAATTTGGCTTCACACCTTAGCCCCTTCCCATCCCAACTTTAACTCATTCCCTCTACGATTAAATGGCTTTGCTTCAGCTCCCACCCATAAATTCATAAATTCCATCCTGACTTGATTTCAAGAAACTCCTGGACATCATCACATGAAGGGAACAGAATTTTGCCCCTCAGAGTTATCTGATTGAGATTCTGACCTTATTTCTTCTTTAAAGAACTTCTTGCAAATAGATGTCCCGATGCAGGCATTACATTTATCAAGACCGAGGAAAGTCCTTCCAAAATTGTAGCTGGTTCTGACTCGGGGCACCAGAGAAGGAGAGGGAGAAGCCGGCGAGGAGACAGAGTAGCTCAGGCCTGAGACCCACAGCAGCAGGGCTGGCCAGCCCGGGTGGAGGGCTGCAGCCTCAGGCCCCAGCCGCGGCTCCATCATGGGCTCGAGACTCCTGCTGCAGTCCTCGGCTGCCCACTTAGGGCTGTGCAGAGGCAGGTCTTGGCAAAAGAGAGAGGGCTGGCTTCAGGGCGCTGACCCCATCCCAGCTTCCCAGGTTTCTGTTTGAGGATGCTAAGGAGCTTGGGGCTAACGAGGCTGGGGAGGAGGTGAGGAAGTCCATGGAGGATGCTGATAACACCGTTTCCAGAGTTACTCTTCCTCTGCCCCCGGGGCGGCTGCTGCAGCCTGGGGAGGGGCTGACTAGCAGATTTCGGGAAGGACAATGGCCAGGGCCTCCCTGTGCAGTCCTTTTGACAAACACAGGATTTCCTGGCTGGGCAGGAAAGGTCCATGCAGGATGTATGTCCGACCTGGTTTCCACCTGGGAGTGTCAAAAGATCTTGAAGGTCTCCGCCCTCCACTGTTTTAATTCTGGGTGTATCTGTCCCTATGGATCACACACACGCACACCAACCCCTCCCTGGACCCCTGCGGTGGATAATTTGGCCTGTCCCTTAACCAGCCATATTTGGCTGTGAAATAACTAGAAGTCATTTTGCCGGCCATTCAGGGGCACGTTTGATACTGATTTGAAAGGTGAAACCTTTTTACTGCTTAGGGAACAGACAAACGCAAGTGAGTCTATGCTTCAGCCCTTCTTGCCAATCTGAGGAGAGAGGAGGGGAAAGGACCCGGTGGCCTCTGGCATGATGAGGGGAACACCAGAAAGATCCTTCTGCCTGCACGTCTCCCCCTTGCCTGCAAGTCCCTCGTCCTTTACTGCCTGACCTCCCTTCTCAGTGGCCGGCCTGACTTGGTGGGATATGACTGCCCCAGGATGGCCTTCCTCATGACACCAAGAAAAGGTCCATAGCATGGAGCAGATGGCAGTACTAATTTAGGAATATGTAGAGAGGACCAAATCAGGGAAGGCAGGCTTGGGTTGGGAGAAGGAAAAAAAGCTGGGCATGGCCTCAGGAGAATTGGGGGAGTTTTGCTAAAGATTGATGGGAAGAGCAGGGTAAGGGCAGTTCTCTGATGGTTAAGCATGTGCTTATTAGCTAACTGTATATCCTCCTCAGTGAAATGTCATGCTTTGTTTTTTTAATCGTGGACTTGTGAGAATTCTTTATATATTCTAGATACTAGTTCTGTGTTGGTAATGTGGCTTGCAAATATTTTCTCCCAGGTGGTAACTTGTCTTTCGTCTTCTTAACACGGTCTTTTGCATTGATAAAAAGTATAGAAATACTGAAAAAAGGTACAGGGCTAACTACAGATCCCTGGGGAAAGTGCTGCAAATGGTGTTCCAGATTCAATGTGATTTGACAAAATATATATTGTACTTACTGTTACCTCAAGGTTTTATTTTAGGTCTTGCAGGTGGTCTCAGCAGCAGGGGAGCTAAGAGCCCAGGCAAGTTGCTCACAGACAGTACAGCAGCACGTTGTAGGAAGGGCACTGACTAAAGTTACTAACTGTCCCAGTTTGCCCAGGGCTGTTGGTGTTAGTCCTGGAATCTCAGGTAACCCCTTAATCTTGGGAAAACTCGAATGACTGGTCACCCACATGAGGACCTGATAGACCTCCCATAAGAGTTGTATGAGATGAGATCTCAGGTGTGCCATTTGGCTATTAGGTTGAAGGACAACATTAAAGTTTGGAGGGCTTGAGAGATACCTTGGAGGCAGACCTGTAAATCACACGCGCGCACACACACACACACACACACACACACACACACACAGGTTTTTTAAAAACTTAGTTAACTTTAACTTTTTCTCATGTCATTAAATATTCTTCCATGAGACCATTTATAAGTACTGCATTCCATTATATAGATGTAGTACAATTTATTTAACAAATCCCTTATTTTTGACACTTTGGTTGCTGACGGGTAGGATTTTGACAGCTGAAACACCTGAAAATGATGAAAAACAGATTTTTTCCTCACTTCCAAAATGCCATGAATTGTAAGATCCACCATCAATTTAAATAGCAGCTTTTTAGAGGAAAAATATAAGAAACACTATATCAAGTATCCATTAAAAAGTGCTCTAAATTATCCCTATAACTTTAAATATATGCTACTTCCCTTTTTAGAATCATGACCAAATTTTGGATGTGTTTTTCACATTCAGAGTCTGAACGTATACTGAGTTGCTCATTTCAGGGGACTTGCTGCTTTTCATAATGTTCTCATGATTCTTAGTCTCTTTGGTACCTTTAATTTAGTGATATGGTAAGTATAGCAGGTAAGATGTTCAGTCTATACGTTCAGATGTGAAGACATACAACTTTACATTTTATAATTCAACCTAATTTTTATTTTGAGCCTTCCATTCTGGATTGGTGGGAAGTCTTAGCATGGTTATTTCTTGAGTTCTTCCCTTCTCTTCTGGAATTTCATTGTGGTTCGGTGAGATTTACTCAACATTCAGCCATTGGGTGGAAATGTTTGGTACCGCTGCCCGCCATGGGGCCTGTTATGATTAGTCCAAGTTGCTTCTTAATCCCTTCAAACTCTACTTGGGGCTCATGCTTCAGTCTGCAAGACTGCCCACCACGCCTTTAGATGAACCTTGAGTGTCACTTCCTTTCTGGGGTTTTGCAACTCCTTTACTCTTGTGTTCCTTGTCCACCAAGAGGCCATATTTACTTTCTAACTTGCCACATTCTCCCCCTGAGGAAATGAGAAAGGGACTAACTGTCTGCTTGAATTGGTAGGGGATTGGAGGGGCAGAAAGAGGAAAACACAAGGGTAAAAAAACACAGGTTACTGTCTTCAAATGCTTTTCTGCCACACAAAGTATATCAGGTTTTGCTTGCATGACTTATTTGGTTGGCACCATAGTTTCACTTTTTCCCATAATTGAGTTATTTGTCACTAGAAGTTAAAGAGCTTCCTTAAAAGTCAACCAGCCCCTGTGACAGATTTTTCAGAACCTAGCAACAATTCTTCATGATGTATACTCCACCAGGGCAGAGATTTTTTATCTCTTTTGCCTCAAGCCTGCAGAGCAGTTTATAGCATACGCTGCCTCATTTTAAGTAAAAATTAGGGATCCAAGTTAATATACAGCTGCAATGACAATTAGATGAACGAATCACTTCTACACATTGCAAAATTCTTAGTCACAGGCAGCAAGGAGCCTTTTATAACTTCTTCTTTAATTCTGAGGCTGACAGTTTTCTTGTGACTTTGAGTATAAGGGGCTTCCTAATTTCAGAAACATTGAAGATTAAAAAAACGTGTGGCTCAGCATTGAAGAAATCTGCAAGGCAGCCGACTGCCAGGAGGAGGAACAATAAAACCAGTATTTTGATATGTTTGATCCCAGGGGCGGGACACATGGGCAAATGGTGAGGCATAAATGAAGGACCCCACTGAAGGGGTCTTGGCTAGGAGGCCAATGGTTTGGAGTGGCAGGGAAGGTCAATGTGAATGGTGTGGGATGGATTAATGTGTGAAGGACACTGGGCATGACATGGAGTCGGTTTGAAGAAATGGTGCCCAAGGCCAAGGACATGGCAGTAGGAATGAAAGCAAAGGGATAAATGTGAGGGGTAATAAGAAGCATGGTCTCCATGACTTGGAAACTGAGTCAATGAAGAGAATAAGGGAGAAGCAAAAATCCACGGAAACTCAGAGTTTTCAAATCTGGATGTCTAGGAAAATATAATACCATTGACAGGTGTCAAGAATGAGGAAGAGGAGCTGGTGTTGGAGGAAGACAAAAATCCTGGTTTTGGATCTTTGGATTTAAAACATTAACTGCTAACATAGGTCTTATTAATTGATCTCCATGGATATGATTGCTTTAGAATATCAGAATATGCCCAACTAAACTATTACCCAGTTCTCATATTTCCATCTTGATGATAAGGATATAGCCTTAGATTTTGATAAATATCTTACTGAAATCTGGTACTATATCAACAGCGTTCTCCTGATGTGTGTATGCCAGACTAGTAACGTAAAAAACAGTAAGTGAGATAAGCTATTATGGGATTTTCTTGGTGAACCCCTACTGGCCCTTACTGATCTCCACTGCCCGTTGTAAGTGCTCACAAGCAGTAGTTTTGCTCAGTAGTCCAGTCTAGACTTTCTAGAGGTCACCTTAAAAACACCCTAGTATATCTGAACATCTTCAGTCTTCTGGCATCTCCCTTATTCAATATTGTAGCAGCTGTGGAGGTGCACTGCTCTATCTCCTTTCATGAAAGAAGGTAGGTGTGGACCAACCAAGAAGAGTGCAGTTAGCTGATGCTCCCCGACTGTTAGCGCTTCAGGATCCAGCTCAGCTTTTGAGCTGAGGCCACACTCTTCCTGGGTAGCCCCTAGCCAATGACTGAGCATAGTGGAAGTAGTAAGGTTTGGCCATCCCTGCCCATCAGAATTCCTTTAATGAGGAATCTGTGGTCCAGAGCTCCCTGCTGGGTTGGCTGAGGCTTTGTCAGATCTGCATCGTGGTTTGAGGTGCTCCCTGCCCCAAACGGTTTCCTCTCCCCAGGCATCTGCAAATCTCTAAACCTCTTGCACTCCTAACTGCATCTCAAGAGTCTGATTCCTGGAGGGCCCAAATGACACAAACATGATTCTTCTATGCTCTCCTGACATTGCTCCTAGGATCAAATGTCTAAGTTTGTTTTTTGGGGGGGGGCTGAGAAATAATTTGTTTAACATGAAGTCCCAAGGAAGAGATCTCGTAATTCCCTCAGCTCTCTTGGGCTTTGATTCTTTCTCAAAAATATTAACCCTACTCTTTAATATTTAAAAATTGTTCCCCTTGATATAAAAGGTGGCAACCTGATAGGGTTCAGCTTTCTCTCTGTCCGCACCATCTTATTCAAGGGGGTAGATCTATTCTTTTGTGGTTCTTCTTTAGATGAGCATGGTTAAAAAAATTTGCCCTTAGCATGTTTACCATCCCTAGTTCCTCACTTTAAAATTTTCCTGACCAAGACTTCAAAATCTCTAATAATACCTTACAATGTGGAGACTTCTGTAGTTTTATAAAGCACTTTCACATTTATTATTCCACTAGATTATTATAAGAAACTTGTGAAGGAGGAGGATGCAAAGCTAATAATTATTATTATAGATGAGGAAACTAAGGTTTACAGACATTTAATGGACAACAAATGTCACACAGCTAGTACGTACCAGACCTGAGGCTTGAACTCAGCTCCTACATCTTTTCTGGAGTATAATTGCTTTACAATGGTGTGTTAGTTTCTCCTTTATAACTAAGTGAATCAGCTATATATACATGTATATCCCCATATCTCCTCCCTCTTGTGTCTCCCTCCCACCCTCCCTATCCCACCCCTCTAGGTGGTCACAAAGCACCGAGCTGATCTCCCTGTGCTATGCGGCTGCTTTACACTAGCTATCTATTTTACATTTGGTAGTATATATAAGTCCATGCCACTCTCTCACTTCATCCCACCTTACACTTCCCCCGCCGCATGTCCTCAAGTCCATTCTCTACGTCTGCGTCTTTATTCCTGTCCTGCCCCTAGGTTCTTCAGAACCATTTTTTCTTTTTTTTAGATTCCACATATATCTGTTAGCATACGGTATTTGTTTTTCACTTTATGACTTACTTCACGCTGTGTGACAGACTCTAGGTCCATCCACCTCACTATAAATAACTCAGTTTCATTTCTTTTTATGGCTGAATAATATTCCATTGTATATATGCGCCATATCTTCTTTATCCATTCATCTGTCGATGGACACTTAGGTTGCTTGCATGTCCTGGCTATTGTAAATAGAGCTGCAAGGAACATTGTGGTACATGACTCTTTTTGAATTATGGCTTTCTCATGGTATATGCCCAGTAGTGGGATTGCTGGGTCATATGGTAGCTCTATTGTTAGTTTTTTAAGGAACCTGCATACTGTGCTCCATAGTGGCTGTATCCATTTACATTCCCACCAGCAGTGCAAGAGGGTTCCCTTTTCTCCACACCCTCTCTAGCATTTATTGTTTGTAGATTTTTTGATGATGGCCATTCTGACTGGTGTGAGGTGATACCTCATTGTAGCTTTGATTTGTATTTCTCTAATGATTAGTGATGTTGAGCATCCTGTCATGTGTTTGTTGGCAATCTGTATATCTTCTTTGGACAAATGTCTGTTTAGGTCTTCTGCCCATTTTTGGATTGGGTTGTTTGTTTTTTTGATACTGAGCTGCATGAGCTGCTTGTAAATTTTGGAGGTTAATCCTTTGTCAGTTGCTTCATTTGCAAATATTTTCTCCCATTCTGAGGGTTGTCTTTTTGTCTTGTTTATGGTTTCCTTTGCTGGGCAAAAGCTTTTAAGTTTCATTTGGGCCCATTTGTTTACTTTTGTTTTTATTTCCCTTTCTCTTTTAATTTTTTTTTTTTGCGGTATGTGGGCCTCTCACTGTTGTGGCCTCTCCCATTGAGGAGCACAGGCTCCGGACGCGCAGGCCTAGTGGCCATGGCTCACGGGCTTAGTTGCTCCGCGGCATGTGGGATCTTCCCGGACCAGGGCACGAACCCGTGTCTCCTGCATCGGCAGGCGGATTCTCAACTACTGCGCCACCAGGGAAGCCCTACCTTTCTCTTGAAGGTGGGTCAAAAAGGATCTTGCTGTGATTTATGTCATAGAGTGTTCTGCCTATGTTTTCCTCTAAGAGTTTGATAGTGTCTGGCCTTACATTTAGGTCTTTAACCCATTTTGAGTTTATTTTTGTGTGTGGTGTTAGGGAGTGTTCTAATTTCATACTTTTACAGGTAGCTGTCCAGTTTTCCCAGCACCACTTATTGAAGAGGCTGTCTTTTCTCCATTGTATATTCTTGCCTCCTTTATCAGAAATAAGGTGACCATATGTGCGTGGGTTTATCTCTGGGCTTTCTATCCTGTTCCATAGATCGATATTTCTGTTTTTGTGCCAGTACCATACTGTCTTGATTATTGTAGCTTTGTAGTATAGTCTGAAGTCAGGGAGCCTGATTCCTCCGGCTCCGTTTTTCTTTCTCAAGATTATTTTGGCTCTTCGGTTCTTTTGTGTTTCCTTACAAATTGTGCAATTTATTGTTCTATTTCTGTGAAAAATGCCATTGGTAGTGTGATAGGGAATCTGTAGATTGCTTTGGGTAGTATAGTCATTTTCACAATGTTGATTCTTCCAATCCAAGAACATGGTATATTTCTCCATCTGTTGGTATTATCTTTAATTTCTTTCATCAGTGTCTTATAGTTTTCTGCATACAAGTCTTTTGTCTCCTTAGGTAGGTTTATTCCTAGGTGTTTTATTCTTTTTGTTGCAGTGGTAAATGGCAGTATTTTCTTAATTTCTCTTTCAGATTTTTCATCATTAGTGTATAGGAATGCAAGACATTTCTGTGCATTATTTTGTATCCTGCTATTTTACCAAATCATTTATTAGCTCTAGCAGTTTTCTGTTAGTGTCTTTAAGATTCTCTATGTATAGTATCATGTCATCTGCAAACAGTGACAGCTTTACTTCTTCTTTCCCGATTTGGTTTCCTTTTTTTTCCTTTTTCTTCTGATTGCTGTGGCTAAAACTTCCAAAACTATATTGAATAAGAGTGGTGAGAGTGGGCAACCTTGTCTTGCTCCTGATCTTAGAGGAAATGGTTTCAGTTTTTCACCATTGAGAACGATGTTGCCTGTGGGTTTGTCATATATGGCCTTTATTATGTTGAGGTAAGTTCCCTCTATGCCTACTTTCTGGAAGGATTTTATCATAAATGGGTGTTGAATTTTGTTTAAAGTTTTTCTGCATCTATTGAGATGATCATATGGTTTTCCTCCTTCAATTTTTTAATACGGTGTATCACATTGATTGATTTGCATCTATTGAAGAATCCTTGCATTCCTGGAATAAACCCCACTTGATCATGGTGTATGATCCTTTTAATGTGCTGTTGGATTCTGTTTGCTAGTATTTTGTTGAGGATTTTTGCATCTATGTTCATCAGTGATATTGGCCTGTAGTTTTCTTTCCTTGTGACATCTTTGTCTGCTTTTGGTATCACGGTGATGGTGACTTCGTAGAATGAATTTGGGAGTGTTCATCCCTCTCCTATATTCTGGAAGAGTTTGAGAAGGATAAGCATTAGCTCTTCTCTAAATGTTTGATAGAATTCGCCTGTGAAGCCATCTGGTCCTGGTATTTGTTTGTTGGAAGGTTTTAAATCACAGTTTCAATTTCACTGCTTGTGATTGGTCTGTTTATATTTTCTATTTCTTCCTGGTTCAGTCTCCAAAGGTTGTGCTTTTCTAAGAAATTGTCCATTTCTTCCAGGTTGTCCATTTTATTGGCATATAGTTGCTTCTAGTAATCTCTCATGATCCTTTGTGTTTGTGCAGTGTCAGTTGTTACTTCTCCTTTTCCATTTCTAATTCTATTGATTTGAGTCTTCTCCCTTTCTTTCTTGCTGAGTCTGGCTAATGGTTTATCAATTTTGTTTATCTTCTCAAAGAACCAGCTTTTAGTTTTATTGATCTTTGCTATTGTTTCCTTCATTTCTGTTTCATTTATTTCTGATCTGACCTTTATGATTTCTTACCTGTGCTAACTTTGAGTGTTTTTTGTTCCTCTTTCTCTAATTGCTTTAGGTGTAAGGTTAGGTGGTTTATTTGAGATGTTTCTTGAGGTACGATTGTATTGCTATAAAATTCCCTCTTAGAACTACTTTTGTAGCTTTCCATAGGTTTTGCATCCTCGTGTTTTCATTGTCATTTGTTTCTAGGTACTTTTTGATTTCCTCTTTGATTTCTTCAGTGATCTCTTGGTTAATAAGTAGTGTATGTTTAGCCTCCATGTGTTTGTATTTTTGACATATTTTTTCCTGTAATTGACATCTAGTCTCATAGCATTCTGGTTGGAAAGGATACTTAATACGATTTCAATTTTCTTAAATTTCCCAAGGCTTGATTTGTTACCCAAGATATGATCTATCCTGAAGAATGTTCCATGAGCACTTGAGAAGAAAGAGTATTCTGTTGTTTTTGGATGGAATGTCCTATAAATATCAATTAAGTCCATCTTGTGTAATGTATCATTTAAAGCTTGTGTTTCCTTATTTATTTTCATTTTGGATGATCTTTCCATTGGTGCAACTGGGGTGTTACGTCCCCTACTATGATTGTGTTACTGTTGATTTCTCCTTTTATGGCTGTTAGCATTTGCCTTATGTATTGAGGTGCTCCTATGTTGTGTGCATAAATATTTATAATTCTTATATCTTCTCCTTGGTTTGATGCCTTGATCATTATGCAGTGTCCTTTTTCATGTCTTGTAATAGTCTTTCTTTTAACATCTATTTTGTCTGATATGAGAATTGCTACTCCAGCTTTCTTTTGATTTCCATTTGCATGGAATATCTTTTTTCATCCCTTCACTTTCAGTCTATATGTGTCCCTAGGTCTGAAGTGGGTCTGTTGTACACAGCATATATACAGCTCTTGTTCTTGGATCCATTCAGCCAGTCTATGTCTTTTGAATGGAGCATTTAATCCATTTAAATATAAGTTAATTACCAATATGTATGCTCCTTTTACCATTTTCTTAATTGTTTTATGTCTGTTTTTCTACGTCTTTTCCTTCTCTTGTGTTTCCTGACTAGAGAAGTTCCTTTAGCATTTGTTATAAAGCTGGTTTGGTGGTGCTGAATTCTCTTAGCTTTTGCTTGTCTGTAAACGTTTTAATTTCTCTGTCAAATCTTAATGAGATCCTTGCTGGGTAGAGTAATCTTGGTTGTAGGTTTTTCCCTTTCATCACTTTAAATACGTCCTGCCACTCCCTTCTGGCTTGCAGAGTTTCTGATGAAAGATCAGCTGTTAACCTTTTGGAGATTCCCTTGTATGTTTTTTGTTGTTTTTCCTTTGCTGCTTTTAATATTTTTCTTTGTATTTAATTTTTGATCATGTAATTAATATGTGTCTTGGCATGTTTCTCCTTGGATTTATCCTGTATGGGACTCTGTACTTCCTGGACTTGATTAACTATTTCCTTTCCCATATTAGGGAACTTTTCAACTATAATCTCTTCAAACGTTTTCTCAGTCCCTTTCTTTTTCTCTTCTTCTGGGACCCCTATAATTTGAATGTCGATGTGTTTAATGTTGTCCCAGAGGTCTCTGAGACTGTCCTCAGTTCTTTTCATTCTTTTTACTTTCTTCTGCTCTGCAGTAGTTATTTCCACTATTTTATCTTCCAGGTCACTTATCCATCCTTCTGCCTCAGTTATTCTGCTATTGATCCCATCTAGAGTATTTTTTATTTCGTTTATTGTGTTGCTCATTGTTGCTTGCTTCCTCTTTATTTCTTCTAGGTCCTTGTTAACTGTTTCTTGCAATTTGTCTATTCTATTTCCAAGATTTTGAATCATCTTTACTATCATTATTCTGAATTCTTTTTAGGGTAGACTGCCTATTTCCTCTTCATCTGTTAGGTCTGGTGTGTTCTTATCTTGCTCCTTCATCTGCTGTGTGTTTTTCTGTCTTCTCATTTTGCTTATCTTACTGTGTTTGGGGTCTCCTTTTTGCAGGCTGCAGGTTCATAGTTCCCGTTGTTTTTGGTGGCTGTCCCCAGTGGCTAAGGTTGGTTCAGTGGGTTGAGTAGGTTTCCTGGTTGGGGGGACTAGTGCCTCTGTTCTGGTGGATGAGGCTGGATCTTGTCTTTCTGGTGGGAAGGTCCACGTCTGGTGGTGTGTTCGGGGATGTTGGTAGCCTTATTATGATTTTAGGCAGCCTCTCTGCTAATGGATGGGGCTGTAGACCTGTCTTGCTCTTTGTTGGGCATAGGGTGTCCAGCACTGTTCATTGCTGGTCCTTGAGTGAAGCTGGGTCTTGGTGTTGAGATGGAGATCTCTGGGAGATTTTCGCTGTTTGATATTGTGTGGAGCTGGGAGGTCTCTTGTGGACCAGTGTCCTGAGGTTGGTTCTCCCACCTCAGAGACACAGCCCTGACTCCTGGCTGGAGCGCCAAGAGCCTTTAATCCACACGGCTTTTGGGAGGTCTGAGGTCTTCTGCCAGCATTCAGTGGGTGTTCTATAGGAGAAGTTCCACGTGTAGATGTATTTCTGATCTATCTGTGAGGAGGAAGGTGATCTCCATGTCTTACTCTTCCACCATCTTCTCGTCTCCCCCATTCTTTTTTCTTTATTCTGCTCTGCAGTAGTTATTTCCACTATATTTTTTCTAGGTCACTTATCCGTTCTTCTGCCTCAGTTATTCTGCTATTGATTCCTTCTAGTGAATTTTAAATTTCATTTATTGTATTGTTCATCATTGTTTGGTCTTTAGTTCTTCTAGGACATTGTTAAATGTTTCTTGTATTTTCTCCATTCTATTTCCAAGATTTTGGATCATCTTTACTATCATTACTCTGAATTCTTTTTCAGGTAGACTGCCTATTTCCTCGTCATTTGTTTGGTCTGGTGGGTTTTTACCTTGCTCCTTCATCTGCTGTGTGCTTCTCTGTCTTCTCATTTTGCTTAACTCACTGTGTTTGGGGGTCTCCTTTTCACAGGGTGCAGGTTTGTAGTTTCCGTTGTTTTTGGTGTCTACCCCCAGTGGCTAAGGTTGGTTCAGTGTGTTGGGTAGGCTTCCTGGTGGAGGGGACTAGTGCCTGTGTTCTGGTGGAGGAAGCTGGATCTTTTCCTTCTGGTGGGCAGATCCACGTGTGGTGGTGTGTTTTGGGGTGCCTGTGACCTTATTATGATTTTAGGCAGCCTCTCTGCTAATGGGTGGGGTTGTGTTCCTGTCTTGCTATTTGTTTGGCATAGGGTGTCCAACACTGTAGCTTGCTGGTCGTTGAGTGCACCTGGGTCTTAGCATTGAGATGGAGATCTCTGGGACAACTTTCGCTGTTTGATATTACGTGGAGCTGGGAGGTCTCTGGTGGACCAATGTCCTGAACTCAGCTTTCCCACCTCAGAGGCACAGGCTTCACACCTGTCCGGAGCATCAAAACCCTGTCAGCCACATGACTCAGAAGAAAAGGGAGGAAAAAAAATAAAATAAAGTTATTAAAATAAAAAATAATTATTAAAAATTGAAAAATTAAAATTTAATAAGAAAAAGAAAAAAAAGAAGAGAGCAACCAAACCAAAAGACAAATCCACCAATGATAACAAGTGCTAAAAACTATTCAAAAGAAAACTGGACAAGAAAAAAAAAAGGACAGAGAGAACCCTAGGACAAATGGTAAAAGCAAAGCTATACTGACAAAATCACACAAAGAAGCATACACATACACACTCAAAAAGAGGAAAAGGAAAAAAAAAAACATATGTATCATTTCTCCCAAAGTCCACCTCCTCAATTTGGGATGATTCGTTGTCTATTCGGGTTTTCCACAGATGCAGGGTACATTAAGTTGATTGTGGAGATGTAATCTGCCTGCTCCTGAGGCTGCTGGGAGAGATTTCCCTTTCTCTTCTTTGTTCACACAGCTCCTGGGGTTCAGCTTTGGATATGGCCCTGCCTCTGCGTGTAGGTCGCCTTAGGGCATCTGTTCTTCGCTCAGACAGGACGGGGTTAAAGGAGCAGCTGATTCGGGGGCTCTGGCTCAGGCCGGGGGGAGGGAGGGGTATGGATGCGGGGCGAACCTGCGGGCGGCAGAGGCCAGCGTGACGCCGCACCAGCCTCAGGCTCGCCGTGCGTGCGTTCTCCCGGGGAAGTTGTCCCTGGATCCCAGGGCCCCGGCAGTGGTGGGCTGCACAGACTCCCGGGAGGGAAGGTGTGGAGAGTGACCTGTGCTCGCACACAGGTCTCTTGGTGGCAGCAGCAGCCTTAGCATCTCATGCCCATCTCTGGTGTCCGTGCTGACAGCTGCGGCTCGCGCCCGTTTCTGGATCTCGTTTAGGCAGCACTCTGAATCCTCTCTCCTCGCGCACCGGAAACAATGGTCTCTTGCCTCTTAGGCAGTTCCAGACTTTTTCCCAGACTCCCTCCGGCTAGCTGTGGCGCACTAACCCCTTCAGGCTGTGTTTACGCCGCCAGTCCTCTCCCTGCGATCGGACTGAAGCCTGAGCCTCAGCTCCCAGCCCCCGCCCGCTCTGGTGGGGGAGCAGACAAGCCTCTCAGGCTGGTGAGTGCTGGTGAGGGAATCTCTCCGCTTTGCCCTCTGCATCCTGTTACTGTGCTCTCCTCTGCGGCTCCGAAGCTTCCCCTCTCCGCCACCCGCAGTCTCTGCCCGCGAAGGGGCTTCTAGTGTGTGGAAACCTTTCCTCCTTTACGGCTCCCTCCCACTGGTGCAGGTCCCGTCCCTATTCTTTTGTCTCTGTTTATTCTTTTTTCTTTTGCCCTACCCAGGTACGTGGGGAGTTTCTTGCCTTCAGGGAGGTGTGAAGTCTTCTGCCAGCGTTCAGTAGGTGTTCTGTAGTTGTTCCACATGTAGATGTATTTGTGAGGAGGAAGGTGATCTCCATGTCTTACTCTTCCGCCGTCTTGAAGGTCTCTCCTCTCTGCTTTCTTATTCTGGCTTCCTTTTTGGATATTTTCCTTCCATCTTGCACCCCCCCCCCAAACAAACAAACAAACAAAACCAAAAGAAAAACCCCTACTTACTCTCCAGTAAATTAGCTCCTAGAAGATGGTTCTCAAACCCTGCCACCTCTCCTGAAACCAGGAGACTAGTTTTTTTGCATCTTCTGTTATCCCAATAGTCAGTGGCTCAGGCAGGAAGGCAAATGTAGATATGCCCATCAGGCTATCGGACGCCTTCTTACATTGCCTGTAACCCTTGAGTAGCAAAAGAAATGGTTATCTTTTATGGCTTCTGTGAAAGCTCTGCCATGAACACCTCATGAAGCTGACCTTTTGAAACTTAGGCTGCTGCAGAGCTCTGGACACTTTCTGCCCCTCAGTGTGTACTGTGATGCTGGACATTTGGTTCATCCCCTGACAGAAAGGAAAGAGAAGGGATACTTAAAGGAGCCTAGGTTACTTTTTCAAATATTGTGTCCTTTTATTCTTTAAATAATAAAAGAAGTACATCTTCTTAATAGAAAACTTGGTAGATAAAAAAATTAAAGCGAACATTAATGGTTCTGGGTATGAACTTTAATATTGTTTTTCAATGCATTTGTACCATACTTGCTTTTTTTTTTTTTTTTTTGCGGTACGTGGGCCTCTCACCGTTGTGGCCTCTCGCGTTGCGGAGCACAGGCTCCGGACGCGCAGGCTCAGCGGCCATGGCTCACGGGCCCAGCCGCTCCACGGCGTGTGGGATCTTCCCGGACCGGGGCACGAACCCGTATCCCCTGCATCAGCAGGCGAACTCTCAACCACTGCACCACCAGGGAAGCCCCATACTTGCTTTTTAACTTAAAAATACACTGAAATAATTTTCTGTGTCTTTATTTTTCCTAAAGGGGAATTTTTCATGGATGTATAATATGTGCCATAATTAATTGAGCCAGTCCCTATTATTAAGACATCTGCTAAAAATTATGCAGGATTTAATTTCTCAAGTGGCATAGTTTCAAAACAAACATTTTGGTTTTATTCCTGAAATCTTGGAAGGTATATAAGATAGGATATCTATAACTGCAAATAACAGAATATTCCTACTGATATTTGTCTAAATACTACAAAATCTATTATCTCATGTATGAAGTCCAGAGATTTAGTGGGCTCCAGCAGCTCAAATACGTCATCAAAGATACAGGATCTTCAGTGGTTAGGACTCCGTGCTTTCACTGCCGAGGGCACAGGTTCAATCCCTGGTCAGGGAACTAAGATCCCACAAGCCATGCCGTGCCAAAATAATAAAAAATAAAATAAAATAAAATAAAATAAAAATAATAATGATAAAGGAGACAGGATCTTGCCATCTCTCCACTTTGCATGTTAAGTCTGTCAGTTTTCCCTCCAGGCTGGCTCCCCTGTTCATAAATTGGTGGCTGAACTTTGGGGCCTCACATTCAGACATGTCAACTCCTGGTGGAAGAATAGGAGACATCTCTTTTCTTGGAGCAAGAAACTGTTTCCCAGAAGTCTCTCTTCAGATCTCATTGGCTAGAATTGGATAAAATCCTACCCCATCACTGTGAAGAGGACTGAGATTACCATGTAGGAGTACATTTTCTTGCAGGGTGGACAGCTAAACCAAAACAAGGTGTGGTTAGGGAGGAAAAAAGTAGGGAAATGAATGCTGGCTAGTAGTGTCTTGGTTTGGGTTCCCCAGAAACGAACTCTGAAACAAGGATTTGAGGATTGAGAGGTGATATCAGGAAATACTGGTAGGGGAGGAGGGAGCTAAGAAAGGGAAATGAAAGAAGCCAAGAAAGAGTACATTGCCAAGCCAGCTACCACTGTGGACACCTGTGGTTCAGTCCTGCTGGGGAATTCTGGGAGATAGTGGAGAGCACACACATTGGAGCTATTCCAACTGAGGGGCAGGGAGCTGGGGTATTACAGACCAACTCTCATCTGCCATTGGTTGAAGGCTGCTCTGGGGGATATTAACTCTGTGATAGTTCCAGCCTGCCCCACATAGGCTGTCAATAGTCAGAGGAAGATCTCAGGCAAAGTGTTGCACTGTTTGAAGTTGGAAGCCATCAGTCAGGATGGGAATGAAGGAAGTACCAAGGGCAGGTGTACTGAACATCCACAGTTTCCACCAAGGTGAGAAGCCAGCAGTGTGTCCTACTGTAGGCACCTAGGGAATTGCTTTGGGAAACACTTTCATCCTCCAATGTCAGGACTAGTTAATACAGCAGGAAGAATCACAGAACTTTAGAGCTGGACGTAGTCGTAGCAATTATCTAGACTAGTTTAACCTCCTATGCCATTTTAACTGGGGCCAAAAGAGGTCAATTGATGAGCTTGGGATCAACGAATGGCAGATCCTGTGGTAGGAATGCTGGCAGGACTAGTGTTTAGGGCAATGGCAGAGCAGGAGTATTAATTTTTTGGCAAGAATTTATTTCAAATATTGAAGTTGTTATTATGGAACCATTCAGAATTCTGTTATGCTTCCTTATATTTATTTTACAATTTGAGTTTATTTTGAATTATAGTATATATGGGATGGGGGATATAATATTTTTAGGGCTTCTTCTGAAGTTCCTGATCTAGACTTAAGCCCAGGGATCTGGGTTCAGTTTAGTGAGCACTGCCCTACATACACCAGGCTGCTCCTCCCAAGGGAAGGACTTTCACTGCTCTGCCCTGGGGCTGATGTCAACATCAGGCTCAAATGGGCCTGGGACCACATTGATCTTCTGAGAGTATTGTCCTCCAGATTGACTCAGCATCAAGAATTGAGCTGTTCCGTAAAAAAAGAATGAAATAATGCCATTTGCAGCAACATGGATGGACCAGAGATTATCATATTAAATGAAGTAAGTCAGAAAGAGAAAGACAAATAACATATGATATGTGGAATCTAAAATATGACACAAGTGAACTTATCTACGAAACAGAAACAGAATCAGAGACATAGAGAATAGACTTGTGGTTGCCAAAGGGGAGGGGGCTGCGGGAGGGGTGGACTGAGAGTTTGGGGTTAGCAGATGCAAACTATTATATATAGAATGGATAAACAGCAAGGTCCTATGGTACAGCACAAGGAACTATATTCAAAACCCTATGATAAAACATAATGAAAAAAATATGAAAAAGAACGCATATATAATCACTTTGCTGTATGGCAGAAATTAATACAACATTGTAAATCAACTATACTTCAATAAAATAAATTATAAAAAAGAGAATGGAGCTGCTGAGTGGGAAGATACATGTGGATGAGCCTTTGTGTTTCTTGAATTGTGTTCCATGAGAAAACAAATCTGTAAGAATGCTCATAGGTTTTATAAGAATAAAGGCTTCTCTGGTTGTATAAATGTGGTTTTGCTGCTGTTGTGTTTAACTGCAGGGCTTTGTAGAGCTCTTAAAATGTCAAAATGTTCTATGAAATTCCAAGAGAAGGGAATAGTACTCCATGTTTCCTACAAGTTTTTGAACAAGGAACACTTTCTAGGCGAAACTTTCACAAGCTAGTGTTCCTCACATCCCCTCAGAAATGCTAAGATGATCTCTACCTAACCGGTCTTCCTGTGAAAGTCTTAGGTTGCCTGATTCCTCTTATAGTATGGAAAGCTCTGGATGGGGAGTTGAGGCCTGGGCTATGTTTGCTTTCCTAGCGGGACATGGTATTATTGATGTTGTCATAAAGTATATTTGTGCTTAGTTTTCCAGGAGTGGTTGAGGGTTTGTGTCAATCCAGCTGTAGTTGCTTACTCTGCCTGTCTTGTGATCAAAACCAGATGACTTGCACCAGACAAAATGTGAAGTCAGATGAGCCACAGCAGTTATGTTCCAACCAGTGGAACAAACTTCAATGGCCCGTGAGGACCTGGGACTGGGTACAATCCTTCCGGTTTCTTTTAAATTGTGTTTCCTTACTGTCTTCTCTTGGAAAAGGCTTCTGTGGTCTGCATGAGATCAATCAGTTAGTGTCTTCTATTTGCAAGGTCTTTTGCTCAGCAAAGAGATGAGAGCCAACAGGCAAACTCTTTACACAGTTGCCAAGGATGTTTGAAATATGATCCTTAACAGCAGACCAGCAGGCTAGGATGGGCCCTCAGTGCTTTTCTTCAGAAGTCTTCTCATTCCCAAATCATTTTCAAACTGCAGTTTCCTTTCCTTTCTTGTGAAACAGTCAAAAGAGGCAGCTTTTTGTTGTAGAGGAGCAAATCTGAGTTCTGTGCCCTGACTGTTTGTTGGAAGAGAAAGAGTTGGGGTGAGTTGGGCTGCCCCAACCAGCTCCTCACAGGCCTGAACTAACAGATACACAAACTGTGTGGGGGTGCCCTGGCTAATGATCACAATTACATGCTCCCAACATGGCTTATTATCATCTGTAGATCTGGCCAATACTATAGCTGGAAAAATCTTTGTACCCTGCAGCACTTCCATTAGTCACGGGCATTAAACTTGGCAAAAAGATTCTACAACATGAGAGAAGGGAGATGTGGCATTTCATGTGGTACTTTTTTTTTTTTTTGATGTGCAACATAATGAGTTGACTTACATAGTCATGAAAAGGTTACTACAATAGGTTTAGTGAACATCCATCATCTCAAATACATACAAGTTTAAAGAAATAGAGAAAAAAAAACGTTTTTCCTTGTGATGAGAACTCTTAGGATTTCCTCTCTTAACAACTTTCCTATGTAACATACCACACTGTTAATTACCTTTACCATGTTGTGCATGACATCCCTAGTACTTATTTGTCTTATTACTGGAAGTTTGTACCTTTCGACTACCTCCATCTAATTCCCTCTCCCCACTGCCTTCTACCTCTGATAGCCACAAATCTAATTTCTTTTTCTATGAGTTTGTTTTTGAAGTATAATTGGCCTACAACACTATGTTAGTTCCTGGTACACATATACTGATTCTATATTTCTACGCATTTCAAAATGATCACCATGATAAGTCTAGTAGTCATCTGTCACCACACAAAGATATTACATAATTATTGACTATATTTCCCATATTGTTCATTTCAATGAACATTTATTTTGTAACTGAAAGTTTGTACCTCTTAATCTCTCTCAATTATTTTACTCCTCTCCCCTGGCAAACACCTGTTTGTTCTCTATATCTGTGATTCTGTTTCTGTTTGGTTATGTTTGTTCATTTGTTTTGTTTTTAGATTCCACATATAAGTGAAATCAGACAGTATTTGTCTTTCTGTGTCTGACTTATTTCACTTAGCACAATGCCCTTGAGGGCCATTCATGTTGTCACAAATGACAAGATTCATTATTTTTTATGGCTGAGTAATATTCAGTTGTATATATACACAACTTCTTTATCCATTCGTCTATTGATGGACATTTAGGTTGCTTCCATATCTTGGCTATTGTAAATAATGCTGTAATGAACATAGGGGTGCATATATCTTTTCAAAATAATGTTTTCCCTTTCTTCAGAGAAATACCCAGAAGTGGAATTGTTGGATCATATGGTAGTTTTACTTTTAATTTTTTGAAGAATGTCCATACTGTTTTCCATAGTGGCTGCACCAATTTACATTCCCACCAACAGTGAACAAGGGTTTTTCTTTTCTCCACATCCTTGCCAACACTTGTTATTTCTTGTATTTTTGATAATAGCTGTTCTTACAGGTGTGAGGTGATATATCATTGTGGTTTTGATTTGCATTTTCCTGATAATTAGTGATGTTGAGCATCGTTCATGTGTCTGTTGGCCATCTCTATGTCTTCTTTGGAAAACTGTCTATTCAGGCCCTCTGTCCATTTTTAAAAATCAGGTTGCTTTTTTGATGTTGAGTTGTATGAGTTCTTTGTATATTTTTTGATAGTAACCCTTATTGGATATGTCATTTGCAAATATCTTCTCCCATTCAGTAGGCAGCATTTTCATTTTGTTGATAGTTTCTTTCACTGTGTTAAAGTTTTTTAGTTTGATGTAGTCCCATTTGTTTATTTTTGCTTTTGTTTCTGTTGCCTGAGGAGACATATTCAAAAAAAATATTGCTAAGACCAATGTCAAAAAGCATATGTCTATGTTTCCTTCTAGAAGTTTTAGGGTTTCAGGTGTTACATTTAAGTATTTAATCCATTTTGAGTTTATTTTTGTATATTGTGTGAAAAAGTAGTCCAGTTTGGTTCATGCATCAGTTCTACCATTTATTGAAAAGACTGTCTTTCCCCCATTGTATATTTTTGCCTCTTTTGTTGTAGTTTAATTGCCCATGTAAGTTTGGGTTCAATTCTGGGCTCTCTATTCTGTTCCATCGATCTATGTGCCTGTTTTTGTGCCAGTACTATACTGTTTTGATTACTGTAGCTTTGTAGTATAGTTTGAAACCAGGGAGCATGATACCTCCAGCTTTGTTATTTTTCCCCACGATTACTTTGGCTATTCAGGGTGTTTTGTGTTTCCATACAGATTTTAGAATTATTTGTTCTAGTCCTGTGAAAAATGCTAGTGGTATTTTGATAGGGATTGTATTGAATCTGTAGATTGCCTTGGGTAGTATGGTCATAGTAACAATATTAGTTCTTCCAATCCATGAGCATGGTATATCTTCACATCTGTTTGTGTCATCTTCAATTTCTTTCATCAGTGTCTTATACTTTTCCAAGTACAGGTCTTTTACCTCCTTAGTTAGATTTATTCCCAGGTATTTTATTCTTTTTGATTATTGTGAGTGGGATTGGTTTTTAACTTCTATTTCTGATAGTTTGTTGTTGGTGTATAGAAACACAATAGATTTCTACATATTAATTTTTTATCTTGCAACGTTACCAAATTCATTGAGTTCTAGTAGTTTTTTGGTCGTGTCGTTAGGATTTTCTGTGTATAGTATCATGTCATCTGCAAATAGTGACAGTTTACTTCTTCTTTTCCGATTCGAATGTATTATTTCTTTTTCTCATCTGATTGCTGTGGCTATGACTTCCAATACTATGCTGAATAAAAGTGGTGAGAGTGGGCATCCTTGTCTTGTTCCTTATCTTAGAGGAAATGCTTTCAGCTTCTCACCATTGAGTATGATGTCAGCTGTGGGCTTGTCATATATGGCCTTTATTACATTGAGGTATGTTTTCTCTATACCCACTTTGTTGAGAGTTTTGATCTTAAATGGATGTTGAATTCTGTCAAAAACTTTTTTTACATTTATTGAGATGACCATATGATTTTTATTCTTCAGTGTGTTAATGTGTGTATCACATTGATTGACTTGCAGATACTGAACCGTCATTGCATTCCTGGAATAAATTTCACTTGATCATGGTGTATGACCCTTTTAATGTATTGTTGAATTTGTTTTGCTAATATTTTGTTGAGGACTTTTGAAGCTATGTTCATCAGTGATGTTGGCTTGTAATTTTCTTTTTTTGTGATATCTTTGTCGGTTTTAGTATCAGGGTGTTGCTGGCCTCCTAGAATGAGTTCAGAAGCGTTCCCTCATGTGCAATTTTTTGGGAATGATTTGAGAAGGATAGGTGTTAACTTTTCTCTAAATGTTTGGTAGAAGTCACCCGTGGAGCCATCTGGTCCTGGACTTTTGTTTGTCAGGAGGTTTTTTTGTTTGTTTGTTTGTTTTTGCTGATATTTAGTGGTAATTTGTCTGTTCATATTTTCTATTTCTTCCTTCTTCAGTCTTAGGAGAGATTGTACATTTCTAGGAATTTGTCCCTCACAGCCAATCACTGCCCCCAGCTTCCATTGCCCTGTTGTGGACCCACACCACAGAGCTGGAGGGGCTGTGGCAGTCCACCACTGTTAGAGATAAGGACAATCCTGATTCACTGCCTGTGTAAGTACCAGCACTGGCCACCCCTGCCCCACTCAGACACTGTCTGGGTTAGAGTCTCTTCAATGTCCCATGGCTGAGCTCTCTGCCTGGTTGTGGCAGCCCTTGCTTCAGTGCAGAGCTGGGAGGTGACGTAAGTGGGTTGGAGTGTTTGCTTGGCTCAGGCTGGGGTACGCCCCAGGGTAGTCACAGGAAACTGGGCAGTCACTGGAGCAGTCCTCAATCCGCCCTCTCCCCCTGCCTCATGAGCAAGCCAGCACTTGTGTGGTCCTCACAAGTGGAGTCCAGGCTTCCCACAGCCTTCCTGTTAGTCTCAGTGGCTCTCCAACTAGGCAAGGGGGCTTGTCTCCCCTGTGTAGGACTGCAGGACTGGGATGCCCAATATGTGACTCAAACCACTCACTCTCCAGGGTGGGGAATCTCCACCTGTGTAATCCCCCTTTTCTTCTGAGTCTCCTCCCAGGGACACAGGTCCTGACTCAATCGTTTTTATTCCCTTCCTGCTCAATTACATGTGTCTTAAAGCCTTGGTTGTACAGGACTCTTTCTGCCAGTTTCCAGTTAGTTTCCAGGGAGAATTGTTCCACACATTGATGAATTTTTGATGTGTTCATGGGGGAAAGTGAGTTCCATGTCCTCCTACTCCACCATCTTGATCAATCCCCCAACAGTAAGTGTTATTTAGTGAAATATTTGATTAATTTATATGTATGGGTCATGATGTAAAATATTTCTTACTCAGAGTCATGGTTGAAAAAATTGAAAAACACAGTTCTAGGATATCAGTCCAAAAGCATGGGGGACACTTGTGAGGATAAAAGGAGATGATTCAGGCAAAGTGCCAAGAGCTCAATATATTCAGCTGTTGTCAGGATGGGTTACAGAATTTGTGGGGCCCAATGCAAAATGAAAATATGAGACATCTTGTTCAAAAAGCAGGAAAAATGCGCTCTTAAAGGTACCAAAATATAAAGCCTTTTCTTCTCTTCCATAGTCTCTCTTTCCATTTGTCATGTTCTTTTTATTTGCTATTTTAAAAAATTTACTTATTTACTTTCACTGTACCAGGTCTTTTTGTTGCGGCATGTAGGATCTTTAGTAGCAGCATGCATGCTGGTTCTAGTTCCCTGACCAGGGATTGAACCCTGGCCCCCTGCATTGGGAGCGTGGAGTCTTACCCACTGGACCACCAGGGAAGTCCCTATTTGCTATTTAAAGTCCTGTTCCCTTGGGCATGCATCCTGTGGGTTAAATGAAGACCTGAAGGGTCTGTGAACAGGGACCCTGGGGCTTTGCCCTGAGACTGGGTCCATGTGGCTCTCCAGCTTCTGGGTTCCCTACCCCTTCCAGCTGCCAGACTGACAAGCAATACTGTGAGGCAGTGAAGTCTCTCCGGGCAGCTCCCCTTCTAAAGGGCCCACCGCTACAATCCACAGCAGATGAAAAGGAATGACTTCCAAAGGACTGTAACCTCTGTGCCTAGAGCTGCTCAGTATCTGGATTGGTGGTGGGTGAGAGGCTTGCCCTCCCAACACTGCCTGAGTGACCCACTAAACATGCTGAGGAGCTATTAGCCCTGGCAAGGACCCCAGCCACCTTGCCCCACCTTGAGACGCCACAGGGCACATGTGCAGGACCGCATGCCTGTGCCTAGGTCCTTGCTGGGGGCAGGGTGCCGCAGTGATCCTGGGTGGCCGGGGGCGGGGGGGGCGCGGGGGAAACCATCCCAGAGAGATGGGAGGCCCTAAGCCTCTGGAGCACGCTCCATTGTCCCATCTGACTTCACTTAGGAAACACCAATGCAAAGGTAAAATTATTAAGAATGTCAAGATGGAGACCACAGAGCGCTAATCCCCAAGTGTGAGGCTGGATCGGGGGTCCCCAAGCCCACCCCCAGGCGATGATTCACAGGGAGGGTGCACAGCACTCAGCATATAGTTGTACTCACGGCTGAGATTTATCACAGTGAAAGGACACAAAGCACAATCAGCCCAGGGAAAAGGTGCGTGGGGAGAAGTCCAGGGGAGACCAGGGGCAATTTTCCAAGAGTTTGCTCCCAGTGGAATCACAAACGACTTGTGACAACACATGTGAAATGTTGCCAACTACAGGTGGTCCTTATAGATATGATGCCCAGGGCTTTTGCTGGGGGCTGGTCACATAGGCACCCCTTGCTTCACACATCCCCGAATTCCAGACTCCCAGAAGGCAAGCAGGTGTTCAGCATAAACCTTAATGTTTGCACAAACAGTCTAGGCACAGTGAGCCGCCCTTATCAGTTCTGGGAATGGTGAGAACCCTTCCCAAATCCAAGTTCCCAGACTCCAGCCAAGAGCCAAACTTGCTAGCAGGCCTTTCCAAGGATAAGCAGTTGGCCTGCTGTGTTAACTCTTTTCTGCACAGGGAGCCTTCTGAATGTGTGCTCTGTGCAGCCGCAGAGAAGCTGGCCCTGGATGCTCTCCTTCTGCTGCTGTAAAGAAGCCTTGTCCCAGGAAAGGACACAGGAGAGTGAGGAGTGCGGGATGCTCTCTGAAGATGCTGGGCACAGAGAGGAGTCTTTGAAGACTTCAGGGTCAGTGGCTGTGAGGGCAGGGAGTTCTGGCTATTTGGCTCTGTGCCCTCTAGTGTTGGGTGGAAAACAGAGGCTGAAAGTGCCCATTTTCACATTCTGTCCCTTAACCACTGACAAAGAGTCTCTCCTTAACCAAACTTTAGTCAGGCAGGCTCTTCTGAACCCTCTCCTCAACTCAGCCTTGACTTTTGGGCTTCTGTGTTCATCTCTGCATTGACTAATTTTAGCAAGAATCCTAAGTTAGTTTAGTCAGAATCCTCCATCCTTCATATCTGACTACCCTCCATGTCTGATAGAGTTCCTCATACCCCACTATCCCCCAGGTGATGTCTGATCACTCTGGCCTGACCTGTGAGGATTCTTAGTAATTTTCCATCCCCTGACTATCCCTCTCCCCCCACACCCCACCCTGCCACAAACCTGCCCCTGCTCCTTGACTATAAATTCCCACCTTCTTTGCTGTATTCAGAGTTGAGCCCAATCTCTCTCCCACACTGCAAAACCCCATAGCAGTGGGCTCTACACCTCTAGCAGTGGTACTGAATAAAGTTTGCCTTATTGTTCTCTAACAAGTGTCATAAATAACTTTTTCTTTACCACTGCCAGTCACACCCTCTGCTTAACCTAACCCCTATGAACTCAGTGTCATCATGGGAAGAGATAAGAGGAAAATATGATTAAAAAAATCAAAAGAGATAGCAATTACTTGTATCAGGAGATTGAGCAGACACTATTATTTCTTGATACATGTGCCCTTTGTTACTTCTCTAAGAAGTGCACCTTCTAGAATTTAAAGAGAATAAAAACTTGAGAGTCTATGTGTGTTAGTTAACCACTGCTGCATAACAAACCACTCCAAAACATAGTGAGTGGCTTAACACACCAACCATTTACATGGCTCACAAGTCTGTAACTTGGTCTGGGTTCAGCTGGGCAGGTTCTTCTGTTGGTCTCAGCTGGGCTCCCTCATACCTCTGCAGTTGGCTCCCCATCAGCTAGTGGCTGTGTTTCTAGAGTTTGGATGGCAGTAGCTGTGGCAACAGGGCTGACTGGGTCATGAAGCTCTCAGGCCAGGACATGTTTACATAGAGGCAGGTAGGTTTTCAGGAGAAACAGGCGATGGCAAGCTCCAATGCACAAGTTCTTTTGAAGTCTCTCCTTGTGTCACATATGCCAATATCCCATTGGCCAAAGCAAGTCATGTGGCCAACCCAGATGCAACAGGTGGAAAAATAGATTCCATCTTTTGATACAGCGATCTATAATGTGCCTTTCAGGGGCATGGATGCTGGGAGTGGAAAAATTCATAGTCTTCTTTCTAATCTACACACTATGCTATTGATTCACTGGAACCCCATTTTAAGAAACAGAGAAATCAGTTACAACTGGTATAATCTTTAAATTGGATTCCAAACCACTCTAGGATTTGGTGCTCATTTATTCTTTTATGAAAATTGAGTCATTTTAAAGAAGTCTGAATCAAATATAAAGAAGAGCAAACAGCTTATTTTTAGGGGGCCTAAACAGTTTGACAACAACAACAAAATGCACACACACAAGCACTGATTTACTTTTCGTTATAGGAAAAAACATAAAACTATAAACTCTGTCTGAAAATTAGTAGACGTACCAGCAGAACACACTGGAACTCTTTTAATTCTTTCTGCCTAGCCAGAAACCATTAATAAAGCCTGTTTATCTGTTTTGTGTTCTTTTCTTTTAGTTTGCTATTATTATACCATACTGTGGGTTGTTCTCTCTCTTCACTACTCAGACTTGAAATGTAGAGCAAGAAAGTAGCTTTCTTCTTTTTTTTTTTCAGCTTTAACAGAAGAATTAAAGTCACACAGAATGTGTACTGTCCCCTGAGTTTTTAAGTTTTTAAAGAAGCAGAACTTTACATCTCTAAAATTGCCCTCAGGAATCTTAATTTGGACTTGACAACACTCACACAAAGGGATTTTGATGCTTTTACTGTCAATAAACTTTAAAAATACATCTTCTAATTCAAATACGGCCTCTGATTGCTTTTTCTTCTTCCTGCAAATTATATGTATTCAAAGGCATGAGAGCTAGCTCTTAGAAATGTTTAGCAGTCAGGCACAGACTAGGCTTTGGCACAGAAGGCCAGGGAGAACACTCTGGGGAGTGAAGACCCCTAGCCTCTGCCCTCTCCAAGGCAGAAAGTACCCTAGGAGGTGTCTCTTCACCCAGGGGCTTGGACAACCAGGCCTGCATTTCCTGTGGCCAGTACCTGGTGGTACTGGGGTCCTTCCCAGGGGTTGGTGCCCATGTTGAATTGGAGGTCAGAGGGAGGGCACCACCTCTTGGTATACACACTGCTGTCGGCACGTTATGAGGGGACTCACAAATGCTTTTACATTTCTCCCTTGAGCACGAGCCCTGTAGAAGAAATTGTTTTAGTCTGCTCAGGCTGCTGTAACAAAGTATCATAGAATGGGTGGCTGAAATAACAGACTTTTGTTTCTTCACAGTTCTGGAGGCTGAAAGTCCTAGGACAGGGTGCCAGCATGGTCGGGTTCTGGTGAGGGCCCTCTTCCTGGCTTGCAGAGGGTGCATTCTCACTGTGAACAAACATGGCCTTTCCTTGATGCATGCACGTGGAGAGAGAGCATTTTTGTATCTCTTTCTTATCTCTTCCTCTTCTTATAAAAGCACTAATTCCACTCATGGGGGCTCCATCCTTATGACCTCATATAACCTAAAACGTCCCCAAAGTCCCACCTCTAAATATCATCAAATTGGGGGTTAAGGCTTCAACATAGGTATTTGGGTGAGGGACAAACTTCAGTCTGTAACAGAAGTATTGATCTGGTGTTGGGGTAGGGAGGGATCAGAACTCCTGGGGGCTAGAAAACCTCATTATACAGAACAACAGTTTGCTTCTAGTACCCACCTCCCAGTGCAGGTGCCCAGGATCAGCCTAAGAGCTCTTGAACTGCAGGCTCCTCCTCTTGTCTAGAACTACTATTGCTGAGCCCTTTCACAGCAGCACAGGGCAGCTAGTCAAGACCCTCTGGAAGGCTGGAAGCCATGCTGAGCACAGGAGGCTCTCCACATTCCCTCTTACTTCCTCTGGATATACCCTGTTACTCGTGTAACACCAGTAGACTGCATTTTCTAAAGATGGTTTAAACAATATCTTCCATCCCACATACTCTTTTATACCAGTGCCACTCCCACATTAAGAGGTAGAGTCTCTGTCCCATCTACTTGAAACTGATGGACTTTTTGACTGCCTCAGCCAATAGAATGTGAAGCAAGTGATGTTATGTGACTTTTTCTGGGGGGGGGTTGTGCTTTTTTAAATTGTGTTTTCAATGGAGAAATACATCATCTGTTTACAAAATAACTCTTGAAAAATACAAGGAATACAGATACTATTAAAAAAAGCTAACTCTAGTCATGAGACACTACGTACAACATGCAAAAGCAACAATCTGATATTCAGGTTATGAAAACTAGAATTAAAAAGTCACTACACAGAAAATGTCTCAGTTCCCAGCTTGGCAAAACTTGGGTGCAGTTATATGAAAGATTTAATAAACTGAATTCTTTTTTCTCCAATGTATAAACAAAATGACAAGACTAAATCTATGTGAGTTTGGAGATGTGATCATGAAAATGCTCTGCACTTCCATCTTAGTCTCTTGGTGTGCTCATTTGTGGAATCAGCCATCATGTTCTTAGGAAACTCAAGCGAGCCCATACAGAGAAATCACATGAGAGCCATGGAGAGGAGTTCTGGATGATACCCAAGCTGACGTTCCAGCTGATAGCCAAGTCACCACCAGCCTTTGAATCTTTCCAGTGAAGGCTCCAGAAATTGAAGAGCAGAGGTAAGCCAAGCTGTCTCTACTGTCTTCTGTCCAAATTCCTGATCCATAGACTCCATGAGCAGAACAAAATATTTCTTGGTTTACATCACCATGTTTGGGGAGGTTGGTTATGTAGAAATAGTGACTGGACCAGGGATTCCTACCTGGGATCCACAATCAGAAGAAAATGCACGATCCTATCCTAGGGAAGCAGCATTACAAGTAGAGTGACCAACAAAGAAGACATACAGATGGCCAAGAGGCACATGAAAAGATGCTCCACATCACTAATAATTAGAGAAATGCAAATCAAAACTACAATGAGGTATCACCTCACATTGGGTAGAATGGCCATCATCAAAAAATCTACAAACAATAAATTCTGGAGAGGGTGTGGAGAAAAGGGAAATTTCTTGCACTGTTGGTGGGAATGTAAATGGATACAGCCACTATGGAGAACAGTATGGAGGTTCCTTAAAAAACTAAAAATAGAATTACCATATGACCCGGAAATCACACTGCTGGGTGTATACCCAGAGAAAACCATAATTCAAAAAGACACATGCACCCCAATATTCATTGCAGCACTATTTACAATAGCCAGGACATGGAAGCAACCTAAGTGCCCATCGACAGACAAATGGATAAGGAAGATGTGGTGGAGGAGTTTCAAGATGGCAGAAGAGTATGAAGCGGAGATCACCTCCCTCCCCACAAATACATCAGAAATATATCTACATGTGGAACAACTCCTACAGAACACCTACTGAACACTGGCAGAAGACCTCAGACCTCCCAAAAGGTAAGACTCTTCCCACGTACCTGGGTAGGGCAAAAGAAGAAACAGAGACAAAAGAATAGGGACGGGACCTGCACCAGTGGGAGGGAGCTGTGAAGGAGGAAATGTTTCCACACACTAGAAGCCCCTTCGCAGGCAGAGACTGTGGGTGGCGGAGGGGAGAGCTTTGGAGCCATGGAGGAGAGCACAGCCACAGGGGTGCGGAGGGCAAAGCGGAGAGATTCCCGCACAGAGGATCAGTGCCGACCGGCACTCACCAGCCCGAGAGGCTTGTCTGCTCACCTGCCGGGGCGGGCGGGGCTGGGAGCTGAGGTTCGGCTTCGGTAGGATCGCAGGGAGAGGACTGGGGTTGGCGGCGTGAACACAGCCTGAAGGAGGCTAGTAGGCCACAGCTATCCGGAGGGAGTCCGGGAAAATGTCTGGAGCTGCCGAAGAGGCAAGAGACTTTTTCTTGCCTCTTTGTTTCCTGGTGATCGAGGAGAGGGGATTAAAAGCGCCGCTTAAGAGAGCTCCAGAAACGGCCTCAAGCCGCGGCTATCAGCGCGGACCCCAGAGATGGGCATGAGACGCTAAGGCTGCTGCTGCCGCCACCAAGAAGCCTGTGTGCGGGCACAGGTCACTCTCCACACCTCCCCTCCCAGGAGACTGTGCAGCCTGCCACTGCCAGGGTCCCGTGATCCAGGGACAACTTCCCCGGGGAGAATGCACCGTGCGCCTCAGGCCGGTGCGACATCATGCTGCTCTCTGCACTGCAGGCTCGACCCGCATTCTGTACCCCTCCCCACCCCCGGCCTGAGTGAGCCAGAGCCCCCGAATCAGCGGCTCCTTTAACTCCGTCCTGTCTGAGCGAAGAACAGATGCCCTCAGGTGACCTATCCGCAGAGGCAGGGCCAAATCCAAAGCTGAACCCCAGAAGCTGTGCAAAAAAAGAAGAGAAATGGAAGTCTCTCCCAGCAGCCTCAGGAGAAGTTGATTAAGTCTCCACAATCAACTTGATGTACCCTGCATCTGTGGAATACCTGAATAGATGACGAATCATCCCAAATTGAGGAGGTCGACTTTGGGAGCAACTATATATATATATATATATATATATATATATATATATATATATATACATATATATATATATAGCTTATATATATATATATAAGCAATATATATATATGCTTCTGTGTGTGATTTTATCTATATAGCTTTATTACCATTTGCCCTAGGGTTCTGTCTGTCCATTTTTTTTTTTTTAGTATAGTTGTTAGCACTAGTTATCATTGGTGGATTTGTTTTTTGGTTTGGTTGCTCTCTTCTTTCTTCTTTTTTTTACTAATTAAAAAAATTTTTAATAATTATTTTTTATTTTAATAACTTTATTTTATTTTACTTAATTTTATTTTATCTTCTTTCTTTCTTTCTTTTTTTCCCTCCCTTTTATTCTGAGCTTGTGGATGACAGGCTCTTGGTGCTCCAGCCAGGCGTCAAGGCTGTGCCTCTGAGGTGGGAGAGCTGAGTTCAGGACCGTGGTCCACAAGACACCTCCCAGCTCCACGTAATACCAAACAGTGAAAATCACCCAGAGATCTCCATTTCAACGCCAAGACCCAACTGCACTCAACGACCAGCAGATACAATGCTGGACACCCTATGCCAAACAACTAGCAAGACAGGAACACAACCCCACCCATTAGGAGAGAGGCTGCGTAAAATCATAATAAGGCCACAGACCCCCCAAAACACACCACCAGATGTGGACCTGCCCACCAGAAAGCCAAGATCCAGCCTTATACACCAGAACACAGGCACTAGTCCCCTCCACCAGGAAGCCAACACAACCCACTGAACCAACCTTAGCCACTGGGGACACACACCAAAAACAACGGGAACTACAAACCTACCCGCTGTGAAACACAGTAAGTTAAGCAAAATGAGAAGACAGAGAAACACACAGCAGATGAAGGAGCAAGACAAAAATCCACCAGACCTAACAAATGAAGAGGAAATAAACAGTCTACGTGAAAAAGAATTCAGAATAATGATAGTAAAGATGATCCAAAATCTTGGAATAGAATGGAGAAAATGCAAGAAATGTTTAACCAGGACCTAGAAGAACTAAAGAGCAAACAAACAGTAATGAACAACACAATAAATGAAATTAAAAATTCTCTAGAAGGGATCAATAGCAGAATAACTGAGGCAGAAGAATGGATAGTGACCTGGAAGATAAAATAGTTGAAATAACTACTGCAGAGCAGAATAAAGAAAAAAGAATGAAAAGAATTGAGGAAATTCTCAGAAACCTCTGGGGCAACATTAAACACACCAACATTCGAATTATAGGGGTCCCAGAAGAAGAAGAGAAAAAGAGAGTGACTGAGAAAATATTTCAAGAGATTATAGTTGAAAACTTCCCTAATATGGGAAAGGAAATAGTTAACCCAGTCCAGGAAGCACAGAGAGTCCCATACAGGATAAGTCCAAAGAGAAACACGCCAAGACACATATTAAGCAAACTCTCAAAAATTAAATACAAAGAAAACATATTAAAAGCAGCAAGGGAAAAACAACAAATAACACACAAGGGAATCCCCATAAGTTTAACAGCTGATCTTTCTGCAGAAACTCTGCAAGCCAGAAAGGAGTGGCAGGGCATATTTAAAGAGACGAATGAGAAAAACCTACAACCAAGATTACTCTACCCAGCAAGGATCTCATTAAGATTTGACAGAGAAATTAAAATGTTTACCGACAAGCAAAAGCTAAGATAATTCAGCACGACAAAACCAGCTTTATAGCAAATGCTAAAGGAACTTCTCTAGTCAGGCTACACAAGAAAAGGAAAAGACGTAGAAAAACAAACTCAAAACAATTAAGAAAATGGTAAAAGGAACATACATATCAATAATTAACTTATATTTAAATGGATTAAATGCTCCAACCAAAAGGCATAGACAGGCTGAATGGATACAGAAGCAGTACCCGCATATATGCTGTCTACAAGACATCCACTTCAGACCTAGGGACACATACAGACTGAAAGTGAGGGGATGGAAAAAGATATTCCATGAAAATGGAAATCAGAAGAAAGCCGGAGTAGCAATTCTCATATCAGACAAAATAGACTTTAAAACAAAGACTATTAAAAGAGCCAAAGAAGGACACTACATAATGATCAAGGGATCAATCCAAGAAGAAGATATAACAATTGTAACTATTTATGCACCCAACACAGGAGCAACTCAATACATAAGGCAAATACTAACAGCCATTAAAGGGGAAATCAACAGTAACACAATCATAGTAGGGTGCTTTAACATCCCACTTTCACCAATGGACAGATCATCCAAAATGAAAATAAATAAGGAAACACAAGCTTTAAATGATACATTAAACAAGATGGACTTAATTGATGTTTATAGGACATTCCATCCAAAAACAACAGAATACACATTCTTCTCAAGTGTTCATGGAATATTCTCCAGGATAGATCATATCTTGGGTAACAAATCAAGCCTTGGTAAATTTAAGAATATTGAAATCGTATAAGGTATCTTTTCTGACCACAATGCTATGAGACTAGATATCAATTACAGGAAAAAATCTGTAAGAAATACAAACACATGGAGGCTGAACAATACAGTATTTAATATCCAAGATATCACTGAAGAAATCAAAGAAGAAATAAAAAAATACCTAGAAACAAATGGTAATGAAAACACGATGACCCAAAACTTATGGGATGCAGCAAAAGCAGTTCTAAGAGGGAAGTTTATAGCAATACAACCCTACTTTAAGAAACAAGAAACATCACAAATAAACAACCTAAACTTACACCTAAAGCAATTAGAGAAAGAAGACAAAAAATCCCCAAAGTTAGCAGAAGGAAAGAAATCATAAAGACAGTTCAGAAGTAAATGAAATATAAATGAAGGAAATGATAGCAAAGATCAATAAAACTAGGGCTTCCCTGATGGCGCAGTGGTTGAGAATCCGCCTGCCGATGCAGGGGACACGGGTTCATGCCCCGGTCCGGGAAGATCCCACATGCCGCGGAGCCGCTAGGCCTGTGAGCCGTGGCCGCTGAGCCTGCGCGTCTGGAGCCTGTGTTCCGCAACGGGAGAGGCCACAACAGTGAGAGGCCCGCAAACCACAAAAAAAAAAAAAAAAAAAAAAAATCAATAAAACTAAAAGCTGGTTCTTTGAGAAGATAAACAAAATTGATAAACCATTAGCTAGACTCATCAAAAAAAAAGGGAGAAGACTCAAATCAATAGAATTAGAAATGGAAAAGGAGAAGTAACAACTGACACTGCACAAACACAAAGGATCATGAGAGATTACTACAGGCAACTATATGCCAATAAAATGGACAGCTTGGAAGTAATGGACAAATTCTTAGAAATGCAAAAGCTTCCGAGGTTGAACCAGGAAAAAATAGAAAATATGAACAGACCAATCCCAAGCACTGAAATTGAAACTGTGATTAAAAATCTTCCAAAAAACAAAAGCCCAGGACTAGATGGCTTCACAGGCGAATTCTATCAGATGTTTAGAGAAGAGATAACACCTATCCTTCTCAAACTCTTCCAAAGTATAGCAGAGGGAGGAACACTCCCAAACTCATTCTACGAGGCCACCATCACCCTCATACCAATACCAGACAAAGATGTCACAAAGAAAGAAAACTACAGGCCAATATCACTGGTGAACATAGATGCAAAAATCCTAAACAAAATACTAGCAAACAGAATCCAACAGCACATTAAAAGGATCATACACCATGATCAAGTCGGGTTTATCCCAGGAATGCAAGGATTCTTCAGTATATGCAAACCAATCAATGTGATACACCATATTAACAAATTGAAGGAGAAAAACCATATGACAATCTCAATAGATGCAGAGAAAGCTTTCAACAAAATTCAATACCCATGTACATGTATGACAAAAACCCTCCAGAAAGTAGGCATAGAGGGAGCTTACCTCAAAATAATAAAGGCCATATATGACAAACCCACAGCCAACATCATCCTCAGTGGTGGAAAACTGAAACCATTTCCACTAAGATCAGGAGCAAGACAAGGTTGCCCACTCTCACCACTGTTATTCAACATAGTTTTGGAAGTTTTAGCCACAGCAATCAGAGAAGAAAAAGAAATTTGAGGAATCCAAATCAGAAAAGAAGACGTAAAACTGCCAGTGTTTGCAAATGACATGATCCTATACCTAGAGTATCCCAAAGATGCTACCAGAAAACTACTAGAGCTAATCAATGAATTTGGTAAAGTAACAGGATACAAAATGAATGCACAGAAATCTCTTGCATTCCAATACATTAATGATGAAAAGTCTGATAGTGAAATTAAGAAAACACTCCCATTTACCACTGCAACAAAAAGAATAAAATATCTAGTAATACACCTACCTAAGGAGACAAAAGACCTGTATGCAGAAAATTATAAGACCCTGTTTAAAGAAATTAAAGATGATACAAATAGATGGAGAGATATACCATGTTCTTATTGGATTGGAAGAATCAACATTGTGAAAATGACTCTAATACCCAAAGCAATCTACAGATTCAATGCAATCCCTATCAAACTACCACTGGCATTTTTCACAGAAGTAGAACAAAAAATTTCACAATTTGTATGGAAACACAAAAGACCCTGAATAGCCAAAGCAATCTTGGAAATGAAAAACAGAGCTGGAGGAATCAGGCTCCCTGGCTTCAGACTATACTACAAAGTTACAGTAATCAAGACAGTATGGTATGGTACAAAAACAGAAATACAGATCCATGGAACAGGATAGAAAGCCCAGAGATAAACCCACACATATATGGTCTCATTATCCTTGATAAAGGAGGCAAGAATGTACAATGGAGAAAAGACAGCCTCTTCAATAAGTGGTGCTGGGAAAACTGGACAGCTACATGTAAAAGAATGAAATTAGAACACTCCCTAACACCATACACAAAAATAAACTCAAAATGGATTAAAGACCTGAATGTAAGGCCAGACATTATAAAACTCTTAGTGGAAAACATAGGCAGAACACTCTATGACATAAATCACAGCAAGAACCTCTCTGACCCACCTCCTAGAGAAATGGAAATAAAAACAAAAATAAACAAATGGGACCTAATGAAACTTAAAAGCTTTTGCACAGCAAAGGAAACCATAAACAGGATGAAAAGACAACCCTCAAATGGGAGAAAACATTTGCAAATGAAGCAAAGGACAAAGAATTAATCTCCAAAATTTACAAGCAGCTCATGCAGCTCAGTTTCAAAAAAACAAACAACCCAATCCATAAATGGGCAGAAGACCTAAATAGACATTTCTCCAAGGAAGATATACAGATTGCCAACAAACACATGAAAGAATGCTCAACATCATTAATCATTAGAGAAATGCAAATCAAAACTACAATGAGATATCATCTCACACCAGTCAGAATGACCACCATCAGAAGATCTACAAACAATAAATGCTGGAGAGGGTGTGGAGAAAAGGGAACCCTCTTGCACTGTTGGTGGGAATGTTAATTGATATAGCCACTATGGAGAGCAGTATGGAGGTTCCTTAAAAAACTAGAAACAGAACTACCATACGACCCAGCATTCCCACTACTGGGTATATACCCTGAGAAAACCATAATTCAAAAAGAGTCATGGGGCTTCCCTGGTGGCACAGTGGTTGAGAGTCAGCCTGCCGATGCAGGGGACACAGGTTCTTGTCCCAGTCCAGGAAGATCCCACATGCCATGGAGCGGTAGGACCTGTGAGCCATGGCTGCTGAGCCTGTGCATCCGGAGCCTGTGATCCACAATGAGAGAGGTCACAACAGTGAGAGGCCAGTGTACTGCAAAAAAAAAAAAAAAAAAAAAAGAGTCATGTACCAAAATGTTCTTTGAAGCTCTATTTACAATAACCAGGACATGGAAGCAATCTAAGTGTCCATCAACAGATGAATGGTAAAAGAAGATGTGGCACATATATACAATGGAATATTACTCAGCCATAAAAAGAAACGAAATTGAGTTATTTGTAGTGAGGTGGATGGATGTAGAGTCTGTCATACAGAGTGAAGTAAGTCAGAAAGAGAAAAATAAATACTGTATGCTAACACATATATATGGAATCTTAAAAAAATGGTCATCTTAGTGGCAAGACAGGAATAAAGACACAGACCTACTAGAAAATGGCTTGAGAATATGGGGAGGGGGAAGTGTAAGCTGGGACATAGTGAGAGAGTGGCATGGACATACATTACCAAATATAAAATAGATAGTTAGTGGGAAGCAGCTGCATAGCACAGGGAGATCAGCTAGGTTCTTTGTGACCACCTAGAGGGGTGGGATAGGCAGGGTGGGAGGGAGGGAGATGTAAGAGGGAAGAGAAATGGGGACATATGTATATGTATAACTGATACACTTTGTTATAAAGCAGAAACTAACACACCATTGTAAAGCAACTATACTGCAATAAAGGTGTTTAAGAAAAAAAAAGATGTGGTACATATATAATGGAATATTACTCAGCCATAAAAAGGAACGAAATTGGGTCATTTGTAGAGATGTGGATGGACCTAGAGACTGTCATACAGAGTGAAGTAAGTCAGAAAGAGAAAAACAAATATCATATATTAATGCATATATGAGGAATCTAGAAAAATATTACAGATGATCTGGTTTGCAAAGCAGAAATAGAGACACAGATGTAGAGAACAAATGTATGGAACCAAGGGGCGAAAGGGGAAGGGTGGGATGAATTGGGAGATTGGGATTGACATATATACATTAATATATATAAAATAGATAACTAATGAGAACCTGCTGTATAGCACAGGGAACTCTACTTCACTTTGCTGTACAGTAGAATGTAACACAACATTGTAAAACAACTATACCCCAATAAAACCTAAAAAAACAAAAAACAAAACAAAACAAAACAAAAAAACAAGTAGGTGACCGACTATCCTGGTTGCCTGGGACTAAGCAGTTTTCTGGAATGCAGGACTTTCAGTGCTAACTCCCAGGAAGTCCTGGGGAAAACTGGGATGAGCTAATTATCTTAAATGAGGGTCAAGTCCCTCTAGGAAGGAATAATCAGTGCAGGAGATGGGTCTTTCCAGGGGTGGAGGATTTTTTCCAGCTTTATTAAGGTATTTGTATAAGGTTAAGGTGACAACATGATGATGTGATACACATATATATAGCAAAATGTTTAGCACTATAAGGTTAGTAAACACATGCTTCACCTCACATAATTACCATTTTTTTGTTGTTATGGTGAGATAATTTAAAATCTACTCTCATAGAAACTTTCAAGTATACAATACAATATTGTTAAGTATAATCACTGTGCTATACATTATATCACTGGAACTTACTTCTTTTATAACTGGAAGCTTGTACCCTTTGACCAACAGACATCTCCTCATTTGCCCCCATCCTGGAGGACTTAAAAATGCACATAAAGAGCATTTGGAGCCTTATTTGCTTAATAGAAAACATTAAAAAAATAAAAACTTCTTAACCTTTAGAGATTAAGAATCTGGGTTGGAGAGTGGGAAAAGGGAGGAATTTAAGGGTGCGTGTGTGTGAGTGTGTGTGTGTGTGTGTGTGTGTGTGTGTGTGTGTGTGTGTGTGTTGAGGAAGGTAGTTGTCATAGGAGAGGAAAGCTTGCATGCTGCTCACCTCTCAGGAAGCTGTTACTTGCCTGCGCAGGGGTGGGACTAGGGTGAGTCAGGTGAGGTACTTGCCTCAGGTGCAGAATTTGAGGAGATGCCAAAACAGTCAGCAATCAAGATGCATAGTATTTTAATGCAATATTAAAAAAACGAAATTGGCAATCTATAGCCCACAGGGCAGCCACCTGTTATGATAAATAAAGAACGAAGGCCAGTATTAGAGTGAGACAGTGAGGCAGAATTGGATCCTGTCTTTATGCAAAATATTGCTATTTTCTTCATCATGGACATTTTTCCACAGAAGACATACAGATGGTCAATAGGTACATGAAAAAATGCTCAGCATCATTAATCATCAGGGAATGCAAATCAAAACCACAATGAGATATCACCTCTCACCTGTTAGAGTGGCTATTATCAAGATGACAAAGAGATAACAAGTGTTGACAAGGATGTGGAGAAAAGGGAACCCTCCTGCACCATTGGTAGGAATGTAAATTGGTGCAGCCACTATGGAAAACAGTATGGAGGCTCCTCAAAAAATTAAAAACAGAACTACCATATGACCCAGCAATCCCACTTCTGGGCATTTATCCAAAGAAAACAAAAACACTAACTCTAAAAGAAATATGCACCCCTATGCTCATTACACCATTATTTACAATATCCAGGCTATGGAAGCAACCTAAGTGTCCACTGACGAATGAAAGGATAAAGAAGATGTGGTATATTTTTACAATGGAATATTATTCCACATAAAAAAGAGTAAAATCTTGCCATTTTTGATGACATAGATGGCCTTTGAGGGCATTATGCTCAGTGAGATAAGTCATACAGAGAAAGAAAAATACTGTATGATATCTCTTATGTGGAGAATCTACAAAAAATTTAGTGATGTTGAACATCTTTTCATGTGCCTCTTGGCCATCTGTATGTCTTCTTTGCAGAAATGTCTATTTAGGTCTTCTGCCCATTTTTTTACTGGGTTGTTTGTTTTTTTGATATTGAGCCGCATAAGCTGTTTGTAAATTTTGGAGACTAATCACTTGTTGGTCGCATTGTTTGCAAATATTTTCTCCCATTCTGTGGGTTGTCTTTTTGTTTCGTTACAATGAGATATCACCTCACACCATTCAGAATGGCCATCATCAAAAAACCTACAAACAATAAATGCTGGAGAGGGTGTGGAGAGAAGGCAACCCTCCTACACTGTTGGTGGGAATGTAAATTGGTGCAGCCACTATGGAGAATAGCATGGAGGTTCCTTAGAAAAACAAAAAATAGAGCTACCATATGATCCAGCAATCCCAGTCCTGGGCATATATCTGGAGAAAAACGTGGTTTGAAAGGATAAATGCATCCCAGTGTTCATAGCCAAGACATGGAAGCAACCATCAACAGATGAATGGATAAAGAAGATGTGGCACATATATACAATGGAATATTACTCAGCCATAAAAAGAAATGAAACTGAGTTATTTGTAGTGAGGTGGATAGACCTGGAGTCTGTCATACAGAGTGAAGTAAGTCAGAAGGAGAAAAACAAATACCGTATGCTAACACATATATATGGACTCTAAGAAAAAAAATGTCATGAAGAGATTAGTGGTAGGACAGGAATAAAACACAGACCTACTAGAGCATGGACTTGAGGATATGGGGACGGGGAAGGGTAAGCTGTGACGAAGTGAGAGAGTGGCAGGGACATATATACACTACCAAATGTAAATTAGATAGCTAGTGGGAAGCTACCGCATAGCACAGGGAGATCACCTCTGTGCTTTGTGACCACCTAGAGGGGTGGGATAGGGAGGGTGGGAGAGAGGGTGATGCAAGAGGGAAGAGATATGGGAACATATGTATATGTATAATTGATTCACTTTGTTGTAAAGGAAAAACTAACACACTATTGTAAAACAGTTATACTCCAATAAAGATGTTAAAAAAAAAAGAATGAAATAATGCCATTTGCAGCAACATGGATGGACCTGGAGATTATCGTACTAAGTGAAGTAAGTCAGATGGGGAAAGATATATGATACCGCTTATATGTGGAATCTAAAAAAAATGATACAAATGAACTTACAAAACAGAAGCAAACTCACAGACTTAGAGAAAGAACTTATGGTTACCAGGGGGGAAGGGTGGGAGGGAGGGATAGACTGGGAGTTTGGGATTGACATGTACACGTTGCTATATTTAAAATAGATAACCAACAAGAACCTACTGTATAGCACAGGGAACTCTGCTCAATATTCTGTAATAACCTAAATGGGAAAATAATTTGAAAAAGAATAGATACATCTATATGTATAACTAAATCACTTTGCTGTACACTTGAAACTAATACAACATTGTTAATCAATTATACTCCAATATAAAATTTTTTAAAAACCCACCAAACTCATAGATACAGAGAATGGATTGATGGAGGTTTCTAGAAGCAGGGGTAGGGGGTGGGAAAAATGGTGAACTGCTTTTTTTAAAAAATAAATTGAATAATTAATAATAATAATAAATAAAAGTCAGACTAGTGGTTACTCTGTGGTAGTATAGACTTTGGGAATGTTTGGGGGTGTAAAAAATATTTCATTAAGCTGTTATTTATCTTAATTTCTGAGATTTTGGCACTACCTTAAATTTTGTGCTCTAGTGAGAGCCTCACTTGCTTCACCCTAGTTCTGATACCGAGCAGGACCCTGTGGGGCTCCTGGGCACAAAAGCCTTTCCGTGTCCCCCATTTCTTGATTATAGGAAATAGGCTTCATTCAGCCTCCATGACATTCCCTGAGTTCCAATGGGGCAGGTTCAAACAGATGCTAATTAGGGAAGGGAGGGGATGCAGAGACAAGGGAGGAACAGTCAAAAATAGTGCAGCGCTGGGGCAGGGTCCTGGTTCCCCCTCAAGGGACACACATAACAATATCTTTAAGCTGTTTTGCAGACACTGAAAGCCCCACCAGGTGGGAGAAGTTAACTGTCCGCTGCCCACAAGCACGCAGACCCCAGACCAGTTGGAACCAGAAGGTTGATAATGCTGACTGCTACCTACCTCACCACCAACCAATCAGAAGAATGTCCACCAGCTGACCATGCCCTCTTTGAACCATTACTATAAAATGTCTCACTACCCCCTCCAGGTTGGAACACACAGCTTTTGAGGGCATTAGCCCACTGTGGCCCCTTTGCCTGGCAAAGCAATAATGTTATTTTTTTCTACTTCACCCAAATCTCTGTCTCTGAGATTTAATTCAGTGTTGGGGTACAGAGGCCAGATTCGGCTTCAGTTCTCCCACCTTATTTGGAAAACCCCATTTCCTAACAGTAGCCAGAAGCTGTTTGCCACCCTCTTGAAGGTCTTAGGCCTCCTTTGCTGGTGTGGTACGCCTTTCTCCCACCTTCTGTGGGCTTTGCTCCTAATGGCCTGCGCTTTTGACCTTCTGCAGAGGCCCGTCCTTGGACTGCTGAGGCCAGAAGTGCCTGAAGATTTTTGTCCTTGGGGTGACGCTTAGCCAATGTCTGACAGATACAGAAATACAAAAACTCAGCTTGCTTGCCTCCGGCCCTCCTAAACTCTGAAGAGCAGTTTTTGCCTCGGAGCTCTGTGCAGTAACAGCTGAGGCTGGAGCATCACCTAAACTCCCATCCTTGCTTGGCACTGTCCCCTGCTCCCTTCCCAGTTTCTCTCAGGAGCACCTTCTGTATAAATCACATCTGCCTGAGTTCTCATCCCAGAGGCTGCTTCTGGAAGAATCCCACCACTTAGTAAAACTTAAGAGCCCAAACTTAAGACCCCGTAGAACTCTTGTTTTTTTTCAGGTTCTGCCTATGAAGTAAGGTTTCCTTAGCAACGAGATTCATCGCTATGGCAACTGTGAGTCATGGTTACCAAGGGAAACTCGACTTTCTGAAAAGAGAGATCGGCACTCATTGCTTATCTTGGTATTTTTTTCCCCCTCAATTCTACTTTTTCTCTCCATGGCAGTTGTGTGTGGGCTGTAGGGTTCTTTGCTTCTCTTAAAATGGTTCCTTTTAATGAAACTTGCATGAAATGTATCAGGCATGTGACTGGAGAGACCACTGCTTGGTTGCCCCTTGAGAGTGCCATGGCCCCAGCTAGATGCCAGGGTGCAGGGCACACAGAGATGTGGTTGGTCCGCAGAGTGAGGTCAAGACATAAAACAGCCCAGTGTTCCATAGCCAGTCCACTCTGCAGACTCTCCCCTGAAGTACCCAGGGAAGGGGGTGGCTGAGGGTGGGTACAATTGTAGCACCTCAATATATGAAGCTTTACCATAATTTCAAATTGATGTTTCAGTGAAGGATGTTGGTACCTATGTAATGATTTTTAAGTCAAAAGGACCTATAAAAAGCAGCTAGCTCTTTGTATAAGGCTTTGTTCTCCGTGATGGTAAACTGTTTTTGTTTTTTCCTGAATGGGTCTCTCTCTTCAGGGCTGACATTGTGTGTGGTCTCCTGCTAGCTCAGGCTGCCTTGGCTGATGAGGAGGGCTAGCAGACTGGCAGGTGCCCTCTTGCCATTCTGTCCTGCTGCCTGCTGGTTTCTCAGGAGAGAAGTGCAGTGCTGGGGTCAGGGCTGAGAGAATGGAGACACCTTGCTGGCTTTATTTTTAAAAAGCAACACAAAAGCCCTCCATTATTCTAAAAAGCCTTTCTCTTTCCTGTTCCGCTCTCTGTTTCCATGGAAATGGAGCTAGTCACCAGCCAGTAAGTCAATGGCTGCAATGGTTGTATATTGTTCTTTGTTCTCTTCTTCGTGGAAGAAAAACACCTTGATTTGTATTTGTCCTCTTCGTCAGTGACAAGGTACTGTCATTGTAAAGCCCCAGATCAGACACTGAGTCATGACTGGAGCCAAGGAGAGGAGAATGCACAGGCTTTCAGAAGAAAGGCCCTCTTCTTCCTCTTTGCCACCAAGCCCTGGAATAAATGCATCAGGGACTGAGATGGGGGAGGGGGACAGAGTTGATCCAGTTCCCCTAACCACTAAGTTCAACCAGGAGACTCTTTGATGGAGGTGCTCCCTGGCTTGACATCGAGACTTAGCTGTTTGGCTGGTTGTTCCCTTGGGGAAGAAATAACTCAGGGTGAGTCCATATTGAGGCAGAGTAGATTAGTGCCGGTGTAGTGAGCACCACTGACATCCCACCCAGACCCCTCCCATTCCTTTTACAAATACTGTGTGCCCATCCCCCAGCATCTGCAGACTTTGCTGCTCATGACTGGCACCGAGGACCTTCAGAGGCTTGTCCCTGGGCACAAGAGTCACTTCTTCTGTATAGATGTAATTTGATTACATCTGCAAGACCCTATTTCCAAATAAGGTCATACTCACAGATGCTGAGGGTTAAGATTTCACCACATGTTTTGGGAAGACACAACTGAACTCACATTGCAGTGCTATCTTTGTATAGGTTTTTCCTCTCTGATAAGATGACATTTGACCAAAGACCTGGAGATAGTGAAAGGGTCAGCCAGAGTGAGCTATGTAGTTATTAAGAAGAACAGTAGGTGCAAAGGCCCTGAGGCAGGAGCAGGCTTGGTAGAGTCCAGGAGCATCAAAGAGGCTGGTGTTTCTAGAATAGAGTGAGCAAGGGGGGAGCGAGGTGGTAGGAGACAGGTCAGAAAGGTAGCAGAGGACTAGATTGTGTAGAGTCTGATACACACCATGGAGAGGACTTTGGCTTTGACCCTGAGAAAGATGGGAGCCACCGAAGGGTCATGAGCAGAGGAGGGATGTGATCTGACTTATGATTTTCAAAGATCCCTCAGGCTGATATGTGGAGAATAGACTGAAGGGAAGGGATGGGGGAAACAGAATGTCCAGAGAGGAGGCTGTGGTAAAAACCTGGGTGAGAGGTGATACTGACTTGGACCCGACTTGTAGCCTGGAAGGTGGCAAGTAGCTGAATTTTAGGCATATTTGGAAGGTAGAGCCCAGCACAGCAACTGCTCATTTACCCTCTCAGCAACATAGTGAGGTAAGCACTTATTATCCCCAGTTTACAAACAAGCAAACCAAGGCTTGTTTTATTTTATTTATTTGCTTTAGTTTCTTTTTATCATTCTTGGTTCCAAGATATAAGTCATATGACAAATCAGAAGGGCTGTCTGAGTCTTAGAAGCAGAAGAGAAATTAAGTAAGGGGTGATCTGTTCAGAATGTCAGTGTGGAAAATAATCAATGAAGTTGCTCCATATTTGGATATTTGAATGAGTAACTCTAAGTTTTAGTCTCTCAGTTGTGTATGATCTGAAGCATGAAGAGATATCAATCACAGGTCACTTGACCAGGATGAGAAGCCTATCATATCACCTCTGTCTGCATGGTCTCCTCACCCATTTTCTTTTATACTAGACTCCCTCTTTTACCAAATATGTGTAAACTTAGTATTGCTGGTATCTCCCACTACTGAAAGAGCCCTAGGCCTGTTTTAATCAGAAAGCTTAATAAGCTTGCCCAGAGTCACCCAGCTGCTAGTATGAGGTAGAATGAGGCCTGGCACCTAAGTCTGTCCAACACTGGCACCGAGGCCTTAACAACCATGGTAAAAGTTCAACATCCCCTTTGCTGTCACGCTGCCTGGCTGTGGGCTGACAATGTGGCCTGTGGGTAGAAAAGAGTCTGTAGTGGGTTGGATGACGGCCCTCAAAAAGTCATGTCCACACCCTAACTCCCAGAACCTGTGGTGTAACCTTATTTGGAAAAAGGGTCTTTGCAGATATAATTAAGTTAAGGACTTTAAATGAGGAGATTATCTTGAGTGCACCTGAAATCCAATGACAAGTGTCCTTATAAGAGACAGAAGAGAAGACATATGAGCTGAGGAAACTGGAGATTATCTAAACTCTCCGAACTCCATTTTCCTCATCTCTACTTTGCAGGGGAATAACATAGTCCTTTCTGGGTTCTGGGGAAGATTAAATTAAATAATGTCTTGAAGTGCTTGTAGGGCTGAAGGACAGAGCCAGCTGGCCACCGGCTTGGGACACCGCCCTGTCACGATTAGGCTCAGGATGAAGCAGGTGTCCTCAGAAGGAAGCGAAAATTGAGCTAAATTATCAAATGAAGTATTCTTAGAAGCCATTTAAGTCTTAGACTATTATCTGGTCACTTTATTTTTTTTTATTTTTAAAAAATTAATTAATTAATTTAGTTTTGGCTGTGTTGGGTCTTCGTTTCTGTGCGAGGGCTTTCTCTAGTTGCGGTGAGCGGGGGCCACTCTTCATCGCGGTGTGCGGGCCTCTCACTATCGCGGCCTCTCTTGTTGTGGAGCACAGGCTCCAGACACGCAGGCTCAGTAGTTGCGGCTCACGGGCCTAGTTGCTCCGTGGCATGTGGAATCTTCCCAGACCAGGGCTTAAACCCATGTCCCCTGCATTGGCAGGCAGACTCTCAACCACTGCACCACGAGGGAAGCCCTATCTGGTCACTTTAAACTTATTCTTATTGGAATACATATTAATGATATGCATTAGTACAATTAATTACTTCTTCTTAGCTTAAGCAAATTAGTGTGGATTTACATGACAAGCAAGAAAAAAGTAAGAGTGTTACGTGCAGGATATCGGAACCCCCGTTGTGTGTGCGCAGGAATGGCTGTGATTTGAGGTGAGCGGGGAGAGTCTCCTTGTGCTATATGCCAAACTGAAAAATCTTAAAAAGCGCTGACATTTCCTTCCTTAAAAGCTTTCTGAAGACTGTTGTACATTCATTTGGCAGAATGGTTTAGGGAGAGAAAGTTGTCAGATAAAGTGCTGTCAGGAGCCAGATGATTTGATTGGCACTTTGCTACCTCTCAGGGAACAAGGTCTTCATGAGACCGGGCAAGGGGCTAGGGTGGTGGTTTGAAAACATGTCCACAAATTCATGAAGCCTCCTCCCATTAAGAGGTGGAGTTTAACTGCCTCCCCCTTGACCATAGGCCAGCTTTAGTGACTTGCTTCTAAGGAACAGGATGCAGTGTTGTTTCCCAGTCTATGTCAGAAAATTCAATACCCCTTCTGTGTGGTTCTCTCTCTCTCAGGACACACATCTTTGGATCTCTGGGCCATCATGTAATAAGTCCGGCTACCCTGAAGTCGCCATGCTGGAGAGACCACGTGGAAATAGAGATGTTTAAGGAGCCCCAGGTGTTCCAGGCTCCAGTAGTTTGAGTTCTTGCAGTCCATGCAGACCTGTGAGTGAAGAGGCCTTTGAGATGTCCTCATCTCTGGCCAAAATCTGGCTGCAACTACATGAGACACCCTGAGTGAGAAACCACCAAGCTGAACTCAGTCAACCCCCAGTCCGGGAGAGAAAGTAACAAATGATTGTTGTCGTTCTACATCACTAAGTTTGGGGTAGTTTGTTATCCAGCAATAGATAACTGGAACAGAAGAGTGTATTTGGATGGTGACTTGGGGGGAGGCGGAAGGATAAGGAAAATGAATGGGGTAGTGGAGGTGTGATGGGCTGTAGTGGTTGGGGACATTGCAGCTGGAGAGCTCTGTTTCACCAGTGAAATTAGCCATATTTGTTATTCATTCATTCACTCAAGTTTATTGAGGCCCTACTTTGCTAGACACTGAGTATATAGAGAGAAACAAGATCCAGTGTCTTCCCTTAAGAAGCTTATAATCTAGTAAGGTAAACTAGGGAAACAGACACAATCATCCGAGATGTACATTATATAGAAGTAGCATAGGAAATGAAAAATCATTTTTATCTGGGAGGGGTACAGGGATACCAGGGAGTCAGGGAATGCTTCTTCAAGGTCAGAGTTTTGAGGAATGAATAGAAGTAGAGGTAGATTTACTGTGAAGCGAATGAATTTTAAGCTATAGGGCCCCCTACATGCATGGGCTCTTTCCAAGGCCCTAGGATGGGCCATAGTAATATACACATACAGTTCTATATTTTTGCAAAAATTTAAAAAGTAAGATAATTTTAAACTGCAATTTCTGAAGACCTTATGTTAGTTAAGGTTCTCCAGAGAAACAGAATATTTATTTATTTGTTTGTTTTATTTTTGTTTGTTATAAGGAATTGGCTCAAGTGATTGAAAAGTCCCAAGATCTGCAGTTGCCAGCTGGAGACCCAGGAGAACTGGTAGTATAGTTTCAGTCGGAGTCCAAAGGCCTGAGAGCCAGGAGAGCTAATGGTATAAATTCCACTCCAAGGGCAGGAGAAGACCACCAGCCCAGCTCAAGGGTCAGGCAAACATAGCTTCCTCTTACTCAAACTTTTTGTTCTACAAACCTTCAACTGATTGGATAGGACCCATACATATTAGGGAGGACAATCTGCTTTACTCAGTTACCAATTTAGAATTTTTTAAAATTTTTATTGAAGTATAGTTGATTTGCAATGTTGTGTTAGTTTTTGGGGTACAGCAAAGTGATATGATATATATATGTATATATGTGTATATATGTGTATATATATATATATTCTTTTTTCAGATTCTCTTCCATTATAGGTTATTACAAGATATTGAGTACAGTTCCCTGTGCTATACAGTAGGTCCTTGTTGCTTTTCTATTCTATATATAGTAGTATGTGTATGTTAACCAATTCAAATGTTAATCTCAACCAAAAACTCCCTCACAGACACACCCCAAATAATGTTTGACCAAATGTTTGGACACTCCATAGCTCAGTCAAGTTGACACATAAAATTAACCATCACAAACCTCTGTCTTGTTTCATTCTGACTTTTACTCCATGACACTTCCCCTCATGTTAGGTGGTGTCAGATAGTATTGGAGTGGTGTCTAATTCTGAGGATCTAACTAAGGGGAAGTTGAGATGAGGTTACATTTAGTTTGGGTTTAGTGGGATAAAAACTGACAAGTTGTATAAAGTCACTTCTGTGTACAGTTAAGTTATTGCTAGCCATCCTGGTGTAGGAATAGCTTCAAGGAGTACCTTTACCATCCACTGTGTAGATTCCCTTGGCATTGTGATATGGAAGATCAGGCACTGAGATTGTGTCATGATATGAACGTATTCTTGTATCCAGCACCAGAGTTACATGGGTAGCATAGAGAAACATTTGTGTTTCGATGGAAAACTATGCATTGTCTAGGGGACACTGCTCTTAATTATCAGTTTCTGATTCTATGGCATAAATTGCAGATAAACTACAGCAATGTGAAAATAATTCTTGTCTAAAGACATGCAAATTCTGTCCTATCTGGTAAAAGGTTCAGCTGACTTCCCTAACTCCTGTAGAAAAACTGGATTATAAAGTCTCTTAAAAACCTCTGTTCTGATCAGCTTGCAAAGACAAATAAGCACTTATGTAAGTTGGATAGTCCCCAAATTACCAAAAAATAAGGAAATTGAACTTCTGATACTTTAAATGTGCCAGAAGAAAAAAATTCTTACAGAAACTCATTCAAAAATGTTTAAGAATCCAATTTCTTAATCTAGGTAAATCTTTGGTAAATAAGACTAATTTACTGTTTGGTAAAATAAAAACAGTTGCATCTTCTCTATGAGTGTTAAGTATAATATAAGCACACACTTTATTCTACTTAGGTATGTTCTTCTTGACTTATGAAGATTTAGTGACCAAATAAACTAGCATTATTGTTTACGTTTGTGAAAAATATAAATTTGTGTTTCACTAAATTGAATTGTTATTCTCATAAGTTTTATTTCAACAGAAATTATGCTTCGTAGTATGCCTACTCGAGATAATTCCCAAGATTTTTAGGATACTCAAAAATTGGATTGTTATTAAATTGATAATTAATAGATGTTCATTGGATACCTAGATCATTTCTAAATAAGTTAGAATACTGAAAAAGTGGTCAGTAAGCATAACTTTAAGTTTATATCCTTTTGTTTCTTATTTTTATGTGCCATAGAGAGGCTATATCTTTGGGTCTGTTAAGTAATGTGTTGATTTTTGCCACATTGAGAGTTTGTATAAAGAATGTGTGTGACTATAGAAAGTTGTGTTAACACGTATTCATGAGCTCTAAAATCCTCACATACAAGTTCCTCTACCCTCTTATATCATCTGACTGGAGACTGTAAATTAAATTGACAAAAGACAGATTAACAGAAGAAAAAACAGAGTTTATTTGTGCATGCAACATGCATGCATGTGGGAGAACTCTTGATGAGTAACTCAAACGGGTGGTTAGAATTTGAGGCTATATACCAACTTAGTAAGTGATCAGGAGAGCGAGAACGGGCACTTTTCAGAAGAACAATTTTCAGGAGAACAAACAGTAGTTAAAGTTTGTGATGATATTTGTCTATACAGGTATGAGTGGTCTCCTTCATGGACCATAAAATTCTCCTGGAGAAGGAATTTGGGGTAGGTTTTATTAGCATTCTCCCTTCTGGGAGTAGATCCAACCCGAAGAGGAATTTATGGCAGCCTTATTTCATAGAAGTTCCTGCTTTTAGTCAAATAAGGGAAGTTCTGAGAGAGTTTGGTTTTTTTTCCCCCTGCATCTGTTGAATCTCAAAAGTCTTCAGCTTAAAATAATCTTTATACCAACTCTGGGTTTCCTAGTAGGTCCTCATAGTTATAATGAATATAGATGGTTGAAACTCCACTTGGGAGTAATAGTTTCAGAGAAATACACGTGTGGACATGCTTCTGTATTTCAAGGAAAATAGTAGTTTTGCCTTAAAAACAGCAGTTCTCAGAGTTTTGCTTGTTTTTTTTGGGGGGTGTCCTCCCAAACTCTTTATACTCTTCAACCTTGTTGAGGGCCCCAAAGGGGTTGTTTGTTGTTGCTGTTTTTCTGGGTTCTAACTAATGATATTTACTGTATTGGAAACTGAAAGTAAAACATTGCTTAAGTGTGTAAATTCTTATTGATTTATTTAAAGACATTAATGATGAACACATTGCATGTTAACAACATCTTAGTATTATTACTAAATTAGTTCTGGCCTTAGACCCTCTGAGATCTGCCCTAAAGTAAAGTGTCAGTGTTAGTTTATTCCAGAACATGAACAAGCTTAACGAAGGACAAAACTTGGAAAGTGAACTTTATTTGCCTTAGTTTAGAATACTTGAGTCTGAAAAGCTATGAAATGTGTTAAAATCTGAGCAAAGTTTCCTCAGTTTTGATGGGCTTGTTTTTTGTTTTGTTTTGTTTTTTGGTTCACTTTTTGCCTTTACCTGTGGTATGAATGATTACTTTTTCTCTGTACTCTGCCTAGATGACAATTTTCTATGCTGTATGTTGACTTTATTATGCTTTTGCTTGTTTAAGAAAATGAACAAAAGTTCCTTACTTATTAAAGAGCTAAAATTCATTAGTCATGTTAAAGTCTATATATTTTTTAAATGTTTTCTTCTCACTTTGGTTAAATAGGTAACTGAGTATGGCTTCTTAACCTCCCATGATCCCATCTTAATCGTGTCTAAAATTTCTCTGATAACTTTTTTGACTTTTGCCGTCTCTAGACCAAATCCTAACAAAATAAAATAAAACTTTAAGAATAACTTTTTACACCTAAAAGGTCTCATATTTCCCCAAGGGCTCCTGCAAACTACAAAGATTTGTTCTTTCACCTTATAAAAGAGACTTGTTAGACATAATTAGGACCTAGAGTCTGTCATACAGAGTGAAGTAGGTCGAAAGAGAAAAACAAATACCGTATGCTAACACATATATATGGAATCTAAAAACAAAAAAAAAATGTCATGAAGAGACTAGGGTTAGGACGGGAATAAAACACAGATTTACTAGTGCATGGATTTGAGGATATGGGCAAGGGGAAGGGTTTGCTGTGACGAAGTCAGAGAGTGGCAGGGACACATATACACTACCAAACGTAGGGTGGATATCTTGTGGGAAGCAGCCGCATGGCACAGGGAGATAAGCTAGGTGGTTTGTGACCACCTAGAGGGGTGGGATAGGGAGGGTGGGAGGGAGGGAGATGCAAGAGGGAAGAGATATGGGAACATATGTATATGTATAACTGATTCACTTTGTTGTAAAGCAGAAAGTAACACACCATTGTAAAACAGTTATACTCCAATAAAGATGTTTAAAAAAAAAGAAATAGTTAGGTTTATTTGATAAGTTACTATTGATGAGTTGCATGAAGAGTTGTCAAATCAGAAGAGATGCTTAGCTTTCTCTAGGTTAAATTGGCATAGGTAAATTTTTTAATAAAAGTATTTTAGAATTTGGACATTGTTTGGGAAGTTCCTAGAAATATGTCAATGCCCTCACTCTCTAGAATACGATTCTGTATCCTAGAGCCTTGAGGTTGCTTTGTGACATGACATTAGTCAATAACAGTATAGTGTCACCAGCCATAATTTTGGGTGTTATTTTAAAATGCTTCTTTGGCCACAGTCCTTCTTTTTACATTTAAATTTAGGCAATGGTTTTCAATTAAAGGTGCCCATTGGACTTACCTATGGAGTTTAATACAGATGTCTAGGACCTACTCCAGACTCATGGAATCTCTTTACTTGATATTCTTGATATATTCTTGGTATATTCATGATATATTATTTTTAAGATTACTATATGATATGATATAATATTATACCATATTGACATTGTATTATATTATATATTATGCCTCAATATTTTTTCTCTGTAAAATGTTTATCCATTTTTATAAATCAGATGCAATGTTCATTGTCTTCCTTGAAAATAGTCTTAATCATAATACTTATAGACATTTTATCTAGAAGTTTTTGGATTGGCTTTTTTATTCTGTTTTTCATGCCACAGAAATAAACACATTTCCTTATCAGTTGCATTATTCTTACTATGAACTCTTGTCAGATCTTTCACTTTTGAAAATTATCAGTAGTAAATTAAATGCAGCTATTTTGAGTCTCTGTCATCTACAGATAATTTTTTTTCAGTTGTTGTTTTTTTATTCTGATGTTTCTCAGAAGGTACTGCAATCAGCACAGGCCAAACTTCTTGTCTTCAAGAAAGAAGGAATGTCTCAGAGTCTTATGGACAAGGACTCTACTGGGTACTTCAGAGAAGAGACTCTTGGCTACAGGCTTCCTGTGGCATCACTTTGAAAACTCTGAGACCATACCAGTGGGCTGAATTAGTCAAGGTAGGCTCTAACCCAAGATACAGAGGAACAAGAATTACGCATAACCAAATGTACTGAAGAGAGATGACAGTTTTGTTTGGACTATTACTGATTATTTTTAAAAATATTTTATTTTATATTGGAGTAGAGTTGATTAACAATGTTGTGTTAGTTTCAGGTGATGTTTGCTGTAGTCTGAATGTTTATGTCCCCTCCCCCCTAAATTCATGTGTTGACACTTAACCCCCAGTGTGATGGTATTAGGAGGTGGGGCCTTTGGGAGGTGATTAGTTCATGAGGGTGGAGGCCTCAAGGATGGAATCAGTGCCTTCATAAAAGAGACCCCAGAGAGCTAGTTTGCCCTTTCCACCATGTGAGGACACAGTGAGAAGAAGCCCATCTATGAGCAAGTGGGACCTCATCAGACTCTGAATCGCTGGTGTCTTGATCTTGGACTTTCCAGCCTCCAGAACTGTGAGAAATTTCTGTTGTTTATAAGCTACCTAGTCTATGATATTTTGTTATAATAGCTTGAACAACTAAGGCAGTGTTCTATTTTCTATTTATAAGGAAGCCCTTTCTCTTTCTTCTTAAGATATCTGTAACCCATAACGATTTGGCAGATTCTGCTTTTGAAAACTGAAATGAAACATTTGTAAAAGATATTTTGTCCTCTCTGTTTGACTCCCTTCAGAATTCAGAAACTTTTATTGAGTCTTCTTCCTTTTTATGGCAATATCATTATTTGCATAGATTGTACCTGTTTTTTTAAAAACCAGAATATAATTGGAAAAAAATTGGTCATGCAACCAAGGCCTTCCTTGAAATGTCATGTTTGAGAATGATGTTCATTTAATCAGGTATGACCAGCCCATTATGAGGAACTAGGTTGGCTTTATGGAGCCAGTGCTGACAAAGACCTCTGGGAAAAACTGGCCTAGTACCTGGCTCACATGGTCCCAGCCTTAGAAGCAGTGAGGAAGCCATTTCCTGGCTGTCTCCAGAAACTTAGGATAATTTGGGGGAACATCAAGAAAAAAGGTATTTACTCAACTTTATGGGTTCGGCTGGTGACCGGAACCCATAACCTGGTAGCAAGGGTTTCTTGGCGTGGCTTCTTAACTTCAGCACAGCAAATAAGAAGAGGCATTTAAAAGTCAAATCTGAGATTCCTTATGAAAATTTCCAGCAAACTTAAAGAAGGCTTATTATGTGGTGGGTTAACCCTCTTGCTGCATCTATGTAAGTAATCAGGCCACACCTAATGAGACCAACCTTATTTTATGATCATGAATAGTCTTTATTATCTTTATTTGAGATTATTTTTGATGTCAAGTGGGGAGACTGTAACAGAAAAAGTGCTTCAGTGGAAAACTATGCTTTGTCTAAAGGACATTCCATGAGGTTATCAGATTCTGGGAGCCATTTTACAACTCTATAAATTGTAAATACAGTAACAGCAATACAAAATAACTCTTGGCCATAGACATGTAAATTCTGTTCTGCCCTGGAGAGGTTCAACTGATCTCCCTCCCTGACTGTGGGTAAAACCAGTTCTGCCTCCATTTGCAGATTCATTTCAATATTCTTTTACTCTATATAAATTCATGCTTTTTCACCTCACCTTTATAACATCTGCTTGGATCCTTATTGATTGAGTTAAAGTAAAAGTTTTAACATGTATTCCTTTTTATATTAGTATAAGAGTTATGCTTTTACATTTTCTGGAGTATTATCTTTTAACGGTAGTGAGGAAAAACAAAGTTTTTCTGTACTAAGGCTCCTAGAGCTAGTCAGATGTGTAAAATTCTGAGGGGGGGATTTGGTTCTCCAAGATGCCTAGTCAAAGCAGAAGTTTTTTCCTGTTAGAAAGTATTCAATGATGCAGCAAATACAACCATAAATGTGCTTTGGAATTGGATCAAGTTGTTAATTAATAAAATTTGTCTATTTTTGGGGGGGAGGTTTGTGATGCTTGTGTTATATGCTTTAAAATTTATATGGCATGTGTTTTTAGATTTGTAACTTGATGGGATATATTTCCTAATTCTAAATAGCTACTATTAAATCTAATCTTGTATTGCTAATATTGTGATCTATTTCTTTTTTATTTATTTATTTTTTGTAATAACTTTTTAAAAAACATCTTTATTGGAGTAAAATCGCTTTACAATGGTGTGTTAGCTTCTGCTTTATAACAAAGTGAATCAGCTATACATATACCTATATCCCCATATCTCCTCCCTCTTGCGTCTCCCTCCCACACTCTCTATCCCACCCCTCTAGGTAGACACAAAGCACCGAGCTGATCTCCCTGTGCCATGCGGCTGCTTCCCACTAGCTATCTATTTTACATTTGGTAGTATATATATGTCCATGCCACTCTCTCACTTCATACAATACGACCCAGCAATCCCACTATTGGCCATATACCCTGAGAAAACCATAATTCAAAAAGAGTCATGTACCACAATGTTCATTGCAGCTCTATTTACAATAGCCAGGACATGGAAGTAACCTAAGTGTCCATCGACAGATGAATGGATAAAGAAGATGTGGCACATATATACAATGGAATATTAGCCATAAAAAGAAACGAAATTGAGTTATTTGTAGTGAGGTGGATGGACCTAGAGTCTGTCATACAGAGTGAAGTAAGTCAGAAAGAGAAAAACAAATACTGTATGCTAACACATATATATGTAATCTAAAAGAAAAAAAACAGGTTATGTGTTCTATTTCTTAAAGAGGGCCTCTAAATGTATAGGATTTAGGTTCTACAACACTTGGATCCTCACCCCCACCCAAGGCATGTGTTTTGTTTTCTTAAATGTAGGCTTTTAAATTTGGAATTGGTTATGATCATTGTCCCTTTCCACTCTGAAATTTCCTCTGTCCAACTTCCCCTTGTGTCCAGTAGCTTTGGAGTTGCAAGCAACAGGTGTCAAAGAAAAACCAGAGCTTCACAGTAGCTAAAGCCATAAAAACAGATGTTATTCAAGACCATTGCAATAGGGAAAAAGAGACCTCAGTGTAGAACTAGGCTCAATTCAGAATACAGCATGGGCAAGTGGGAATTTATAGCCAAGGAGCAGGGAGGGGGTTGGTGAATAAAAAAATTACTAAGAAGAAACATCAGGGTGGAAGAGGAGATTCTGCTTAAACTAACCTATCAGGATTCTTGCTGAAAGTAGGCCAGCATGATCAAACATCACCTGGGGGATAGTGGAGTTTAAGGAACATGATCAGATATTGAAGGTGATCAGGTATCAAGGGTTGGGGATTCTGGCTAAACTGATTTTAACAGGATTCTTGCTAAAACTGGACAATGCAGAGATGAACATGGAAGACCAAAAGTCAAGACCTAGTTGAAAAGTGCAGGGGAGCCTGAGTAAAGTTTGGTCAAGGAGAGACTCTTTGTCACAAGTCATATTAGGAATTCAGCAAAGGGAAGTTGAATTAGGGACATATGTAATTTGGGTATAGTGGGCTATAATTATGTGTTCCTCATTCACTTTTGTCAAATAAAAAAACAAATCCAGACTTGCTGAGGTGAAATTTTACTCAAAAGGATTATTGCTGGTGGGGGAAAGGGATATTGCAATAGGGAGAATACTCTGACTGTAGATATGAAGGCCTCTCAAGGACTGGCCAAAAAAAGGGTTTCTTTTATAGAGAGGGGTAAACTAGGCTAGAAGGAACTGGGTGTGAGGAAGAGGGATGAAAGTGTGGTTTGAAAAGATATCAGATCAGAGGATATTCTACTTGGAGACCATCTTATTCTTATGGGGAGTAGTATGCTGGCTCAGGCTGAATGTGGACCAAAGTTCAGAAGCTTGGAGGAAGGAGAAAAGCTTAACCAAAGTTCAGTTAGCAAGCATTTTGTTTTGACTGAGCAGGGAGGACAAGTGGTTCAGCCCCATTTATGAGGCAAAGAATGGGAATTTGGAGGGTCTGTGTCTGGTCTTGTCATAGGTAAACAAGGGGGCATCTATGAGTCCTATGTTAAGTCATATGAGGTAGGGGAGTTCTTTGTGGTAAGCCATTTCCCAGAACATAAAAGGGTGGTGAGATTTACTAATCATCACTGTCTTCCCAGGAACACAGGGCTCAAGTAAAATTCAACATTGTCACTTTGAATGTAATTATTATTTTTTAAAATAAATTTATTTATTTTATTTATTTATTTTTGGCTACGTTGGATCTTCATTTCTGTGTGCGGGCTTTCTCTAGTTGCAGCGAGTGGGGGCTACTCTTGGTTGCAGTGCGTGGGCTTCTCATTGTGGTGGCTTCTCTTGTTGCAGAGCATGGGCTCTAGGCACATGGGCTTCAGTACTTGTGGCATGCAGGCTCAGTAGTTGTGGCTCGTGGGCTCTAGAACGCAGGCTCAGTAGTTGTGGTGCACAGGCTTAGTTGCCCCGCAGCATGTGGGATCTTCCTGGACCAGGGTTCAAACTCTTGTCCCCTGCATTGGCAGGCAGATTCTTAACCACTGCACCACCAGGGAAGTCTGAATGTAATGATTATTTCTAGCTATTCCAGTATAAAAATTGCCTCTAGGAATAATCCTACTACTCACAATACTGACCAACCAGGTGTTGTGACAGAAAAATGCAGGGTCCCTCCTTAAGAGGCAGAGATAAATTTCTAATAAAAGCAATGAATAGGCTCTTGGATTGTTGATAATCCAGTTAATGAAGAGAGGAAAGTTATAAGGACACATTGGGAAAAGAGTTAAATTTCCTGTTGACTTAACATGAAATATTAACATCCCTGAAGGCAACACACAATTCCTGATACAACACACCATAGGATAGTGAGGACATAGTGTTGTCAATCCAAAGACTGTTAAAGATTAAAGATTCAAAAACTGAACAAGAAAACTTGAAATGTCCTGAAAGAAACTTGATAGAGGTTTTCTTGACGACTATCCTAAAAATTTACACATTACACAGGTTGTGAAGCTGAAAGAAACATTTTTAAACTACCAATTAAAAAAATTAATTTTGATCACCTGGGCTAGAAGGAAAACAATGATCTTTTCATCCTATCTATTGACAATTATATTACAAAATCATTGAAGATGCAATCGAAAGTATTGTGGTTGATTTTTAGAATAATGACCCCCAAATCATCATGCCTCCTTGTTTTCAAGTCTCTTAGCAAAGTGACTTTGCAGTTCCTCTGTCATGAGGTGGTATCCATTTCCCCACTCCTTGAGCCTGCAAAGGCCTTGTGAATTGTTTTCATCGATAGAGTGCAGTGGAAGTAACACTGCACCTTCTGCCTTGCAGCTTCTATTGGCACCCCCTTGAAATGCTCCTGTTACAATGTAAGGAAGACCAGGCTAGATGGTAAGAAACAATGTAGAGAAAGAAGCTCAGCTGATAGACAGCATCAAGGCCACAGACATGTGGGTGAGGCCATCTTGGAGCATCCAGCCTTTCTAGCCGCCATCTGATTGCAACAGCATGACTCAGCCCAGATGACAGCCACAGGACACCCACCTACTCAAACCAGAGAATTATGAGAAATGATAAATCTTTGTTGTTTTAAACCACTAAGCCACTAAGTTTTAGAGCTGTTTGACAGCAATAGATAACTGATACAGGCATGCAGAAAAAAAAAAAGCAAGTAAATAGTATGGAGGTATGTCAAGTGATTAATTAATACATAAAAATGTCATGGGAGTGATGTTAGCATCATGGCAGTGAGAGTCATCCCTTTTATCTCTCCCCTTTGGTTTACAACTAATCAGACATCCATAACTGAAAAAAAAATTATGCTTCTGCATAGCATACCAGAATACCTGAGAGATTCATCCATCTGTGCACCAATAACACGGGAGGAGGATTGGACTGTGGAGGAGGTGGCTGAATGAGGGAAGTGGTGGCAGAGATGGTGACAGCAGAGAAGGTGGCGGCTGGTCTGGCAGTGAGCCAGCACAACCTTTCTGGCAGATGAGATGGAGGGTGAAGGTGGTGAGTGGGAGTCTGCCTGGCTACACATGATTAAGCTGGAGGAATCGGTTGCTTTCTCTGAAGAGAGACCATAGTGACTAGGGGGAGAGAAAGGAAAGGGAAGTAGGCAGGAAAAGACCTGAAGGAAAGCAACTCTTGCTGTCTGCCCTGGGAGGCAAGAGAACTGCCCATGGACCTCTGGGATCCCTCAAATTGAGGATTTCCCTACTGGACCATGGGCACACCCAAAGCCCCAAGTGCTAAGTACAGACGTCCCTCTACTCTGCCACCACACTTGCTTGTTCTTTTTTTTTCTTTAAATGTATGTGCTCCCAACCTTAACAAGTTAGTTCTGGTAAGAGAAACCAAAAAAACTTGTGCTATAATGCCACCTTCTGGAAAACAAAAGGAAGGTTCCTAACTACCAAATTGTTTAATTGTTAGAATCAAAGTAAACAAAACCTCACTTACATAAGAAGTGTGTTTGCTACTTCAAATGTGGTGATCGAGGCACTTCTCATCAAACACCATGAAAAATTATGGTAGTACAGTATTACAAAAAGAAACTGACAATTTTCCAGCAACTGAGCCCAAAGACATGGAATATTGTAATCCAACTGATGAAGAATTTAAAATAGCTGTTATGAAGAAAATCAACCAGTTATAGGAAAACTCAGAAATGCAAAACAATAAAATTAATGAACAGAAAGAGTACTTTACCAAAAAGATTGAAATCCCCCAAAAAAGAACCAAACAGAAATTCTGGAGCTGAAGAACTCAATAAATGAGATGAAGAATACATTAAGATGTACTGAAAATAGAGCAGATCATATGGAAGAGAGAATTAGTGATCTTGAGGATAGAAATACAGAAATAAATGATTCAGGTGGAAGAGAAGAGATAACAAAGATTTAAACAAAGGGAAGAAACTCTGTGAGAACTATCTGAACCCACTAGAAACCATAAGATTAATGGGTATTCCAGAAGGAGAATAGAGGGAGAAGGGAACAGAGAGTGTATTTAAAGAAATAATAACTGAGAACTCCCCAAACCTGGGGAAAAAACTGGATATATAAGTTCACAAAGCAAATAGAACCCTTATTATCTCAACACAAAAAGAGCTCTGAGACACATTACATTAAAACTATCAAAAGTCAATGATAAAGAAAGGATTTTAAAGGCAGCCAGGGGGAAAAAGACAATAACCTACAGAGGAACCCCAATTAGGCTATCAGCAGATTTCTAGCAGAGACTCTAGAGGTCAGGAGAGGGTGGAATGACATATTTAAAATATTGAAAGATAAAAATTGCCAGCCAAGAATACTCTATTCAGGAAAGTTATCTTTCAGATGTGAAGGAGAAATAAAGGCTTTCCCAGACAATAAAAGCTGAGGGAGTTCAACACCACTTGACCTGCCCCTTAGAGGCCACTATGAACAGTTATATACCAACAAATTATATAACATAGAAGAAATGGATAAATTTCTAGAAACACTACCAGAACTGAATTAGGAAGAAATAGAAAATCTGAATAGACCCGTAATGAGTAAAGAGATTGAATCAGTAATCAAAGAACTCCCAACATAGAAAACTCCAGGACTAAGTGGCTTCACTGGAGAATTCTACCAAACATTTAAAGAAGTAAGAGTGATCTTTCTCAGAATCTTCCAAACACTGAGGAGGAGGAAACATTTCCAAACTCATTCTCTGAGGCCAACATTACTTTGATACCAAAACCACTTGTTAGAATGACTATCCTCAAGAAAACTAGAGACAACAGTTGCTGGTGAGGATGTGGTGAAAAGAGAACACATACATTGTTGATGAAAATGTACATTGGTCCAAACACTATGGAAAATAATATGGAAGTTCCTCAAAATATTAAAAATGAGGTCTACCACATGATCCAGCAATTCCATTTCTGGATATATACCCAAAGGAAATGAAAACCAGATTTCAACAAGATACATGCCCTCCCATATTTATTGCAGCATTATTATTATTCACAATAGGCAAGATACTGAAACAACCCAAATGTCCGTAAATGGATGAATGGATAAAAAAGATGTGGTACATATACACAAGAAATATTATTTAGCCACGAAAAAGGAGCATGGATGGACCTGAGCACATTATGCTAAGGGAGATAAGTCAGAGAAAGACAAATACTGTATGGTATCACTTATATGTGGAACCTAAAAAAGTTCAACCTGTAAAAAACAGAGAGTAAAATGGTGATTACCAGGGGATGATGGGTGTAAGGCTGATGGTGTTTAAGAGTACAAATTTGTAATGAGTAGTAAATAAGCCATTGATAGCTAATGCACAATATAATGGATATAGACAATAATACTGTACTATAATTGTGTAATGTGATAATTATTGCTACATCAGCAATCATATTACAATATGTAAATGTATCAAAGTAACATGCTGTACACCTTAAACTTACACAATGTTACACATCAAATTTATTCAATAAAAATGTTATGGTATTGTTTTGAATTTTATGATATTGATATTGTGGGACTTATTGGCCTTTTAAATTTTGTAATTCCCTGTGACTTCTTTCTCATTCTAGATAACTATTCACTTTCCAACGTAATTTTGTATTTGTAATTTTATATTTTTTTCTTAAAGGGGGACCCCAAATCATTTAAGCCTTAGGTCCCAAAATGCCTGGGGCAAACAGGAAGTCCTCCCTTACTCCTTATCTCCCCTCTTAGAGCTCTGTCTCCTTAGGTTTCAAGCTTTCTTCCACCTCCCACTCCAGTTCTTTTGAGTCCCCCTCCTTCCTGGACAAACTCCTTATTGTGGACATGTGACCCCCAGGGGATAAAGATCCCTAAATAATTTAAAAATATTGGCTTCTGGCCACCTATGGAGTCACTAATGGGAAGTCTAGGATGTGGGAGAGTGGTAGGAGAATCCATCACAGAAATGGCCTGTTCTCAGTGTGTGGCAGGAAGAAGCTGGATACCTGGTGTTCAGGGAAGTGCACAGTGGACATGGGAGGGCAAAAGATCCCTGCTACTCAGGGTGTTAGACTGGAAGCCTTGCATACGGACCAAAGGTCCCCCTGTGGAGCCAGCCTCCAGGAGTGGAGGGGAAAAGAGGCTTGCTGTCCCACTGATGGGGGGCAGGATGGTTGTTAGGACCTGGGAAATACTCCTCTTTCTAGCTTGGAAGCCTGAATTTGGGTGGGACTCTACTTTTCACCTTAGGCTGTGGAGATGGAGCCAAGAACAGGACTAGGCCTTTGTCAGGAGGATTCTATGTTGAAAAATACTGTAATGTAATTGGATAACAAGGGGAAGGTAGACAAGGAATCATGGGGGAAGTCTGGTCATTCTCTATAGTATAGCATAGAGGTTAAGAATACAGCCTCTGTGCCACATCTTCTTTATCCATTCATCAGCCATAAAAAGAAATGAAACTGAGTTATTTGTAGTGAGGTGGGTGGACCTGGAGTCTGTCATACACAGTGAAGTAAGTCAGAAGGAGAAAAACAAATATGGTACGCTAACACATATATATGGAATCTAAGAAAAAAAATGTCATGAAGAGACTAGGGGTAGGACGGGAATAAAACACAGACCTACTAGAGCATGGACTTGAGGACACGGGGAGGGGGAAGGGTAAGCTGTGACGAAGTGAGAGAGTAGCATGGGCATATATACACTACCAAACGTAGGGTGGATAGCTAGTGGGAAGCAGCCACATAGCACAGGGAGATCAGCTCGGTGCTTTGTGACCACCTAGAGGTGTGGGATAAGGAGGGTGGGAGGGAGGGAGATGCAAGAGGGAAGAGATATGGGAACATATGTATATGTATAACTGATTTACTTTGTTGTAAAGCAGAAACTAACACACCATTGTAAGGCAATTATACTCCAATAAAGATGTTAAAACAACAAAACAATAAAACAAAAAAGACAAAATGCCTAATCCACACATGCCACAATCAGTCCACCTTGAAACATAACCTTGAGTATTGTTTTCCGACTGTGGTTTAATCATAAAATCCACTTAGTGCATTGTATTGAGCATTTTTAAATAATAAAACAAAACCAAAATAGAATATTAAAAAAAAAAGAATACAGTCTCTGATGCCAGACTCAATAGGTTTGAATCACAACTGCTGTTTGACTTTGGGGAAGTCATTTAAGCTTTCTGTGCCTTAATTTTTCATCTATAAAATGGATCTACCAATAGTACCTTTCTGTTCTGGTTAAACCACCCCAAACGTAGTGGTGTAAAACAACAACCATTTTATTATGCTCACAAATTTTGTGGATCAGGAATTCAAAAAGGGCACAATGGAGCCAGTTCATCTCTGCTACATTATGTCTGGGGTCTCAGCTGGGAACAAGTGGAAGGATGACTTGAAGGTCTGGGGGCTAGAAACATCTAGAAGCTTCTTTACTCACATGTCTGACTCCTGGGCTGGGAGAGCTTAAGCATGGGATTGCTCACCAGAGCACCTCCATGTGGCCTCTCCATGTGGCTTGAACTTCTCACAGCCTGGCATCTGGGTTACAAGAAGGAACACTAGGATATAAGTGTCCCATGATAATCAAACAGAAGTTACACGGCCTTTCATGACTTAGCAAGTCACATGGTATCACTTCAGCTCTACTCTACTGGTTGAAATAGTCTCAAGCCCACCAAGATTCATGGAGAGGGGATATAGACTCTACCTCTTGAAGAGATTGTGCAGATTGAATGAGTTATTATATACAAAGCACTTAGAACAGGGCCCAGCTCAGTGTGGATATCATTAGATGAAAGACTTTATTATTATTTTCAGGACATAGTTCCTCTGGGCAAGGTTTTTGCCAGAGGGGAAGGCACCTTTGGGGACAATGTTGAGAAAATGACCCCAGGTGGGTGTCTGCAGAGAGGAGGGTGAAGTACCTTAAGGGTGGGCTGCCTCAGCTCAGATAGGACTTGTCTCCTGGGCTGTGGCTTCAGGGGCACCTGTCAGCTGTCCTGCCCATGGCCTGTACAACCTAGATGCATTTGGGCCCATCAGAAGCATAGCTAGACACAGCAGGGCCCTTACTCCTTCATGGAGGTGTTAACCTCCAGGTCGTGTTTATGCCAGAGTCTGCCCTGGAGGGTGACCCAAAGATGTGCCTCAGGCCCCATGGACACAGGCCTCCTTCTAGGGAAGCTGCTTTACTCTGAAAGTAATCAAAGCCCTTAAAGGTTCTGCCAAGACCAAATCGCATTCCACAGTAACTGTGTCCGTGTGTGTGCTTGCATATTTGAGACAGACCAAAACTCCATCTTTACTTGTAAGCCTCTTTGGGAGCAGTAGCCTTCTGTGACAAAAGAAGGCTTCTGTTTAACTTCCCTTCACAAAACAACACCTGAAGCCCTTGCTACTCTAAGTGTGGTCCATGGACCAGAAGCATCGGCATCACCTGGGAGCTGTGAGAATGCAGAATCTCAGGCCCTACCCCCAAACCCGCATTTTACAAGATCTCCAGGTGATTCTTCCACATAATAGAGTTTGAGAAACACAGATCTAAATTACCAGTGGACCTCACTTCCCTTACGCAAGCCAGTTCCTGACTTCATGCCCTGTTACTACCTTTATCATCATTTATTTAATAGAAGGTACAATGGTGTTTATAGAGAATGAATGGTGACCTCCCAAAATGAGGCAGGGGAAGTTTTAGATCATAGCAAAGTTCTCTGCAAAATCAGAACCAACTTTATTCAGAGTGGGCAAGAAGTAGAGGGAATTGGGCTATAACATCTGACAAAGTAAAATAAGCCATGATATTGATGATGTAATAAACCCACAATATACAGTGTTGGGGAGGTGAGGAGAGGGAGGTACAGACTGGAGCCAGGAGTTTTTATGTGTAATTGAAAACACAAGTGGGCTTGATGAATGCTGGCTTCTCCTCCCTCTGGATGATGTCAAAAGCCTGGAGTCGGGAAATATGCCTCGCCCTCTCCTTCCCCTGTCTTTAGAGAGACATTGGGGAATTTTATGTGACTTGATTGTAAGGGACCTGATTTTCCTTTGGTAGAATTATAGGAGGAAGGGAGAGGAAGAGAGATGGTCGATAGGATTCTACAGTGGTTATTGGGGGTTTCTGAGAACAGGTGAGAGCACTAAACCCACAGGCAGGGGGTGCCTTATGGACCCTCTGAGCCCTCAGGCAAGTCTAGACAACAGACAGGGAAAGCAAGGTCCATGGTGACACTCTGTCTTAGGTCAGGTTCTTTAGAAGCAGAGCCTGCAATCTGTAGTCTTGTGTAATTTTAGGGGGAGAAGGGGAGACTGGGGGAAGCAGGAAGGAGCAGGGGAATGAAGTTGAGCAAGGATATGATTTCAGCTGGAGAATAGCGTCAGCCCTTTCTCAGGAGGAATCTTCTGAGCCTAAATTGCATTACGAAGTTGGTCCCACCTTGAGGCAAGTGAGTTGTCTTTTGTACCCCTGTATTGGACCATCAATGGCCCGCTAGTGGTTGGCTGAGGTCAGCCCCTAGGGTGGGAGAGTTGATGGCAGAGGCTCCTGGTCGAGGTGTTTCCCATTTGGTTGAGGGCAAATCTTCAGAGAAAAGGACAGTAGTGAATTGTTATCAGACAACACCCATAGCAACTGGCACCTGGGTGTACTAGCCAGCAAGGGGTCTGGGTAGGCACCAATAGCAGTCACCACTGACACCTTCCATCTCATGTTGCTGTCAAGATTTCTGGAACACCCAGGCAGAATTGCAGGTAGGGGACAAACACAGGAAGAGGAAACCATGGGAAAGCACTGGTAAAACTAACTCGCTACATTCTAAAAGCTCTTTTTTTTTCTTTTCCTCTGTGTGCATCCATCCATCCATCCATTTTGCCTCCTTCCTGTCCTGGGTAAATATATCGATTGCTATTTGGTTAAAAAAAACTGTATGAAGAAGGAAGGAGAGAGGGACAGATATAGACACAGAAGGAGACAGATAACCATAAAAACAAAGTTGTTAGAGGTCACCTACTGAAAAATCTAACTTGTGATTCAGTCAAAGCCTCAGTTTCCTTAGTTTTCACTACTTCTATTTTCACATTTTTGTAGTAGGTCTTAAATCTTTATCTAGGGGTCAATAAAATATGAAAACCTTAGATTATGGGTGTATGCATGCAAATACTGGAGTAAGAAAACTTTGATCTATGAATAATTGTGAAATATCTTTTTGTGGCCTTAAATTCTTTTTGGAACAAATCAATTTTTTAAATAATAACTTTATTGAGTTATATTCCACAAAATTTATCCTTTTAAAGTGTACAATTCAGTGGGTTTTTTAAAGCATATTCACAAAGTTGTACAATCATCACCACTCTCTAATTCCGTAATATTTTCATCATCCCCGAAAGAAAACCCATATATATGGCCATTTCCCTATTGCCTCTTCCTTCCCCCAGCCCCTGGAAACCACTAGTCTACTTTCTGTTTCTATGGATTTGTTTATTCTGGACATTTCATATAAATGGAATCATACAATGTGTGGTCTTTTATGACTGGTTTCTTTCACTTAGCATAATGTTTTTAAACTTCAGCCATGTTGGAGCATATATCAGTACTTTATTCTTTTTCATGACCAAATAATGTTTAATTGCATGGCTATACCACATTTTGTTCATCCATTTGTCAGTTGATGGGCATTTGAGTTGTTTCTCCTTTTGGGCTACTATGAATAATACTGCTATGAACACTTATGTACAGGTTTTTGTGTGGATGTATGTTTTCATTTCTCTTGGGTAGAAACCTAGAGTGGAATTGAGGGGTTGTATGGTAACTCTACATCTAACAATTTGAAGAACTGCCAAACTGTTTTCCAAAGTCCCTGCATCACTTTACATTCTCACTAACAATAAATGAGGATTCCAATTTCTCCACATCTACACCAACACTTGCTATTGTCTGTCCTTTTTAGTTTAGCCATCCTTGAGGGTATCTCATTGTGGTTTTGATTTGCATTTCCCTAATATTGAGTATCTTTTCATGTGGTCTTTGGCTATTTTTATATTTTCTCCAATTCTGTGTGTTGCATTTCCACTTTTTTGATTATGTTGTTTGAAGCACAAAAGTTTTTAATTTTGATGTTCCATTTATCTATTTTTCTTTTTTCACTTGTGCTTTAGATGTCATGTCTTAAAAAAAATTGCCTAATCCAAGGTAATGAAGTATTACCCCTGTTTTATTCTGAATTTTATTGTTTTAGCTATTACATTTAAGTCTATTTTTGAGTTAATTTTTGTATGTGGTATGAGGTAGGGGTCCAACTTCATTCTTTTGCACGTTGGCATCCATTTTCCCAGTGCCATTTGTTGAAAAGACAATTTTTTCCCCTATTGAATTGTCTTAGCACCCTTGTTGACAAATTAGGTTTTAAATAAACACATCAAATATGAGAAAAGATAGTACTGAAAGAAAAAACACATACAGAACTTACTGCTCAGGTCATTGGCCAAACAGATACCTTTTTAAAGCATCTGTTCGCATGCTTGTGGTTTTGTCTGTACTTTTTTGTATGTGTGGGTACGATGTCATTGAAGTTTCACAAAGCAGCAAGATGGCTGTCCTGGCAGGATCTGCTGTGGGTGGTGCCAAACTCTGTACTTAAATCCCTTCTCTGTAAAATGGTGATAAAATGATGCCTTATAGTGTTATCATATAGATGGAATGAGGTGATGAGTTAACATGCTTGGGAGAGTATTAGGTGCCTCATAAGTATTAGTTCAATTCTCATACCCTGAGCCCCTGTCCTGGTTGCTACATTCACATGGAATGTCACTACACTTCTCCCAGAAGACCCCTTCACCCTTCCCCACAGGCCACTCACCTCTTATCCCTCTCATGCCTCTCATAGCCTGCCTCTAGGAAGCCGTTTCAGGGGGATTTGTCTATTTGTCACGTAAAGGTTCTATGGCTCAAGAGACCAAGGTGGACACACTTGTGTGACTCCCTCAGCAATGCAGGATTTATAGGATGATAATAATGGACCTGCTTTGCAGCACTACAGATCTGTGGAAACCAAGTCCCATTTTCAGGGTTTCAGTTAGTTTCTAAAACTCTGTGTTCCTATCCCAACCTCCCTCACTGTTTCCCCATCTCTCCTCATTCAATGCCTTTACTCTGGAGCAATCTCCCTGACATGTCTGACATGTGTCTTTCTTCAATTTCCCACTGTGTTTCTGTTCTCTGCATCTCGTATCTCTTTGCCCCAGGTGCTGAGCAAATTGTGCACTCAGCTGGATAATGCTCTGAGTTCATCAAAGGGCTTGGCTCAGCAGCTCGGGGTCCTGGTGGCATATTAGCATTAGAAAGGGCTGCTGATATTTGAGAGGGGGTCTGAGCAGGAATTAGGGCCCAACGTGGGTTGCAATGTTGTGGAGAGCATCCTGACCATCCAGGGTTTGCAAAAATCAGTGCCTTTAGTTATGACTTCCATTTTATTTTATTTTAATTTACAAGGCCTTTATGAAAATACTGAAGAACTGAACAATACTTGAAAGCAGTATTTCTTACTTTGAGAGATCTTGACCAGAAATGACTTCTATTTTAATAGAAATATCTTCAGAAAGAGATATATTTTTTACATCTTTGTTGGAGTATAACTGCTTTACGATGTTGTGTTCGTTTCTGCTGTACAACAAAGTGAATCAGCTATATGTATACATATATCCCCATATCCCCTCCCTCTTGCGTCTCCCTCCCACCCTCCCTATCCCACCCCTCTAGGTGGACACAGAGCACCAAGCTGATCTCCCTGTGCTCTGCAGCAGCTTTCCACTAGCTGTCTATTTTACATTTGCTGGTGTATATATGTCAATGCTACTCTTTCACTTTGTCCCAGCCTCCCCTTCCCCCACTGTGTCCTCAAGTCTGTTCTCTACGTCTGAATCTTTATTCCTGCCCTGCCACTAGGTTCATCAGTACCAGTTTTCTAGATTCCATACATATATGCGTTAGCATACGGTATGTGTTTTTCTCTTTCTGATTTACTTCACAGAAAGAGCTATTTTTGTGGTCATCTACCCGATCTCTTTTTGGCTAGGTGATTCAAAGGAACTAAAATGCTTGTTAGTGTGTGTGTTTGTGTGTGTGTGTGTGTGTGTGTGTGCTAGTAAGTGCTTTCTGTCTTCATCAGTGTGTGATTGTGTATGACTCCGTGTTTGAGAGGGAGGGAAAGAAGGTCTGATGAACATTTTTAGTCCATCATAAATTTAGCTTCAACCGCAGCAACCAGCAGTTTGCCGTGAAGTAGGCTTTTCCAGTTATATCTCTGAACAAGGCTTTTCTCCTCACAAGTACACCAACCGGGGGTGCTCCAGCATGGCTCTGCACAGCCTGTTCTAGGAGAAGGGACATTGGGAGAGTTGATGAAACTCGACATTTTTCTTTGTCCTTTTAATTTTTACTCTTACTAGATACTGTGTATGTTTTAACTCAGCAATCAAGTTACTTATACCACCACTTTCCATGGGAAATTGTATGATACCTCAGGTACGAATTTTGGGGAAAAGATATCCAAGCACATTTAGGCTGGTTTGAATAGAAATTTGAGTAGCAATGGAAATCTGAAAAAGACAGTCATGAAAACTTTGCAAATATTTGAAAAAATGGAGTAGCTCATGAAATACATTTTCTAGCCCTTCCAAAATTAAGAGGACATGTAAATATTAATTCATGGTCTTTGCTACTTGGTCAACCTAGGTTGTCAGTCTTTAAGGATAAATGAGCAAGACATTCTTTGCAAGGCTGAATATATATATATATATATATATATATATATATATATATATATATATACACTAATGCATTGGAATCAAATGTGCAAGTCCCCCAACAAATATTAACTGAGCACCTGCTATGTGCCAGGCACTGTTAATGACACTGGATGTCCATGGCTGAATAAAATTGTCAATGCTTCTGCTCTCAATAGTGGTAGTTAACATTTGCATAGTGTTTATAATGTGCCAAAGACATACTATCTTGCTTAATCTTTATCAGAAACCTATGTGGAAAGCGCCATTATTACCCCCATTTTACAGATGAGGAAACTGAGACACAGAGAGATTAAATAACCTTCCCTCATCGTCACAGAGCTAGTGTTGGGCTGGTACTCAACCCAGTCTGGCTTCTGAGACTGGACTCCTCTCAGGGAGCTTATCCTTGAGAAGTGGGGAAAGATAGACCATAAACACAGAAATAGGTAAATAAGTAAAATTCCATGGAAGTGTTCTGAAGAAAATAGAAGAAGAACGTGTTCTTCTGGAGAACAATCAGCATGTTCTGACCAATGACAATCACTTAAGACAAACTTCCTTTGGTATATTTGGGAATGAAACTGGATTCATTTGCTAGGGCTGCCATAACAAAATACCACAAACAGAAATGTACGTTCTCACAGTTCTGGAGGCTAGAATTCTGTGTCAGAAGGATTGGTTCCTTCTGAGGGCTCTGAGGGAGAATCTGTTCTATGCCTCTTCCCTATCTTCTGGTGGTTGGCTGGCAATCTCTGGTGTTCCTTGGCTTCTAGAAGCATCACCCTGATCTCTGCCTTTATCTTCACCCATGGCATTCTCTCTGTGTGTCTCCAAATTTCTCTTTTATAGGGATACCAATCATATTAGATTAAAGGTCCACCCTACTCTAGTATGACGTCATCTTAACTAATTACATCGGCAATGACCCTATTTCTAAATAAGGTCACATTCCGAGGCACTGGGCAGGGGCGGGGGTGGTTTAGGACTTCAACATCGGAATTTCGGGGGCACACAATTCAATTCATAACAGGAACTCAATGAAAGCGGTGCTGATGGTACCTCAGAGGTAGTTATTTTAAGAGTCTTGCTGTTGATAGGATGATCCTAAAGGGAAACGAGCTGGAAGGCAGAGTGATCTTTGCACAGAAAGGCTACAGCTGAATGAATGAATGAACAAGTTAGCTGTCTTTGAAGTTGACATGAAGGATTTACCAGACGCCTGCACTTGGGATGTTGTTTCAGCTGGCCTCTCAATGTGCTGGTTCAGCTATACTTCCTTCCTCAGTTGTCTTTGCGAGCAACACTCACCACTCACGAGAGCGAAAGGGGTGGTCTGAGGGGCCACTAGCCTGCCCAGGGATCAAACTCTAAGCTTGGTGCTCATGAGCTCCTAGCTCCACTGGCTTAGGCAGATGGCAGGGAAGAAAGCAGTTCAAACCTAGAAGTTTACAGGGAAGGCTGTGGTCCGAACACTCATATTTCCCACAGAAACAATGTCTCACGTGTAAGCCTGATACCAGCCAGGGTTCTTGATCTTCCCCAGTGAATAGAAATTGACTAGAGACCAGACAAGAAATTCAGGCAAGGCTTTATTGGGACCCCTGTGGCTGCGGGCCGGCGGGCGGGGGGGAGGAGTGAAAACAAGTAAGACGTTCCCTTGCTCCCTGAGGCAGGGTGAGCTGGTCCCTTATATGGGGTGAGGGTAGGGGTATGTCCAGGGGTCAGGCCAGAGGGGGGGCTTAGGTGTTCTGCCCACCCCTTTGTGGTGTTGAGTGCAGGGGGCATGTGCGGTACCCTGCTTTTGCTCCTCACACCCAGTTTCTGCTCCCAGCTCTTCAGAAGTGGCAGTTGTTTTTCTGTTGGTGGTGTTTTTGTTTATTTGTTTTTTGTTTTGTTTCTTGGTCTTTTTGTATCTTTTGGTCCAGAATTTGCCCCAATTATGTATGCACGCAGTTATTTTTAGTCCCATATAGTTTCTTTGCATTTTGTTGCTCGAGGAGCCGTTTGTCCAGGTGCAAGCACTGCAGCAAAGGGTCCCAGGTCCCAGCCTATCTCAAGGCCACTGCTAGCCCTATTAGCAACATTAGTGCACTGGTTAACCAAACCATGGCACCAAGTAAATACAGTAAGTCTAAACCTGAACAGATGGCTACAGGGAGCAGGGACTAAAGACAGGAGTATGAGGTTCCACTCATTTTTCTGAGTATGGAGATGGTCCCAGACATTAAAAATATTGGCCTGAAACACTTTTAACGCTTTCCTTGCAACCTCTGGCACCTCCTAGTCCTCTTCCTTTTTTTCTCTAGCCCAGCATGTATTCCCACAAGCCTTGCCCTTCTCCTAAGAATGCTCCTTCATTGAAAATTGTCCTCCGTGATTAAATCTCCCAATTCCTCAGTGAAGAGCAACATCTCAGACAAGGGTCAGAATTAATAATGCATTAATTCTGTAAATTAGTGAAAGTTCTGTAAAAAAGTAAAAGTTTACATTTACTTCCATATATTTTGTGAGGAACATCTCCACTTCTATTTCTATATGGATGATCTAAAGAAAACTTACAATTTTGTTAGGTAAAGATGTTTCTATCTCCAAGCGGTATAACGGTTCTAAGTATTTAGAGAGAAAAACGAATTTAAGTAACCTGAGAAACGACCTTTGTGAAAGTCCTGGACCCATTACTTCAACTTCGAACCATCTTCCACTGTTATTTGTACACTGCCTATGAAGATGAGTGAAATTCCAGAAAACCTAATTCCTTCCCCCCCTCTTCCCCAGTCACAACTTTAGAAATCACTGTGGAAATTTAACCTTTAAAATGTAATAAATATGGGCTTCCCTGGTAGCGCAGTGGTTGAGAATCCGCCTGTTGATACAGGTGACGCGGGTTCGTGCCCCGGTCTGGGAAGATCCCACATGCCGCGGAGCGGCTGGGCCCGTGAGTCATGGCCGCTGAGCCTGCGCGTCCGGAGCCTGTGCTCCGCAACGGGAGAGGCCACAACAGTGACAGGCCCACATACCAAAAAAAAAAGTAATAAATAGACCTCAGCAGTGCTTCTCCTTCTCCTCTTCTCTTTCAAAGTGTGGAGAAACCTCGTGTTTAATTAATAATTAACCTCATTAATTAATGCATTTGAGTGGATTGGGCAAATCCACTCAAATGCAGTAATTCTCAACCTTGGCTGCACATGGAGTTGCCTAGGGAGTTTACAAAATACTGATGCCTGTGTGCCATTCAAAGAGACTTAAATTTAATTGGTGTGGAGTGTGGCCTGGGCTTCAGGATTTGTAAAGCTCCCCAAGTGATTCTACAGGGCAACCGGGGTTGAGACCACTGTTCTAACATAAGAGCCTTAAAAGAAGGTTATTGTTAATCCCCATGGATTTGAACAGGATGAAATGTTAAACTGTGTGACAGAGTGAATTTGATTCTGGTATCCTTGATATAGGGGTGGGCGGGGAGGGAGTAGGCAGGGTGCTTTGTGTCAATGGGGATCCCATGTGGGTGTGTCAGTGGGGTCTTTGGGGGTCAATTACCCCTGGAACAGTGCTCTTAATAGTGCTTTTAGGCAATTCTGCGGCTCTGGAGGTTTTGATAGTGAGTGTACGCATGGGGGAGCAGGTTTCTGTGACTGGCTTGGTCAATAGTCAGATGGTCACATCAAGGGCTTCTTGAGTAGCCTAAGTAAACAGTGGAGAATACGCTTGTATACCTCAGCAGTAAACCAGGGTGGAAACTCCCACTTCAAATCACAGTCTGTCAAATCACAGATGTCCAGCTGATGTAAAGAATGAAAAATGACATCCCCTACAAATGGAATTCATATGGGATTGGAGCTAGAAATTCTCTAAGAACTGCTAGGATATTAAGAATGAAGGCTAATAACAGCAGGTAGGACAAGGAGGAATAGGGGGCCTAGTTTGCCTCTGCTTTAATTAGCATCTTCTTCTGTGCTGTGAAGAAGGATTACCTGGGACATTAATTAAATTTGCAGCTGATGCTAAACTGGGATGCATTCCAAGGGCTAATGAGACCTAGGCTTAACACATAAGAGCTGAGGGAGGAAGCGAACAAGACTCCTCTGAAGAAAGACAACCTTTCCCAGCTGGAATCAGTGTAATCAGTGAAGACAGGTCCCCACCAAGAGGACAAGTGAGAAAGGAACCAGGAGATGGTACTGGACAAAGTCTGAAATAAAAGCCTGTTTCTAGAGTTCTTTTATTTTGAATATCTGTGTTTGTTTTTATTTTAAAGAATTTCTTTGTTTTCTCCTAAAAGTTACTTTTGATGGGCTCCAATGTGATAAGATAGTGGTTCTTCAAGTGTGGTTCCTGGACCAGCAGCAGCATCTGGGGGCTTGTTAGAAATGTACATTTTCGGCTCCCAACCCAGATCTAGGGAATCAGAAACTGCATTTTAGTTGTATTTTAACTAAGCCCAACAGGTGATCTCATGCTCACTTAAGTTGGAGAACCTCTGTAATAAAGAATTATGCCAAGCACCAAAGAAGTGAATCTTCTCTAGGGCAGCTGTTTTGCTAGACTGAACATTGTTTTTATTAACTGTTTTTTAATTGGAGTATAGTTGATTTACAATGTTATGTTAGTTTTAGGTTACAGCAAAGTGATTCAGTTATACATATATATACATTTCTATATGAATTATTTATTCTTTTTCAGATTCTTTTCCATTAGAGGTTATTACAAGATATTGAATAGAGTTCCCTGTGCTATACAGTAGGACCTAGTTGTTTATCTATTTTATATATAGTAGTGTGTATCTGTTAATCCCAAACTCCTAATTTATCCCTCTCCCACCCCAACTACATCCTTTGGTAACTATGTTTGTTTTCTATGCCTGTGAGTCTATTTCTGTTGTGTAAATAAGTTCGTTTGTATCATTTTTTTTAGATTCCACATATAAGTGATATCATATGACATTTGTCTGACTTACTTCACTTAGTATGATAATCTCAAGGTCCGTCCATGTTGCTGCAAATGCCATTATTTCCTTCTTTTTTATGACTGAGTAATATTCCATTGTATATATGTACCACATCTTCTTTATCTATTCATCTGTTGATAGACATTTAGGTTGCTTCTGTGTCTTGGCTACTGTAAGTAGTGCTGCCATGAACATTGAGGTGCATGTATCTTTTCACCTCCTACACTGTTGGTGGGAATGTACATTGGTACAGCCACTGTGGAGAATAGTATGGAGGTCCCTTAAAAAAATAAAAATAGCACTCCCATATGATCCTTCAATCCTACTTCTGGGCATATATCTAGAGAAAAACATGGTTTGAAAGGATACATGCACCCCAATGTTCATTGCAGCACTGTTTACAATAGCCAAGACATGGAAGCAACCTAAATGTATATGGACAGAGGAATGAATAAAGAAGATGTGGTACATATATACGATGGAATATTACTCAACCATTAAAAAGAATGAAATAATGCCATTTAAAGCAACATGAATGGACCTAGAGATTGTCATACTGCGTGAAGTAAGTTAGAGAAAGAGAAATGTTGTATAATATCACTTATATGTGGAATCTTAAAAAAATGATACAAAAGAACTTATTTACAAATGGAAAAAAACTCACAGACTTAGAGAACAAACTTATGGTTACTGGGGGCAAGGGTGGTGGGGAGGGATAGTTAGTGAGTTTGGGATTGACATGTACACACTGCTATATTTAAAATGGTTAACCAACAAGGACCTACTGTATAGCACAAGAGACTCTGCTCAGTATTCTGTAATAACCTAAATGAGAAAAGAATTTGAAAAATGATACATGTATATGTATAACTGAATCACTTTGCTGTACAACTGAAATTAGCACAACATTGTTAATCAACTATACTCCATATAAACTAAAAAGTTAAAAAAAACCCAAACAAACAGTGTAAGAGGGTTCCCTTTTCTCCACACCCTCTCCAGTACTGATTATTTGTAAACTTTTTAATGATGGCCATTCTGACCATCATGAGGTGATACCTCATTGTAGTTTTGATTTGCATTTCTCTAATAATTAACGGTATTGAGCATCTTTTCATGTTCCTGTTGGCCATCTGTATGCCTTGTTTGGAGAAATGTCTATTTAGGTCTTCTGTCCATTTCTTTTTTTTAATAAATAAATTTATTTATTTAATTTTGGCTACATTGGGTCTTTGCTGCTGTGCGTGGGCTTTCTCTAGTTGCAACGAGTGGGGGCTACTCTTCGTTGCAGTGCACAGTCTTCTCGTTGCAGTGGCTTTTCTTGTTGCGGAGCATGGGCTCTAGGCACGCAGGCTTCAGTAGTTGTGGCACACGGGCTTAGTAGTTGTGGCTCGCAGGCTCTAGAGTACAGGTTCTGTAGTTGTGGCACACGGGCTTAGTTGCTCCGTGGCATGTGGGATCTTCCTGGACCAGGGCTCGAACCTGTGTCCCCTGCATTGGCAGGCGTATTCTCAACCACTGTGCCACCAGGGAAGCCCTGCCCATTTCTTTTAAATTGAATTGTTTGCTTTTTTTGTTATTGAGCTGCATGAGCTGTTTGTATATTTTGGAAATTAATCCCTTGTCAGTAGCATCATTTGCAAATATTTTCTCCCATAGACTGAACATTTTTATTATAACAGTTTCAAAGAATTTCAGGACTCTTGAAATGGTGATTTAGTTATTCCAGGCTTGTCCATTGGGTTTTGGCCCAGAAGTCTGAAAGTAGGAATTGACATTGATGTGATATATATTCATTTAAAATTATGTCTGGGTCAGCCCTGATTGTGAGAGTTAGAAGGGGCCTAGGAGATGACCTTGTACCAGTCTCCCCATCTTCAGATGAGGGCTCAGAGAAGCACTGTGTCTCTCCTGAAGTCATCTGTGAATGTAAAAGGATGTAGTCTGGAACCAGTATAAGAAATTCTTATTAGGACCGAAGTGAAACTAGAGTTCTTGTCTCTTGATTCCTGGTCCAAGGACTCCTTCCTCTGCCAGAGGGAACCCATTTTCTAATTAGTCAATGGAGGTATTTCAGGGCTCTCAGAGTGTCACTCCACATGGTCTGTGGCACATCCATGGTCTGATGTTCGGGGAGAAGGGAAACGGATTATTCTGCCCTACTCAGGCTCTAAGCTTTCCCTTGCTTTTAGGACAAGACAGGTTCTCTCTACTCAGCAAAGGGAAATCATACACACTTAACAAAAATACTTACTCCTACAACTTGTCATTACACGTTTATGATCACTTACAATGTACCTGGCACTGCGCTAGGCACTGTGGGAGTTGCATGCATGAATACGGCTCAGATTCTACCATCAAAATGCTTATTAATAGGGTGACCATTTCATTTATCACCTAAACCAGGATTTACTTGAAAACTGAAGGGAGCGTTGTTAATATTTACCCTGGGACAACAGATGTAAACTAGGTCTCTACTGAGCAATCCACAACGTATGGTCACCTTGCTTCTAGACAAACGGAGGATGCTAAAAAATACAGTATCCCTCCTTGAATGAAGACAGTGTGCATAATATCTGTATATAACAGACATACAAAGTGTTAGGAAAGCATGAAAGAAGGCAGAGTCAGGACAGACATCTCAGAAAAGGGGGTATTTGAGTCGGGCTTTTAAGTTTGGCTAAGATTTCAATTGGCATAGTGTTTGAGTAAATACGTGTGCTTGTGTATGTAAACATGCTGTGCACAATGACAATGAAGTTAAAGTTGAGTGTGTGAGGAGAGTGGCAATTGCCTGCTGTAGCTGGAGAGGAGGTCATCAGTGTGTGGGATGGGACAACAGAGGGAGCTGAAGAGTGTGGGAATGGTGGGTGAGGTCACTGGAGTCTAAAATGTTAGATGGCCATCAGTTGCATATGAGCAGTTTCCTCCAATACATGGAGTTCAGTGACTGAGAGTAAGTTGTACAGAGTGTTAATTAGAGCTTTTATTTATTTTATTGTTTGGTTGAGGCTTACTCCCTGGTTGGCCTGTGTTTATGGCTTTAGAGAGGAAGGAACTGGGTCTACTTTACAGAACTGAGCTCTGTGTGGCACGTTTAAGAACTTCACTGATGTCTCTCCATCCAAGCACTGAAGGGTTTTCTGAGGCATTGAAGAGACTGACAAATAAGCTTAACAGAAAGCTTATTTACCATCAGCTCCACCAGGAAAAGGAACTAAGGGCTATTATTATTTTTAGAGAATTTTTCTCCCTAAGTTGTGTTGCCACCTTGGTTTGAAAAGGTTTTCCATAGGCGTAAGTTTTCCAGAAAGGAACCCTGTTTTGACAGGTGTATCTTTTGATAAAGAGATAAGAAGTAAAAAATTAAAATCTTAAATCCCCTCTCTTTTCTTCCAATAATTTTCATTCTCCTCTCAAACTGCTCCTGTCAACACCACTAAAGTTCTCCACATCGCTAGTTCCAATGGTTGCTTCTCAGCCTTCATCTTCCTTGACCTGCTAGTGGTATAGTCTATCACGCGTTTTCCACTTGGTTTGCAAAACATTACACTCTCTTCACTTTCCTCCATCTTTAATGGTTGTTCCTTCTCAGTGTCCTTTGCTGGTTTCTCCTCTTCTCCCAGAAATCTCAACATTGGAATGCCCTGGTCCTGGTCCTCTTCTCTTCAATGTCTGCCTTCCCTCCCTTGATGACTTTATCCCAGTCAGAATGGTTTAAATACAATGTTGTCTCCCAACCTCTTTTCTAATGCTAGTTTCTATTATGAATCATATACTAGATATTTTCACTTCAGTGAACAGAGACATCCTAAGTTTAACATGCTCAAACGTGAACTGTACTCTTTCTCATAGATTCTCCATCCAATCCATCGGAAAATCCTGGAGAACTTGCTTTACCTTTAGAATGTCTCCAGAATCTGACCACTTCTCTCTACCTTTACTACCACTTCCATGGACCAAGCCACCATCATCACTCACCCCTGGATTACTTTAATAGACCCCTACTTAGCCTCTTGCTTCCATGTTGCTTTCTACAGTGTATTCTCTGCACAGCAGCAAGCAGCTAGGGTGATTTTTTTTTAAGTCAGATTATGTCATACCACTACTCAAGATGCTCCCATGATTTTCCATCTCATGTTGAGTAAAAGCCAAAGACCTTATTTCCTATTAATTCCTTGGAACTCACTCCACTCCAATCTCACTTGTCTTCTTACTGTTTTTTGAGCACTCCAAGCATGCTCCTGCCTCAGGCCCTTTGCACTGGTTGTGCCCTCTTTCTGGAATGCTCTTCCACAAGATATATGTATGGCTCACACCACACCTGCATCTCCTTCAAACATTTGCTCAAATGCCACTCTTGTGGGTTGGGTTCTATGGAAAACAGACTCTGAGATGATGTTTGGTATGCAGGATGTTTATTAGGGAGTGCTCTTGGTATCAACATGTATGTAAGGGAGGAGAAGGAACAGAGGAGGAAGCCAAGCTGTGAATCTGACCCTAAATCTGTGCTACAGTGAGCTCTGGAGCTAAAATGGCCTGTCAGAGTTGTCCTTCACTGGGCTGAGAGAGCCAGTCTTTCTTCAGGGTTGACCTTGGCTGAGGCAAGGTTAGCTGAGGCAACCCCTGAAGGCATTGTCAGCAATTTCCGGAAGCTAGGACTACACTTCTTCCTTGAAGAGGGATATGGACATCCCATGGTCACCTTCTCAATAAATTTTATCCTTTACTTCTGCTTGCAAACTGGGCCCCACCCTCTATTCTTCTAGATTTCCTTGACCTTGCTCTATTTTTCCATAGCACTAATCACGGTCTAACACACTATACTATTTATTAACCTTTTGTTGTTGTTGTTTATAGTCTGTCTCCCTTGACTAGAATGTAGGGACCATGAGAGCAGAGATTTCTGTCTTTTGTTCACTAATGTATACCAAGTGCTTAGAACTGTGTCTGGCACTAGTGGACATAATAAATATATGTGAATTAGTGATGTTTGGTGAATTCCAGCTAATAATTGAGGTAGTATTCAACATGGTCAGGAGTCATTGTTGAAAATAGCAGTTGAATTCTGTCTTTAGAGTTCCTGCTATTCACTAATATGCAAAAAGAGAGATACTGTGAGGTGTTTATTATTTCGAATTTTCTACCACTATTCACAAGCCTGCTGTCAGGTGACCTGTTTCTGACCTATGCTTGATTAACTGAGCTTTGGGACCCCATGGGAAAGAAATGAGTAATGACACGTAGATGTCTGCTGACCCATATGAAGCATGCTTCTTCTAATATTTATGAAGGCTGACATTTCATTTATTTGAAGTTATTATTTACAATATATATATTTTTCATAGCATGCTAATGTTAACAGGCATGGCATGTTAAGATCAATAGCTATCTTAACAGTTGGCCCATTAGCCCCTGATTTTCAACATAATTTGGTAATGTGGACAGCAGTTCAATAATAGCAGAGATTGTGGTAGGAAGGAAAGAGCATTTAGCAGGGCAAAGATATAAATTCCTTTTGTTACCGCTGACTGAACTTTCAGATCAGGTCAGGTCAGGTTTTATTGCTCTTGGCTAAAAGCCAGTGCAAGATTTACAGAGCAAAGAAGAGGCTCCGGGTGAGATCAGAGTGAATTACAGAGTTGGCTGGAGAGAGGCATGAAAGTAGTTAGAATGTCAGAGGTAATTTTTACAAAAGAAATCATCAGACCACTGCATCACTGTCAGTTTTATTATAAAGTTTTAAGCATTTTAAAATGTGTTTATTTCTAATGGGTTCATTGAAGAGAACCTGGAGATCTAGAAAAACACAAAGATGAAAATAAAAATCACCCATTAACACTGCTGTTAATATTCCAATATATTTGCATCTGGACTTGTTTTCTATGTATGTACTCATATTCTTACACTCATACACATACACTCTTTTAATTTTTTATTTTTGAACCTGGAGTCAAATTGGGGTATTTCTGCATGTCCTCCTTTATTTACTTAATATTATATTTTTAGCATTTCCCCATTGTATTAAATGTTTGTGAAAATGATTTCTAATTTAAATAGCTTAACGGCATAGCTTGTGTGTGTATGTGTGTGTGTATCTTTCTTTTTACCAGTCCTCTATTTGTACATTTATCCTGTTCTCAAATATTTGGTACTAAATAATATTGCTATGGCCATTCATTGAATGTAAGCCATTTTGTACACCTTGACTATCTTTTTAGGATGATTTTCTAGAAGTGGAATTACTGGGTCAAAGGATGCAGGTATTTAAAAGATTGAATGCATATTGCCATGCAACCACCGGAAAGGCTGCTTGCATTTGGACCTCTACTAAGAAGTATATGAAATTGTCCCCATACCCTAGACAACATTGGATATTCTCAATATTTTTAATCTTTGTCTGTCTGGGTTAAAAATGACATTTTTGTTTTAATTCAAATTCCCACTTATAATGTGTCATTTGAATTTGTTCTTTTCTGAAATGTCTGTTTTGGGTTCTTTACCCATTTTCTATGAGGGAGTTAATATTTTTCTTATTGATTCTCATATTGTTTTCTAACTTAAATATACATGTATTTATTATAAAATATTTAGGAAATACAGGAAAAACACAAAGAAGAGAAAAGACCATCCACAATCCCATGACTGAGAGATAAACAAAGTTAATATTTTGATTTGTTTTCCTTCAAATATGCTTTTGTATGTTGTGTGTACAGAGGATTTTATATCATTTAAAAACTTTAGAATAAAACACTTTTTAAAAATTTTTCTTTGTTTTCAGGCTTCCATCAAAATTTATGTTCAATTACACAAGTGTACATGAATAATATACCTTTCAAATTAAAAACATTATAGATAAGGTCGAAGTTCCCTTTGACCTCCCCAAACCCTGGCCCCTGTCCTCTTCCTTCCCTATTCAAAAGCCACCACTATGGTCAGTCTGATTTGCATCTTTTAAGCAGATTTCATACATTTATATCACAATTGGGATTTCCTGTGTGTGTGTGCTTATGTGTGTGCATTTAAAAAAACTTTTTATTGTAATACAAACTCAGAGAAAAGTTATGGGATGTAAATGTTCAATACGATGAATTACTAAAAAGTGAACACTGGTATTATCCAACCCAGGTCATATAATAGAATATTTCCAACACCCCTAGCCTCCCATGAGTTCCTCACTGATCACATCTTCTAACTACTACCCTGAATTTTATGATAATCATTTCTTGATTTTTTTTTTTTTTTTTTTTTTTTTTTTTTTTTTTTTTTGCGGTATGCGGGCCTCTCACTGTTGTGGCCTCCCCCGTTGCGGAGCACAGGCTCCGGACACGCAGGCCTAGCGGCCATGGCTCACGGGCTTAGTTGCTCCGCGGCATGTGGGATCTTCCCGGACCAGGGCACGAACCCGTGTCTCCTGCATCGGCAGGCGGACTCTCAACCACTGCGCCACCAGGGAAGCCCATCATTTCTTGATTTTTTTAAAAAAATAATTTTATCACATAGGTATATATCACTACCTATTATGGTTTAGTGTTGTTCATTTGTTTTGTTTTCTTTTTTGGCTGCATTGGCTCTTCATTGTTGCGTTGCGGCCTTTCACTAGTTGCGGTGCGCGGGCTTCTCATTGCAGTGGTTTCTTTTGTAGCGGAGCACGGGCTCTAGGTGCGCGGGCTTCAGTAGTTGTAGCTAACGGGCTTAGTTGCTCTGTGGCATGTGGGATCTTCCTGGATCAGGGATCGAATCTGTGCCACCGCATTGGCAGGCGGATTCTTAACCACTGCGCCACCAGGGAAGTCCCTATGGTTTAGTTTTTTTCTGTTTTTTTTTTTTTTACCTTTATGAAGATAGAATTACTCTGCGTGTAACATATATTTTTTGTATGTTGATTCTCTCACTCAGCATTGTGTTTATGGGATTAATAAATATTTTTGCCTGCGGTGATCCTTTGCTTGTTTTCCTCATAGTGTCATATCCCATTGCATGAATATATCATCACTGTTTATTCATTCTACTGTTGATGGACATTTAGATTATTTCCAGTTTGGGACAATTACAATGCTAGTCTGAACTTTTTTTAAAAAAAACCCGGTGTCTTTGTACACACGTGCATGAATTTCTCTAGGTTATAAATCTAGTGAAATTACTCTGTCACTGTGTATGCATATCCCCAGCTTTATTAGATAATGCTGAAGTGTTTTTCAAAACATTTGTGCCAATTTACACTCCCACCTCCAGTGTGTGAGAAGTTCAGTTGCTCCACATCCTCTTCAGCACTTGGCATTATCATATTTTTTGAGTTTTGCCAATCTGGTGGGTATGTAGTAATAGTTCTTGCGATTTTACTTTATATTTGATTTCTAATGAGGCTGAACACCTTTTCATATGGTTATTGGCCATTTGGGTTTACTCTTTTGTAGGGTACCTGTTCAAATCTTTTGCTCATTTTTTTTCCTGTTAGGTTGCCTGCCTTTTCCCTATTGACTTGCATGAGTTCTTTATATATTCTAAATACCAGTCATTTATGTTTCTATGAGTTGCAAGTATATTCTCCTCTTCTGCATTCTGAAATGTTCACTCTATTGTGTCTTTTGAGGAACATAACTTCTTAATATTAATGTCACCAAACTTATGACTGTTTTTCTTTATTGTTAGTGTTTTTTGTGACTTGGGAATTACTTTTACTTTATACTTCCTTATCATATGTGTATCATCTTGCAACTTTTTTTTTTTACTCATCAGTATGTTTTAATGATCTATCCTTGTTAATACATACAAAGTTCTTGAATATTCTGAGATAGTAAACAGTGTTCCAGACTGTGACTATTCCATAGGTCATTAATCATTTCTTAGATGAGGGTCATTTAGATTGTTTCTAATTTTATTTATTTTTTTCTGTTATTCAAAAATGTAATACTGAACATCTTTGTATATAAACCTTTTTCTTGTCACCCTCACTATTTTCTTAGGACGAGTTCCTGATTGAAGAATAATAAGATCAAAGATTTAAAAAATAAATAAATAAAAACTAAAAACTTAAAAACATTTTTGTTGTTTGCCAAATTACCCTTTGGAAAATTTGGAGCAATTTACAAAGCCATTAGCTTTGTGTGAGTGTTTTGTAAATGAGAAAGTCCCCGCTGTGGGGTCTTTAAGGATCAGTCCAATATGGCTCTGCAAATTACATTCAGAGATGCATATTAAAATTGAAGGATTTATATACTCTCAGGTCCAAGAGGTAGGCATGCCATGCCACACGGGGGCCACACAAGCTCAGCCCAGTAGTTGGGGAGCTGAGAGAGAGTGAGGACCCTTGAAAAAATGCCTTTACTGGGGTCAGGGTGGAGTATACCAGCAAAAGGTGTGATGGGATTTCAGTAGTGGGTTTGAATGTCACTAAGTCACAGTCAAGGGAGGGCAAGAGGAGGAAACTGTAGACAGACCAGTCTTATACTGGTGCACCTGGTTGCCTGGGAGGTGTGTTCACAGCCTGTTTGTAGGGATGTTGAGGCAGCAGGAAAATATGAAGTTTAAAAAAAATTTTTTTAAAGACAGTGTGTTGTCAGGTGATATTGCTGTAACCAATGTGCTATTTATTTATTTATTTATTTTTGGTCGTGCTGCATGGCATGCAGGATATTAATTCCCCGACCTGGGGTCGAACTTGTGCCCCCTGCAGTGGAAGCTTGGAGTCTTAACCACTGGACCGCCAGGGAAGTCCCTAAAATTTTACAATATAGTATGTCCATGTTTCTAGAAGTTGCCATCATTGCACATTATATTTTAAAAGTCATTGCCAATAATAAAACCATAAAACTAATAGAGGAAAACATAAGAGAACATGTTTGTCACCCTGTATTGTCTAAATAGGACTAGTGAAGTGCTGATCATAAAATAAGTATTTTAGAAGGAATATATTAAAATTAAGCACCTCTTCATTAAAATAAAGGGAAAAGGTGAACCAAAGAATACAAGATGATACTCATAATACACATATCTGACAATGGACCCATATCCAGAATATACAAAGAACTCCTACTAATCAATAAGAAAAAGACATAAAATCTAAGAAAAGACTTGAACAGATTATTCAAAACTAAGTATGTCTAAGACCAATAAACATGGGGAAAGGTGCTTAGGTTCATTATGCTTAAGGAAACGCAAAGAAAACTCAAAATAAATAATGCTATATACCCACCAGTATGGCTATAACACAAATGGTGGAAAATATACCAAGTGTTGGTGAGGATGTGAAATGATTGAAACTCTTATACATTGCTGGTGGTTATGTAAATTGGTACAAACTATTTGACGGTATCTACTAAATCTGCAAAAGTGCGCACCCTATGACCCAGCAATTTCATTCCTAGGCATACATCCAACAGAAATGTGTTCTTAGGAGCACCAAAAGACACGTACTAAAATGGTCAAGAGGGCACTATTCATAATGGTTCCAAACTGGAACTATTGAATGAATTTTCAGTTCACAATGAATTTCAAGAGTAGAATGGATAAATTTTAGTGTATCTACAATGAATTACCTAACTCAGCAGTGAGAATGAATGAACTATGACTACATACTCTAACATAAATGAGTCTCACAAACATTATCTGAGCAAAAGAATTCAGACAAAAGAGAATATAGTGTATGATTCCATTAATATGAAAGACAAAAATGGGCAAAAACATGCTAATAGAAGGCGCAGTAGTGGTTACCCTTGGGTGGGAGTGGGAGGTTGTGGCTGGGAGAATGAGGGTACTTCTGGGATGCAGGTAATGTTCTGTTTCTTGATCTGGGTATTGGTTGTAGGGATAGGTTCAGTTTGTGAAAATTCAGCTAGCTATATGCTTTTGATATTTGATTTTCTGTATTTTTAGTATGCTTCAATAGAAAGCTATTTTAAACATATTTGATAGACTGCAAGTCATATGCCATTGTTGCTTCTACTTATATTTCTTTGATTTTTGTGGAGATTAAGCATTCTTTCATATGCTTATTGGCACATTATGTTTTTTACACTATTTATGTTTTTACTAATTTTTATATAAGGATATTTGTTTTTTTCTCATTGATTTGTGAAAGCTCTTTTTATACTAAGAATATTCACTTTTTGTCATTTATGTAGCAAATATTTTTCCACTTGATGTTCTCTTGGCATAGAAAAGTGTTTAATTTTTATGTACTCAAATCTATCATTTTCTTTATAATTTCTTGGTTTTCATTTATGCCTAGGTAATTTAAATGTCTGTAGACTTAATTTGTTTGTCAGTACAGATACAGTCACAACAATACTTCAGTTTCCTTGGTTTGTAGCTGCCACCTACCAAAGTGCAGAACCTGTCTCCACCCTGCCTTTCTATACTCCCATGTCTCCTCAGATATTTCTGGGAATTAATGCGCTCATTAGCTATATCTGTTGCCCTAAAGCTTCTGAGGGTGCTGCATCACCATGCATGTATTCCACTGGGTACCTACTCTGCTACTGTCTCCTGATATTCTCAGGGATGCACACCCTTGAGGGGCTACTGAAGGCACATGGTCTTCAGTCCTAACTGTGCTGCAGCCTTGTTGTGGTCCAGGAATGGCAAAAATGCCACTTGTTCCATAAACAGCAATAGATATTGTATTGATCATTAAGTCTATATAAATAGAAAACTATGTCATTGTGGTTTTCAAATTCATTAGCATCAAAATGTATGTCACTTTATAGCTTCTTTTTTATTGAGATGTAATTGACATACAACATTGTGTAAGTTGTATATGGGCATTTAGGTTGCTTCCATTGTGTAAGTTGTGTATAAAGTGTTGATTTGATACATTTTTATACGGCAGTATGATTACCACTGTAGTGTTAGCTAACACCTCTATCCCCCATCACATAATTATCATTTTTGTTTTGTGATGAGAACAATTGATGTCTAGTCTCTTTAAACTTTGAAGTTTAAAATACAGTATTTTTGACTATAACCACTATGCTGAGCATTATATCTCCTTATTTACTTACTAGTTGAAAATTTGCAACCTTAAACAACATTTTTTCAATTCCCCCACTCCCAGCCTCTGGTAACCATTATTCTACTTTGTTTCTATGGGTTTGGCTTTTTTAGATTCTACATATAAGTGAGTTCATAGAGTATTTGTCTTCCTCTGTCTGATTTATCTCACTTAGTATAATGCCCTCAAGGTCCACCCATGTTCTCACAAATGGCAGGATTCCTTCTTTCTCACAGCTGAATAATTTTTCATTGTATGTATACACCACGTCTACTTTATCCAAGAACCACATCCCTTTAATACCCTTCTGTATTCTTACCTGCCTGTTTCCTCATCTCCTTCCTCCCCTTAGGCATGGAGCTTCCACCTCAGTACCCTGGATGCTGTTGGAGCAAACAGGTTTCTCCAGCAATGTCCAGCACAGCTGGGGAAGCTGAGCACTCACTCACCATTTTCCCTTTTCTATATAGGAGAGGACAGCTGCCAGCTTGTTCAGCCCATGCAGTGTTGTCTTGGGAGAGGGCTAGCACTGACAAAGTTCCTCTTACTGTCTCCAATGCATCCAAACTCATATATATCTATTTCTTTTAATGGAAAAAACTTTTTTTTTTCTTCAACAGTGTGCTAGAGTCTTCCCTTGGGAAGGCTCGATGTCTGCAAAATCTCTCTTTTCCTGATTCCTGCCCAAGTCAGTACTCTCCATGTTTTTCCCACTTTTGCTGAGATGGATTGGGGCAAATTTGCTGGCTCCTTTGCAACCCATACTGAGGTTGGTCGGTCTATTACCAGTTGCACAGATGGGCAAGACTCCTTCTTGGTCCCTTGGCATATTGTGCTGGATCTTGCAACTCCCACAGAGGCACCTTTGTTTGTGCATGGATGTCTAGTTTGTTGCTAAAACAGGGGATATAGAGGGATGACGTCTTGCACCCTCATGATGCTTATGTCACTCTCCTATAACTTTTTTTTTTGCTTATTTATTTATTTATTGAATTTTATTTTAATTTTATACAGCAGGTTCTTATTAGTTATCCATTTTAAACATATTAGTGTATATATGTCAATCCCAATCTCCCAGTTCATCACACCACCACCACGCCCCTGCTGCCTCTTTCCCTGACCTTGGTGTCCATACATTTGTTCTCTACATCTGTGTCTCTATTTCTGCCCTGCAAACAGGTTCATCTGTACCATTTTTCTAGGTTCCATATACATGCGTTAATATATGATATTTGTTTTTCTCTTTCTGACTTACTTCACTCTGTATGACAGTCTCTAGATCCATCCACATCTCTACAAATGACCCAGTTTCATTCCTTTTTATGGCTGAGTAATATTCCATTATATACATGTACCACATCTTCTTTATCCATTCATCGGTTGATGGGCATTTAGGTTGCTTCCATGACCTGGCTATTGTAAATAGTGCTGCAATGAACATTGGGATGCATGTGTCTTTTTGAATTATGGTTTTCTCTGGATATATGCCCAGTAGTGGGATTGCTGGATCATAGGGTAATTCTATTTTTAGATTTTTAAGGAATCTCCATACTGTTCTCCATAGTGGCTGTATCAATTTACATTCCCACCAACAGTGCAAGAGGGTTCCCTTTCCTCCACACCCTCTCCAGCATTTGTTGTTTGTAGATTTTCTGATGATGCCCATTCTAACTGGTGTGAGGTGATACCTCACGGTAGTTTTGATTTGCATTTTTCTAATAATTAGTGATGTTGAGCAACTTTTCATGTGCTTCTTGGCCATCTGTATGTCTTCTTTGGAGAAGTGTCTATTTGGGTCTTCTGTCCATTTTTCAGTTGGGTTGTTTGTTTTTTTAATATTGAGCTGCATGAGCTGTTTATATATTTTGGAGATTAATTCTTTGTCTGTTGATTCATTTGCAAATATTTTCTCCCATTCTGAGGGTTGTCTTTTCATCTTATTTGCAGTTTCCTTTGCTTTGCAAAAACTTTTAAGTTTCATTAGGTCCTACTTGTTTATTTTTGTTTTTATTTCAACTACTCTAGGAGGTGGATCAAAAAAGATCTTGCTATGATTTATGTCAAAGAGTGCTCTTCTTATGTTTTCCTCTAAGAGTTTTATAGTGTCCAGTCTTACATTTATGTCGTTAATCCATTTTGAGTTTATTTTTGTGTACGGTGTTAGGGAGTGTTCTAATTTCATTCTTTTACATGTTTGTACCATCTTTAATTTCTTTCATCAGTGTCTTATAGTTTTCTGCATACAGGTCTTTTGTCTCCTTAGGTAGGTTATTCTTAGGTATTTTATTCTTTTTGTTGCAGTGGTAAATGGGAGTGTTTCCTTAATTTCTCTTTCAGATTTTTCATCATTAGTGTATAGGAATTTAAGAGATTTCTGTGCATTAGTTTTGTATCCTGCTACTTTACCAAATTCATTGATTAGCTCTAATAATTTTCTGGTGGCATCTTTAGGATTCTCTATGTATAATATCATGTCATCTGCAAACAGTGACAGTTTTACTTCTTCTTTTCCAATTTGTATTCCTTTTATTTCTTTTTCTTCTGTGATTGCCATGGCTAGAACTTCCAAAACTATGTTGAATAATAGTGGCAAGAGTGAACATCCTTGTCTTGTTCCTGATCTTAGAGGAAATGTTTCAGTTTTTCACCATTGAGAATTATGTTTGCTGTGGGTTTGTCATATATGGCCCTTATTATATTGAGGTAGATTCCCACTATGCCCACCTTCTGGAGAGGTTTTATCATAAATGGGTGTTGAATTTTGTCAAAAGCTTTTTCTGCATCTATTGAGATGATCATACGGTTTTTATCCTTCAGTTTGTTAATATGGTGTATTATGTTGACTGATTTACGTATACTGAAGAATCCTTGCATCCCTGGGCTAAATCCCACTTGACCATGGTGTATGATCCTTTAAATGTGTTGTTGGATTCTGTTTGCTAGTATTTTGTTGAGGATTTTTGCATCTATATTCATCAGTGATATTGGTCTGTAATTTTTCTTTTTTTGTAGTATCTTTGTCTGGTTTGGGTATCAAGGTGATGATGGTCTCATAGAATGAGTTTGGGAGTGTTCCTTCTTCTGAAATTTTTTTGGAAGAGTGAGAAGGAGGCGTGTTAGCTCTTCTCTAAATGTTTGATAGAATTCACCTGGGAAGCCATCTGGTCCAGGACTTCTGTTTGTTGGAATATTTTAAATCACAGTTTCAATTTTGTTACTTGTGATTGGTCTGTTCATATTTTCCATTTCTTTTGGATTCAGTCTTGGAAGGTTATACCTTTCTAAGAATTTATCCATTTCTTCCAGGTTGTCCATTTTATTGACATAGAGTTGCTTGTAGTAGGCTCTTCGGATGCTTTGTATTTCTGTGCTCTCTGTTGTAAATTCTCCCTTTTCATTTCTAATTTTATTGATTTGAGTCCTCTCCCTCTTTTTCTTGATGAGTCTGGCTAATGGTTTATCAATTTTTTTTGTCTTCTCAAAGAACCAGCTTTTAGTTTTATTGACCTTTGCTATTGTTTTCTTTGTTTCTATTTCATTTATTTCTGCTCTGATCTTTATGATTTATTTCCTTCTACTAACTTTTGGGTTTATTTGTTCTTAGTTCTCTCGTTCCTTTAGGTGTAAGGTTAGATTGTTTATTTGAGATTTTTCTTGTTTCTTGAGGTAGGCTTGTATTGCTATAAACTTCCCTTTGAGAACTGCTTTTGCTGCAGCCTGTAGGTTTTGGATCATCGTGTTTTCGTTGTCATTTGTTTCTAGGTGTTTTTTTATTTCCTCAGTGATCTCTTGGTTATTTAGCAACGTATTGTTTAGCCTCCATGTGTTTGTGTTTTTTACTTTTTTCCCCCCTGTAATTGATTTCTAATCTCATAGCATTGTGGTCAGAAAAGATGCTTCATATGATTTCAATTTTCTTAAATTTACTGAGGCTGGATTTGTGACCTAAGATGTGATCTATCCTGGAGACTGTTCTGTGTGCACTTGAGAAGAAAGTGTAATCTGCTGTTTTTGGATGGAATGTCCTATAAATATCAATGAAATCTATCTAGTCTATTGTGTCATTTAAAGCTTGTGTTTCCTTATTAATTTTCTGTTTGGATGATCTGTCCATTGGTGTAAGTGAGGTGTTAAAGTCCTCCACTATTACTATGTTACTGTCGATTTCCTCTTTTATAGCTGTTAGCAGTTGCCTTATGCATTGATGTTCTCTTATGTTGGGTGCATATATATTTATAATTGTTATATCTTCTTCTTGGATTGATCCCTTGATCATTATGTAGTGTCCTTCCTTGTCTCTTGTAGCATTCTTTATTTTAAAGTCTATTTTATCTGATATGAGTATTGTTACTCCAGTTTTCTTTTGATTTCCATTTGCATGGAATATCTTTTTCCATCCCCTCACTTTAAGTTTGTGTGTGTCCCTGGGTCTGAAGTGGGTCTCTTGTAGACAGCATATATATGGGTCTTGTTTTTGTGTCCATTCAGCGAGCCTGTGTCTTTTGTTTGGAGCATTTAATCCATTCACGTTTAAGGTAATTATTGATATGTATGTTCCTATTACCATTTTCTTAATTGTTATGGTTTTGTTTTTGTAGGTCCTTTTCTTGTCTTGTGTTTCCCAGTTAGAGAAGTTCCTTTAGCATTTGTTGTAGAGCTGGTTCAGTGGTACTGAATTCTCTTAGCTTTTGCTTGTCTGTAAAGCTTTTGATTTCTCCATGGAATATGAATGAGATCCTTGCCAGGTAGAGTAATCTTGTTGTAGGTTCCTCCCTTTCATCACTTTAAATGTATCATGCCACTCCCTTCCGGCTTGTAGAGTTTCTGCTAAGAAATCAGCTGTTAACATTATGGGAGTTCCCTTGTATGTTATTTGTCATTTTTCCGTTGTCGCTTTCAGTAATTTTTCTCTGGCTTTAATTTTTGTCATTCTGATTACTATGTGTCTCAGTATGTTTCTCCTTGGGTTTATCCTGCCTGGGACTCTCTGTGCTGCCTGGACTTGGGTGGTTATTTCCTTCCCCATGTTAGGGAACTTTTCGACTATAATCTCTTCAAATATTTTCTTGGGTCCTTTCTCTCTCTCTTCTGGTTCTGGGACGCCTATAATGCAGAGGTTGTTGTGTTTAATGTTGTCCCAGAGGTCTCTTAGGCTGTCTTAATTTCTTTTCATTCTTTTTTCTCTATTCTGTTCTGCAGCAGTGAATTCCACCATTCTGTCTTCCAGGTCACTTATCCGTTCTGCCTCAGTTATTCTGCTATTGATTACTTCTAGTGTATTTTTCATTTCAGTTATTGTATTGTTTATCTCTGTTTGTTTGTTCTTTAATTCTTCTAGGTGTTTGTTCTTTAATTCTTCTAGGTATTTGTTAAACATTTCTTGCATCTTCTCGATCTTTGCCTCCATTCTTTTTCCGAGGTACTGGATCATCTTCTTTATCATTATTCTGAATTTTTTTTCTGGAAGGCTGCCCATCTCCACTTCATTTAATTGTTTTTCTGGGGTTTTCTCTTGTTCCTTCATCTGGTACAAAGCCCTCTGCATTTTCATTTTGTCTATCTTTCTGTGAATGTGGTTTTCCTTCCACTGGCTGCAGAACTGTAGTTCTTCTTGCTTCTGCTGTCTGGCTTCTGGCAGATGAGGCCATCTAAGAGGCTTGTGCAAGCTTCCTGATGGGAGGGACTGGTCGTTGGTAGAGCTGACTGTTGCTCTGGTGTGCAGAGCTCAGTAAAAGTTTAATCTGCTTGTCTGCTGATGGGTGGGGCTGTGTTCCCTCCCTGTTGATTGTTTGGCCTGAGGCGACCCAACACTGGAGCCTACCCGGCTCTTTGGTGGGGCTATTGGTGGACTCTGGGAGGGCTCATGCCAAGGAATACTTCCCAGAACTTCTGCTGCCAGTGTCCTTGTCCTCACAGTGAGCCACCGCCACCCCCTGCTTCTTCAGGAGGCCCTCCAACACTAGCATGTAGGTCTGGTTCAGTCTCCTATGGAGTCACTGCTCCTTCCCCTGGGTCCTGATGCACACACTATTTTGTGTGCTCCCTCCAAGAGTGGAGTCTCTGTTTCCCCCAGTCCTGTCAAAGTCCTGCAATCAAATCCTGCTAGCCTTCAAAGTCTGATTCTCTAGGAATTCCTCCTCCTGTTGCCAGACCCCCAGTTTTGGAAGCCTGATGTGGGGCTCAGAACCTTCACTCCAGTGGGTGGACTTCTGTGGTATAAGTGTTCTCCAGTTTGTGATTCGCCCACCCAGCATTTACGGGATTTGATTTTATTGTGATTGCGCCCCTTGTACCATCTCATTGTAGCTTCTCCTTTGTCTTTCGATGTGGGGTATTTTTTTTGGTGAGTTCCAGTGTCTTACAGTTGATGATTGTTCAGCAGTTAGTTGTGATTCCAGTGCTCTCGCAAGAGGGAGTTAGCACATGTCCTTCTACTCTGCCTTCTTGAACCAATCTCCTGCTTTTATTTTTTAAATTAAAAAATTTGTATTTTATATTGGGCTATAGTTGATTTACAATGTTGTGTTAATTTCAGGTGTACAGCAAAGTGAATCAGTTATACATATACCTAGATCTATTCTTTTTCAAATTCTTTTCCCATTTAGGTTATTACAGAATACTGAGCAGAGTTCCCTGTACTCTACAGTAGGTCCTTGTTAGTTATCTATTTTTTAATTTATTTTTTATTAATTAATTAATTTTTGGCTGTGTTGGGTCTTTGTTGCTGTGTGCAGGCTTTCTCTAGTTGCAGTGAGCAGGGGTTACTCTTTGTTGTGGTGCACAGGCTTCTCATTGCAGTGGCTTCTCTTGTTGCAGAGCACGGGCTCTAGAGCGCAGGCTCAGTAGTTGTGGTGTATGGCTTAGTTGCTCCACAGCATGTGGGATCTTCCTGGACCAGGGATCAAACCCCTGTCCCCAGCATTGGCAGGTAGATTCTTAACAACTGTGCCACCAGGGAAGTCCTTGGCTATCTATTTTAAATATAGTGGTTTGTATATGTCAATCCCAAACTCCTAATTTATCCCTCCTCCTCCACCTTTCCCCTTTGGTAACCATAAGTTTGTTTTCTATGTCTGAGTCTGTTTCTGTTTTGTAAATAAGTTCATTTGTATCATTTTTTTCAGGTTCCACGTATAAGCAATATCATATGATATTTGTCTTTCTCTGACTTACTTCACTTAGTATGATAATCTCCAGGTCCATCCATGTTGCTGCAAAAGGCATTATTTCATTGTTTTTAATGGATAATATTCCATTGTGTGTATGTGTCACATCTTCTTTGTCCATTCATCTACTGATGGACATTTAGGTTGCTTCCATGTCTTGGCTATTGTAAACAGCCCTGCAATGGGGTGCATGTATCCTTCTGAACCAGAACTCCAGATATATGCCCAGGAGTGGGAATGCTGGATCCTATAACTTCTTTATATAAAATGTTTTACCAAACAAATAGCTGGATGTGTTCTCTACATGACTGCTTTAATTGCTCACCTGGTAAGCATCCAGTGGGCTTACTAGTTCATAAATGTGACTTTGGAAGTGCCAGGAGGGTAGCAGCTCTTTATAAGAGATGCTTGCATTCCTGGGCAATTATATACTTAATCACTTTGAAATTAAACTTAGAATGTCTACAATGAGTAACTAAAATATCCATTTCTGCAGAGAAGTTTTGATAAGAATAACATGCATTTTTAAGCATTTATTTAACAAATAATTTTATTCTTAAAAATGTCTATGTGCAATCAGAGCTTTAGAAGTACTAAGAAACATAAAAATGACTGATCTGAGTACAAGAACCTTGACAAACTGCAGATGAAATACTATATATAGCTGCAGTATATGAATAAATAAAATGCATCAATATTTTATCAATTGCTATAAGATCTGCTGGTTTCTTTTATCTCTTTTATGTCAGTTTTTATATTTTCATCTTCTTCTGTATTTTCAGAGGTTTTTTTTCCTAGTAAAACCAACCAGAAATTTGTCTACCTAATTAGCTTTTCTTTTATTTACTTGGCAATTTTTTGACTCACTTAGCAATTCTATTTTATTTAATTCACTCATTTCTGTTTTTATTTCACCTTAATTCTTTTCTCTTGCATAATTTGATTTCTTATTTACTTGTGATTTTCATGACTACTTGTGTCAAATCTTAGTTTAATTCTTTATCCTATTTTTGCTTAATAATAAGGCAATTAAAGCTATATTTGACTCAGAACATTGGAACCAGCCTGTGAATTTTTTTGAGTAGTGTATTTATTGTAATAATGTAATTTTTTCCCTAAATGAAAACATGTTCAGTATCAAAATGCAAATACATACATGTATATACAGGAGAAAAATGACATTTGTTCTTTTTGCATTCCTTTTCCATAATACCCTTTCCTCATCCAGGGATAAAAACTGTTAATGGTTTGGTACACTATATCCCTCAACCCATTTCTATACATTTACCAACATATGTGTTTGTGTGCATTTATATTTATATACATTAGATATGTATACACATGTATATGGCTTACACATTATAAGTATCATGTTACACATATTGTTCTGTAAGTTGATTTCCTTTTAATATATCATAGATACATATTAATGGCCTATTGCCCTCACATGTTGTTTTACCAGTTTACATTACCTCCAAGAGGTATGCTTTCTAATACTTTATCCAACACCAAAGGGGCACTGTCTTTTCTAATTTTTACAAAATTGATATATAAAGAGACACATTATTATTTTATATTAATGTACACTTCTTTGATTATTAGTGAGGTTATGGTAGTTTCATTTATTTATTAGCTACTAAGACTTCTTTAAGTTGCTTGCCAATATTCTTTGCTTGATTTTCTATTAGGTGGTCTTTACCTGATTTATTGGACTAGCTCTCATTATTTTCTAAAGGGTTGATAAATAATGTTTTATTTCCCATTTGACCCAAGAATTATAGAAAATTTTATGTTTCCAAGCAGTTGAATAACTATTTTGTTTGAAATGTTATTTCTTTTAAATCTTTTTTTTTTTTTTTTTTTTTTGCAGTGAGATTAGGAATATAACCAGCAAAATATCTGCTTTATGGAATTTACTGAGGTTTACTTCATGGTCTAATATATAGTCATTTAAAAATATTTACATGGACATTGATAAAGGTTTATTTTCTTTTGCAGATTAGGTAGTATATATTTATTAAATTAATCATATTGCTTATGTATACAGATCCTCTACCTCCTTAGGATTATTTTTTTGCCTGAATATAAGAATGATCAGTTAAAAATTTCCAGTATTATTTTGTCTTGTCATTTTATTATTGTATTTTTAAAGTTTTGGTTTTGTATTTTTTAATGTAGTGTTATTTAGCACAAGTGTTTTATGACTACCATATCTTCATTATAAATCACATATTTATTATAAAATGACTCTTTTTGTCCTACTTAATTTTTTTGGCTTCACATGGCTTATTATTTTTTTTGTTCTTAAAGTTTTAAACATTTTATCATTTTATCCCAGTAGTATAAGAGTGTTTGTTTTTTAAATAAAGCACTTAACTCATAAATATTTGTTGTTACACCTGCTGGGTTTGCTCGTATTTTTGTTATTTTAATTTATGTTTTTTTCTTATGATTCCTTTGTTTATTTTTCTTTTGTTATATAAACTTGAATCTTGCTTTAATCATTTCCAGGGATTTGGAAAACAATATATTTTATAAATTCTAAGAAATATTTTTAACATTTTAGTACTTCTAGAATTAAAATGCATCTAATAATTGATGATATGCTGTAGTTTAATTGGCAGCATTTTTTTCTTTCTTTGTGGTACATAAAAGATGTTTCTTACTTTAGATTAAATGAAAAACGGTACGTCATATTTTAATTTTTTTAACCTTAATTTTTTCAAAAGAGTTGGAAAATATTTCTCTAATTGAGTCAAGAGTAAAATGCCACTTTAAACAATCCCTCTCTATTTCAAAACAAGAAACTTTTAAAAAAAGGAATTTACTTCTTCTTTGATCCAATTATTTCCTTATCTGGAGCCTTATGCCTGTATTATTGCTATTCAAGGATTGTTTTTAAGAATGACTGTTATGAAATATAGATCAATGGAACAGGATAGAAAGCCCAGAAATAAACCCACGCACATATGGTCACCTTATCCTTGATAAAGGAGGCAAGAATATACAATGGAGAAAAGACAGCCTCTTCAATAAGTGGTGCTGGGAAAACTGGACAGCTACAAGTAAAAGAATGAAATTAGAACACTCCCTAACATCATACACAAAAATAAACTCAAAATGGATTAACGACCTAAATGTAAGGCCAGACACTATCAAACTCTTAGAGGAAAACATAGGCAGAACATTCCATGACATAGATAACAGCAAGATCCTTTTTGACCCACCTCCTAGAGAAATGGAAATAAAAACAAAAATAAACGAATGGGACCTAATGAAACTTAAAAGCTTTTGCACAGCAAAGGAAACCATAAACAAGACGAAAAGACAACCCTCAGAATGGGAGAAAATATTTGCAAATGAAGCAACAGACAAAGAATTAATCTCCAAAATATATTAGCAGTTCATGCAGCTCAATATCAAAAAACCTAACAACCCAATCCAAAGTTGGGCAGAAGACCTAAATAGACATTTCTCCAAAGAAGATATACACATTGCCAACAAACACATGAAAGGATGCTCAACATCACTAATCATTAGAGAAATGCAAATCAAAACTACAATGAGGTATCACCTCACACCAGTCAGAATGGCCATCATCAAAAAATCTACAAACAACAAATGCTGGAGAGGGTGTGGAGAAAAGGGAACCCTCTTGCACTGTTGGTGGGAATGTAAATTGATACAGCCACTATGGAGAACAGTATGGAGGTTCCCTAATAAACTACAAATAGAATTACCATACGACCCAGCAATCCCACTACTGGGCATATACCCTGAGAAGACCATAATTCAAAAAGAGTCATGTACCACAATGTTCATTGCAGCTCTATTTACAATAGCCAGGACATGGAAGCAACCTAAGTGTTCATCGGCAGGTGAATGGAAAAAGAAGATGTGGCACATATATACAGTGGAATATTACTCAGCCATAAAAAGAAATGAAATTGAGTTATTTGTAGTGAGGTGGATGGACCTAGAGTCTGTCATACAGAGGGAAGTAAGTCAGAAAGAGAAAAACAAATACCGTATGCTAACATATGTATATGGAATCTAAAAAAAAAAAAAGTGGTTCTGAAGAACCTAGTGGCAGGACAGGAATAAAGATGCAGACATAGAGAATGGACTTGACATGGGGAGGGGGAAGGGTAAGCTGTGACGAAGTGAGAGATTGCCGTGGACATATATACACTACTAAATGTAAAATAGATAGCTAGTGGGAAGCAGCCGCATAGCACAGGGAGATCAGCTTGGTGCTTTGTGACCACCTAGAGGGGTGGGATAGGGAGGGTGGGAGGGAGACGCAAGAGGGAGGAGATATGGGGATATATGTATACATATAGCTGATTCACTTTGTTATACAGCAGAAACTAACATACAATTGTAAAGCAATTATACTCCAAAAGTATGTTAAAAAAACAAAATAATAATATGCTAAAATTGTATTGTTGAGATACAGACATAAATTAAGCTAATAGACTTTATGGTTTTGAAGTTTGTGTAGATAAGCTATTTATATATCCTTGCATAATAAAATAGCAGGATTGTTTTAAAAAAGAATGTTATATCTTCTAAGAATGACTGTCTTCTAAGTATGACTGTTGACGATTGCATGCAGTTTCACAACCAAATATATAAAAACAATTTACATTAATTTTTTGTTTAACAGGTTTGATGTTCCTTGTTGATCCTTTTGTAATACCATTTACCTATTCTTGAGCTCTTTATGTTCCTTATGTCTCAACTTATGGAGTTCATTTTCAAGCAAGTTTTTCAAAAGTGCATATATAAAGAATGTATTTTTTGAGGCTTTCCATATGTGAGTCGACCTTTTGTTGTCTACACATACATATATGTCAACTATGAATGATATGAAATAACTGGGTCATATTCCTTTTCCCTCCAATTTATTAGATATTTAGCTGTTGTCTTCTAGCATTTTGTATTGCAGAAAAGAACTCTAAATTCAGCTTGCTTTTTGTTCCTTTGTTGATAATTTGTTTTTCATGCCTGAGTATTTGTAGAATTTTCTTTACACGTAATATTTTAAAAAGAATGACCAAGAATGATATTTCTAGGGATGTAGTGAACCCTTTAAACCTGAAGATATTGGTTACCTTTCCAACATCTACTTCTTTCTCTCCCTTTCTTAACATAATGCCATATTCCCCAGACATTTAATTTGAGTAGATTATTGATTTCAGACCTTATTTTCTTTTTTAATATAAGCATTTGATACTCTAAATTTCCATCTAAGCATTTTTTAGCTGTATCCCACAGGTATTGGCATGTCATGTTTTTATTTTTATTTAATTCAAAATATTTTCTAATTTCCTTTGTGATTTCCTATTTAATCCATAAGATATTTTAAAGTCTTTTTGTTTAATTTCCCAATATTTTACCACTCCAAGTAAAATGTAGAACCTTACAACCATATGTGTCCCTTTATCTTTCCCCTGACCTTTATGATATAGTTGTCATATGTTTTACATCTACATATATTGAAACCTCACCAGATGTTATAATTTTTGCTTTCAGGAGTCATACGTTTAAAAAAGAATTTAAAAGGAGAAACACAATCTATTATATCTTCCCAGGTATTTATCATTTTTATTGCTCTTTCTTCACTGATGAAGTTCTATTTTTTTTCCTAGTATCATTCTCATTTGGCCTCAGGAACTGCCTTTAGTATTTATTGTAGAACAAGTCTGCTGGGGATGTATTCTTTTAGTTTCCCTTCATGTAAGAATGTGTTTCTTTAGCATTCATTCTTGAATGATATTTGTGGACATAGAATTTTGCTTCTTTTCTTTTAGCACTTTAAAAATGTTCCATTGTCTTACCTCTAAGTTATCTGATAAGAAATCTGCATTCCCTTTAATGAATCGTTTCCCTGTATGTCATATGTTGTTTTCCTTTAGCTGCTTTCAAGGTTGTTTCTCCATCTTTGGTTGCAGAAGTTTGATTATGATGTGTCTGGGTGTTGTACTCTTTGGTTTATTCTGTTCAGCATTCATAGAGCTTCCTGAATTTGTAAAATTATTTGTACAATTATGAATTGTAAAAACCAGGTTTGGGAAATTTTCCATCATTATTTCTTAGAATATGTATTTCTTTGAATATATATTTTTTCATTACCCTCCTTTACCTCTCTTTCTGTTATTCCAATGATACAGCTGTTAGATCTTTAGGTATTTTTCCATAGTCTCTGAGCCTCTCTTGATTTTAAAAACATCTTTCTCTCTGTTCTTTATATTGGATAATATTTATTGTCTATCTTCAAATTCACTGACTATTTCCTCTATCATCTCCATTTTGCTGTTTGGTCTATCCAGGAATTTTTAAAGTTCAGATACTTTATTTTCAACTTTAAAATCTAAATTTGATTTTTTTGTGGTTTCTATTTTTCTGCTGAGAACTTTCATCTTTCCATTCATATCAAATATGTTTATCTTTATTTCATTGAATATAGCTATAATCGCTGCTTTAAGTTGTTAATATTTCCATTATCTGGATCATTGCAAAGTTGGCATCTGTTGAGAATGGATGACATTTAAAACATTCTCTGTATGCTGTGTACTTTTCTACTTTATCTGGACATTTTGAACTTTTGTTGTGCAGCCTCTGGATCCTGTTATAATTCTCTGGAGAAAGTTGATTTATTTTGTCTAGTAAGTAATTAACCCAGTTGGATTCAGACCGCAAGTTTTATCTCACTGCAAAAGTAGGGCATGATTCTACTCTCATTCTGGCTTATTGCCTTTGCTATGCTTCTTTTGGTCTGTCCCGCATATGTGCCACTCAGGGTTAGGTTGAGACTTGCCAGTAGATTGACTTGTACTTCAATTCTCAAAGCTTTTAATCTGCTTCTTTGTGTCTCTCCTGTGCGTGTACAACTCAAGGGTGATGATGAGCCCAGAACTTCTGTGGATTCATGCAGAGAATTAGGGGTTCCTTTTCTCCAGTTCTCTTCTTTTGGAATTCCTCCCACACTTTCTGACTCTCAGCGTTCTCTTTCTTGGTTTCTCTGGCCAGAAAATTGAGGTTCATCTCAGAGTTTTAGTCATCCATGCTGCCACTGCAATGCAGATCTGTGACTGGGACCCACCCTCAGGGCAAAGGTGCCAGAGAAAAGAGATCAAAAATTTTTTTCCCCACACTTTTTGGACCACAGGACCCCTTTCTCTTGATTCCTCTGGCCAGAAAGATGGATTTTCTATCTGAGTTTTAGTTTTCATATTGGTGCCTCTTCACAGCACCACAACTGGAGACTGGCTTCAGAGCAATACTGTAAAAGTAAAGAAAGAGAAAAGAACAGAAAATCTCACCTCTCTATGAATCACTTCTCCAGGTTTTGACTCCTTTAAAAAAATTCCTCCTGCTTTTATTTACTTTTAAGTCCTCAGTATTTTGTCCAGTATTTTTAGTTACAATCAGTAGGAAAAGTTTTAGTGGACTTACTCCATCTTGGTTGGAACCAGAAGCACCCTCATTGTGGTATTAATTTGCATTTCCCAGATAATAGGAAAATTGAGTATCTTTTCTTCTCCTCCTTTTTTTGTTATTCAATAATGAAGTATTTTTTAGTATTTTGCCTAATTGTCTATTATATTGTCTTTTTTATTGATTAGTAAGAGTTCTTTATGTATTAAAAATATGAGTCCTTTTGGGGTTCATGTATCATAAATATCTTCTCCCACTATGTAGATTGACTTCTACTCTGTTCATGGTCTCTTTTGATAAATAGAATGTCTTAATTTTGATATAATACTATGAGTCTATTATTCATGGTTTATGTCCTATTTAAGAAATCTTTGCCAGTTCGAAGATGTTCTCCTATGTTTTCCTCTGGAAAGGCTTATTGCTTTACCTTTCACATTTAGATATACTATGCGTCTGGATTGTTTAAAACTAAAGAATGATGTAAGAGTTAAATACATTTTTTTTCCATATGGCTATCTAATTTATCCAATAAATTAGTTAAAAAGACCATCCTTTCCTCATTGAACTGCAATATTGCATGATAGATATTATTTAGTTTGTACTTTTACTTGGAGACAATTTTGTCTAATATAAGCAGACTGTGGGAAAATGTCATTTCTACTGAAGATTTTTAGTAGAGGTGGGTAACTCTATATGAAAAAACTTATCACTCTTCTTAAATGGAATAGAGTTTGAGAAGCTTATAATATTTGTTAACCCAGTCTTACAGTTCTGTGGGAAGGCATAGCATAATTTTGATAGCTGTTTCTAAAGGTCTTTAAAGGCTTACATTAACTATTTCTACTCCAACCATATATCTTTATTTCAAATATTTTATCCTGTTTCCAGACCATATGCCACATGCATCCCTGTGAATTTGGTGCATAAACAGAACATTTATGTGGATAAGAGGTGAGAAAGGAAATGAGAAAATAAATAGGCTATACACGTGTATGCTTGGGGGTCTGAAAAGTCAGATTTATTACCTGGAGTGGCCAAGCTCTGAGGGATTTATTCCCATGTTCTGAAGCATAAACTGGCCAGTGAATGGAGTCATTAAGGATGGGAAATATATTTGTGACAAATCACCAGCACTTGGCCTTCCTGCTAGTGATAAGGTCCATTCAGGAAGCAGAACCTGCTTGGATGATTCCATGGTACAATGGCAACAGAAATCAGCAATGCTCATCAGTATCATAAATGTCTGACTTAAGAATTGCTGGGTTCTTGGGCCCAAAAGCAGTACACTGAAGTGAAACTGCAGCTTAGACAAGTGTGGTAGATGCAATTATACAGTGCTTGGGTTTGAACTGCCTCTGCCCAAAGTTGATTTATTTAGTGTTGATGCCATATTTGGATTTTCTTACATTTTCAATTTTGTTCAAACAGGCTTGGCATTTAATTTGGAGAGTACTTAGTAACTCCCTGGGTCCTATTTATTGCCATTAAAAATTATAATCTAGATAATTTTCTCTCAGAAAGAGATGTTTTTGATCTGAGAGGAAAAAAATAGCAAAACTGGTAATCTGGAGTAGGGGATTTGCTTACATAATTCCTATCCTGGTGACTTTAACTTTAATTTTGCTCATGGTAAACTGGGTTTCCTGAAACTCATTTTGTTATGTGAGTTAGAAAAATCTGATATTTAATGCCAAACTTATTGTAATAATTATATCATATATTATCATTTTACTGTCTCATTTTATTTGAGACAGATAGAATGATATCCCAGAATTGGACTTCACTTTTTCCAATACGCCTTGCCTAATATCTGGCTACTGTATGTTCATTTTTCTGTTTCACCTCCACTCCATAAGTGTAAGAGACCCTATAGCAAATAATCACTAATTGGGAATTAATTGGTGAGGTCAATCTGAATTAATGAAACATCTAAATTACATAATTAAAAAATATGCAGTTACTTTCTTTGGTAAGCAGTCTAGATCAATTGAACTTGTGACTCTGAGAGTAAAGGATCTCTGGAAGGCATGGCAGAAGAATGAGTTGATGAATATCAATTACAGCCTTGGGCCTAGTGGCACTATCAAAGACCTTAGCTAGTTCCACTAACCCTTCTGTCTTAAGTTTCTTATTAGAGACTGCAGCTGGCCACCACCTTGAATATTTAGTGACAGAGTGCACCTTGTTTGGGCAGAAGCACATCTGGGTGGTGCAAGGGGTGTACTGTAACACATACTGTTTTGTGCCTTGTGTCACATCTCCTTGGCTCACTTGACTTTGGCTGTGGTGGACATTTCCCATGCATGCTGCCAACTTCCCATCTCAACCGCCTCAGAGACATTCAGTTGTTCTGCTTTCTCTGAAGCTTCAGGAGGTTGCTTATTCCATCCAAAGGTTCACTGGCGTTAACTTCCCTGATAGAGTTAACCAATGTGGATGGGAGTTGGTAGATAAATACTTCAGCCTCTGTCCTTCAGAAGGATAATTATAATACACTATTCTATAGGGTTTTGGAGAGGATCCCCAATAGTATTGAGCCTCAGATGTCCACAGAGATAATCAGCTCGATAAAATACCCTTTATTGGCTTTTCTTCTTTCTTACATCTCACTCTTCCTACTCCCACATTCCTGCTTCTAGGAATCACTCCTAAATAAACTGGCTTCTAGTCCTTGTTTCAGGCTCCACTTGTTTCAATTTACCAATGAATCAGGAATATTTTCTTATGTCGTTAGTCTGAAAAATTTTAAAAATATCTACTGACTGACTGTTTATTGGTTTAATGAATGGCCAATGATCATAAAAAATGCTTAGTTTATTTTTCAGAGAATTTCTTCATAATAGTGAAAATATAAAACTTCAGCCAACTTTAAGTGGAATTATTAAAAACCACACATTACTGGGGCTCAAATGAATGAAATTTTTTTAGAAACAGTATTTTCAGTGTCAAAATGCAAATAAGCTGATTTTCTACACCTGAGGGCATGAATTTTTTCTGGTTATTTATTATTCATCTGTAATTTTCTGGCTTTCAAAGATTCAGCTGACTCTCAGGCTCTATTTTATTCTAGGCCCTATAAATGTTTTCCCCACTGTTTTAGGGGACAGGTTATTACTCCTGTATTATTCTCTGTGGGAACAAAGTTCCCTGCAGTCTACTGAGAATTAGTTTAGTTGATGGTATTTTCACTTCTGCCTGGGTCTTGCTTCATAGTGCCAAGCTGAAAATTACCTCTCAGCTTGAAGTCATCTGTTTAAGAATTTGATATTCCCAGAAAAACTGTCCCTATATACCACTCTTTCCCTCCTCCTTTCATCCTAGGTCCCCTTTCTGCATTTCTACTTTAGAGATTAGAGCCTGTCAGTTACAACAAACTTTGGTGTTCAAACTTTATAGCACAAGGCAGTGTTCTTTTGATTACATGTTCGAGGTCCTTTCTCCTCTCCATAAATCTAGGATTTTACACTCCCTCTCCAGCACACCCTTTTACATAGATTTCAGTCTTTGTTCAGTGAGATTTATTCCAAATTTGTGTGCTTCATATAGAAGTTCTTCAACATATATGAATGTCAAGTGGAATTCTAAATGTAAGAAAATAGCTTCAGTAACTATGTAAGTTAGAGACCAGTCAGGAAAAAGAAATTAGAGCAGATAGTTTAATGAAAGGAATTGAATAGTGGGGATGAAATTACAAAGGTGCTGAAAGAGCCCAAAGAGCAAATTGGCGAAGCATCCCCAGCGCTGAAGGGACAATGGAAAAGGTAGTGTTGTAGTGTTAGCGGAGCTCAGGAGCCAGGTTCACCCTGGGGGGCTGGAATCCTGGCAGGGGCTGGCCAGCAACAGCTGGGGCCATGACAATACACAGCCACTGCTGGATATCCCACTCATATTCTGCATTCAGAATATGAAAGAGAGAAAATGAGAGAGAGAGAGAGAGAGAGAGAGAGAGAATGAATGAGCACGGGAGAAATACATTCATTGCTTTCCCTCTCTCCAGTCTTTTGCCAGGGCCTCCCACTGGTTGAATCTAACCAGAAGCCTGGGAAATGTAATTTGCACGGTTCAAACCACCATGATACAGAGCAGAGCAAGGGAAAAGTGGGGAGTGGATTGAAAAAAAATACACAGTAACAGTAATGACTTTGCTGAGGCTATGCCAGCCATAGATGTTGTTACCGAAAGGGTAACGTGTTGTTCACTGTGGATGCGACAGGAAATAAAATGAACAACCCCGGCACTTACAAAGCTTGTAGTCTAACAGGAGAGTCAGGCTACTAAGATCTGTAATAAATTGCATTTTCTGTAAATATATAATTTATATTGTATATTACATAATTAGTATACATTATATTGTTATATAAATATAATAATATAAAACATAAAATATATGTTATTGTATATTTCTTATAAATAACATAGTGTGAGAAGGTTTAGCTGGGAGGCATAATCTCCTGTGGCAGTTAGGGAAGGCTTTCTGGAGGAAGTAGCAGATAAGGATAAGAGTTAGAAACAGAAAGTGAAGGGTGCAAAAGAAGGAGGAAATGAATCAGACCGAGGTACAGGGTGTACACTGTGGCTTGGAGGGGGAAGGGAAGAAAGGCTGTGACAGAACAATGGTGGTGGGGAGGGGCAAGGGATGTAGCTGGAAATGGAGCTGGGGAGGAAGGCTGGACCAGGTCACAAAGGCTTTTGAAGGCCACTTTGAGGATTTTGGTCTTTATCCTAAAGGCAATCGGAGGTTACTGAGGGATTTAATTAGGATTGTTATTTAATTAGATGACAATCAGATTTATGGTTTAGAAAGGTCGTTCCAGACTGGTGGTGGGGACAGCAGATAGGATGCTGTGCTGTAGCTCAGACTAAAGAGGATGTTGCTCTGGACCAGTGTAGTGAATGCAGGTGGGGGAAAGTTCTAGAGATATCTGGAAGGTTGAAACAACAGTGCTTTGATTGGCAACTGATTGGCTACATGGGTGAAAGTGAGAGGAGAGAAGGATTATATTTGGACCTCTGGATGGATAGCAGTGCCAGTAGGGCACTTAGTTGGTCCAGCGGCTTGCTGTCAGGAAGCCTGCCCACCTATATCTGGAAGGCTGAATCATGACCTGTGTTTCTCGTTGATCCCTTGGAAGTAGGATCCTATGAAAGGTCTCAGAGGATTTTAAATTGGGGGGCGGGGCGGTGCTCAGCTCTCAGGACTGTTTGTCGGTTGCATCTGTGCTTTCCTGTGGAGTCCAGCCATTCTAATAGTGTGGCTTCTGTGAACTGTTCCCAACAACTGGAGAAAACAGCTTATTGTAAAGACAAACAAATAAAAAATGACTTGCACTTTGTGATTATTGTTAAAAGATAAATATATTTGTAGGAGGAGCCATCTTTTGTAACCCTACCCCTAATCCTGTTCAAAACCGTGTGGTCTTGTAGCCTGAATTATTTTTTTAGCAGGCACGTTTCTATAGCTTGAATTTTTGCTGTGAAGACTGAAGAAAACATTTAGTAAATAGAAGTCACTGCGCTATGCAGCAAAACTCCTCATCATGCTTTCCATCTCTCCCCCAGACTCAGAGGCACTGAGAGAGATAGAACATGCCTCAAGATGGAGCCCTTGAACCACAAAGTTTTGAAGTAAAAATCAGTGAACGTGTAAACTTGCCGGGTTCAAGCAAACTTGGAGCAGCAGGTCAACACTGGCTGAAACTCTAGTGCGGAAAGCAGAAGGTGGGGAGGAACTGTGTCCCCCAGTCCCCAAAGATCTCACGGGGCCAGACAGGTTTTAGCGACAGGCTTCTGTGGTGATTCTCAGATTCGGACTCCATCAACTTCCAGGGTTAAAGGGTTAAATCAACAGGAGAAATCATTTTATTTGTAGAAATAAATAATAATTTGTATATTCCACTAACAAAGTATACATTCCCCTCTTCTTAAGCCCATCTGAAATGGTGGAAACACAACTCGGAAACTTTATAATCTTCTTTGAGCCCTAATAAGCTCTTATTCTGAAACACAAAGGGGGCCTCTACTGCAATACCCAAATGAATGGGATGCTCCATTCAGTGGGGGAGTCTCCCTTAAAGAGGAAGGCAGCACAGTGTAGGGGGAAGGAGAAGAGCTGGGGCCTCAGCATCCGCCATGTTTAGGCCCCTTCCTAGCTATGTGCCCTTAGGCCAGCTTCTTTACCCATAAGAGCTGCTCCAGGCTCTGAAGGATTAGAGATCATGTATTAAAGTGCCTTCTGCTTGTGCCTACCAATAAAGTACCTACTAATGTTTACTGTCAGAACATCCGTCTGTGGGCTGTGCACTGACCAAAGCATCAAGTTTTCATAGACGTGCTAGTCACACTGTAAACATGATGCATATGAAAGCAGGTGAGCCCTAGGGCAGCAGGATATGCCCCCTCCTAATCAACCCACACTGACCCAGCCAGCCAGGTGCTTATTAGAGCTAACACATAGGCAGGCGCCATCTACTGCACATGTTTGCAAGGCTGTTCCTTGCCCTGACTGTACCTACTCCCCCTAGGCCCTAGGAACCTGATACAGCTGCCACTCCTGCTTTGCTGGGGGAGGTACAGGGCACAGGCTGGTATTACCAGGGTGCACATGGCCCAGGTGACCAGGTAAGAGTGGGGGTTCCTGGACAGCAACGCAGACTGTGTGGCATCTTTGCCTGATTCATCACAGGCCTTTTGTGCGCTAGCCAATGGCTTAAAAAGGATCCATGCAACTGCCATTGGGACAGCTTTCAGCAGGATGACAGTGCTCCTCTCAGCTTTACCCCCTCACTCCCTGTCCCTGTTTCTCTTCAATAAGTGGGCCATGGGCCGCATAAAGGGTCGTGTGCCACACTTTCTCTGGCCCAGCTGTTTAAGTTTGTTCAACTTGGCTATTACCAAGAGACATGGGGTCCATCATATTATCTATAACATAGACTCTTCTTTGGTGATATCCATACTTGTTAATTACGCTTAGTAGTGCTTTGTACACTTTCAAAATATTGTTATCCCTCCGTTCTTCTTACTTCTCATATCCTTTCACTTTATCCTCCTTTCCCCCAAATAACCTTCTTTACTTTTTTCCCTTTCTTGCAGAGAACTCTCATTCTCTTCCCATAACCTTTCCTTCTATCTATCTTCCTTCTATCTTCTCCCTTCCTTCTATCTTCTTTCATATCTCATGTCAGTTTCTAACCTCCAGCCCATATTTCTTTTCTTCTCCATGTTTCTTCTCCTTTCATTTCTTGCTCATTTTCTTTCCCTTTCTCCATGCCTTCCTTCCCACCCAGTTTTTTCTCTTTCAGCTTTATTCCCTCCTCCAAACCCTCACAAGAACCCCCTCCATTTTCTCTTTATTGAATCATTCCACTTCTTCCAGTGACACTGGAGTCAGAGAATTTTGGAAGATGAAAGGTCACAGTGCTGGGAGCCCATTTGCTATAAGCCAGGTCCCGTGAATGCTCATTTCACTTTGTATCCTGAGGATAAAAAATAATGGAGTCCAGAGAAGTCACCATCATGGATCTAGATATATAGACAGAGGGTAAATTCCCCCTGGATTTGAAGGTGAACTTAGATCTTGCCCCAGTCAAGTTTATGGTTTATTTCTCCTTGAAATTATGATAACAAAGGAGTCATGGAGTGTCTTTAGGGCTGGTCTAATGCTCTTGACTTTTTTGAGGGTCAGAGTCTCCCTTGAGAATCTGCTGGAACTTCTGGACCTTCTTCTCAGGGAAATGCACATGAACTTGAAGTTTTACTTACAATGTTAAGAAATCCCTTAAAACCCCTTCATGGGCTCTCTAGGAGACTTTTGGTTGGGGATGTACAATGTAAATTCAGACTCCAAAGGAGGTATTATATGCTTCGCCAGGCAATTGATGTGATGTTATTAGGCTGTAAACTGAGGCAGAATTTCTCACTTCAATAACAAATCTGAAGACTACGTTGGGAATTTTCTAGATTGAGGGGATATTTGTCAGGTCTGTCTGCCCTATGTGAGTTTCCTGCTCTCAGTGAAGACAGGAGCCTTCATCTTTCAGAGTCTCCTTTCCTGGCCATTTGGAAGCCTGGATGCTTTAACTGCATAAACTTCCATCTGGGGCCTGAGCAATGAGCAGAATGGAATACTCATCATGACATCTGTTCCTTTCTACAGCTTCCTGCTTTAGTCAGCTTCAGATTAATATCTAATTTTGGGGAGGAGTGGAATAAGGAAGTCACTTTCTTTGTCCAAACTTTCTGACTCAAGGTGATTTTTTCCACATGAAAAATAAATGTGGGAGGGAAGAATCCCATTTATCCACTTTGGAAAATAACTTATTCCAGAAGTCCGAACTCTGGGGTACTTTTTATTTAATCAGTATGGCCCCATGAATTATCATCTTGTGGTTTTATTTTAGTGGCGGTACTTATGTTTTGCTTGTATCCTTATTTTAAATTTAGTGTTTTCCAATGAATTAGTTTCCTTCTTCTCTCAGCTCATTAGGTCTTCCAAGTTTATAAGCAGAATCAGATTTGCAAGAGCAATTTACTTCTTTGCTTCACTAGGTATTGTTTGGAATGGCTTTTCTTCAATTAATTTACTTAACAGGTATTATGAGCAATTTTTGTGTGAAATACTGGTTCAAGAGAGAGGGAGTTAAAGAGAACAACACAAGAGCCTTGCTATACCTAAGGTGTGTATATGGGGGGGGATTACTGGGAAGAGGAGAAAGTCACAAAGTCTAGAGACTGGTTCCCATGCTGGCAGATAGAGATGTGATGTGCCCAGTCCAAAGGGATTGGGTGAAACCTAAAAGTTCTGGGAAAGCTCAGTTTTACAGCTGGAGACACCCAGAATATTATACTGATGGTTACACAGGTAACTGCTGACTCACTTGTTGGTGGCAGAGATTCTCATTTCTCTCTAACTGGGAATGTAGTAGGACTGGGTAAAGGTCTCCCAGGCCCACACTGAGCAGTGCTGAAGTAGGCAGAAAGTGACTGTGGCTAATGCCACTAGAGCCTTGGGGAATAGTGGAGGAGGAGGAGCAGGTGTGAGGGAAAATTGTAAGTTGCACAGGGCACATTTTCTTAAAATTTGCAAGTGATCGATTTTTCATGCTTCCCCAAGAGGAATATAATATTCTAGAACTTTCATAATTGCTCTCAGTTATTGTCATCAAAACAATTATAGTTTTCTCCTTGTAACTGTCTACTAACACGGCATGTTGTCTTAGTGGATCAGGTGTGCTTAAATCCTGATTGCAAATGCCAGTGTCATGTGAATCATTCTGAATACAGAAAGCAGTGAGGAGAAAGACCTTCTCAGTTAACAACAGAACTCTAGGGCCTGAGACTTTTGGAGAAAGTGATTTTCAGATTTCAGACTAACAAATATGCTATCATGTCTTTGGGAGGTTGTTGGTTCTGATGGAATACTTCTCTTTAGAAATTGTCCCAGTAATGGGTACCTGTCTTTGGGGCAGGAGAAAGGAATAAGGATAGACCTTCTCATTATAATAATGATTTTTAAAAGTTGCAACATAGTTGGTCCCAAGTTTATGAAGCATTTGAAGAAGAGATGGTCTTATTTCAGCAGAAGAAACAGGAGCGAAAGACTATGGACAAGGAAGGAGAAATGGGAAAGCATGATTGAAAATCATTTGGATCTGGCTAAAGTGATCAGATATCCCTGTGTAAATCTCTTTTCCAGGACCATCTTCTTCCTAGGATCATGGGGTCAGATTACAATGAAGGATTCTGGTTTAAATTCTCACCAGGGTTTCTGAGTCTTCCTGACTCTTCTCTTCTTCAACTTGTACCGTGTTTTCTCACATAAATGTGTTTTTCTGTCTACAGAGTAAGAAGTACCAAAAGACCAAGTGTCACCACTTCTCCCGAATGTCAAGAAAACTCAAGTTTGCTAGAAACAACAATGGAATAGCAAGATCCCCCTTCTCTTCCTCTCCTCGTCCAATCAGTTTCTCTACTGCTTTGCCCCTGAAGCAAGAAACCCTAACAGGGACTCCAGAGGACAGTTCTCAGCAGGACACTTCACCAGTCCCTCTTACCTACAGAATTTCCCCCCATGAGCAGTACCCATCTACCCCCACTTCTTCATGTCTGCAACAGTATGTAGACCTAGCAACAGCAGTTTCCACACAATTTTTTGTATTAGAGATGATAAATAGTGTGAGCATATAATTTATTGTCCAAACTGGAACGTGTGTGTTTTTCTTAACCTAGACATTGGGAAAATTAAAAAAAAAATTTATTTGACATAACTGTATATTCACATGCAGTTGTAAGAAATAATACAAAGAGATCCTTTACACCCTTCACCTAGTTTCCTCCAGTGGTAACGTCTGGCATAACTATAGTACAATATCACAACCAGAAAATTGCCTTTGATACAATCTGCCTACCTTATTCAGATTTCACCAGTTTTACATGCATTCCTGTATGTGTGTGTGTGTGTGTGTGTGTGTGTTTTGTTCTATGCAATTTTATCACATGTGTAAAATACTGTGACCACAGTCAAGATAGGGAAGAGTTCCATCACAAGGATCCCTCATATTGCCCTTTTATAATCACATTCACATTCTTCTTAGACCCACCTCCCCCCAAACCCTGGCAACTACTAATCTGTTCTCCATCTCTATAATTTTGCCACTTCAAAACTGTTATATAAATGGAACCATACACGGTATAACCTTTTGGGGTTGCCTTTTTTTCTCAGCATAATTTCCTTGAGATCCATTCAACTTACAGCAAATATTAGTCATTTTTTCCTTTTTATATCATTCCATGGTTGGATGTACCACATTTTGTTTATCCATTAATCAGTCGATGAACACTGGGTTGTTTCCAGTTTGGGGCTATTATGATTAAAGATGCTATGGTTATTTGCATACAAGTTTTGTGTGGACATAAATTTTCATTTCTCTGAGATAAATGGCCAAGAAAGTAATATTTAATATCTAGGTTGTATAGTAAGCACATGTTTAGTTTTTAAAGAAGCTACCACATTGCTTTCCAGAGTGACTGTACTATTTTACATTCCCCAGCAGTATATGAGTGATCCAGTTTCTCTGCATTGTTGCCAACTTTCATATTATCACTATTTTAAAAAATTTTACCATTTTTATAAATGTGTAGTGGTATGCTACACAATCCTGCTTACAGAGCAATGGTTTTGTGGTTGCCCTGTGGAGAGTAGGATCAATGTCCCAACCAAAATTGGTTCAAGGACTTCCCTGGTTGTCCAGTGTCTAAGGCTCTGCTCTCAATGCAGGGGGCCTGGATTTGATCCCTGGCCAGGGAACTAGATCCCCTATGCTGCAGCTAAGAGTTCGCATGTCACAACTAAAAGAGTCCGCATGCTGCAACGAAGATCCTTCATGTCGCAACTAAGACCAAGCGCAAGCAAATAAATAAACAAATTTTAAAAATTAAAAAAAATTCGTTCAGATGTACAGACTGATGATACCACACACAGTAGGAGGGTATGAAAAGAGGGAATTATTCATATAATGGGATTTTTTTTTTGGAAAAGAGGAGGGCAGATACCCAAGCCAGTCTGGACTGGCTTTAGTGAAGGGAGGGGCAAGTGTCTTTTGATTTTATTTTGATTGGGGAGTGGGGCTAGGGTGATGATTCCCATGTGTGGGCAGGGGTTTTCATAGTTTGACCTTTCCTGGAAGTGCCAAGGGAGAGAAGGCCCGGGCTTTTTTATCAGCTTACCCAGATGTAGGGCAAAAGCTGGAAGGGGTTAGGTGGAGCTTGAAAGCTATCAGTAGTCAAATATCAAAAATGGATTCAGACACTTCATTAAACTTGCTCTTGAAATGTTGTCAAAGATTAGTTGGGCATATTTGTGTGGATATATTTCTGGTTTCTCTATTCTGTTCCATTGACCCATATGTCTATTCCTCTGCCAATAACACACTGTCTTGACTACTGTAGCTATATAGTAAGCCTTAGCATGGGGTAGAGTGGTTCTATTCACTTTATTCTTCTTCTTCAAGATTGTTTTAGCTATTACAGATTCTGTGTCATTTCATATAAACTTAGAATATGCTTCTCTATGTCTAAAAAAATTCCTGCTGGAACTTTGTTAAATATTGCATTAATCTATAGATCAGTTTAGGGAGAATTCACATTTTTACTATGCTGAGTCTTCCAACCCATGAACATAAGTCATTACTTCTATTTAGTTCTTTGATGTCTTTCATCAGCATTTTGTAATTTTCAGAATACAGATGTTGTATGTATTTTGTTAGATTTATACCTAAGTATTTCATTTTCTTTGGAGTAATTATAACTGGTATTATATTTTAAATTTCACTTTCCACACGTTTGTTGCTAGTATGTAAAATTGAGATTAATTTCAGTGTGTTGATTTTGTATCCTGAGACTTTGATAAACTCACTTATTATTTCTAGGAGTTTTTATTTTGTCAATTCTTTGAAATTTTCTACACAGACAATAAGTTGTCATAAGGGCAGTTGTATTTTTTTCTTTCCAATCTGTATGCTTTTCATTCTTTTTGCTTGCCTTATTGTATTGGCTAAAACTTCCAGTACCATGTTGAATAAGAGTGGTAAGACTGGACATCCTTGCCTTGTTCCTAAAGTATACAAAATGAAATATTCAAAAAGAGTACAAATAAGTCAATCTAAAAACCTTAAAAATATTCAAGTAACCTACTAGAAAGCTGGAGATGAGAAACAGAGGAATGAGAAACACAGGAAATAAACAACAACCAAAGAATAAAATGTCTGTATAAGCCATAACATGTCAATAATTACCTTAAATGTAAATAGTCTAAATTCATCAATTAAAAAACAGAGACTGGCAGAGTGGATTAACAAACCTGTGATTCAACTGTATGCTGTCTACAAGAAACTCACTTCAAATACAGTGACATAGGTAGGTTGAAAGTAAAAAGACAGAAAAAGATGTGGCATGCAAATATTAACAACAGCAAAAAAGAAGGAGTAGATATATTAAATATCAGGTAAAATAGATTTCAAAGCAAAGAATTGTCTCATGTAGTCATGTGTGAGATGCATGGGCAGTGTACAGAGTTCTCACTTTACCATGTGGTTAAATGTGAAAGATAACAACTCTTTCCAGATGCAATGTAACAGACACATCCCTTTCAAGGACAGCCTTCAGCTTGCTTGTAAAACAAAGTTCTTTTTGACTCCATCAATTAGAAATTGCTAAGCCTGGTCTCAGGTGGTGTATTTGATGCTGTTGCATCTGCAGGTTAGTTAGTGTATCAGTTACTTGTGCTGTTAAAGTTGACAGGTCACCAGCTCAAAAGGTCAATAGGAAATGTGAGAAAGTATGGGTTAACTATAAGTGAAACACATGTGAGAAATGGAATCTGAGCAGTCCTTCTGCAGAGCATAGAGAAAACAGTCAGAAAGTTCCTGCTACAGTAGTTTTGTTATTTATGTTACGATGTAAATCTACAACTATTTATTTGTTTTTGTTTGTTAATACCTTTTTTATTTTGCAAAGAGACCCTCTCTACAGCAATGAATTTTCAATGAGCAATTATACTCCAATAAATATGTAAAAAATAAAATAAAATACATAACACTGAAATGTAGATGTACGTAGCATTGACATTAAAAGGTATGTGAAAATGAAAAAAAAAGGTACAAACTACTAAGTATAAAATAAATAAGTTACAAGGATGTAATGTACAGCACAGGGAATATAGTCAATATTTTATAATAACTTTGTCTGGAGTATAAGCTATACAAATATTGAATTACTATGGTGTACACCTGAAACTAATGTAACATTGTAAGTCAACTATACTTCAGTAAAAAATGAGTAAATTAAAAAAAAAAAGAAAGTTGATGTTTTAGAAATAATTAGTGAATTTCTATTTCTCAAAAAAATAAAAAATGCTGGTGAAAGTAACCTGCACAAAAATGTCTGCCTGCATTTACCTTCCAATCAGAAGTCATAGTGATATTACTGACTATGTGAAAACCAGAATACCCAAATCTGTTTAAAAAACATCACCATTTATTTCAAAAGTTAGCTGCAGAAGTTGAATTTACATAGCATTCTGTGAAGCATGGCTTTTCAGTTAGATCAAATGATGATTTCTCTGAATTAATTTCATTCATTTTCAATTCCATGTTTTCCCATGCATGTACAAAGAGCAAAGTGATAGCTGTTAATGGGTTGGCTCCATTAGCAGAAAAAGATCTTTGCAGTTAAATGATGCCAGTTTTATATCAGTGACACTAGATGCTTCAAATAGAAAATTGGTTAATTTCAGTAATGGCTTAATTTTTTCATCAATTTTATGCAGTCAAAGTATAGCTTTTGGAAGATCATTTTGTTACAGTTAAAACATCTGACTCTAATAATGCTTACTTATACATTCAGTTTAAAAATCCAACATTGAAGATAAAGTTATTTTGTTGTGATGATAATACAAATACAAATTTAGGTGGAATATAATTATCTTGGCAAAAACAATGTTCTTACTAAATTAAGAAACCTATGGAGCAGAAATGCACTTGGAATTGGTTGTGGAGCATATGTAATTCATCACTGCATCTAAACTGTGATACTCTACCAATTGAAATAGAAGCTATAGTTGTCAATATTTACAAATGTATTTACATATACATATACACATTTAGAATAATTGAATTGTAAACTTTTGTGACATGATGTGGAACATGAAAAAGAATTTGGAATGGCAGTATATGATTCTCTTCTTGTTTCCAGTCATGACTCAGATTTTTTAAATGTTTGAGCCTTTATAGTAGTATGTTGTTAATTAACTCAAGGTCCTACAGAGTATTGACTACTATTGTAAACAAGTCCTTTAAATTTAGGTTGCTTTTTTGTTCAAAATCATTTGGAAATCTTTAATCAAAGTGCTCAAGAAATGGAGTACCAAAAATTCACTTTTTGAAGCTTTTAGCAAATTGTAATTATGAAAACAAAGCTTGTGTATAGGAAGAAATCAAAATTCATCATTTAGCAGATTATATGATGAGAGCCCAAACTGTGCACAGGATTTAATTTTGACATTCTACAACTGAACTTTGTAATATCTTGACTTGATACATCTCTTATTTTTAACAGACCTTATAATCTGTACTGCAATAGAATAAATTTGAGACGGCCTTTATTTTGCAGTGTTTAAATTTGGTGAACCATTCAAAAGAATCATAAATACAGCAAACTTATTTAATGAGTTTTATTTTGTAAAAATATTTGTTGAAGGACCCTAAATGGAAGCAAAAAGACATTACTTTTCAAAGTATTTATATATTTTTCAGTAAAAGAATTAGAATTGAGAATACTCTCTAATTAACAGAATTTGCTCTACACTTAGATACCTTAACATCTGTAAGGAGACTATTTTTTCAATTAAAAAAATTATAGTCTTCAGAAAAGAAAAACTGAAGTTATTCAAAATTTCAAATTTATTGGTTATAAACTACAGCTTTGAAGAATATTGCATGCAATTTTACCAATTCCTATTTTAAAAAGACATTTTCAGAAAATATCAGTAACATAGTATTAGAAACAGATATCACTAACAAACTAATTAAAGTTCATGAGTATGTACCAAGTATAGTTATTTTATTTATGTATTTTTTAATTTTGGAAAATCATTTTGAAAAGCCTTTTACATGGAAATAATTTTATTTTTTAAAAGAATATCAGGGCTTCCCTGGTGGCACAGTGGTTGAGAATCTGCCTGCCAATGCAGGGAATACAGGTTCGAGCCCTTGTCTCGGAAAATCCCACATGCCGCGGAGCAACTGGGCCCGTGAGCCACAACTACTTAGCCTGTGCCTCTGGAGCCTGTGCTCCGCAACAAGATAGGCTGCGACAGTGAGAGGCCCGCGCACCGCGATGCAGAGTGGCCCCCGCTTGCCACAACTAGAGAAAGCCCTCACACAGAAACGAAGACCCAACACAGCCAAAAATAAATAAATTTTTAAAAGAATTTCATATTTGAAAATATTTTAAATATAAAAATTTTATACCAATTATACCAATGAAATTAATCCAATTTGTCAATAAATACATATCTTAGAAAAGCATGCAACTGTAATTCTTCAAATGTTTAATTCTTCAAAATATTTTACTTTGGAAATTAAAACATTTAAAACGACTTCACTGAAGCTTCTGCTGTTACAGGTACCAGTAACCATCATGTTGCTAAAAACAAAGGACATTTTAAAGTCCTCATCTTACTTGACATTTTTTGTCAGCTTTTCACATTGTCGACTGTTTCCCTCTTCTCAAAATGCTCTTTTTGCTTGGTTTCTCTGAGGTACACCATAACTCTCTGGTACACACACTCCTCAGTCTTTTGTGATGGGCTTTTTTCATCTTTCCCATCATTAAATGCTGAAATACATCTTTCATTCTAGATGGTCCTCGAACTACCATGGCTTCAAGTAACATAAAAATCTTCCATTTTCAACTATATATCTCAAATCAGATCACTCTTATGAGCTTCAGACTTAATTATGCAGTCACCTAGACGCAAAGGTTGTCAAACTATCTCTGTAAAGGGCTAGATAGTAAATATTTAAAAATTTTTGATCCTATTGGTCTGTGTCAAATTAATCAACTCTACCATTGTAGTGCAAAAGCAGCCATAGACAATACGTAAATAAATGAGCATGGCTGTGTTGCAGTAAAACTTTATTTATTAAAAAGAAGGCATAAAAAAAAAAGAAGGCATTGAGCTATTCAACACTGTCCTGGAAGTTCTAGCCAGAGTTACTTAGACAAGAAAAAGAAATAAAAAGCATCCAAATTTGTAAGGAAGAAGTAACATAACACTATCTTTATTTGCAGATGACATTATTCTACATGTAGAAAATCCCAAAGAATCCATAAGAAAGTTGTTAGAGCTAATAAATGAATTCAGGAAAGTTACAGGTTACAAAATCAGCACACACAAAAAAGTTGTGTTTCTAAACATTAGCAATGAACAATCCAGTATGGAAATTAAGAAAACAATTTCATTTATAATAGCATCCAAAAGTATAAAATACCTAGGAATAAATTTAACCAAGGAGGGGAAAGACTTGTACATTGAAACTTATAAAGCATTGCTGAAAGAAATTAAGGAAAACTTAAATAAATGGAAAGCCATCTTGTGTTCATGGATTGGAACACTTAATATTTTAACATGTCAATACTATCCAAAGTGATTTACAGATTCAACACAATTCCTGTCAGAATTCCAGCAGCTTTTTTTTGAGGGTGTGTGCAGAAGTGGAAAAGCTGGTTCTCAGATTCATATGGCCTTCTAAGGGTCCCAGAATACCCAAAACAATCTTGAAAAAGAACCAAGTTGGAGGACTCACACTTCCAGATTTCAAAACTTACTACAAAGCTACAGCATTCAAAACAAAGTGGTACTGGCATAAATATAGACATATAGACCAATGGAATAGAATTGATACCCCAGAAATAAATCCTTACATGTATGGCCAATGGATTCTTGACAAAGATGTCAAGTCCATTGAATGGGGGAAGAATTGTCTCGTCAATAAGTGGTGCTAGGAAAATTGGATTTCCCCGTACAAAAGAATGAAGTTAGATCCCTTCTTCACACCATTTACAAAAATTTTTTAAATAAATAAATTTATTTATTTATTTAGGCTGCATTGGGTCTTCGTTGCTGTGTGTGGGCTTTCTCTAGTTGTGGTGAGCAGGGGCTACTCTTTGTTATGGTGCACAGGCTTCTCAATGCAGTGGCTTCTCTTGTTGTGGAGCATGGGCTCTAGGCATGGGGGTTTCAGTAGTTGCGGCACACGGGCTCAGTAGTTGTGGCGCATGGGCTTAGTTGCTCCATGGTATGTGAGATCTTCCTGGATCAGGGATCGAACCCATGTGCCCTGCATTGACAGGTGGATTCTTAACCACTGCACCACCAGAGAAGTCCCATTTACAAAAATTAAGTATGATCAATGATCTAAATATAAGAGCTAAAACCCTAAAACACTTAGAAGAATGCATAAGGGAAAAGGTTTATGACCTTGGATTTGGCAATGGATTCTTAGATATGACACCAAAAGCACAAGCAACAGAAGAAAAAACAGATCAATTGGACTTCATCAAAATTGAAAACTTTTGTTCATTAAACGATACTCTTAAGAGAGGGTGAAGACAATCCACAGAATGGCAGAAAATATTTGAAAATCATATCTAATAAGAGTGTAATATCCTGAATACGTTAAAAACTCCTAGAACTCCTCAACAAAAAGACAAACAACCCAATTAAACATGCATAAAGGATTTGAATAAAAAACTCTGCAAAGAAGATATACAAATTGCCGATAAGTACATGAAAAGATACTCAACATCATTAGTCAATAAAGGAAGCGCAAATCAAAGCCAGAAATGAGATATAACTTTACCCCTACTAGAATGGCTATAATGATTTATTTTTCATTTTTAAAATTTAAGTACAGTTGGTGGACAACATTACATAAGTTACAGATGTACAATATAATGATTCATAATTTTTAAAAGTTATATTTTACTTATAGTTACTACAAAATACTGGCTATATTCCCTGTGTTGTACAATACATCCTTATGGCTTACTTGTTTATTGCATAGTAGTTTGTACCTCTTAATCCTCTACCCCTATCTTGTCCCCCCTTCCCCCTCCCCGCCAGTAACCACCGGTTTGTTCTCTACATCTGTGAGTCTGCTTCTTTTTTGTTATAGTCACTAGTTTGTTTTATTTTTTAGATTCCACATATAAGTGATATCATACAATATTTGTCCTTCTTTGTCTGACTTACTTCACTTAATACCCTCCAAGTCCATCCATGTTGTTGTAAGTGGCAACATTTCATTCTTTTTTATGGAGAATGGATATAATAATTTAAAAAAATAATGGAAAATAAAAAATGTTGGAGAGAATGTAGAGAAATTGGAACCCTCGTACTCTCCTTATGGGAATGTAAAATGGTGCAGCCACTATGAAAACAGTTTGGTGGTTCCTCAGAAAGTTAAACATAGGATTACTGTATGACCCAGCAATTCCACTCTTAGCTATATAGCCAAAGGAATTAGAAACAGAAATTCAAACAGATACTTGTATGCCAAAGTTATTACAGCATTATTCAGAATAACCCAAAAGTGGAAACAACCTAAGTGTTTATTAACAGTGAATGGGTAAATGAAATGTGGTATACACATACAATGGAATATTATTCAGCCTTAGAAAGGAATTAAGTTCTTTTTTTCAATTTTAAAATAAAATAGTTTATTGGTTGTGTTAAGCAATATTTTATTACTTAAAATATTATTTATTTTCAAATATTTTATCTAAGAAATTCAAAGCACTTGACAACTGATGCTGGTAACATCTATGCAATTGGCATTGCTACCATGTTTATATAGTTTCTGAAAATGGGGAAGAAAAATTTATTGTGGTTTTCAGCAGTGGAAGATGTTAAAAATCCAGAATTACTGAGACACAATTTACTGACTAAGTTAGCCCTAAGAGCTAAAATAGAATCATTCCCCAGGTACTTCATCTTTCATAATCTGTTACTGAAGAGATTCAGAATCTGTTCCAGTATAGAAATAGGGACAAATGGCTTCTATAAAAGAATCATTAAAATTATAGAGAAGAGGGGCTTCCCTGGTGACGCAGTGGTTGAGAGTCCGCCTGCCGATGCAGGGGACGCGGGTTCATGCCCCGGTCCGGGAGGATCCCACATGCCGCGGAGCAGCTGGGCCCGTGAGCCATGGCCGCTGAGCCTGCGCGTCCGGAGCCTGTGCTCCGCAGCGAGAGAGGCCACAACAGTGAAAGGCCCGCGTACTGCAAAAAAAAAAAAAAAAAATTATAGAGAAGAGATCTATCATTCACATTATAAAAAGGAAACCGCACTCAACTCAGTCCAGAAAAATGACAGTCTTACTGGGTTTTACTACTGGCAGAAGTTGACTGTCTTAGGACGCAATGCAATATAACTGCTGTCAACATATCGCTCAGGTGCCCAGAATATACCCTGACCTACTGGCTGATTCCACCATTTCCTAGGAAGACTATCTTGACATATGCCCAATGTCCATTTAGTTTTGTTTTCCAATTCTACTTCCCAGTAATGCCTGCCAGAATTAAATCTCCTAGAACCTAGGATAGCAAGGCAGAGATGAAATCTCCTTGGGTTATAACAAAGGTTTGTTTTTTTCTTTCTATATTGCATACTTTTTCTGTCCTCAGAGACTATAAGCCCAGGATGTGCTGCTTCAAGATCTAGAATCACATCTAATTGTAATGGCTTGATAATTTTGCCTAAGCCAGAATATTGGGGAGGAATACTGAATCCATATTTTTTTAATCAAAATGAAGAGTTCAGGGTATTTTATGTTTTGATAGCTGTGGTGCTTCCAATACAGGGGGCATGGGTTCGATCCCTGGTCAGGGAACTAAGATCCCACATGCCAATAAATAAATAAATAAAAACACATAGTGAGCCACATTTTTCCTATAGGTCATAGCTTGCCAACGCCTGGCCTAGATAACATTTGTACTTGGATATCTGACAGGAATCTTAAAACTGAATTTATAATTGTCCTGCATAAATCTGTAGATTTCTAGTCTTTCCCATCTCAGTGAATGATGCCATCATTTTCTTGGTTGTTCATTTTAGAAACTTGAACATTATCCTTTACACTTTCTTCTCCTTAAATTCTTACACCTAAGTCCTGTTGATTCTATACTCCTACACATTTTCTAAATTTCTTCATTTCTTTCCATCTCTACTTCACCATGCTAGACCAACTCACCCTCATCCTACCTGGACTTCTGCAATTGTCTTTATACTAGCATCCTGTTTCCTCTCTTGACCATCTCTAATTCATCGGTGGCAGAAACTACCAGTTGTCTTCCAACATCCACTCCCTTTCTTCCAAAGTAATAGACTTCTTAGCTGGGCACAGAGCCATCTAGGGAAAAACCCCTCACTTTCCCAAACTCCTTTGCAGCTAGATGTGGCCATTGGGCTAAGTTCTTGTTAACAAAACAAAATGGTAGTGACATATAGAATTTCCAGGTGCCCTTCTTGTTGGTTGACATGTGGCTTTGGTGCTACACAATCTTGGACAATACTGGTAAGGGCAATAATGTTGGGATGGCAGAAGAAGAAGATAGATGGAGCCTGGGTTCCTAATGACTTTTAGGAGCAATATCGAATTCCGCTCAGACTTTATTTTACTTACGCCATTGTTATTTTGAGTCTGTGTTATACTTAGCCAAAACTATAATCTAATGAAAACACCATCTTCCACATAATAGCTAGAGTGATCGTCTAAAAACACAAATCTTGTCAGATCAATTCCTAATTTTATTTAAAACCCTTCTGTGGCTGCCCATCAATGAATGGGTGAATACCAAAATTTTTAATATTGCCCACAAGACTCTGTGCAATCCAGCCCCTGCTCATATCTTTAGCTTCCTTTTGCACCTTAAGGCTCCAAGGCTCCAAGCATGCTGGTTTAATCTTAGGTCTTTCCTAATCAAAGTGTTTCTTAAATATCCTGTTTTCTTTGCTTAGAATGCTCTTCCTCTCTTTTTCTGCCTGGCCCACTCCTACTCATCTATCAAGTCTCAGATAAAACATCATTTCCTTAAGAAAGCCTTGATCATTCCCCACCCTGCCCCATTCTCCCAAACTAGGTAAGGGTTTTCCCTGTTTTATCCACTCCAAATACCCCTCCCCCTTTTTGTTAATACTTGTCTCAGTTGCAATTTAAATTGTTACTAAATAATTAAGAGTAATTCAAATAATCCCACACCGGATTTTCAGATTTATGAGTCCATCTTATTCACTACAGCACCTGGCACAGTACCTGGCACATGGTAAGCAGCCCAGTTTAATACCTGCTATTTGGTAGACACTAAGTAGGTAGTACTAATTATTATTACTGGAGTATAAGGACTACTTCTACCTTGATTAAAGCTACCTCCTGAGACAAATGGCTTAGTGACAGCTTTTAAAAGAATCTGAATCCAAGGCTACTGAAAATTAAAAAGAGGTGTGTTATTCACCTTAGGTCAATACGTTAAAATTGGTTTTTATTTGCTGTTTGTCAAACTCAAAAGGTATTTTAGCTCAAAGGAAATTTTATAGTTAAAAGTGGTTAGTGGATATCTTACATAAAGTATGTAATTTGGAATGAACAGCAGGAGGAAGGGAAATTTTTCAGATAGGTTTAAAGTAAAAGAGTGTAAAGAATAAAAGAAATATCTTATTTGGGAGTCATAGGAAGGAAATTGCTTTAATCTAAGATATTTAGTGCCTTTCTATTATGGTTGGCACTAGATTAGCTACTACACTCTTTTCTTAAATTAATAATTAAATGTATATATATGTACACACACATGCATACAGGTATTATACAAGTGCTTGCCTGGAAAATGTGTCTACATATATGGTTACTGAATAAATAATCATAGTAGAAATAAACTCCTTAATAATGAAAACTTCATGTACAAACAAATAATTAAAAATATTGATGAATATCTACATTATACCAGTGGAAGACCAGTGCAGTGCTAATTGAGATATATGCATATAATGAATACAGATAAACATTAAAGGAATATCCTTCAAAGGAAGGAGCAAGTAGCATCATGAACTACACTTATATTTAAGTTTTTCCTCCCAGGGATTTTACTTTTCTACCGTCATTGCCTTCAACCATGCTGTATTGAATATCTTTTGCATCCCTTAATGACACCTTGGGTGGATTCCAAAGCTTTCTTGTTGCATCTGGCTACTAAAACTCAGCTCAATCTAGTTAATGCTATGCATGCTGGAGTGTTCAAGAGTAACGTATACTGATGTCTGTAGCTTTGAAATACATCCAAAAAATAAGATGAATTGATAAATGATAGAGATATAAATAGAATGAGAGATATGAGATAAAGCAAACATAGCATCAAGGTGTTGAGTACCTGGATGTTTAATGTAGTATTCTTTCAATTTTTCTGTTTGTTTAAAAATATTCATAATAAAATGTTGGGAAAAAAGACCCCTTTCCTCCACCCTTCCCCCCAAATCCCCTTTTATTCTCAATTTAAAGCATCAACTTCAAACTCAATTTAAGTCCCATCTCTTTCCTTCTCCCAGGGGCAGTTGACCCAGGGAACTGTGACTGCATAAGCTTATGAGATGTGGGGAGCAAGTAAGCCCAGAACTTCCTGCCTGGAAGACTTCAAAATAGGCCTGGTGGGCTCCCTTACCCTTGTAGTCAAGTTATGGTTAATTATCCAAATATGGAATTTATCGTGAAAGAGGACGGGCTCCACAGTGCAGTGTTGGCTCATAGTGAAATGGAAAGCAAGTGGAGCTGTAGACCTGACCATGCTAAGCTTTCTGGAAGACTGGGCTCCTTATTTAAAATGGGGATATTTATTGCTGCAGGGATTACATCCACCTACACCCATATCGACACCAGAAACACTCCACTAAAAAAACCCAACTTCAAATAAAAATACAACCCAGTCAAAAAATAACCTTAAATTTCCAGGGACATAATCCTTTGGCTAGTTTCCCTTCTGATGAGCATGAATGTCTTCTTTTGTATTACCACATGAAAAACAGAGTTCAGGAATTCAAAATGTGTACTGATTGACTAACACCTTTCAGGTTATTTTCCACGACTGGCCCTTTCAATGTGATGAAGTAGCGAAGTGTCTTGGAAGGGCAAGTCTTCCTGTCTCGAGCTTCTTTCCTTTGTCTAGAGTCAATGCCCCTTTATACAAACCTTCCTCACAGCCCCTGCCTATAAGCTGGAGTGTGCACTGCCCTCTCTCTTCAGGCTGGCCTTCCCCAAACTCTGGCCTGCTGTTGGCCTTCCTCCTTCCATGCCCAGCACCCTCATCTTTGTATTTCTTGTCTGGCACTATCCCTTAGAGAACAAGCCAGCTGGTCAAGGTCTTCATGGTGTGGGGTTAGTGACTGGGCTTTTGCTCTGCTGCATTGGCACTTTGCAGGGACCTTCAGTGCAGGGTGGTACTGACAGTGATTGTCACGTTTCTTACCACAGTCCCTAACAGTCTGTAAAACAGTCAATAAAATTTAATGAATATGTCACTGTGATGGTTAACTTTGTGTCAATCTGGCTAGGCTATGGTGCCCAGTTGTTTGGTCAAACACTAGTCTAGATGTTGCTGTGAAGGTATTTTGTGGCTGTGATTAACATTTCTAATCAGTTGACCTTAAGTAAAGGAAGTTGCCCTTGATAATGTGGGTGGGCCTCATCCAATCAGCTGAAGGCCTTAAGAGTAAAACTGAGGTTTCCTAGAGAAGAAGGAATTCTGCCTCAAGACTGGAACGTAGAAATCCTGCCAGAGTTTCCAGCCTGCTGGTCTGCTCTATAGATTTCAGACTTGCCAACTCCCACAGTTGTGTGAGCCAATTCCTTAAAATAAATATTTCCCTCTTTCTCTTTCCCTTTTCCTTTCTCTCCCGCCACCTCTCTATCATTCTTTCATATTTTTGGCTGGTTGACATCTGCACCCCTTCCTACATCTGAGGATCCAAGCTTTGAGAGGCTCCCGAGAGAGGCAGACATCGACTCCAGCACTGACACAGAGACATAGAAAACAACAGGTTCTTGAACTCTGTGATGACAGCCACCACACAAACCCAAGACTCAGGTGCTCTCACTTGGGACTTCACCTCTGAAGTCAGTAGCTAATGACTAAGCCATGACAACTTAGACCAGGGCGTCACAAACTATTTATGCTGAAGAGCCAGGTTTTTAAAATTTCCAACTTGCTGGGCACTGATAATTTTATAATAGACCATAAAAATAAGTCACTAGAAAAAAAAAGTAAATCATTTCATAAAGATGAAAAAAGCCATAAGAACGACAACTTAATTATATATTATTAGGTTCTCAAGAGAGAAAATTACTCCATCAAAGTATTATGAAATTTCTAAATGCTTATTTTCAATTTCTGTACTTGTTGCAGATTGGTAACAAATATTTTGGAGACCCTCTGTGCATGGCAGTGGCTTAGACTTTATTCTTGGAGGGAGGGAGGGGCAGGGAGCATGATGTTCAGCAGCAGGGACAGTAGTGGAAGCATCTTAAACAAATTCTTCCTATGATATGACTTGGCTAATTTTTGGCTGCTGATCCACTCTCCTCCTCCATTTGATTTTGTCCATTCTCCAAGTTGGGCTCAGCCTTTCTTGTGGATTCTGTGAACTATCCAACATCCTTCTAATACAAAATATCTTAACTAAAATTACCCACAACTGTTGTTGGTAGTTTGTAGTCACGAACCCTGAGACGCACACTTGCTTACCTGTGAGATTTTTGAAAGGATTATGTGAGTTAATGGGAATAAAGTGCTTATTATATGGGTCTTAGAACCCAACAGGAGCTTGATAAGAAATGTAATAGACAGACCCCATGGTGACCTCCAATGATTTCCAGCCTCCTGGTGTGCACGCCTTTGTGCAATCTTCTCCTGTTGAGTGTGGGTAGGAACCTGTGACTTGCTTCTAATCCATAGAATATGACAAAGGTGATGGGATGTCGTTCCTGTGATTATGCTATATAAGAGTGTAGTAGGAGATTAAAACCTTCCCACACCCCTTTCTTACAGTTTGCATGTAAAAGTGATAGTGATTCTGTCACCACTCATCACTGGATGAAGGACTAGCATGACTTAAACTGGAAGAGAGTTAATATTGATAAGGAAGACCAATTACATCTATCAGAGACCATTATGCATCCCATACACAGGGCGTATCTGATCCGGGTAGCAGAGGCAGTCATCTCTATGGTATAGTTTAAGGGAGGAGGTCAGAACCGCCTCCTCTCTGGCCCTGTCTGCAGTATTCCTAATTCTCACATTGAAGCTTCATCCTTATAATGAAGGTTTTGCTAGATCCCAGTCAGGATATATGGAGCCCTAAAAGTAAGCCACAGATGATGCAAAACTATAGAATAAAAGTAGTACACCTTTCTTGAGAATCCATCTTGCTTGAAGATGTGGGGAGAAACACCTTCTCTGAACATTTAAACAGATATGTATATATTTCAGAGTGGAACTCAACCTTCACACTCATTTTAAAATTTCTGTTGAGGTTTAATATGCATACAGATAAATGAATATATCATAAGGGTACAGTTCGATGACATTTCAAAAACTGAATATGTCCATGGAACCAGCACCCAGATCAAGAAACAGAATATTACCAACAGCTCAGAAGCCTCTCTGTGCTTCTTTCAGATGCTACGCTCCAAGGATAACCACTATCCCTACATTTAACTTCATGTACATGGAATCATACTATGTGCGTAATGTCTGGTTTCTTTTGCACAACATTGTTTGTGAGATCCGTCCATATTGTTGCATGTACTTGAAGGTCATTCATTCTCGTTGCTGTATAGGATCCCATTGTGTGGATATACCACAATTTATCTATTCTGCTGTTAATGGTCATTTAAACAGTTTGTATTTTGAAGTTATTATGAATAGTGCTGCTATGAATATTCTTGTATATATCTTTTGGTGAAAGTAAGCACCAAATGAGCTGGGTATATAATCAAAAGTGTAATTGTAAGATCATACAGTGGGCATATGTTCAACTTCAGTAGTCACTGTGAAACAACCTTCCAAAGTAGTTGTACCAAGTCCCATTTATTTCTAAAAAAATTTAAAAATAAGACTCTAAAGACATTTCATCCTTAGGTTAATGTCTTGACTGTCCCTTTGGAAGATATCAGTTCATATTCTTTGACTTATTTCAAGATTTTGTACTGGGTGCCTGGGAAGGTGGCACCTATTTTTAGTCAAGTATACCATTGTTACGGGGGCAAATTTTCACAATTATTTCTTTAAGAAATTATAATTAAAACTATTGCTACCTGTATTCATTATCAATGCACAACAAGTTACCACAAACTTAGCAACATAAATGATACACATTTATTATCTCACAGTATCCATGGGTCAGGAGTCCAGCCACAACTTAACTGGGTATGCTGCTGCAGGTTACTTACTCACTGTCTGCCTTCAAGGTCTTGGTCAGGGCTGAGTTCTCATCAGAAGCTCCACTGGGAAAAGATTTATTTCCAAGCTCCCTCAGATTGTTGGAAGAATTCATTTCCTTGCTGCTATAGCACTGAGGGCCCTAGCTTTTTGCTGTTAGCTGGAAACTGTCCTCAGGTCCTAGAGGCACACCTCCCTCCCAGTTCCCATGTGGACTTCTCACATGACTGCTTACTTCATCAGGATACTACTGCCTGCTTTTGAGTCCAAGACCATACCACCTCAACTGTGTCCTAAGGGTGAGGAAGCCACTGCCACCACTCTTGGCTTGAGGGCACACTTCCTCAGATATGATTCATGCCAATCAAAAAGAGGCTCTGTGTTCTGCCTCTAAGTACCCAGCGGAGTAGGGACCAGGCACTGGGACCCCTGTTACCACTACCACGGAGAAACCAAATGCTTCTACTGCTATGCTTGCCAAGAGGAGTGTGGTCTCCTTCTTATTTCTACTTTCCAGTCCCTACTAGGGACTGCATCTATTGGCAGAAGCCAGGCCCCAAGAAGAAGAACCTGAGCTCTAAGACAGTATAGGAAAGATCATCTTTAGCTTTCTAAACTCTAGTCCTCAGTAAGGCATCTTATAAAGCATTGGTCCTCAAACTTGAGCATGCAATAGAATCAACTGAGAGTATATTAAAACGTAAATTTTGGGGGCCCAGGTATGGAGTTTCCGATTCAGTAGGTCTGGGGTGCATTTCTAACAAGTTCTTGGGTAGTGGTGATGTTGCTAGTCAGAGACCATATTTCAAGAACCACTGCTCTAGGGGTATTGGAATAGATTTGAGAAAGCTAATCTGCAATATATGTTACAATGTGCATAAGAATCACCTGCGTAGGGTTTGTTGCACTAGCAGGTTTTCCAAAATACTGGGTCTATAGTGGAGGCCAGAAATATGCACTTTTAAAAAATTGAAGTGTAGTTGATTTACAATATTGTGTAAGTTTCAGGTGTACAGCGTAGCAAATGAATATATACCTGTATATATTCATATATATATATATTCCTTTTCAGATTCTTTTCCCTTATAGGTTATAAAATATTGAGTATAGCTCTGGTTCTTCAGGGTATTTTTATATTGGTGGTCCATGGAGAACAAGTTGAGAAACATTGGATTGGAGCAGTGGTTCTCACCCTTGGTTGCACATGACAGTGCCTCAAAGAATATTAAAATGTACTGATGCCTTGATTTCATTCTCTGAGGTTCTTATTTGTTGGGTGAGCCACACCCAGAAGAACTCTCTGAGTGATTCTATTGTACAGCCAAGACTGAAAGCTACTGGCCTAGAAGAATCTGTTGACTAAGATAGTTTACCTGAAGCTGGCACGTTAGACTCACTTCTTTTCTAAGACTAGTCATATTGGAGGCCATTTTTAGAGGCTTAGACAGCCTGAAGTCATTCGTCTGCATGGATTTCACTGAACAAAGAAGCATCAGGAGAGAGAGATAAGCTATTCTTTGCCTTGCTGAATTTTTAGTAATGGAAATATTTTCAGTCTCCTGGAAAACCATTTGAATCTTGGGATTTCCAGAGTCTTCAGAGATCCATTGGTTTCATTTAATCATTTAAAATCTTTCAAAGTCTGCTAAGCACAGAAAAACTCTTTCAGGGAGCTTATAACTTTAAATAAATGATCATGTTGGGCTTCCCTGGTGGCGCAGTGGTTGAGAGTCCGCCTGCTGATGCAGGGGACGCAGGGGACGCGGGTTCGTGCCTCGGTCTGGGAAGATCCCACATGCCGCGGAGCGGCTGGGCCCGTGAGCCATGGCCGCTGAGCCTGCGCGTCCGGAGCCTGTGCTCCACAACGGGAGAGGCCACAACAGTGAGAGGCCCGCGTACCGCAAAAAAAAAAAAAAAAAAAAAAAAGAGCATGTTATTAACGGAACTTATAAACCTGTATTATAAACCATTAAAGAAAAGAGAAAAGGCAAATAGAGGGAGGAAGGAAGGATATCTATTTCCATATAAATCTTGAATTATGTTTCAACACACGATTAGAGCTTTATCCATGGTGCTCTAGAAAAACAATAAAAATTTGGCCCTTCCTTAATCTTTTCTAGCTTGTGTTTAAACCATAAATTCATCTAGAGTAAGGGTGGAATTTACTTTTTATGTCATATCTCTCTATTACCCTATAGGGAGCTGAATACATAAATGGAAGAGGAGGGGGCCACCCTTTATTTCTTTATGAAAAGATGACAGAGATGCTGATATTGAATTGGGCCAGGTATGCTATTACCACTCTGGGGTATAAAGAGTGAGAATTTTCTACTTCTAAGAAATTATGGCTTCTTGATTCTCATTTCTCTCTGGCTTCTGTAACACTAGCTCTCTTCCAAACAAGCTAATACATGAATAGTCAACTTGCTGCATGACTGAATTATAACTGCAAATTTTGGCCCTGGGGAAAGGAAGATGGAGAGAAAGGCAGCGTGTGAGAGAGACAGATGATTCATCCATCATTCTGGGTGGAGAAGGTGGATAACTAAAGATTTAAAATTTTAACTCATGGACTTTGGTATTTGAATCATTTGAGGGATGGAAATTTTTACAAAATATGCTACAATTGTCTCTGCTTTCCTGGGCCATTGATATTGGTTCCTTAACTTCCTCTTACTCATGAAACCCATTCATTCATTCATTTGTTCACGCATCCAGCTAATATTAATTGAACATCTACTCTGTGCAAAGCACTGTCCTTAGCCCTGCAGATATAAATGTGCAGAAGACATGGACCCTGCTTTATAGGGGCCTGCACCTGCAGTGCAGTAGATGTGGCTGTAAATGAACATGTTGTCGAGTGAGGCTAAGGGGGAGCTGACTCCAGCATGGCTCACAACGGCTCCTGCATGAGAAAGTCAATGAAGTCAGGTTTTATTTTGGTCATTTGCCTCCTTCTCATGAAGACTGAGTAAAATATGTCCAGTTGTAATACCATCTAGGCAGTATGATACGATAGTTTGTCTGCAAATTAAAGAAATATACCAAAAACTGAAGCCACTTTTCCCAAGGTATTATCACAAAGGTAAAGAGACTTCTCTTTTTTTAATTTTTAAAAACTTTTTATAGAAGTATAGTTGATTTACAGTGTTGTGTTAATTATTGCTATACAGCAAAGTGACTCAGTTATACATATATACACATTCTTTTTCATATTCTTTTCCCGTATGGTTTAGCATAGGGTACTGAATACAGTTCCCTGTGCTATACAGTAGGACCTTGTTGTTTATCCATTCTATATATACCAGTTTGCATCTGCTAATCCCAAACTCCCAGTCCATCCTTCACCCCCACTCCCTTAGCAACCACAAGTCTATTCTCTAAGCCCGTAATTCTGTTTCTGTTTCATAGAAAGGTTCATTTGTGTCATATTTTAGATTCCACATATATATTATATCACATGGTATTGGTCTTTCTCTGTCTGACTTACTTCACTAGTATGATAATCTCTAGTTGCATCCATGTTGCTGCCAATGGCATTGTTTCATTTTTCTTATGGCTGAGTAGTATTCCATTGTGTATATGTACCACATCTTCTGTATCCAGTCATCTGTTGATGGACATTTAGGTTGTTTCCATGTCTTGGCTATTGTGAATAGTGCTGCTGTGAATATAGGGGTGCATGTATCTATTTGAATTATAGTTTTGTCTAGATATATCCCCAGGAGTGGGATTGCTGGATCATATGGTAATTCTATTTTTAGTTTTTTGAGGAACCTCCATACTATTTTCCACAGTGCCTGCAGCAACTTACATTCCCACAAACAGTGTATGAGGGTTCCCTTTAAGAGACTTTTCTTTACTCTTGCTATTGTGGTAAAGTTTAGATGGGGCCTAATGGGAGTAGGGCCTCAATTGAGTCAACCTATTCAAAGTCAAAACCTTGTGCCTACAAATCTAGAGACATATAAATTAGCTCATATTTCCAAAAGTCACTATTTAGCATGCCTCTAACCTGGACAATAATGCCCTCAGAGCATAGGATGTATGGCTGGATTTAGAGCTGAACAAACCCTGTGAGGCTGACTGCCATTAACCCAAGTCACAGGAGACTGAAAAATCAGAATGCTGTTATGCAATTTATAATGAGATTTTGAGGACTGTTTTTTTCCACTGGTAAATAAATTCTGTCTGGATGGGAAGGTCCAGAGGAAGCCCTTATGTGAAAAGAAGGCTGCTCCTGGGCAAGGCAACAGAGAGAGAGGAGGTGGCTAGATGATTATAATAACTGCTAGCATCAGATTTGATAGCTAGATGCAGCCATCTCCACCACAGAGATACCTGCTGTGGGGTCTAGTTGGCTATGTTCATAGGCCAGGGCACCTTTTCTCCCCCAACAGTGCTGAATGGACATCGCCAACTTTGACCCTGACTCTTTTTTGGTTCTGTGTTTCCAAGATGACTACCTCTTTCTGTGGATATCACATTTCCTTTAGCTATTGCCAACCCTGTTACAACCAAGATTCTCTTCCTGATTTATGATCTATTTTAAAAAGTATGATGTGTTAATTTCATTACTTAAAATTTCAGAGTTCTGGTAGCATCTTCCTGTAGGGTTGCTCTGAGTGTCCCGTGTTTTGTCAGCTCAGTGAGTCAGCTTGTCACCCCATAACAAAGCAGCTTTGCTACCTCACTTAAGCCTATTATTCTGAAATGATCTACTTCTGGAAAATATTGTTACAGAGCTTCCCTGTACAACCACACTGAAATTAGTCTCCAGCTGAGACCACATCCTCGCTTAACTCCCCCATTTCCCACTTTATTCTGCTTCTCTCAGCCCCCTTCTCTTAACAGCATTCTGCCAAAAAATCATTTACACAAGAACTCCTGTTTCAGGCTCTGCTTCTCAAAATGGGAACTTTAAGATATTTAAGTAAATTAATTTACATATAAATTGGGAGTCGTTTACATATCTTCAAATTGAATGTTTATTCCTTTAGAATTCTTTGAGTTACTACTGGTTGTTAGCTGTTCCCTTCACCATCACACACACACACAGAGTGGAGGGGTCCATTGCCTCTGATTTTAAAGGCTAGAGGTTAGAGGTGGCTGATTTTCCCCAGACCAAGAAGTTGCGGACATTCTTCTTTTCCTCTTTGGGTTGTCTGCCTCTGTCTATCCCTGCCATTTCTCCTTTTTGTGGCTATTGTCACTGTAGCATTCTTTCTCGGAGCTTCTCCCATCCTGCCATATTATTTTCTCCTTTTCCTGTGGCTCAGCCTCCAAAGCTAGCAATCACTGATGGTAAGTGGAGGGACATGGTCAGAATTATTGTGGGGAAATATTCCAGTTCCAGCACACCCAGACTCTCACTCAGATGTAATGTGACTTATTAGCCATTTGTCCGAGTGGTTTCAAAGAAGCAGTGCCTCATCTATGTCAGAACCTTGCAAAACACTCTGGATATCTCTTATGGAATGAGCAGTTGGAGAGGGGGCTATGGCTACCCTGATACAGCTGAAACCCTAAGTGAGTGTTCTTAAGAGTTTCCAACTCTTATAATTCTTTGCTCCCTCTGACTTCAGCTGACCTAGACTATATCAAGGTGCTGCAAATTGCAAAAGAGCCACTACTTGGACATAAATGCAGGGTAAGCCTCTATACTGGACAGATGTCACTCTAATTCCATGGTGCAGCTCATGCTTTGGTTATTGGACTCCCAGGTGGAGGTGGAGAAGGCCTGCCATTGGCTCACTCAGTGTGATGCCTTGGTGCTGGGCCTGTGGCAACACTTCTCCAAAGCATATTCCAGCAGGTCCCCTTACCTGTCCACCAAGAGGCAGAACTCCTCCATTGCTTGGTGGATAGCTTTGCTGGATTGTTCTTCGGTGCCAGCCCCCCTTGCTATTACAGATTTTGCACAAGAGATCTTTGGTCAGTCCTTGAGCCTACAGAGGTGTGTTTGATGAATTAGTCACTTCTCTATGATACTGACTTAGATGTCTTCCATACATAGCTGGAGTAGAAAGAGGAGGAAAGATTTTCCTGGCTCAAACCCAACCCCCACCTCTGGCTCAAGGACTCTTGATTTTGCCTTATCCCATCTCTATAGAGAGTCATTCAAGTCTCAGCTTGGCCTTGCACAGAACTCAGTGAAAGACAAGCATATTTTGCCCCTCTTTAGTTTAGGTGTCAAAGACATCAGGCGCATTTCTGAAAAGAATTCCCTGGTCAGGTGCCCTCAGGATAATTGGCATCAGCTGGTAAGAAAACACACAGAGAAGCCCTCCTGGGGTGGGTAGTGTGTGTTTTGGGGACCCTGTATTAAAGGCCTGGCTATGAGCGCCTTAGTGTTTCAATGGCATTTAGATAAATAGGAATGGTGTGTTTCCCCCACTGTCATATCAAGGGATTCATTTAAGAAAATTTCTAGGGGAAAAGGGTTGGTTGAGGATAGAGTTTTCTAAATCCCTTTCTTATTTTCACTGAGCAAAGTCTCAGTTGCTGCAACAGTTTTTGTCATCTGCACATGTGGTTGTGAGGAGTACTTGTCAGAAACCACTGGATTTCCATTTCCCCCCCTCACTCCCCAAATCTTGATCGCTGAGATTTTCTGCTTTGCCTCTATATCATGCTCCCACATTTAAGACTAAAACTTCCCTCAGAGGAAACTGATGTGTGGTTGCTACCTCAGGAGAAGAATATGGACACATGGGGCACAGAAAATGAGAGGGAATGAGAAGGAGACTGTGAGAACCCTTGAAAGACAGGAGGAAGGGTAGAAAGTTGGTAGAAAATATGTCTATAAGTGAGGTTTTCTTTCTTGGAGGAAAGAAACTATTGTACAGACTTGGCCAAGCGAGTAGAATCCATGGGCTTTGCAACTACTTGGAAGTTGCTTCCATGTCCTGGCTATTGTAAATTGAGCTGCAATGAACATTGTGGTACATGACTCTTTTTGAATTATGATTTTCTCAGGGTATATGTCTTCCTACCGGGACCCAGCACTGAGCCTCTCTCGGCCTCAGTGACTTCCTCCGTAAACCAGAAACAATAATATTTTTGACTCATATTTGTGAGGTCTACCAGAGGGAGTGTGTGTAACCTTCCGGGGAGGCAAGAGGCTCTCAGAAAGTACTTGTTACCTTCTCTTTCCCTTAACCCATATGCCTTGCCGAAACAAGAAGTATGCATTTTTCTCAATGGGCAACCAAAGGAAGCAAAAATCTCACTTCAGCAGATATGAATTGAAAATTTGAATTTTTCCTCTGAGTTCTTAGAAACTTCCCATTTGTCTTTCACATACTTTTTCAGTTTCAGAACTTCTAGTAGTTTCTACATGCAATTTGACTTTACGGGATTCAGCATTACATTTTACACTTATTATGAATAATTGCTATATTTTATATATTCTTGTTATATGTACTGCTACATGTTACTTTTTTATTTCAGAAGACATTTATTTATTTATTTACGGCTTTGTTGAAATATAGTTAACATATAACACTGTGTGAGTTTAAGGTGTACAATGTAATGATTTGGTATACATATATATTGTTACATGATCACCACAATAAGGATAGTTAGCACATCCATCACCTTACATGTTTATGTTTTTTTTGTGTGGTGAGAACTTTTAAAATATACTCTCTTAGCAACTTTCAAATACACAATACAGTATTGTTAACTATAGTCACCAGGCCGTGAATTACATTCCCAGAACTTATTCATCTTATAATTGGAAATTTGTACCTTTTGACCATGTTCACCCACTTTCCCCACAGCCCCACCCTGCACCTCTGGTGACCACCAATCTGTTCTCTGAATCTATGAGCTCAGTTTTTTGTAGATTCCACACGTGAATGAGATCATACAGTATTTATCTTTCTGTATTTAGCAGTTTAGGGTAGGGTTTAAGACAGAAGGCCTTTATCCTTCACTTCCCAGTTATGAGGACCTGGGCAAGTCACTGATCTTTCTTAATCTATTCCCTCATATGTAAAATAGTGAGAAGAATCTTAGCTATTTCACTGAGTTATTGTTGTAAACGTTAATTATACATGAAAGCATTTAGAGTACCCTGTTCACATTAAGCTTGTAGTATATGTAGGCTGCTATTACTCCTATTGTTTTTTTAACTGAGATATAACTGAGACATCGTGTAAGTTTAAGGTGTACAATGTGTTGATTTAATAATTTACATATCGCACTGCGATTACCACCAATGCATTAGTGAACACCTCTAACCCATCACATAGTTATCATTTATTTCTTTTTTCGTGGTGAAAACAATTAAGATCAAGTCTTTAAGCAACTTTATAGTTTACAATACAAATTTTTGACTATAATCATTATGCTGTGCGTTAGCTCTCCAGAACTTATTTATCTACTAGTTGTAAGTTTGTACTCTTAAACATCTCCCCAATTTCCCCATCCCCCAAGCCCCTGGTAACCACCATTCTACTCTCTGGTTTTATGAGTTTGGCTTTTTGGATTCCACATAGAAGTGATATAATACAGTATTTGTCTTTCTCTGTTTCACTGATCTCATTTAGCATAGTGCCCTCAAGGTCCAGCCATGTTGTTGCAAATGGCAGGATTTCCTTCTTTCTCAAGATCCTATTTTGCAAATATATATTATATATGCATACATATGTATATGTACGTATTGCACATCTTCTTTATCCATTCATCCATTCACAACTTCTTTCATCCATTCATCCATCACCAGACACTTAGGTTGTTTCTATATCTCAGCTATTGTGAATAATGCTGCAATAAACATGGGAATACATATATCTTTTCAATATCCTGTTTTCATTTCCTTTGGATATATACCAGAAATGGAATTGTTGGATCATATGGTAGTTCTTTTTAAAAAATTTTTGAGGAACCTCTGTACCACTTTCCATAGTGGCTGCACCAATTTACATTCCCACCAACAGTGCACAAGTGTTCCCTTTTATCCACATCCTCACCAACATTTGTTATCTCTAGTCATCTTGATGATAACCATTCGAACAGGTGTGAGATGATATCTCATTGTGTTTTGATTTGCCATTTCCCTGATAATTAGTGATGTTGAGCATCTTCTCGTGTACCTGTTGGCCATTTGGATGTCTTCTTTGGAAAAATGTCTACTTAGTACCTCTGCCCATTAAAAAAATGGATTGTTTGGGGTTTTTCTGCTATTGAGTTGTATGAGTTTTTTGTTTTTTAATTATATTTATTTTTATTTATTTATTTATTTTTGCTGTGTTGAGTCTTCATTTCTGTGCGAGGGCTTTCTCTAGTTGCGGCAAGCTGGGGCCACTCTTCATCGCGGTGTGTGGGCTTCTCACTGTCGCCGCCTCTCTTGTTGCAGAGCATAGGCTCCAGATGCACAGGCTCAGTAGTTGTGGCTCACGGCCCTAGTTGCTCCGCGGCATGTGAGATCTTCCTGGACCAGGGCTTGAACCCGTGTCCCCTGCATTGGCAGGCAGATTCTTAACCACTGTGCCAGCAGGGAAGTCCAAACAAGTCAATTCTGTATGTTGATTTTATATCCTGCAAATTTATTGAATCTGTTGATTAGTTCCAACAGTTTTGGGGTTGAGTTTTTAGGATTTTCTATATATAAGATCATATCGTCTGCAGATAATGATAATTTTGCTTCTTCCATTCTAATTTGGATACCTTTTTCTCTTGCCTAATTACTCTAGCTGGGAGTACTCTTCCAGTACTATGTTGAATAAGAGTGGTGAGAATGGGCACCTACCCTTGTATTGTTCCTCACCTTAGAGGAGAAACTTTCATCACTGAGTATGATGTTAGCTGTGGACTTGTCATATATGCCCTTTATTATGTTGAGGTATGTTCCTTCTATACCTGGTTTGTTGAGGTTGTTATTCCTACTGTTGAAATTTTCCATTCTGTGTTTGTTTTCCCTTTAAGCAAATTAAAGTTGCGTCTATTTGACTGCGGCAGAATTGGAGACAGCTAAAAGTTGTTGGAACTCCATTCACCAAAGCTATTAAGGGCTCCCTGGGTGTGAAGGGGTCATCTTTTTAGGTCTTGGGCTGGGTGGGACATTTCAATTTTTAGGTTTTTAGTTAGTTGCATCGCCTTCACATAGGGAAGGCTTAAATTGAGGTAGTTTCCATGATTTTCTTTTTTATATGGAGTCATACACATTCATCCTTGTGTATGACTTCTGGACCATCCTGCCAACTGAGCACCAACATCATGGTTCTGGATGTAGAGTTGAGCTTCAGTCTGAATGACAAAAACAGCAGCCAGCACCCTTTGCATGAAACCCAAAGCTGGAGCCTCATTTCCTGAAATAGAATAACATTCTAGCTTTCCCATCTGCCAATTGTAACACACAATTTGTAGTTAAGATTTGAATTTCTCAGCAACTGTGCCTAAGGGTCTCTGGGACTCTCCTAAAATCAGTGAGAAAAAGTGACAGTCTGTGAACAGCTTGCTCAGGTCTGTCATCTTTATTTAATGTTAGCACATAATTGAACTGCAAGTAGTTAGAGTATTGGGGCAAGAGAATGTTCCTTTCAGTTTTTTTTTTTTTTTTCATATGTTTTCATTTCAGACAGGGTGGCTCCCTAGTTGCTGGAATAGGAAGGGACAAGAAAAAAATCTGCTAGTTTTCTTCATTTACTCATCTCTGTTCAAATCTGGTTTCACCTTTTGATTCAAAAGAAGGTCGTCAAAAGAGGTTGTGCTCTTCAGTTCCATCATGTAGGTGACCCTGAAATCGTAGAAATTGGGAGAATGTCTGAGCCTAATGCATTACATTTGAGGGCTGTAAAACAGACAGCAATGATATGGCCACTGATTTTCAGTAGGTACTACTGACAGAAGCCTCTGGTCTCTTCATCAAAGAACTGCAACATACGTTGACTGGAAGGTCTTCTCCTTTTAATGGTGGTGGGAGAGACTCTGGATTAGGTAGCTGCTCTGGTGTGAGTGAGTTTGCCTCTTTAGGATGTTCTACTCTGAAGGGGTTCCTGGACTACTTACTGCTATTGGCAGGTACTGGGAAGTTAGCCAAACTTCTCCACAGTGATGGGGAATGTCCAAGTATGACATATGATGGGCCCATGGTCTGATGTAAACTGTATTTGAATACTGGTGTTACTGTTTTCCATCTGTGTGAACCTGGGAGCATTAACCTCTCTGAGCCTTGGATTTCTTATCTGCCAAATAGGGTGTATTAGTCAGGGTTCTCTAAAGAAACAGAACCAACACTGTGTGTATATGTATACACACACAGAGAGAAAGAGAGAGAGAGAGATGTACTCTAGGGAATTGGCTTACATGATTATAGATACTTGGTAAGTTCAAAAATCAGTGGAGTAGGCCAGCAGGCTGGAGATCCAGGGAAGAGTTGCAGTTCAAGTCCAAAAAGTGTCTACTGGTAGAGTTCCTTCTTGCTCAGAGAAGGTCAATTTTTGTTTTATTCAGGCCTTCTACTGTTTGGATGAGGCCCACCCACACTGTGGAAGGCAATTCCCCCTACTCAAAGTTGACCAATTTAAATGTCAATGTCATCCAAAAAACACCTTCACAGAAGCATCTAGTATAATGTTTGACTAAATATCTGGGCACTGTGGTCCAGTCAAGTTGACATAAAATTAGCCATCACATGGGAATAATTCCACTTAACTTTAGGACTGTTTGAAGACTTAATGAGATAATGTATGTAAAGTCAAAAGAAGTTGACCTTTCCACAAATGGTGGCTGTCATTTTCCTGATTGAGCTGTTAGTAGCCAAAAAAACAAGATCAAAATTGGTATAAACTTCCTGGAGGGAAACTTGGCAATATGTACAAAAAACCTTCAATGATTTGTTGTTCGAAGCGTGCTTCCATAACTAGAACTGTATCCAAAGAACATAACTCAGGATGAGAATAAAATCTAGTTTTGGGGATGCTCATAACAATGATAATTATAATACAAAAAATTGGAAAGTATCTAAATGTTCAACAATATGAAATTGAATTAGTAAATTAAGATATAGGTCACACAATGGAGTATTAAGCAACCCTTTACAGCAATGTTGCAGAAGACTTTTTAAATGGAAAATGGTGATATAATGAGAAGTTAAAAAAAGGAACTGAAATAAATATGTACAGTGTGAGCTTGTGATTGTATTAAAACTATATGTATAAAGACTGAAAGATCATTCTCCAAAATACAAAGGATAGTTATTTCTGGGTGGTGAGGTTAAGGGTGATATTTGATGTTATTGCTGATATTTTTTGTACATCTGAATTTTCTTATTTTTTAAAAAATGAATGTGTCACAAAGGTAATTTTTAAGCAGTTCTGTAATAGGTTTTCTATGGTAGATATGAGACTGGTCAGAGAGAATTTGGCTAGGTGGTGATGCTCTGAAAGAGGGGGTAAGGCAACAAGGTCAAAATAAGTGGAATCTTCCAGGTGTGGCGTCACCTGGAAAGAAAGCCAGCTCCAGGCGGAGCCTTCACTGGAAGAAAGAGGGTACTCTTTTCTAGATCATTTGAAAAGCCTTCATAAGCAGGGTCACACCAGAGGGCTTTTGAGGTGTCCAATAGGGCCAGGACTAGGGTGAAGCAAGCAAGGAACCCAGGGTACAAGATGTAAGGTGGCACACACTCTCAGGTGCTGCCCCTGTGCTTGCACGGCAAAGACGTTCCAGCACCTTCTTTAGCACATGCCTCAGTAAGTGTTGCCTTATATTCTGCACCTTGGGTGCCTCAATTGCCTCACCCTAGTCTCTGTTCTGGTGTCAACAAGTAACTCCTAACTGCTTGCTCCTACAGAAATGTTATTAGCTTAATTGGAGCTGGATTGAAGGAAATGTGTCACCATGCTCAACAGGGGAATGAGTCTGTGGGAGGTGGGTCCCTCTTTCTTTACTGCCTGTCAATCTAAGATGTGTTACTAATAGTATGAAACTGACTATGGTTTGTGTTGTAATTGGCATGGGTATTTTTTGGGAGTTTGTGGTGTTGGGCAGGAAATGATACAGTAAAATACTTTACAGTGATACATGTTGGCTATTTGCTATGGTCTTATTAAATTACTCCTAGAGTAACTCATTTATTTTACATGGCCAGGAAATAGATGCCAGACATTAAGATAAAGACAGTTTTAAAAATTGAGAATCTAATCAAGCCTGAGGAAGTTAGCTACAACCCCAGTGAAGATTACAAATTTCTCTGAGCAGATAGAACTCAGAAATGGTGCCCCCTGAACCCACGAAACCTCAGCCATATAAAGAGCACAGACATGGAATCCTGGTATAGTAACTGTGAGAAGATTCAATCTAAAATTCTCTTAAATTTGAAGATACTAGAATGTTTCAACTTAATGCATCTGCCTAAATCCATTGTACAGTTATAATTTTAGATGGGAATTATAAGGCTGACTTGTTAGATCAGTTAGACACATTTCTTTAAACATTGGAAGTACACAAATGCCAAATAAGTGCAGATTCCTTAATGCAAAAAATCAAAACACATAACTCTTAAAGATTTATGTTTCAGTTCTAAACCTTCCTGGGCTTAAAAGAACTCTATCTCTGTGGTAGGCAGAATTCTAAGATGATCCCCCAATGACCCACACCCTTGTATGCTCTCCTCCCCTTGAGAGTGGCTGGAACTTGTAAGTATGATATCATTCCTGTAATTAGGTTACTAATCAGTTGACTTTGAGCTAATCAAAACAGATTCCTTGGTGGACCTGCCTTATCCAGTGAACCTTTAAAAGGAGAAGCATCAGAGAAATGTGCTCCTGCTGACTTTGAAGATGTAGATCAGCTCTGGCCAATGGACAGCAAAAAACCTGGGACCTCAATCCTAAAACCACAAGCAATTCAATTATGCCAGCAACCAGTAAATTTGGAAGAGGACCCTGAGCTTTAGATGAGAACCAGTGCCCTAGATTTCAGCCTGGTAAGACCCTGAGCTAGCCCATGCCTGACCTCCTGATCCACAGAAATGGTGTAATGAAAAACTAACGTTCCCTCTGTAGTGGATTGAATTGTGTTCCCTGCAATATGTTGAATTCATTGAGACCCTAACCCCTGGTAGCTGTGAATGTGACCTTATCTGGAAATAAGTTCTTAGCAGATGTAATCAAATTAAGAGGAGGTCATATGGGATTAGGGTGGTCCCTAAATCTGATGACTCGTGCCCTTATAAGGAGAGGGCGATTTGGAGACACTCATACACACACAGGGAAGATGGCCAAGTGAAGATGAGGCAGAAATTAGAGTAATGTAGCTAAAAGCCAAGGGATGGCAAGGATTGCTGGCAACCACCAAAAGCTGGGAGAAGCAAAGAAGGATTCTTTCTTAGAACCTTCAGAAAGAGCATAGCCCTGCTATCTTGATTTTAAACTTCCAGCCTCCAGAACTGTGAAGAAATAAATTTCTGTTGTTATAAGCCCCTGGTCTGTGGTAATTTGTTATGGCAGCCCTAGAAAACTAATATACTCCCTCAAGAAACACTTATGCTATCTCTGGCAGAGACTGTCCAGATGCTCACCAAACCCATTTCTTCTAGCACATGGCTAGACCACATTTCCCAGCTGTCCCTCATCTGGAGGTGCTATGTGCTTATTTCTTGCTGATGGATTGGGAGCAGAGGTGTTGAGACACTTCAGGTCATTGAATGAAAGTTGGTGTGCTTTGTCCAAGCTGTATCTTTTCTTCTTCCATGGTGATCTTGGAGGCCATGTGTCGAAGCTGGAAGACCCACAAGAGTAAATAAGCCTGGATCTTTGAGTCTCTGCTTGGAGGAAAGTCCTAGGCCAAGAACATCTGTATTGGACTTTCCATGAGAGAGAAATAAACTTATGTTGTGCTAAGCAACTGAGATTTGGATGTTTGTTTATTGCCATGTTACACCATCCCAAATATTCTTTGTCAGTTGATAATACACAGTGTCCAGAGATATCAGCTGGGCTGCAAGGTCTGAAGCAGCAGCCAGACAACAATTTTTTCCTGATCCCAACTGCCAGCCTGAGGTCCCTTTTTATACTAATAGTGTCTTGTACTATATACAGACTAAAGATTAAAAAGGGATGATCACTGTATTAGTCAGGATTCTCCAGAGAAATAGAACTAACAGGAGATAGATGGATAGATAGATAGAAAATGAGGAATTGGCTCATGAAATTATGGAAGCTGAGAAATCCCACAATCTGCCATTTGCAAGCTGAAGACCCAGGAAATCTGGTGGTATAGTTCAGTCTGAATCTGAAGGTCTGAGAATTAGAGGAACCAATGGTATAAGTCTCAGTCTGAATGTAGGAGAAATCCAATGTCCCAGGTCAGCAGCAATCAGGCAGAGAAGGGGTGAATTTTCCCTGCTTTTGTCTTTCCTTTTATTCAGGTCCTTAAACGATTGGATAGCGCCCACCCACATTGGGAGGAAAATCTGCTTCACTGATTCAAATGCTAATGTCATCCAGAAACACCCTCATAAAAATACCCAGAAATAATGTTTAGCTAAATATTTGGGCACCCCATGATCCAGTCAAGTTGACACATAAAATTAATCATCACAGTCTCATAGCCCATGTTCCTGGTTTGTGCCTAATTATTGCCAAATTCTTCCATCCACTCACAGAATCCTGTAACCTCAGGCTGCTCCTTCACAGAATGGGATTTTTAATTTTAATATCTCAAGGTACTTAAAAGTCTTTATGTTTAGTTTTAAATACTTTGAACTTGACTGAATCTTGCATTTTCCATCTTTTTCAACATACCTCTTACAGATTTAAAAAAGACATCTGTAATAATTTCTTAAGGCTTTGTCCCTAGTTCTAAGGACATTATACTGACATGTTTGGACATTTAAGAGAAGTTTAAGATTCACTATACTTTTAAGTTTAATTTATTATGTTTATTGGAATTAAATGCTGAGGTTTTATTTGTTAGTCAGATATTTAAGGGGCTTAAAAAGTCAATTGAATTATTCAATTTATAAAGATCTTAGTTAAATGGGACCAATTATCAGTCAAAGGCATTTGTATAAGAGATCATTAAACTTGCCTAGATTTTAAATAGAATAATAAGATCTGTAGGTTGAACTCAAAAGCTTGAGGAAAAACTAGGTTTGGAGTTTGGAACTTTAATAAATAAAATAGTTATATTAAACCCCTTCATTTGATAGCAAATCATTTTCCACAAAGAAAACAAAATCTCACATTATAGCTTAAAAACAAAATCAAATGAACAAATAAACCTGCTTCTACACCACACAGTAGATAGCTTCTAATCTACTCTGGGTTGGGGAACCAGATAATCAGGATTTTGAGAATACTGCTCCTGTCAGTGTCTGAGGAGCTCCTCAACAGACAAAGAGCATGAATTTTAGTACACATAAAAGGTGTAGTGTATTTAGACCAGAACAACCACCAGGGATGTTTGCTAAAAAATCAGATCCTGAGCCTCTTCTCTGTGATTCTGCTCCCCTGTTTCTGAGGTAGGATTTGAGGGATCTGGAATTTTTAATACAGTGCTTCTCACAGGGTGGTTCATGAAGCAGCATCAGCTTTACTTATCTTAAGATATTTCTTTACAGGCCACAAAAGGAAAAATAGACAAGTGAGACCATATCAAACAAAACAGCTTCTATACAGCAAAGGAAAAAATCAGCAGAGTGAAAAGGCAATATTTGGAATGGGAGAAAATATTTGCAAACCATCTATCTGTTAAGGGGTTACTCTCCAAAATATATAAGGAACTTCTTCAATTCCATAGTAAAAAAACAAAACAAAAACTAATAGCCTGATTAAAAAATGGGCTAAGGACTTGAATAGACATTTACCTGAAGAAAACATACAAATGGCCAACAGATATAGGAAAAGATGCTCAATGTCACTAATCATCAAGGAAGTATAAATCACAACCACAAAGAGATATCATCGCCTTATACCTGTCAAGATGGCTACTATCAAAAAAACAGCAGATAACAAGAGTTGGCAAGGGTGTGGATAAATTGAAACACTTGCACACTGTTAGTGGGGATGCAAAATGGTGTAACTGCTATAGATAATAGTGTGGAGGTTCCTCCAAAAATTAAAAATAAAACTGCCATATGATCCAGCTACCCCACTTCTGGGTATTTACCCAAAAGAATTGAAATCAAGATTTTAGAGATATTAGCACTCTTATGTTCATTGCAACACTATTCACACTAGTTAAGAGGTGGAAACAACCTAAATGCTCATTGACAGATAAGTGGATAAAGAAAATGTGGTATATACATACAATGGAATAGTATTCAGCCTTAACAAGGAAGGAAATTCTGCAATATGAGACAACCTTGAGGACATTATGCTAAGTGAAATAAACCAGTCATAGAAAGACAACTACTACATGATGCCACTTATATGAATATATAAAATACTCAAATCCATAGAATCAAAGAATGGGATGGTGGTTGTCAGGGGCTGGGGGGAGGAAGAAATGGGAGTTACTAATCAATGGGCATAAGATTTCAATCAAGCAAGAAGAATACATTCTAGAGATTTGCTGTACATTGTACCTATAGTCAACAATGTATTGTATACTTTAAAAATTGTTAAAAGGGTAGATCTCATGTTAAGTGTTCTTACCACAATAAAATAAAGTAAAATAAAATAAAACAAAAAGGTAAAATAAAATTAAGGAAATATGGAAAATATTTCTTCTAATGTTCTCTGCTAGTCTGAGTCACTTGTTATTTAGGAATGGCTTCTCTGTTTGCCTGGCTCAGTGGCTATCTTCCTCCCTGAAGAATCTCTGCCTACTGTTTCTCAGTTCCCAATGTTGCAGACCCATCAGAGGTTTTTATTCTCTTGACACCCCCAGTTTTCAGTCTTCAGATTGAATATGGGCTAGAAGAAGGTCACCCACTGGGCAGAGCCATGACATTTCCTGTCATCACAATAGAGTCTATTGGCTGAGGCAGTCTGTTTGATTTTTCAATGATTCCTTGTGAATTGATGCAAGTGCACTTTTGTGACACATATTGTTTCTTCAGAGGCCTTTTCAAATGTCTTCTTGGTTGTGACACATATAATTGAAATGGCTACATATCAGAGTGTATCTATTATACATGCTTGCAAAATGTGAGGACAGGAAGTACAGTAGATGTTAGAGATAAATCTTGGAAATGCCACTGTTATCTGATAATTGCAAATGATGAGGAAGTCACAAGTAATTTTACTGGAATAAATATCAATTTTTGCAGCATTGCCATTGTCTCCCCACATGGGCTCATGAACAGGAAAACTGCACTCACAAGGGTAGGCATGCCCCTAACATTTGCAGAGCTTGAGGCAAGAGTATCAGTGAAGACCCTAGCAGTGCAGTGCCTCCCTCTTTTCTTTCCACCCCTGGCTTTGTCCTGAACCATTATTCTAGCCCAAGTGACTAAGCTCTACCTACTCCTGCACCCCAATAACCAGCCACCCCTTAGCATAGTCTGCTTTCAGGAGGATGGACCCAGGGACAGGCTTGCATGGGTCCTGGAAATGGCCTGAGTCCCCCTGGGCAGGGAATTTCAGGGTCCTGAGACCCAGAGCTTGACCTAGAAGAGGGGCTGTGGGCTTTGAGTGGATACATCCTCTTGGCTCTATGCTTTACTTGCTTCCTGTGGAGGGCTCAGCTGGAGGAAATCTAGATCAGGGTCTTCTAAACATTAAAGTCTAACCTGTGGGCCTCCCTGTAAGTGAGGGGCCCAGATAAGGAGCCCTGGTTGCCCAGGTCTAAGGGTAGTACTGGTTATGGGGTTCAAAGATGAAGAAGATCTAATTGTCAGCAAGGATGTGTCATCATTGGGGAAACTACCTTAGGACCCGTATGGTACTCTTTGTCTTGTGTTATGACATCTAATTTTTATCAGTGGCCACAATCAATTAATGTGGGACCCTAAGTCATTATGCTCCCATCACTCTTCTCTTATCTCAGCCACACCCTTCCCCTGAAATCCTCCCCCCAATAACAATTCAGTTTTCCTGTATTTATGATTTTCAATCATTAAGCCACCTTTAAGAGTCAGAGTGTCTCAAAATTCTTTGGGAGTTTGAAATGCTTTATGGAAGAGAAAAAGAGTTTAGTGGTTAAATAGGTTCAGGGAATGCTGCATATGCCCCCTCCCTAACCTGGTGACTTACAATTCAGCTTGGCATATTAAAGGCTCTGAGAATTCCTGCAGTAAGCAAATCCGTTTCACTTTATTTAGCTCTTTGGTTCCATACGTATTTGAAAATAGACAGCTCACTCCTTTGATTCCAAAGAGATGCTTATTGATAGTTTCTGCCCTAAAGGAAAATTAAACGAAGGCATTTTTAAATTATTTGATACCGATTTATTATGCCAAAGACTGGACTAGGGGTACAAAGGGAAACTAAAATAAGACACTGCCTTTGGGGAGCTATTAATCATTTTACCAGTGACTTCAAATGTGATTCAATTTAAATTTGGAGAAAGCTCAGTTTTGTTTAGGAATCTTAGTTCAGTTATAACTTGAGGTCAGTTTCCATTTAAATGGCTGGGAAAAAAATGCATGACTCTGAGTGTGCCTGCTGCTGATTACATTTTTCAGTGTGTTCTGTGTGTGAAAGGGGTCTTAAAATTAGAAAATCAGATATCCTTTTATCTTGGATCTTATGTGGGCCATCCGCAAATCTCGGGGTACTTTGGGGCTGATGTAGCCCACCACTACCTCCTAGGATTTGTTGGGGTGCTAAAGTGGCCCATCACTACCTCTTAGGTTACTTAGGAACTGATGTGATCTGTCTCAACCTCCCATGGTACCTTGAGGCTTCTGTGGCCTATCACTACTTCCAAGGGTACTTTTTAGGCTGTCAAATGATCAGTGATCTTCCAGGAGCCTGCCCAATCCAAGAATCAATAAAGCATTAGAGTTGTTGATACTTAGAACCATTGTTTTTTTGCCGGGGCGGGGGGGGGGTGCACACAGGCTCTTTTGGGAGAGTTTCAGTGCTTCCTGTAAATTTCAAGTCTTCGTTTTATCTCACCACTTGCCTCCCATAGTCAGGAATGTGTGATGTAACCTGAGATGAAATAAGAACTGCTTGTCTCCTTAGGGGTGTTTTTAGGTACAACCTTTCATGAAAGCAGAGAAAGGCCTGGGTGGTCTCTCAGCAGCTCTTTAGTTACTGCGATTGTAGCAATGTTATTGGTGCTCCATCTGTATTTCTTCCACACTCACCTCTACGTGTTGAAGGCTGCTCACTGTGAACACCTGTGATTCTGCCAGAGGGCTTTTTTACCCCTTTGGTTAGGGGAACATGCTCAGCTCTCACACATAGTAAGCATAAATTGCCAGAGAGTTAATGCTTCCGGAAGCAGGCTTCAACCAATGACAATGGAAAGTTAGGGAATACAGTAAGTCCCCTACATACGAACGAGTTCCGTTCTGAGACCACCTTCGTAAGTCCAATTTGTTCGTAAGTCGGACAAAGTTAGCCTAGGTACCCAACTAACACAATCGGCTATATAGGACTGTATTGTAATAGTTTTATAATACTTTTACACAAATAATACATAAAAAACAAACACAAAAAGTAAAGAAAACATTTTTAATCTTACAGGACAGTACCTTGAAAAGTACCGTAGTATAGTACAACAGCTGGCATCCAGTGAACAGGCAGGAAGAGTTACTGACTGGAGGAGGGGGAGGAGGTGGGAGATGGTAGAGCTGAAGGATCGTGCAACAGGAGACGGAGGGCAAGCTGCAATGTCACTCACGCCTGACGTGGATGGCACAGGTTCTGGTTCCTTGCTGGATTCAGTTCTATCTAGCCTCTTTTCTCATCATAGATGACATGGTAGCACTGGATTGCATTCTGAACGGCTGCTGCAACCTTCGTGTACCATTCTACGTTCGGGTCCTGTGCCTCAAAAACTAACAGTTCCTCCTCAAATAAAGAAAATCCCCTTGTCATTTCCTGCGTCGTGAATCTCTTCAGTTCTTCAGTTACTTCTTCTTCCTCTTGTCTCTCTTTGTCCTTTCTCTAGGCTTCCAATTCCTTTAGGTCTTCATTAGTAAGCTCTTCGTGTTGCACAGCAACAGTTCTGGACAGTAAAGTACAAAAAAGCACAACCACTTGTAGGGGATGCACCCACGTGACAATGTACATTAGACACATGAACTAACTTACATGATTGGACACGCGGACGCACGTTTGTATCTTTGAAAGTTCGCAACTTGAAGGTTCGTATGTAGGGGACTTACTGCAAATACCCCGGCTTTCTCATCCTTGGTTGGAATAGCTCTGAGGTGTATTCTTTATTGTTTCCCATGGTTCCCCACTGAAACTGACCTCCAGTTGCCACGATGGTAACTAGCTTAAAAACACATTCTTTATTGGCTGCATTTGCTTCCATTTTCATTTCCCCACTTCCCCACTGGTGTTTCCTGACATTGCCTCCTTGCTAAAAATGCCTACACTTAGATACGTGTATAAAGCCTCCTTATTGGAGAAACCCCAAACGAGCCAGTGATTCTAATATATTTGGTCATGAAGTTTGCTAATGGAAGTTAGAGAGACCTTCTTTACCTGTGACTATCATTTGGAACTAATTGTTTGAAAAATGTTATAGTCCATTTTTAGTATGTTACTTTAAAATTGAAGAAAAATATATTCTGACTCTACTAGTGATAGACATTATAAATCATGAAACAAAAACATGTATTGATATCAGGAGTTGCAAAATTAAAACACTTGGTCTAAAGCCTTTTCTATCAATCTTCTTCTTTTGACCTGAATCTGGCTGAATTCACTGGTACATTATTACTTGTAAGCAGAAAAGGGTTTTTTTTATTATTATGTGCATATCCTACATGTGTTATCTACAGATGAGAAGGCAAAAAATGGTCATAATGAAGGGAGAGGCATCTTGTGCCTTAGTGTGGTAGGTAGCTTCTAAGATAGCCCCTAAATACTCCCACCTCTTTGTACCCATGGCTTTGTGTAATCCCCTTCCCTTGAGTAACTTGCTTCAGTGAACTTTCTCAACTATGAGGAGATGTCACTTCTATGATTCGGTTATAAGAGATTGTAAACTCCATCTTGCTATCCAGACACTTCCCTTTGCTTGCTTTGTTGAAGCAAGCTGCCTTGTATAGGAGGCCCATGTAGCAAGGAACCGAGGATGACCTCTGTCTAACAGCCAACAAGGAACTGGGATTCACAGTCCAACAAGCCAAAAGGGGCTGAATTCTGTCCACAATCATGAAGTGAGCTTGGAAGTGGATCCTTCCCTAGTTGAGTTTTGAGACGAGACTCTAGCCCTGTCTGACATCTTGATTGCCACCTCATAGGGCATCTGAGGCAGAGGACCCAGGTGAGCTATGCTCAGATTCCCAAGCCACAGAAACTATGAGATAATAAATGTGTGTTGTTTTAAGCTACACATATATGTGGTAATTTATTATGCAGCAATAAATAACTAATATACTCAGCACGTGTAAATATGTGCAATAGTTAAGAATTTGAACTTTTGTATTCATTCTGTATTAGGGCAAATATTTGGGATGTAGAAGGAAAATTCAGGCTCTAACAGTGTCAATGTCACCCTGAATACTGAATCAAATTGACCATGGTAGTGATGGATTATGCTTAAATTTCAGGCTTGAGCTCCCACTGTTCTCAAAAGAAAAGGAAGATACCTTCTCTTTGAAAGTCTATCTGATCAAGATTCTTTGTATAAAAATGGCCACTCATAGATTAGCTTCTGAGTATATTTTCTACCAATGATCTTAAGTCATCCCTAAGCTTATGCAAGTCTCTTAGCAACAGAAGATGATCCCGAATGAGAAAGCATCATGAGCCAACTCCCCTGCAAGCATCTGAGCCAAAAAAGATGGGATTTTAAACTTTATTTTAAAAAATATTTAAAATGAATTCATCTTGAGAAAATGGAGCAGCATGTATAAATCTATTAGCTGTTTGAATAAGTTCAGTTGTTTCAAGGTTACATCTTCTGCGTCTAGGATAAATATATTTTAAAAATCCATACAGTAAAATGTAAAAAACAGTTTCCTTGGAATCAACACGTCTACTGCCAGAGAAGTCACATTTCTTGTAAAACAATGCAACATAATGGATGACGGTGGAGTGAGGCCAGCTGGTTTAAAATATCAAGCTGACAGTGGAATGTGGTATTTAGAAGATAGTCACAGCACAACATACAAGGAGACACAGAAATCTATTGGTTGACAACTTAACAAAATGTAGTGTGTTCTCCAAAGGATTATTTCAGCCTCGGAAATAGCTACCTTTCACATAGCTTCACTTTATGCTCAGCATATTCTGTCTGTTGTGGGTGAATTCCACAGAATCATCTCAGAGATAAAACTGCTTCATAACTGAGTCTTTTTGTGCCTTTATTCTCTAGCCTACACATTTTTGAGTAGGGATATGTAAGATGATACACTGGGATATATGAAGAAAATATTAGAATTTTTCCTTTAAAAAAATAGGAAAGAAATTAAGCTTTATCAAGAGTTGATATTCATACTGACACTGATGGTCTCACTCAGTTTCTCTGCATAGAAGGCTATTTGTGTGTCATGCCCAGTGTCCGTGGTTTCCTGAGAGGAAAGTGAGATTCCATAATGCAGACAGGTTGACTGAGGTCCCTTCACCATTTGTTGGTTCTATCCAGGGTATTGAAGTTCCCATGAGACTGGTTAAGTGGATTTGATGGTTATATTTTCTTGCAAAGTAGAAACTACATATTGAAACTGTATATTGAAATGAAATGAGTGACCTTGAAAATCTTTTCTACCACACACAAATTCACTGGCTATCCCAAAGCAAAACGTGAAAAAGAGCTGTTGAACTTATTTTTGCTCTTCTTTTTACAGTTTAGATTATTCATTTGAGACCCCTCTTCTTTAATAATGCAAGCATTTATGCTATACATTTCTCCCTAATTATAGATAATTGTGGACAACACATGGGTAGATCTTGTTTTTTTAATCCAATCTGCCAATTGTCTTTTAATTGGTGTATGGACCATTTTAGCTGCAGCTCCCAAATTTTGTTATGTTGTATTTTCATTTTTTGTTCAGTTCAAAATATTTTCTAATCTCCCTTGGGACACCCCTTTTGATCCATGGATTATTTTGGAGTGTGTTAATTTCTAACAGTTTGGGGATTTTCAATATGTCTTTCTGTAATTGATTTCTAGTTTAATTCCATTATTATCAAAGAACATACTTTGCATCATTTTAATTCTTCTAAATTTGTTAAGTTCTGTTTCAGTACCCAGGGTATAGTCTATATTATTGAACATTCTATGTGCACTTGAAAAAAGTGAGCCCTTTGCTGTTGTTAAGTGAATTTTTCTATGAATAAATGTCATTAGGTCCAGGTGATAAGTTTGTTCAGTTCTCTTATATTCTTGCTGAATTTCTGTATACTTGTTCTGTCAAGTACTAAGAGAGGAGTGAAATTTTTTCACCTGTAATTGTGAATTTATCCATTTCTCCTTTCAGTTCTATCAGATTTTGCTTCATGTATTTTGAAGCTCTGTTTTGTGCATACATACACATTTAGAACTCTTATGTCTTTTAAGTGAGTTGATCCTTTTACATTATGTAATGTCACTTTTTAATCTCTGGAAATTTTCTTTGCTTTTAAATCTACTTTGCCTGATATTAATATAGAATTTTTATACCATGAGTAAATAAAAATAGATTTTTGATAATATTTTATATTGTATCATCTTAAATTTCTGTTTCATGTATGTTCTACAGTGTATGTAATACTTAAGCACACAGTGGTTGTATAATGTATGTAAAATATAAGTAGTATATAAGTATAATAGTGCTTGCAGATGTATTATTGAAGAGTTTGGAGACCATTTTTCTAAACTTGCATAATCCAAAGTGTACTGTAACTTGCACTGTTTTCACAGAATGCTAACTGATATTATGAATAAATATAAATAATATGAAGGTTCTCATAGTCTTACAAGGATAGGAAATGCTGCATTAAGCAGAACTGAACATGTTTCCTTGCTACATGACCTCTTGGAGCCTTTATGGTGCCAATATGTATGATGACTCTCCAAGAGGGACACAATATGCAGTATTCTCCAAGCTCTGGTTCTAGGAAGAGGTTTGTTAGCCTTATTTTGTGATCAGTCTGTGTGCCTCACAGTAGCCAGACTTATGGTAAAAATACCACATTTGGCTTTTTGTGTGTTTGTAATGTCTTACTAGCATCAAGTTACCAGTATGTTTTTCTTCATCCTAAGTAAAGAGTAGTATCACTTTATTTTCCCCAAAGAAGTGAAATTGTATTGGGCAATTGATCAAATTCTGACAAGATTGGAAATATGAATTACTTTTATTAATCTATAATAAATCAAAAATATCAAAATATTCTCTACTTTATTTGAAGGTCTAACCAAATAGTGAGGTGACATTCTCTCTCTCTCTCTCTCTCTCTCTCTCTCTTCCCCCCTCTCTCATAAAACCCAACAGCACTAAAACTAACTAAATAAAAGCATCTCAACTGTACTAATCATATTTTTTATTTTCTGTATTTTATATGAGGCTTTGACATCTTGGGGCCTTGATAATCTTGAAGAGACTACCCCTTTCAGAGCTAGCTAATTCCTAGAGATATTAAACAACTTGCCTGGCAGGATGTCTTTGATATGCATACCAACCAATCCATAGTCCATGTTCCCAACTACCTCCATTTATTGAACTCTCACACACCAAGCCAATATTTCCCCTGCCTAAATCACTCCAGGGGCAGGTACAGGACAACTGAGGACCACCTTCATAGCCCAGAGCCCACTGAAATTATTCAAACTAACCAATCCTAAAATGCTTAACTTCTCTTGCCTTTTTCTTCCCACCAAAACAACAATGAAGGCTTGTGCTCATATTTTTCCCTTTCTTGTTCTGCCTCCTAACCGACCGTAGTACTTCCCCATGTGGCCCTGCATGGTATGACATGTCCTCTTCTCTTGGAAACTGTGAGTAATAAACTCTTATTTCAAAGGCAGCTGTCTCCAGATCTGTCACTTTACCATACCTGATTAAAACAAATCCCAGGAAGATTTCAAGACATCAACCAACTAGAGTTTATCCCAGAAGCAAAAAGATAATTAACTATCAGAAAATCTATTAAAGTGATATACCACTCTAAAAAGAACACAGTCCTATAATCATATCACTTGAGCAGAAAAAGCTTGATAAAATTCAATCAAATATATACATCCAAAACCTAGGGCAAACATATATTTAATTGTGACACTTTTGACATATTCCCATAAAGTCGGGATTTCAATAAACATTAATAAATGCTTCAGTCCTACATTATATTGAAGTCATTAACCAATGCAAAAAGTCAGGAAAAACAAAGCGTATCCAAACTGGATTAGGGAGAGACAAGCTGTCTTCATTTGCAGACTGTGTGATAGTCCACGTAGAAAATTCAGGAAAATTCAAGAGAACCTACACACAATTTATTAAAACAAATAAGAGGTTTGCTGGATAAAATATCAACCTATAAATCCAATTGATGTCCTCAGGGTGCCTTCAAATTGTAGTTTATAACACATAATACCTAGTGAAAAGCAAATTTCAGAAATATTCATGTGGTTTGGTCTCACACATAAAGTTTAAAACCTGAAAAATAATACTATATATGTTCTAGGGATGTATACAAATGTAATCATTTAAAGCTTGCATGATAATGACAAATTCTAAATTCATGATACTAATTGTCTCTGGGGAGAAAAGGGAGAAAATGAGATTAGGGGTGGTAACACATGGAACTTCACCTAGATCTGTTATTATTTTCCTTTAAAAATCAGTTACAAATATTATAACAAATTAAGATTTGATAAAGCAGGGTGGTGGATGCATGGATATATCTTATATTTATTGTTATAGTTTTCTGTACAAAACATTTTACAATAAAACCAAAGGAATCAGGGAAATAAGTTAGAAAGCTGTTTGGTAATCTAGATGAAAGTTGATAGGAATACAGTCCAAGACAGTATTCTAGAAAGGAAAGAGAAAGAAATATTTGGGCTAGACTGGGAGATGGGACCATGGAGGAAGAGTGCATAACATGTCTCAGGTTTCTAGCTTGGATGACTGGTGTGGATGGCATTGCAACCACTGAGATATGAGTGTATCTCATATGAGTGTATTTTCTGCCATGTTTTGTTTGAAATATCCATGGGACTTCCTGGAGAGAGTATGAGACTAAAAGCTGAACGCATGATTCTGAAAGTCGGGAGAAAGTACGGACAGGCAATATGGGTATGGGAGTCAACAGCATTATAGAAGGTGGTGAAAACTACGTGAGTAGGTGAGACCATCCAGGTGATGAGAGCAGAGTGAGAAAAGGAGCAGGAGGAGGATAAAGTTCTAAGAAATATTAATATTTAAGGAATTGGAAGAGTAGGGGAAGTTCAGAGAATGGTAGGGGAGACACAGAGAAGAACCATGAAATTGCTGTGTCACAGAGGGGCATGGAGTCGAAAATTTCAAGAAGGTAATATTTGGTGGTTTTACATATAGCAGAGAAGTTCAGCAAGAAAAGGATTTAAAAATTTGCCTATTACATTTAGCAAATAGGAGGTTACTTGTGACTTTAGCAAGCATAGTTTCAGGGAATTGGGAGTTGGGGAAAGAAGTCAGGTTGAAATGCGTTGAGGATATAGTGGAAGATGAATATAGGAGTGTAGATTGCTCGTTTAAGAACATCACCACTGGGCTTCCCTGGTGGCGCAGTGGTTGAGAATCCGCCTGCCGATGCAGGGGTCACGGGTTCGTGCCCCGGTCCGGGAAGATCCCACGTGCCGCGGAGCGGCTGGGCCCATGAGCCATGGCCGCTGAGCCTGCGCGTCCGGAGCCTGTGCTCCGCAACGGGAGAGGCCACAACAGTGAGAGGCCCGCGTACCCCCCCCCCCCCCGCAAAAAAAGAACATTACCACTACTAGCTTTAACAATATAATCACCATAACTATCGCCATTACCAATAACGATAATTATTTCCCTCATTACCAGTACAATCATTGTCCTGTCCACTGGCTTTTTTTGGTAATTCCTTTTCCCTTCCCTCAGCTTCTTTCTTTTTATGCACATCTACTACATTTGTTTGGCTCTGTGTATAAGATAGGTTCTTGATCTTGAACGGTTTACTCTGTAGTAGAAAAGACAGGTATGCAAACATGCAACTTTAATACATGCACTCTGTGGTAGTCATTCATATTATTCTCCGGGTATTTCCTACTTTCTTCTTTCTGTGAACACAGTAGGATTATACATCCTTGTTCCCTATAGCTGAGTGGGGCCACGTGTTTAATTCTTGCCAACGAGTTGCGAGTTAAAGGGACATATGCTTCTTGTAACCTGGACATTTACATTTAATTGCTGATGTGAAATTCTCTAGAGCCAAACTACAGTAGAGTGGCTAAATACAGCCTGTAGGCCAAATCCAGCAGGAAGCATGTTTTACAAATAAAGTTTTATTGGAACACAAATGTACCCATTTATTGCCTATGGCTTCTTTTTGCTCTAATGGCAGAGTAGTTGTGACAAAGACTGCATGGCCCTCAAAGCCTAAAATTATTTACTATACAGAAAAAGTTTGCTGACACTTTCTCTAAAACAACCTAGCTTACCCTGATGCTCCATACTGAGGCAGTGTAGTGATAAAAATTTCTCTGATGTAAAGTGTGGTGTATTTGAATGAACACAGGCTCAGAAGCTAGATGGGGTCTCTGAGTCTACATAGTTAGCCCTAGGTGCTATGGAACCCTCTACTCAGGCCTTTGTGCAGCTCAAATCACTGTCTGACAGCACTAGCCACAAGGAAGAATGAAAGCAAATGAAAACAATCTCAGACTTGCATTGTATGGCTCTAAGGGATTTCTATAGACTGAAAGTTTGTGTCCGCTTCAAATTCATATATTGAAATCCTAACCCCCAATGTAATGGTATTAGGAGATGGAGCCTTTTGTAGGTGATTTGGTCATAAGGGCAGCACCCTCATGAATGGGATTAGTGCCCTTACAAGAGAGACTCCACAGAGCTCCCTTATCCCTTCCACAATGTGAGAACACAGGGAGGAGGTACCATCTATGAACCAGGAAGTGGGCTCTCACCAGACACAGAATCTGCCTGCACCTTGATCTTGGACTTCCCAGCCTCCAGAACTATGAGAAACAAATGTGTGTTGTTCATAAGCCACTCTATCTATGGTGTTCTGTTATAGTAGTCTGAACAGATTAAGACAGGAGTAAAGGGAATATTGATGAGTGAATGTTCAGTATGATCAAGCACTCTCTAAAAGTCAGAGCTGTCTAAAATCAGAATGAGTTGCCTTGCAAGAATGAAGGGTGCAAGTGACCCTGGGGTATGGAGCATAAGTTTCTTTTTGCCCCAAGTATACAAGAAGAAGCCAACTTAACTCTTGGAAAAATGATATATTAGTTTTCTATAGCTGCATAACAAATTGCTAGAAACTTAAAACAACATACATTTATTTGCTCACAGTTCTGTAGGTCAGAAGTCTAGCAGAGCATGACTGGTTCTCTGCTCAGTGTGTCACAAGACTGATATCAAGGTGTTGGTCAAGCTGAATTCTCATCTAGAGGTTTTAGGGAAAAATCCACTCCAAAGTTCATTCTTATTAGAATTCAGTTCCTTGTATTTGTAGGACTGAGGTTTCCATTTCCTTGTTGGCTGTTAGCCAGTAGTGGCTCTCAGCTTCTATGAACTTGCACACATTCCTTGTCATGTATCTCCTTCCATCTTCAAGTCAGCAATAGCATGTTGAACCTTTCTGGTGGTTGAGTATCTGACTTCCTCTCCTGTGACCAGTCAGAGGAGACTATTATACTTTTAATGGGCTCACGTGATTAAGTCAGGCCACCTGAATAATCTCCCTGTCTTAAGGTCAATTGTGCCATATAACATAACCTAATTATGGGAGTAAACTCCATCATATTCACTGCCTGGGGAATATGCAACGTGTGCATACTGGGGTGGGGGGAACCTGGGGGGTGCATCTTAGAATTCTGCCTACTACAGATGAGAAGATAATTCTAATATTGCATACTTAGCTGGACAAGTTGATGTTCAAGTACATTCCAATCTTGAGAATCTATGATGCTGTGACTACATCAAAGTTCAGATTGAGAAGAGGGCCTAAGTCACAATTTCTGCCTTCATGCAGTTTTCAATGTGGGAATAAAATTAACACATACAAAACTATTAGCATTGTGCTAAATGAATGGTTAAACTGTGTAAACTAGGAGTCTATAGAAGATAAAGGAGGAGAGAGATTGGAGGGGGTTAAAAACGGTTAGAGTGTTTTCTTGGAGAAGGTGTGACTTGAACTGTTATTTGAAGGAGGATGAAATAGAAAATAACAAATGTCTTCCTCTTTCTAAACCTCTGGATGGTTTTCATTCATTGTACATTCACATTTCCAGTGTGATACTGAAAAATAGGCTAAGAAGATTTATCCAAAATTTAGAAATAAGCAAAAGTATGACTACATATCTTCACAAGGTCATACTGGAATATTGGCAATATACTCATATTGCGTGAAGGTCGATTCCCTCGGTCAGTGGTTCTCAAACTTTCATAAGCATCAGAATGCCCTGGAAGGCTTGTTAAAACACATAATGCTGTGTGCTAGCCCCGAGTTTCTGATTCAGTAGGTCTTGAGTGGGTATCAAGAAATTGTATGTCTAACAGGATCCCAGGTGATGCTGGTGCTACTGGTCTGGGGAGCACACTTTGAGAATTATTGCCCTAGAGGAACATACCATTGTTAGACTTACTATTTACTGTTGATTAAGGCAAAGATTCTGTAAAGTTACAGGCTAAATTATAGAAGTTGCCAGTGATTTTTGTCCAGTAGAAATACACATAATTTCTGTCCAATGAAAAATATAATTCCAATAGTTTTATTCCCCTGTAAGACATTTAGCTGTTTTATGTTTCAGCAATTTAGCAATCTTATTTCAGCATTCTTTCTTTCAGTGACTGTATATACTAGTCTCTCAGATCCTTCTTTGAGCTAGCATTAATACATACCCTCATTAACAAGTTAAATAAATCTTCGTGTTAAAATAAACTTTGGACATGCATACTATGTTTGTATGATAGTCATGATTTTTAACTTTTGGAAATGTATACCTTGACAGGGTTGTGTGATCAAATAAGTTTTTGACAAGCCAAGTTAAACAAATTTACACAGGATTCTTAACAATGCACCTCTCCCAGACTTTAATTTGCTATTTAAAAAGTAGATGATGCAGCATTTCACAAACTTATTTGACACTGGACACTTTTTCCTCAAAGTGTCTTTAGAAAACATTGCCCTACACAGTTATTATCAGTGACATCACAGCCATTTCCACAATGTCTAAAAGAAATATGTTACCTAACTGCACATATTGAATCTCATCTCAGTGGGAGAGCATATTTTTAAAGTCAAGGAAGAGAACTTTTGTGTCATTTGGCACTGAGGAGGCCTCCGCCACCAGATTCAGGGTGGAGAAACTTTTGTCCCCTTTTTATCTCCTAATACCAAGCAGGACTCCAAAGTTCCCCTCAGAGTTCCTGTGAGATGACAGAGAAAAGTTCAATGCATTTTTTTTCTTCCCAGATCCAAATCTCCCATTGCCAAAAACCTTTCTTTTCAGCCCCCAAAAATGTTTGTAGATTTCTCCTTTTTCAGTGATGTCTAGGATAACTATGCCACAGAGTTGGAGAACACTCACCGGTGGTTTGAGAGCAAAGGTAGTTACTATGTCAGGAATTCAGGGTTCTGTTTCTGTAGCCCCACATCAGTAGAGGCCCTGGATTGAGCCCAAACCATGTTCCAACTATGGTTTCTCATTCTGGAAAGTTCTGTTGTAATTTGGGACCTTTTTTCCCCCAGAAAGGCTCTCGCTTTCTCTCGCCACAGCCAACTGACTCCCTTGAGTGCTAAACTAAAGTTGGAGAATTTGAGGATTGTAAAGATTGACAGTTTGTGGTTTGCTTCAATTTAGAAGCAAATCTTGTAGGGGATCATGTCTCTAAATTTATGAAGTAGAGAAACTACTCTCCTTATGAGTGAGCAAGGACTTGGAAGACTGTTCCTATGGTCAATCGTGTGTTGGTCTAAAGTGAGTAAACCACATACGTTTATGTTTGAAGTTCCTGGAAGCATTTACACCAATTGGATTGTGATATGGTCCTTCCAACCTGTAAATTTGGTCACCTGTTTTTTTTTTTTTTTTTTTTTCAATTAATCTATTTATTTATTTATTTTTGGCTGCATTGGGTCTTCATTGCTGCATGCGGCTTTCTCTAGTTGCGGCGCACGGGGGCTACTCTTCATTGCAGTGCGTGGACTTCTCACTGTGGTGGCTTCTCTTGTTGCGGAGCACGGGCTCTGGGCACATGGGCTTCAGTAGTTGTGGCACGCAGGCTCTAGAGCGCAGGCTCAGTAGTTGTGGCACATGGGCTTTGTTGCTCCGCGGCATGTGGGATCCTCCCGGACCAGGGCTCGAACCTGTGTCCCCTGCGTTGGCAGGCAGATTCTTAACCACTGCACCACCAGGGAAGTCCCTGGTCACCTGTTTTTTTAACCTGCTGGAATGTATTCTCTCAGGCAGCTTTTCCCCATGTTCCATTGATATGGAACACCCACTGAGGTTGGTAACCTCATCTTTGGTGGGCTCCATGAGAGATGTATGGATATCCTTAGCATCCATATGTCCACACTCACACTACCCCCACTAGTCCCTTCTATATTGTGCAGATTGGAACAGTCCCTGACTCTACGGAACCACCTAAGGCCGGAGGCAAAATTTCCCTCAGGTGAGTCTCCAAGTTCTAAAGCTGAACCCTGGCTTTAACTACCATCAAGGCCATCATGTGCCCACAATGACTGAGGTCAGCTCCCTGTGAGCAAACCTTTCTATATTTGGTCAATTTTGTCTCCTCCTCTCTTGTAGTTTACAGTGGAGTGCACAAGCAAAGCACTTTTCATACTATGTCACAGGATTTGCTCTTTGCCTTGGAGAAATATTCCTACGATTCATTCTATTTGCATGTGCAATGGTCACCATCTTGCATCTCCTTTTATTTAAACTTTTAATTTTGAGATAGTTGTAGATTTACATGCAGTTGTAAGAAACAAGTCAGAAAGAAATTGTGGACCCTTTACCTAGTTTCTCCCAATGGTAGTATCTTGAAAACTGTAGTAAAATAGCAAAGCCAGGATACTGACATTGAAACAGTCCAGGAACAGAACATTTTCATCACCACAGGAGTCCATCCTGTTGTCCATTTATAGTTATATCCACCTCCTTACCTCCCTTCATCTGACCCCCTGGCAACCATTAATTTGTTCTCCATTTCTAACATTTTATCTCTTCAAAATGTTACATAACTAGAATAATACAGCATGTAACCATTTGGAATTGGCTTATTTTTTTTTCACTTAGCATAATTCTCTAGAGATTCATCAAAGTTGTTATGTTTATCAATAGTCCATTTCTTTTTATGCTGAGTAGTATTCAATGATATGAATATATTACCACTTGGTTAGCCATTTACCTGTTGAAGGACATTTTGGTTATCTTCCAGTTTTGGACTATCACATTTGTGTAACGTTTTTGTGTGAATTTTAAGTTTTCATGTTATGAGTGCAATTACTGGTTCATATGGTAATTTCATGTTTAGTTCGTTTAAGAGACTGCCAGATCAACCTACAGAATGACTGTTCCATTCTACATTCCTACCAACAATGTATGAGTGATCCAGTTTTTCCATATGCTTGTCAGCATTTTGGTGTTATCAATATTTTTATTTTATTTTATTATTTTTAAAAATTATTTATTTATTTGTTTGTTTGTTTGTTTTTGGCTGCATTGGGTCTTCGTTGCTGCGTGCAGGCTTTCTCTAGTTGCGGCGAGCGGGGGTTACTCTTCGTTTTAGTGTGCAGGCTTCTTATTGCAGTGGCTTCTCTTGTTGCGGAGCACGGGCTCTAGGCACGCAGGCTTCAGTAGTTGTGGCACACGGACTTAGCTGTTCCGCGACACATGGGGATCTTCTCGGACCAGGGCTGAAACCCGTGTCCCCTGCATTGGCAGGCGGATTCTTAACCACTGTGCCACCAGAGAAACCCAATATTTTTTACTTTAGCTCTTCTGATAAGTATGTAGTGATATCTCATTTTGTTTTTAATTTGCATTTCTCTAATGGCTAATGATATTGAATATCTTTTCATATGTTTATTTTTATCTAGGTATCTTTTTTGGCGAAATGCTTGTTTATGTCTTTTGCCCATTTTCTAATTGGATTATTTCTTTACTGTTATTTCTTTACTGTTATTTCTTTACTGTTATTTCTTTACTGTTGCATTTGAGAGTTCCTTATTTATTCTGGATACAAGTCCTTTGTCAGATATATGTTTTGAAAATATTTGAATAAATTGTATTGATCTGCCCTCAAGTTCACTGATTCTACAATATCTTCTCTCATCTCTACTGTACTATTGAGCCCATCCAGTGAGTTTTTATTTCTCATAAGTTTTGCTTCTTCATTTCCATTTAGTTTTTTATAACTTCTGTTTCTTTGCTGAGATTTTTAAAAATCATTTTTCACTTGTTTCAATATAATTTGTAATTGTTTACTGAATCTTTCTCAGATAATTCCAACACCTGACACATCTCAGCATTGACATCAATTAAATGCTATTTTTCCTTCAGGTTGTGATTGTCTTGGTTCCTGATGAGGAGTAATTTTCAATTGTATATTGGAAATTTTGGTTATTACACTAGGAGACTAAAAAGTTAGTCCCCACTAACTTTTTAATTTTAACAGGCATTCACTTTATTGAGATTTAGCATGCAGGCCCTGGCCTAATTTGGGGACTGTGGTTCCAATGACAATATAATTTTCAGAGCCTTTGTGGTCCTATTTTTGTCCACTTGGTTTATATCATGCCACTGGGGCTCTCATTGATCCTTGCCAGTGTTGTTTGAGGGAGCTGAAATAGTTTGCTCAGGCTTGGCTGTCTGGATCTTGTAGGTGGGGGAAGGGAGTCTCCCTTCTTCAGGGTTGAATGGTGTTTCCTGGTGCTTGTTTTAGCAGGTTCCTCCTGTCTGTGGGGGATGACGAGTGTCTCCCTAGTTGGGTGCTTGTCGTAAGGGTTCCTCTGAGTGTGTGTGAGTCGGGGCAGGGAGAGTCTTAGGCCTGCAAGGACAAATAGGCTTCCTGGGCTGGGTGCATCCTGTCGCAGTTCCCCCCCGTTGCCTGTGGAAGATGGAGAGCACATCCCAGGCTACATACACAATTACTGTGGCATGATCCACTTGTTAATCTCCCCTCTTCGACCAATCTGCACACAGGCACACATGCACACATACACAGTGTCTCTGGGTGTAGGAGGGGAGCCTCAGGTCCCATGGGGAAGCAAAATGCTTCCCCAGCTGGCACTCGTGCTGTTGACCCCCTTTGCCAGAGCCCTATAGTTGTGTGGTGTCTCTAGGTGGGGGAAGTGAGTCTCCAACAGGGTAAGGATAGAGAGTGCTTACCCTAGTAATTTATTGTCAGTGGCGTTTCCAATTGATTCCCCTTGCTGGTTCTGCCAGGTGCACAAAATAATGTCAGTGGGACTCCTGTTCTATCTGGGGGAGGAGTGAGCCTATCTGGGCTGTCCTTTCTCTTAATAGGTTGGGGGTTAAGATATGCCAGGTCTGGGTGGCCTTCCTGGCCTTCTTCTGTTGGGTGGTGGTTCAAAAGATGCCCTGCCACTGTTGTGTTTCTCCAGTCTTGTGGTCCATCTTCCACCTTTCAGAGTTTTTCTTTGATTGTCTCTTGAGTTGTTTTTAGGGGTCATAGTCATGTTTAGCAGGGAGCAGAGAGAGATATGTCTACATCATCTTGTCTGGATGTCTCACCTTTCTTTTTTATATATAATCTCTATTTTAGCATTCCTAGTAATTTTACAAGTCTCTTCACTATCACTTTTGACTTTATCACTGTTTTTGCACTTATCAGATGTTAAAGAATTAATATTTGTAAAGCATCTTAGAACCAAGTACAAAGTCAGCAAATATGCATCCATCTAACAAATACTGTGACAATAGACACCAAAACGTTGACACATAAACACTAAAAATATAGTAATCTTGCTTTTTCTATAGAGCAGGACTTTCTTTGTTCTTATGTAAGCTTGTAAGTAAAGAGGACTTACGTGTTTGAAATCATAGTGATCATTTATTGAGTTCTTACTGTCCCTGGGTAGTATGCTAAGGTCTTTAGTATATTAACTCACTAACTCTTGACAATAACCATACATGATAGTTTAATGGTTGAATAGTGTCCTGCCAAATTGACAGCCCAAGTCCTAACCCCCTATACTGGTGAATGTGATGTTATTTGGAAAAAGGATCTTTGCAGATTAAATTAAATTAAGGATCCCCAAATGAAATCATCCTGGATTAGGGTGGGCCATAAATCCAATGACTAGTCTCCATATAAGAGGAAGGAGAGAGAGTTTTTGAGACACAGAGAAGGTCTGTGTGAGACCTTCAGACAGAAGGTCTGGTTCAGAAGCAGAGATTGGAGTTATATAGCCCTAAGCCAGGGAACATCAAGGTTTGCCTGCAGCTACCTGAAGCTAGGAGTAAGGCATGGAATGGATTCTCTCTCAGAGCTTCTAGAAGTAACCAACTCTGCCGACATTTTGATTTTGGACTTCTGTCTTCCAGACCTGTGAGAGAATACATTTCCGTTGTTTTAAGCCACCAAGTTTGTGGTCATTTGTTATGACAGCCTCAGGAAACTAATACAGGTGTATTATTATTTATCTCCATTTTATAGATGAGGAAACATGGTTGGAAATGTTAAGTGACTTGCATATATCACACAGCTAGTAAGTGGTGGAGGTGGGAATTAAACCCAAGACTATCCACTACAAAGCTTGTATTTTCAATCTTAACTTTCTAAAATATCATTCATAACAGGTTTAAACAGCACCAAAGCCTCCACACTTCTCACTCCCCCAACCCTTTCTTCAGAGGTCTTTCCCTATTCCAAGAGACTTCCATTGCTCTTAAGCTGTTCCTGCTTCATGTTGCTAGTAGAGATGATTGATTCACCTCATGGTTCGGTGTTACTGACCCTCACTTCTTCCATCTCAAGGCAAATTTAAAGAGGTTCTAGAGGAGAGGGCAGTGCTTAACACAAAGGAAAAGCTTCTGATAGGCAGTCTTCAGGCCATGAGCAGCCAATCAGAAGTAGAGATGCTTTTAGGCTGAGCAGGTTCTGTCAGTTCGTGTCACCCGTGCTGATGCCTTGTTTCCACCATACTTAAAGCCGTTCCAGCCATTGTTTTGAGGATCAGTCTATAGCAAAAGATACTTGCCGCCTGAAACTCAGTCTGTGGGCCCTGGAAGTGAGCAAGAGCTGTCATGCAATTTGTCCCTTGTCAAGAAACCTTGTATCAGGTGCTGGGGAGAAAAGCAGCAATTGTTACTTCCCTGTGGTTCCTCTAAAAGTGTTTCTCTGTTAATAGGATGTCATTAAACATTATGCACAGTTGGCTGGATATTTAAATTATAGATGAAAACATTGTTTTTTGTAAAATGTGTGCATGTAAAAATAAACCAATGTGTGAGAACAGAGTGCCTAAGCAGCATACGGCACGCTGTGGGGCTGGGCATCCTGATGTTAAGTCTGCCATCAAATTTGGTGTCACTGAGTAAGTTGTTTCAATATCATACACATATTAAGCACCTATTGTGTGCTAGGCATTGTTCTGGCTGATTCTCTGCTTAGTGTCAGCTACATGGGATAAATTCTTAATTCACCAATCTGCTGAATATAGCTAAGATGAAGCAGAATATCATTTTTTTTGCTTCTTCTGGCAGGAGTTAAGAAAAATGGAAGCATAAAATTCTACACTAGAGCCAAGTAAATCTGAGACTGCATTCTGTTTTAACCTTGACCTCTCCAAATGGAACATTTTCCACATTCATTCAGCTGACAACCTTGAACAAATGGATCAGTGGTTAGAAGTCAGAGAGAGAATTAGTAATCAGTTCTTTTCTGAAAGACTAGCCAAAGAACTACTTCTAGAATACAAGCTAATTACTTAAATGTTGCTGGAAAAAATGTTCTAGTTCATATCAGTTAAATTGCTTGGATAAACATGGACATATAAAACCTTATCAGTGTAATCATATCCTAGAAAATGTGAGCTTGTGCCCCAGTATCCTTCTCTTTGAGAACTTTAAGGAACAAAATGTTCCCTTGACAGTGAAGCACTTCACGTGGCAAGCGCCACCATGGGTAAAGCCTAGTATGGGAGCAGAAACCAATGCTGTGATTGAACAATCTCTACAGCTTGTCATATGGTCTAGTTAGTGATGGAGAAGATCCCTGATTCAAGAGCACACCCAGTAGAGAGGCATTCTTTGAACTGCAAGCCACCATGTGCTGGTTATAAAATGTGGCATGATTGGAATTCGGCTGGGGATTGGCTCTAGAAAATACTGTGTATACAACATACCCAATGTCAAAGGTAAGAATATTCTTTTTCTTTCTTTTAACATCTTTATTGGAGTATAATTGTTTTCAATGGTGTGTTAGTTTCTGCCTTATAACAAAGTGAATCAGCTATACATATACATAAATCGCCATATCTCTTCCCTCTTGTGCCTCCCTCCCACCCTCCCTATCCCAGCCCTCTAGGTGGTCACAAAACACCCAGCTGATCTCCCTGTGCTATGCAGCTGCTTCCCACTAGCTATCTATTTTACATTTGGTAGTATAAATAAGTCCATGTCACTCTCTCACTTCGTCCCAGCTTACCCTTTCCCCTCCCCGTGTCCTCAAGTCCATTCTCTACGTCTGCGTCTTTATCGTTGTCCTGCCCCTAGGTTCTTCAGGACCTTTGGTTTTGGATTCCATATACCATATATATGTGTTAGCATATGGTATTTGTTTTTCTCTTTCTGACTTACTTCACTCTGTATGGCAGTCTCTAGGTCCATCCACCTCAGTACAAATAAATCAATTTTGTTTCTTTTTATGGCTGAGTAATATCCCAGTGTATATATGTGTCACATCTTCTTTATCCTTTCATCTGTTGATGGACACTTAGATTGCTTCTATGCCCTGGTCATTGTAAATAGTGCTGCAGTGAACATTGTGGTACATGACTCTTTTTGAATTATGGTTTTCTCAGGGTATATGCCCAGTAGTGGGATTGCCGGGTCATATGGTAGTTCTATTTTTAGTTTTTTAAGAAACTTCCATACTGTTCTCCATAGTGGCTGTATCCATTTACAACCCCACCAACAGTGCAAGAGGGTTCCCTTCTCTCCACACCCTCTCCAGCATTTATTGTTTGTAGATTTTTGGATGATGGCCATTCTGACCAGTGTGAGGTGATACCTCATTGTAGTTTTGATTTCATTTCTCTAATGATTAGTGATGTGGAGCATCCTTTCATGTGTTTGTTGGCAATCTGTATATCTTCTTTGGAGAATGTCTATTTAGGTCTTCTGCCCATTTTTAGATTGGGTTGTTTGTGTTTTTTGATATTGAGCTGCATGAGCTGCTTGTATATTTTGGAAAGTAATCCTTTGTCAGTTGCTTCGTTTGCAAATATCTTCTCCCATTCTGAGGGTTGTCTTTTCGTCTGGTTTATGGTTTCCTTTGCTGTGAAAAAGCTTTTAAGTTTCATTAGGTCCCAGTTGTTTATTTTTGTTTTTATTTCCATTTCTCTAGGAGATGGGTCAAAAAGGGTCTTGCTGTGATGTATGTCATAGAGTGCTCTGTCTATGTTTTCCTGTAAGAGTTTTATAGTGTCTGGCCTTACATTTAGGTCATTAATCCATTTTGAGTTTATTTTTGTGTATGATGTTAGGGAGTGTTCTAATTTCATTCTCTTACATGTAGCTGTTCAGTTTTCCCAGCACCACTTATTGAAGCGGCTGTCTTTTCTCCATTGTATATTCTTGCCTCCTTTATAAAAAATAAGGTGACCATATGTGCATGAGTTTATCTCTGGGCTTTCTATCCTGTTCCATGGATCTATATTTTTGTTTTTGTGCCAGTACCATACTGTCTTGATTACTGTAGCTTTGTAGTATAGTCTGAAGTCCAGTAGCCTGATTCCTCCAGCTTCATTTTTCTTTCTTAAGATTGCTTTGGCCATTTGGGGTCTTGTGTGTTTCCATGCAAATTTTGAATTTTTTTGTTCCAGTTCTGTGAAAAATGCCATTGGTAGTTTGGTAGGGATTGCATTGAATCTGTAGATTGCTTTGGGTAGTATAGTCATTTTCACAATGTTGATTTTTCAAATCCAAGAGCATGGTATATCTCTCCATCTGTTTGTATCATCTTAAATTTATTTCATCAGTGTTTTATAGTTTTCTGCATACAGGTCTTTTCTAGGTAAGAATATTCTTGATGGTAAAGAGTTATTGTGAAAGGGTCAGTTGTGTGATATAATAATGGTGATGAAGCAAACAAATCTTATGGGGTCACACAGCATCTGACACATGCAGGCAATAAGGACCTCCCAGATATGAAGGAACAGCATAAATAAAAGAAAAGTATGTTGAAGATTCCAATCTTTTTTTTTTTTTTTTTTGCAGTATGCAGGCCTCTTACTGTTGTGGCCTCTCCCATTACAGAGCACAGGCTCCGGACATGCAGGCCCAGCGGCCATGGCTCATGGGCCCAGCCGCTCTGTGGCATGTGGGATCCTCCCAGACCGGGGCATGAATCCGTGTCCCCTGCATCGGCAGGCGGGCTCTCAACCACTGCGCCACCAGGTAAGCCCCCACAATCATTTTTATTTGCCCAAATGAATAGTAGAAATTCATGTCAAATTCTTACGTGAATCTAGGAAACTCCTTTAGTGAGTCAAAGGCCCCATCAAACAGGAGTAAGTTTTTTTCCTGAGGGTGGTGTGGCTGTGATGTGTTGGTGAGGATGTAAAGCTCAGAAAAAAGATGACCTTCTTTCTTAAATGTTAAATTTACTTAAATTTGAGAAAAACTTATTTTTACTAGAGTGTGCCCTATTAGAGATTAGATATTTTCTCTTCTCCAGTAGAAGAAGCAAATAGATCCTTGCCACACATGCAGAGCTTGATCCCTGTGGAGGAGATATTTGAAGGGTTCCTTTTAATTAAGCCAGTGGAAGGGAAGCCCAGGAGAATGATATCATGAGCTCTCATTTAACTTGGCAAAGGCATCTTCTACTCCAGATGACCTAGCCCAGGCAGAGTTCTGGGAGGTAGTAAGAAAGTTTGCATGAGGAGTTAGGGCGACCTCCATCTCTTTCTCTGCAATTCTTGGTCAGAGGGTCTCTAGCTTTTTCCATCAGCAGATACTTTTTCACTGGCCAGGTCTGGAAGTAGTCAGGAGGATGACCTGCATGCTCCTCAGTCCTTAAAATGCCAAAGTCAGTGTTCCCCAGCATTAGATGTCTATCAAAAGCTTTGGTCTCTATGGCTTTCTAACTACCATCACCCTTTCCTGATTCTTATCCTGTGTCTTTCAGAGCATTTCAGTCATGTACCCTGCCTGCCTCCCACATTGGTGCATTAACATGCTCACTGAAGCTGTTCCCTCCCCCTCCCCCAACAAGAGACCCATCTCTCAGTGACAGTTCTTCAGGAACAGGACAGATGACTTGTCCAATTGTGTGTTCCTGTTTTGAGTCTGAAACTGCTGGAAGGCTTGGGAAGTAGAGATGGATCTATCTCTTTCTGTGCTACTGTTTGAGGAACCTGTGGTTTGGGATCAGGACTGAAGAGATTCAAGAGTGTGAGGGTCTAAGAGCAGAATTCCACCACTGCGTGGCTCTGCAGTTTAGAACCAGAAAGGGAACAAGCAGGATGGTGACAGCCAGATGATTCATGTGATTCCACAAAGGGCAGTCATTCTTAATCACACTTAATCACTTTGACTGGGACCCTATCCTCCCCTTGCGAGAAGCAATGGAGATCTTTAGTGTTAATTTAAATTATTTTTTAACTTAAAAAAATTGAATCTTAAGAGGCCAGTTTTTATATCAATTTCAATAGCCCTCAATCCTGTCATCTATCTGTCTATCTATCTATCCATCCATCCATTCATTTATCATTGATCTTCATCACCTATCTATCATCTAGCTATCCATATCAGGGTTTCTCAACCTTGGTGCTATTGAAGTTTGTTCCAGATAATTCCTTGTTGTGGCAGACTGCCCTGCGTTTTGTGGGATGTTTAGCAGCTGCATCCTTGGTCTCTACCTACTAGATGCCAGTGCATTGTGGCCTCTTTCTCAGTTGTGACAACCCAAAATGTCTCCAGACCTTGCCAAATGTCCTCTGGTGGGGAGCAGAATCACCCCTATTTGAGAACTGCTAATCTATATCTCTCTATATAAAACAAAGTGGTTAAGAGCACACACAGCCTCTGGAGTCAGACTGCCTAGATTTGAATCCGTACTCCACCTGGGTCACTAGTTATGAGTCCTTGGGCCTCTCTAAACCTTGGTTTCCTCAGCTGTAAAAAGTGGATAATGATAGTACCTACCTCACAGGGTTTCTGTGTGGTACTATTAAAAGAGTTAATATGTTTGTGAAGTACTTAGAGCAGTAACTCACATATATTGAGCACTAAAGAAATTGTATCACTGGAATGTTAACATTTGATCAAGATTCTATCATTTAAAATAAATAGAAGATGACAGAGTAGGAAGACCCTGAGCTCACCTCTTACAATTATTTACAGAGAAACTATTTATGAGAACCTGAAGATTGACAGAAAATATTTTCCATGATTTTGTTCTAATGTTACAGAAGAAACATGCATACAGTTTGTAACTCATAGTTAATGTTAGAGGTAGGAAGAGATATCGAAAATATGAATAATTAAACAAATGTTAGAGAAATGAAGTAATAAACATAGAAGTTACAAAATGTTTCTGTCTTTGTTCCTGCAGGTCAAGTCAAACAAGTATGTTTTCTTCCTCTAGGAAACTACATGATCAAAGCTTACTTTCCCTTATAGACAATATATACTTTAGAACAAATGCATTGATACTGGTTTAAAATTACGCTGTTACTTAAAAAGAGAAAAGAAGTGAATTATTTCAGAAGTTATACTCACCAAACGAGCTCAATATTTTTAAAAACTGTACTTTCACAGAGTACCAGAAGCCTAAATATACTTTCAAAATAGCCTTCAGACACCAAGCAAATTTATACAAGGCACAGTTTGAAAAATCTAACTCTAGCTTTCCATTGTTAGCTTCAAAGCCAAGGCAATGTGAATGCTGGATGACAGAAAGCTCAGAGGGCTGCTGCATGTTTCAGCTCTTGCTGGGCTCTGGATTCTGACCTCGGAACACAAAGCAGGGCCCTCCCTACTCCCAGACCTCAAGGGAAAGGGCAGCAAAGACATCTGAATCCCCTTCCCTCAACATGGTGTGTGGTTGCCTAATTTTTATCTCTCTTAGGAGCCAATGACACATGATTGAGGTGAATCCCAAGTTGTCTCTTTAGGGTTCTCAGAAAATGAAAGGTTTTATGTCTGAGTACTCAGTGGGAACAGATAAAACTGACGTTCGTTTTATTTACTTTTATATTTAAAGGGTTTCAAAGCCAGAAGACTTTAAGCACACTGACCTGCCCAGAGAACCCCAACCTATGCACAGCCCTGCTTGCAAAATCCTGCACCAATGATCCAAAGGTATTTCAGGATCATAATTCTGGGGTCACCACCACTTGAAGTTATCATAAATGTCTTTGAAGCAAATGAAATATGGGTAAGAGGAATTTTCTTTTAAAACTTTAATATATAAATCCATCTGAACTTCAACCAAAATGGTGATAGTGAAACACTCAACTCATCTGAAGACAATCCTATAAAACTTCAAGACTTAAAATTATCTGACAGATATAAAAACAATCTCAAAAAAGGAAGTGGTATTGTGTATGACTCAGAAAATAAAAGATTATAGCATTTAGTCATAAGATACTTGGACAGGGAGTTTTCTCAATGACAGCATGCTCTGAGTCTTACAGCTTGGACCAGTCACCCATTTAATTAGTATCACTTTTTCCTACCCTTGTCAATACTCTGTCAAGCACTGAACATAGAGTAATGAACAAGATTCCATCTCTGCTTTCTTGGAGTTTATACGTATTGTTCGGCCAGACAGGTAAACAGGCACCTCTAATTCCTACAGGGAGGATGGATGCAGTTTGAGATGGGACCACATAGGATGCCTGACACATCTAGAGTATTCACCTGAAAGATGGAGTTAGTGAGGGAAGGGAAGTGGGGTGGGGGTTACTGGAGGTGGTAGTGAAAAGTGGGAAGTATTCCAGGCAGAAGCAGAAGCAAAGGTCATCTGAGAAAGAACCCTGTGCCCTAAAGCAGTTGCTAGTAGTTCATTTTGGCTAGAACCTATAGTTGTGGTGGGGGTACCAGGTAAAGTTGAGAATGGTAGTCAAGGAGGAGGCACAATCATGACCTGCCAATCAATTTTCATGGTGGTCCATGCCTCTTCTCTGAAATCTCTCCCAGCTCCTGCTGAGTGGGTAATGGACCATAGGACTCTGTCCCCTCCCTTGTCACCAGTGATTGGGCCAAAGGTCGGTGCATGATTCAAGCTGGCAAAACCAGGTTTCTTTTCCTGAGGATTTGTATTTAGAGCATGGGGATTGAATTCAGTCGTTGTGTGCTCAAATGGGGGAAACTGTGAAAAGCCATGATTGGGACAAACACATTTGGCTTCTATGTAAGTGCAACAGAGAAAGTAGGTTCAGACATGGAGAGAGAATTAGCCAGATGCAAAGAAAGCAGCTCTCTCAGCTCCTATAGGATTTTCACCTCCTATCCCCAGTCCTGTCTAAAGCATGGCTGTGTGCTTTCTGACCAATGACTTGGAGATGACCGTTTTCTTTAAGTTAGCTTGAAAAAGATTTATTCCTTGCAATCATGTCATCTCTGCCATGGGATTAATGCCAGGCTCTATGTACAAGGATCTTGAGCCCCCACTGTATGATGGTTACGGGGAAAAGTCCTGGTACTGTATCTAGTGTTACTTTGGGCCAATTGTGAGTATTGGTTATGAAATAACTTTTAAGTCAAATCACTAACACACAAGTGATCCCTAATCTTTGCTTAATATTCACCTTAATGTTTTCAACGGATTGGGGCTTTGGTAACAGAAAATTAGCAAGGAAATAAAACACTTGCCGCATTTCCACCAGCTTCCTTGAAACTTATAAATCTGAAGTCCCTGGTGAAAATGCACGGTTACCTCTGTACTTGCTTATTCATAGGATGTCTTTGAAAATCCAAGGTTCTTTCTACACCAGTGAGAAGTCCTTAGGGAACTCTGTTGTGCCCAAGTTTTACATTCCCTCCCTGTGATGAAAGCACAATCCTGGAAAGGTAAAAAAAATCAGTCAAGCAGATGAGATACATTTCTTGAAAGGTCACCACTATGAGAAATGTGGAAGCCAGAGAGATGGCTTATTGCCAGTCTCCTCCCAGACACCTGGTAACCAGATTGGGTTCCCTGACTAATTGACTTTCAGGGTCAGAAAAAATTGTGATATTTGTAGGTTTACTCAGAGAAGGAGAATCATATTAAAATATTTTGTGAGGATCATAGTAACATTGGATGCTCCCGTTGTCCCGCCCCTTCAATCTACAACCAATAAAACACCCATAACTCAGCAAAGATTCTTCTGCCTGACACACCAGGATGCTGGACAGTTTCACACATCTGTACATCTAGAGGTGGGTGGTCTGGAACACATGGAGGAGGCAGAACTGGGGGGACAGAAGAGGTGGTGCCTGTGACCCGGGCCCCTGGCTGTGACAGCTGAACCTGCAGCCCCAGAGCACTTGGTAGCAGCACAGGAGGCTGTGCACATGAGTCTGGCCTGCTAGCTGCAGTGGCACACACAGCTGCAGGGAACAAGGTAGCAGCGGCAATGGGTCCTGTGACCCCATCCCTCCAGCCATGGAAGCCAACTTGACTCCAGCCTCCTTGACCACAGGGGTGGCACACATGAACCCAACAACTCTAGAGGTGGCAGATGCACTTGTGACCCTGGATGTCTCCCACCATCCTGCTCCCCCCATGGCAGTGACCATGCTTGTGACCCAGGCAACTCTAGATGTGGTGGAGGGATCCACCATCCTGGTGTTCCAGGTGGCAACAGCAGCAACACTGGAAGCAGTAAGGAACTAATGCTCCCAGAAGCACAAACAGCAACAGGAAGGCACCAGGAGGCAACTCTAGCAGCCATTGTGAAGGGTGGAAATACTGATTCTCAAATATAGCCAAAGTCTCAGGTAAGGGAAACCAAAAACTTGTGTTATATCACCACCTACTGAAAAACTAAAGAAAGGTTTCTAATTACTAACCTGTTGAATTGTTAGAACTAAGTAAAAAAAAAAAGCTTCACCTAAAGAAGAAAGGTGTTTGCTATTTCAAATTCAAAAGAAGAAGAACAACTCATCGAACATCATGAAAAGCCATAGTAACATGGTGTCACAAAAAGAAAATGACAATTCTCAAAAAAACCCAAACTTAAAGTCAAAGAATACTGTGATCTGAAAGAGAATTCAAAATAGCTACTATGAAGAAACTCAATGAACTAGAAGAAACACAGAAAGGCAGTTCAATGAGCTCAGGAGTAAAATTAATGAACAGCAGGAGTAGTTTACCAAAGAGACTGAAATTCTAAAAAAGAACCAAACAGAAATTCTGAAGCTGAAGGACTGAATAAATGAGATGAAGAATGTATTAGAAAAGCACTGGAAATAGAATAGACCATATAAAAGAAAAAAAATAGTGAGCTTGAAAATAGAAATCTAGAAATGATACACATAGAAGAGGAGAGGGAACTAAGGACTAAAAAAATAAATTCTAAAAGAAATATCTGACTCCATTATGAAAGGCAACATAAAGATACTTGGTATCCCAGTAGGAGAAAAGAGGGAGAAGGAGGCAGAGTTTACTTAAAAAAATGATAGTTGAGAACTTCCCAAACCTGGGGAAGGAACTGGATGTATACGTCCATGAAGCTAAGAGAACACCTTAGCTTTACTTCAGTGCAAAAAACCTTCTCCAAGATACACTATATTAAAACTGTCTAAAGTAAATGACAAAGGTAATACTTAATAATGTCAACTATGAACTAGCCTGCACAGGAATAAGTCACATGAAGATTCAATATTGGGATGGATCATTTAACATCATTGGTACAGTTGAGTGTACAAGCAATTCTTTCTTGTCTCTGCTTCTATCTCCTTGCTTCTTTCTCTGCCACTATTTGACTTCTTCCTAATTTCCTGAACTAGGATTATTTTATTTGTTGCTTTGATCCCTATTTATTTTTCAGAGAATATGCTATTCTTCTGATGAATGTCCAACCAGAAATAATTCAGGAACAACAGCAAGTCCAGACTCTTGCTCCTCAATTACATATTCTCTCTCATGTAAAGAATAAATAATTCTGAGACATTAAATAATGAAAAAAACTAAATGACAAAGAAAGAATTCTAAAAGTAGCCATGGAACAAAAACAGTAACCTACAAAGGAATCCCCATTAAGGTATCAACAGATTTCTCAGCAGAAGTTCTATAGGCCAGAAGAGAGTGGAATGACATATTCAAAATATGGAAAGATTAAAAACTGTCAGCCAAGAATACTCTATCTAACAAAGTTATCCCTCAGATTTGAAGAAGAAATAAAGGCTTTCCCAAAGAAAAAAAAGCTAAGGGAGTTTATCACCACTAGTCCTGCCTTAGGAAAATGTTGAAAGGAGCTCTTCTACCTGAAACAAAAAGACAAAAGTACAAAAAAAAAAAGTACAAAAAAAAAAACCTTTGAGTAAGGTGACAGAATCAGAAAATTGCAATGCTACATCAGAATTGGTTGTTAAACACTTAATTGTAATATAAAAGTTAAAGAGAAAACAAGCAGTAAAAATAACTATAACTGCCTCAATTTTGTAACAAACTCACAACATAAAAAGGAATAATTTGAGACAATAAAAACATAAAAGGGGAAGAAGAAAAGGAGAGAGCCTGTATAGGCAAATGAAGGTAAGATGCTATCAGCAGAAAAAGGACAACTTTATCTATGAGACATTTTATACAAACCTCATGATAACCACAAAACATAAATCTAGAGAAGAGACATGAAACATTAAAAAAAACTGAGAAAAACATCATAGAAAACCACCAAACTAAAATAGCAGACAGAATAACAAGGAAAAAGAAACAAGGGAGGTAGAGAGCAACCAAAAAACAAAAGAAAAATAGGCAGTACTAAGTCCTCATTTATTTATTTATTATTTATTTATTTATTTTTAACATCTTTATTGGAGTACAATTGCTTTATAATGGTGTGTTAGTTTCTGCTTTATAACAAAGTGAATCAGTTATACATATACATATGTTCCCATATCTCTTCCTTCTTGTGTCTCCCTCCCTCCCACCCTCCCTATCCCACCCCTCTAGGTGGTCACAAAGCTGATCTCCCTGTGCTATGTGGCTGCTTCCCACTAGTTATCTGTTTTACGTTTGGTAGTGTATATATGTCCATGCCACTCTCTCACTTTGTCCTCATTTATTAATAATCACCCTAAATGTAAAAAGATTGAGTTCGCCAGTCCAAAGACACAGAGTGACTGGATGGATTAAGAAATAAAACCCAACTATATGCTGCCTCTGGGAGACTCATCTCAGCTCTAAAACAATCATAGGCTGAAAGAGAAGGGATGGAAGATGATACTCCAAGAAAATGGCAACCAAAAGAAAGCAAGTATACCATACTCATGTCAGACAAAATAGACTTCAAGCCAAAAAGGTTAACAAACGACAAAGATAAAAATTATGTAATGATAAAGGGGACAATACACCAAGAAGACATAGCAGTTATTAATATATTTGCATCCAAGATAGGAACACCAAAATATATAAAGCAATTATTAACAGACCTATAGGGAGAAATTAACAGCAACTCAATAATAGTAGGGGACTTTAACACCCCACTTACATCAATGAATAGATCATCCAGATAGAAATTCAACAAGGATACAGTGGCCTTAATTGAAACATTATACTAGATTTAGTTAGTATATTTACACAGAACATTCCTTCTGAATGCAGCAGAATACACACTCTTCTCAAGTGCACATGGAAACTTCTCCAGGATAGATCACATGCTCGGCCACAAAATAAGTCTCAACAAATTTAACAAGATTGAAATCGTATAAAGCATCATTTCTGACTACAGTGGTATGAAACTATAAATCAACTATAAGAGGAAAACTGGAAAAATAAAAAAATGTGTGGAAATTAAACAACATGTTACTGAACAACTATCGCATCAACAAAGCAATCAAGAGAGAAGTCAAAAAATACCTGAAGACAATTGAAGTTGAATATACAACATACCAAAACCTATGCAATGCAACAAAAGTGGTATTAAAAATGATAGTAATATAGGCCTATTTCAAGAAACAAGAAAAATCCCTCCCCCCCAAATGATCTAACCTTACACCTAAGGGAACTAGAAGAAGAAGAACAAATGAAGCACAAAATTAGTAAAAAGAAGGAAATAATAAAGATTAGAGTGGAAATAAATGAAATAGGGACTAAAAATATAATAGAAAAGATCAATCAAACTAAGAGCTGGTTATTTGAAAAGATAAACAAAATTGACAAATCTTTAGCTAGATTCACAAAAGAAAAAAGAGAGAAAGCTCAGATAAATAAAATCAGAGACAAAAGAGAAGAAAGTACAGTGAATGCCACACACACACACAAGATTATAAAGGAGGGTGGGAGCGAGGGAGATGCAAGAGGAAAGAGATACGGGGATATATGTATATGTATAACTGATTCACTTTGTTATAAAGCAGAAACTAACACATCATTGCAAAGCAATTATACTCCAATAAAAATGTTTTTTTAAAAAAAGATTATAAAAGAATACCATGAACAGCTATATGCCAGAAAAAATGGACAAACTAGAAGAAATGGGTAAATTCATATCACCTTCCAGGACTGACTCATGAAGAAATAGAAAGTCAGAATAGATGGATTACTAAGGAGATAGAAACAATATCCAAAAACCTCCCAAGAAACAAAAGTTCAGGACCAGCCAGTCTCACAGGTGAATTCTACCAAACATAAAAAGAAGATTTAATACCTATCCTTCTCAAACTCTTCCAAAATATTCAAGAGAAGGGAATGTTTTCTAAATCATTTTATGAGGCTAACATTACCCTGATACCAAAACCAGATAAGGACTACACAAAAGAGAGAATTATGGGCCAATATCTCTGATGAATATAGATGCAATAATCCTCAACAATATATTAGTAAACTGAATAAAACAATACATTAAAAGAATCATATACCATGATCAAATGAGATTTATTCCAGGGATGCAAGAATGTTTCAACATCTGCAAATCGATCGACATAATACATCACATTAACAAAAGGAGGCATTTAAATCATATGATTATCTTAATAGATGCAGAAAAAGCTTTTGACAGAATTCAACATCCATTTATGATAAAAACTCTCCAGAAAGTGGACATAGAGGGAACATACCTCAACATAACAAAGGCCATATGTGACAAGCCCATAGCTAACATCATACTCAATGGTAAAAAGCTGAAAGCATTTACTCTAAGATCAGGAACAAGACAAGGATGCCCACTCTTTCCACTTTTATTCAACATAGTATTGGAAGTCCTAGCCACAGCAATCAGAAAAGAGAAGGAAATAAAAGGAATACAAATTGGAAAGGAAGGAGTAAAACTGTCACTGTTTGTAGATGACATGATACTATACATAGAAAATCCTAAAAATGCCACTAGAAAATTACTAGAGTTTATCAATGAATTTGGTAAAGTTACAGGGTACAAAATTAATATACAGAAATCTGTTGCATTTCTATACAGTAACAACATATCATCAGAAAGAGAAGTTAAGAAAACAATCCTATTTACCATCACATCAAAAAGAATAAAATACCTTGGAATAAAACTACCTAAGGAGGTAAAAACCTGTACTCAGAAAACGATAAGACACTAATAAAATAAATTGAAGATGATGCAAACAGATGGAAAGATATATCATGTTCATGGATTGGAAAAATTAATATTGTTAAAATGACCATACTACACAAGGCAATCTAGAGGTTCAATGTAATCTTTATCAAAATGCCAAGGGCATTTTTCACAGAACTAGAACAAATAATTTTAAAATTTGTATGGAAACACAAAAGATCCAGAATAGCCAAAACAATTTTGAGAAAAAAAAGAGCTGAGGGAATCATGCTCCCTGACTTCAGACTATACCACAAAGCTACAGTAATCAAAACAGTATATCACTTGCACAAAAAACAGGCACATAGATCAATGGAACAGAATAGAGAAGCCAGAAATAAACCCACACACTTATGGCCAATTAATCTACAACAAAGGAGGCAAGAATATACAATGGAGAAAAGAGTCTCTTCGATAAGTGGTGCTGGGAAAATTGAGCAGCTACATGTACAAGAATTAAATTTGAATATTTTCTCACACCCTATACAAAAATAAACTCAAAATGGATTAAAGACCTAAATATAAGACAAAAACTGTAAAACTTCTAGAAGAAAACATAGGCAGACATAAAGTGTAGCAATATTTTTTTTGGATCTGTCCTTTAAAACAAAGGAAATAAAAGCAAAGATAAATAAATGGGACCTAATTAACCTGAAAAGCTTTTGCACAGCAAAGGAAACCATCAACAAAACAAAAAGACAAGCTACTGAATGGGAGAAAATATTTGCTAATGATATGACCAATAAGGAGTTAATATGCAAAATATATAAACAGCACATACAACTCAGATGTCAAAAAACCAAACAACTCAATTAAAAAATGAGCAGATCTGAATAGATATTTTTCCAAAGAAGACATACAGATGGCCAACAGGCACATTAAAAGATGCTCAACATCGTTAATCATCACAGAATTGCAAATTAAAACCACAATGAGATATCACTGCACACCTGTCAGAACGGCCGTCATCAGAAAGAACATGAATAACAAATGTTGATGAGGATGTGGAGAAAAGGGAACTCTTGTACCCTCCTTGTGGGAATATAAATTGGTGCAGCCACTGTGGAAAACAGTATGGAGGTTTCTCAAAAAACTAAAATATAGAACTACCATATGACCCAGCAATTGCACTCTGGGTATCTATCCAGAGAAAAATGAAAACACTAATTCATAAAGATACATGCACCCCAGTGTTCATAGCAGTGTTATTTACAATTGCCAAGATATGGAAGCAACCTAAATGTCCATCAACAGATGAATGGATACAGAGGTGGTGTATGTATATATGCCATGGAATACTACTCAGCCATAAAAAATAACGAAAATTTGCCATTTGCAGCAACATGGATGGACTTGGAGTTTATTATGCTAAGTGAAATGTCAGACAGAGAAAGACAAGTACTGTATGATATCACTTAAATGTGGAAGCTAAAAAATAAAACAAACTGGTGAATATCACAAAACAGAAACAGACCCACACATATAGAGACCAAACTAGTGGTTACCAGTGGGGATAGGGAAGGAGAGTGGGGCAAGATAGGGGTAGGGGATTAAGAAGTACAAACTATTATGTATAAAAGAAATAAGCTACAAGGATATATTATACAGCACAGGGAATATAGACAATATTTTATAATAACTATAAATAGAGTATAACCTTTAAAAATTGTGAATCACTATGCTGTACACCTGTAAATTATATAATGTGCATTCAATATTTTTAAAAGGCCAGCACAGAGAAGGTATGCCATAAATATTTGCTGATTGAATGAATTGACAAATGAGAATGAGTGTTCTGACTGTGGGTTCACACAGAAATATACTTTGGGTAATGGAGAACAAAAGAATCCTAGATTATTAGTGTTAGGAGATAAATTAGAAAGAGAGGAAGAAGGATGTGAAATGAAGTATAAGAGGTGGCAAAAAAATGAGAAAGAGAAATGGGTGTATTCAGTGGTTAAAGGGGAAACTGAGTTTTAACATATATTTCCCTGAATGGACTCTGGAATTATCTATTTTACTGGAAGATCCATCTGACTTTACCTAGTAAAAAAAATTGAGCTTAATAAATAGCTATGTATGAGGTATTGAGTTAGTAAAAAGAGTTTCATTCAATGAGAATTTCCTGTTAGACATCTATTACTGTACCAAAAAGGTCATGTGTCTCCAATCCACACAATTCGCTGTTATTTACCCAGGATCAGCTGTTATACCAATTTTATTCATGATGCTTTTGGGTACAGAATCAGAAAAAGTGAATTGATTATTTCCTGAGGAAAGAATTCCTGTTGAAGACATACTCAGAACTTAAACACTACATCCACGGAGTTGCTCAAACGATGCCATCTTAATTTGATTGGATCTATTGAGCAGTTAATCAGAAAATAGCTCTTGTGTGGTCATGAGCTCTGTGAAATAAGCATGAAATATCCCTGAAAGTGTGCTAATCCACACTCTGTCCAAAATCATAAAATTCTGAAAGTCTTTCTACCAACTAATTATTTAAATTTATACTATTTTAAAGAGTAAACATTATGCAGCATTTTGAATAAAACTTTTAAAGATTCTGGTGCATGATTTTCAACTACGAATAACTGTATATGTAATAAGATATTAATGAAGTGGATCCTGATTAACTATAACAACAAATTAAACTTAGGTTAAAAAGGCAAAGGAGAAGAAAAAAAATTAGAGCCAGGGGACTTACTTAAGAAAATAAATAAGATTTATGAGAAAACAATTTCCTATAGGAAGCCCAGATTAGACCAGAAAATGCTTTGTGATATTTAGAATCAAGACAATGAAGGTATACCAAGATGTGATTCCCAGGTAATCAGGATTCTTACTCATTCACCCTGAACTAAAGACATACCACCATAGTTTCTCTCCGCATGCTTCTTTTCTTTTTTCAAGTATTTTGAATAATCAACACTTTTGAAAGCTTGGTGATTTGCCTGCTTCCTTTTGTTATGCCTTCCACACTCATCTCTAGGGTCCTTGAAAGCCTTCCTACCTGCCACCCCACTCCCAAATCCATCTTGCATCTAGAGAAAATTTAAGAAGCCCAGTGTATAAGGTATACCTTCCCTGTGTGCCTGGCTTTGATTCCTGGCCTCTTGCTTAATTGCTATCTCTTCTTGCTCAAGTTCCAGAGCTGAGGTCCCTGTTTTGGTTCTTGCACTGAAATCTTGCTTGACTCCCCTTGTCCTGGGGAACTCAATCCCTTCCTTGCTTTTCATGATCCCTTCGCATCCTGGTCCCTCAACTTGCTGGATCCTGGATATCCAATACCTCTTGCCTGCCTTGTCCTCCCATTTACTAACTGAGTCCCATGATGCTCACTGTACTCAGCTAAATTTCTTCCTATGGCCTCCTGCTAGGTATTTATAGGTACTAAAAACTCTAATACGTGTAGTTAAATGAGAAAGAGGAGTCTATACCTCAATTTTTGGAGGCAATTATTTTGGATGTTATTCTCAACAAAAGTTATGCATCAGAATCACCTGGGGGAGCTTTTGGAAATACAATAACCTGGCCTCAACCCATATTTAAGTTTAAATTTTTTATAGATGATTCTGATGCTACCCATAGATAGAATAACAGGAGGCTATGCACAATATCAAGGAGCTTCTTTCTGTTTGCTCAGATTGGATGTTGCCTGATTCATGAATTGTTGAATAAGACAATAAGTTCTTTAAAGTTTACTCAGTTGAATTTTGTTTTTTCACGATGTGGATTTAACATGTGATGTTTTAAATTTTAAAAGCAGTTATGGAGAAAGCATAGAGAATTAGCTATGCTTTTGAAATTCTCCTCTCCTCTGTGAGTCATGCCTAAAAATAGCTTAGTCAGCCATAGGTGAAGTCTCTGGATCTGTGCCTATCTCTCCCTAGTCTAGAACAGTGATTCTCAAACTTGAGTGGGCATGAGAGTGACCTGGAACTGTTGCTTAAATGTAGAAGTTACAATTTGGAAGGTCCATGGTCTCTATGTTTGAATGGTTGTTCTAGGTGTTTCTGAGCAGGTGGAAGACATTTTGAGAAATGATGCCTTGTACTAGACAAACACACCATTTACCTGGTGGCATTACCTCTGTGGCTAGGGGGCAGATGTAATGTGTCTCATGGATTTGTCTTGCACACCATTACCTAATTCAGGAAGAGAACAATCGCATACCTCAATCACAGAGTTTGAGTTTTTTTTGAAAATACTTGGTTTCTTCAAGAGTAAAATGAAATTCTCTGAGACACCTTCTTTGTTGGGTACCTCCTGTCAGTGTGGAGCTGACCTGAAGGAAATGAAGCACTGGGACATTAGTTGTTCCTTGTTGAGGTGGGAACAGCCAGTGTATGACAGCAAATACTGTTTATTCTTCCAGTGGAAGGAGGGAGGAGGGGCTGTTTATTGGTACCAAGTAACTGAATGCTGAGGAAGGCTGGCATTTGTGTTAGGAGTGTTGAGACTACTTTAGACTTGGTAATTTCTCTGAGTCAGGTTCACTTTGTGGTGAAAGATTGTAGCCAACTCACCTTGTCCTCTTTTACCCACAGCTCCAGAACAAATGCCCCCAAATAAAAACACACCAAACAAATAGGGGAGGTGACTGTTCAGTTCTGGTAGGTGAGGATTTGCCCGGCAGCTTGTTCTTTGCTGATGAGGAGGGAGGTTTTCATTCCAGTCACTGTAGGATGCAGCAGACTTCCTCTGTTGACACCCACAGAGTAGTAACATTTCTGTGAAAAAGAGCATGATTTTGCATCTTATTCCCTTGATGAAAATTTAGCAGACAGGAGGATTTTTTAAATCGCCACATTTTTCAAGTTGTAGTTCAGCAAATCAAAGTGCCTGAGGTTTCATCTGTGACACTGGTCATTGTTTGGGAGTGACAGCCAGATACTCTTTGTGAAAGTGATGGGAGTTAACACAAAAGCAGTCCTGGGTGCTGGAGGCAGTGGGAAGGACAGGTGGAGGAAGCAGGGAGGTGTTGGGGAGAGGAGGGAATGGAGAGGGCAGTGAGGGGAGGCCCAAGGACTTCTTGTTCTCACTGGCATTTGTAGCACTGTGAGACTATTGTCCAGTAGGTTGTAAATTTCAAAAGCACAGGACATTTTTATCCACAATCTCTTTGACTCAAAGTGAATTACCTATTGAAAGGCACAAAGAAAAATGTTCTCTCTTTTTATAATGAAGATTACAGGTCATATCCCACAGAGAGATTATAGAGCACAGTTTGAGCCTTCTATTTACAGCTCTATCAAGACTTAGCAGATATTCTGTTCCCGAAGGCCCCCACACAATCTGTGAACATGACACATGGTGGTGGTCAGAGTCACTATTACTTCCTCAATTATAAATAATAATAGCTAAAGTTTTCTTTGGTGAGTAATTCTTTCTAGAAATGCCAAGAGCCGGATTGTGGAGTAGCATTAAAATGGTTCTCCCAGGATGTTCCTCTGTAGCTGTAGAAATGGCAGGCAGAGCAGAGGAAAAATGATCATGGGGTCCTCTTTTACTTTCATCCCAATAACCGCATAATGTCATGGATGGCCTTGCAGCAAATCAACAAATTTTGAGGCCGTGATTTTGGTCAAAACCTTGCTTCTAAAACCCGGAAGTTAGGCACTTGGAGAAACTATGGGGCTCTGTAGTCACTTCAGCTACTAACCATCTGGGTGACCTTAGGTAATCCACCTTATGTTCTCTAAGCCTTAGCTGTCTCATTGTCAAATGGGGATATTGCCTGCCCAATCTCATTTCATATGGTGCTTGGGAGAGACACATCAGAGTATGAATGTGTTATACCATTGTGAAGTTCTGTACTTTCTTTTTAGGCCCTTGTAGCCAAAGGCATAAGGGTCAGGAGACATGGGTGGGGTAGAAATGACTCCATTCACATGTCTTTTCAGACATAGACAACTGCTGGGGGTTAGAGAAGAGCTAACACCTATCCTTCTCAAACTCTTCCAAAATATAGCAGAGGGAGAATACTCCTAAACTCATTCCATGAGGCCACCATCAACCTGATACAACTACCAGGCAAAGATGTCACAAAGAAAAAACTACAGGCCAATATCACTGATGAAAATAGATGCAAAAATCCTCAACAAAATACTAGCAAGCAGAATCCAACAGCACATTAAAAGGATCATACACCATGATCAAGTGGGGTTTATTCCAGGAATGCAAGGATTCTTCAATATAAGCAAATCAATCAATGTGATACACCTTATTAACAAACTGAAGGAGAAAAACCATATGACAGTCTCAATAGATGCAGAGAAAGCTTTTGACAAAACTCAACACCCATTTATGATAAAAACCCTCCAGAAAGTAGGCATAGAGGGAACTTTCCTCAACATAATAAAGGCCATCTATGACAAATCCACAGCCAACATCGTCCTCAATGGTGAAGAACTGAAACCATTTCCACTAAGATCAGGAACAAGACAAGGTTGCCCACTCTCACCACTATTATTCAATATAGTTTTGGAAGTTTTAGCCACAGCACTCAGAGAAGAAAAAGATGCTACCAGGAAAGTACTAGAGGTAATCAATGAATTTGGTAAAGTAGCAGGATACAAAATTAATGCACAGAAATCTCTTGCATTCCTGTACACTGATGATGAAAAATCTGAAATTGAAATTAAGAAAACTCTCCCATTTACCACTGTAACCAAAAGAATAAAATATCTAGGAATAAACCTATCTAAGGAGACAAAAGACCTGTATGCAGAAAATTATAAGACACTGAAGAAAAAACTAAAGATGATACAAGTAGATGGAGAAATATACCATGTTCTTGGATTGGAAGAATCAACATTGTGAAAATGACTATACTACAGAAAGAAATCTACAGTTTCAATGCAATCCCTATCAAACTACCAATGGCATTTTTTACAGAACTAGAAAAAAAATTTGCACAATGTGTATGGAAACATAAGAGACTCTGAATAGCCAAAGCAATCTTGAGAAAGAAAAACGGAGCTGGAGGAATCAGGGTCCCTGAGTTCAGACTATATTACAAAGCTACAGTAATCAAGACACTATGGTACTGGCACAAAAACAAAAATATAGATCAATGGCACAGGATAGAAAGTCCAGAGATAAATCCACATACATGTGGTCACCTTATCTTTGATAAAGGAGGCAAGAATATACAGTGGAGAAATGACAGCCTCTTCAATAAGTGGTGCTGGGAAAAACTGGACAGCTACATGTAAAAGAATGAAATTAGAACACTCCCTAACACCATACACAAAAGTACACTCAAAATGGATTAAAGACCTAAATGTAAGGCCAGACACTATCAAACTCTCAGAAGGAAACATAGGGAGAACACTCTATGACATAAATCACAGCAAGACCCTTTTTGACCCACCTCCTAGAGAAATGGAAATAAAAACAAAAATAAACAAAAGGGACGTAATGAAACTTAAAAGCTTTTTCACAGCAAAGGAAATCATAAACAAGATGAAAAGTAAACCTTCGGAATGGGAGAAAATATTTGCAAATGAAGCAACTGACAAAGGATTAATCTCCAATATTTGTAAGTAGCTCACGCACCTCAAAATCAAAAAAACAAACAACCCAATCCAAAAATGGGCAGAAGATCTAAATAGACATTTCTCCAAAGAAGATATACAGATTGCCAACAAACACATGAAAGAATGCTCAACATCATTAGTCATTAGAGAAATGCAAATTAAAACTACAATGAGATATCATCTCACTCCAGGCAGAATGGCCATGATCAAAAAATCTACAAACAATAAATGCTGGAGAGGGTGTGGAGAAAAGGGAACCTCTTGCACTGTTGCTGGGAATGTAAATTGATACAACCACTACGGAGAACAGTATGTAGCTTCCTTAAAAAACTAAAAATAGAACTACCAAATGACCCAGTAATCTCACTACTGGGCATCTACCCCGAGAAAACCAGAGTTCAAAAAGTGTCATGTACCAAAATGTTCATTGCAGCTCTATTTACAATAGCCAGAACATGTAAGCAACCTAAGTGCCCATCAACAGATGAATGGATAAAGAAGATGTGGCACATATATACAATGGACTATTACGCAGCCATTAAAAGAAACAAAATTGATTTATTTGTACTGAGGTGGATGGACCTAGAGTCTGTCATACAGAGTGAAGTAAGTCAGAAAGAGAAAAACAAATACCATATGCTAACACATATATATGGAATCAAAAAAAAAAAAAAAGGTCATGAAGAACCTAGGGGCAAGACGGGAATAAAGATGCAGACCTACTAGAGAATGGACTGGAGGATACAGGGAGCGGGAAGGGTAAGCTGGGACAAAGTGAGAGAGTGGCATGGACATATATACACTACCAAACGTAAAATAGATAGCTAGTGGGAAGCAGCTGCATAGCACAGGGGGATCAGCTTTGTGCTTTGTGTCCACCCAGTGGGGTGGTATAGGGAGGGTGGGAGGGAGGGAGATGAAAGAGGGAAGAGATATGGGGATATATGTGTATATATAGCTGATTCACTTTGCTATACAGCAGAAAGTAACACACCATTGTAAAGTAACTATACTCCTATAAAGATGTTTTTTTGAAAAGGAGGTAATAATTTTGTATATAAGAAAAAAAAACTAGGGGCTCTGAAACTGTCCTTTTCAGATTGGCATGATTGGTTACAGATAGGATGAGGCTATGTTGGGGATGGAGGGGTATAATACACACACATGTGAACATACACATCTGAACACACACAAGAACTCCTGCCTCTGGAGGAGTAGGACACAGGATAGAAGATCAGGGGAAAATGCCTGGAGGGATAAGTCGCTCTTAGCACTTGAGTGACCCATCTTCAGTTCATCCTGTGGTTCCCTCCTTTCTGTATGTGATCCAGGATTCAGAACACTGAATTTTTGTTCCCTCTGCTTAGTACTGTAGAGCAACAGTGACCAGAACTACTGCTGTCCCCTCCATTGCACACAGATTGAATAAATATGTATGGATGTAATGGAGAAGGCAGTACTTTTTTCAATGGCCAGTCCATAATTTTTCCCCTAAAGGTAAGGGCTAAACGAACCATTTCTAGGATTTGCGCTCAATGCATTGCTGGGAGACAGGAATTGCTATCCTGAAAATCCAGGTATTCTTTAAATCAACAAGAAAAAGCAGTAAATAGTTTTCACTTTTCTCGTGGGTACCATTCTTGTTCCTAAGATGTCTTCATTAGGATATTCTTAAGGGCAACCCTCAGGAATATGAAACAGTTGTCAAGAGCCTGTGCATCTGCATATAGCTAGATGATTTTCAAGTTAGCGTTTCATGATCATGTTTTGGGTTCTTCTCTGCTTACATCTGTTTCTCTTTGATTTCAAGTCACTGTGTGGCCCAATGGAAAGAGCACTGGACTGGAAGTCAAGAGAATTCATTCTGCCTTATTTAAGTCACTTAATTTCCCTAAACTTGAGGGTCTTAAGCTGGATATCTTCTAATGTCCCTTCCAACTCTAATATTCTATGATTTTATGACTTTGAGGAGAAAAGGTTAGCCTAAAGGAGTACAAACTAGGAAGGAACTGGATTAGGGGGCACTAAAAGCCTATGTCCCTTAGAAATCATTCTCACAGAATATGATTGCAATCCAATGGCTTTCAACCCACACATACTCTTTAGTGCCACTGGGTTTTGTTAACCTAGGTACTGGGCAGTACAGTAGTTCCTTCCCCTTAAACTTCTATTACTGTTGCCTTTTTAAAGAAAATATGATCAGTACTCTGTAAATAAATAAAAATGTTATTTGGGGTGAGGAAGAAAAGAGGAAAAAAGAAAGTTTCTTGAGTGATGGGCCCTGGAAACAAACAGGGATCAACATGATGCAATCTTGATCTCACAGGTCAATACAAACAATGCCCTAAACTCTCATCATCCCACAGAGAGGAATGCTTGAGCCTTGCATGGTGGGACACATTAGGGTTTATGCTTCAGGAGAGGGACTCATATACCTTTGCTGCTTCACCTCTCTATAGCTCAATTATTAAAGAAATCATATATGCGCTGGGGGTTATAGAGAGTCTGAGCTTGGGCATTAGATTTTCAGGGGGGTTGCATGCCTTTGCTGATATCACCAGGAGACTTCGTGGTAAGCTAAGACCCTGAGCAGCTCCAGCAGATGGAGGGATGGGGAGCCACCAAGCCCATCCTCTTCATTGCCAGGCACCTTGAAAAGAACTGTGAGGGGTCAGGTGGCCAATCTCTTTACCACACATCTCCTACAGGAAGCTTTCCTTGATGACAGTAGTTCATGTTATTTTATCGTTTCCAAGATTCCTTTCATACCAATTGCCTATAATATGTAATTCATAATTTATTGTATCAGTATAGAACGTTAAAATATTTTATTAATACATTAAAGGGAGTCAAAAGATACAAACTTCCAGTTATAAAATAAATAAGTCATGGAAATGTAATGCACAGCATGGTGACTATAGTTAATAACACTGTATTGTATATTTGAAAGTTCCTAGGAGAGTAGATCTTAAAAGTTCTTATCACAGGAAAAAAAATTTGTAACTATGTATGGTGATGAATGTCAACTGGACTTGTGGTGGGTGATTATTTCACAATATATATGAATATTGAATCATTATGTGGTATACTTAATATAGTATGTCAATTATACCTCAATAAAATATATTTGATTTAATACTGTCTTTTTTCACACACAGTTCCATCTGAGTCTTTCAAAATATACCTAGAGTATCTTACTGATAGAGATCGTGTGTGTGTGTGTGTATCTGTGTGTTGTCTCCATAATCACTACAGAATAGACCCATTAAAAACTCCTGAGTTAATTCTTGTCAATTGATGGAATACTAAGGGTTGTCTAATGATGATTTCATGTAGGTGTGAATATCTGATAGGGTAGATGGAGGGACTGTCAAAGAAATATTCTGGATTTTAGCAATTTTGGACCCACCTTTCATAAGAGATAAAATTTTTTGCTCTCTTCTGACCACTATTGTCAAAGGTGCATCTGCTGTCTCCTTTTCCAAGGATTAACCAAAGAAACAAAACTAGTTTCACTCTGGATTAAGACTGGAATATAAAGTTCCATAGTTGAAATTGTGAACTTATTTTACTGAGAGCTGACCCAGTACCTATCCAGGAACCTGCCTCCAGTGTTCCCAAGACCCTCCCCTACATCCTCATCCACATTTCACGTTACAAGGACCTTGGTAATTGCTACCGTCTTTTGTTTGTTTATGAATGGATGGAGCCTTGGAGCACTGTTGACTTCTTTGCCCATGTCTTTCCTATGTTTTCCAGAGAGCACCATAGAACACTAGTTTCTCAAAATAAAAATAATCCAGTCAAATAAGCTTGAGAAATACTATGTCTTTTACCTATTCTAGGAGAGTCATCAAGCACAGTTACATATTAAGAGCACCAAGAAATGTTAGCATAAATTGGCTTAGCTCTGTTTAATTTAGAACTTCCACAATTTATTTGAATATGGAAACGTTTAGAGGGACACTTTAAAAAAAAATCGGAGCTCTAACTAAAGGTTACATTTTACCTAATCTCTGTTGTGAAGAATATTTTCAAAGAAAAATCAAGAAATAATTCTGGAAATTTTTTATCTGGCATAATTTTAAAGGAAATAGAAGGGCAGAGGAGGCAATAGTGAGAAAATAACTGTCAACTGAATTTGCAGATGGTCCTAAAAAAGAAGTGCTTTCAAATGCCAATGCATAGTCATACTTCTAAAGAAGAATATTATGGTTTTGTCAAGTTTTAAAAATCAGCAGTTCATCAATCAGATAAGAAGAATTTGCAAAGTGAGCACACGTTCAACATAGTTCTAGATGCTCTGTGTGCTGCATGTCTCTATTCGCTCCTCCAGACACGTCTTCCACTCTTCTGTGCCCTTCTCTCTGTCTCAGGAGACTGACCTGTATATACTACATGGCCTTCCTTGCATTCCGATTTCTCGTGAGGTTTGTCCAATGAGAAGTATCAGCAGGAGACTGGAATGGTGACTTCATTTAGTTACTCCCCCAGCACTGCAGGCTTGTTGAAGCTGTCTGTATCCCCTACCAAAGGTCACAGCCCTCTCCACATAGTTCTTTCTGAGTCCAGGTTCTGGTAAATACATCTTTCCCTCACATTCTCAGGCCTAGGAATAACAAAACTTCACTGTAACCTGCCTCTCATAATGTACTAACCCTGTGAGATCCATAAACTCTGACCGCATCTTGGTAAAAGGCCCCTTTATTAAAATCTCCTAAAGTTAACCAATTTGAGTATTTCACCAATTCAGCCACAACTCTGATCAATATACTCTGGAAAACATTTTTAAGTAATAATAATAACAGTGTATGAAACATCGTCCCTACTTTCAGGGAGTTTACAACCTCATGCTATAAAGTTACCATAAGAGTAGTATATTTTAGCACACACAACATCCACTGTGTCAGCAGAGAGATGCTATAGAGCAATGAGTTTTGTTTATCCTTTTCTTTTTTGCTTTTAATAGCTTTATTGAGGACTTATTGCTATACAATTAAGTGCACATATTTAAAATGTATAATTAGATAAGTTCTGACATATGTACACACCCATGACACCATCAACACCACCTAACCACATCAAGATAATGAACATATCTATCATCCTAACAATTTTCCCATGCCCCTTTATAATCTCTCCCTCTTGCCAAACCCTCCCCTTGCAAAAACCTATCCTCATGCTACCACTGATCTGCATTCTGTTAATATAGATTATTTTGCATTTTCTAGAATTTTATATAAGTAGGGTCATAAATGAGTATTGCACTCATTTGTTTTCTGGATTTTTTTCACTCAACATGATTATTTTGAGATTTGTTCATGTTGTAGTGGGTATAAGTAGTTTATTCCTCTTTATTTCTGAGTAGTATTCCATGTGTGGATGTATCAGAGTTTGCTTATCCATTCACCTGTTGATAGACTTTAGGGTTGTTTCTAGTTTGGGGCTATTACACATAAAGATGCTATGAACATTTAAGTACAAGTCTTTGTGGGGATATATGCTTTCATTCTACTTAAGTGAATACCTAAAGGTTAATAGCTGGATCATATGAAATGTCTATGTTGAACTTTTTAAGAATCTGCCACACTCTTTCCCAAAGTGGTTTTATGTTTCCACTACAGTGTATGGGAGTTCCAGTTGCACCACATCCTCACCAAACACTTGCTATGGTGAGTCTTTTTGATGTTATCCATTTGAATAGATGTATATGGTATCTCATTGTAGTTCTAATTTGTATTTCCCTAATGACTATGGTGAGCATCTTTTTATGTACTTATTTGCTCTCTGTATATCTTCCTGAAGTGTATGCTTAAATATTTTGCCTAATTTTTTATTGAGACTTGTAAAAAATTAAGTTTTGAGAGTTCTTTACATATTATGGATACAAATACTTTTGTGTGTGTTCATGTGTGTGTGTGTGTGTGTGTATGCATATATAGCATACACATGATATACAATATATGGTATCCTGTGTATGATATTTTGCTCTGTATGCATCTTGTCTTTTCATTCTCTTTAAAATGGTGTCTTTGTTAGAGCAGGATTTTTAACTGTGATAATGTTCTGTACATCAGATTTTTTCTTTTATGGATTGTTCCTTTGGTGTCATATCTAAGACACCTTTGCCTAATCCAAGGTCATGAAGGATCTCTCCTAAATTTTTTTCTAGAAATTTTATAGTTTTAAGTTTTACATTTACATCTACGATCCACCTTGAATTAATTTTTGTATATGATATGAGATACAGGTTGAAGTTCTTTTTCCAGCCTCATTTGTTGAAAAGATTATTTTTCCTTCACTGAATTGCTTTTGCACTTAAAAAATTGACCATATATGTATGGGTCTGATTTTGGCAAGTGAAAGAACCTTGGTCCTTGTCTCCTTTGAAGAAAGAATTCAGCAAAGAGACCAAGATTGCAAAGCAGATACAGGGTTTATTAGAAGCACAGTACATGTGGGAGAGCACACAAAGAAGCAGCTTATTTAGTGCAGAAGCAAAAGTTACACACGTAGAGAAGAAGAGTGTGGGCATCCTCACGAGTGAGGAATGCACTATAGGGACAGTTTAGGTTGTTAATATGGGGTTAATCTTCCTGGGTTTAGATTAGGGTGACTCCCCTTTTCCTTCTCCTAGGATTGTCATCTGCAATTCCTTATTTGGACTTCCACCGGGCTCCATTTTAAATCTTTCTTGTGAGCACCAAAGCAAAACTCATGGTGGGGGAAGGGGGGAGTCAAAACCACAATGCTAATGATATTATAATGATATTACAATGCTGCCAATGTCACTATGGGACAACTTGAGACCACTTCTGGGCATGTATTGGGCTGGGAAATCCTCTTGACCACAAAAATGAGGAGGCTGGGGTGGACTGCTTTGTCTTTTACCCAATCATAAGCAACCTGTGCATTTTTATTTGCACGTTCCACAGTTTTCAAGGTGAGAGTTTCTTGCCCAGATGCACAAAGTTTCTGTTTTAGATGACATTCCTCCATGAGTCATGACCACATTAAGTGCAAAGCAAGGAGGTGGCTTTGCCTTCTACCTAATGCCTATGCATGAAGAGGCTGTCCTTGGGCTTGGCCCTGTCTTTCCTGCCTCAGGTCTATTTCTGGTCATTTTATTCTGTTCCTATTTGCATGTCTTTACACAAATACCACACTGTATTGATTACAGTAGCTTTATAATAAGTCTTGAGGTAAAACAGTATAAATCTTCCAAGGTTTTTGTTCTCTTTTAAACTTGTTTAAAACTCTTTAACTTGTCTATTTTAGGTCCTTTTCATATCCACATGAATTTTAGAATCAAACTCAATTTTTACAAAAAGCCTGCAGAAATTTGCAGTGAGATTGTATTGAATCTATGCTTAAATTATGAGAGAACTGACATCTTAATAATATTTGGCCTTCCAATCCATGAACACAGTATATTGGTCCATTTATTTAGGTGTTCTTTAATTTCTCTTATCAATTCTTGTAGTTTTTCTTTTTTTTTTTAACAGACATCTCAAGTTGATGATTTTTTTTTTTTTTTTTTGGCCATGCTGCATGGCTTGTGGGATCTTAGTCCCCAACCAGGGATCGAACCCAGGCCCTGGCAGTGAAAGCACAGAATACTAACCACTGGACCACTAGGGAATTCCCAATACCTTGTAGTTTTCATGTGTAGGTCTTTCACATATTTTGGTAGATTTTTCCCAAAATAATTAATATTTTTGAGGCTATTGTGAATGGTGTTTCTTTTAATTTCAGTTTTTGATTATTTGTTTCTAGTACTGTATATCAAAAATACTTTGATTTTTTTATGTTGATTTTTTATTCTACAACCTTGTTAAATTCACCTATTAGGTCTAATAGATTTTTTGTTAAGTTTCACCAGGTTTTCTACATATATGATCATGTTGCAAATAAAGACAGTTTTACTACTTCTTTTCCAATCTGGGTGCTTTTATTTCTTTACCTTGCCTTGTTGCTGTGACTAGAACCTCTATTACACAGTGAATAAAAATGATGTAAATGGACATTTCTGTCTTGTTTCTAATCTTAAAGAGAAAGCATTAACTTTTTGACTATTAAGTGTGGTGTAAGCTGTTATTTTTTTGTGGATGCCCTTCATCAGGTTGAGGAATTTTCCTTCTATTCCTGGTATGCTGAGTTCTTTTTTAAAAAATTAAGAATGGGTGTTGGATTTTGTCAAGTGTTTTTTCTATGACTATTCAGGTGATCATATTTTTTTTTAGTTTGTTAATACAATTAATCTCATTCATTGCTTTTTAAAATGTTAAGCTAACTTTGCATTTCTTCGATAAACCCCACGTGGTTATTATATACTGTCTATTTTGTTGGATTTGATTTGTTAAAATTTTGTTGTGAATTTTTGCATCTAAATGCATGAGAAATATTGTTTTGTAGTTTTCTTTTCTTGTTATGTCTGTCTGGTTTTGTTAATAGGGTAACTGTGGCCGTATAGAATGAGCTGGGAAGTATTCCATTGTTATCAATTTTAAGAAAGTGTTTGCATGGAATTAGAATTATTTCTTCATTAAATGTTTGGTGGAATTCACCAGTGAAGCTGTCTGGACCTGAAGCTTCTTATATGGGAAGCTTTCTAACTGCAAATTCAATTTCTTTAATAGATACAAGGAAATTCACATTATCTATTTCTTCTTGAATGAGCTTTCATACTTTGTATCTTTCAAGCAATTTTTCAATTTCATCCAACTTGTTCAATATAATAGAATAAGATTATTTATAAATTCTCTTATTATCCTTTTAATATCTGTAGACTCTCTAGTGATATCCACTCTTTCACTCTGGATATTGGTAATTGTGTCTTCTCTCTTTTTTTTTCCTGATCAGTTTGGCTAGAGTTTAATCAATTTTATTGATCTATTCAAAAAATTATGTTTTGGTTTCATTGATTTTTTTTCTATTATTTTTCTGTTTTCTGTTTCATTGATTTCCTCTCTGATATTTATTATTTACTTTTTTCTGCTTAATTTTGGTTTAATTTACTCTTTTTTCTAGTTGTTTAAGGTAGACACAAACATGATTGATTTGAGACATTTCTGTTTTTCTAATATTGGTGCTTAGTGCTGTAAACTTCCCCTAATTACTGCTGAATTGACATCTCACAAATTTTGATATGTTGTGCTTTCATTTTTATTCAGTTCAAAATACTTTCTCCTTTCATTTTAATTTCTTCTTTGACCTATGGGTTATCCAGATGTATGTTATTCAGTTTCCAAAATTTTAGGGATTTTCCAGAGTTCTGTTTATTATTGATTAAAATCAAGGAAATTCCACTGTGGTCAGAGGACATACTTTTTGTGACTTGAATCCTTTAAAATTAATTGCTTGTTTTATGGCCCAGACTATGGTCTATCTTAGTAAATATTCCATGTGCACTTGAAAAGAATGTGTATTTTGCTATTGTTGGGTAGAGCATTCTATAAATATAAATTAGGTCAAGATGACTGAAAGTGTTGATCAAATATATATCCTTGCTGATTTTCTATCTACTTATTTTATCTAACTTATTTGAGTCTTTATAAGAAGAATACAGGTGAGTGTTGCTTTTTTATTCAAACTGACAAACTGCCTTTTTATTGAAGTATTCTTATCTTATACATGTCATCTAATCATTAATATGGTTAGGTTTTAATCTGCCAACTTGCTAATTGTTTTCTATGTGTCCCATCTGAGCTTTGTTCCCATCTTCCTTTTTTTAAATCTTTTTTTGAATTAATTGATTTTTATTTATTTATTTATTTATTTATTTTTGTGGTATGCGGGCCTCTCACTGCCGTGGCCTCTCCCGTTGCGGAGCGCAGGCTCTGGACGCGCAGGCCCAGTGGCCATGGCTCACGGGCTTAGTTGCTCCGCGGCATGTGGGATCTTCCCGGACCAGGGCACGAACCCGTGTCTCCTGCATCGGCAGGTGGACTCTCAACCACTGCGCCACCAGGGAAGCCCTAATTGATTTTTAAATGATTTTATTTTATTTTCATTGTTGGCTTATTACCTATTAGTAGTTGCTTTAGGATTTAAGTTATTACAGTGTGCCTTTAAATGATATTATTCACTGCATACATATTGTAAAAGCCTTATAATAATATATTTCCATTTCTGCCCTCCTGGCCTTTGTGAAATATTTTTCATGTATTTTACTTATACATGTATTATAATCTCCACACTCCTTTGTTATTGTTTTTGTTTAAATAGTCAATTATCTTTTGCAGAAATTTAAATAATATTATGTATTTATCCATGTTATTACTATTTCCTGTATTCTTTACTCTGTTGTGTAGAATGATATTTCCATCTAGTATCATTTTCTTTTTGCTTTAGGGACTTCCTTTAACATTTCTGGTAGTGCAGGTCTCCTGATGGTGAATACTGTATCTAAAAATCAAATTTTTTCAAAGATACTTTGAGCAGTTATAGAATTCTAGTCTGATACTTTTTTCTTTCAGTACTTTAAAAATATTTCTCCATTTTCCTTTGTTTGCACTGTTTGCAACAAGAAATCTGTTGTCATCTTTCCCTTTGTTCCTTTGCATGTAATGTGTCCTTTTTCCTCTGTCAGTTTTTAAGCTTTATCACTAGTTTTGAGAAACTTTATTATTATGTGAATTGGTATAGTTTTCTTTACATTGATGGTGTTAAGGTTTATTGAGGTTCTTAGACCTGTGAGTTTACAATTTTCATCATATTTGTAAAATAGTTGGTTAGTATTTCTCAGATTTTTTTCCTGTGCTCCTCTCTCCTTATAGGACTCCAACAGCACATATATTAAACTGCTTTAAATTGTTTCACATATCATTGATTCTGAGTTTAGTCCCCCCCCTCTTGTTTGTTTGTTTCACTTTGGACAGTTTCTATTGCTATGTTGCATTTAATTTCACCAAACTTTTCTTCTGTGATATGTAATTTGCTATTATTCCCTTTGAATGTACTTTTCATCTCAGACACTGTGGTTGTCACATCTTCCATGTTGTATCTTCCATGTTTCTCTTTAACTTTTTGAACATATGGAATATTGTTATAACTCTTTAAATGCCCTTATCTGCTAATTCTAACATCTGTGTCAGTTCTGCATCAGTTTCAAATGATGTTTTCTCTTCATTATTCATCATATTTCATGCTTATTTGCCTGCTTTGTAATATTTTCACAGTTTTATTGAGATATAATCAACCCACCATTCAATTTACCCATGTAAAGTGTATACATCAACAATGTTTTTCGACTGATAATTTCTGATTGGATGCTAGACATGGTGACGTTTTACATTTTGGGGGTTGGATATTTTTTATTCCTATAAATATTATTGATATATTATTTCTAGGATCCAGTTAAGTTAATGGAAAATAGTTTGATCCTTTCAGGTCTTGCTTTTAAGACTTTTTAAGCAGAAACAGAGTTGTATTCAGTTTAAGGTTAATTATTCCCTACCACTGAGGCAAGACATTTCTATGTACCCTACCCAATGCCTTATGAATCATGAGGCTTTCCAGTCTGACTAGTAGTAACTGGAAAAATTCCCAGCTCTATGTGAGCACCAGGTATAGTTCCCTGTAATCCTTTTAGACAGTTCTTTTGCCAGCAGTTTCCTTGCATGCATGCACTGATTAATACTTAATTGAAGACTTAAAAGGGTCCTTCTGCAAATCTCCATGTTTCTGTGTGCAGCACTCTCCTCTCTGGTACTCTGGTCTATGAACTGTAGCTGCTTTGGTCTCCCTGGACTCTCAGCTCTGTCTTCTTACCTCAGGTAGCCTACTAGGCTCTGCTTGGGTTCCCTGTCCCTGTGGCCTGGACTCTCTTAAGACACTAAGCTGGGGTTATCACAGGGCTCACCTCATTTGTTTCCCTTCTCTCAAGGATCACTGTCCCTCATTGCCTGGTATCCATTGTCATGAAAATCATTGATTCATATATTTTTTTCTCTATTTGTATTCCAGGTAGGAAATTAATCTGGCCATTTTACTCCATTTTGATTGGAAGCAGAAATGTAGAGAAGTGGTTTTTAATTTTCTTTTATTTTTAAAAAAGTTTTATTTATTTATTTTTGGCTGTGTTGGGTCTTAGTTGTGGCACACAGGAGGCACTTGGGATCTTTCATAGCTGCGTGCGGGCTCTTCATTTTGGTGCACGCGGGCTTCTCTCTAGTTGCAGTGTGTGGGTTTTCTCTTTTCTATTTGTGGTGCTCAGGCTCTAGGGCATGTGGGCTCTGTAGTTGTGGCACATGGGCTTAGTTGTCCTGTGGCATATGGGATCTTAGTTCCCCAACCAGGAATCGAACCCATGTCCCCTGAATTGTAAGTTTGATTCTTTACCACTGGACTACCAGGGAAGTCCCGAGAAGTGGTTTTTAAACAACATTTTTCTGTAATTCTGGAATTTGTCATATATCATTTAAAAGAAAGTATGATTTTAGGAAACATATTAAGTTTATACCTACTCCAGAACCTTTTAACCTTGATCCAATGTAGCACTGGGTTGAAAAATAAACTCAAAAATCTAAAAACTTAACTCAATTGCTTATTAAATGAGCAAATCTGCAGTGCTCTTTTTGGGTTACAAATGATTCTTAGAGTTCTCTTATCAGAAACTGCCTTTCTCTTAACATTTTCATTCTACCGCAACTGGGGCCTTTGGACCAGTCTCAATGGGGTTTGCTTTTATCCTTACAATGGAAGTGTATAAAACTGGATGGGATGAGGCATGGATTTGATATCCGGTGCCTTCTTAAAGTTACCTCCTGAATCTCAGTTACCCACCTCCATAGTGGTATCCATTACTCATACCCTCTGTCCAGTATGGACTTATTCTAAACTGTGACCATTCTTTCTACTTAGCTTTATATTTACTTAGAATCTACCAGGAATCTGAATGTTCTTCATCTTTAGCTTCCAGTCTTTTTCCAGCTCTCTTGAGTCCACCTCCTGACCGATGTTTACATCCACTCACCTCAGCCACTAATGGGATAGGCTAATTACAGTGCTCAGTCTTGTAGCATGCTTGTGGTTCTTTAAAAGAAACATGATTTGGGGACATCCCTGGAGGTCCAGTGGCTACAACTCAGTGCTTCCACTGCAGGGGCCAAGGGTTCGAACCCTGGTCAGAGAACTAAGATCCTGCATGCCACATGGCACAGACAAAAAAAAAAAAAGTGATCTGAATTTCATCGGATCAATAATGAGAGTGGAAGGGGATAAATAGTTATTGTAACCCAACTAAGTGATAGCATCAGGTCTCCATACTTTATGTAAACCCTGGATGCCATTTATTTGCCTTTTGCCTGGCTAATATAGGGTTTTTTTCTTCTTGTGAATGTATCTCTTGATTTAAAACTTTCACACTATTTCCCCCCTTCATATTCATGGATCTCTTGTAGCAGAGTGGGGTCTTAAAATGCCTTCAAAATGGTATTTCCTATTCTTGAGCTTCATTGATAACTCCTTGATGAATTCCAAATCTCTGTTAATGAGTCACAAAAAATGGTTTTGCTGTTTTCTCCTTTAGTTCAATGCTTGCCATGTGAGACAGGGAAGCTTTACTTCAATTGTGATATGAAACGTACTCTACAAATACACTAAATTTAGCTGTGTCATTTGGAATCCTAGAAGGTAACTGTATTCAACAAGGTAAATCAAATAAAATACATTAATGAAGGGACTACTTACAGAAGTATGGGCTTGGTCAAGAAATCCAGCAAAGAATTTTGAGACATTTAGAGAGACTAGACTCAGTAGAAAACCATTATCACTCTTAAGCTTGAAGGGTCAGTGGGAAAAAACCATGGAATGAGGCAGAGGGGGAAGCTTCCCAGCAGGAGCTATAGTTTCATAGGGATACAACCATGCCAGAAATGTGGCACTAATGAACGGAGAAAGCAGGGAAATAAATACCTCAAACCCTTCTCTCTTAGCACTTTTCAATCCTTCATGAGTGCTTCCATTGTAATAGCCCACCCAGAAGTCAGTTGGCAAGGGGGTTTGGATAATACAGGCCATAGAGCCCCCTGGGATACATAGCAGGGCATAAAAGGGCATAGAATGTACACGATGGGGATGCAAACGGAGGAAACCTGACCAAAAACCTTTGCCCTTTTCTGGATCCTAGCTGCTGCGTTAGATAGTTACTTGTTATAGGTTACTAACTACAGTAATTAAAACTAATAATTGAGTTAAGCTATCATTATGCTATTTTTCTTTATTAACCACAGAGATTAAAAAAATTTTTTTAAGCACCAACTAAATTATTTGGGAAGATGTTTTTAAAATCATGTCAGATTTTTCAAAGTTTTAATGGCTTCTAGTATAAAAGAATTTTCCAATGCAGTCTATGAGACATGCATATCTCTGTTTTAAAAGGGCCAGTGAGCTGGTGTGATATGAGTCTACACTCACTGACCACTCCAATTTTAACTTATTTTAATGCTCAGAAATAAACAAAAAGAGCCCCAAGTGCTCTTGTTGGCAGGGCTGCGTTTTTTAAAACACTTCCGCAGAACACCACAGTTATTTGAACGATGTGTCATACAGTCTACTTCTGGCTTAGGAAAACATGAGATGGAGGACATTCAGCTGCCTTTTTGAATTTATTCAATTTTAGCAGTAAGTGCGTGACAAAGGGAGTTTTGATTCTATAAGCTGAGAGCCGGTGTACAAGTCCCAAATTTTTGAGCTTTAAGTCTTCTCTATGACTCTGGAGTGAGTGGTTATATGGACTGACATGGATTCCCCAACCAAAGCTGGCAGTATGTATAATACTTCAACACACTTGATCCTCAGCCCCAGTTGCAGGAATTTCTGAGCAAGTTAATCCTTGTACTACTGCAGTTCAGGTGCACTCACCATGGATGGATTGAAACACCACAATGTGCCAGGCACTGTGCCTGGTACTGGGGGATCAAATAAACAAGATATGGAACCAACATGAGAAGAATGGGCACATAAGCAGATTCTTTCAATATCATGTTCTATGTGTGGTTATACAGGTAGATATGAGTATTTAGCTCACCTGAGTCATAGGAAAGCTTCCTGATGACTAATAGATTATTTACGGTTTCTGTATTTCACATCCACTGGGGAAATGAAGATGGAAAGAGCAGGCTAGGCAGGGAGAACATCATGACTATAGGTGCAGAGGCATGAATCAGGATGGTGAGTTCTGGGAACTATACCAAGCATGAGTAGCAAAGACGGGAGTGGTAGAGGATTAGGCTGAGGGAAGTCAGTAGGACAGTTGATGTTAAAGGACGCAAAATTGCTCAGAAGTTTGAACAGTATCTGTATGTTATGAGAAGTTGTCAAATATAGAAGGAGGGATTAAGTGTAGGAGGAGACAACTCTGAGAGACAGTAGCGCAGGGAGAGTGGGTAGAAGGCCACTTATGTGGTGCTTCAATCTTTCAGCCTCCCAAGAGGAACAAGGATCAGACATCAGGAACAACTAACCCATGTGATCTATGTAACTGTTAGATGATACATAAAGAATCCCTGACCAGCAATCTGACTAGCAGTGAAAAAAAAATCCAAAGCCATAGGTAAAAATAGAAGTCAATTCTATTTGGTTTGTGATCCTGAAATGAGAAAAAAAAGTTGATGTACATTCCTATAACCCAGGGAAATCAGAGCACTTTCTACCGCAAAGCTTGCCAGTACTCTTCTCCCCAGAAGGTCATCTGCATAGCAAATACTCAGTTGTCTAGGGGTAGACATTATTTTCTTCAGTTTGTGGAAATTTGGGGTGAAACCATCATCAGCAGTTCATTCATAACTATTTAGGTAGTTTATGGGATTAAACTTGGTAATGCTTATATTTTTACAGTTGCTTTTCTATTCTCCTTCCAGATGGGAGGGCGCATTACTCTTCCTAGGTAACAAGGGCTTTCTTGCTGGATTTTAGCTGTAACATCTCAGTTTCAGGCTAAAATGTGTCCATCAGAAATAATTTTGAATCCCAAGCTGAGAGATTATCCTCCTCTCCATTCCAGCACAATTCAAGTTTTCATTTTGATAAAGAAAGAATATTCTTATATTGATATAATATTCTTATATAATGTTGGCATATTTGGAAAAACATATGAAAAGAATAAGAAATCTTTTCTGTTTTGTTTTGCGTTGTTTTTTTAACATCTTTATTGGAGTGTAATTGCTTTACAATGGTGTGTTAGGTTCTGCTTTATAACAAAGTGAATCAGTTATACATATACATATGTCCCCATATCTCTTCCCTCTTGCATCTGCCTCCCTCCCACCCTCCCTCTCCCACCCCTCTAGGTGGTCACAAAGCACAAAGCTGATCTCCCTGTGCTCTGCGGCTGCTTCCCACTAGCTATCTATTTTACGTTTGGTAGTGTATATATGTCAATGCCACTCTCTCACTTCGTCACAGCTTACCCTTCCCCCTCCCCGTATCCTCAAGTCCATTCTCTAGTAGGTCTGCATCTTTATTCCCGTCTTGCCCCAGGTTCTTCATGACCATTTTTTTTTTTAAGATTCCATATATATGTGTTAGCATACTGTATTTGTTTTTCTCTTTCTGACTTACTTCACTCTGAATGACAGTCTCTAGGTCCATCCACCTCACTACAAATAACTCAGTTTTGTTCCTTTAAGAAAAAGAAATCTTAACCTGTACTTTACACCATAACCAAAAATTAACTCCAGGTAAATTGTGGACCTCAATGTGAAAGATAAAACAATAAAGCTTCTGGAAAATAACATAGAAGAGCTTCATTGCCTTGGGAAATATTTCTAAATAGGACACAAAAAGCACCAATTATAAAGGAGAAAACTAATAAATTGGACCACAAAGATTAATAAATTAGACTCTTTTAAGAATTTATCTTCATCAAAAGACACCAGTAAGGGTGAATGGCCAAGCCACAGAGACTCAGATTCAGAATATTATGAGGAAAAGACAGACACATCAATGAAAAAATGGGCAAAATATTTGAATAAGAATTCACAGGAGTGGATGGATAATCACATGGTCATTAAGCACCTGAAATGGTATTAAATTCATTTGTATTGGGGGAAATACTAATTAAGACCACAATAAGATACCTTTATATGTCCATCAGAAAGGCTGAATTTTAAAAGACTGACAATGCCAAGTGTTGGCGAGAATGTAGAGCAACTGGTACTCTCACACATTGCTGTGGGAGTGTAAAACTGTTCAGCCACTTTGGAAAACCACTTGGAAGTATCTACTAAAGACTAAAGCTTAACATACACATATCCTATGGCCCAGTAATTCCAATCCAATGTATATACTCAACAGAGATGAGTACATATGAATCCTAAAAGACTTGTACAAGTGTGCTCATAGCAGCCTTATTTTTAATAACCCAGAAATGGACTATTATATCAGCAGTCTATCAAATGCAAAATGGGTAAATAAATTATATTAGATCCAAACAATGGAATATTTTACAGCAAAGACAATGAACAAACTACTGCTACAGTAACTGGATGAATCTCTTAAACACAATGTCAAGTGAAAGAGTATATATACATAAAAGTATTTTTAGGATTCCTTTTATATATACTTCAAAAATAGGTAAAACCAATATACAGTGATAGGAATTAGGATAACAGAGGAAGAGGTGATGATGACTGGAAGGGGACATGAGGTAGAGAAGCTTCTGTGATGTTAGTAATGTTTTATTTTCTGATCTGGGTGGTGTTTCCATGGATGTGTTCATTTTGCGGTTATTCACAAAGCTAGACACTTAGAATTTGCATGTTTTATTTATGTAAGTTTTTCTTTAATAAAATGTTTATTAAATTAAATATTATTTTAGAAGGAATGCTCTGGCTGTTTGATGAAGAATGGTTAGGGGAACAGATAAGAGTGGATGCAGGATAACCAGTTAATTGGTCATTGAATATTTCAGGCAAGAAATAATGGAAGATTGGGCTTGGATGGTAGTGATAGAAAAATGGAAGTAACAGCCTGGAGAAACATGAAGGAGAAGAAATTGGCAGTAATAGGTGATAGACTGAAAATAGGAGTAGGGATAGGATCTGTCAAGGAAGGTACCTGGCTTGAATAGTTGGATGAATCATTCTGGCATTCATTAGAATAGGAAATCTGAGAATGTGGGCAGAGATTTTAATGGCAGCTTTATTGAGATATAATTTTCACATAATAAAATTCACCCCTTAAAGTGTACATTTCAGTTGTTTTTAGTATATTTATAGATATTTTCAACCATCACCACTATCTAAATTTGAGAATCTTTCATCATCCCCAAAAGAGACCCTGTATTGCTCAACATTGTGTCCTCTCCCCCCTGCTAACAAACACTACTCTACTTTCTATCTCTATGGATTTGCCTATTCTGGATACTTCATATAGATGGAATCATACAATATGTGATCTTTTGTGATTGGCTTCTTTCACTCAGCATAATGTTTTTAATGTTCGTCCATGTTATAGCATGTATCAATATCCCATTTCCTTTTGTGGCTGAATAACATTCCATGGATTGAATATACCATGTCAAAGATCAGTTGACTATATTTATGTGAGTCTATTTCTGGGCTTCCTATTCTGTTCCATTGATCTATTTGAATATTCTCTCACCAGTCCACACAGTCTTGATTACTATAGCTTTATAGTACATCTTGAAGTTGGGTAGTGTCAGTCCTTCAACTTTTTCTTCAATAAAGTATTAGCTATTCTGAGTCTTTTGATTCTCCACATAAGCTTTGGAAAAAGTATGTAGATATCCATAAAATTACTTGCTAGGATTTTGACTGAGGTTGCACTGAATCAATAGATCCAGTTGGAGAGAGATGACACATTGACAATATTGAGTGTTCCTATCCAGGAATATGGATATTCTTCCCATTTATTAAGTTCTTCTTTGATTTAATTCATTAGAATTTTGCAGCCTCCCTCATATAGATCTTGTACATATTTTGTTAGATTTGTACCTAAGTATTTCTATACCTTTATTTTGGTGCTAATGTACATGGTATTGTCTTTAACTTTAAATTGTTCACTGCTGATATATAGGAAAGTGATTAACTTATGCACATTAATCTTGCTGCTACCTTGTCATAATCTCTTATTAGTTGCAGGAAGGTGTTTTTTTTTTGGTGAGTATTTGAGATTTTCTACATAGACAATCAGGTCATTTGTGAACAAGGACAGTTTTATTTCTTCCTTCCCAGTCTGTATACATTTTATTTCCTTTTCTTATCTTACTGCATTACTTAGGACTTCCAGTATGATGTTGAAAAGAACTACTTAGAAGAGACATCTATGCCTTGTTCTTATTGTTTTTATATATCTTATGCATTTTATGTTCCTTTATTCCCCCATTATTCCCTTTCTGGGTATTAAATCAATATTTTCTGGTGTACCATTTCAATTCCCTTGTTTCAGTCACTATATTTTTAAAGTTATTTTCGTAGTAATTGCCCTGGGGATGACAAGTAACACTTAAAAAAAATCTAATTTGGGAAGAACCAGGTGGTCCTCACTACCCTGTGCCCAACTTTTCATAAGCTGGAAAGCAAAGCTTGAGAAACTTGACACTGTCTTGGGCAGAGTGTGTGTAGCAACAGATTGAAGAAAAAGAGGAAGAAAACGTGCTCTCAGCTACAGGGAGTCCTCTCTGAGTTGCTTTTGTCTTGTGGGCTTCTTTTGGGTTTGGTGTTTCCCCCAAGAAGACCGCTGTGTTGGCTTAGAGGCAGCTTGCTCCCTGCTGGATGGGTGATGGAAGTCTAAACATGAGGCAGCAGTGTGGCTGACAAGGTCTTGGTGCTCCACCAAGGTGTTAGGCCTGAGCCTCTGTGGTGGGGGAGCCCAGTTCAGGACATTGGACCACAAGAGACCTCCTGGCCCCACGTAATATCAATTGTCGAGAGCTCTCCCAGAGATCTCCAACTCAACGTTAAGACCCAACTCCATGCACTGACCAGCAAGCTCCAGTGCTGGACAACCCATGCCAAACAACTCACAAGACAGGAACACGACCCCATCCATGAGCAGAGAGTTTGACAAAAACCATAAGTTCACAGACACCCCAAAACACACAACCAGATGTGGCCCTGTCCACCAGAAAGATAAGATCCAGCCTCATCCACCAGAAAACGGGCACCAGTCTCCTCCACCAGGAAGCCTACACAACCCAATGAACCAGACGAACCCACTGGGGGCAGACACCAAAAACAATGGGAAATACAAACCAGCAGCCTGTGAAAGGAGACCCCAAATACAGTAAGTAAAGCAAACTGAGAAGACAGAGAAACACACAGCAGATGAAGGAGCAACATAAAAACTCACCAGACCAAACAAATGAAGAGGAAATAGACAGTCTACCTGAAAAGAAATTCAGAGTAATGATAGTAAAGGTGATCCAAAATCTTGGAAGTACAAAGGAGAAAAAACAAGAAACGTTTAACAAGAACCTAGAAGAACTAATGAGCAAACAAACAATGATGAACAACACAATAAATGAAATCAAAAATACTCTAGAAGGAATTGATATCAGAATAACTGAGGCAGAAAATGGATAAGTGACCTGGAAGATAAAATAGTGGAAATAACTACTGCAGACCAGAATAAAGAAAAAAGAATGAAAAGAATTGAGGACAGTCTCAGAGACCTATGAGACAATATTAAATGGACCAACATTCGAATTACAAGGGTGCCAGAAGAAGAAGAGAAAAAGAAAGGGACTGAGAAAATATTTGAAGAGATTATAGTGGAAAATATCCCTAATATGGGAAAAGAAATAGTCAATCAAGACCAGAAAGCACAGAGAGTCCCATACAGGAAAAATCCAAGGAGAAGCACACTGACACATATTAATCAAACTATCAAAAATTAAATACAAAGAAAACATATGAAAATCAGCAAGGTAAAAGTAACAAATAGCATACAAGGGAATCCCCATAAGGTTAACAGCTGATCTTTCAGCAGAAACTCTGCAAGCCAGAAGGGAGTGGCAGGACATATTTAAAGTGATGAAAGGAAAGAACCGACAACCAAGATTACTCTACCCAGGAAGGATCTCACTCAGATTCGACAGAAATTAAAACCTTTACAGACAAGCAAAAGCTAAGAGAATTCAGCACCACCAAATCAGCTTTACAGCAAATGCTAAGGCAACTTCTCTAGGCAGGAAACACAAGAGAAGGAAAAGATCTACAAGAACAAACCCAAAACAATTAAGAAAATGGTAATAGGAACAGGCATATCGATAACTACCTTAAATGTAACTGGATTAAATGGTCCAACAAAAAGACAGAGGCTGGTTGAAAGGATTCAAAAACAAGAGCCGTATATATGCTGTCTACAAGAGACGCACTTCAGACCTATGGACACATACAGACTGAAAGTGAGGGGATGGAAAAAGTTATTCCATGCAAATGGAAATCAAAAGAAAGCTGGAGTAGCAATTCTCATATCAGACAAAATAGACTTTAAAATAAAGACTATTATAAGAGACAAAAAAGGATGCTACATAATGATCAACAGATCAATCCAAGTAGAAGATATAACAATTGTAAATATTTATGTACCCAACATAGGAGCACCTCAATACTTAAGGCAAATGCTAACAGCAATAAAGGGGGAAATTGACAGTAACACAATAATTGTAGGGGACTTTAACACCCCACTTTCACCAATGCACAGATGAACCAAAATGAAAATAAATGACACATTAAACAAGATGGATTTAATTAATATTTATAGGACAGTCCATCCCAAAACAACAGAATACACTTTCTTCTCTAGTGCTCATGGAACATTCTCTAGGATAGATCATATCTTGGGTCACAGATCAAGCCTTGGTAAATTTAAGAATATTGAAATCGTATCAAGCATCTTTTCCAAACACGATGCTATGAGACTACATTTCAATTACAAGAAAAAAATCTGTAAAAAGTACAAACACATGGGGGATAAACAATACACTACTAAATAACCAAGAGATGACTAAAGAAATCAAAGGGGAAATTAAAAAATACGTAAAAACAAATGAAATGAAAACACGATGACTGAAAACCTATGGGATGCAGCAAAAGTAGTTCTAAGAGGGAAATTTACAGCAATAAAATCCTACCTCAAGAAACAAGAAACATCTCAAATAAACAACCTACACTTACATCTAAAGCAATTAGAGAAAGAAGAACCAAAAAAACCCAAAGTTAGCAGAAGGAAAAAAATTATAAAGATCAGATCAGAAATAAATGAAAAAAATAATAAAGGAAACAATAGTTAAGATCAATAAAAATAAAAGCTGGTTCTTGGAGAAGATAAACAAAATTGATAAACCATTAGCCAGACTCATCCAGGAAAAAAGGGAGAAGACTCAAATCAATAGAATTAGAAATGAAAAAGGAGAAGTAACAACTGACACTGCAGAAATACAAAGGATCATGAGAGATTACTACAAGAAACTCTATGCCAATAAAACGGACAACCTGGAAGAAATGGACAAATTGTTAGAAATGCACAACCTGCTGAGACTGAACCAGGAAGAAATAGAAAATATGAACAGACCAATCACAAGCACTGAAATTGAAATTGATTAAAAATCTTCCAACAAGCAAAATTCCAGGACCAGATGGCTTCACAGGCGAATTCTATCAAACATTTAGAGAAGAGCTAACACCTATGCTTCTCAAACCCTTCCAAAATATATCAGAGGGAGGAACACTCCCAAACTCATTCTACAAGGCCACCATCACCCTGATACCAAAACCAGACAAAGATGTCACAAATAAAGAAAACTACAGGTCAATATCACTTATGAACATAGATGCAAAAATCCTCAACAAAATACTAGCAAACAGAATCCAACAGCACATTAAAAGGATCATACACCATGATCAAGCAGGTTTTATTCCAGGAATGCAAGTATTCTTCAATATACACAAATCAATCAATGTGATACACCATATTAACAAATTGAAGGAGAAAAACCATATGATCATCTCAATAGATGCAGAGAAAGCTTTCAACAAAATTCAACACCCAGGGCTTCCCTGGTGGCGCAGTGGTTGAGAGTACGCCTGCCGATGCAGGGGACGTGCCTCAGTCCAGGTGGATCCCACGTGCTGCAGAGCAGCTGGGCCCATGAGCCATGGCCGCTGAGCCTGCACGTCCGGAGCCTGTGCTCCACAATGGGAGAGGCCCACAACAGTGAGAGGCCTGCATACTGCAAAAAACAAAAAAAATTCAACACCCATTTATGATTAAAAACCCTGCAGAAAGTAGGCATAGAGGGAACTTACCTCAACATAATAAAGGCCATATATGACAAACCCACAGCCAACATCATCCTCAATGGTGAAAAACTGAAACCATTTCCACTAAGATCAGGAACAAGACAAGGTTGCCCACTCTCACCACTATTATTCAACATAGTTTTGGAAGTTTTAGCCACAGTGATCAGAGAAGAAAAAGAAATAAAAGGAATCCAAACTGGAAACGAAGGAGTAAAGCTATCGCTGTTTGCAGATGACATGATACGCTACATAGAGAATCCTAAAGATGCTACCAGAAAATTACTAGAGCTAATTTTGTAAAGTAGCAGGATACAAAAAAATAATGCACAGAAATCTCTTGCATTCCTATACACTAATGATGAAATATCAGAAAGTGAAATTAAGAAAACACTCCCATTTACCATTGCAACAAAAAGAATAAAATATCTAGGAATAAACCTACCTAAGTAGACAAAAGACCTGTATGCAGAAAATTATAAGACACTGATGAAAGAAATTAAAGATGATACAAATAGATGGAGAGATATACCATGTTCTTGGATTGGAAGAATCAACATTGTGAAAATGTCTCTACTACCCGGAGCAATCTACAGATTCAATGGAATCCCTATAAAATTACCACTGGCATTTTTCACAGAACTAGAACAAAAAATTTCACAATTAGTATGGAAACACAAGAGACCCCGAATAGCCAAAGCAATCTTGAGAACGAAAAATGGAGCTGGAGGAATCAGGCTCCCTGACTTCAGACTATACTATTAAGCTACAGTAATCAAGACAGTATGGTACTGGCACAAAAACAGAAATATAGATCAATGGAACAGGATAGAAAGCCCAGAGATAAACCCACATACACGTGGTCACCTTATCTTTGATAAAGGAGGCAAGAATATACAGTGGAGAAATGACAGCCTCTTCAATAAGTGGTGCTGGGAAAACTGGAGAGCTACATGTAAAAGTATGAAATTAGAACACCATACACAAAAATAAACTCAAAATGGATTAAAGACCTAAATGTAAGGCCAGACACTATCAAAGTCTTAGAGGAAAACATAGGCAGAATACTCTATGACATAAATCACAGTAAGATCCTTATGCCCCCCCACCTAGAGAAATGGAAATAAAAACAAAAACAAACAAATGGGACCTAATGAAACTTAAAAGCTTTTGCACAGCAAAGGAAACCATAAACAAGACAGAAAGATGATCCTCAGAATGGGAGTAAATACTTGCAAATGAAACAACTGACAAAGGATTAATCTCCAAAATTTACAAGCAGCTCATGCAGCTCAATAACAAAAAAGCAAACAACCCAATCCAAAAATGGGCAGAAGACCTAAATAGACATTTCTCCAAAGAAGATATACAGATTGCCAACAAACACATGCAAGAATGTTCAACATCATTAATCATTAGAGGAATGAAAGTCAAAACTACAATGAGGTATCTCCTCACACCGGTCAGAATGGCCATCATCAAAAAATCTGTGAACAATAAAAGCTGGAGAGGGTGTGGAGAGAAGGGAACCCTCTTGCACTGTTGGTGGGAATGTAAATGGATACAGCCACTATGTTGAACAATATGGAGGTTCCTTAAAATACTAAAAATAGAACTACCATATGACCCAGCAATCCCACTACTGAGTATATATCCTGAGAAAACCATAATTCAAAAAGTGTCATGTACCTCAATGTTCATTGCAGCACTATTTACAAGAGCCAGGACATGGAAACAGCCTAAGTGTCCATCGACAGATGAATGGATAAAGAAGATGTGGCACATATATACAATGGAATATTACTCAGCCATAAAAAGAAACAAAATTGAGTTATTTGTAGTGAGGTTGATGGACATAGAGTCTGTCATACAGAGTGAATTAAGTCAGAAAGAGAAAAACAAATACCATATGCTAACTCATATATAAGGAATCTAAAAAAAAAAAGATGTTTCTGAAAACCCTAGGGTCAGGACAGGAATAAAGTTGCAGACATGTACATATATACACTACCAAATGTAAAATAGATAGCTAGTGCGAAGCAGCCGCATAGCACAGGGAGATCAGCTCGGTGGTTTGTGACCACCTAGAGGGGTGAGATAGGGAGGGTGGGGGGGAGGGAGACGCAAGAGGGAGGAGATATGGGGATATATGTATATGTATGGCTGATTCACTTTGTTATAAAGCAGAAACTAGCACACCATTGTAAAGCAATTATACTCCAATAAAGATGTAGAAAAACAAGATACCCATGAAAAAATAAATAAAAATATTATAGAATTTACCCCAAAAATGGATGTTGCTCCACTATCTTCTGACTACATTGTTACAAATGGGAAACCTTTCATCATTTTTATTTCTCTGTTTGTAACATGTCTTTTTTTTTACCCCTCCGGCTGCTTTTAAGATTTTCTCTTTGTCACTGATTTTGAGCAATTCGATTGTGATGTGCCTTGGTATAGTTTTCTTTATATTTCTTTTGTTTGAGATTTATTGAGCTGAATATATAGGCTTATGTCATTCATGTCTCTACATAACTTTTTGAACATATGGAATATAGTTACATTAACTTTTTAATAAATAAAAATAGATAGCTAGTTGGAAGCAGCCACATAGCCCAGGGAGATTATCTTGGTGCTTTGTGACCACCTAGACGGGTGGGAGGGAGACAGAAGAGGGAGGAGATATGGGGATATATGTATACATATAGCTGATTCACCTTGTTATACAGCAGAAACTAACACAAGAATGTAAATCAATTATACTCCAATAAAGATGTTTAAAATAAATCTAATTTGGAATAATACCAACTTAATTTCAACAATATACAGAAAATTGGTTCAATATACCTCCATTTCCTCCCCTTTGTGCAATTATTGATAGGCAAATTATATCTTTATACATTGTGATCTTATCAACACAATTTAAAAATTATTGTTTTATGCAGTTGTCTTTCAAGTCAAAGTAAGAAGAAAATAGGGGCAAACAAAAATACATTAATATTATCTTTTATATTTATCTGTGCAATCACTCTTTCCAGTGCTCTTTATTTGTTCTTGTCAACTTAAGTTGATGTCTAGCATCCTTTCATTTCAGCCTGAAGAGCTCCTTTAAGAATTTCTTGTAGGGTAAATCTTCTGGGGCTTTTCCAGGGAGCTGCCAGACAGGTCAAATAGTGATAATTCTCTGGGGATGGATGTATTGGGAGGACTCCAAAACTGTTTTGCCCCTTCTAGTTGTTGATAGGCTGCTATTTTTCACAGCTACTGTGATTTTGAGGCTCTGGTTTTCAGACTACTGCAAAGCTAGAGAGATGGAGATGAGTATAAGTCAAGTTAAAACACCATAAAGTTCACTGTTCTTACTGAGATTCAGCCATTTTTCTGAAATAAACTGTCCTTGAAATTTTGCAAGCCTTAGGTTAATTGATTTAGATATTTTTGCTAGTATTCCCATTGCTTTTATGGATGAGAAGATTTTCAAAGGTCTTTACACTCTCGAAGCATTCTAGAAGTGCTTCTTTAGGTGCAGATTTTAGGAGAAAGACAATGAGGTCAACTTGGGGATAACTGAGTCAAATTTGCCTTTGAGATACCCAAGAGGAGATGTCCAGTAGGCTGTTAAATATATGCATCATTTAACAGATGCAATTGTTAGTATATATTTTTGGACTTCAGTTGAAGAGGGTTGAGTTATCATATTTCTCAGTCCACTGCATGTTAACATAATTACTTCATGCAAAGCCCCTCTCTGGTATGTATGTATGCATACATGCATGTATATATATTTATGTATGTATACTTACATATAAATACCATTTCCATTCTTCCTCTTCCTCCATAGATAATCATTTTGATGTGTTTAATATGTATCTTTTAGTTCATTAAGTGTTCTCCTAATATGTGTATTATTGTTTTGTGTTCATGTTTTGTGTGCAAGCAAAAATTATTGTATCTCATATATATACACATAAACACATACATACACATCTGAAGGATTCTTAAACTTGCTGTACACTGGAATCACCTGTGTAGCTTTAATCTGATGCCCAACGTATAGCCCACACACAAAAAATCAGAATCCATTAGGGTAGGACCGAGGCATAATAAATTTTAAATTACATTATGTGATCCCAGTGTGCAGCCAATTTTGAGAACCAGTGATACATATCACTCTGTTTCTTACTTCTTAAACCCAGCAGTATATTTTAAAGATATGTTCATGTCTCTACATGTGCACCTAGTTCAGAAATCAGCAAACATTTTCAGCAAAGGGTCAGATTTTAAATATTTTCAGCTTTGCAGGTCATATGGTCACTGCTGTAACCCAGCTCTGCTGCTGTAATGTGAAAACAGCCATACACAATACATAAATAAATGGACACGGCCATGTTCCAATAAAGTTTTATTTACAAAAAAGACACACCAGGAGATGGACCATATTTGGCACATGGGCCATAGTTTGCTGACCCCTAATCTAGTCTTTTGCTTCCAACTACTGGGCATCTCCACAGAATATTTACTGCATATCCCCTATCTTTTCTTCTAGTTAGAGGCTAGTTTGCATCTAACTCTCCATTACTGCAAGTAATATGGCAATGAATATGTATCCATCTATCTATCTATATTCTTATGGCCCCATACAAAAATTTATATGGGAATTGCTGGACCATCTGTCATAACTACAGTTACTTCGATCATATACTTCTAGGTCTCTCCAGAATAACTGTACCAATCTACACTCCCACCATTAAGACATAAGGATTCCTAGATCTTTACATCCACACCAACACTTGGCGTTATCTAGCTGTCTAAAATTTGCCAATTTAATAATTAACTTTGCATTTCTCATTTTTAAAATTTGTATGATTATCTTGTTAATACTCCTCTCTCATAAAACACTATGCATGCTCCATGAGGGCAGGGACCTTGTCTAGTTTTGCTCACTATTCTGTTTTTAGCACCTAGCATAAGTCTTGCATATAGAGATAGGTGTTCCATAAATATTTGTGAAATAAGTAATATATGAGTGCTGCTGTGTTAGTTGTACAAAAATACTCACTTCTTTATTGAAAAGTTTGAGCTGGTGACCTGAGGTTAGTAAAGGGAATCTGTTTAGTGTAGCTGGTTTCTTGACCTCAAGAGGACTTATACTCTGCGAAAGAGGGCAAAATGATTCATTCATCCCAGTTATTCACAAAATATTTTAAACACTTATCGTGCTATGTGCCAGACATTATGCACAATGGTGATCAATACAGATACAGCCCTGCCCTCAGGGAGCCCACAGTGTGATGCGAGATGTCAGCGGGTTGACAATTATTTAATTGTTATACATTACTGGGGAAGTATCAGATTCTCTGGAGGTTCTAGCAAGTGTGTCTTAACCTAATCTAGCAGGAGTGGGGGAGGACAAGTATGGTATTATATAAGATGACTCCTTATAAATGCCCAGAGAGTTTCCCTGGCAATGGGATGTTGAAGGAATTCAGGGATTCATAGAAGGGAGCAGTAATATTCTAGCAGCATTATACAAGCAAGCTTGGATATGTCTTCAAGCTGTTCTGCAAATAGTGGAGTGATTTAAAGGAGTTTAAGATAATTATGCTTAAATCTCTTCTTCCCCAATTATTCTATTTTAGACTGCTAGAGAGGAATTGCTGTACTTGTTCCCTTTTACTTTATTAGTTGTAAAATAAACAGATATCCAGGTTCTCAGAAATGCAAAGGGTGCCTTACTTCTTTGGCCAATGGCTGACATAAATAATCTTCAGTAAGCCATAACTGATCTCATGCAATTTTGAAGGTTTTAACTGCTTTAGGAGAAATTCTGGATTCCCGGGGAAACTAAAGTTGAAATTTAATGGCTTGCGTTTGCTTAACAGCACTCCTCCCTCCCCACCCCGACATACACACCCTGAAGAGATTTAAAACCTCTGTAAAAATCCACGATGTCCAAGCAACTACTTCAGCTATCCTTGTTTAGTCTTCCTTCCCTTTCAATATCTTTTATTTTCATGTCCCCCTCCCAAGTTTCTCCTTTTCCTTCCTGTTAACAAGCTTAGCACACAAGTACAGGTAGATCTTTATTTTTTGCTTTATTTTACATTCGGAAGAAACCTGGGGGCATCTAGTCCATACCACACTGTTAGAGACAAAACTGTGGTCCAGAAGGCTGACCAACCTGTCCATATTATGGGTTCATTCTCAGTGGGAGAGGGAGGCAGGAATCAGGACAAATATCAAAGAACAGTTCTAGATGAGGAAGAGTCAGGAAAACAAAGACTGGCACAGAAGATTAAAAGCAGCAACCAAGAACACACAGATGCTCTGTGTTCTCTTGTTTCTGTTTGAAGACTGCCCTAGAATAAATCTTGAACTCTACCACATGCAGAACACCGTGGTGGATGTGAACACAGAAAACACTGAAGTCTTTACGGGTGTGAGGGTTATTCTCTGTTACCAGCCCCACTTCCCTGCCCCATTCTCTTTTCTACTCTTCTCTGCCCTGCTTTGTGATCTGGGAGGAGACTCCCCATGGACTGAATCGCTGGACTCCTTTACCCCAGGCTCTGGTTGGGTTGGGTCAATGGAAAGCACAGGCATGAGATAGGACGACAGAAGGAGAACATGCAGAGGTATTCCTCCTGCACCCGCACTTCTCTGACAGTGGCTGAGATCTGTCATGACCACAGCTCCCACTGGATAGCCCTTCCCTCCTCCAGGTGCCAGCTCCCGCAGGGTTCTATTTCTTTCCCATATTCTTCTCAGCCATACAGATAGTAAAGGTTTCCCACCATGCTAATCTCTGGGTGCCTCAACACCTCTTATTTGTTCTCATAACCCAGTAGGTGATCCCTTCATTAGAGTCTCTTCATTTGAATCTTATGAGTTGGATTCTATTTCCTGTTGGGATCATGACTCATATGATGGTTCCTCTAGGTTTATCTTATGGTCTTTTTGTGCATAGTATTAGCTGTAGAACGGTATTGCGGAAATGTAGAGGAAGGAGAACAAAACCTCTGATCTTACAGGCTCATTGCAGAAATGTGAAAAACACAAACACACACACAGGGACACAAGTCTCAAAACCCAATAAATAAGAGCAATATCAACTCCATATGTATAGAGACAGGTGCAAGATACACATAAATAGGGAAGTGGGGGAGATAAACATACGTCTCTGAACCTCTGTTCCTACCAGAGTGTACCTCACCAATGCCTGCTTGTGCTGTGAACTCTCTCATCTGGCAAGATGATCATAACATGATGTTACCCCAGGGGAACCTACATTTTAGCTTGCCAGTCACTGGAGAGAGGTCTTGTTGCTTTGTGTTTCATTTGGTGAAGGTAATGCTTCTTTGTGGGAAAATCATTCAGTTCTAAGGTATTTTATGTTTTCCTGTTTCTCTAAAGTCGGTCATTTCCTAAACAGTGTGTATCTATTTCCCTTTATAATAGCCCAGAGGAAATAAAAGCACATTCTGTTTAGGAGAAGGAAAAATAGCAGTTTTAACCCTATAAGTATGTTGATGTTGTGGTTTTCTTAAGATAGCGAATCTCATGCATGATGGGCAAATGCCCCTCTCTCTATGGCTTGCCTGGGCATGTGCCCATGAGCTGGGTTATGAGTGTCTTTGTAGACTGAGACTACTTTCTCATCCATTCTGTATACTGTGGGGTGAACATCTTCAGCTGCTTGAAGCCTGATACATTTTCAGTCTTGTTTTAGCCAATGTGCTAAACTGAAGCACAAAGGGCCTTTCATAAATCTATTCCCACTGGAGTTTGGGGGGGTTAAAGAAAACTCTTTTCTGTGACTATGTTCTAGATAGCCCAGAAAAGCCCATGTTAATGGTGCCCGGGGATATGCTGTTAGTAATATCTCAAGAAAGCTGACAGGGAAAAGGTAAAGGCATCAGAATTTTACCACTTTTTAATTCTCTAAGTAATTTAATTGAGAAGGAAACTTTGGGAAGCCTGAAAGGTAGGACTTCTTGTTACTATATTATAAATAAATTAAATCTAACTGTACATGAGAATTCATCCATTCATTTAACAGAAATATATTAAGAGCTTACTATGTGCCAGACACTAAGAAAGGTATAAACTACATTTAAAGTAAAAGAAGAATGGTCTTGGTTCTCAAGAAGCTCACAGCTTGGTGGCTTATCTGTTCACTACCATGTAAAGGCAACCCTGGAAGATAAATAACCTTTTTGGACTTATTTCTTAAGTTGTTTCTCTTGTTTTACCACAGGCCATAATAAGTGGTATTGTATATTGCAGTTTTATCTTCTTTAATCATTACAACCACTCTCTGAGGTCAATAAGGTTAGTATAATAGCCCTCATTTTATAGGTGAGGAAACCAAAATACTATGTAAGTTAGGGGTTTACCCTGCAATCATGCATCTGGAGGAAGTCAGGCCCCAGACCTCACTCGGAGAAAGGCCTTTACTTCCTCCACTTTACTACTGTCTGCACCTGGCCTCTGTTACTATTTTTTGCACGTGCTAATCTGATTGATCTCCCAGATGACTTTAAGCTCCTGAAGGCTAAGTGTCATACACTTCTTTGAACTACTCAAAACATGGAACTTAATGCTGAAGATATTGTTAATCCATATGGATTGGGTATATTGACTTAGTAAGATTTAAGTTAAAATTTGAGATGTGCTTGAATGAACAAGGTAATTTAAGCTCACCTCTCCAGGACCTCCATATTTAAAGGGTGTTGGCACTGACTTCTTGCTTTCCAAATGACATTCTTCTGGATGGGCTTAATTTACTGTGGGTTAGGATAAGTGGGAGGGTATGAGACCATTACCTGCAAGACTTAATGGCTGAAGCTCTTACACACTTCATTGGAAGTAAATGCATGAGTAATTCTCGCGTGGCTTAACCAGGCCCTGGATTTCACTTGGGAGATTATGATTTTAATTTAACATATCCTGCTGTACAGTGTGTGAAATATGCAGCCAGCAGCGATTGCTGTGAGATGAAAGCCCAGTTGTGTTTATTTTAAGAGACTTGCGGTTCTTTGCCAAGGCCAACATTCCTGGGCAATGAATAGCCTGAGTGAATCATTCAAAGTAGGTGAGAGGTCAGAAGCCTGAAGAAAAAAAAATGAAAGCTGAAAGGTTTCCCTCAGTCAAATGGTAGGCATTTGAAAAGGCATTTATAAAGCAGAAGATATTACAGAAACAGGTATTTCTTTTTCAAGATGACTCTTTTGCAGGTGGATCCCAAAGACCTCTTCCTTAGCTCCAGCTAATTAGTCCTGATGTTGTTCACCTTTCCTGGAAATCAGAGCAGAGAAACACTCTGGTTCCTATCTCTGGCTCTGGACAATGGCCTCATTGGGGAACAGAGCAATAGCCATGTTCTTGAGGGCAATGTAGACACATTCTCTGTTAGGAGCAGGCTGGCATACTGCTCACATGGCATGAGTTTGGTGAGTTTCCAACAAACCTTCATAACCATCTCTAGATTCCTCATGTATCCAGCATTATGGAATGTCAACCAGCATGACATTAAATGTTGAGGATATGACAATTATTTACTGAACACCTACTGTGTAGCAGGTAGCTCTTTAATCCTTATTCATCCAATCATGTGGATATTTCAAATTCCCATTTTATGAATGAGGAAACTGAAGTTTATAGAAGTGAAGTCACTTAGTTAGTGTTCAAGACAAGATCCAAACCTGAGTAGGATGGAAAGAACCCCCTCTATTGCCATCAGCTATAATAGCTGGAATTAAAAGAGTACCCAGTATATTCTCTGAAAATATGAAATGCAACTGCTATCTTTATATGAAAGACAATCTACAAAGAAACCAATTCATGCTATTCACTATACCCTAGAGTGTCAAGAAGGAAGTTGCTCTCTGTAAGTCCAGCCTTAGGAGAAACCAGAAGAAAACAAATCACAAAAGTTAACAAAGCTGGATCTAATCACTGTTCTCAGGGGACAAAAAGGGATTTGTATGTGAATATGGCCTGAGACTTGGACACCAACAATAGGACAGGGATAACAGAAATCCATCCCAGTTGTCCCTTTAGCTGTCCCTTGAGATCAAGCGATGGCATCTCAAGAGGCTCCAGTATTCCACGCAGGACCTCTGGAAGGGAAACCCAGCAGGTCATATCAGATTTTCCCTGAATTATTTCATTTAGTAATTAGCCATCATCCTATGGAGCAAGAAGGGACTGGTTGAGATAGAATGGGGCGAGGTAGAATAGACCAGGGCACATCACTGAGGCAGGGTCTGATGGAAAGTTCTGGGGCAGAACAGAAACAGTTCAGTGAAAGCAGTTCTAGGGTGGAGGGCAGCCCCTGGACAGCAAGAAGGTTCCCCCTGAGCAGTGGGGTATAAAGCTCAAGAAAGAAGTCCTGAGTAGGAAGATGGAAGTTAAATTCACTAGAGCTCATCTGAGGGGCAGCAGCAATGGTGAGCATCTGGAGAAGAGTCTTTTTTTTTTTTTTTTTGGTCACCCCATGCAGCTTGAGGGATCTTAGTTCCCCGACCAGGGCCACAGCAGTCAAAGCACCAAGTCTTAACCACTGGACTTCCAGGGAACTCCCTGGAGAAGCATCTTTTTAAAGGCTCCCATCTGTGCTTTCAGTTGAGTTTTGGTGGTGACAGGGTGTATGTGTGCGTGTGTGCGTGCGTGTGTGTGTGTAGGTAAAATTTTCTTTTAAAGGCTATTTCGTTGGAGTCTTTACTTTCCCTTCCATTACCTCCACGGTGGGTGTGTTGGGGAACTTATACTGGAAGAGGCTTTTGAGAGCTGCGCTTTGTGAGAATGTTCTTGGCAAGCTCTGATGTAGACATGGCCACAACTGATGATTCTCCAAGGAATCTGGGTGTTTCATCTGTTCCAGGGGGATTTGGTGACTTAACAGAGACCTCTATATGAAGGAGCGATGCATATACACGTGAGGGAGGAGGTCTGGGAAACATTTGGGAATGGTTTTCCTCTGGTCCATCCTTGTGTCCCTGGGTTTCTCATTTCCCTGACCATTGCCCTGCTGTCCCTGTCTGGTGGTGGCATCCTTTGTGGTTTATTTTTATTTTGCCCTTTCCTGAGCCCTCGCTGATTGAAGACACTGCTACAGTCATTTTCAACACACCCACTCTGCTACCTGTCCAATCTGCCACAGGCTTATCCCTGAGGGGACTTATAAATGGGGCTTTTACAGCTTCGGATTCAGAGCAGAGGTGGATGCTGGCAGGGGACCGGCAGCCTTTGAGATGAAAGTTGAGCTGACACTGGTTGGTTTTGTACAGTCTGGAGAACAGGAGGGAGGAGGACAGCTGTCTCTTGTACATGGCCTTGAAGGGGACAAATGAGCAGAGGCCACTGCCCAGGTTGTGGGGAGAGAAAAGGTAGGGGTGGTGAATGTTTGTACAGCACTTAGCAAAATGCCTGGTACAAAGTAAGTGCTCAGTAAATATTGTTGTTCACTTTACTACCTGTTGCCATTGAATTAAATCACTTTTAATCCTTTGGAGTTTCTTTTCATTTTGCCAATTAGCCACTTATTTTCAGGGATTTTCTGGTAATACTGCCTTACATTCATTTATGGAAACATAAATATATTTCAAGCCTTCAAGTGAGTTATTCCATTTAATTTTGAGGTTGACGGGGCAGGTATAATCTCCTTGTTAAGAATATGGAAAATGAGGCCAGAGAGATGAAATGACCAGGTCAAGTCTACATAGATATGACCAGTGATGATAGATTTTTGACTAACATTGTAATACCGTTTGAACCATGTCTGCACATGCACAAGCACATGCACTCACACACAAACACACACACACACACACACACACACACACACACACACACACAATCCCTTTCCCTTGGGCTCCCTAATCCTGTGTCACATAACCCAACCTTGAATTTCTTGCTATCTACATTAGCAAAGACTCACTTTCTCCACATGATTCTTAGGGTGATGAAGAAGTAACCTTCTTCAGACTGCTTCTTCCTTCTCCCTTTACCTCTCCAACTCACATTGAATGCTTTGGGAACTCACTAAAGCTTGCTTCCAGGACTGAAAGCCAGATCATCTCCTATTTCCAATTTTCAGAGAGCGTGAAAAAGGCAACAGATAGGACTAAAGACCGCTTTATCCATGAACATTGTTTGTCTGTCAAGGCTGAGCCTAAAATATGGACCTCAGATCTAATGTTTTATGCAATGAATTTGGGTTATACACAGAAGGTGGCCTTTTACTTTCGGAGCTAAAGAGAAGAGGCTTGACGTCTGATGAGTCTGGATAGGGCTGGTTGGAGAGTGACTGGATAGGCTGGGCTTGGCCTTTTGCTGCATGGAAAGCTCTGCCTGGGGCTCAGGCCTTGAGATCCAGCCAAGAACTCCTGGATATGGGGGAAGAGAGGCTTAAGTAGGTGGGGGTGGGTGGGTGCTCTTGTAGTTTCTAGGAGGGCAGCTGTTATTCCCTTGCACATGATTACAAGTCAGGTTTTATATTTTTGGCCATGGGACATTTTCTTAAACTTTCCACAGCTATGCAGCTGCTGCCTGGGGAGGAAGTGCTGTAAGGATGTCACCATGTAACAAGTCTAATGTTGTTGCCTTCTGCCCCTCCATCTAGACCTTGACCTCTCATGCTCTCCTCCCCCACTTTCTGACCAGGACCTTCCCCCCAGAACAAATCTCCTTCTACCCCCAAACTCGAATAACTGTTGTTTCTCTAGATCTGGCATTGTGTTTGCTGACCTGGTAAACAAATTCTCATAAGGCTCTGAGGTGTCAGTGATTGTGGGTTTGTATGCTGCCCCCTTCATGTTAATCAGAGCTTTCTGGAAGCAAAACCTTAACCTGAAAGATTGAACCTAATGATGAGGTTTCAGGCACTGGTGTTGCAGACCATGACGGCTCTCAAATTACACTACCCAGAATGCCCACTCTCTGCCCCCCCACCCCCAACAATAAGACCAACCCAGAATCTTTATGTAAACAGACACATAAGCTCTTTTGATGAAAATCCTGGAGAGGTGGTGAAGTGTGGTTGTTAAGATTAAGGCTCAGGAAAGTGGAAATGCATCACACCCTCATTTATGTTTTCCAACCCATCCTGTCCTGGTATGTGTGAACACACACACACATGCACACTCTGTTCTCTTACCTTCCTGCTTCCTTAGACTTGACCCAGCAGTCAGCGAGGGGGACTTCTTAGCACAGGGGGAGGAAAATTTCCTGGTGAAACTCACTGGCAATGAAAAATGTTTGGTCACAGCCACGCAGCCCCATGGCTGGTCTGCCGCCGAGGGGACATCTGAATAAGATTTAGTTGTGGTTTAGAGTTCCCTCTAGTCCTGGGATTCTGTGAACTTTTCTCCCTCCCACCTTCCTTCAACAACTAGCCCTCCTGGGTGATTTTGGCAATGGCATGTGGGACTCAGATGCTACCATCCCTCACCCCTTCCTTTCAGTACTTTCTGTGAGAGGAAGTCCAGGATGAAGAGCCACCTCCGCAGTGAGTAGTTCGGGAGTAGTAAGGAGTATTCCTTGCACATGTAAACCCTGATTTGAAAAGATATCCTCACGATGAAAGTCACTGCTTGGGGGTATTCTTAAGGATGACTCTCATTTTTCTGGATGATAGGTGGGAAGGTACACCCAGGACTCAGTAGTGACCTTTCTGTGTGATGGAGTGGACAGAAATCATGCATTCTCCTGAGGCTGTTACTGTAATGTTTGTCTCATAAAAGCTGGGAGGAATGGAGGATTGTGGGGGAGGGAGGATTACCAACCATAAGCAGCAGGAGGTGATCTGTTCAGAGGTCATGGAGGAGGACTGTCCACATACAGTGGACAAGAAAACCATGCCCCAGATGGCAGCAGAAATATTCAATTACACATCAGATCCTTGGCAGAGGACATTTGAATCTTTGCTTCCTACCCCAGGCAACGGAACCTTCCCTCTGCATGTCCATAAACAGGATATAAAGCCAGATACAGGGCCCCAAAGGAGAAGCAACTAGGCTTAGTAACAGAAAGACCTAACCATGTAGGTCAGAGAGATGAGAATTTTAGGTCTAGCCTGCTTTTAACCACCTGTGTAACCTTGGGCTAGTCTCAAGCCTTTCTTTCTTCATCTGAAGAATTATGTTATAATTTCTACTTTGGAGGGATATAGTGAGGGCTAGATGAGTGTCATAGGTTGAATTCTGCAGAAACAGAGCCTGAGATGAGGATTCTATGTATGTAATTTATTAAGGCAGCGCCCCCACGGAGACCAGTAAGGCAGTGGTGAAGCAAGAGAGGGATGGGAAAGAAACTAAGCAAGGCAAAGCGCAGTGTCATTCTGACTGCAGGGATCTCTGAAGAGTAAATTATACCAAAGAGTTGACTCAACTTGAAGGGAGTTGGGCTTTCCTGTTCCAGCCAGTCATTGGCCAAGGGCTTTGGGGTAGAGGTGGGCAGTGAATGTAAACTCCCAGGCGTTTCCAGTTCTCTGTGTCCGAAGGGTGGCTTCAGGTTTGGTATGGGCTGTTAGAAGCCAAAGGATACTGAAGCTGGAAGAGGCGTTCATAGCAAAAGTAGAAGGAATAGGAGGGCTCTTGAGCAGAAAAATGAGAGTGTCTACTACAGTGGGAAAATATCCTCATTGGTCAGGTATTCATCAGAGATTACCCAAAGTATAAGGATCTTCTCTCAACCAGGAATGGAATACCAGCTCATTCTCCCAGACATCTAGAGAGAGAGTATGATGTCCAACTATCTGCAAGTGATCTAATACTGAAAGCCACAACAAGCAAAGGAACATTTAGAGGAGGTTGTGTAAGGGAACCACCATTCCTCTCCTCCATTAGGCACTTCGTACTCTGTCCTCATACAGGGCAGAGAACAGAAATACTGACTCGGTTATATTAGCTTAGGCCCTCATAGAACCACCTTCACTGTGTAGGAGGTCAATGCTTGAAAAGCCCACCAACCAAAGAGCTCCAGGAACACACTAGTCATTGTTGAGCTCATTGCAGGAAAAAAAAAAACAAAACACAACAACCATGTACCAGAGGAATCGTGGAATGTCTTGGAAAGGGGGAGCAGCCAGGGACCTCTGACCGAATTTGGGTTTATTCCAAGTGATTTCCAAGAGAAATTAGGGAAGAAGGGGACATTCTGGATTGGACATTTTCAAGTGCAGGAGCAATTCAGTGTTTTGGCATCTTAATAGTTTTCATACAGGACAAACAAACTGTAGAAATGATCCCTGAAAGTATTGTTTTCATATAGGATAAGCAAGTCTGGAATTGTCACTTGTACAGGAACAGCAGTCACTCATGTTAGTCAGAAAAGGAGGATGTTTAGTCATTTTTTGTGATTACCGAGTGGCTTTATCTTTATCTTGTTCCAAATATGATCATGGGGTGGCCTTGTCCCAGCGCTGTTTATACGAGTTGAGACCTGGCTGCCAGCAGGTCCGTTTCTCACTTTCTCTGCTTGTCAGCAGGATGTATTTCATTTTCTCAATGACACACCCTTTCTTTCTCACAAAAGCTAAAAGAAACAACCCTACTAAACCTGCTCCTGCAGCAGCAGTACAAATGCTAAGGAGCATACCAGCCCTTGTCCCACCTGGGATATGCCACAAAACCCCCATGGGAATTTCATTCAGAATTTAACACCAAGAATAATTATTCCACTTGAGACATGATAGCCTTTCTTCATCATGATAGTAAGGTCTAGGCGATCCATCTTACTTTTTTTTTCTTTTAGCTTTTAGGATGCTCAGAGCCAAATGTGAGACTCCTTTAGACATTGACCTTTATGTTTAGCACATTTGCACTCACTTTTCACCCTAATCTGAATTTTCTATTTCTATTTTTACTATTTTTTCCTGGTATTGTTAGCTTCTTCAGATAAAAGTGGGGAAGAAATGAAGTCCCACTTTGAGCCATGTTGCACAGCTTGAAGCTAATACAAAATTAGATCTTACATCAGTTCCCAGTTATTTTACGGATGTAATTTTATAATTTAAGGGAAGAGCATCTATCTTTTCCTTCTTCAATTTCCTTCCTCCCCATAACATAGTATACAGAAATGGGAGATAGATGTTATCTGGAAACTCTTTGCGATGGGATTCTTGCAGTCAGACAGTAGAGGTCACCATGGAGCTGTGCGTGATGGAGCTCACAGACTAGGAAACTTAGCCTAGTGGGTCTGAAATGATAGAAGACTTAACTATTCGATTCAGATGTGTATTCTTTTTGCTCTGGTCATTCAACAGACAGCACTTTGCTGTGGTTGGCTTCGATGTCACTTCGGTAATATAATTGTTTAGAGGAGAGAAGGTGGCTTTTATATATTGTTTACCAAAAAAAATTCCATTTTGAGCACTAAGGAACTCTGAAAAAAAAATGGTTACAAAATGTGTTTACTTAAATATTGTGAAATGAGGATGGAAATTCGCAGTGCAGGGTATTTGTCATCTGCTCATGACGAGCAGATGGCCGCCTCCCCCTCCTCCTTTGCAAGCTCAATGACTCACATCTTACAGGGTGTGCAAATTGAAATTTCGAAACTCTCCAGAGTAGAGGTGGCAGTGCCATAACTCAATGCAGGAGAAGTGTGCCAGCCAGATGACTTTGCCAGCCAGCATGCTGCCAAAGACTTCACAAAATGTCTCTCTTATTGGAAAGAAAAGCATTTGGATGTCTCTCTGCACGTGTTCGATGCGCCATTTCTGAAAGGATACAAGGTATGCTTCAGGCTGTGGGTGAGCCTGTGTGTATGAAAGGGAGCAGGTAGTCTGCCAGACCAGAGCTGGGTAGTAGTTGCTCCTACCAAGGTGAATCATGCAAGGTAGACTCACCTGTTTTGGCTTGTCAGCTCTAGGATGGTGGCAAGTCAGCCTTCAGCCATCGATAGAATGAAGTCTGAGCTATTATCACATGCTCCCAAAATAGGAGGTTATAGTTTAGAAAGATATGTTATCTAAGTTCAAAGTTTTTTTTTTCTCTTTTGTTTAATTAAGAGGAACTCTGAGTCTGCTGCTTAACCAAAAAATGAGGGCTGTATTTTAGGCAATTCTATTTGTTTAAAAAAAATAGAGTCTTGCGAGCCAGGAGGACTAACAGTAAAATTGACTTTTACTTGCAGATCTCACTTCCCTTCATGTGGTAACTAGTTACCAAAGATGCCCCCCTGCAATGAACTGCACCTCCTGGTATTCACACCTTTGTGTGGTCCCTTCCTTTTAAAGCCAAAGAAAGCCTTGCAGCTTCCACTTGGGTCTCCTGGAACACTCACTCTGGGAGAAGACAGCTGTCACGTAAGAAGTCTGACCACCCTGAGATCACTTTGCTTTGAGGAAGCTCAAGCTGCCACCTGAAGAGGCTGTGTGGAGAGAGAAATGCCTGATAAGCCCCTAGCTGTTTCTGGCATCTCAGCTGATAAGCCAGACATGTGACTAAGGAAGCCATCTTGGACATCCAGCTGAGGTGAGGCTTCTGATGACTCCATCCATCGGATTGCAACCACCTGAGAGAATGCAACATCACCTAACTGAGCTCAGTCAACCTATAGGACTATGAGAGATAATAATAATTTTTTTAAGCTACTATATTTTGGTGTAGTTTGTTACACAGCAATAGATATAACCCAAACACTTTCAGATTGAGAGAGAGAGAGGAAGATTGAGAGAGAGAGAGAGAGAGAGAGAGAGAGAGAGAGAGAGAGAAAGTTAAACATGAAATGAAATTGCACTGACCTGACTCCCTTCTTTTTTTCTCACCCCCGATAGTGTCTATGAGCAAATCTCATAATCCCTATTTTATTTTATTTTTTCTTTTTCACTTTTCAGATTTTTTAAAGTTTTTAAAATTGAAGTATAGCTAATTTACAATGTTTTGTTAGTTTCAGGTGTACAGCAATGTGATTCAGTTATATAGGTTGTCGGAAACACTTTTGATAAGGCCTGAACCTCCAAAATTTTCTAAGGGCACTTAGACACTAGTGATGTGATGAACATGCAAGTGAAGACAGAAACAGAATGGCCTTAGGGGCTGCATCAGTTGGGAACATACTCTACGGAGCTATGAAGTAGGAGAGAACCTGGAAGTCATTCAACGCAACAGTAGAATTGTCAGCCCTGGGGCCCCCTTTCTTTGTTCATTATTGAGTGCCTAGACATCTAAAATGTGTAAATAACTGGAAATGGACAAAAATGTCCAGACAGGTTATTTCGAGTAATGGAGAGATGATGTTATCAAAGAAGATTAAAGGTTCTAAATTAGGGGAGCCTAGCTGAACAATGGTTAAGGAATGGCAGCATATGAGGATGTCAGTGCCAAAGAGAAAGGTGTATCTTAGTCATTTGCAGATTTTGGTTAGAGCCTATGAGGGAGGAGGAGGAAGAAGGGGACAGAGAGCAATGGAGTCAAGACGAAGAGACAGGCTCAGGATGTACAAATAGTAGGATTTTTAGGTTAAAATCTCTTCAGTCAATCACAGCCATTGCAATTTAAGCAGGCAAATTTTGATATAGCAGAAAAAGTACCAACGTGCCTATCGGGAGGTCTTTGTCCTGCTACCAACAGGCAGTATAGACTTGGCAAGTACCTTGCCCTCTCTGGGTCTCAGGAAGGCATGTTGTAACTTAGACTCTACAAAGGCAAAGTATTATATCAATTATAATAAAATGAGCAGTAGTACTTTATGCAACCTAAGATCCTTTTCAACTATAAAAACCTTATGGTTCTAAACTGTAGAAATAGGAGACAGTTTTAGAATTTAAAAATTAGGTAATTAGGCTTATAGACTGGAGATAGGTATAAAAAGCTTTGATTGACATTTTGTGTAATACATAACGGAAAATGTTTAGGTAAGGGTAAGGATCTTTATTTTATTTCTCGATATATCCCAAGTACCTAGAACAACGCCAACATGTAGCAGATGCTAATAAACATATTTGTGGATTGACTGAATGAGCTATTCCTGGGAAATCAAGGACAAAAATGGCCTAAAAAGCAGACACATCAACTATAAGTCTGTCCTTATCTCTTATTTTTATGAAATTTTCTCACTTAGTTCTATTGCTTGGCAAACACTTATATACAAATTTCTAAACAATATTTAGTCTTGCTTCTCTTCATTATTTTAAAGATAAATAAGGAGGCATGTATTTTTCCAACTAATGTTAACTCACTAGTTTATAATTTTTTTATTTTTACATTTTTAATTAAGAAAAATCTCAAGCACCTAAACAGAATACCCACCACCCAGATTCAGCAATTATCAACATTCTATGATTCTAGTTTTATCTATACCTCCATCATTTCTTACTCCCACTGGATTATATGTGACTATTTTTTAAAATAGATTTTCCTCCATCTAATAAAACAAAATTTAGCATTCCATTTATCTTGTCCTAGTGTGCTCATTTATAGGTGTTTTTAATTTCCCATTTTTTTAGTATATTACTGAATTGCATAGAACTTTCTTAGGGTGCTATTTCTTCTGACTCTGGATTAAGTAAAATTGCAACCATTTTAGAAAAGCTCTCTGTGGATGAGCCCCCTTGTACATAGGGTTTCAGAGTTGTTCTGTTTAGGAAGGGATCCATATCAGTCAGATGTCTTGGTTACAAACATTAGAACTCACCATAGCTGGTTCAGCAGAAAACATATCTAACAGCTTTGAGAAGGCTCAATAGACCCTCGGAGAGGATTAGAGACCCAGACTTGAAGATATATGGGCAGGAACAACACTCAAATGGCACTTCAGGATGGGGATCCAGAAAGTGACCCATCATTGCTGTCACTGGGCACAGACACCACAGATTGCCCCATTGATCCTGGGCAATGGAAGCTGAACTGCTGTCATCGTTGTCCCTGAAAGCCATTGCTTCTGCCATCACCTTCAGAGAATGGTCTCCACAGTGTCTGCTTCCTCATGTTTGTCTCTTTAAAACTGAAATCTCATTAAGTGCACTTCATTGGCTGAGTCTATTCATTGGCTGAAGTGTTTATGCCCTAGTTTCCAGGAAGGCTGGACGAGTGAGTTTCTGGATTCTAGGTTCAGAAAACCAGACTCCTAAGGTGGGCCATTCCCCATATTTAGATGTTCAAAAGTTCTGGATGGCCACAAATTATGACATGTGTTTATTAAATTATCTTTAAATCCAAAATGGTCTTTGAAGGAATTCCTAGACTGTATGAAAGGGATAATACAGTTGATTGACCTACATGCAAGAAACAATTTGTTCATTTCTTCTCAGAGAGGGGAGGGATCATTATTCTTTTAGCTTTAAAAAAGCCATATGGCCTACATGGGAAAAAAATCTACAAAAAAGGGAATATATGTATATATATATAACTGATTTACTTTGCTGTGCACCTGAAACTAATACAACATTGTATATCAACTATACTCCAATAAAAAATTGTTTTTAAAAAGCCATATGCACTATCTTCTCTTGCTTTAATATCTTCTCTCTTCTGGATTCTCTCCAAAACTTTCAAACCTCTCAGCATTTCTTCCTCTTCACAGCTTGCCCCACTGTACCACCGTAGAGTTTTTCTAAGATAGTTTGTATTCTAAGCCATTCTTTGACAGAATATTTTCTTTTTAATTTTCTTTCATTTAAAAAATGTTTTCTAAAGCATATATGTTTCCTTTATAAGGAACAATACATCTCAAGAGCTATAAAAAGGCGATGTTAACTCACATCCACTAACTCACTCCCCAGGAATTTTACAATTACAGGCATGTTGAGATACTTTCTCTTAGTGAATGTAGTAAACCATCTACTTTCTATTTTTAAAAAAAAGAAAGAAAAAAAGGCAGACCAAGGAGGTAAGATATTCACTCTTATCGACTTTTGAAGATGCTGCAAACCATTTATAATTCATATCAAACCTCTTTAATTTGACCTACATCATCCATCATGTCCCTTTCTGTTACTTGCTGGAAGATCATACTCACTCTTTCAAATGAAATTTCGATAATAATTTTCCTTTAAAATGACAAAAAGGGCTTTACATTAGGTAAAGAAATACTGAAATGTGTTTATTATACATTATCTAGAATAATAAAATAAATATACCAAAAGGTCACTCTAGAAAATGATTTTGTGTATCAAATAACTTATGCTAGCCTTCCCTGAGGGATATAAACCATGAAGCTAGCACAAAAACATCTCTCTCCATAGTTAATTTTCTTCTCTGTATCACTAAAATACCAAACTCAGCTACTTACATAATAATCACTAGTATAGTCATTTTAAATGTTTGAAGCATTTAAATTGTCCTCTCTTCCTTTAAGAAATATAATTTAATAGGCAATTCAGTGAAAATATACTACCCAAATGTTTGATGGCTTGAACTAAAATCAGCCTTTAGGCAAAGCTTGTTTTATATTGTTTAGATTTTTGAGGGGTGGTGTTCTTTTTATTTTGTATTTCATCATAGAATGCAAATGAAACATTTAAGAGATGGAGGCCAAACTGAATGTCAATGTGAAATATGAATAAGGTCAACTTTATTTTGATTAATCAGCTTCTGGACTTGACTAAAACACAGAGTTTCATGATAGAAAGGGTTTGAATATTTTGCAGTCTTTGTTACTAGTTTGAGGGAAAGAAGTATTAAAATATTATTCCCTTCCATAAAAATGTTAAATGCTTACTCTGAAACAAAGAAAAAATGAGATTTAAAACCTCCAATAAACACTGACAGAGGTAGGAAAGAAAAAAAGCAAGAATAAATTAAAATAAAGTTTGTATTAGCTTTCTATTGCTGTGGAACAAATCACCACAGATTTAGAAATTTAAAACAATATGCATTTATTATCTTACAGCTTCCATAAGTTAGGAGTCTGGTCGCTACTCATCTGGGTCCTCTGCTCAGGGTCTCACAAGGCTACAATCAAGGTGTCAGCCAGGCTGTGTTGTCATTAGAGGCTTGACTGCGGAAGGACATCCTTCCAGGTTCCCTTAGGTTGTTGGAAGCAGTTATTTCCTTGTGACTGCAGAACTCATGGCAGCTTTCTTTTTCAAGAAAAAGAAAGGAGAGTGAAGAGCTAGTCTGCTCAGAGGCTTCTATATAAATTGGAAAGTAATCACAGGAAAGAGAGCTCATTATCTTTGCAATATTCCGTGGGTTAGAAGCAAGTCACCAGTTCTGCCTGCACTCAAGGGGAGGTGATTATACGGAGTGTGAACATGGGCGCCATCTAAACATCATAAGGATTCTGTCTCGCTCACATTTGAAACACAATTTAAACAAACGCCAATGAAATCCAAGGCAGACAGTTTACCAGAGGCAGTGTGTTTGATTCATATATTTGTTGGTATTTAACTATAAGATTAGTAACCACAAGACTCCCAGGTATTTCAAGGATTTAAAGGTAAACTGTTGAAAGACTCTTTTGGCTATGCAAAACCTAGCAGAGTACATTGCCCTGCTGTGGCCTTGGCCAGTTTTCAGCTTTGGCCACAGACGAGCTTCATGAGTCCACCCTGTCCACGGTGTACAGGGTCATATATAAGTATAGCAAGCACAGGCAATCATGTCTGTGGCACCATGGATGAATTACCCCTACTCAAGTGAATAGGCATGGAGACCCTCAAGGGACCACAGGGTCTGGTTCAGCCACTGTGAGCACAGCCTTCCTTGAATGTCAGCAGTGAGTTTAGTCATCTCATGAGGAGAATCAAACAGAAGTGAGGTTAAACACCCTTCAGGTGAGAAAAAAAAATAATATGGTAAGTAGTAAAATATGGAAATGAAGGGCTACAGTTTCTCTTTTGAAAGCATACTTTGCTAGTTCTTAAATTCCAATGCTGTAGCCTGTATGCATTCTCTATAGCAAGTGTTCATGTACATAAACAGGATTATGGACCAAAACTAATGTGGGAACTGAGGATAATATACACTTTATATTTTTTCCACCTTGTGGAAAGAAGAAATAAACTATACTCCTGTGATAGTTTGGATTCTCTGAGAAGCAGATGCTGAAACAAAGTTAGGAGGGCAAAAGGTTTACTGGGGAGTAATATCCATGAGGAAACAGGATTTGGAAAGGAATGTTGCATCTGCCACAACTCCATATGGCCCACGGAGGTCACAGGTCTGACCTTCAGTTAAAAAAATCAAGAAGCTCCGTGGTTTTCTAGTATCTAGCCCCTGTTTACAACAAGGAGACTATTTCACAGAACCCCAGGGGCTCAGGCAAATTCTCAGAGGTTGTCCATCTCAATTCTTCATCTTTAGACAGGGATGCATTGAATCATTCTGATGGTGGGGGACTTTCCCATCTTTGAAAAGGCCCAGGTAGGTGGTTCTACAAATCTCTTGCTCAGCTAGTTCGCTAAAAGGTTGTAGACATTTGAAAATTTCTAACTAAATCCACCAGGTCTATCTCAGGTTAGGAGCAGGGCAGTATTTTCTGGTGGTTCCTTTTCTTTTGCTAGTCCTTCACATGTTGGGATTTACTATTATCCTCTTCTTATTCTAAACACTTCTCCAAGGAGAACTCATCCACTACCATGGCTTCAACTTTTACCTGTATAGTAGTGGTTCTCAACTAGGGGTTATTTTGCTTTTCAGGGGACTTCTGGCAATGTCTGAAGACATTTTGGTTGCTATAATTGGGGAGATGCTACTGGTATTTAGAGGATAGAGACAACGGATGCTGTTAAATATCCTACAGTTCCCCACAACAAAGAATTATCCAGCAGAAATTCTCAACAATGCCAAGGTTGACAAACCCTGCTTTATAGAGACAACTCCCATTCCAGATCTCCTACCCAGTTTTCACTTGCAAGCTCTACATGGCAAGATGTGGAATCTTTGACTTATTTTCTAAATAAAGTTAAAAGCAAGGCCGTCAGATAAAGAGATGCAGGGGAACAGAACTGACTAACCTCTCCATTAGATATAGGAGGCAGTCACAGTGCCTCCCTGGGCCCACAATACTTTTAGGGGCCCACGAAAATGTTTTAATTTTAATTTCTTTTGAAATCAGAAGGAAACAAATGAATATGGTAACAATGAATATATAATAATGAATCAACCTGGGATTATATTTGTCTTTATTCCAACTCAGTGGTAAAACATAATTTTTAGGTTTATTTTTTTAATAGAGGAAGAGACTCATGAAGGCAAAAGTGTCTATGGGTCACAAAAATCATAATACAGTCCTTTTAGGGAGGAGAAGGAGGCGTAGGAAATGTGAAAAGTGGGTAAAGTGTGAAACATCCTTGTGGGCAGTGCGAAAACAGCTTCAGGGAAAAAAAACAGCTTTAGAGTTTTGGTAAGACTGCTGGGTGTTATTACGTGTGCATACTAACTAGTACTGTAATTCTCTGGTAAAGCTCAGCTGCATGGACATGGCACAAAGCAGGCAAACGTTTGGGATTTTCTAGCATTGGCCATTTGGAGTAAGGGAGAGAGAAGTAAAGGAAATCAGAGAATTTGCAAAAGAATTTATATAATTATGAACTGAGGGGGCTAAACTGAACAAAGAGTGAATAACAGAATGGAGCCTTTGGAACGAGATGGAAAAGTCAATGAATTAGAGATTCCAATCAGGTTGAAAAAAATTAACACATGTGTTCTGATTTGTGAGATTTTGGGAAGCCAGCATGTGTCCAAATATCTACTGCAGCATACGTCAAGAGCTAAAAAAAATTGACCATATAGATTACTCTGGGAGTTGCCAGAGTTATTTTGTCAATTTGTCAAACTTGCCAATTTCTCAGTTAAAATGCAGAAATTATTAAGAAAGGAAAAAACCTATATTCTTTTCGGTTAGCACCTTAGGTTATAGCTAGTTGTGATTAAGATCCAATAGGAAATAGGACCTTGAATGTGGTCCTAGGAAGCAGGCCAATTCAAACAAAGATCTATTTGCCAAAAATCAATTCAACTTGTAGAATGGCCAACACGACAAATTGCCAACTGCAGTATAATTGATTCACCAAAAAAATATTTCTGTTTACTAGTATAAAATTTGTGGCAATCTGTGTCAAATGAGACAGTTCACCAGCCACTGAAGATTTTCTAAAGTTTAATTTCAGTTAATATAGTTTAGCTTGGGTTTCACTTTTAATTTGCTGCAGCCATTTTACCACAGGCATTTTACAGTAGATTTGTCAGTCTAACTCAGTGGAACCTCATTTTCTTGGGCGATTCACATTTCAGAAACTGAACACTTTTCATCTGCTTATTGGGAGACAGTTTTCCAAGGCTCTCTCATGTTTCTGTACATCTTGTAAGCAAGATAAGCATCTTGTAAGTAAAACAAGACTGTCTTTGTTCTAGACTGTCTTTTCAAGGTTATTTGTATAGTGAACAGTGTCTCCCTCCTAAGCAAAGGGCAAGAATGTTTACTTTCCATTTCAAAAGATTTGGGTTCCTAAGCTCAGAATTCTTCTCCTGTAATACAACCCACTGCCTGTGTGTGGGTATCACCTGGCTCTCTACCCATCACCTTGTGGGAATTGGGGCTCCAGGAACTTGCTCAAAACTGCTGATAATCTAGCTGCCACTGTTTCTTTGAGTAATAAATTGCACTTCACTTCTGACCTAGGAATCTTGTGTCTTATACTGGCACCCATGAAACTGTGTCAGACTAAGTTTTTAGATTACGAGTGGAGTGAAATCTCAGACACTTCCTAGCTCTTGACACTGCCCAAAACACATACAAAATATTCATTTTTATCAAGCTAGTTTAAAAAGTCTTAATTAAAATAATTACAAAATACTAGGAACTGAATTAAAAATACGTTGGAGGAGCAAATCCCTCTACCTTGGTTCTGAAATCCTTGGTATTTGAGATATGAGCAACAGTTGTAATTTGAAATACACAAGTAATTCTCAGTTTAAAAGGTCATATATACAAAGTATTGAAAAATCTAGAATTCATTAAACTCTAGCTATCTATGATGAAATGGAGGGGCAAAACAGCTGCAGAAAAACTAAAACTAGATTCAATGAAATCTTTATATCAGTAACCTAAACTGCACAAAAATCTCCAAAAGCTGCTACAACCATCCCAGCCAATTTGAACTGCTATAAATTTTGTAAATGGTTAAATGAATCAGATTTTTAAATAATTTGGTAAATTTGGCAAATTTCTCATTCATTGACTTGACCTGAGGGAAAGGGAGGGGTCAGAGAACTTGGGGAGGTATGGGAGGCACCAAGGCAGATGTCCCCAACTGCATGGTTTAATCAAGAACACTAGCCTGTGGCCAAGGGAATTTTCATAGACAGATGAGAACTAGCCTCACTTGGCCTTTCTACCTGGAACTTGGTACAAAATAACTGTTCCATCCAACTAAAACAATCACATCTAGTAGAGGCTCTAGTGATTAAGAGCTGACGTTTTGCTGATCTGGGTTCAAGACCTGGCATTTACAATTTTACCTAATCTCTTGGAGCCTCATTTTCTACATCTTAAAAGCAGAGAGAAGCATAACACTTGTTTCTCAAGGATGTTGTGAGGATTAATTGAAATATGCATTTAAATTGCTTAGCATGAGAGCAGCCACACAGCAAGTGCTTAATAGCCTTAGTGTGAGATATTAGTAAAAATTATTTTTTTTGGAATTGGAATTACAAAGCATTTTTATCAAATATACTTATTTCCATGCTTATTGTTGTGTTTTGGTAACTTTTTCTTCCAACATTTCGGGGGGAAAGGCACAAAGATATAACACTTTCTAAAGGGCTAGATTAATATTGGGTGAGATTGATGTGTTTTAGAGAATCCAAATACTGCATACCACTTTACATTCACAACAAATGAATTTTGTAAAGACTCTGTCTTTTAATTATTAAACCACTATGTATTAAAAGGAAATTAATCCATGTGATATTTTTGATCCATTTTCACTTAATTAATAAAGATATGGTGTTCTAAAAAGTATTTCATGTTCAAGCAGTTATTTACCTCCTACTTTCTTTATAAGTTACCCTTTCCTTTTGGAGGCTTACTTTTGGAAGTTGAGTGATATGGCAATTAATGTTTACCTAAATAAGTCCACTTTGCTTTAAATACTTAGTGCTGCAGAGCCATGTAAATAATGTGACTCAGTATCCCTAGAGGTAGAAGTGTTGTCTTTATTGTCATTATTGTCAAATAGACAACTTTTGGAAGGGAGAAGGTTACCCTCAGGTGAATCCTGCTACCTTCTCCCAGCTGGAAATTGGTGAAAATTGGGGCAAGTCTGAGTACTGCTATTATTTCAATTACTACTGTTACTGGGTAAAATTTATTGAGCGCCTACTATGTGATAGGCACCTAACTTACATTTACTTATAATTTAGTTCTTGTAACAACCTTATAATGTAAGCATTATTATTATGCTACCTTTTTGCTGATGAGGAAGCAGGCTTAGAGTTTAAGGAACTTGCTCAAAATTATCCAACTTATAAGTGACAGAGCAAGATGTTGAACATTGAACACTAAGTCCATCACTTTGTGCTTCAATTGGGCCTGAAGAAACTTTGGTCCCAGATCATCAGCATTCTGGCTATATCCCAGGAGTGGCCTGAGTTAAGCCAGCATGAACCAGAGTAGGGAAGAGACTGGACCCAAGAAGGCCAGAGAAAGCAAGATATGAAAAAAGATGTGTTGTAAGAGCCTAAGGAACTGAACTATGTCAGTGTAGGTGGGTTGATGTGTAGGGTCCAGATTTGAGATTTATGTCTGATGACTGATTGGATGTATATGTGAGAGTGTGGTATTCTGAATGGATCCAAAATTTATTATAGGGGTGGTTAACTGTAACTCCATTAACAGAGCTAGAAGATGGTGGAGGAGCAGCAGTTCATGGCAATGTGAGCTTTCTGACTGTAATGCAATTGACTTAGGAAACATTTACAGGAAGATAACTACACATAATTTTTTAAAGATTTTTGGAAATGAAGAAATATAGCTCATAGTAACTATTGGTCAATGAAGAAATCATAATGGAAATTAGAAAATATTTAAAACTGAATAATAACTGAAATTTTATATAGCAAAAGTTATGAGATGCAGATAAAGTGATATATAAAGTAAAATTTAGACCTTTAAATGCATATATTAAAACAGAAGTCTGAAACTGACCTCAGTAAAATAAACAAAAATAAATTATAACAGAGGAAAAATTGAAAATAAGAAAAAAATTAATGAAATAGAAAAAATATACAGATCGACAAAACCAAAAGGTGCTCCTTTGAAACAACAAATAAAATTTATAGACCTCTGATGACACTGTGTAAGAAATCAAAGGGAAAAGGAAAAAATAACCAATCCTAAGAATAAACAAAGGATATTTACTATGATGTATGAAGCAAACTTTGGTAGAACTGAATAGATAAATAGACAAAACGACAATTACAGCTACAGACTTCAAAAGCCCTCTCATAACAACTGATAAAACAGCTAGATGAAAATCAGCAAGGATATAGAACTCAATAATACCATCAACCAAGAGGATCTAATTCACATTTATAGAATACTCCACCCCACAACAGTAGAACACATTATTTTCAAGTGCCTATGAAATATTCATCAAGATAAACCATATTCTGAGTCATAAAACAAACCTCAACAAAATTTTTTTTTCGGTATGCAGCCCTCTCACTGTTGTGGCCTCTCCCATTGCAGAGCACAGGCTCAACGGCCATGGCTCACGGGCCTAGCTGCTCCGCGGCATGTGGGATCTTCCAGGACTGGGACACGAACCTGTGTCCCCTGCATCCACAGGCAGACTCTCAACCACTGCGCAACCAGGGAAGCCCCTCAACAAAATTTTAAGTTGAAATTATACACTGTATGTTCTCTGACCATAATGGAATCCCATTAAAAATCAATAACAGATATCAGGAAAATCTCTAAACACTTCGAAATTAAACAAAAAGCATTCCAATAACTCATGGGTTAAAGAGGAAATCTCAAATGAAATTTAATTAAATGAAAATACAACACATCAAAATATGTGTAATCCAACTAAAGCAGTGCTGAAAGGGACATTTATAGCACTAAATACTTACATTAGAGAGAAGGAAAAGTCTCAAATCAATAATTTAAGTTTGTACCTCAGGAAACTAGAAAAAGAAGACAAAATAAAGCAAAAAAAAGTGGAAGGAAGAAAATAAAACAAATAGCAGAACTCAGTGAAATAGAAAACAAGAAAATAAATGAGAAAATCAGTGAAACAAAAAGCTGTTTCTTTGAAAGATCAATAAAATCAACAAACCTCTATCAAGAGTTAATAAATAAAAAGAGAGAAGATCCAATCACGAACACCAAAAATAAAATTGGGTATCATCTGCAGCCATTAATAAGGATAAGAGAATATTACAAACAACTTTATACACATAAATTCAACAACTTCGATGAAATAGACCAATTCCTCAAAAACAACAAATTATCCAAACTCAACCAATATGAAATGGATCATCTGAGTGGCCTTATAAGAAATTGAATTTGTAATTTAAAAACTCCCCCCAAAAGAAATCTCTTGGTTCAAATGTTTTAACTGAAGAATTCTGCCAAACATTTAAAGAATTAACACCAGTTTTACATAAGCTCTTCCAGAAAATAGAAGAGGAAGGAATACCTCATAATACATTTAATGAGGTGAGTATTACCTTGATATTAAAACCAGACAAATCAGTCCAAAAAAGAAACTATAAACCAATATCTCTCATGAACTTAGACACAAAAATAGTCAAGAAAATATTTTTAGATAGAATCCAGCAAAGTCTAAAAAGAATTGTTACATCATAGCTATATTATTATAGTTTTTTATTGCTGCTATAACAAATTACCACAAACTTACGGTTTAAAACAACACATACTATTTTATAGTTCTGGAGGTTAGAAATCCAACATGGGTCTCACTGTGCTAAAATCAAGGCATTGACTGTGTTACTTTTTGGAAGCTTTAGGATATACGCTGTTTCCTTGTCTTTTTCAACTTCCAGGTGTGGCCCACATTCCTTGGATCATGGCCCCTTCCTTCATCTTCCAAGCCGGCAACATTGCATCTCTCTAACCATTCTTGGTAATCAAATCTTTTTCTGATCATAGCTGGGAAAGGTTCTCTGCTTTTAAGAATTCAGGTGATAAGATTTGGCCCACACTAACTATCAGAGATAATCTCATCTCACAATCCTTAGCCTTAATCTCATCTGCAAATTCCCTTTTGCCATGTAAGTAACATGTTCACAGCTTCATGGGGATTAGGATGTGGACATCTTTGGGGCCCATTATTCTTCCTACCTTAACTCCCAAGTAGGATTTATTCCATGTATGTCAATCATCGTAATCCACTATATCAGGGCTCCCCAACCACCGGGCCGAGGACCAGTACTGGCCCGCAGCCTGCTAGGAACTGGGCCACACAGCAGGAGGTGAGTGGCGGGCAGGTGAGCAAAGCTTCATCTGCTGCCTCCCATCACTCCCCATTGCTCGCATTACCACCTGAAACATCCCCCCCACCCCACCTCCGTCCATGGAAAAACTGTCTTCCACAAAACCAGTCCCTGGTGCCAAAAAGGTTGGGGACCGCTACACTATACCAACAGGCTAAAGAAGAAAAATCACATGATCATATCAATTGATGCAGGAAGGGTGCTGGGCAAAATTCAACACCCATTCACGATTTAAAAAAAAATAAATCTTAGTGTTGCGGTCATTTCTGGCTGCTATAACAAAATACTATAGACTGGGTGGCTTATAAGCAACAGAAATTTATTTCTCACGTTTCTGGAGGTTAGGAAGTCCAAGATCAAGGCACCAGCATGACTGGGGGAGGAGGGCTTTCATGCTGTTTCATAGCTGGTGTTTTCTCATTGTGTTCTCACATGGTGGAAGGGGCAAGGGATTTCTGTGGGGTCTTTTTTACAAGGCACTAATCCCATTCACAAGGGTTCTACCTCATGATTTAAGCAACTCCCAAAGGCCCACATCCTAATAGCATCATCTTTGGGGATTAAGATTTTAACATAGGAATTTTGGAGAGACACAAACATTCAGACCATAGCACTTAGCAAACTAAGACTAGGGAGGAACATCCTCAGGTTGCTAAGGAGCATCTACAAAACACAGGTAATCTCATACTAAAGAGTAAAAGATTGAATAATATATCCTTAAGATCAGGAACCAGATAAGGGTGGCTACTGTCACCACTTATATTTGATATAGTACTGGAAGTCCTAGCCAGTACAATAAGGCAAGAAAAGGATATAATAAAAAGATTCATATTCAGAACATATAAATACTCTTGCAAATGAATAAAAATCAAACCACCAAGAAAATGTTTATTATTTTCTTTGCAAAAGAGCAAATACAGGGCTTCCCTGGTGGCGCAGTGGTTGGGAGTCCGCCTGCTAGTGCGGGGGACGCGGGTTCATGCCCCGGTCTGGGAGGATCCCGCGTGCCGCGGGGCGGCTGGACCCGTGGGCTGTGGCCGCTGGGCCTGCGCGTCCGGAGCCTGTGCTCCGCGGTGGGAGAGGCCGCGGCAGTGGGACGCCCGCGTACCAAAAAAAAAAAAAGGGGGAAAATACAGATGGCCAAATAACATAAGGAAAGGAGCGTATCATTAGTAATCAGGGAAAACCATAATGGGATACCAGTGTAGAAACTCTATGGTTGCAAAATTTATGAAGTCTGACAACATCAAGCATTGACGAGGTTGTGCTAAAATGGGAAGTTTCATACACTGCTGATGGGAGTGTAAATTTGTATAGTTACTTTGCCAAAGTGTATGACACTGTCTAATAAGGTTGAAAATATATACCTTAATCTCAGACACTTATGTACCAGGCTATATGTTCAAGAGTATTCATGCAATCTTTGTAATAGCACAACTTGAAAAAAATGTGATTTATCAATGTAAAGAATTTGTGTAGTATGTTCATACAATGGAATCTTATTAAGTAATTTAAAAATCAACAAATTACAGCTATGCAAAATTACATATTTCTTCTTACATACATAAAACTGAAAGAAAGAGATATGTCACAAAAGAATTCACACACCATAATTCCACTTTATGAGACTCAAACAGGAAAAAATAAACTATATTGTTTATAGATGCATACATAAGTAGTAAAATTATAAAGAAATCAAATTATGTCAAAAGTCAAGGAAATGGGTAATGTTTGGAAATAGGAGGGAGTTTTGATTGAGAAGAACAAGGTAGAGTGCTTCTAAAGAACTGGAAATATTCAATTTCTTGACCTGGATAGTGTTTTACAATTATTTGTCAAACTGTATACATTTTATGTACTTTTCTATATGTATGCTTTATTTCACAGTACTTACGAAAATAAATCAAAATATATAACAATTTCACAATAATAAAGTATATTTTTAAAAGAAAATGCATCCAAATCAAAGACTTTAAAAATTATCAGAGTAATCCAAAGCAGAATAAAACCTAGTGAAGAACCAAATGTAAAATAGATAGCTAGTGGGAAGCAGCCACGTAGCACAGGGAGATCAACTTGGTGCTTTGTGATCACCTAGAGGGGTGGGATAGGGAGGGTGGGAGGGAGGGAGATGCAAGAGGGAGGAGATATGGGGATATATGTATATGTATAGCTGAATCACTTTGTTATAAAGCAGAAACTAACACACCATTGTAATGCAATTATCCTCTGATAAAGATGTTAAAAAAAATAATTAGTAAAGATAAAAGCAAAAATTGGGTGACACCATCAAGATGGTGGAGTAGGAGACCCCAACCCCTATCTGCTCACCCAGATCAATTATTAGCTACCCATGAACCAAAACAAAACAACAAAAAGCAGCTCTGGGAGTGTTCTGGAGTCTACTAAAGACACTTCAACAACAGAATGGAATAAAAAACTTGAGAATAACCACACAAAAAGGGAAGAAAGACAGCTTCATTTTGCCTGCATCATCCCATCCCACAACCCACTGGCACTGTTCAGAGCCAAGAGGAAATTCCCAGCTAAAAAGAATTCTCACAGGGAAAGGAAGAGTGGTATGAGTGACCAGCTTCCCTAGCCCTTCAAGGCACTGCACAAAGGTTCTGCTTCAGTTTCAACCAACCCAGGGTCTGACAAAGCAGAGGTGTATAGAGACAGCAAGGAACAAGAACTAAAAGCAAGGGATACCAGTAGCAGTCATGCAGTGGGAGCAGTTGTGGTTCCAGTGACCTGCTCTGTAGACAAACCCAGCAGATTTTGCCACTGAAAACACTAACGGCCAGCACAGCTGCAAAAGGCCACCTATTGATTACACCGGCTTTGCTGCACAGCTTTTTGCATTCCCTGATGCCCACTGCCCGAGTCCCTCCCCACTCCTTCTTCTTGCCCCCTGCATCCTCCAGAGTCCAGGAACTGCATTAGTAGCTGGCCAAGGCCTCTGCAGCTGTGCTAGGGCAAGACACCAGCCTAGATCCTTGTGGCTGACCCACACTGCTGTGCACCTACTCGAGGCTAGACCCTCTAGCTCTGCATCCACTTGCCTCCCAGCCTGATACCCTTCACTGGCCTCCATTGCTGTACTGCATACCTAGAGGGAGACCTGCAGCCATGGGAGAGCATGCCAACAGCCAGGGTCCCCACAGCAGCTTGTGGGCTGGGATCAGGCCCTATCTTTTATCACTGACCTGCAACACTGTGTTTCTGGTAGCTAATCTCTCCAGCTGTGCACCTGCATGCCACTGGCACACACCCCACCACCATCCTACACTGTTGTGCACCCACGACAAGACCCAGCAGCCATAGTAGTGCACACCAGCAACCAGGGCCCCTGCAGCTACCAGTGCTGCCTACCGTGGTGCTCATCATTACCTGTGTTTGCAACCGGCATTTGCCACTCACAGGCACCTACAGCTGGCACTTGCAGCCAAGCCCATGCATACCACCAGTTCTAGCTACTTCTGCTGCTTGCCCTGGTCCCTAGCTGCTGGACCTGGAGGCACTAATAAGGACCCCAATAGTCCTTGCAACCTCTACAGATCCTTGCAGGGCTTGCCAAGGACCATGCAGTTGTCGATGCTGTGGACTCCAAAAGTCTGAGCTGATGAGCCATCATGTCACCCTAGACCCAGTGCTGCCACATGCCCCTGCACTTGGGCCCAGTACCACTAGGCCTGGGGTCCCAGCATGCTCCAACATGCCCTACATACAGGTGACAGTCTTCCTGCAATGAAGTCAGTCCATAAAGTCTGGAGGAGGTGACTGCTTCTTCAAATGTGCAGACACCTACACAAAGCTATAGGGATCACAAAGAATCAGGGAAACATGACACTAACAAAGCAACATAGTAAACTTCCAGTAACTGATCTCAAAAATTGGAGATCCAGGAATTGCCTGACAAAATAACTTTTCTAAAGATGCTCAGAGAGCTACAAGAGAACACAGATAAACCAAAACTAACTCAAGTCTGTTGGAAACTAAATAGACCAATGTGATAGTTAATTATATGTGTCAACTTGGCTGGACTGTAGTGCTCAGATATTTGGTCAAACTTTATTCTGGATGTCTCTGTGAAAGTATTTTTTGGATGAGCTTAACAGTTAACCAGTGGACTTTGAGTAAAGCAGATTACTCTCCATAATTGGCCTCATCTAGTCAATTGAGGTCTTAATAGAACAAAGACTGACTTCTCCTGAGCAAGAAGGAATTCTGTCAGCAGACTGCATTTGGACTCCAGCTGTAAATCTTCCCTGAGTCTTCGGCTTGCCAGCCTACCTTGTTAGTTGCAGAATTACAACATGTATTGAATTCACAACTTCTCAGAGTGTCTACTGTTAAAATGAGGACATTGATTGGGAAGGAATGAGGTCCTGAAAATTGGAATGGGGATGTATGGGAGGACCTGATGAAGCTGGAGGCGCTGAATCCCTAAATTTGAATGAGCCTTCTTTGCCAAAGGAAGTAGACTTTCCACCTCCATCTAAGGAGATTAACCTTGCATTGTCTAAGGAACTGAAATGCCCTTTACTGAGGCACTTGTTTCACAAGACACTGCTGAGTCTCCTCAGTAGCCTCTCCCCAAACCTCTCTTTATTTCTTGACCTATAACTAGACTCAAGTCCTAGGAGGCCCCTAAAGATGAGATCTTCAACAAAATAAAGGTCATATATGACAAGCCCACAGCTAGTATCATACTCAATAGTGAAAAGCCGAAAGATTTTCTTCTAAAATCAGAAACAAGACAAGGATGCCAACCCTCACCACTTCTATTGAACATAGTGCTGAAAGTCCTAGCCAGAGTAATTAGGCAAGAAAAAATAAAAGGCATCAAAATCAGAAAGGAAGAAGTTAAATTTGTAGAAGATGATATGATGCTGTATAGAGAAAACACTTTAGACTACACACACAAAAAAACCCTGTTAGAACTAATAAATGAAGTCAGTAATTCAGTAAAGTTGCAGGATACAAAATCAACATATGAATATCAGTTGTGTTCCTATACACTAACAATGAGCTATCTGAAAAAGAAATTAAGAAAACAATCTCATTTACAATTTCATTGAAAACAATAAAATACTTGGGGATAAATTTAACCAAGGAGGTGAAAGATCTCTATACTGAAAACTATAGGACTTTGATGAAAGAAATTGAGGAAAGCACAAATAAATGGAAATATATCCCATGTTTATGAATTGGAAAAATTAATATTGTTAAAATACCCATACTACCCAAAGTGGTCTACAGATTCAAAGCAATCTCTACCAAAGTTCCAATGGCATTTTCCACAGAAATAGAAAAAACAATCCTAAAATTCATATGAAACCACGAAAGACCTCGAATAGCCAAAGTAATCTTGAGAAAGAAGAATAAAGCTGGAGGTATCATACTTCTTTTTTTTTTTAAGTTTTGTGTAGACTTTATTTCCAGACCATGTTATAAAATCTTGATTATCTATCCACTTGGTAACTGTATGCATATTCTTTTTTTAAATTTAGTGCACATTTTAATGTATATATCAATGACTTTAATAATTGTACAGAGTTGTGTAATAACCACACCAAAAACAGAATATAAAATATTTCCATTGCTCCAATAAGTTTTCCCATACTCATTTACAATCAATCACTTGTCCACATTCTCAGTCCCTGGCAACCACTGATCTATTTTCTGTGCCTACAGTTTTGTCTTTTCCAAAAGGCCATATAAATAAAATACATAAATGGAAACATAGAATGTTTTTGTTGCCTTTCATATTTGGAGGCATCACACTTCTTGATTTCAAGTTATATCACAAAGCTATAGTAACCAAAACAGCATGTATGGTACTGGTGTAAAAATAGACTAGACCAATGCAATAGAATAGCAAACCCAGAAATAAACCAACACACATATGGTCAACTAATCTTTGACAAGGGTGCCAAAATACACAATGGGGAAAAGACAGGCTTTTCAATAAATTGTGTTGGGAAAACTGGATATTAACATATAAAATAATGAAATTGGACCCTTATGTTACACCATATACAAAATCTACTCGAAATGGATTGAATACTTAAACATAAGACCTGAAACTATAAAACTCCTACAGAAAACATAGGCAAAAAGCCCCTTGACATTGGTCTTGGCAATGATCTTTTGGATATAACACCAAAAGCACAAGCAACAAAAGCAAAAATAAAGTAGGACTACATCAAACTAAAAAGCTTTTGCACAGCAAAAGAAACAATCAACAGAGTGAAAGGCAACCTATATAAAGGGAGAAAATATTTGCAAACTGTCTATCTACTAAGGGGTTAATATCCAAAATATGAGGAACTCATACAACTCAGGAGTAAAAATCCCCCAAAATCTGATTTAAAAATGGGCAAAGGATCCAATAGACATTTTTCCAAAGTAGATATACAAATGACCAACAAATGTATGAAAGGGTGCTCTACATCACTAATTATCGGGGAAATGCAAATCAAGACCACAATTAGATATCACGTCACGCCTGTCAGGATGACTATCATCAAAAAGACAAGAGATAAGAAGTGTTGGCAAGGGTGTGGAGAAAAGGGAACCCTTATACACTGTAGGAATGTAAATTGGCACAGCCATTATGTAAAACGGTATGGAGGTTTCTCAAAAAAAAAGTAATAGAATTACCATATCATTCAGCAATTCCACTTCTGGGTATATAACCAAAGGAATGGAAATCAGGATCTCACAGAGACATCTGCACTCCTATGTTCATTGTAGTATTATTCACAATAACCAAGGTATAAAATAACCTGTGTCAGTCAGTAGATGAATGGATAAAAACTATATGGTATGTATATACATACACACAAACACAAAATAATGGAATATTATTCAACCATAAAAAAGAAAGGAACCTCACCATTTACAACAGCATAGATGGACCTTGTGGGCATTATGCTACGTGAAATAAGTCAGAGAAGGACAAGTACTGTAATATCTCACTTATATGTGAAATCTAAAAAAGCCAAACTCATGGAACCAGAGTAGAACGGTGTTTGCCAACAGCTGGGGGGAAGCAGGGTGGGGAAAATGAAGAGGTGTTGGTCAAAGAGTACAGACTTCCAGTTATAAAAGGCATAAATTCTGGGGATCTAATGTACAGTATGGTAACTATAGTCAACAGTACTGTATCATATATTTGAAAGTTGCTAAGAGAGTATATTTAAACGTTCCCTCCATAACAACAACAAAATGATAATTATGTGAGGTGAAGAATGTGTTAACTATACTTATTTTGGTAAATGTTTTGCAATATATAGGTGTATGAAATCCTCATATTGTGCACCTTAAATTTACACAATGTTATATGTCTATTGTGTCTCAATAAAGCTGGAGAATATGTATCTGTGCCCAAATTTCCATTTTTTATAAGGATACCAGTGACATTGAATTAGGGACTCATCCTCCTTCAATGTGACCTCATCTTACCTAATTATATCGTCAACAAAGCTATTTCCAAATAAGGTCACACTCTGAGGTATTAGGGATTAGAACTTCAACATATGAATTTGGGGGGAACACAATTCAATCCATAACCATATGTACCAAATATACATATAAAGGATAGTTTATGGATATGCAGGTAGGTAGTGAATGTCTAGAACATCACAGAAATGTTATATACCAATTCAAGGATAGTAATTACTTGTAGAGAGTGAGGGAGTTAGGAGGAAATGTTTAGTAATGAAACTCTAACAGTATCCTTAACTTCATCTTAATAAAACATTTCTGTAACCAGTATGGCAAAATAACTTTTAAATCTGAATTCTGAGTGTTCAGTATCTAGATGTATGTTGCATTGTTTTCTGAACCCTTCTGAGTATTTAATAGCTTGTGTCTATAAATGTTATTCATTTCCTAGAAAGATGCTACAATGGGACTGACTCACTAAATCTAACAACACAGACAGCTTTTCCTCCAACAAGTTGCTTTGCTTTTAGTGATCCCGTTTTTTATATATATATATATATATATATATATATATATATATATATATATATATATATATATATAAAAAAAACTTTAAAGGTATGATCATATTCAGTGGGCTAAGATGCTTCCATGATGAGAGGTAAGCAGTATCTGAGAGAGGCAGAGAGAAGAAAAATTTCTAACCCCACATATCATGCTTACTCCATGGCTTACTCTTTTTGACTGGAATGGGGGTAGAAACATGCAAAATCTTTCAAATCTTTCTTCCTTCCCCATGCCCTTTATCTGTCCCTCTGTTTTTTTTCTCCTGGCCTGTGGGTTTCAGTTCATTTAAATCCCATTTGTGAATTTGTTTCCTACCCAGTACCAACTGCATATATTTACAGAAATTAAGAGGAGATTTGAATCAAAGGACCTCAAAGTCTAACCATGATTCACCGATAGCAAACTGCTTGTTTCTGGGCAACTCTCTCAATATTTATTTATTTTTCATCCAGAAAATGAAATATTTGGATTAGATAGTCTCAGATCTAAATGTGTTTAGAAGAACAAAGGTGATTGATGGAGCAAGATGTAAACATTTTATGTAACTTGTGAAAATGTAAAAATTTCAGTAAAAGTGTTTTCAATTATGTGATAAATTAGGTAGCTGATGTGGTTAATTTTTTCTCAGAATGGAACACAATCACCTGTTTGTTCTAGTAACATGTACACAAAATCTATGTTAATCTGACTCAATTATGCAGCCCCCAACATAACATTATCCACACATTGAGACTCTTAAAAGTCCTTCTTGACAATGATAAAATTCACCTCTTAGGAAGGAAAAATAAATCTTTGTATAATCCAGATGCCAGATGCAGCTCTCATCCATAAGCCTTGAGTGTGTTTTTTCTCTGAGCTAAACTTGACGCAGTCTTGGCCTCTTAACCAACCTCTACAAGAAAGCCAATCATACAAAATATTTCCTAGGTTTTATGGAGGATTTTGTGGGGCCGTGGGGAAGAATCAGGTTGGATAACATACAGTATCTTGTGTGAATACTCCCAAACAGAACCAACTCTCCTCTAGGTCTCTTCTTTGAGGTTTCAGCCACTGGCTCTCTCTCTTTCCCCAAACTTTGCCCCAAACAGTGCTTGGTTAGCTCCTCCTCCTTGGAGGACTCTGGTCCTTGGAGACTCTCTCCTCCCTCTCCGTATCCTTATCCAAGTATCTTCTCAACAAAGCTGGGCTGTGCCTACAAAGAAATTCTTCTAGACACTAACATCAAATTTTCCACATCTAGGCATTTGCAAGCAAAGTTCACTTGCTTGTTGAAGACCGTATTTAACGTGGAAGCAGGCTTTTTGGCTCTAAGATCTTAATTATGTACAAAGCCTTCGACTCATGTCTGCAGGAATTATGCTCCAATACAGCACATTCAGCAGACCTTCCAGGCTATCTCCTAGGCACAAAAATTGTTAGCTGACACTGAAGTTTCCTTGGACCCAGCCCCTAATTCCATCAGAACGTTATCTACTCAGAAGCCCAGCTTTCCTACTCCATCCAAACTCGACTGGAAAAAAATCTACTTAATTAGAAGGAAAAATAGGTAAGTGGTTAACATTGTGCAAGTATAATTTTCTCAGATGATTAGACACTTTTTCTTTTGAAATGAATAAATAAAAGGGAAAGAGGGGCAGAATAATAATGGTACAGGTTTTACCTTTAAAAATTTTGAATAAAATTAGCATAATTTCCCTTTTATTAAGCTACAGTAGATAGAAAGCACATTATAGACATTGTAGGTGGAGATGTGGGTGGACACATAAGAGGGGTAATGAGGGAGCATTGAAAATACAGCTGAAATAATGAGCATGTAATATGAAGAACAGCAGCAAAGATCAGGCTGGAGGATGGAAGGATGCCTGCTTTGATTATAGACAAAAGGGATGGAGAACAGAAAATAAGAGGGAACCATTCAGCTGAGCTGAGAAACTGGGGCAGCCTGGACCAATGGAGCTGGATATAGATGGGAAGAGAACAGGGGATACTTCACCCTTGACTTGGGTTTAAAAAATGATAACCTTGTGCTTAAAGAGGAGGAAAGCACAATAATATCATTCATTAAAAAATCTAGTTTTATCTATATTAACCCTGATGGAAACAGAAGCTACACAACTTGCTTCCATTTGAACTGGAGCAACCTTGTTAGAATATAGGACATTGGGGCTTCCCTGGTGGCACAGTGGTTAAGAATCCACCTGCCAATGCAGGGAGCACAGGAAGATCCCACATGCTTCAGAGCAACTAAACCCGTGTGCCACAACTACTGAGCCCACGTGCCACAACTACTGAAGGCCACGTGCTTAGACCCCGTGCTCCGCAACGAGAAGCCACCGCAATGAGAAGCCCGCACACCGCAACGAAGAGGAGACCCCGCTCGAAGCAAATAGAGAAAGCCTGTGCGCAGCAACTAAGATCCAATGCAGTCAAGAATAAATACATAAAAATAAATAAATTAATTTTTTTAAAAAAGAATATAGGACATTGGGTTTGATGGTCATTCTGTCCACCTCACTCAAAGTATGGACAACACTATCCTTGACACACACCCTTACTGCCCCATTCATTTTGCAAATGAGGAAACAGTGGCCCAGTGCAATCTTGTAGAAGTGATTTTTTTTAACCTTAGAGCTTTGAGAAGCAGACAACCAAACCTCCATGTGTGATTTCTACAGAAAGGGCTCCACTGCTTGACATATAGCAGAAACTGAATCAAGATATTATTAACAGGATTGAGGTAATTGATCTAGATTTTCAATGGATGTTTACAAACTAGTAGATGAATATGAATTTGGGATTTCTTAGCCTGATCTGTGCCAGGCATAGTATTTAGATGGTACCATTGTTTCAGCTACAAATCTGGGAAGCCCAGGAGTTGTCTGTACAATAGTTTTCTTTCTCAAAACCTAGGCTGTTAGACGGCAAAGTCTCAGGTCCAAAATGGATCCGGGGATGTCATCCTTTCAGCCAGCTCTCTCTGCATCTCCCAGGCAGTGGACCCACTCTCTAACTTTTCTCCCTGCTCAGGATCATCTTCTCACTCTCTTCTAAGACTTTCTCACATCCTATCTACGCCCCCTTTGTCCCTTCCCATATTACCTACTCTTTTCTTTTCAACGTGGTTGCCCTTGATGGCTATTGAGAAGAACTTTGATTTCTCAGCAAATATGAAGCCCAAATTTTCGTTAATTAAAAAAAGTTGAATCTCCTTTACTCAAGGACAAGAATCATTCTTCTCCAGAAACATAATTAATTGTTTGGTAACCCCCTAGAGATTTTTCTTTTAGAGAAGAGGGACCATCTATATGTATTAGGATAAACAACTCTAATGCAGCCAAACAAATAAGTAAAAGGTGAAATTTTCCCTTAAAACAGAGTAAATCCTTGCATCCTGCTCAAAGATCTGCTTCTTTCCATGATAGATAATCTGTTATTGGTATCTATCTTAGAACATGCAAATACCAACCTGTGGCATATAGCTTGTCCCCACATCAGCCTCTCTGGAGGAGCTCTGGCTGTGCTTAATAACTCGCCTGAGATTGTGTTGCTCTCAACCACATTATCTAATGAAGCCCCCCCCCCATTAATCTTTGTATCGGCACATTATTTGTTCCCTTTATAGCACCTGAAATTATTGTATTTGTCTATTTTCTTGTACTTAAATTTTCCTTGTGCTCTATCAGGGCAGTAACTATATTTCTCATGGTTTTTGTGTCATCCTCAGTGAATGAGTTTCTGGCACGTAGTAGGTACTCAATAAATACTTGTTGAGTGTTTGAGTAAGTAACCTAATATGAGCTTGGTAATCTTCATTCTGCCACTCAAAGGCAGCTCTCTAGAATAACAACTCATCAGAAGCATCAACAGCCACCTGGATTGAGGATGCTGGGCTGAGTCAAGAGGTTGTCTAACCTCCTTTGGGCAGGAAACTTACCCTTACCTCACCTATGGTAGACTGAATCAGTGACACCAGTTCTTCACCCTTCCTATCCTCACCCTTTCTGTGGCCTTTAATTTTAGACTCAGTCATGTCTTGCTTTGGCCTATGTGGGCAGAAATGATGCTGGGTCAGTTCTGAGCCTAGACCTTAAGAGACTTTGCACATTTTTGTCAAGAGCTGTTGAAGTTGATTCTAATCAACCCTTAACCTAACTTACAGTCTACAAGGAAAACAGTGGAAAGAAGAACAAATTAAATGAGCTCAAGAGGAAATGATCAGACAAATCTAAGATGCAGAATAAAACAATTATCCTGGACTCTTCAATAAGTCAATATCATGAAATAAGTGCTGGAGAAGGGGGACTGCTCTAATCTAAAAGAAACTAAAGAAACGTAACAACCATATGTGCAAACCTAGGTTGTTTCTTGGTTCTAAAGAAACAGCTAGATAAGACGTTATTGTGACAGTGGGGTAATTTGAACATTGCATTAGTTGTCTATTACTACCATTTAGCGGCTTAAAACAACAAATATTTATTATCTCACAATTTCTGTGGCCTTAGGTGGGCAGTTCTGGCTCAGTATTTTAGCAGCAGCTGCACTCGTTTGAAGGCTTGATCAGGAGTGGAAGATCTGCTTCCCAGTTTACTCTCATGGCTGTTGGCTGGAAGCCTCAGTTCCTCAACAGGAACTGAGCCTTTTTATAAGCTGCTTGAGTGTCCCCACAGCATGGAAGCTAACTTGCCCCAGAATGAATGATATAAGAGAGAGTGATCTAAGAAAGAAAATGAGCACAGAAAGACTTAGTGTCTGAAGTTACATACAGTCACTTTTGCTTTATTCTATTCATTAGAAATGAGTCACTAAGTCCAGCCCACACTTATGGGGAGGGTAATTAGGCTCTGCCTCTTAAAACAAGCAGGATCAAAGAATTTGTAGATATATTTTAAAAACAACTATAAATATGGGCTAAACACTAAAAGATATGTTAAAATTATAAATTTTCTTAGGTGTGATAACTTAGAAGATTGTCATTCTAAAGAGATGTGTGCAGAATTTAGGGTTGAAGTGTCATAATGGCAAACCAAAAAAAGAGGTGAAACAAATATGGTGAAATATTTGCATTTATTGAGTCTGGAGGGAGGGTATATGGATGTTCCTTGAATCAATCTCTCAACTCCTCTCTGTGCTTACAATTTTTACAGTAAAAAATGAGCACTAAGTATGTACAAAGCACTGTGCCTGACATGTGCTAGATGTTGGGAGTGGGAGGCAAGACTGATGGCTCATATAAAAAAGTTAGAGGTAGTGAATGGAAGGAAAAGAGTTGAGGGTATAGGTTGAGAGGTTGGATGCAGGAAGGGAAAATGGAAGAGTGAAGCAAAGTGTAAGGAGGTAAGAAGTTATAGAGGGAGTATAGAAGTAGTCATCCTTACTTTTCAAAATTGGGCCCCAATTGTAATGACCACTTTAAAAAAATTTTTATGGGAGTATAGTTGATTTACAATGTTGTGTTAGTTTCAGGTATACAGCAAAGTGATTCAGTTATATGTATACATGTGCTCATTCTTTTTCAGATTCTTTACCCATATAGGCTATTACAGAATACTGAGTAGAATTCCCTGTGCTTATAGTAGGTCCTTGCTGGTTATCTATCTTATATATAGTAGTGTGTATACGTATGTTAATCCCAAGCTCCTAGTCTTTCCCTCCCGACTACATTTCCCCTTTGGTAACCATAGTTTGTTTTAGAAGTCTGTGATTTTATTTCTGTTTTGTAAATAAGTTCATTTGTACCATTTTTTAAAATTAGATTTCACATATGAGTGATATCATATGATATTTGCCTTTTTCTGTCTGACTTACTTCACTTAGTAAGATAATCTCTAGGTCTATCCATGTTGCTGCAAATGGCATTATTTCATTCTTTTTTATGGCTGAGTAATATTCCATTGTATATATGGACCACATCTTTATCCATTCCTCTGTCGAAGGTCATTTAGTTTTCTTCCATGTAATGGCCACTTAAATATCCCAATTTCTTGAAAGTTTGATGAGGAACAAACAATTTACATAGTTTCAAAGCATCTCTCCATAAATTACATACTTATTCCAATGGGAAAAATAGTGACTTTACAGTTGACAAATCTGGAGGATACCAGCTTCACCAAATGATGAAAGTTTAACATGACCAAAATTAAGGCAAACATTGTCACATGCTCCTGATATATATGAGATACTAGAAAGGGTACAACGTTATTTAAATAGTATTGCTGTTATAAAGCAGAAAGTAACACACCATTGTAAAGCAATTATAATCCAATAAAGATGTTAAAAATAAATAAATAAATAAATAAATAGTATTGCTGCCAAAAATTCTGACCTGAATCCAATCATGAGGAAAAATCAGACAAACCCAAATTGAGGATCAGTGTACAAAATAACTGGCCTGTGCTCTGTGTGGTGATAAACAACAACAACAACAAATGTTAAGGAGATGTTCCGATTGAAGGAGATGGGAAAGACATGACAATCAAATGCAGTGCACGATCCTGAATTGACTACTGGATTAGGAAAAAACAAAATAGCTATAAAGATCATTATTGAAACAATTGTGAATTTGAAGTGTGGATTAAATAACAGCACTGTATCAATGTTAAATTTCCTGATTTTGATTGTTGTACTGTGGTTAATTATGAGAATGTCCTTGATCTTAGGAAATGTACACTAAAGTATTTGGTAAAGGGACTTGATGTTGCCAATTTACTTTCATTTGAGAGTATTTAGTTCAAAAAATTATGCACATGCACACAGAAAGAGGGAAAAAATAAGACAGGTGAACAAATAAGACAGGTGAACAATTAGTGAATCTGAGTAAAGGATGTAGGAGAGATCATTACACTAGTTTTGCAATTTGAAATTAAAGTAAAAAGTTAGCAAAAACAAGTTACCCCCAAATCCAGCTTTTCAGTATGTGCAACATTTGAGAGCAGACCAGATGGAAGCACCACTCTCTGTGCTCAAATACTAACCCCGGTATAGGATTTAGGGTGATTAGAAGACAAAAAGGTCCAGTCCCAAATAACCAAATTGATCCTTTAATGACACATGATTTGCAAAATCGAAATGTCTCTAGTTTTTGTCATTAAAAATCACGAGTAATTTAATTGTGTAAAACGAATGGATGGTGTTTTAGATGCAGAATAATAAATGCTAAGACCAGGTAAGAAGCCACACCCCAGCTTGGGTTGATTGGTCCCCAGAGCAGAGAGGAGTCTAGTGCATATGCCAGGCTGTTGTGTATACAGTGTCTACACACAGAGAGGTTAGTTCCCAAATGGAGAGGGAGGGAAGGAAGAATGAGTAAGGCAGCCGGCAGGAGCATTCTCCTGAATAAAGGAGGCCAGGGGTGCCAGGAAGCTACAGCCCCTCTCACTTGAGCCAGCAGCATCAGGCCTTTGCAGCCACCTCATTAAGAAGACTCCATTCTACATAAGTGAGTGTTTCCCAGAAATATGGATTATTTCTGTCCCCTTAAAATTCATAATGATTGCCCAGAAAGCCCCAGGTTTACTGTAATGTCTATTTAAAATTCCAGATAGGTCCAATCCCCACTATTTCCACTAAGAGAAATAAAATAGTAACACTAAATTACACTGGTTCTTTCTTAGATGATGTACCCAGTGGAGAGAAGGTATAATATTGGATTGAATGCACAATCTCTCAGGAGCATTACTAAAATACCTAATAGTCTCTTAAAAATTGTAATATATCTCTTTCTCTTAAAACTGAAGTTCAGGAAAACCAGTTCAATGATTGGAGTTTGTTCTTTTTTTTCTTTTTGAAATATTAAAACTAAAAGAGTTTAATAGGGAATGTGAGCTGAGGTTGGCTTTGATTCCTGAACTACTGTTTCTTTAAGGCCATAAGGCTACTTTTATTTCAGAGTTATCTTATGTTTCATAGGAAGGAAGAAAATGGATATTTATTGACTGCCTACTATGTGCTAGGCATCGCACTATTTCATTTCATCCAGAGTTTAGTTCATTCCAAACTCAGAGGAAAAAAATAAGAAAACAGTAAAGCAATTTTTTTATTAGAAAGGAATAATGTCAGTACCATTTTGTTCCCTGAATACAAATTCTGGACCTATACATTCCAATATATTTTCACACATATTCTGTGGCATCTAAGTATTCATGTTCCCCTTGGTTATTTTTGTCAACAAGAATTTCTTACTGTAATGATTTTTTTATTCTTCATTTCCTGACGGTTTCTTTTTTTAATAGACTAGAATACTTAACCATATTATATTGATAGGGCAGATTGTGTCATATTTTCTCCTTTTTACTTAAAGACAATGTAAAAGCATTGCAGAAGATTTGGCAAAATGATGCAGGGGGGAGCATCTAAAAATCTTACAATCTTATGATAATAATGCTTTCCAATTCTGTGTACTGCCTTCCACTCTTTGCTCATAGTTACACGTTTTTACATAGTTGCAATAAAAGCATATGTGCAATTAGGGGGTTTTACTCACCTTCTAAATATCTTACTATGTAGATGTCAAAGTCTCAGTATTATAATTCTTAGTGCCAGAGATATTCAATCAAGTGGCCATACCATAATTTCTTTGTGTGCCTCTACAATTAAATAGCTATATTTTTCCTATTTTTCAACATTATGCAACTTGTATAAAAAATATCTTTACCTGTAGAGCATTTACCTTCTTTTTGGATTGTTTCCTTAAGACAATATCCTATGAGATATGAGCACTTTTATGGCGATTGACCTTTCTTGTCAAATTGCTTTCTAAAAGTACTGTAATCAAATGATGACCTTTCCACATCAAATGTGTTCCAGAACTACCACATTCTCCTCAGCACTCGTTCATTACTTGATTATTTCAATCCTAGTGCTTTGGGGCTCATTTAGTAGATAAAACATCATATCATTTAGTTTCCTAAGGTATCTCTATTCGACTTTTTTTTAACTTAAAGGCTTTATTTTTTTAGAGCAGTTGTATGTTCACAACAAAATGAAGGGAACATTTTTCCATGTACCCTCTGCCCCCACACATGCATAGCCTCCCCCATTTTCAACATCCCCCATAGATTGGTATATTTGTTACAGTTAATAAACCTACATTGAGACATCATTATCACCCAGAGTCCATCGTTTACATTAGGGTCCTCTCTTGGTGTTGTACATTCTAAGGGTTTGGACAAATGTATAATGACATCTATCCACCATTAGAGTATCATACAGAGTAGTTTCATTGCCCTAAAAGTCTTCTGTGCTCAGTCTATTCATCCACCACCCTTCTCAATCCCTGACAACCACTGATCTTCTTACTGTCTCCATAGCTTTGCCTTTTCCAGAATGTCATATGGTTGCAATCATACTGTATGTAGTCTGTTCAGGTTGGCTTCTTTCACTTACTAATATGCATTTAAGATTCCTACGTGTCTTTTCATGGCTTGATAGCTCGTTTTTAGCACTGAGTAATATCCCATTGCCTGGATGCACCACAGTTTGTTTACCCATTCACCTACTGAAGGACATCTTGGTTGCTTCCAAGTTTTGGCAATTATGAATGAGGCTACTATAAACATCAGTGTGCAGGTTTTTGTGTAGACATTTTATTTGATTTTTATCTGCATATCTTCAATTGCAATCAAGGTTAAACATTTCATCTTATGTGTATTAACTAAAGTAATTAATTTTTGTGTCAACTTTCTGTCTTTTTCCCAACTTCTATTGATATCTTCATGTTTTGTATTTTGGCCAATTTCCACTTTTTTGTTTTAAAGTTAATATCCCTGAAAACTATTACCTGAAACATTCTCCTCGGTATGTGGCTTGCTGTTTAATTTTGTCAAAATGATGCTCTTGATGCTTATATGGTTGAATCTATGTTTTCTTTTGTGCTTTCTCCTAATGCTTTAAAGTTTTTAAAGTTGTCTCCAGATACCTAAAAATATTCAACTTTATGTCTTAACTTGTTAATATATTTATAATTTATTTTGGTGAATTCTGTGAAATTCTTCTAAGTTATACTTTTTCTGAATTGCCAGCCACTTATCTGAACTGCAATATTTTGAATGCTTCCTTTTTGTTATCTGCCATCTTACCTATTTCTGGATTTTCCATTCTATTCCATTGATCAGTATCTGATCTTCCTCTACTACCACATTCTTTACGTTACTGTTGCTTATTAATAGGCATTTTTATTGTGTTTGTAATAGGGTCTGTATTAGTCAGCTTGGGCCGCTATGACAAAATGCGACAGACTGGGTGGTTTAAACAACAGACACTTATTTCTCTTGGTTCTGGAGGCTGGGAGGGCTACGATTAAACTCAGTTCCCAATGAGGTTCTCTTCCTGACTTGCAGATGGCTGACATCTTGCTGTGTCCTCACATGGCTGAGAGAGTCTGAGCTCTCTAGTGTCTTTTCTTATAAGGACACTAATCCTATCAGATCAAAGCCTCACCCTTGTGAACTCATTTAACTTTAATTCCTTCCTTATTCTAAATACAGTCATATTGGGGGTTAACGAACAGCAACACATGAATTTGTGTGGGACACAATTCATCCATAGCAGGATCACATTTCCCAATAAGCATCCAATCTAATTATGTTCCTGACCCTATAATTCCTGACCCTATAATTCCCCTGCATATTGTAGCAGCCAGCCAAAACCCCAACAGTTACGTCTGATCCTCATCCTAGATCCTCATCCTTAGACCCCATGTTACTGCTCTAACTGCTTGCACTATACCACAGCTCCCATGATTTGATTTTGAATCTCTGCAGCCCTGCATGGTTCTACCTCTCTAATCCATTCTTCTTTAGGCCCCCTTTGGCCTCAAGTGGAAATCTTCAGTGAATTGTCATCAGGTCAGCCCCCAGCTCCCTACGTATGTAGAGTTTCTTCTCAAAGGATGAGGCACATAATTTGTTTCACAATTCACTTTCCAACTGCACATTGACTCATAATACAGGGCTCTGTGACACTACCTCTACTAACTGTGGTTTAGGTCAATATAACAGGCTTGTATTTCAGGCTTCTTAAGCTAGAACTTTAGGATAGGACTTCCTGTGTGTAATGAGTTGTTAAAATCAATACTATTTGCATGTAATATTCTTTTGCCACAAGTCTCCAATATTGTTCTCTTACTCTAGATGTTGTTCTCACTGTTATGCTTCTATCTGGTTAGGCAGGCATGGGTGGCCTGCTAACTGAACATGTCATCATGGTGACAAAGACCTTTTCCTTAAGCTTCAGACTCTTCCTTAAAACACTAGGGAAAAGCTGAATCCTAATTTAGAATGAAGGGCTTCGTTCAAAAATTCATTCACTCCCAGAAAATGTAATTTGGTCTTTTGTTTTCCATTATAAGGAATCTCTTAAAATAAAATAGTAGTTGGGACTCTAAATATTTGGCCAGGGACTGTCTTTGTCCTCAGCACTTAATGCAGTACCTGGTACATAATAGATGCTCAATAAATATTTATGGAATGCAAGGAAGAAGAGGTAAATTTAAACCTGGAAGCTGAGATCAGCTTTTAATTTTATATTCTGGGGTAATTTGTTGGCTTCATGAATGTATGACTCCTTCAACTTCGGTACGCCAAGATGCTGCTCACAGGGACAAAATTCTGAGTCCCAGGATTGTTCCTCCAGTGATTTGGCCAGAAGTGTGCTTCACAGCAGATGGGTATACTAGAGCTCTCTGCCTCAAACCTATAAGAAGGTGGGAGGATTTTATTCATTCTTCCATTCTACAGGTATTTAATGTGGTTCCAAAGATGAGAAGAAGCAATGTGCTGGCATAAGACAAGAACAGAGACTGTAGGTGTTCAAAGAAAACTAACACTGAAATTGATGTTGAACCTGCATTTTTAAAGGTAGAATGACCTTAGAAATCATGAAACCAGTGGTGATTGGTGATAAGAAATTCACTCTTGTCTTCTAACCCCCAAAATTGGATCTTAAAAAAGTCATAGGATTAGTATTTCCACCACTTTTTTTCACCAATTTTCTTTAAAAACAGCATCGTATCATTCTCATACATCACGTAGAAATTGTAATTTATGGAGTGGGGATTCAGGAGCGAATTTAATGTCAATTCTCATCAAATTCCTACTGTGCCAACTTTCTATTTTACAAATATCTCTTATCTGGAACAGCATCATTCAACCTCACTGCTTCCCATTTTAAAATTAATAATTTGCTCTGTGTCTGTATTTTGTAATTTCTCTTGTCCTCTGTTACTAAGTCTGTGGTTTGAGGGACAGTCTACTTGAAAGGTATTAAGAAAAAAAGTTTTATGGCCAGAGCAGCACACTCTTGGTAGCAAAGCAACTTGTGCCTCTTACCCAACAGACTGTAGAACATTCTCAGCATTTTTTTCGGGACTCTTAAGAATGTGGTCCTAAGGACTTGTCAGGGTCCTTACTCTAAGAGCATAGGGAGCCCTGAAAATGAAGAGACAAACAGAAATTCATGGGTATGAAACATGCACCCAGAGATGTGAAGATGCTGCAGTCTAATCTTGAGGATTCCAAGGTACCAAATAGAGGAAGTGCACTAGCACAGCACTTCTCAAACTTTAATGTGCACATGACTCACCTGGGAATCATGTTAAATGTAGATTCTAATTCAGTAGATCTGGAGGGAGGCCTGAGATTCTGCATTTCTAACCTGCTCCCAGGTGATGCTCGTGCTGATGATCCATGGACCACACCCGAGGAGAAGAGTCTTAGTAAATACAACACTTAATAAAGGCTCTTTTATGACATATATTTACATCCTTTTTTTCCAAGAAAAAAAATTGTTACCATTTATAAAGCTATGGGCAATAAAACAAGATTTTAAAAAATAAAACAAAGGAAGAAATTGAGGTTAAGGGGGGAAAAGTAGGAAAGGAAAAGAGCATAAGTCTGGAGGATCAGTTGCCATAGGAAATGCAAATCATTGTGCCCTGAACAATTGCTAGAGGAGGGAAAGTATTTCTGTGCTTTTTAATTACCAGAACAAACTGAAAAACGATCTGTTACAAGTCTTACAGTGTTTGTGAGATAAAACCTTCCCAGTGCTCAGCAGAAGCAAGTAGCACTGAGCACCAGGGGCATCATTTCCTGTGGATAACCATGCAAGAGGCTCAAGGTGAAGCAGTAAGCAATATTCTTCAACATGTTCTGAGAGGAAATAGAATGCTAAACTCTTTGTTTTAATAATGTATGCATCTGTATAGGCCAATGGCATAGTGCCAGAGTGTAGGTTTATGACTCTCTGATGCTCTGGCTTGTATCAAGGATAAGATTTAGGATCTCTAGGCTGAAAGGACTGCATGTCCTTCAGTATGGATTATTTATACAGATGTAAATTTTATATATGTATGCAGGTCAGGAAAAATTCTGTAACAAGATGCATAACAAGATATGGAATGATTTTGTTCAAAACTGAGGACAAGTCCGCCACTAAGCACAGCTCCTCAAGATTTGCTAAGATGTAGACCAACTGGTCCTTCAATTATCCACCCTATCACCAATCTCCAGAATATATATGAGAAGGCTAGATAGTTGCTAGTGTGATCTTTGAAAGGAATTTACAGAGAAGAGAGACGTGGCATTTTCCCCTCCTCCTGTGGGGAAGGATAGGGGTTTTCTTTTGCCCAGTCAATTCTGGAGTCTCAAGAGAAGTATTTGTTGAGGGACTGCTTCTTAAAAACATGCCTAATGCTGTTTCTCAAATTTTTTAGGCAGTGAGGTGCTAGTAAATGTTTAACAACCTGCTCTCCAGAAAGGGAGTGAGGGTGGGGGAAGCCCTGATTTGTAGCACTTGCTGATTTCTGTGGTGTAAATATTTCCATCATGGCCAATTTCAAGGTACAAACCTGAAATCACTGATGTGACATCACAACTGAAGTTGTGAGGAGATGTGTACAATCATCTTGCAGCTCGAATCACCACTGATTTTGGTAAATTCCATGTTCTTACAATAATGGGCTCCAACCCATGCCTTTTTGTAGACTCCTTCAACATTAGCTCTGGGCTTGATCATGTGACTTGTTTTCAGTCATGGGAAATCAGCAAGCATGACACAAGCAGAGGTTTAGAAAGTACTTGTGCTGTGTTTGGAGTTTTCCTTCTTGGAATGCTTCACCATGTAAAGAAGGCTGGGATAGTCTGCTGGAGGATGAATGATCACTTGCCGACATGTGGCCCAGCCAACTCCCAACACCAACTGCCAGACATGTGAGTAAGGTCATCTTAGACCATCCAGCCCAGTCAAGCCACTGGATGACTGCAGCTGTATGCATTACCACAGGCCACAACAGCAGAAAAACCACCCATTGGAGCCCATCCCAAATTGCTCACCCACATAATTTTGAGCAAATAAAGTGTTTTTATTTAATTGAGGTAACATTGTTTTATAACTTTATATAGGTTTCATGTGTACATTATATTTCAACTTCTGTATACGCTGCAGCATCTCACCACCAAAAGTTTAGTTTCTATCTATGAAAGTGGTAGTTGTTTTAATCTACTAAGTTTGCATGCAATAATAGATAACTGATACACAATACATGCCTCCCCTGGAGACTGGGATGCACATGAGTAATTATGCTGGTAGAGTAGCTCATGATGGCATGGCATGGAGAGAAGGGTCAGCACTGGATCAAGCCACACTACCATCTTATAGTGATCAAGGTCAAGTTCTTATCATAAAGGGGATCTTTGAAAGGACCCTACCCAAAAAGACTCCTGCTGGGGTGAAAGTGTCCCATAAGAATAGAGATTGTGGGGTGTTCTCTGGAAGCAGGAGATGAGGGCGTATTATAAGAGAAGTCTGTCAGAAAGCTTATTGCCCATATCTGAAGGAAGGTACAGTGAAGTAGCTTCCAGCAATGCACCTCATCAAAGACTTAGGGTTTGGATGCCTACCAAGATAAGAGGGCATTCAATAGTCAAGAGAAACACGAACAACAATAACTCCAAGCTCTCTTTTCTCCATTCCTTCCTTAGAGGAGCCACTGGTCAGTAGAACAAAGAATAAAGTAGAATAAAGCTGTTTCCTGTTTGTATTGTAACCAAATCCAGCCAATTCTATAATTGCAAAACTTACGTTTGCATCTAAAGAACTTTTAAATAATATTTAATGCATAATGAATGGCTTATGAACACCCAATAAAAAATAATGCTGTCTCATTCATTCATGCATTCATTCATTCAGTATGGATTGATGGTTACTTACAGCCAGGCAAGTTGTAAGATCTAAAAATTCAGCAATGAACAATATAGAGTTCTTACCTTCATAGAGCTTACATTTTAGTGTTGGGGACAGATAAAATAGATAAATACATAATCAAGTATCAGTGAGAAGTTCTCAGATGAAAATAAACATTTATTTTCTGATATCATTCCAGTGGGTGAAAGAGTATCACCTAATTACTCTGGGTAAGGGTGATAGTCCAGGTTTTCCATTGAACTTCCATAGATCCCTGGGTGGCTCCTTGTTACTCCTTAGTGAGGGCAGGAAGCCAAAATTGCAGATGAGGAGAAGACAGCAGGGGAGCAATGGAAGGCAGAGATGTTACCTTTCATCAGGTCCTAACACTTCCCAAGCAACCAGGGAAGTTCTCAATATGTAGTTACTTAAGACAACTTAAATATTCAACACAAAGAAGGTGGATAATTAATGGTGACATTCATAAAATGGAATACTATCCACCAATGGCCACAAATGTATGATAGCTATATGCATCAATATGGATGCATCTCAAGAAAGTAATGTGACTAATAAAAAGCAAGTCACAGAAAAAAAACATATACTGTGTTTCTAATCATATAAAGCTTGAAAACAAGCAAAACTAAGCAAAATATTTTTTTAGGGATACCTAATTGGTGTAAATGAAAAACTATAAAGAACAACAAGGGAATGATTAACAAAATTGAAGACAATAGTTGATTCTGGAAGAAGGAATGGGGTATGACTGGGGAGAGGTATACAGAAACCTTCAAAAGTATAAGTAATGTTCCAGTTCAGCAATTCTCAAACTTTAATCTCGGTCAGAACCACGTGGGGAATTTGGTAAAAAAAACAAAACAAAACCAAAAAAACCCTGAGTTCTATCCTATTTCCAGGGGCTTGGGCCTCTCTGTTCTCTATTAGATCTCCAGAGAATTCTGATAGACACCAAGGTTTAAGAACCAAGGTTAACTGTTAAGATAGGTACTGTGTAAACACAAGTTTATTTTGTAATTATCTTTTAAGTATATACGTACATTACATATACTCCTTTACATGTATAACACATTCCATTAAAAATTTTATGTAGTTCCTTTAATGGTCTTGTCTATACTTCCCAAGCATGAAAACTTCCAGCAGCCCAAGCCTCTTGACCATGACTGAACAGACCTCAATATACTTTATGTGATAGTCTCCATTCAGAAATCAGATTGTCCAGTCTAGTCTGAGTCAAAACTCCAAACTTGATTTAGCATTAAACTGTATTTCTCTCCCAGTTTAAGCCTTCTTCTGACAAGAAGTCTGCAGTAGAAAAGGTGAGGTGTGGTTGATATGGTTGACTTCTTTTTTTCCCCTTAAATCCCCCTCCACTAACTGCTAGAGTCAAATCCACTGCAGTCATCACTACTATTATGATACGTCTACCTTTTTACACTTTAGCTCTCTCTACAGCCCATTCTCCACACAGCAGCCTCAATAATATTTGTTTTAATTTTTTTAATTTAAACTAATTTTCAGCTTATAGAAAAGTTGCAGAAATAGTACAAGAGTATTCCCTTATATGCCTCATTCAAGTTTCCCTAATATTAGTATCTTATATAACCATAGTACACTTATTAAACCCAGGAAATTCACTCTAGTACAATACTATTAACTAAATTACATGCTTTATTCTAACTTCAGTAGTTTCCCCACTGTTTTTTTCTCTTCCAGGATCACATTGCATTTAGTCATAGTTTCTGCTCCATCTCCTCCATCTATAAAAGTTCTTTCACTTTTTCCTTAACTTTCATGACCTTGACACTTTTGAAGAGTGTTAATCAGTTATTTTGTCAAATGTCTCCTGATTTAGATTTTTCTGTTGTTTTTAAATGATTGGAATGAGGTATTTTGGTATGCCTTTATTTTAAAACTTTCAAAACTCTCCAGTACACTAAGAATAAAATCAAACACGTACCCAATTTGGCATCATCTGACCCTTAAATTTGTTTTTGATTCACCTTAAGTCACTCTGGTCTGGCCACAGTGGTTATTGTAGTTTGAATTCCTCAGGAAGCAGACTCTGAGATGAAGTTTAGTGTGAAAGATGTTTATTACAGAGCACCCTTGAGACCAACCCCTATGAAAGGAAAGGAAGAAAGGGGAGTGGGCATGTGGAGAAATTGAGCTGCATGTGACAGACTAGACTGATCCTACATGGAGCCCTGGGGTTAGAAATGGTATTTCGGGGTTGTACCCTTTTGAAATGAGATGGCCAAGACTTATACTCCCTACATGCATTGATAACTGGATGTAGCCCATCTTGGAAAAGACGTGACCTTAGTGGCATGGCACCTGAAGGCACTGACACTGAAAGTTGTTTGCCCTTAGCACTCCCAGCAGCTAGGAGAATAAGTACTTCAATGAAGGGAGATCTAGGTAGCACATGACAGTGTTCCACCACACTGTCTTCCAGTTTAAGGTCTTTTTTCCCTTCAGAAATTTTTATGCACTCATCCTTCCAGCTGTTGTGCTTCCCATTGGCTATTTGCATAGATGATTCATCCCCATCCTTCAGAAATCAACTAAAACATCAGTGCCTGAGTGAGGCCTTCCTGGCTTCCTTTTTCCTACATCATGATTTACGATTACATGTCTGTTTACTAATTTACTATCTCCCAATGAGACTGAGAGCTCCATAAAGGCAGGAAGCACATAAATTTGATTCACCTCTGTTTACTACCACTTAACATGGGGCACAGTCCATAGCAAGTCCTCAATAAATTGTTTAAAAATGAATGAATAACAAGATGAATGGATGAAATAAAATATAATAAATCTGGGTTTTTTTGGACAGAACTTCAGAGTATGGTAAATCATCACAGAAAACCAGGAAATGATCTAGGGTGTGTGGTGTGGTACAATCTCCTTAAGTTAAGGAGCTCAGGGAGTGGAAAACATAGTGAGAGACTCAGAAGTCAAGGAAAGTCAAACCTGTTGTTGAAGAGGTGTTTTAGTCTGCTCAGGCTGTCATGATAAAATACCATGGATTGAGTAGCTCAAACAACAGAAATTTATTTTCTCACAGTTCTGGAGGCTGTAAATCCAAGATCAAGGTGTCAGCATGCTCAGGTTCTGGTAAGGGCCTTCTAAGTGGCTTGTAGATGGCTGTCTTCTTGCTTGGCTTGCTGGCTTGTCCTCACATGGCAGAGAAAGAAAGAGAACAAACTCTCTGGTGTCTCTGCTTATAAGGGCACTAATCCCATCATGAGGGTCCCACCCTCATGACCCTACCTAATCCTAATTACCTCCCAGTGGCCCTATCTCCAAATACTATCACACTGAGGGGAGAGCCTCAACATATGAATTTTGGGGGACACAATTCAGCCCATAGGAAGATGCAATGCATTTTGTATTGTTTGTTTAAAAGACTATTAACTTACCTACTTTTGCATTGTTTGTCTAAAAGACTCAACACATTAGTTTATTATCCATTTCTAAAGCATATAATTCATGCTCAAGGAACAATATTACCACATATTAAGTTTGAAATACTAAAGATATACTTCTTAGGACAACACATGCTGTTGGTAATTGAATATGAGCATTATACTAACCTTTGAGATTAGCAATTTTTAAAAGTTCATGTGGGACTTTCCTAGTGGTGCAGTGGTTAAGAATCTGCCTGCCAATGGAGGGTACACGGGTTGGAACCCTGATCCAGGAAGATCCCACATGCCACAGAACAACTGAGCCCGTACACCACAACTACTGAGCCTGCACTCTAGACCCCAAGAGCCACAACTACTGAAGCCCATGCACTTAGAGCCTGTGCTCTGCAACAGGAGAAGCCACCCCAATGAGAAGCCCACACACTGCAACGAAGAGTAGCCCCCACTCGCCACAACTAGAGAAAGCCCGTGTGCAGCAATGGTAACCCAACCCAGAGAAAAATTAATTAATTAATTAATTAAAAAGTTCATGTGCAATAGAATTTCCAGAGGATCTGGTTAAAATGTAGATTCCTGTGCTCCATAGCTGGTACTTCTGCCACTTCTGCCATAGCTGGTACTTCTGCCATTTTATTTTATTCTTTTTAAACATCTTTATTGGAGCATAATTGCTTTACAATGGTGTGTTAGTTTCTGCTTTACAACAAAGTGAATCAGTTATACATATACATATGTTCCCATATCTTCCCTCTTGCGTCTCCCTCCCTCCCACCCTCCCTATTCCACCCCTCTAGGTGATCACAAACCACCTAGCTGATCTCCCTGTGCCATGCGGCTGCTTCCCACTAGCTATCCACCTTACGTTTGGTAGTGTATATATGTCCATGCCACTCTCTCACTTCGTCACAGCTTACCATTCCCCCTCCCCTTATCCTCAAGTCCATGCTCTAGTAAGTCTGTGTTTTATTCCCATCCTACCCCTAGGCTCTTCATGACATTTTTTTCCCTTAGATTCCATATATATGTGTTAGCATACGTTAGCATTTGTTTTTCTCCTTCTGACTTACTTCACTCTGTATGACAGTCTCCAGGTCCATCCACCTCACTACAAATAACTCAATTTCATTTCTTTTTATGGCTGAGTAATATTCCATTGTATATATGTGCCACATCTTCTTTATCCATTCATCTGTTGATGGACACCTAGGTTGCTTCCATGTCCTGGCTATTGTAAATAGAGCTGCAATGAACATTTTGGTACATGACTCTTTTTGAATTATGGTTTTCTCAGGGTATATGCCCAGTAGTGGGATTGCGGGGTCGTATGGTAGTCCTATTTGTAGTTTTTTAAGGAACCTCCGTACTGTTCTCCATACTGGCTGTATCAGTTTACATTCCCACCAACAGTGCAAGAGTGTTTCCTTTTCTCCACACCATCTCCAGCATTTATTGTTTCTAGATTTTTTGATGATGGCCATTCTGACCGGTGTGAGATGATATCTCATTGTAGTTTTGACTTGCATTTCTCTAATGATTAATGATGTTGAGCATTCCTTCATGAGTTTGTTGGCAATCTGTATCTGCCATTTTATTTTATTTTATTGGTTTTTGTAATTTATTTACTTATCTATCTATTTATTTATTTATTTTTGGCTGTGTTGGGTCTTTGTTGCTGCACATGAACTTCCTCTAGTTGCTGTGAGCAGGGCTTACTCTTCCTTGTGGTGCGCAGGCTTCTCATTGCAGTGGCTACTCTTGTTGCAGGGCACAGGATCTAGGCACACAGCCTTCAGTAGTTGTGGCACATGGGCTCAATAGTTGTGGCTCGTGGGGTCTAGAGCACAGGCTCAGTTATTGTGGCGCATGGGCTCAGTAGTTGTGGCTCACAGGCTTCGTTGCTCCGCGGCATGTGGGATCTTTCCGGACCAGGGCTTGAACCTGTGTCCCCTGCATTGGCAGGTGGATTCTTAACCACTGTGCCACCAGGGAAGTCCCACTTCTACCATTTTAAACAGAGCTCCAGGTGATTCTACTACAGATGAGTGAGGATTACATTTTGAGGAATATCTGACTGGTTACATCAGAAATAACTTGGTCCTTCAAAATGAGTTCAACATTCTGCTGCCTCCTTCCTTGGCATGACTGCAAGGGCATTGGTAGCATTTACAGATGATTTGGTGGTCTTTATGACTGTGCAAGGTTGTTAAGCAACAGAGAAAAGGGAAAGATATTCCTGATAGGCAACAGACAACAGCTCCCACTGCAAAAACATCTGCACACAGAGAGAGACAGAGACAGACAGAGACAGAGAAAGAAAGAGAGAATGATGCACCAGAACTTGACTGGGGTTGGGGGAGAGTTGGTAGGCAGCTCTGGGAGAGCCAGGAGATGGGTGCAGCCTAACACAGCACTGTCACTGAGTGAATAAGCATAATGACTTGAAATTTTTAAATCTTTTAAAATTAGTACTTTGGGAGCAGCTTTAAGTTCACAGCAAAACTGAAGTGAAGGTACGGATATTTCTCATATACCCTCTGCCCCCTCCACACATGAATAGCCTCCCCCATTATCAACATCTCCCACCAGAGTGGTACATTTTTTACCACTGATGAACCTACATTGACACATCATAATCACCCAAAGCACACTGCTTTCATTATGTTTCACTCGTGGTGTTATACATTCTATGAGTTTGGACAAATCTATAATGACATCTATCCATCATTATGGTATCATGCAGAGTATTTTCACTGCCCTAGAAATGCTCTGTGCTTCTCCTAATCATTCCTCTCCCACCCCAAAGCCTGGCAACCACTGATCTTCTGTCTCCATAGTTTTTCCATTTCCAGAATGTCATACAGTTGGAATCATACAGTATGTAACCTTTCAGATTGGCTTATTTCACTTAGTAACATGCAGTTAAGTTTCCTCCATGTGTTTTAATGGCTTGAAAGCTCATTTCTTTTTAGTGCTGAATAATGTTCCATTGTCTGGATGTATCACAATTTATTTATCCATTCACCTACAAAAAGACATCTTGGTTGTATTGAATCTATAGATCAAGTTGGGAAGAACTGACATCTTGACAACATTGAGTTTTCCTATCCATGAATATTTTCCTCTGAATATCCATGAACTTTCCCTCTGTTACTCAAGTACCTCCATTTATTTAGTTCTTCTTATTGTTCATCAGAGATTTGTAGTCTTCCTCATATAGATCCTGTACATATTTTGTTAAATTTATCCCTAAGTATTTCATTTTTGAATGTACCAATGTAAATGGTATTGTGTTTTTAATTTCAAATTTCACTTGTTCATTGCTGGCATACAAGAAAGTGACTGGCTTTTGTAGATTAACCTTGTATCCTACAAGCTGGCTATAATCGCTCATTCTAAAAGTTTTTTTGTTGATTCTTTAGGATTTTCTACTTTTAGACAATCATGTCATTTGTGAACAAAGACAGTTTTATTTTTCCTTCCCAATCTGTATACCTTTCATTTCTCTTTCGTGTCTTATTGCATTAAGTAGAACTTCCAATATGATGTTGAAAAGGAGTGGTAAGGGGGGACATCCTTGCCTTGTACCTGATCTTAGTGGGAAAGCTAGTTTCTCACCATTAAGTACAATGTTAGCTTTATTCTTTATTAGTTTGAGGAACTTACCTTCTATTCATAGTTTACTGAGAATTTTTATCATGAATGGATGTTGGACTTTGTCAAATGCTTTTCCTGCATCTATTCATAAGATCATTTGATTTTTCTTTTTTAATCTGTTGATGTGATAGATTACATCAACTGATTTTTGAATGTTGAACCAGTCTTGCATACTTGGCATAAATCCCACCTTGTCATGGGGAATAATTCTTTTTATACATGGTTGGATTTGATTTGCTAATATTTATTGAGGATTTTTGCATCTATGTTCATAAGAGATATTGGTCTACAGTTTTCTTTTCTTGTAATTTTTTTCTGGTTTTGGTATTAGGACAATGGTAACATCATAAAATGAGTTAGGAAATAACATTTTCCTTTTATTTTCTGAAAGAGGTTGTAGAGGATTGGCATAATTTCTTCCTTAAATGTTTGTTAAAATTCACCAATGAATCCATCTAGGCCTGGTACTTTCTGATTTGGAAGGTTATTAATTATTGATTAAATTTCTTTAATAAGCCTATCGAGATTATTTATTTCTTCTTGTGTGAGTTTTGGTAAATTGTGTCTTTCAGGGACTTGGTCCATTTCATCAAGGTTATCAAATTTGTGGGCATAGACTCATTCATACTATTCTTTTATCAAGCTTTCAATGTCCATAGGATCTGGAATAATGTCCCATCTTTCATTTCTGATATTAGTAATTTGTGTCTTCTTTTTTTCTTAGCCTGGCTAGAGGCTTATCAATTTTATTTATCATTTCAAAGAACCAACTTCTGATTTCCTTGATTTTTAATTGATTTCTTCTTTTCATTTTCATTGATTTGTGTGCTAATTCTTATTATTTCATTTCTTCTGCTTACTTTGAAATTAATTTTCTGTTTTTTCTATTTTCCTAATGTAGAAACTTAGATTATTGATTTTAGACTTTTATTCTTTTCTAATAAATGCATTCAATTCATTTATAAGAAAAGATGCACTGCTTTTGCCACACCCCACAAATTTTGAAAAGTTGTGTTTTCATTTAGTTCAAAATATTTTTTGATTTCTCTTGAGATTTCTTTGAGCCATGTGTGATTTAGAAGTATGTTTTTAATCTCCACATATTTGGGGATAATAGCTTTTTAAAAAATAAATTAATGAGGGAAGACAGTTAAATAAAGACTTTTTTGGAATCTGGTGTAGCCCAGCCCAGCACAATCGAGGCTCTCAAAATAAATGGGAGCATAAGAATATTATTTTTATCTCCCTGCTGGACTTGTATGTTTAATAGGACTCACTTCTTTCCATACCAAAGAGCATTAATGGAATGCATGACAAGATTAGCTAACATGAATTAAATGGAATTTAATTATCATAAATTTAAAAGAACCACCACAGCTGCTATGAGCAATGTGGAAAACTGGAAAAAGTGAAATCCAGTTTGGTTTCCATTATGATTAACAATATAGAAAAGGTTTTATTTCCTATTATTATTATCACTCAAGTGTTGCTACACATATTTTTAAATCCACTCTAATCTGGTAACAGAACTGAACATGGAAAGTTAAATTACTTATTTTCTTGCTTTATCCAATTTATGGACTGAAAAGTAACATTCATTTAATTAGGGGTTAATATAGTGAAGAAATAGCATGAATCATTATAAAAATGGAAGAGAAAGATTAAAAAATTAAACCAACCACTTTGTATTGATCATCTATTTTTAATCTCATTATTTTTCTGATTTATATATTTTATTAGAAGTGATATTAAATATATTAATGAAAAATTCTTCTCTGACAAGGAACATATTGCAAAGTTCTCTTTCACAAATCATTTTAATTATCAAGAACATTAATATGATTTTTAAAATCTAGAATTGTATTGATATATAAAACCGAACTCAAACATCAAAACCACCCTTACTCTTAGCAAAAAATTAGGTGTATTGACATTAACCTACAAATATTCTTTTTTTAACAGATTTATTAGAATATAATTGATTTACAATGGTGTGTTAGTTTCTGCTTTATAACAAAGTGAATCAGTTATACATATACATGTATCCCCATATCTCTTACCTCTTGCATCTCCCTCCCTCAACCCTCCCTATCCCACCCTTCCAGCTGGTCACAAAGCACCAAGCTGATCACCCTGTGCTATGCAACTGCTTCACACTAGCTAGCTATTTTACATTTGGTAGTGTATATATGTCCATATATACACTACCACTCTCTCATTTTGTCCCAGCTTATCCTTCCCCCTCCCCGTATCCTCAAGTCTATTCTCTAGTAGGTCTGCATCTTCACTCCCATCTTGTTCCTAGGTTCTTCATGACAATTTTTTTAAAGATTCTATATATATGTGTTAGCATATGGTATTTGTTTTTCCCTTTCTGACTGACTTCACTCTCTTTGATGACTCTAGGTCCATCCACCTCACTACAAATAACTCAGTGTTGTTGCTTTTTATGGCTAATATTCCATTGTATATATGTGCGACATCTTCTTTATCCATTCATCTGTTGATGGACACTTAGGTTGCTTCCATGTCCTGGCTATCATAAATAGAGCTTCAATGAACATTTTGGTACATGACTCTTTTTGAATTATGGTTTTCTCAGGGTATATGCGCAGTAGTGGGTTTGCTGGGTCGTATGGTAGTTCTATTTGTAGTTTTTAAGGAACATCCATACTGCTCTCCATAGTGGCTGTATCAACTTACATTCCTACCAACGGTGCAAGAGTGTTCCCTTTTCTCCACACCCTCTCCAGCATTTATTGTTTGTAGATTTTTTGATGATGGCCATACTGACCCGTGTGAGATGATATCTCATTGTAGTTTTGATTTGCATTTCTCTAAAGATTAATGATGTTGAGCATTCTTTCACGTGTTTGTTGACAATCTGTATATCTTCTTTCGAGAAATGTCTGTTTAGGTCTGCCCATTTTTGGATTGGGTTGTTTGTTTTTTTGTTATTAAGCTGCATGAACTGCTTGTAAATTTTGGAGATTAATCCTTTGTCAGTTGCTTCATTTGCAAATATTTTCTCCCATTCTGAGGGTTGTCTTTTCGTCTTGTTATGGTTTCCTTTGTTGTGCAAAAGCTTTTAAGTTTCATTCAGTCCCATTTGTTTATTTTTGTTTTTATTTCCATTTCTCTAGGAGGTGGGTCAAAACAGATCTCGCTCTGATTTATGTCATAGCCTGTTCTGCCTATGTTTTCCTCTAAGAGTTTGATAGTGTCTGGCCTTACATTTAGGTCTTTAATCCATTTTGAGTTTATTTTTGTGTATGCTGTTAGGGAGTGTTCTAATTTCATACTTTTACATGTACCTGTCCAGTTTTCCTAGCACCACTTAGTGAAGAGTCTGTCTTTACTGCACTGTATATTCTTGCCTCCTTTATCAAAGATAAGGTGACCATAGGTGCGTGGGTTTATCTTGGGCTTTCTATCCTGTTCCATTGATCTATATTTCTGTTATTGTGCCAGTACCATTCTGTCTTGATTACTGTAGCTTTGTAGTATAGTCTGAAGTCAGGGAGCCTGATTCCTCCAGCTCCATTTTTCATTCTCAAGATTACTTTCACTATTCAGGGTCTTTTGTGTTTCCACACAAATTGTGAAATTTTTTGTTCTAGTTCTGTGAAAAATGCCATTGGTAGTTTGATAGGGATTGCATTGAATCTGTAGATTGCTTTGGGTAGTATAGTCCTTTTCACAATGTTGATTCTACCAATCCAAGAACATGGTATATCTCTTCATCTGTTTTTATCATCCTTAATTTCTTTCATCAATGACATAGTTTTCTGCATACAGGTCTTTTTTCTCCTTAGGTAGGTTTATTCCAAGGTATTTACTCTCTTTTTTTTCAGTGGTTAATGGGATTGTTCCCTCTTTTCTCTTTCAGATTTTTCATCATTACTGTATAAGAATGCATGTGCATTGATTTTTGTACCCTGCTACTTTACCAAATTCATTGATTTGCTCTAGTAGTTTTATGCTGGAGTTTTTAGGAATCTCAATGTATAGTATCATTTCATCTGCAAACAGTGACAGCTTTAGTTCTTCTTTTCTGATTTGGATTCCTTTTATTTCTTTTTCTTCTCTGATTGCTGTGGCTAAAACTTCCAAAACTATGTTGAATAATAGTGGTGAGAGTGTACTATCTTGTCTTGTTCCTGATCTTAGTGGAAATGGTTTCAGTGTTTCACCACTGAGTATGATGTTGGCTGTGGGTTTGCCATATATGACCTTTATTATGTTGAGGTAAGTTCCCTCTATGCCTACTTTCTGGAGGGTTTTTCTCATAAAGGGGTGTTGAATTTTGTTGAAAGCTTTTTCTGCATGTATTGAGAAGATCATATGGTTTTTCTCCTTTAGTTTGTTAATATGGTTTATCACATTTATTGATTTGTGTATATTGAAGAATCCTTGCATAACTGGGATGAACCCCACTTGATCATGGTGTATGATGATTTTACTGTGCTTTTGGATTCGGTTTGCTAGTATTTTGTTGAGTATTTTTGCATCTATGTTCATGAATGCTATTGGCCTGTAGTTTTCTTTTTTTGTGACATCCTTGTCTGGTTTTGGTATCAGGGTGATGATGGCCTTGTAGAATGATTTTGGGAGTGCTCCTCCCTCTGCTATATTTTGGAAGAGTTTGAGAAGGATAGGTGGTAGCTCTTCTCTAAATATTTGATAGAATTCGCCCGTGAAGCCATCTGGTCTTGGGCTTTTGTTTGTTGGAAGATTTTTAATCACAGTCCCAATTTCAGTGCTTGTGATTGGGTCGTTTATATTATCTATTTCTTCCTGCTTCAGTCTTGGAAGGTTGCGCTTGTATAAAAATGTGTCCATTTCTTCCAGGTTTTCCATTTTAATGGTATATATTTGCTTGTAGTAATCTCTCATGGTCCTTTGTATTTCTGCACTGTCTGTTGTCCCTTCTTTTTCATTTCTAATTCTATTGATTTGAGACTTCTCCCTTTTTTTCCTGATGAGTCTTGTTAATGGTTTATCAATTTTTTTTATCTTGTCAAAGAACCAGCTTTTAGTTTTGTTGATCTTTGCTATTGTTTCTTTCATTTCTTTTTCATTTATTTCTGATCTGATCTTTATGATTTCTTTCCTTTTGGTAACTTTGAGGTTTTTTTGTTCTTCATTGTCTAATTGCTTTAGGTGTAAGTTAGGTTGTTCATTTGAGATGTTTCTTGTTTCTTGAGGTAGGATTGTAATACTATAAACTTCCCTCTTAGAACCGCTTTTGCTGCATCCCACAGGCTTTGGGTCGTCCTGTTTTCATTGTCATTTGTATCTAGGTATTTTTTTTGATTTCCTCTTTGATTTCATCAGTGATCTCTTAGTTATTAAGTAGTGTATTGTTTAGCCTCCATGTGTTTGTGTTTTTTACAGATTTTTTCCTGTAATTCATATCTAGTCTCATAGCATTGTGGTCAGAAAAGATACTTGATATGATTTCAATTTTCTTAAATTTACGAAGGATTGATTTGTGACCCATGATATGATCTATCCTGGAGAAAGTTCAATGAGCACTTGAGAAGAAAGTGGATTGTGTTGTTTTTGGATGGAATGTCTTATAAATAGCAGTTAAGTCCATCTTGTTTATTGTATCATTTAAAGCTTGTATTTCCATATTTATTTTCATTTTGGATGATCTGTCCATGGGTGAAAGTGGGGTATTAAAGTCCCCTACTATGATTGTGTTACTGTAGATTTCCCCTTTTATGGCTGTTAGCATTTGCTTAATGTATTGTGGCACTTCTATATTGGGTGCATAAATATTTACAATGTTATACCTCTTTCTTGGATTGATCCCTTGATCATTATGTAGTTTCCTTCTTTGTCTCTGTAATAGTGTTTATTTTAAAGTCTATTTTGTCTGATATGAGAATTGCTACTCCAGCTTTCTTTGATTTTCATTTGCATGGAATCTCTTTTTCCATCCCTTCACTTTCAGTCTGTATGTGTCCCTAGGTCTGAAGTGGGTCTCTTGTAGACAGCATATATACGGGTTTGTTTTTGGATCCATTCAGCCAATCTATGTCTTTTGGTTGGATCATTTAATCCATTTACATTTAAGGTATTTATTGATATGTATGTTCCTATTACCAATTTCTTAATTGTATTGGGTTTGTGTGTTTCCTGCTAAGAGAAGTTCCTTTAGGATTTGTTGTAAAGCCGGTTTAGTGGTGCCGAATTCTCTTTGCTTTTGCTTGTCTCTAAAGGTTTCAATTTCTCCATTGAATCTGAATGAGATTCTTGCTGGTTAGAGTAATCTTGGTTGTAGGTTTTTCTCCTTCATCACTTTAAATATGTCTTGCCACTCCCTTCTGACTTGCATAGTTTGTGCTGAAAGATCAACTGTTATCCTTATGGGGATCCCCCATGTTATTTGTTGTTTTTCCCTTGCTGCTTTTAATATGTTTTCTTTGTATTTAATTTTTGATAGTTTGATTAATATGTGTCTTGGCATGTTTCTCCTTGGATATATCCTGTATGGACTCTCTCTGCTCACTGGACTTGATTGAATATTTCCTTTCCCATATTAGGGTAGTTTTCAACTATAATGTCTTCAAATATTTTCTCAGTCCCTTTCTTTTTCTCTTCTTCTTCTGGGACCCCTATAATTCGAATGGTGGTGCATTTAATGTTGTCCCAGTGGTTTCTGAGACTGTCCTCAATTCTTTTCTTTCTTTATTCAGCTCTGCAGTAGTTATTTCCACTATTTTATCTTCCAGGTCACTTAACTGTTCTTCTGCCTCAGTTATTCTGCTATTGGTTCGTTCTAGAGTATTTTAAATTTCATTTATTATCTTTTTCATCATCGTTTGTTTGCTCTTTAGTTCTTCTAGGTTCTTGTTAAAGTTTCTTGTATATTCTCCATTTTATTTCCAAGATTTTGGATCATCTTTACTATCATTACTCTGAATTTTTTTTCAGGTAGACTGCCTATTTCCTCTTCATTTTTTTGGTCTGGTGGGTTTTTATCTTGCTCTTTGATCTGCTGTGTGTTTCTTTGCCTTCTCATTTTGGTTAATGTACTGTGTTTGGGGTCTCCTTTTCGCAGGCTGCAGGTTCATAGTTCCTGTTGTTTTTGGTGTCTGTCCCCAGTGGCTAAGGTTGGTTCAGTGGGTTGGGTAGGCTTTCTGGTGGAGGGGAGTAGTGCCTGTGTTCTGGTGGATGAGGCTCAATCTTTTCTTTCTGGTGGGCAGGCCTGTCTGGTGGTTGTTTTGGGGTGTCTGTGACTTTATTATGATTTTAGGCAGCCTCTCTGTTAATGCTTGGGGTTGTGTTCCTGTCTTGCTAGTTGTTTGGCATAGGGTGTCCAGCACTGTAGGTTGCTTCTCATTGAGTGGAGCTGGGTCTTAGCATTAAGGTGGAGATCTCCGGGAGAGCATTTGCCATTTGATGTTACGTGGACCTGGGAGTTCTCTGGTGGACCAATGTCCTGAACTCGCCTCTCCCACCTCAGAGCACAGACCTGACACCCAGTCAGAACACCAAGACCCTGTCAGCCACACCACTCAGAAGAAAAGGGAGAAAAAGAAAGAAAGAAACAAACAAACAAAGAAACAAAGAAAGAAGAAATAAAGAAACAAAGAAAGAAGGAAAGAGAAAATTATTAAAATAAAAAATAATTATTGAAAATTTTTAAAGAAAATTAAAAAGTAATAAAAAAGAGGAAAAACAAAAAGAAAGAAAGAAGAGAGCAACCAAACCAAAAAACAAATCCACCAATGATCACAAGTGCTAAAAACTATACTAAAAAATAAAAAGGCAGAACCCTAGGACAAATGGCAAAAGTGAAGCTATACAGACAAAATCACACAAAGAAGCATACACATACACACTCAGAAAAAGAGAAAAAGGAAAAATATATATATGTCATTGCTTCCAAAGTCCAGTGCCTCAATTTGGGATGATTCATTGTGTATTCAGATATTCCATAGATGCAGGGTACATCAAGTTGATTGTGGAGATTTAATCCACTGCTCCTGAGGCTGCTGGGAGAAATTTCCCTTTCTCTTCTTTGTTCACACAGCTCCTGGGGTTCAGCTTTGGATTTGGCCCCACCTCTGTCTGTAGGTTGCCTGAGGGCATCTGTTCTTCGCTCAGCAGGATGGGGTTAAAGGAGCAGCTGATTCGGGGGCTCTGGCTCACTCAGGCCGGGGGGAGGGAGGGGTATGGATGCAGGGTGGCCTGTGGGGCAGAGGCCGGCATGACGTTGCACCAGCCTGAGGCATGCCATGTGTTCTCCCAAGGAAGTTGTCCCTGGATCACAGAACCCTGGCAGTGGTGGGATGCATAGGCTCCCAGCAGGGGAGGTGTGGAGAGTGACCTGTACTCATATACAGGCTCCTTGGTGGCAGCAGCAGCAGCCTTAGCATCTCATGCCCGTCTCTGGAGTCCGCACTGATAGCTGTGGCTCACGCCCATCTCTGGAGCTTGTTTAGGTGGTGCTCTGAATGCCCTCTCCTCGCGTACCCTGAGACAGTTGTCTCCTGCCTCTTTGGCAGGTCCAGACATTTTCCAGGACTCCTTCCCAGCTGGCTGTGGTGCACTAGCCCCCTTCAGGCTGTGTTCACACAGCCAACCCCAGTCCTCTCCCTGGGATCTGACCTCCGAAGCCCAAGCCTCAACTCCCAGCCCCCACCTGCCCCGGCGAGTGAGCAGAAAAGCCTCTCAGGCTGGTGAGTACTGGTCATCACCAATCCTCTTTGTGGGAATCTCTCTGCTTTGCCTTCTGCACCCCTGTGGCTGCGCTCTCCTCTGTGGCTGCAAAGCTTCCCCCCTGCCCACCCCCAGTCTCCACCAGTAAAGGGCTTCCTAGTGTGTGGAAACTTTTCCTCCTTCACAGTTCCCTCCCACTGGTGCAGGTCCCATCCCTATTCTTTGTCTCTGTTTTTTCTTTTTTCTTTTGCCCTACCCAGGTACGTGGGGAGTTTCTTGCCTTTGGGGAAGTCTGAGGTCTTCTGCCAGCTTTCAGTAGGTGTTCTGTAGGAGTTGTTCCACATGTAGATGTATTTCTGATGTATTTGTGGGGAGGAAGGTGATCTCCATGTCTTACTCTTCCGCCATCTTGAAGGTCTCTTCCTTACCTGCTAGTGTTGGAGGGTGGCCTGCAGAGGCGAGTGGGCATCTGTCTAATCTCATTTTTTTTTTTTTTTTTTTTTTTTTTTTGCGGTACGCGGGCCTCTCACTGTTGTGGCCTCTCCCGTTGCAGAGCACAGGCTCCGGACGCGCAGGCTCAGCGGCCATGGCTCACAGGCCCAGCCGCTCTGCAGCATGTGGGATCCTCCCAGACCAGGGCATGAACCCGTGCCCCCTGCATCGGCAGGTGGACTCCCAACCACTGCACCACCAGGGAAGCCCTGTCTAATCTCATTTTAATGGAAGGGAAAGTTAGCCTCCCATCCCCTGCCGCCCAGATATGATTTCATTGTAAGTTGAAAGCTAATAAGTAGTTTCTGGGTTTTCTTTTGTGACGAGAGAATATTAAAAAAAAAAAAACTATTGCTTAAAACATCTTTCTCTTGTGTGAGAAACAAATAAAATAGAATCCAATGATTTGACTATGTTTGCAATGATTGTTTGTTAAGCCTGGGACTTTTTAGAAACAAGTATACAATTATTCATCTAATCTAAACTTTACATTTTTCTGTTTTCAGGTCAAACTCCCAAGAGTTTGAGGTCAGATTTTGATGGAACACCCAGATGTCCTCAGCTGTCATGGAGAATACTTACCATATTTGCTTGCATATTTCCCCCATTATATTGACAGATATTAGTTATTAACAAAGAAGAAAGAGGTGGATTAACAAGTTAACCTAGCAACCACTGTAGCCTGGGGCCAAAACCACCCTTGCCATGATCCAGCGTTTTCAGCTTTATTGTATTCTTTCAGAAATAAGCCATTGTTTCACATGTGGCTAGTAAAATAATAAAAATAAGAATAATAATAAGAAGAAAAAGAACTACCGCCTATTTAGCACCTGATACCCAACTACACAAACGCGTGTGCGCACATACACCATTCTGCCTCTTCTCTCTACCATAGTTGTCATCGCCTCCTCACATACCCATCCTCCTCCCTCCTGGTGAAAAAACTGTCAAAGAGGCTTATTGAATCCTGCAGCAGTCTTTGAGATGGATTGGTTTGGTGTGAAATGCACTCACTGGTATGGAAATGTGGCTTTAACAAAGGGTTCTTCAGATTGGACAAAATGTTTGCAGCATTATGTAGAGCATTGTTTGTACTTCAGAAAGAAGGATCAGCAAGGGAAGGAATGGGGCAAAATGATTTCCTTGGAGTTGTGGGGAAATTTTTCTTTGTTCATAATAGCCCTATGAATAGAACAAATGTGGAAATACTGCCAGAACTGAAAAATCCCAGCCCATATTAACTGCCACTATTAGGGAACTTCCAGAGGACAGGGAAGTACTGCTGTTTGCCCCCAGCAAAAATTAGGAGAAAAAACGTTCCCTTACCTGTTGTTAATTGCCAAAACACATGTGTCAAGCCTTCTTTGAGCAAGAGCTGTGTGGGAAGTTTACACACAAGTGGAGAGAAAAAGGAGGCAATGACAGAGTTTTGCTTTCTATTGTCTTTTGAATTTTCTCAAGTATAGCAAATGCTGAACATCCCAGAGGAATAACCTCTTAAGGCTTGGGAAAGATGGATACTAACAAGATGGATACTTTTTCATCTTTGCCAGGTTAAGGCTATCCAAATAGTTCCTTCTATTTCAAATGACCATGGATGCCCGGAGTAGACAGACCCACAGGCAATATGTAACTTTGTGTCACCGTGTCTTGGTAAATCATTTCCGTCAAGTCCTTAGCTGTGTTCCACAGCACTATTGAATTAAGGTGCTAATTTCGGCAATCAATTTAATGATCAGTGCAGCCAAACAGTGGTTTTGTATGTTTTAGCTGAATTGGTTGATTATGTTACTGAATTGATTAAATTAACTGGCCACTTTAAGGCCAGAGGGAAAATGCTGCATACTCACCTAGAAGAAAATGTGGGGGAAAAAATGATCATTTTCCACAGTTGAGGAAAATCATAACTTTTTTATAATGAGAAATCTATACTGTTTGTGTTTCTTCAAAATGATTACTGAACTTTTTTAAACTATCCACTTTTATGCTCAGCACCAAGTAAAGTATAGGTAGTATACAAAACTGGACATACCATTGTAGTTTCTGCCCTCCTGGAGCTTATAGCTTAGATGACATGAAAGAGATTTGAATAAATAATTAGACAAATAAATAAATATGTACAAATGACATGTGTGCTTTATACTTTAAAAAATGAAAAAAGCTATGCAAAGTAGCTTTGATTTTTCCTTTTTTTTTTCTTTCCTCCTTTCCTTTCTTCTTTTCCTCATTCTTTCCTACTTTCGCCCTCCCTCTCTTTCTTTTTTCTTGTTGCGTGATTGGAGAATGTGTAGGTTGAAGGACGCTGGAATCTGTAAATATGAGGTAAACCTAAGAGACTACATGAAAAGTTTCCTCAAGTTAAAAAAAAACATGGGAAGAAGAAAGAATAGCAGGGTATAAGAAAGGGAGTGGAGTAGGGAAGGAAAAACACCAAAGACCTTATGAATTCCACTTAAAATATACAATAATGGAAATTAATGGCTTAGGTTGGTAAGCTTAGGGAAATAAAACCAGAGGAAGGAAAACATCTAAGAAATAATTTTCTTCACTTTTCTATAAGTGAAAAGTTTTGTTTTATCTTGTTTCTAAGATGTTGTCATGAAGTTTTTTTATTGATAGAATTTTGGACGGAGTAATTAATTACTGGCTCAGAGGTATGAAATGTAATGCCCATGGTCACACATAGGGATAGAACTGGGTTGGGCCTCCAGGCCTCCTAATGCCTAAATTGGGGTCCTTTTCACTGTATCACACCAATTCTAAATAAATAAAGCTTTCCAGTACAATGCCTCATTATTCTAATGGACAACTTTGTTTACATATAATCAAATTGTCTACAGTTTGCCTGGAGGTGGTAAACATTTCCCACCTCTTCTGGTTGCTTGTGATCACACTTCTGGCCTCTGTCCAGCCCTTACTAAGATTTACCTTGTGGATGAGATTGGGAGAATTAACCGGGCAAGTGCAACTCTGTTCCTTTCTCCTTCTGGTATCTGCAGAGAGCTGTGAGTTTCCATGGGAGAGACCTATGACAGGCAGGTAATTCTCCTAAATGCCTTGATGCAGTATCAGGAAGTCTAGTCAGCCACCCACCTAAGCTTCATTCTCCAAACAACTTTATCAATAACAACGTTGATTTATCTCATCTTTTGAGTACTACAAGCTCAAATACTAGTAGAAGTCATCAGTAAATCTATCTGTGAATGGGCTTTTCTTTATGAGAAGTTTTAAAATTACTAACTCAATCTCTTTATTTGTTTACCTCCATTCAAATTTTCTATTTCTTCTTGAATCAATGTTGGTAGTTTGCATCTTTATAGGAACTTTTCCATTTCATCTATGCTATCTAATTTGTTGGCATACAGTTGTTCATAGTATTTCCTTAAAATTCTTTTTGATTTCTGTAAGGTTGGTAGTAACGTTCCCTCTTTCATACCACCTTTAGTAATTTGAATCTTCTCTTTTTTTATCTTGATCTAGTTAAAGCCTTGTCCATTTTGTTGATCTTTTAAAAGAGCCAATGTTTAGTCTCATTGATTTTCTCTATTGGTTTTGTATTCTCTATTTCATGAAAGTCTGCTCTGACCTTTATTATTTCCTTCCTTCTGCTTTCTTTGGGTTTAGTTTCTTCTTCTTTCTCCAGTTCCTTTAGGTGAAAGGTTAGGTTAGTTATCTGAGATCTTTCTTTTTAAAAATATAGATGTTTGGAGCTATACATTTCTCTCTAATCACTGCTTTAGCTGCATCCCATAAGTTTTGGTATATTGTATCTTTACTTTCAGTCATGTCAAAGTATTTTCTAATTTCCTTTGTGATTTATTCTTTGATCCATTAGTTATTTAGAAGTGTGTTATTTGATTTCCACATATTTGTGAGTTTCACAAATTTTTCCTGTTGTTGATTTCTAATTTCATTTCATTGTGATCAGAGAACATACGTTGTATGATTACAATCCTTTAAAATTTATTGAGGCTTGTTATATGGCCCCACATATGATCTACCCTGGAGAATGTCCCCTGTGTACTTAAAAAGAATATGTATTCATAATGTTCAGTGCAGCACTATTTACAATAGCCAGGACATGGAAGCAACCTAAATGTCCATTGACAGATGAATGGATAAAGAAGATGTGGCAGATATCTATTCAATGGAATATTACTCAGCCAGAAAAAGGAATGAAATTGGGTTATTTATAGTGAGTTGGATGGACCTAGAGTCTGTCATACAGAGTGAAGTAAGTCAGAAAGAGAAAAACAAATACCATATGCTAACTCATATATATGGAATCCAGAACCCTAGTGCCAGGGCAGGAATAAAGATGCAGACTTGAGGACACGGGGGGAAGGAGAAGCTGGGACGAAGTGAGAGAGTAGCATTGACATATATAGACTACCAAATGTAAAATGGATAGCTAGTGGGAAGCTGCTGTATAGCATGGGGAGATCAGCTTGGTGCTTTGTGACCACCTAGAGGGGTGGGATAGGGAGGGTGGGAGGGAGGCTTAAGAGGGAGGGGATACGAGGATATATGTATACATATACCTGATTCATTCTGTTGTACAGCAGAAACTAACACAACATTATAAAGCAATTATACTCCAATAAAGATGTAAAAAAATATTTATTCTTCTGTTGTTGCATGGAGTGATCTAAAAATGTCTGCTAGTTCTAGTTGGTGTTGTTCAAGTCTTCCATTTCCTTGTAGATCTTCTATTTTTTCTAGCCATTATTGAACATGGGTTATTGAGGTCTCCAACTATTACCATTGATGGCTCATATATTTCTACTTTAACTCTATGAATATTTCCTTCCTAGCCCTCTATCCATCTGCTATACTTGAAAACCATATTTAAACCTTAATACCCCACCACAGTTCATCCAACTCTGCTCCTTTTGTCCAAACACACACCAGAGAAAGGTACAAAAATTTGGAGATGGATAGTAGTAAACATGGAGGGGTCCCTGAGCTTGGGGTTATAAAGGATCAGCATAGTACACTAGTGGCAGACTTAAAACATCAGTTCCAGTTAAATATGACTAAAGTCTAAATTCAGTTAAACTAGGAAACTTCAAGGCTCAGCACTCTAAGTTGTATAGTAGAAATCACAGATGAGTATGATTCCATAGTCAATTGATTTTTGACAAGTGTGCCAAGACAACTTAATGGGTAAAGAATAGTCTTTTCAACAAATGGAACTCAGACAACTAGACATCCAAATGCAAAAAAAAATTGAAATTATATCTCTACTTGACATCATATGCAAAAATTAATTCAAAAAGGATCATAGTAAATGTAAGAGATAATAATATAAAACTCTCAGAAGAAACCAAAGGAGTAAATCCTCATGACTTTGGGTTAGAAAACATCTCCTTAGATATCACACCAAAAGCATAAGCAATGAAAGTAAAAATACATTAATTGGAATTCAAAAAAAGATTAAACTTCTGTGTTTCAACAGACACTATTAAGTGAGAAGACAACTCACATAAAGGCAGAAAATACTTGTAAATGATATATCTGATAGGAACTTGTAAATAAAAAACACTTGCAACTCAACAATAAAAAGACAATTAAATGAATTAAAACACAGGGAAAGAATATGCATAGACATTTCTCCAAAGAAGATACTTGTAAATATTTATGTACCCAACATAGGAACACCTAAATTTATAAAGCAAATATTAACATACATTAAAAAGGAAATTGACAGTGACAATAATAATAGGGGACTTTAATACTCCACTTACAGCAATGGATAGATCATATAGACAGAAAATCATTCAGGAAACATGGACCTTAAATGACACATTAGATCAGATAGACTTATAAAGATGTATGCAGAACCTTCCATTCCAAAACAGCAGAATACATATATTTTATCAAGGGCACATGGCACACTTTCCATGATAGACCACGTTATACCACAAAACAACTCAATAAATTTAAGAAGATTGAAATCATATCAAGTACCTTTTCTGACCATGACAGTATGAAACTAGAAATCAACTACAAGAAGAAAACTGGAAAAAACACAAGTACATGGAGACTAAACAACATACTACTTAACAATCAATAGGTCAAAAATAAATAAAAGGGGAAATTAAAAAACACCTTGAGACAAATGAAATTGGAAATGCAACATTCCAAAATCTATGGAATGCAGCAGATGCAGCAAAAACAGTTCTAAGAGGAAAGTATAGAGCAATACAGGCCTACCTCAAGAAAGAAGAAAAATCTCAAATAAAAAATCTAAGTTTAGACCTAAAAGAACTAGAAAAAGAAGAATGAACAAAGCTAAAATTAGTAAAAGGAAGGAAATAATAAATGTCAGAGGGAAAATAAATGAAATAGAGACTAAAAAAATGAAAAGATCAATAAAATTGAGAGCTGGTTCTTTGAAAAGATAAACAAAATTGACAAAACTTTAGTCAGACCCATCAGGAAAAATAAGGAAGAACTCAAATAAATAAAATCAGAAATGAAAGAGAAGTTACAATTGATACCACAGAAATACAAAGGATCATAAAAACTACTAAAAACAATTATAAGCCAAAAAATTGGAAAACCTAGAAGAAATGGATAAATTCCTAGAAATATACAATCTTTCAAGACTGAATCAGGAAGAAGTAGATTATCTGAATAGACCAATAGCTGGTAATGAAATTGAATCCGTAATCAAAAAACTCCCAACAAACAAAAGTCCAGGGCCAGGCAGCTTCACAGATGAATTTTACCAAACACTTCTTAAAGAACAATTAGTACCTATCCCTCTCAAAGTACTCCAAAAAATTGAAGAAGAAAGAGAGTTTCTAAACTCATTCAAGGAGGCTAGCATTACCCTGTTACCAAAACCAGATGAAGACGCTACCAAAAAGGAAAATTACAGGCCAATATCCCTGATGAAATAGGTGCAAAAATCCTCAACAAAATATTGGCAAACTGAATTCAACATTATATTAAAAGGATCATGTACCATCATCAAGTGGAATTTATCCCAGGCATGCAAGGATGGTTCAACATCAGCAAATGAATTAATACAATACACCACATTAACAAAATAAAGGATAAAAATCATGATTGTCTCAATAGATGCAGAAAAAGCATTTGAAAAAATTCAACAATCATTTATGATAAAAACTCTCAACAACCTGGGTATAGAGGGACCATACCTCAACATAATAAATGCCATATGTGACATCCATAGATAACATCATACTCAATGGTGAAAAGCTGAAAGCTTTTCCTCTAAGATCAGGAACAAGACAAGGATGCCCACTCTCATCACTCTTATTCAACACAGTATTGGAAGTTCTGGCCACAGCAATTAGAAAGGAAAAATAAATAAAAGGCATTAATATTAGAAAGAAAGAAGTAAAACTGTCACTATTTGCAGAGATGACATTATACTATATATAGGAAACCCTAAAGACTCCACCAAAAAACTATTAGAACTAATAAATGAATTTAGTAAAATTGTAAGATACAAATTTAATATACATAAATATCTTTCATTTCTATACACTAATAATGAACTATCAGAAAGAGAAATTAAGAAAACAATTCCATTTGTAATTGCAACAAAGAGAATAAAATTCCTAGGTATAAATTTAACCAAGGAGGTGAAAGAACAGTACTTAGAAAACTATAAGATGTATATGAAAGAAATTGAAGATGACACAGATAAATGGAAAGATATACTGTGCTCATGGATTGGAAGAATTAATATTGCTAAAATGCCCATACTACCCAAAGCAATATAGAGATTCAAGGCAAACCCTTTCAAATATCAATGGTATTTTTCACAGAAGTGGAATAAATAATCCTAAAATTTATATGGAACCACAAAAGATCCCAAATAACCAAAGAAACTGAGAAAGAAGGACAAAACTGAGGCATCATGCCCCTAACTTCAAATTATACTACAAAGCTATAGTAATCAAAACAGTATGGGTATATGTATAACTGATTCACTTTGTTATAAAGCAGAAACTAGCACACCATTGTAAAGCAATTATACTCCAATAAAGTTGTTAAAAAACCCAGTATGGATATTGGCACAAAATATAGACATATAGATCAATGGAACAGAATAGAGAGCCCAGAAATAAACCCTTGCACATATGGTCAATTAATCTACAGCAAAGGTAGCAAGAATATACAATGGGGAAAAAACCATCTCTTCAATAAATGGTGTTGGGAAAATTGGACAGCTACATATAAAATAATATATCCAGACCACTGTGTTACACCATATACAAAAGTAAATTCAAAATGGATTAAAGACTTGAATGTAAGACCTGAAATCATAAAACTCCTAGAAGAAAGTATAGACAGCTCTGCATCTGCCTCCTCATGCAAGGGCAAAAAAAGCAAAAATAAACAAGTGGGGGGGACTTCCCTGGTGGTGCAGTGGTTGACAGTTCTGCCAATGCAGGGGACACGGGTTTGAGCCCTAGTCTGGGAAGATCCCACATGCAGTGGAGCAGCTAGGCCTGTGTGCCACAGCTACTGAGCCTGTGCTTTAGTGCCCAAGAGCCACAACTACTGAGTCTGCATGCAACAACTACTGAAGCCTGCATGCCTAGAGCCCATGCTCCACAACAAGAGAAACCACTGCAATGAGAAGCCTATGCACCACAATGAAGAGTAACCCCAGCTAGCCACAACTAGAGATAGCCAGCCCACAACAATGAAGACCCAACACAGCCAAAAATAAATAAATTTATTTATTAAAAAAAATAAACAAGTGGGACTACACCAAACTAAAAACTTTTGTACAGCAAAGGAAACCAGCAACAAAATAAAAAGGCAACCTACTGAATGGGAGAAGATATCTACAAATCATATATCCAATAAGGAGTTAATATCCAAAATCTATAAAGAACTCATACAACTTAATATAAAATAACAAACAATCTGAGTTTTAAAAATACACAGAGGACCTAAATAGACATTTTTCCAAAGAAGACATATGGATGGCCAACAAGCACATGAAAAAATGCTCAACATCATTAATCATCAGGGAAATGCAAATCAAACCACACCTAACAAAAGGACATAAAGTAACAAGTGTTGGTGAGGTTGTGCATAAAAAAGAACACTTTTCCACTGCTGCTGGTAATGTAAATTGGTACAGCTACTATGGAAAATGATATGGAGATTCTTCCAAAAATTAAAAATAGAACTGCTGTATGATCCAACAATTACAGTTCTGAATATTTACCCAAAGAAAACAAAAACACTAATTCAAAAAGATATATGTACCCCAATGTTCATAGCAGCATCATTAGCCAAGATATGGAAGCAACCTAAGTGTCCATTGATAGATGAATGGATAATGAAGATGTGTTATATATATACAATGGAATATTAGTCATAAAAAAATGGAATCTTGCCATTTGTGGTAACATGGATGGACCTAAAGGTATTATACTAATGAAATAAGTCAGACACAGAAAGAGGAATACCATGTGATTTCACTTACACGTCAAATCTAAAGAACAAAACAAAGGGACAAACAAAAGAAAACAAAAACACATTCATAGATACAGAGAAGAAACTGCTGGTTGCCTGAGAGGAGGGTGGGAGTATAGGTGAAATAAGTAAAGGAGATTAAGAAACACAAACTTCCAGTTGTAAAATAAATGCCATGGGGATGTGTAATATACAGAATAGGCTGTATAGTCAATAATATTCTAATAACTTTAAATGGTGACAGATAGTAACTAGACTTATTGTGGCGATCATCTCATAATGTATATAAATGTTGAATCACCATGTTGTATGCTTGAACATAAAGTGGTGCAGCCCCTTTGGGGTATAGTTTTTTTTGCTCCCCAAATAATTAAATATACAGTTACCATATGACCCAGAGTTTTTACTCTGATGTATATTCTCAAGAGAACTGAATGCATATGTCCTCGCAAAGACTTCTACATGAACCACAATGTTCATTGAAGCATTATTTACAATAGCCAGGACATGGAAGCAATCTAAGTGTCCATCATCAGATGAATGGATAAAGAAGATGTGCTACATATATACAATGGAATATTACTCGGCCCTAAAAAGAAACGAAATTGAGTTATTTGTAGTGAGGTGGATGGACCTAGAGTCTGTCATACAGAGTGAAGTCAGAAAGAGAAAAACAAATACTGTATGCTTACACGTATATATGGAATCTAAAAAAAAAGGTTATGAAGAACATAGGGGCAGGCCAGGAATAAAGATGCAGACCTACTAGAGAATGGACTTGAGGACACGGGGAGGGGGAAGGGTAAGCTGGGACGAAGTGAGAGAGTGGCATGGACATATATACACTACCAAATGTAAAATAGATAACTAGTGAGAAGCAGCCGCATAGCACAGGGAGATCAGCTCAGTGCTTTGTGACCACCTAGAGTGGTGGGATAGGGAGGGTGGGAGGAAGATGCAAGAGGAAGGAGATGTGAGGATATATGTATATATATAGCTGATTCAACTTTGTTATACAACAGAAACTAACACATCATTGTAAAGCAATTATACTCCAATAAAGATGTTTAAAAAAGACTTGTACATGAATGTTTATAGCAACATTATCCATAAAGCCAAAAATAGAAAAAAACATGAATATCCATCAACTAAAAACTGGATAAGCAAAATGTGGCATATCCATACAATGTAATATTATTTAGCCATAGAAAGGAATAAAGTACTGATATATGCTTCAACACGAAAGAACCTTGAAAACATTATGCTAAGTGGAAGAAGCCAGACATAAAATGCCATGCATATCGCATAATTCCATACAATCGTAAAAAGCACTGAATTGCATATATTAAAATGCTGAACTTTATGTGAATTATATCTCAATAAAACTATTATTTTTAAATATGAATAAGATAACTTCCCTACTTTTAAGAAAGTGCCCTCAGGACAAACTCTTGTCACCTACCTGGGAGGACATGCTTCTCCTGAATATCCAGGGAATGCCAGAACCCACTGAGCCAACTGTGTGTCCATCAGGACTCCTGGCATATACACAGTAGACACTCATAAATTCTTGTTGGACTAAATTGGTTTCTACCAAATTCTCTCAGCTTGTCTGTGGGAAACTCAGTCCCCTGCTGGATCACTCTGATCCTAGATACCTACCCTGTCTACCTGGATGATTACTACCTCAGAAAAAAATCTTTTTTCACTAACTGTCCTAGTGGATATGAGTCTGATTTGTTCTACCTCCAACCAAGCTCCATTTCTAACCATGCTGGGTAGATCTCTTTTCAGCTACCTGTCCAGTGAACTCAGATGGATGGAGAGGAAATATGGTCTTATAAAAGAGCATGGAGTCCAAGCCCTCAGTCTCCAGCTGAGATAAATAGCAAAACCTGGTCTCTCCTCTTTCTCCCTGGCCCCCTTTCCAACCTCACACTGCAGAAAGAGTGATCTTTTTAGAAAATGTAAATTGCATCCTGCCTCTTTGTTGCTCTATTGCTAACAGGAATTGAATGTTTAATGTCAAGTACATTTCTAAGCCCTTTATGTCTACTGACTCATTAAATCTTCCCGGCAATAAATATTATTATTATTATTATTTTATAGATAAGCAAGGTAAGGCACAGAAAGGTTAAGTTGCTTATCCAAGATGATACATCCACGAAGTGGTTGGGGTGAGAAATTAACCCAGACAGCGTGACTCTAGAGCCCTTGACCTCAGCACCACACCATCCCCCTCTCAATGGCTATTCATCCCACTAAGAGTAACATCTTTACCATGGCTTTCAAGGCCTGAATGATGTGGCCCCTGCTTTCCTCATCTCTTAACACCAACAAGTACCTGGGATCATCATGCTCCACTCACACTAGTCTGCTGTTAATTCCTAGTATGTGCTAAGCTCTGTGCCACTTCAGCGCCTTTGCACTTTCAGTTTTCTCTGTAATGCATCTCCTCTCCTCTCCCTCCCTCACGTGTCTGGTTGTTTAAATATTACGATGTCAGGGATGTTCCCTGATTGTCCTCTCTTGAGAAATATCCTCCTCTTCAGCTTTCCATCCTTAGACCATGCTCTTGCAACCTCACCATTTCATTCAGATCACATTTTTCAGAGGGTTTACCAGGTTGTGAACTGCTTCCCCTGCTGGACTGTGGGATCTTTTTTTTTTCTTTAAACATCTTTATTGGAGTAAAATTGCTTTACAATGGTGTGTTAGTTTCTGCTTTATAACAAAGTGAATCAGTTATACATATACATATGTCCCCATATCTCTACCCTCTTGCATCTCCCTCCCTCCCACGCTCCCTATCTCACCCCTCTTTGGTCACAAAGCACTGAGCTGATCTCCCTGTGCTATGTGGCTGCTTCCCACTAGCTATCTATTTTACATTTGGTAGTGTATATATGTCCATGACACTCTCTCACTTTGTCCCAACTTACCCTTCCCCCTCCCCACGTCCTCAAGTCTATTCTCTAGTAGATCTGAATCTTTATTCCCATCTTGCCCCTAGGTTCTTCATGACCATTTATGTTTTTTAGGTTCCATATATATGTGTTAGCATACGGTATTTGTTTTTCTCTGACTTACTTCGCTCTATAGGACAGTATCTAGGCCCATCCACCTCACTACAAATACCTCAGTTTCATTCCTTTTTACGGCTGAGTAATATTCCATTGTATATATGTGCCACTTCTTCTTTATCCATTCATCCGATGATGGACACTTAGGTTACTTCCATGTCCTGGCTATTGTAAATAGAGCTGTGATGAACATTTTGGTACATGCCTCTTATTGAATTATGGTTTTCTGAGAGTATATGCCCAGTAGTGGGATTGTACACCATATGTGTGCATATTGTACCATATGCTGGGTCATATGGTAGTTCTATTTCTAGTTTTTTAAGGAACATCCATACTCTTCTCCATAGCAGTTGTATCAATTCACATTCCCACCAACAGTGCAAAAGGGTCCCCCTTTCTCCACACCCTCTCCAGCATTTATTGTTTGTAGATTCTTTGATGATGGCCAATCTGACCAGTGTGAGATGATATTGCATTGTAGTTTTGCTTTACATTTCTCTCATGATTAATGATGTTGAGCATTCTTTCATGTGTTTGTTGGCAATCTGTATATCTTCTTTGGAGAAATGTCTATTTAGGTCTTCTGCCAATTTTTGGATTGGGTTGTTTGCTTTTTTGATATTGAGCTGCATGATCTGCTTGTAAATTTTGGAGATTAATCCTTTGTCAGTTGCTTTGGGTGCAAATATTTTCTCCCATTCTGAGGATTGTCTTTCGTCTTGTTTACAGTTTCCTTTGTGGTGCAAAAGTTTTAAAGTTTCATTAGGTCCCATTTATTTATTTTTGGTTTTGTTTCCATTTCTCTAGGAGCTGGGTCAAAAAGGATCTTGCTGTGATTTATGTCATAGAGTGTTCTGCCTATGTTTTCCTCTAAGAGTTTGATACTATCTGGGCTTACGTTTAGGTCTTTAAACCATTCTGAGTGTATTTTTCTGTACAGTGTTAGAGAGTGTCCTAATTTCATTCTTTTACATGTAGCTGTCCAGTTTTCCCAGCACCACTTATTGAAGAGGCTTTCTTTTCTCCACTGTACATTCTTGCCTCCTTTATCAAAGATAAGGTGAGCATATGTGCATGGGTTTATCTCTAGGTTTTCTATCCTGTTCCATTGATCTACATTTTTGTTTTTGTGCCAGTACCATACTGTCTTGATTACTGTAGCTTTGTAGTATAGTCTGAAGTCAGGGAATCTGATTCCTCCAGTGCCGTTTTTCTTTCTCAAGATTACTCTGGCTATTCTGGGTCTTTTGTGTTTCCATACAAATTGTGAAATTTTTATTCTAGTTCTGTGAAAAAATGCCAGTGGTAATTTTATAGGGATTGCATTGAATCTGTAGATTGCTTTGGGTAGTAGAGTCATTTTCACAATCTTGATTCTTCCAATCCATGAACATGGTATATCTCTCCATCTGTTTGTATCATCTTTAATTTCTTTCATCAGTTTCTTATATTTTTCTGCTTACAGGTCTTTTGTCTCCTTAGGTAGGTTTATTCCTAGGTATATTTTTCTTTTTGTTGCAATGGTAAATGGGAGTGTTTCCTTAATTTCTCTTTCAGATTTTTTATCATTAGTGTATAGGAATGTAAGAGATTTCTGTGCATTAATTTTGTATCCTGCTACTTTACCAGATTCATTGATTAGTTCTAGTGGTTTTCTGGTAGCATCTTTAGGATTCGCTAAGTATAGTGTCATGTCATCTGCAAACAGTGACAGCTTTACTTCTTCTTTTCCGATTTGGATTCCTTTTATTTCTTTTCCTTCTCTTATTGCTGTGGCTAAAACTCCAAAGCTATATTGAATAATAGTGGTGAGAGTGGGCAACCTTGTCTTGTTCCTGATCTTAGTGGAAATGGTTTCAGTTTTTCACCATTGAGGACGATGTTGCCTGTGGGTTTGTCATATATGGCCTTTATTATGTTGAGGAAAGTTCCCTCTATGCCTACTTTCTGCAGGGTTTTTATCATAAATGGGTGTTGAATTTTGTCAAAAGCTTTCTCTGCATCTTTTGAGATGATCATATGGTTTTTCTCCTTCAATTTGTTAATATGGTGTATCACACTGATTTGCATATATTGAAGAATCCTTGCATTCCTGGGATAAACCCCACTTGATCATGGTGTATGATGTTTTAATGTGTTGTCGGATTCTGTTTGCTAGTATTTTGTTGAGGATTTTTGCATCTATGTTCATCAGTGATATTGGTCTGTAGTTTTCTTTCTTTGTGACATCTTTGTCTGGTTTTGGTATCAGGGTGATAGTGGTGTCGTAGAATGCATTTGAGAGTGTTCCTCCCTCTGCTATATTTTGGAAGAGTTTGAGAAGACTAGCTCTTCCCTAAATGTTTGATAGAAATCGCCATCTTGTCCTGGGCTTTTGTTCTTTGGAAGATTTTTTTAATATAAATTTATTTATTTTATTTATTTATTTTTGGCTGCATTGCATCTTTGTTGCTGCATTCAGGCTTTCTCTAGTTGCAGCAAGAGGGGGCTACTCTTTGTTGCGGTGCGTGGGCTTCTCATTGTGGTGGCTTCTCTTGTTGCAGAGCACGGGCTCTAGGCACATGGGCTTCAGTAGTTGTGGCTCATGGGCTCAGGAGTTGTGGGTCATGGGCTTAGTTGCTCTGCAGTATGTGTGATCTTCCAGTACCAGTGATCGAACCCATGTCCCCTGCATTGGCAGGCAGATTCTTAACCACTGCACCACCAGGGAAGTCTCTGTTGGAAGACTTTTAATCACAGTTTCAATTTCAGTGCTTGTGATTGGGCTGTTCAAATTTTCCATTTCTTCCTGCTTCAGTCTCAGAAGGTTGTGCATTTCTAGGAATTTGTCAATTTCTTCCAGGTTGTCCATTTTATTGGCATATAGTTCCTTGTAGTAATCTCTCATGATCCTTTGTATTTCTGCAGTGTCAGTTGTTACTTCTCCTTTTTCATTTCTAATTCTATTGATTTGAGACTTCTCCCATTTTTTCTGGATGAGTCTGGCTAATGGCTTATCAATTGTGTTTATCTTCTCCAAGAGCCAGCTTTTAGATTTATTGTTCTTTGCTATCATTTCCTTCATTTCTTTTTCATTTATTTCTGATCTGATTTTTATGATTTCTTTCCTTCTGCTAACTTTGGGGATTTTTTTGTTCCTCTTTCTCTAATTGCTTTAGGTGTAATGTTAGGTTGTTTGTTTGAGATATTTCTTGTTTCTTAAGGTAGGATTCTATTGCTATACACTTCCCTCTTAGAATTGCTTTTGCTGCATCCCATAGGCTTTGGGTCATCTTGTTTTCATTGTCATTTGTTTCTAGGTATTTTTTGATTTCCTCTTTGATTTCTTTAGTGATCACTTCGTTATTAAGTAGTGTATTTTTTAGCCTCCATATGTTTGTATTCTTTACAGATTTTTTCCTGTAATTGATATCTAGTCTCATAGCATTGTGGTCAGAGAAGATACTTGATACAATTTCAATTTTCTTAAATTTACCAAGGCTTGATTTGTTACTCAGGATATGATCTATCCTGGAGAATGTTCCATGAGCACTTGAGAAGAATGTGTATTCTGTTGTTTTTGGATGGAATGTCCTGTAATATCAATTAAGTCCATCTTGTTTAATGTATCATTTAAAGCTTGTGTTTCCTTATTTATTTCATTTTGTATCATCTGTCCATTGGTGAAAGTGGGATGTTAAAGTCCCCTACTATGATTGTGCTACTGTTGATTTCCCCTTTTATAGCTGTTAGTATTGGCCTTATGTGTTGAGGTGCTCCTATGTTGGGTACATAAATATTTACAATTGTTATATCTTCTTCTTGGATTGATCCCTTGATCGTTATGTAGTGTCCTACTTTGTCTCTTGTAATGGTCTTTGTTTTAAAGTCTATTTTGTTTGGTATGAGAATTGCTACTCCAGCTTTCTTTTGATTTCCATTTGCATGGAATATCTTTTTCCATCCCCTCACTTTCAGTCTGTATGTGTCCCTAGGTCTAAAGTGGGTCTCTTGTAGATAGCATATATATGGGTCTTGTTTTTGTATCCATGCAGCCAGTCTATGTCTTTTGGTTGGAGCATTTAATCCATTTACATTTAAGGTAATTATCAATATGCATGCTGTTGAGTGGAGCTGGGTCTTGGCATTGAGATGGAGATCTCTGGGAGATTTTTGCCATTTGATATTTCATGGAGCTGGGAGGGCTCTTGTGGACCAGTGTCCTGAACTTGGCTCTCCCACCTCAAAGGCACAGCCCTGATGCCTTGCTGGAGCACCAAGAGCCTGTCATCCACATGGCTCAGAATAAAAGGGAGAAAAAAAAGAAAGAAAGAAAGAAAGAAGAAGATAAAATAAAATATAATAAAATAAAGTTATTAAAATAAAAAATAAAGAATAATTTTTTAAAGTTTTATAAGTAGTAAAAAAAAAAAGAAAGAAAGAAGAGAGCAACCAAACCAAAAAACTAATCCACCAGTGATAACAAGTGCTAAAAATTATACTAAAAAGGAAAAAAATGAGAAAAATAAGGACAGACAGAACCCTAGGACAAATGGTAAAAGCAAATCTATACAGACAAAATCACACACAGAATCATACACATTCAGAAAAAGAGAAAAAGGGAAATATATATATATATCGTTGCTCCCAAAATCCACCTCCTGATTTTGGGATGATTCGTTGTCTATTCAGGTGTTCCACAGATGAAGGGTACATCAAGTTGATTGTGGAGATTTAATCCACTGCTCCTGAGCCTGCTAGGAGAGATTTCCCTTTCTCTTCTTTGTTCGCACAGGTCCTGGGTTTCAGCTTTGGATTTGGCCCCGCCTCTGCGTGTAGGTCGCCTGAGGGCGTCTGTTCTTTGCTCAGCAGGACAGGGTTAAAGGAGCAGCTGATTCGGGGGCTCTGGCTCACTCAGGCCGGGGGACGGGGAGGGGTATGGATGCAGGGGAGCCTGCGTTGGCAGAGGCCGGCGTGACATTGCACCAGCCTCTGGCGCGCCGTGCATTCTCGCGGGAAGCTGTCCCTGGATCCCGGGACCCCGGCAGTGGCGGGCTGCACAGGCTCCCGGGAGGGGAGGTGTGGAGAGTGACCTGTGCTCACACACAGGCTTCTTGGTGGCTCTAGCAGCAGCCTTAGCATCTCATGCCCGTCTCTGGGGTCCGCACTGATAGCCGCGGCTCGCGCCTGTCTCTGGAGCTCCTTTAAGCGGCGCGCTTAATCCCCTCTCCTTGTGCACCAGGAAATAAAGAGGCAAGAAGTAGTCTCTTGTCTCTTTGGCAGCTCCAGACTTTTTCCCGGACTCCCTCCCGGCTAGCTGTGACACACTTGCCCCTTCAGGCTGTGATCACGCCGCCAACCCCACTCCTGTCCCTGGGATCCGACGGAAGCCCGAGCATCAGCTCCCAGCCCCCGCTCTCCCCGGCAGGTGAGCAGGCAAGCCTCTCGGGCTAGTGAGTGCTGGACGGCACTGATCCTCTGTGCGGGAATCTGTCTTCTTTGCGCTCTGCACCCCTGTTGCTGCGCTCTCCTCCGCGGCTCCAGAGCTTCCCCCTCCGCCACCCGCAGTCTCCGCCTACGAAGGGGCTCCTAGTGTGTGGAAACCTTTCCTCCTTCATGGCTCCCTCCCACTGGTGCAGGTCCCGTCCCTATTCTTTTGTCTCTGTTTATTCTTTTTTTTTTTTTTTTTTGCCCTATCCAGGTACGTGGGGAGTTTCTTGCCTTTTGGGAGGTCTGAGGTCTTCTGCCAGCGTTCGGTGGGTGTTCTATAGGAGAAGTTCCACGTGTAGATGTATTTCTGATGTATTTGTGGGGAGGAAAGGTGATCTCCACGTCTTACTCTTCCGCCATCTTGAAGCTCCTCCTAAAACTGGACTGTGGGATCTTGAAGACAGGAACTATCTGGTTGGTTTACCTGTCACCTAGCTCTCTATCTGTCACAATGTCAGCACTTAATCAGAACTGGCTTAATTAAGATGAAGAGGACTTAATCCATACCTTTGTTATAGGACTTATCAACTTATTTTGCCATTGTTTTGAATCCCTTAAAGTCAGACTCTATTTTGTTAATTTTTATGCTCTTTGCATCTGGTATATAATACTATTCAATATGCTTTAATATATATTGAATAAAGAGAATGAAAAAGGAGTGAGCCATTAAGGACTGGGATTTGTCAGGGAAGGCTTTACAGAGGAGGTATACTTGAATGACTTACTTCATTTGCCAAAAACATTTTTTCAAATATAAAAGACATGCATTTTTAAGGCACCTTATGAAGCAAACATTTCTTGCTAAACAACATATCAATCATTCAAATGTAACTGAGAAAATCCCATATGGATACTTTTATTGCAAAAAGCCATGGACTTAAGTTATAATGTGAACCTACAGAAAAAGATAATTTTGCCAAGCATTTAAATAGTGACAAGGTGTTAATGCCAGTTTCCAAAGCCTCAAAGTGGCAGACTAAATCTACACACACCTTCTGAACTGGACCAAGAGCCAACTGATTTAATTCTCAACAATTGTAGCTGCTGGGAATCAATTATTTTTCAATTCGAATGAGTGATCAAGAAGACAGAGATGAGTTAAATCAGTTGTTGTGTAGGCTGTTCATTTTACTCAAGGTTAATTAACCTATATTTCATCATTCTTATAATACAGTGCTTAAGATAAATATCTCTGAAGTCAGAGTGCTGGATTAGAAGCCCAGCTCTATTATTTACCTGCTGTGTGACTTCAGACAAATTATTCTCTGAGCTTTGGTTTCCTGGCTTGTAAAATGGGGCTAATGATAGTACCTGCCTCAGTGAATGTAAAATGCTTCATACAGTGCCTGACACACAGAAATTCTTCAGTAACTGTTGTATGTTAATAGTAGTATTTTGGCTCATGTAGGGGAGGAAGCACTTAACTGGCTATCAAGAGATTTGAATTTTAGTACCAGTTCTGCCACTAATTAGTTGTAGGACTTTGGGCAAACCCTTTGGTCACTTTCTGTTCCAGCTTCCTCTTTGATAAAAGGAGGGTGTTTACATGACTATTTGTTTCAGGTATCTAGTGCTGCATAATAAACTAAAACATAGTGTCAACACAACAATAATTCATTACTCTTGTGATCCTGTGGGTCGACTGGCAGCAACTGGGAAGTCCTTTTGCTCTATGTAGTATAGTTGATGTTACTCAAGTACCTGCATTCATCTGGGGGTTTGGCTAAGTCAGTAACATGGAAAGTGGTCTTTCACCCTCTAGAGTCTCTCTCCTCATGTCCTCTCCTCATTCCATAGTCTAACTCAAGTGTCTTTACAACAATGCTTCCAAGCTGGAGTGTTCCCAAAGGACAAGTACCAATGTGAAGGGTTTATCGAGTCTCTGTGTCATCTTGCTCATTGATATTCCACTGATGCAAGCCAGTCAGATGGCCAAGCCCGAGTCAGTTTTGGAGAGAACTACACAAGGGCATGAATACTGGGAGGTGTGTTTCATTGGAGGCCATCAGTGTAACAGTCTGCTCCACCATGATTCCAGATTTTCTTCAGAGTCAGCATATGCCAATTTATCCAGCATTTAGTATCTGAATTTCTTTCTATACTTCTTTCCATTTTGTAATTTTGCTTCTCAACACACTATTGTTTCTGTAATGTGGAAGCCATCATAGGTCAAATTCTCATGTATTAAAAAAAGCTGTAAACAAGTTTCCCACTTTTATTTTTATTGTTGCTGTAGTTTTCCCTATCTGTTGATGTGGCCCCTAATTTTCCTAGATCCAATATACTTTAAAATGTTAATTTTCAATCACTTAACTTCTACTTATGATTCCCCACCCACAAAAATGCAAGCACATTTTCTTTATTAAATTAATTTTTTATTGGAGTATAGTTGATTTATAATGTTGTGTTAGTTTCTGCTATAAGCAAAGTGAATCAACCATACATATACCTATGTCCACTCTCTTCTAGACTCCATTCCCATATGGGTCATTACAGAGCACTGAATAGAGTTCCCTGTATAAGCACCTCTTCTTAAGACCCCTTTAGTCCACTCTCTTCCCCACCTCTGTTCTCCTTCTCTAGATTCCTGAGAGGCTCTTACATAGGTTTTGCAGCTCTAGCTGCCCCTTACATCCCACTGGGAAGAAAACAGAGGTAGTTCTCTTCACCTAATGTTCAAGGGCTGCTCTTGTGTCGCATGTATCAGCAAATGCAGATCATATGCCTCCTGATACTAGAAGGAGAAGTTCCTAAGTTTCTATCCATCTGGATGCCTTCTAGAGGATGTGTAGGTTCAGGAAAACCCCCATCTCCCCAGCTGACAGCCCCGTGTGCACTAGTGTCATTGCACCCACTGTGTTCTCTGTGTTCTACCCGGATTTCAGAAGGGGAAGCAACAAACCATTGTTCATAAGAACAAGCTGTTTTACTCTATTTTCAGGGACATACCCCATTGCTCATATAAGGACTTTATGCAGAGGTTGGGTTTTTCATCTCAAAATGCCCCATTCTAGTCTCTGGGAGAGTCATTTCAGGTTGAAGTGGAAACCCAGCAACTATCTGGTTAATGGGATCAAATTTGGGCAGCAGGAGGTCTGGCTGAGTTACAGAACTTAGCATTTAGCAACAATGAAGAGCTTGGAGTTAGGCATTCCATAAGGCCAAAAAAGGCTTGTTAAAAGGCATTTCAGGAAGCTAAACAGTCACTTCCCTGGGATTCTTCTCCTTAGAAATCAACAAAACAAAAATCCCACGGATCTTATCTGATAATTGCTATTAACTATGTCGTAATATTTTCCTAATATTATCTGATTTGTCATTCATAAAACACAGAATAGAGCTAGGGTGGTTCTTTCAAAAAAGCATCATGCCAGGAAGTTACTAATATCTCAAATTGTCACAGCTTCAAGGGAGCACATTGAGCACACTGACGAAATTTTTTGAAACTATGCATTTTATAAAACAATGTGAATCCATTAATGAAACATCAGCACTGAATACAAACCATCTGATATGCGTGCTCCTTTCTGAAGACAGATTAAAAATACATTCTTGTCATTAATTTGCTAACTTTTAATTTAAGGTAAATATATCTGAGGCTAATGTGTGTTTTGAAAAGAATTCAATGACCAGTAAAAATCAAAAGTTCCAAAAAGTCCCATGTCTATGTAAATGATCCAAGAATCATTTCCATAAGTGTTGCTTTTATGTGTATTGTAATAAAATCATTAAAAAAAATTTTAACCAGAGAGACAGACACTAGAAAGAATAAGTTAAATACGTCAACATATAAAATATATTTTTCATTGCTTCTGTTTCTAACAGTACTGTATAATGGAAATATTTTTAGTTTAAAAAGACTAAGATTTTTGCGTATGCATAGAAAATATCTGGGAGAATCTACAGGAAAATATTAACAGTGTTTGACTCTGGGAAAAGAAACCAGAGGTGGCAGGGAGATTTACTTCACATTTTATATACTCATAATATCGTGGATTTTATAACATTGTCATGCATTACTGTATCATAGAAAATGAGTTGAAAAAAGACAAACTTAAGCTTTTTAAAAATTGTATTAACCTTATCCCCAGGTCAGAAGTAGAATTTAATAGGGATCTAATTTATAGAATTCACAGAATTTGAGTTGGAAAATTTTGAGATCATCTGTCCCATTACATCATCTTTTTCTAAACCAGTGCTAAGTTTACTCAGTTTGCCTAGCACCAAATACAACTACATTCCAAAAGAGCTAAAAAATGTGGGCAGCCCTTGGAATCCACCTTAATGGAATTTGACCTACAGTTGAAGGTGTGTGGTGTAGGTTTCTGCTTTAGCCCTTAGTGTCATTAAGTGTCGAAATCATTCCTTGAAGGAATGGATAGGATGGTCAGAATAGGTGTCTGTTTACTAGGGTGAGCCTGAGGGCACCAGAAAGTTTCCCTCCCATCTTCCTCCTAATTTTCCAATACATTCCAGTACAGATTCAGACTTCTGAATGAAGACACTGACATTTACTGAAATGCACATGTCCCTGTGAGATGTAAGCAATGAAACATAACCACAAAGAAGAATTGATTCTATTGATTCTGTCCTGAAAGTTGGGAAGAAAGCAGGTGGGGAAGGGAGAAGAAAAATTAGGGGTACCATAGAGAGGAAAGAGATTACGGAAGAAAGCTTGGCCTGCTTCATTCTTCTGCCTACCCAATCATATTGCTGTGTAATAAGCTTTAGAAAATGGCTTTTGGGCTTCCCTGGTGGCGCAGTGGTTGAGAATCCGCCTGCCGATGCAGGCGACACGGGTTCGTGCCCCGGTCCGGGAAGATCCCACATGCCGCGGAGCGGCTGGGCCCGTGAGCCATGGCCGCTGAGCCTGCGCGTCCGGAGCCTGTGCTCCGCAACGGGAGAGGCCACAACAGTGAGAGGCCCGCGTACTGAAAAAAAAAAAAAAAAAAAAAAAGAAAATGGCTTTTAGTGATAACTCCAGACTTTCTAAAACTTAGCAACACCAGAAATTCCCCAAGTTCTAAAATCCCAGCAGCTCCTCTCCTCAGTGGCCTTACAGCTGTCTCATCACCTTTTGCTGGGGAGAAGACAGTTAATCAGTTTGCTGTATGCTTGTATGGAGACCATGAGCCCAAGGCTTTGCTTGAAAACGATGCAGTGAATATTGAGTATCACGATCTAGTGGGAAAGGGAAACATTGAACAATTGGAAGGAGAGCTATGAAGACGTTTAGGATGCTATGAGAGAGCATGTGTGGATACACACACACGGAGTCTCCTCATTAACCACTATTCAGCATTCAGGACTCCAGGAATTGGGCCCCCAACTCCTGGTAACCTTCCTTAACTATCCATGGCATACTGACTGAATATATATCTCTCATTGTTTTTTCAGCACTGTATTGTAATTACTGTAATTATTGTAATTACTGTTTTTCTTACTTATTTTCTTCACTAAACTCTAAGAATCTCTGTGGGCAGTGACAGTGTTCTCCATCAAAGCCTCTCCTGACACTGTTCCTGGCATATAGCAGGTGCACAATACATTTTGGTTGAAGGAAGGAAGGAAATGAAGCTACTTAACTGCATTTTAACACTAAAATGATAAACTTCTTTCTAAAAAGAACGCAAATTTCTGAGGAATTATGAATGCTTCCCTCTCCCAACAATGATTCTTATGAGCTCTCCATGGCTGTGGCTTGGGTGTGAGACTTACAAACAGCATTTGACAGCAGTCTCCTTCCCTGTCTTCCAGGAAAAGAAAATTCTAAGTGATGCTTATTTAAGAATTCTCAGGTTTTTGCATGGGTATTAAGATTTGGAGTTTGTGGGGAGGAATGGTTAGGCAATGAATTGAAAATAAGAGAAGAAAAGAATAAAAAGTAATTGGAAAAGACCAGTCTGTCTGGGTGGGGAAAACCAGGGTGAGAGCTGAGAAAATTGGCAGAATCTCCAGGGAAAGCTTGTGTTAGCTTGGTTATTCCCATTTCAAGTCTGCACATGCCTCTGGAACTCCCTGAAGCCTTTTGTGGGGAAAACCCCCACCTACAGGTTCTGGATGAAACGTTCCTCCAGACCTCCAGAAATGAGTCCCCTGGTCTTCCAATTACTCATTTCCTGGAAAAGTCATAGCTGGTCTATCCTGACCTTCAGAGCCTGAAGGAGTACGGTTTCATCTTCCGAATTCAAGAAAAGTTTAGGGAAGTCACTCAGAAAAGCCTCAAAAACCAACCTGTCTTCCGCTTTATTTATCAAAAACTTCATGAACATTTTTACTGGTTCTTTCTTTGGCATGTTCTGGGTGAATCAGCAGGAAAACAAAGTGACTTCACTGCCAAGTTGAAATTCAAATCTGCAAAGGATGTTATTTCTAGTTTTGAAAAACTGGGCTCAGAACCTGAATCTAAAGTAATGATACACCCTTTCTGGCCTTATGTAAAGTCATCCCTATAACCTGTAGCTTGGCATGATCTCTAGTTTTAGCAGTGCTGTTATTACCTGTATTTATTTGCTGCAACAACTGTAGTCTTGTTTTCCACCTTGACATTGGTAACAGTAGCTTACCTTTCAAGGAAAATATATTTATATTACCCTTACCTGTGTGTGATTACCTGGCAAGCAGAAAAGTGAGTCTTGTGAATTTGCTATCCATAATTTCCTCTTCCCTTATGCCAAGCTCTTGGAATTTTAACATGTTAATGGGCAAGATTTCCTCCAATTCAGTAATGTCTTTTTAGGCTGAGTGTGAGTATGGCCTTATGGATTTGAGTTCTAGACTGCAGCAAGCAGAAAACTTGTTAATGATCCCTCTCTGAAATAACTTCCATCAATCCAAAGAAGCAGATAATCCCCTTCCACGCATAAGGCAGCATGTTTTGCAGTGCCGTATTACAGGAATACCTATGTGGGCTTGTGAAAAAACTTGGCCTAAGTACTTCAGCATCTGTAGGCAAGTGAGCTTGCAGTTCACTCTAGTCTAGTCCTTCCATCAGAGAATGACACATGCACCATGATATTAATAAAGTCCATGGGTCATGAATTGGTCTCAATCATCAATTGTGCTATATGTATAGTAGACCTACCAACTGCTTCAGAAGAAAGAGAGTTAAGAGGTATGTAACAGAGAGATATAATTTAGCCTGTACAGTGGATATATATATATATCTTATATATAATATATATATATATATATATATATATATATTTTTTTTTTTTTTTTTTTTTTTTTTGTGCTATGCGGGCCTCTCACTGTTGTGGCCTCTCCCGTTGCGGAGCACAGGCTCCGGACGCGCAGGCTCAGCAGCCATGGCTCACGGGCCCAGCCGCTCCGCGGCATGTGGGATCTTCCCGGACCGGGGCACGAACCCGTGTCCCCTGAATCGGCAGGCGGATTCTCAACCACTGCGCCACCAGGGAAGCCCAATAGATATATATTTTTAAAATTTGGATTTATGCTTAAGGCACCACTAAAGCAGTGAACCAAGCAACTCATTTACCACAAGTAGAATGATCCATGGATTCTGGGAGGCTACATTGGGTGGACACTAAAACTTTCATTCCATTTATTCCCTGCCAAAACTCTTGGGATGATGAAATTTTTATTAACAGAATGTTCTCATTAAGAAGGAAAAAGGCAGCAATATCATCAAGACAACAATATATGTTTTTCCCAACTTTAGTCCCTCTCACAAGAATACCAACTAGTAACTATCCATAGACAAGACACCATTGTGAAAATCCCAGAACCGAGGGGTGATGTTGAAGCATCACCTTAGACCACAGAGACTGAGAAGGACTGCATTAGAAGGGTAGGAAGAGCTGCTACACTCTGACCACCTTACCCCTCCCTCAGATCAGCACAGTGCCAACACCAAGAAGGCCCTCCTGGGCCTATAGTTTCTCTAGTGAGTAAAAGAGAGCCCAAGATGGACATCCAGGTCCATTAGCACTGTGGAGGCCCACTTGGGGAACTCTGCAGGGTTTGGCCACTGATGATCAGATAGAAATGGAGAAGAGGAGCAGGGCTTATAGCAACCAATACTCAGATCTTGCCAGACCACATTCCTCCTCCCAGCTGTGTTCAAGCAGAGATCCCAGCCAGTAACTCTGCCCATCTGCAGAGCTGAGTTGGTGTTCCTGTATGGCTGGGGAGTACAGTGGTCTGTTCTGCCTGTTTCAGGTCACCAGCCAGCAAGCTATGCCAGCTGTGGAGTTCATTCTATGGCCCTACACAGTCAGGAAACCAGATTTGAATCCCTGTCTACCGCTGAATATAGCTCCCAAACCTGCCTGACCAGGAAGCATAAACAGAGAACCCAGGCAGGCTCACAGCCAATGCTACAGTCACATATGCAGCAGCACTCAAGTAGTGAGTCCATCTGTAGAGCCAAGTCAATGGCCCCATCTCGCCAGGAAACTTGATGTGCAGTTCTACACTACAGACCCACACAGGCAGGGAGCAAATGTGAAGCCATGCCCAGCTGCTAGGTATAGCCTCCAGTCTCACCCAACCAGGAAGCCATACCAGAGAATCTGGGCAGCTGCAGAGCCCATCCTACAGCCATGCTTGGGCAGGAATGAAGCCAGCAGTCCTGCCCAACAGTGAAGTATAGCCTCTGGCCCTGCATAACCAGGGAGCCTTAACAGTGACTCTGGACAGCCACAGAACACAGCCTACAATACCACCCAGCCACAGATCCAAACCTACAGTCTTTCTCACAGCAGAGCCCATCCTATGGATTTGATGGATTGCTGAATGCAGCCCACAGCCTCACTCAGGCAATGAGCTCAGCCAGTGACCTTGTCCAACCATAGAGCATAGCTTGTAGTCCCTCCCAACCAAAGAACCTGGACAGTGACCCTGCCTAACCATGGAGCAAAGTCTCTAGCCCCACCCTACTATAGGATACAACTGGAGGCCCCTCCTGACCAAAGAGCCCAGCAGTGACCTTGATCACCAACAGAGCAGAGTCAGTGGCCTACCTGATCATGAGACCCAGCCTACAGCCCAGCCCAACTTTGGGGCACAGCCTGCTTCCCCACCTAATTAGAGAACACAGCTTCAGCCCCTATCCAACTAAAAAGTCCTGACTGTAGCCCTGCCTAAACACAGAGTTCACCCAGCAGCACCATATAGTCAGGTGTCACAGCCTGAGATTCCTCCCCAGAAGACACGATTGCAGAACCAAGCCAGTAGCCCTGCCCAGTCAAGGAGTCCAGCCATGGGAACCACCCTGTCAGGGAACACATCCTATGACCTTGCCCATCAAAAAGTGATTGCAGGGCTTCCCTGATGGCGCAGTGGTTGAGAATCCGCCTGCCGATGCAGGGGACACGGGTTCGTGCCCCGGTCCGGGAAGATCCTACATGCCGCGGAGCGGCTGGGCCCATGAGCCATGGCTGCTGAGCCTGTGTGTCCGGAGCCTGTGCTCCACAATGGGAGAGGCCACAACAGTGAGAGGCCCGCGTACCACAAAAAAAAAAAAAAAAAAAAGTGATTGCAGAGCCCTGCTAGTGGCCCTACCTAACCATGGAGCATAGCCAACTGCCCTGCCCAATCAAAGAGCTCAGTGGCCCTGCTGGAATGTGGAGCAGGCTCAACAAACTGCAGACCCCAACCAGCAGCATTACCCCTGACCTCAAAGGAAAAACAGTGGCCTTGCCCAAACAGAGACCCTGAAAGCAACAGCTACCTGCCCAAGGATGCTACCAGCTGACTTGGCCAGAAATCCAAGCTGAGATTATTTGGTGAAGGGCCATCCATATGAAGTGAATCCGTAAAGTCTGGAAGAGGAGACTGCTTATGCACATGTGCAGATAGTGATGCAAGGAATCAAGGATCATAAAATATCAGGTAAACATGTCAACATCAAAGGGAACTAATAAAGCTCCAATTACTGATTGTAAAGAAATGGAGATCTATGAACTATCTAACAAAGAACTCAGAATAACACTCTTAAAAAAGCTTAGCGAACTGCAAGAATACAAAGACAGCTTAAAAAAATTAGGAAAACAATCCATTAACAAAATGAGAAATTCAACAAAGAAATAGAAACCATAAAAAAAACCAAGAAATCCAAGAGCTGAGGAATATAATGACTTAATTGAATAATTCAATAGACAACTCCAGCAGCAGAACCAACCAAGCAGAAGAATCCATGAACTAGAATGTAGTCATATGAAATTATCCAGTCAGAGGAGCAAAAAGAAAAAAGAATGGAGAAGAGTGAAGAAAGCCTACAAGACTTATGAATACATACACATATATATATGTGTGTATACACACACACACACACACACACACACACACACATTATAGGAATCCCAGAAGAAGAAAAGAGAAAGGGATAGAAACTCTATATAAAGAAATAATGGCTGGGGGTGGGGAGGTGGGGGTGGCCAAGGTGGTGTAGTAGGAAGACCCTGAGCTCACCTCCCCCACAGGCACACCAAAATTACAACTATTTACAGAATAACTATCCATGAAAGCAACCTGAAGGCTAGGAGAAAAGATCTTCTACAGCTAAAGATGTAATGAAGGAATCACAACTAGATGGATAAGAGGGGCAAAAATGAAGTATAGTCAAGACCCATACTGCCAAGTAGGTGACCCACAAATGGGAGGATAATTACAACCGCAGATGATCTCTACAAGGAACGAGGGGTCTGAGCCCCACATCAGGCTCCTTAGCCTGGGGGTCCTGCACCAGGAAGATAAGCCTCCAGAACATTTGGTTTTGAAGGCCAACAGGGCTTACTTTCAGGAGACCCAGAAGGCTATGGGAAAAGGGCACACACAAAATCTCACATGCTTTGGGACCCAGGGCAGAAGCAGTAATTTGAAAGAAGCCTGTGTCAGACCCACTTGTTGATCTCAGAGAGCCTCCGGGAGAGGCAGGAGGCAATTGAAATTTACCCTGGGGACACAGATGCTGACAGCAGCCACTTTGGGGAGCTCATCCCACCACAAGGACACTGGTGCTGGTAAGCGTCATTTTGGAATTCTCCCTCTAGCTTATTAGTGCCAGAACCTAGCCTGGCCTACCAGCCAGTGAATACTAGTCCTGGGATGCCCCAGGCCAGGTAGCTAGTTGGGCAGGGACATGGCCCCACCCCCACCCACCAAGACCTCCCTGAACCCCTGGCTGCCCTGGGACTGGCTCCACCTACTAGAGGGCCCCAAAATTGGCTCCACCCACCAGTGGGCTAACACTACTCCCAGGATCGCCTCAGTTCATGCCCCACCCACTTTCCAGCCAGCAACAACTCCAGAACACCAGGGTCCTGAAGCCAGAGACCCTAGGACCTGGTTCCTCCCACTAATTGGCCAGCACTAATCCCAGGTATTCTTGGACCCTGGAACCACCTACCAACAGGTCAACATCAGCTCTGGGACTCCTGGCTCCACAGCCAGAGACCCCAGGACATGGTGTCTCCCATCAGTAGGCTGGCACTAGCCACAGGACCAAGCCTCACCCACAAGTGGGTGGGCACCAGCCCCAGGATCCCCTGGGCCACAGTTCCACCCACCATTGAGCCAAAACCAGGACAGAGACTTCCCTGGCTGTGCAGTCAGCCACACCAGGACCCAGCCCCACCCACAAGTAGCCAGCAGTCTCCATATAAGGCAGGGCCTGAAAACCAACCATATTGGGGGCCAGCCCCACCCACCATTGTGCCCACAGTAGTCAGCCCACCATAACAGAACTAACCACACAGCCAACATAGATGGCACTCCCAGAGCATATAGCTCTACTGACCAGAGGGGAGTGCACTGCTGGGTCCCATAGGACATTTCCTACATAAGGCCACTTCTCCAAGACTGGGAAACATAACCAACTTACCAAATATGTAGCAATAAAAACAGAAAATTAGGCAAAATGAGGTGACAAAGAAATATGTTCCATATGAAGGAACAAGATAAAAACCTAAAAAAGAACTAAATGAATTGGAGATGAGCAATCTACCCAGTAAAGAGTTTAAGGTAATAATCATAAAGATGCTCAAAGAACTCAGGAGAAGGGACTTCCCTGGTGGTCAAATGGTAAAGAATCTGCCTTCCAATGCAGGGGATGCAGGTTCAATCCCTGGTAGGGGAACTAGGATCCCACATGCTGCGGGACAACTAAGCCTGCATGCCACAACTACTGAGCTCATGTGCCTCAATGAGAACCCACATGTCACAAACTACAGAGCCCACATGCCCTGGAGCCCACCTGCCACAACTAGAGAGAGAAAAATACCCACATACCACAACTAGAGAGAAACCCAAGCACCATGATGAAGAGACCGTGCGCCGCAACGGAAGATCCTGCATGCCTCAATGAAGATCACACATGCTGCAATTAAGACCCAGCATAGCCAAAAAAAAAAAAAAAAAAAAAAGAAAGAAAACCCTGGGACAACATCAAGCATCCTAACATTTGCAATATAGGGGTCCAGAATGAGAAGGGAGAGAGAAAGGGACAAAGAACATTTTATAAGGCATAATAGCTGAAAACTTTCCTAACGTAGGAAAGGAAACAGATACCCAGGTCCAATTCATACAGAGAGTCCCAAACAGGATCAACCCAAAGAGGACCACATCATGACACATTGTAATTAAAGTGACAAAAATTAAAGATAGAGAGAATATTAAAAGCAGCAAGGGAAAAGCAACAAGTTATGTACAAAGGAAACCCATAAGGCTATGAGCTGATTTTCAGCAGAAATTCTGCAGACCAGAAGGAAGTGCAAGATATATTTAAAGTGATGAAAGGGAAAAACCTAAAATCAAGAATACTCTACCTGGTGAGGCTCTCATTCAGATTTGAAGGAGAGATCAAAGTTTTACAGACAAGCAAAAGCTAAAAGCCTTCAGCACCATGAAACCAGCTTTGCAAGAAATGCTAGAGCTCTCTAAGCAGAAAAGAAAAGGCCATGACTAGAAATATGAAAAGTATGGAAGGAAAAATCACATTGGTAAAGTAAAATATACAGTAAAGGTAGTAGCCCAACCACTTATAAAGCTACTAGGAAGGTTAAAAGACAAAAGTAGTAAAATCATCTATATCCACAATAAATATTAAGGGATACTCACCACTTTTATTCAATATAGTATTGAAAGTTCTAGCTACAGCAATCAGATAAGAAAAAGAAATAAAAGAAATCCAAAAAGGAGAGGAAGAAGTAAAAATGTCAGTTTGCAGATGACATGGTACTGTACATAGAAAATACTAAAGATGCAACCAAAAAGCTACTAGAATTTATCAATGAATTCAGTAAACTTGCGGAATACAAAATTAATATACAGAAATCTGTTGCATTTCTATACACTAACAATGAACTATCAGAAAGAAAATTAAGAAAACAATCCCATTCACAACTGCATCAAAAAGAATGGAATACCTGGGAATAAATCCAAGGTTAAAAATCTGTACTCAGAAAACTGTAAGACACTGATGAAAGAAATTTAAGATGGCACAACAGATGGAAAGATATACCATGCTCATGGACTGGAAGAATTAATGTTGTTAAAATGACCATGCTACCCAAGGCAATTGAGAGATTCAGTGTAATCCCTATCAAATACCACTTGCATTTTTCACAGGACTAGAACAAATAATTCTAAAATCTGTGTGGAAATATGAAAGACTCTGAATAGTGAAAATGATCTTGAGAACAAAGAAGAAAACAAGATATCACATTCCCTGATTTCAAACTATACTACAAAGCTACAGTAATCAAAACCGTATGACATGGGGAAAAAATACGTAGATTAATGGAACTGAATAGAGAACCCAGAAATGAACCCACACTTATACAGGGTTAATTAATCTATGACAAAGGAAGCAAGAATATACAATAGGGAAAGTACAGTCTCTTCAATAAGTAGGAAAACTGGACAGCTACATACCAGACAATCAAACTGGATTACTTTCTCACACCATGTACAAAACTAAACGCAAAATGGATTAAAGACTTAAACATAAGACCTGAAACCATAGTACTTCTGGAAGAAAACATAGGAAATATGCTCTTTGACATAGGTCTTAGCAATATTGTTTTGGATACGTCTCCTCAGGCAAAGGAAACAAAAGCAAAAATAGACAGATGGTTCTACATCAAACTAAAAAGCTTTTGCACAATGAAGAAAACTATCAACAAGTTGCCTACTGGATGGGAAAAGATATTGCAGATGATATCTGACAAGGAGTTAATATCCAAAATATACAAGAACTCATACAACTCAACATCAAAAAATAAAGAGCTTGATTAAAAATGGACAGAGGACCTGAATAGACATTTTTCCAAAGAAGACATACACATGGCCAACAAGCATATTAAAAGCTCAACATTGACGCAAGAGGGAAGAAATATGGGGATATATGTATATGTATAACTGATTCATTTTGTTATAAAGCAGAGACTAACACACCATTGTAAAGCAATTATACTCCAATAAATATGTTAAAAAATAATAATAAAATAAAAAATAAATAAAATAAAACAAAATAAATAAAAGCTCAACAAAACTCATCATCAGAGAAATGCAAATCAAAATCACAATGAGATATCACCTCATGCCTGTCAGAATGGCAATTATCAAAAAAAAAACAAATAGCAAATGTTGGCAAGGATGTGGAGAGAAGGGAACCCTTGTGCACTGTTGGTGTCAGCATAAATTGGTGCAGCCACTATGGAGAACAATATTGAGATTCCTCAAAAATTTAAAACTGGAGCTACCATATGATCCAGCAATTCTACTTCTGGGTATTTATATGAGGAAAATGAAAACACTAATTCAGAAAGATATATGCACCCCTATGTTCATTGCAGCATTATTTACAATAGCCAAGATATGGAAGCATCTTAAGTACTCACTGATAGGTGAATGGATAAAGAAGATGTAGTATATATATACAATGGAATATTAATCAACCATAAAAAAGAATGAAACCTTGCCATTTTCAACAACATGGATGGACCCAAAGGGTATTATGCTAAGTGAAAAAAGTCAGACAAAGACAAATACTGTATGACTTCTCTTATATGTAGAATCTTAGAAACAAAACAAAGGAACAATCATAACCTAACAGAAACAAAGTAATAGATACAGAGAACAGACTGGTTGTTGCTAGAGAGGAGGGGGTTTGTGGGAAGAGAGAAATAACTGATGGAATTTAAGAGGTGCAAAGTTTCAGTTACAAAATAAATGAGTTACAGGTATAAAATGCACCTTGTGAGAATATAGTCAATAATTATGTAGTATCTTTGTGTGGTGACAGATGACAACTGGGCTTATTATGGTGATCATTCTGAAATCTATAGAAATATTGAAACACTATGCTGTGTACCAGGAACTAACATAGTGTTGTAGGTAAATTTTACTTCAAAGGCAAACAGAAACAAGCAAACAAACTAATAGAAAAAGAGATCAGATTTGTGGCTATCAGAGGTAGGGGTTGGGGGAGGGGGAATTAGATGAAGGTAGTCAAAAGGTACAAACTTACAGTTATAAGATAAATAAGTACTAGGGGCATAACATAAAACATAACAAAGATGATTAACACTGCTGTATGTTATAAATGAAAGTTGTTTAAGAGAGTAAATCCTGAGTTCTCATCACAAAGAAAAATATTTTTTCTATTTTTTAAAATGTTGTATCTATATGAGATGAAGGATGTTCACTAAAATTACTGTGGTAATCATTTCATGAAGTATGTAAGTTGAATCATTGTGTCATACATCTTAAACTTATACAGTGCTATATGGCAACATATATCTCAATAATACTGGGGGTAAAGCCCTAAAGTAAATATGGCAGATAAAGTTGGGTTGTGGATACAAGATTTTATCTCTCATTTTCTATTGCTTTCTGTATGTTTTTAACTTTACACAATAAAACCAATTCCCTACACTCTGTCAAACACACAAAAAGAAAAAGAAATAATGGCTGAAAACTTTCCAAATACTGTGAGAGAAATGTATACTCAGATTCATGAGCCCCAAAATACCCCAAATAGGTCACACCTGAAAAGAAGCACATTATAATTAAATTTGAAAGTCAAAAACAAGAAGAGAATTTTGAAAGCAGCAAAAGAAAACCACCTCATCATGTACAAGGGAACCTTCATGAGATTATACAGCATTATTCTCCACTGAAATTTTGCAGGCCAACAGAGAGTGGGGTGATGATATATTCAAAACACTGAAAGAAAGAAACTGTCTATTAAGACTACTATTATAACTGGCAAAGCCATCCTTTACCAATGAAGGAGAGATAAAGATATTCCTGAACAAACAAAAGCTGCGGGAGTTCACTACCACTAGAACTGCCTTACAAGAAATACCAAAGTGCATTCTTCAAGTAGAAATAAAAGGATGCTAATTAACAACACAAACAAATAAGGATGTGTAAAACTCACTGGTAATGGCAAATATATAGTCAAAGTCAGATTCTCTAATATTATAATGGTGATGTATAACTCACTTACAACTCTAGATTAAAAATTAAAAAAATAAATGCATTAAAAATACCCACAACTACAATAATTTGATATTGGATACATAAAATTGAAAAGATATAAATTGTAACATCAATAACCTAAGTTGTAAGGAAGGGATAAGTAAAAGTATAAAGTTTCTGTATGCTCTAGAAGTTAAGTTGTTTTTAGCTTAAAATAAAATAATGGTTGGGGACTATACTACCCTATTCTCAACAATGGATAGATGATCCAGACATGTATATATTATATGTAAGCTTCATAGTAACACAAAGAATAAATTATAATAGGTACACAAAAGATTATGATAAAGGGCTCAAAGCATACCACTACAAAAAGTCATCAAACTGCAAAGGAAGACAGCAAAAAGGTAAGCAAGGAAAAATGGATCTACAAAACAGTCAGAAAAAAAAAATTTAATGGCAAGTAAGTTCTTACCTATCAATAATTAAATATAAATAGATTAAATTCTGCATTCAAAAGACATAGAATGGGGCTTCCCTGGTGGCGCAGTGGTTGAGAATCCGCCTGCCGGTGCAGGGGACGCGGGTTCGTGCCCCGGTCCGGGAGGATCCCACGTGCCGCGGAGCGGCTGGGCCCGTGGGCCAAGGCCGCTGGGCCTGCGCGTCCGGAGCCTGTGCTCCGCAACGGGAGAGGCCACTGCAGTGAGAGGCCCGCGTAGCACAAAAAAAAAAAAAAAAAAAAAAAAAAAAAAAAAGACATAGAATGGCTGAATGGGTTAAAAAAAGATCCAATGATGTGCTGTCTACAAGAGACTCACTTCAGCTTTAAGGACACACAGAGTGAAGGGATGGAAAAATATATTTCAAGCAAATAGTAACCAAAAGAAACCAGGGGTAGCTATATTTATATCAGACAAGATATATTTTAAGTTGAAAGTGTTCAAAAGAGACAAAGAAGGTCATCACATAATGATAAAGGGGTCAATCCATGGAGAAGATATAACAATTGTAAATACTTATGCACTCAAATTGGAGCACCTAAACATACAAAACAAATAATAACAGAATTAAAAGGAGAAATAAACAGCAATACAATAATAGTTTAGGACTTTAATACACCACTCTTAACAATGGATCAGTTATCTAGAGAAAATATCAATGAGTAAACAGTGGATTTGAACAACATTATAGACCAAACGACCTAACAGACATATACAGAACATTCCAACCAACAGCAGCATAATACATTCTTCTCAAGCGCCCAGGGAATATGTTCCAGGATAGGTCATATGTTAGGCCACAAAACAAGGCTCAACAAATTCAAGAGGATTGAAGTCATACTAAGTATCATGTCCAATCACATGATATAAAACTAGAAATCAATAAGAGGAGGAAAGCTGAAAAATTCACAAATACATGGAAATTTAAAAACACACTCCTGAACAACCAATGGATCAAAGAAGAAATCAAAATGGAAATAAAAAATATCTTGAGACAAACAAAAATGAAAACACAACATACTAAAACTTAAGGGAAGCAGCAAAAGCAGTTATAAGAAGGAAGTTTGTAGAAATAAACATGCAAAAGAACAAAGAAGGGCTTCCCTGGTGGCGCAGTGATTGAGAATCCGCCTGCGGATGCAGGGGACACGGGTTCGTGCCCCGGTCTGGGAAGATCCCACATGCCGCGGAGCGGCTGGGCCCGTGAGCCATGGCTGCTGAGCCTGTGCGTCCGGAGCCTGTGCTCCGCAACGGGAGAGGCCACAACAGTGAGGCCCGCATACCACAAAAGAAAAAAAAAAAGAACAAAGAAAAATCTCAGATAAACAACCTGATTTTACATCCAAGGAATTAGAAAAAGAACAAACTAAGCCCAAATTAGTAGAAGAAAAGATATAATAAAGAGGACAACAGAAATAAAGGAAATAGAGAATAAGAAAACAACAGAAAAGATGAACAAAACCAAGATCTGGTTCTTCAAAAAGATAAGCCAAATTGACAAACCTTTAGCTAAACTAACCAAGAAAGAGAGGGACCCAAATAAGTAAAATTATAAATGAAGAGGAGACATTACAACTGATACCATAGAAACACAAAGGATCATAAGAAACTATTATGAAAAATTAAACACCAACAAATTGGATAATCTAGAAGAAATAGATACATTCCCAGAAACATGCAACCTACCAAGACTGAATCATGAAGAAATAGAAAATATGAACAGATCAATAATGACTAAGGGGTTTGCATCAGTAAAAAAAATTATCAACAAAGGAAAGCCCATACCAAATGACTTCACTGGTTAACTCTACTAAATATAAGGATGAATTAATGCCAATTCTTCTCAAACTCTTCCAAAAAAAAAAATGAAAAGGAGGGAAAACTCGCAAACGTATTTACAAGGCCAGCATTACCCTGATAGCAAAGGCAGGTAAGGACACTTCAAGATAAAAAATCTACAGGCAATATTCCTGATGAATATAGATACAAAAAGGATCAACAAAATACTAGGAAACCAAATTCAACAGCACATTAACAATATCATATATGATTATCAAGTGGTATTTATCACTGGGATGCAAGGAGGGTTCAAACTATGCAAATCAATAAATGTGATACATCACCTTATCAGAAGGATAGATAAAAATCACACAATCACCTCAATAAATACAGAAAAAGTATTTGACAAAAGTAACCATCCATTCATGATAAAAACTCTCAAAAATTAGGTATAGAAGGCCATACCACTACACAATAAAGGCCATATTTGTAAAGCTCACAGGTAGCATCATACTCAACAGTGAAATGTTGAAAAGTTTTCCTTTAATAAAATGATCAAGACAAGTGTTCCCATGCTCATCACTCTTATTCAACATAGTAATTGAAGTCCTAGCCAGAGAAATAAGGCAAGAAAAAAAAATGAAAAGGCATCCCAGTTGGCAAGGAAGAAGTAAAATTGTCTCTGTTTGTAAATGACATGATCTTATATATGGAAAATCCTAAAGACTCCACCAAAAAACTGGAAACTAATCAATGAATTTGGTAAAGTTGCAGGATATAGAATCAATATACAAATATCAGGTGCATTTCTACTCACTAACAATGGATTACCCCAAAAATAAATTTAAAAATTCCCATTTACAATAACATCAAAAACAACAAAATACATACGAATAAATTTAACCAAGAAGGTGAAAAATCTGTCTACTGAAAAGTGTAAGAAGTTGATGAAAGAAATTGAAGAAGACATAAATAAATGGAAAGATAGCCCATGTTCATTGATCAGAAGAATTAATATTGTTAAAATGTCCATACTACGCAAAGTGATCTATAGATTCAATGGAATCCCTGTCAAGATTCCAATGGCATTTTTTACAGAAATAGGAAAAGGCAATCCTGAGAAGGAATAATAAAGCTGGAGGCAACACACTCCCTGAATTCAAACTATATTACAAAGTTACAATAGTCAAAACAGTATAGTACTGATATATAAACAGACACATAGAGCAATGGAACAGAATAGAGAGCCCAGAAATAAACCTATATGTATACAGTCAACTAATATTTGACAAGGGAGCCAATACTCAATGGAGAAAAGGTAATCTCTTCAATAAATGTTGTTGGGAAAACTGGACAACCACATGTAAAGGAATGAAATTGGACCCCTATCTTTCACTACTGGAAGAAATTAACATGAAGTGGGTTAAATAAAGACTTACATGTACTACCTGAAACCACAAAATTCCTAGAAGAAAACATAAGGGAAAACTTCTTGACATTGATCTTGGCAATGATTTTATAGGCATGACACCGAAAGCACAAGCCACATAAGCAAAAATAAACAGGTGGGACTACATCAAACTAAAAGCTTCTGCACAACAAAAGAACACTCAACAAAATAAAAAGGTAATCTATGGAATGGGAGAAACTATTTGCAAACCACATATCTAACAAAGGGATATTAACCCAAAATATATGAGGAACTCATACAACTCAACAGCAAAACAACAACAAACAAAAAAACAATTTTAAAAACAGGCAAAGGACCTGAATTGACATTTTTCCAAAGAAGACATTCAAATGACCAACAGATACATGAAAAAGTGCTCAAAGTCACCAATCTTTAAGGAAATGCAAATCAGAAACAAAATGAGATATCATCTTACACTTGTTAGAATGACTATTACCAAAAAGACAAGTGATAACAAGTGCTTGTGAGGATGTAGAGAAAAGGAAACATTTTGTACTGCTGGTGGCAATGTAAATTGGTAGAGCCACTATGGAAAGTAGTAATTAAAAATAGAACCATCATATGATCCAGTAATTCTACTTTTGGGTATATATCCAAAGGAAACGAAATCACTATCTTGAAGAGATATCTGCATTCCATGTTCACTGCAGCATTATTTGTAATAGCTAAGACATGGAAACAACTTAAGTGTCCATCAGTGTATAAATGGAGAAAGAAAAAATATATATACAATATTATATATATAATATTATATATATATATATATATATATATATATATATATATATATATATATATATACACACAATGGAATATTCAGCCATAAAAAAGGAAACAAATCCTGCCATTTGCAACAACATGGATGAACCTTGAGGGCATTATGATAAGTGAAATAAGTCAAAGAAAGACAAATAATGTATGGGGGGCGGGGGAAACTGGTGAAGCTGGTCAAATGGTCCAAAATTCTGGTTATAAGGTGATTACGTTCTGGAGATATAATGGAGAGCATGACTATATTTAATAGTACTGTATTGTATATTTGAAAGTTGCTAATAGAGTAGATTTTAAAAGTTCTCGCTAGATAGAAAAATTGTAATTCTGTGAGGTGATGGATGTGTTAACTAATCTTATTGTGGTAATAATTTTGCAATGTATATGTATATAAAATCACTACATTATACACCTTAAACTTATGTAATATGTTCAATTATATCTCAATAAATCTGTGGGAAAAGTGAGGGAAACCCTAAACGACTGAAAGCTAATGTTTAATCACATCTAAGGAGTTTGCTGCATTGTCCCATTTCTGGAGTAGATTGTTACAGTTTTATTTTCCTGTTTTGGGCAGTTCAACAAGAGCTGATTGTGCAGCCACAACTTAACAATATGGCTCATGTGACTCATCCAAATTGGAGCATAATTAGCAAAATGTGTTCCCAAAAATGGCAGTTTCAATACTAAATTCTGGGGAGAAACCAGGAGACATGGAAGACAAAATAGCAAAGGGAAAATGGCAACTAAGTTTTACTAAAGTAAAATACATTTGTCATGACTTTGAGTGAAGAGAGTCAAAGTCAGAATGACTTGGGAGTTTTTAAAAGTTACTATTAGAATTCCCAACCCGAAGACCAGTCATAGTCTGTAGCATTTTTTGAATGGGAAAATATATGTAGACTCCAAATATTAGACTCAGGAGAATAGTGTACTTGTCAGACTAAGCAAACTCTCCAACTTCAGCAATTCTATATTTAGAACCAACCTTGAACAGTTGAAGGTCTGTGTCCACAGGGGCTGAAAAAGGAAACTTCTTAGTTTCTACTCCTTAGTAACTATTAGAGAAACAACTCCTTGATTCCAAGGTCAATGGGGACAATAAAGGGACAGATATTTTTCCCTTTATATCTCAAAGTTGAGTCAGTTGTCAACCAGAGTTTGGCTATGATAGAGACTGCAGAACTGTGTTTCTCAAGTATGCAGCTATGACCTGTGGGGATATGAGGAGATGCAGGTAGTTTTGGAAAGTAGACCTATAGAGCTGTCAACATATAAAACAGATGCAGAGAAGAAATGATAAAACAAGGTCTTACAAATGCCTTGTTTTCTTGCTCTGGAGCCCTCTTTTGCCCTGTGCTCTGATGTGGGGTAGAAAAGCATTTCTACCTGGCCTCACTCAGGAAGTGAAATTTGACCTGAGCCCTGAAGTATGCAGAAGAAGAAAACAATGTTTCAAACAATGTTCAGATAGAGCTGTGGGTAGGCCCTGTGTCAAAGACATTATGGCACATTCAAGGCACAGAAATGAGGTTAGTGTGGCTAAACCACAAGGAGTGAGGGAGAGAGTGGCTGGAAGAATAGATAAAGTGTCAGATCACCCTTGAAAGTCTTGTCATTTTCATTTGTATATCCTTATGCTCAGAACAATGAGTAGCCAATGAAGGTTATTTGGAGATACACTGCATACCCCAATTCTCATTTTGTGATTACTCTGTATGGATTGTGATGAATGGATTAGAGGTTGACAGACTGGGTCCAGGAGACCTTTCAAGGGACTATTCTAATAGACTAGGCAAGAAATGATTATAGCTTAGACTAAGGCGGTAGAAGAGATGGATGGAAGTCGATGGGTATAGAAGAGAAAATTGACAGGGCTTGTTGATGGATTGGTTATAAAGAGTAAGAGAGATGTAGGTGCCAAAGAAGATTCCAGGATTCCTATCATGTCCAGTTTGGTGGAGCTACTGACTAAAGTAAGGAACACTAAAAGAGAGTCAGATATTGGAGAGAAAACATAAGGTCAGACTTGGCCTGTTGAATTTGAGGTATCTTTGAAACTTGAAAGGGCAGTTGCTAAGTAGGACATTGGATACTCTGGTCTGAATATCAGAGGAGAGGTTTCAGATGGGGTTATATCATTTCAATAATCAGCTGTATTTGTGAATGAGTTTGCCTCACAGGAAGAGTTAGAGAGAGAGAAGACAAAGGGGTCTTAGACAAATTGAGTCTTGAGAGACTCTGTTAATGGGCCTATAGAGGAGGATACTCCTCCTACATAGAAGTAGGAGGAAAACCATAGGAACATGATGCCAGGAAGAGAGAGTTTCAAGAATTAGCTAAAATATAACAGTGTCAAAATTAATAGAAGTGCTTGAATGAGGAAATCTACAAGGTAGAAACTTTAAGAAAGCTTGGCCTGATCGTGGAAATAAAAGTGTTATTATAGATAAGGAGAATGGTCAGTGGTGAGAATTCCAGGGTTGTAAAAGTTGCAGGTTCATCAGAATGAGTTGTCCTCAAATGGGATTTGTAGTTTTAGCTTCTGGTAAGGTTTTGTCTAATTTTGGTGGCAAGAGATGTGGGTATTAGGACTGGGGTTGGGTAACTGTTTCAGGGGATGGCCTAGGGGATCACTAAGGAATGAGAGGTTAAGATTTTTTTTCACAGTGAGAATTGTCGTTTTCTTTGTCCTTAGCCCAAAGAGTGTTCCAACTGACTTGACAGGAGCTGACTTCTTGCTACATTTCTTCTGCCTCCATTTCTAAAATAATTCTTAATCTAATACAAATTTATAACAACAAATTAATGACCTGAAAACACGTGATTTGGTTAATTATAGATATATATGTTTATTCCAGTTGTTATGTCTCCTCTTTCATTTATGATTTTATATATTTGAGTCTTCTCTCTTTTTTCTTAGTCTGGCAAAAGGTTTGTCAATTTTGATTATCTTTTTAAAAACAGCTCTTAGTTTTGTTAATCTTTTAAAATTGTTTTTCTGGTGTTTATTTCTGCTATTATCTTTGTTATTTCCCTCTTTTGGCTAACTTTGGGGTTAGTTATTTTTCTAGTTTTTTGAAGTATAAAGTTATTTATTTGAAATCCTTTTTTTCTTAACATAGGTGTTTATCACTTTAAAATTCCCTCTTAGAATTGCTTTTACTACATCCCATAAGTTTTGATATGTTCTGCTTCCATGTTCATTTGTTTCAAGATATTTTTAAAATTTCCCTTTTGATTTCTTCTTTGATCTATTGGTTGTTCAGTAGTATGCTGTTTAATGTTCACATCTCTGTGAATTCTCCAGTTTTCCTCCTGTTATTGATTTCTAGTTTCATACCATTATGGTCAGAAAAGATACTTGGTATGATTTCAATCCTCTTAAATTTGCTACGACTTTGTTTTGTGGCAAAACATATGATCTCTCTTGGAGAATGTTCCATGTGCTCCTGAGAAGAATGTGTATTCTGCTGCTATTGGTTGAAAGGTTCTGTATATGTCTGTTAGGTCTTTAGCCTAAGTATAGTTCAGGTCCAATGTTTTTGTACTGATTTTGTCTCTGGATGATCCATTCATTGTTGAAAGTGGGGTATTGAAGTCCCCTACTATTATTGCATTACTGTCTCTCTTCAGATATGTTAATATTTGCTTAATATATTTAGGTGCTTCTCTGTTGGATGCATACATATTTATAATTGTTATGTCTTCTTGGTGAATTGGTCACTTTATCATTATGTAATGACTTTCTTTGTCTCCTGTTACAGTTTTTGACAAAATCTCTTTGGTCTGATATAAATATAGCTACCCCTGTTTCCTTGTGGTTTCTGTTTCTATGGAAAATCTTTTTCTATCTCTTTAATTTCAGCATCGTGTATCCTTAAAGCTGAAGTGATTATCTTGTAGGCAGTATATAGTTGGGTTTTGGTTTTTTTCCCATTCAGTCACTCGGTCTTTTGTTTGGAAAATTTAATCCATTTGTATTTAAAGTAATTTATTGATAAGTAAGGATTTACTAATGTCATCTTATTCGTTGTTTTCTGGTGGCTTTGTAGTTCCGTTATTCTCTTCTTCCTCTCTTAATGTCTGCCTTTGTGAATTGATGATTTTCTGTAGTGATATGCTTTGATTCCCCTCTCTTTATCTTTTGTGTATCTACTGTAGGTTTTTTTCATTTTGGTTCCCACAAGGCTTATATAAAACATCTAATAAATATAAGTCTATTTTAAGCTGATAACAATTTAACTTGGATCACATACAAAAATTCTACCCTTTTACTGCCCCTCATTTTATGTTTTTGATATGACAGTTTACATCTTTTTATATTGTATATCCATTAACAAATTACTGTAGAGGGCAGTTTGTTGTTGAATATTAATTTTTCTTTCTGCATCTTGCCCATTTGTTTATAAATTCTAATAAGTTAGGTTTTCTATACAGACAATAATCTCAACTTTGAGAAGTAACAATTTTCTATTTCTTCTTTTTGAGTCCTTATATCTTTAATTTCTTTCCTGACTGTGCTCATTATGACAACTCTAAACATAGAAGTGCTGATAGCAGAGGCCCGTGTCTTATACCTGCTCTTTAAGGATATGCTGTCAACATTCTTACACTAAGTATGAATTTTGTTCTAAAATTTTTAGATATCCTTTGGATAAATGGAGTTCCTTTATGTTCTTAGTTTAATAATTTTAAAATTAAGAATGTTTTTAAATTTTATTAAGCATTTTTTACATATATTCAGATGATTATAAAACTTTTTATTTAATCTGTTAATGTGAAAATTTCATTAGATTTTTAAAAATCCAATCTTGCATTGCTGGGATAACCCAATTTGGTCATGATGATTATCTTTATTACACATCACTGTGTTCTATTTGATAATGTTTTATTTGGGATTTTGCATCTTTATTAATCAATGAGATAGCTCTATAATTCTCCTTTTTCATACTGTCAGAGTCAGGCTTTGATATAAAGCTTATGCTGGTCTCATAAAAAGAGTTGGGGAATTTCCCACTGTAATTGGTTATATAAGTACACTTGTTCTTTGTATGTTTATAGAAATAACCTGCAAAACTGTGTTGTGTTTGTGCTCTCTTTGTGAGAGCAGTTTTTAAACTATTAATTTATGCATTTTATTTCTTCTTGAGTCAATTTTAGTTATTATATTTTCCTAGGAATTTGAATATTTACCTAAATTTTTAAATATATAGACAGTTATTTATAACAATATAACAATTTTTTAAATGTCTGTATCTTTTGTCATTCTTAATATCATTTTGTCTGTTTTTTTCTCCCTTGATCCATTTTCCCATAAATTTGTAAATACATTAGTCTTTTCAAAGAATGCACTATTGGTTTTATAAACCCTCTCTTAAGTTGAACACTAAGCAGTTTAATTTTTTTTCTTCTTTTTTGGTTAAGCATTTAAGGCTATATATATTTCTCTCTAAATGCCACTTTAGCCAAGTTCTTTATTTAAATATACTTTTAAAAATTAAAATCCAAAAGAGTTCTTGGATAAGAATTGTAAGAAACCAAAATGTGAAAAGGGAAGAAGATGAAGAGACATAAGGAAAAAAAAGGTGAGAGCCAGTAGAGTAAAAGAAGGCCCTGTACTCCATGATTTCACAACTCTCCATGGCCTTTAAGATCTACAGCAAAGCTGCTGAACTCGCAGTAAGTTGAACTCACAGTGAGATGATTTTACTTGAAAACAGGTGAAGAAGCTGACCAGTCTTTTCACTTACAATCATGTGGAGAGCAGAGAGAAACATTTGGAAATAAGCCTCAGGAGCAATTGGAAAACTGGGCTTTTGAAAGGCTGTGGAGTTTGGGCTCATGGAAAATAAACCACTGATTAGTGTAATAGAGAAACTATGCAGGTTTCAGTGTAATACTATGAGAGGAGGACCTATATTAGATTGACCTTAAAGTGTTTGTCCAACATCCTTTGAAATTTCTTCCACTCCAAGATATTCACTTCTCACTAGCCAACAGAGTAGAAGCTGGTAATAAATGGCACAGACAAGGGTAAAAATAGCATTTTTATTCCTGTTTTCCTGGAAATGAATCAAAGAAAAGATGTGTGAGTAGCACCATCTTCAAAAAAAATGTTTTCCTGTTTTTACAAACTCTGGAATCTGCTCTGCTAATACCCAGGAAAAGGATGCACCCACAAGAAAATCTATTAGTGATTGAGTGTTTGAAAACTGAAATAGAAATTATGCACTTTAACTTTTTATTTTATAAGTAGGAATTTTTTTGCAATTGTAGTTAGCCTAACAATTAGAGGTATTTTCCTAGTGAGTAAATTTATCATGTAAGTTTACAGATATTTGAATGGTTAAAAAAAAGTACCCAATAGATGAATGGATAAAGAAGTTGTGGCACATATATACAATGGAATATTACTCAGCCATAAAAAGAAATGAAACTGAGTTATTTGTAGTGAGGTGGATGGACCTGGAGTCTGTCATACAGAGTGAAGTAAGTCAGAAGGAGAAAAACAAATACCGTATGCTAACACATATATATGGAATCTAAGGAAAAAAATGTCATGAAGAGACTAGCGGTAGGACAGGAATAAAACACAGACCTACTAGAGTATTGACTTGAGGATATGGGGAGGGGGAAGTGTAAGCTGTGATGAAGTGAGAGAGTGGCATGGACATATATATACTACCAAATGAAAAATAGATAGCTAGTTGGGGGTAGTATCATAGCACAGGGAGATCAGTTAGGTGGTATATGACCACCAGAGAGGTGGGACAGGGAGGGTGGGAGGGAGGGAGACGCAAGAGGGAAGAGATATGGGAACATATGTACATGTATAACTGATTCACTTTGTTGTAAAGCAGAAATTAACACACCACCATTGTAAAGCAATTATACTCCAATAAAGATGTTAAAAATAATAAATAAATAAATAAATAAATAAATGAAATAACATGCAATGTACATCATGGTACATACAGTTAATAATAACTTATTGTACATATGCAAGTTGCTAAGAGATTAGATGTTAAAAGTTCTCATCATATTTAAAGAAAATTGGTAACTATATGTGGTGATGGATATTAACTAGACTGTGTTGATCACTTTGCAATATATACAAATACCTATAATTTTTATCTTGCACACCTGATACTAATATAATGTTATATGTCAATTATATCTCAATAAAATAATCGTGATTTGTAAAAAAAAAGTACCCAATTTAATAGAATCACACAAAAAAAGAGAAAAATGGATACCACCTGGTGATCATAACCTAACACAGCCTAACACTTTACTAATATATTTGAACAAACATAGTTTCAATTAGCTATTACCTCACATCACCACAAAAGTTAGTGGCTTAAAAGAACAATTATTTTATTATCTCTTATGGTTTCTGTGCACCAGGAATTTAGGGAAGAGCTACTTTGGGTAGTCCTGGTTCTGGATCTCTCATGTGATTGCAGTCAGACAAAAATTAAGCCTATAATAGCAGGGTGCTGAAACTAGGGACTGCTCAAGCATCGCTCATTCTTCATGGAGTCTCTGGGCCTTTCCATGTAGTCTCTCTACATGGTCTAGTCTGAGCTTCTTAGTAACTCAGACTGCTTTATGGTTGCTGAAAGCTTCAAGAGCAAATATTCCAAGTCGTAAGGTAGAAGTTGAATTGTCTTTTATGACCCAGCCTTGAAAGTCCCATAACATTAATTTTGCCATACTCTGGGTCAATATCCCACCCATTTTCAAAGGGAGGGGACATAGACCCAATCTCTGAATGGGGTGAGAGTCAAAAAATTTGCAAACGTGTTTTAAAATCACCACAAATATACAGAAAGTAGAGGAGGACATTTTACAGTCCTTGTTTAGAATGACTGAGTGTTGGTCAATCTTAAAATAGACCTTCCTTCACCCAGCTATTCAACCTACAAATACACACATTTTCAGTGTTTTAGATATTTGGAGTCTTGATTTTTTTCTTCCCATCACTTTTATTTTCCTTCAACATTAGGATCTACATTAGAAGAAAAGCAATCTTGGGCATGTATGCCACATGATAGAATTCCTTAGGTGGAAAAAAAAAGAAAGAAGCTACTGTTAATGACAACCCATTTTATACAACATATCAAGCTAAATTTCATACTTTTCTTTATCTCATTGAAACTGTCCAGATATCTACTGCTGTATAACAAATTACTCTAAACCCTTAGTGTTGCAAAACAACAACTGGATTAGTTTGACAAATTTGGGGAATTCAGACAGGGCACGTGGGGCTGACTCATCTATACTCCATAATAAATAAGGTCGAGGGGGGACCTTCAATATGGTGGAGGAGTAAGATGTGGAAGTCACCTTCCTCCACACAAATACATCAAAAATACTTCTACAAGTGGAACAACTCCTACAGAACACCTACTGAATGCTTGCAGAAGACCTCAGACTTCCCAAAAGATGCCTGAGGGCGACCTATATGCAGAAGTGGGTCCAAAACCAAAGCTGAACCCCAGGAGCTGTGCGAACAAAGGAGAGAAAGGGAAATTTCTCCATGTAGCCTCAGGAGCAGTGGATTAAATCCCCACAATCAACTTGATGTACCCTGCATCTGTGGGATACCTGAATAGGCAACCAATCGTCCCAAAATAGAGGCAGTGGACTTTAGGAGCAACTAGAGACTTGGGGTTTGCTGTCTGTGACTGATTTGTTTCTGATATTTATGTTTATCTAGTTTAGTTTGTAGTTCTTGTTATCATTGGTGGATTTGTTTATTGCTTTGGTTGCTCTCTTCTTTTTTTAATTATTAATTTTTTATATTAATAATATTTTTCCTTCCTTTTCTTCTCCCTTTTCTTCTGAGCCATGTAGCTGACAGTGTCTTGGTGCTTGAGCCTGGTGTCAGGCCTGAGCCTCTGGGGTGGGAGAGCTGAGTTCAGGACATTGTATGACCAGAGACCTCCTAGCACCACATAATATCAATTGGCAAGAGCTCTCCCAGAGATCTCCCTCTCTGTGCTAAGACCCAGCTCCACCCAATGGCCAGTAAGATCCAGTGCTGAATGCTCCATGCCAAAAAACTAATAAGACAGGAACACAACCCCACCCATTAACAGAGACGTTGCCTAAAATCATACTAAGTTGACAGACACCCCAAAACACACCACCCGATGTGTCCCTGTCCAGCAGAGAGATAAGATCCAGCACACACACCAGAACACAGGCACTAGTCCCCTCCATCAGTAAGCCTACACAAGCCACTGAACCAACCTCACCCATTGAGGGCAGACACCAAAAACAATGGGAACTATGAAATTGCAGCCTGCAAAAAGGAGACCCCAAATACAGTAAGTTAAACAAAATGAGAAGACACAGAAATATTCAGCAGGTGAAGCAGCAAAGTAAAAACCTACCAGACCAAACAAATGAAGAGGAAATAGGCAGTCTACCTGAAAAAGAATTCAGAGTAATGACAGTAAAGATGATCCAAATCTTGGAAATAGAATGGAGAAAGTACAAGAAACATTTAACAAGGACCTAGAAGAACTAAAGAGCAAACAAACAATGATGAAGAACACAATAAATGAAATTAAAAATTCTCTAGAGGGAATCAATAGTACAATAACTGAGGTAGAAGAACGGATAAGTGACCTGGAAGATAAAATACTGGAAATAACTACTGCAGAGCAGAATAAAGAAAAAAAGAATGAAAAGAATTGAGGACAGTCTCAGAGGCCTCTGGGACAACATTAAATGCACCAACATTCAAATGATAGGGGTCCCAGAAGAAGAAGAGGAAAAGAAAGGGACTGAGAAAATATTTGAAGAGATTATAGTTGAAAACGTCCCTAAAATTGGAAAGGAAATAGTCAATCAAGTACAGGAATCACAGAGAGTCCATACAGGGTAAATCCAAGGAGAAACATGCCAAGAAACATATTAATCAAACTATCAAAAATTAAATACAAAGAAAACATATTAAAAGCAGCAAGGGAAAAATGACAATTAATATACAATGGAATCTCCATAAGGTTAACAGCTGATCTTTCAGCAGAAACTCTGCAAGCCAGAAGGGAGTGGCAGGACATATTTAAAGTGATGAAAGGGAAAATCCTACAACCAAGATCACTCTACCCAGCAAGGATCTCATTCAGATTTGATGGAGAAATTAAAACATTTACAGACGAGCAAAAGCTATGAGAATTCAGCACCACCAAACCAGCTTTACAACAAATGCTAAAGGAACTTCTCTAGGCAAGAAACACAAGAGAAGGAAAAGACCTACAATAACAAACCCAAAACAATTGAGAAAATGGTAATAGGAGCATACACATCAATAACTACCTTAAATGTAAATGGATTAAATGGTCTGACCAAAAGACATAGACTGACTGAATGGATAGAAAATAAGACCCATACATATGCTGTCTACAAGAGATGCACTTCAGACCTAGGGACACATAACAGATTGAAAGTGAGGGGATGGAAAAATATATTCCATGAAAATGGAAATCAAAAGAAAGCTGGAGTAGTAGCAATTCTCATATCAGACAAAATAGAGTTTAAAATAAAGACTATTACAAGAGACAGAGAAGGACACTACATAATGATCAAGGGATCAATCCAAGAAGAATATATAAATATTTATGCACCCAACACAGGAGTACCTCAATACATAAGGCAAATTCTAACAGCCATAAAAAGGGAAATTGACAGTAACACAATCATAGTAGGGGACTTTAACACCTCACTTTCACCAATGGACAGATCATCCAAAATGAAAATAAATAAGGAAACACAAGCTTTAAATGGCATATTAGACAAGATGTACTTAACTGATATTTATAGGACATTCCATCTAAAAACAAAAGAATACACTTTCTTCTCCAGTGCTCATGGAACATTCTTCAGGATAGATCATATCTTGGGTAACAAATCAAGTCTTGGTAAGTTTCAGAAAATTGAAATCATATCAAGTATCTTTTCCAACAACAACATTATGAGACTAGATACCAATTACAGGAAAAAACCTGTAAAAAATACAAACACATGGAGGCTGAAAAATACACTACTAAATGACCAAGAGATCACTGAAGAAATCAAAGAGGAAATCAAAAAATACCTAGAAACAAATAACAATGAAAACACGATGACGCAAAACCTATGGGCTGCAGCAAAACCAGTTTTAAGAGGGAAATTTATAGGAATACAATCCTACCTCAAGAAACAAGAAAAATCTCAAATAAACAACCTAACCTTACACCTAAAGCAATTAGAGAAAGAACAAAAAAACCCAAAGTTAGCAGAAGGAAAGAAATGATAAAAATCATATCAGAAATAAATGAAAAAGAAAGGAAGGAAACAGTAGCAAAGATCAATAAAATTGAAAGCTGATTCTTTGAGAGGATAAAGAAAATGGATAAACCATTATTAGCCAGACTCATCAAGAAAAAAAGGGAGAAGACTCAAGTCAATAGAATTAGAAATGAAAAAGGTGAGCAACTGACACTGCAGAAATACAAAGGATCATGAGAAATTACTACAAGCAACTATATGCCAATAAAATGGACAACCTGGAAGAAATGGACAAATTCTTAGAAATGCACAACCTTCCAACACTGATCCAAGAAGAAATAGAAAATATAAACAGAACAATCAAAAGCACTGAAATCAAAACTGTGAATAAATACTTTCCAACAAATAAAAGCCAAAGACCAGATGGTTTCACAGACGAATTCTATCAAATATTTAGAGAAGAGCTAACACCTATCCTTCGAACCTCCTCCAAAATATAGCAGAGGGAGGAACACTCCCAAACTCATTCTACAGGGCCACCATCACCCTGATATCAAAACCAGAGAAGGATGTCACAAAAAAAGAAAACTACAGGCCAATAGCATTCATGAACATAGATGCAAAAATACTCAACAAAATACTAGTGAACCGAATCCAACAGCACATTGAACTCATCATACACCATGATCAAGTGGGGTTCCTCCCAGGACTACAAGGATTCTTTAATATACACAAATCAATCAATGTGATAAACCATATTAACAAACTGAAGGAGAAAAACCATATGATCTTCTCAATAGATGCAGAAAAAGCTTTCAACAAAATTCAACACCCATTTATGGTAAAAAGCCTCCAGAAAGTAGGCATAGAGAGAACTTACCTCAACATAATAAACACCATATATGACAAACCAACAACCAACATCGCTCTCAATGGTGAAAAACTGAAATCATTTCCACTAAGATCAGGAAGAAGACAAGGTTGCCCACTCTCACCACTATTATTCAACATAGTTTTGGAAGTTTTAGCCACAGCCATCAGGGAAGAAAAAGAAATAAAAGGAATCCAAATAGGAAAAGAAGAACTAAAGCTGTCACTCATTGCAGATGAAATGATACTATATATACATAGAGATTCCTAAAAACTCCAGCAGAAAACTACTAGAGATAATGAATTTGGTAAAATAGCAGGATACAAAATTAATGCACATGCATTCCTATACACTAATGATGAAAAATCTGAAAGAGAAATTAAGGAAACATTCCCATTTACCATTGCAACAACAAAAATAAAATACCTAGGGATAAACCTACCTAAGGAGACAAAAGACCTGTATGCAAAAAATTATAAGACAATGATGAAAGTAATTAAAGATGATACAAATAGATGGAGAGATATACCATGTTTTTGGATTGGAAGAATCAACATTGTGAAAAGGACTATACTACCCAAAGCAGTCTACAGATTCAATGCAATTGCTATCAAACTACCAATTGCATTTTTCACAGAACTAGAACCAAAAAAATTCACAATTTGTATGGAAACACAAAGGACTCCAAATAGCAAAAGCAACCTTGAGAAAGAGAAATGGAGCTGCAGGAATCAGGCTCCCTGATTTCAGACTGTACTACAAAGCTACAGTAATCAAGACAGTATGGTACTGGCACAAAAACAGAAATATAGATCAATGGAACAGGATAGAAAGCCCAGAGATAAACCCACGCACATATGGTTACCTTATCTTTGATAAAGGAAGCAAGAATATACAATGGAGAAAAGACAGCCTCTTCAGTAATTGGTGCTGGGAAAACTGGACAGCTACATGTAAAAGAATGAAATTAGAAGATTCCCTAACACCATACACAAAAATAAACTCAAGATAGATTAAAGACCTAAATGTAAGGCCATACACTATGAAGCTCTTAGAGGAAAACATAGGCAGAACACTCTATGACATAAATCACAGCAAGATCCATTTTGACCCACCTCCTAGAGAAATGGAAATAAAAACAAAAATAAACAAATGGGACCTAATGGAACTTAAAAGGTTTTGCACAGCAAAGGAAGCCATAAACAAGATGAAAAGACAGCCCTCAAAATGGTAGAAGAGGGCTTCCCTGGTGGCGCAGTGGTTGAGAATCCGCCTGCCGATGCAGGGGACACGGGTTCGTGCCCTGGTCCGGGAAGATCCCACATGCTGCGGAGCAACTAAGCCCGTGAGCCATGGCCGCTAGGCCTGCGCGTCCGGAGCCTGTGCTCCGCAACGGGAGAGGCCACAGCAGTGAGAGGCCCGCATACCGCAAAAAAAAAAAAAAAAAAAAAATGGTAGAAGATATTTGCAAATGAAGCAACTGACAAAGGGCTAATCTCCACAATTTACAAGCAACTCATGCAGCTCAATATCAAGAAAACAAACAACCCAATCCAAAAATGGGCAGAAGACCTAAATAGATATTTCTCCAAAGAAGATATACAGATTTCCAACAAACACATGAAAGGATGCTCAACATCACTAATCATTAGAGATATGCAAATCAAAACTACAATGAGGTATCTTCTCACACCAGTCAGAATTGCCATCATCAAAAATCTACAAACAATAAATGGAGAGGGTGTGGAGAAAAGGGAACCCTCTTACATTGTTGGTAGGATTGTAAATTGATACAGCCACTATGGAGAACAGTATGGAGGTTCCTTTAAAAACTACAAATAGAACTACCATACTACCCTGCAATCCCACTACTGGGCATATACCCTGAGAAAACCATAGTTCAAAAAGAGTCATGTACCACACTGGTCTTTGCAGCACTATTTACAATAGCCATGACATGGAAGCAACCAAAGTGTCCATTGAGAGATGAGTGGATAAAGAAGGTATGGCACATATATACAATGGAATATTATTCAGCCATAAAAGGAATGAAATTGAGTTATTTGCAGTGAGGTTGATGGACCTAGAGTATGTCATACACAGTGAAGTAAGTTGGAAAGAGAAAAACAAATACTGTACTCTAACACATAGATATGGAATGTTAAAAAAATGTTTCTGATGAACCTAGGGGCAGGGCAGCAACAAAGACACAGATGTAGAGAGTGGGCTTGAGGACATGGGGAAGGGGAAGTATAAGTTGGGACGAATTTAGGGAGTAGCATTGACCTATATACACTACAAAATGTAAAATAGATATCTAGTGGGAAGTAGCTGCATCACACAGGGTGATCAGCTAGGTGCTTTGTGACCACCTAGAGGGGTGGGATAGGGAGGCTGGGAGGGAGATGCAAGAGGGAAGGGATATTGGGATATATGTATATATATAACTGATTCACTTTGTTATACAGAAGAAACTAAAACAAAATTGTAAAGCAACTATAGTCCAATAAAGATGTTAAAAAAATGAATCATAAGTGAAGTCTGGTAAAATAAGGAAAACATAAACTTTTGGCAGTAAGGTAAAAGTGACAGGTAAACCTAGAAGATATATTTTAAAATTATCCTTTATTTTACGAAGACAAAATATTTAGAGTGAATGAGTAATGTTTGAAACCGTGATAGAACTGATAGGGGGGAAAAAGCAATAATAAAGATATTTGATTCTATAAGTTCAAGTAGGATACTGTGCATGAAATGAATTTAGGAAACAGTGCCCAGAAAAGTAGCACAGGGAAACACTCATAGTTTCCTCTTATTACACAAAAATAGTAAAAAGTGAAACTGAGATGATGAAGGAGAGATAACTAATTACACTGAAATCATTTATCTGGAGTAAAGTTTATGGTATGCAACCGACCCAAGTCTCTGTATTATGAATTTTAAGAATCTAAATGCTCGTATGTTCAAGCTTATACATAGTACAGATAATAAATGTATAGTGCTAATTTCTAACATAGAATATATTATTGTTTGCAATTCTAAATTCAGATGGATATATAATTCAACCCAGTTTTTTCCTACTCAAAAATTATATGTCAATGTATGTTTTATAATATATAAATGTATATATATAAATATATATATATTTATATATAAATATAAATATATATATGTTTTATAATCATCTGTAGACATTGTAAGATTTTCAGATTTTACTATAGCAACATTAATAAATGACGCTTGGGAAAAAAATAACTAAGGTCTTAGCTAGAGTGGACTGGAAGGCTGGAGAAGGCTGTCATGGCTCTTCTGGGGTCATAACTCTGGGAACATGGCTCTAGCTGCTGGTTTGGTTCATTGATTCTTTTCCACATGGTGTTTGCTGAAGCTGGAATGTCTAAAATGACTTCATCAGTTACCTGTCTGGTGCCTGTTCTTGGATAGCTGGAACAGCTGGATTTGTCTAGATATCTCTCTCTCTCTCTCTCTCTCTCTCTCTCTCTCTCTCTCTCTCTCTCTCTCCCTCTCCATGCAGCCTCTCCCCATGGTTACCTTAGGCTTCCTTACAGCATAGCAATCTCAAGGCTAGTCAGACTTTACACGATAGTTGGCGTCAGCCAGAGTGAGTGTTTGAAGAGACAAGGTGGAAGCAGCGAGGCTTCTTATGACCTAGACTTGGAAGTCACCCAGTGTACTTTCCACCACATTCTATTAGCCAAAAGTGAGTTACAGAGCCAGCGCAGATTCCGGGATGCGGAGGAAAGATTACACCTCTTCGTGGGAGAATAGCGGGTGCATATAGGGAAGGAATTGTTAGTATCTATTGTGGAAACAAGCTACTACATTCCCTTTTCATAAGTGAGAAGAATGAGACTCAGGAAAGTTAAATAAACTGTTTGGGATTTTACAGTAAGTAAGAAAGTAAGTAAGGGGTAGGGAACACAAACCCAGGTAGTATGACTTCAAGTTAAGAATTCCTCTCACTTTACTGTGAAGCCTCTATGCAATCTATCAATTAGTGTTTCCCCATCTTTGTTCCTTAGAAGCTCTGCTCCACAAAAAGCCATGGTTTGAAGTAAGTTGGGAAACACTGTAAAACATATTTCTTTTTGGAGAATCAAAATGCACATTAATATGTAAAAGGCACTGAGATATCTTTTTTTTTTTTTTTTTTTTTTTTTTTTTAATTTTTGTGGTACGTGGGCCTCTCACTGTTGTGGCCTCTCCCGTTGCGGAGCACAGGCTCCGGACGCGCAGGCTCAGTGGCCACGGCTCACGGGCCCAGCCGCTCCACGGCATGTGGGATCTTCCCGGACCGGGGCACGAACCCGCGTCCCCTGCATCGGCAGGCGGACTCTCAACCACTGCGCCACCAGGGAAGCCCTGAGATATCTTTTTAACTTTCCCAAACTTGTTTGACAAAGGAACCTCTTTTTAAATATAAGATCCATTAACATCAGTCCATGGAATATGCTTTCACAGATGCTGTATTTTTTTTAACATCTTTATTGGAGTATAGTTGCTTTACAATGTTGTGTTAGTTTTTGTTGTATAACAAAGTGAATCAGCTATACATACACATATATCCCCATATCCCCTCCCTCTTGCGCCTCCCTCGCATCCTCCCTATGCTACCCCTCTAAGTGGTCACAAAGCACTGAGCTGATCTCCCTGTGCTATGTGGTTGCTTCCCACTAGCTATCTATTTTATATTTGATAGTGTAGATATGTCTGTATTAAATAACACAAAAGATGTGCTATTGTTGTTATGAAATGTAATATCACAGGAAGTATTTCATTTAATGAGTACCATTGAATTGTCAAAATTACATAACAAGGCTATTTTCATGTTCTGATTAATCATCAGATTGAAATTGCTCTGCTCATGTATATGCAGTAAATTTTCATGAAAGAGAAATCTTATGTGACCAGAGACCCTAAGTCCTTGCCAATCTATCAGTGAAAAAAATGTTGAATTTCTGCCTGTCTAAATAATTTGGTCGCTTATATTTTTAATGTCTATAGAATGTTCAATTTTATTAATAAAAGATTTTACATGTCAAATTTACTTTTATTGTATTGAAGAGAATTTTCTCACCTGTATATATTTAAATAAGTTAAATATATCTTGTCTACATTCAGATAATTTCAGTCAATCTCTTTGGCACTTTCTATATGTCAAGCCCCTGTGTGTATGTGTGTGTGTGTGTTTGTGTGTGTGTGTATACACACATATATAAAGCAACACACCACCAGTCCTCAGAAACTTAAACATTATTTGAAAGAGATGGACCTTGCATATCTCAAACAATAATACTGCCAAACAAGGCTGTACAATAAAATGAAAAATGGAAGGTATCCCAAGTCAAATGTCTCCAACAGTCAAAAGATTGATGTGAAAAGGAAAGAAATAGAAGAGCTAAGTAACTGAAGCAGTTTTCATGGAGAGAGGAGTGGGACTTGACTTTCCTCGTGGTGGATGTCACAGCATTTGAATTGACAGAGAGAAGAGACCAGCCCCTGATAGACAAAGCATGATCAAAGGCAAGTGTAATGAATCCCATTTTCCCCCATTGCCTATGTTCTTTGCCCTTTCTTCCTGTCTCAACCTGCTCCTGCTTGTTTGCCCCTTCATGGCTAATCAAAGCTCTGTCTGGCAGCTGTGCTCGTCCACCACCCGGTCTCAGTCACTCAGAGCCAGCTGAAGTACCTGATCCCCCATTAAATAAAGCTCCCCAACAACTGTGATCCTCTTTTAGAACCAGATAGAAGTTTGGCACCAGCAAATCAAAATAATGCCTGAGTGTACAACAGGCAACTTAATCTGATGGATCCATTATTGAGACTAAATTTAGGACTGGAGAAAAGTATGACTGACTATAGTTGATTGATTACACCACTGGGGACCATTGGAAGTGCTTTAAAAAGGTAGTCACTGGGCAAAAGTAGGGTTTTGTGAGGATTATTCTCATGGTAGAGCTGTATAGAATTAACTGAAGAAAGGGGAGACTATAGACAGGGAGATCCATTGAGGAGGTGATTGAAGTTCACAAGTGAAGTGGTGAGAGCCGTTTTGATATGTTAGGAGTAGACATTAAAAAGAGGAGATAAATCTGTTATATTTCAAAGAAAGATTTTCAGAACTTGGTGACAGATTGACCATAGGGGACAAATCTGGTTTATTCCTAAAATGAGGGAATTAAAATAGATGCTTAATCAGTTTCCTTCAAACTATATAATATCTATGAATCTAGGATACCACAGGGGAGAAAAAATTTAAAACTAATGTATTTTTGTCTTATAACTCAGGCTGCTATATATGATGAAATACCATAGACTGGGTGGCTTAAACAGCAGACATTTACTTTCTCACACTTCTGGAGGCTGGGAAGTCTAAGATAAATGTGCTGGCAGATTCAGTTCCTGTGAGAGCCCCTTCCTGGCTTGCTGATGGCTGCCTTCTTGCTGTATTCTTCCATGGTGGAGAGGGAACTAGCTCTCTAGTCGTCTTCTTATAAAGCCACTAATCCCATCATGAGGACTTCACCCTCTGACCTCATCTAAACATAATTACCTCTCAAGGGCTCCACCTCCTAATACCATCACATTGGGAGGGGGGTAGGGATTCAAAATATGAATTGAGGGGAGTACACAAACATTCAATCCTTAAGAGTTCCCATTCTGAATTTTCTGTTGTTGAATTCTACCATAGTCTTAAACAGGGGTCCCCAACCCCCAGGCCATGGACCGGTACCGGTCTGTGGCCTGTTAAGAACTGGGGGCCGCACATCAGGAGGTGAGTGGCGGGCGAGCAAGCGAAAGCTTCATCTATATTTACCGCCACTCCCCATCACTCGCATTATTGCCTGAGCTCCGCCTCCTGTCAGATCAGCGGCAGCATTTGATTCTCATAGGAGCCCGAGCCCTACTGTGAACTGCACATGCGAGGGATCTAGGTTGCACGCTCCTTATGAGAATCTAATGTCTGATCATCTGAGGTGGAGCTGAGGCAGTGATGCTAGTGCTGGGGAGCAGCTGCAGATACAGATTACAATCAGCAGAGAAGTTTGACTGCACAGAGACCATAATAAATCAATTGCTTGCAGACTCATATCAAAACCCTATCAGTGAGTGGGAAGTGAAAACAAGCTCAGGGCTCCCACTGATTCTGCATTATGGTGAGTGGTAAAATTATTTAATTATATATTACAAGGTAATAATAATAGAAATGAAGTGCACAATAAATGTAATGTGCTTGAATCATCCCGAAACCATTCCCCTCCAACCCTCGGTCCGTGGAAAAGTTGTCTTCCACGAAACTGGCCCCTGGTGCCAAAAAGGTTGGGGACTGCTGGTCTTAACACTGGTGTTATTAAACTATGGTTATATTTGTGCATGCATTCATGCAAATCATAATTATTTTTACTATGGAACTATACTCACATTGTGCAGGCATACACATTGCTCTTAATAATTAACCATCTCCCTCCTAGATAACTTTGAGTAAGCCTTTCAACTTGTTTTCTTTTTTTTGACTTTTGACTAAACTTTTATTTTTTAAATTTTTTAACATCTTTATTGGAGTATAATTACTTTACAATGGTGTGTTAGTTTCTGCTTTACAACAAAGTGAATCAATTATACATATACATATGTTCCCATATCTCTAGCGTCTCCCTCCCTCCCACCCTCCCTATCCCACCCCTCTAGGTGGTCACAAAGCACTGAGCTGATCTCCCTGTGCTATGTGGCTTCTTACCACTAGCTATCTATTTTACGTTTGTTAGTGTATATATGCCCATCCCACTCTCTCACTTTGTCACAGCTTACCCTTCCCCCTCCCCATATCCTCAAGTCCATGCTCTAGTAGGTCTGTGTCTTTATTCCCGTCTTACCCCTAGGTTCTTCATGACCTTTTTTTTTCTTCTTAGAGTCCATATATATGTGTTAGCATACTGTATTTGTTTTTCTCTTTCTGACTTACTTCACTCTGTATGACAGACTCTAGGTCCATCAACCTCACTACAAGTAACTCAGTTTCGTTTCTTTTTATGGCTGAGTAATATTCCATTGTATATATGTGCCACATCTTCTTTATCCACTCATCCGATGATGGACACTTAGGTTGCTTCCATGTCCTGGCTATTGTAAATAGAGCTGCAATGAACATTGTGGTACATGACTCTTTTTGAATTATGGTTTTCTCAGGGTATATGCCCAGTAGTGGGATTGCTGGGTTGTATGGTAGTTCTATTTGTAGTTTTTTATGGAACCTCCATACTATTCTCCATAGTGGCTGTATCAATTTACATTCCCACCAATAGTGAAAGAGTGTTCCCTTTTCTCCATACCCTCTCCAGCATTTATTGTTTGTAGATTTTTTGATGATGGCCATTCTGACCAGTGTGAGATGATATCTCATTGTAGTTTTGATTTGCATTTCTCTCATGATTAATGATGTTGAGCATTCTTTCACGTGTTTGTTGGCAATCTGTATATCTTCTTTGGAGAAATGTCTCTTTAGGTCTTCTGCCCATTTTTGTACTGTGTTGTTTGTTTTTTGTTATTGAGCTGCATGATCTGCTTCTAAATTTTGGAGATTAATCCTTTGTCAGTTGCTTCATTTGCAACTATTTTCTCCCATTCTGCAGTGTTGTCTTTTGGTCTTGTTTATGGTTTCCTTTGCTGTGCAAAAGCTTTTAAGTTTCATTAGGTCCCATTTGTTTATTTTTGTTTTTATTTCCATTTCTCTGGGAGGTGGGTCAAAAAGGATCTTGCTGTGATCAACTTGTTTTCTGATTTACATGTATCAGGATTAGGTTTGGTTGAATGCAACATAAAAGCCATATAATAGTGTCTTAAACACAATAAAAATTTATTTTCCACATAAAAGAACTGTGATGATAAGCCGTCTAGAGCTGATATGGCAGGACTACAGATGTCAGAGACTAAGGCTCCTTTACTCTCTCTGCTACTCCATCCTATCATATGGTTTCCATTTTCAAGACTGTTTCATCATCCAATATGGATCTAGAGCTCCAACAATCTAAACATCAGAAAGGAAGAAAAGGGAAAGGGGGGAAAAGCACACTTCCCAGTTAAATCAGCACCCTGTAAGGAGCCTTCTACAGAGTACCACACAACAGTTCTACTTACATCTTATTGGCTGCCCCGATCTTTAAGAGATAGTGGTTTTAGCCAGGCACTTTGCTGCTTCCATTAATACAGAGTTCTGGTAATCAAGAAGGCAAAAATTGGTATTATCTCTATCATAATATGCTTAGTAATTAACAATATAGTTTTCTGAGTATTGAGTTCTAGATCACTCTGGACTGTTTTATGAAAGCAAAGAAACATGAACATATTGTCTGAATATTGTTATTGGTATCAAAATAAGATACTCTGTATGTATGTAAAATTACATTTTCTTCACACTTTGTTTAATTTGCCCTCAACAACAGAGAGCTGCCTGTTTGTAAAGTTTATCTTTATGGCTCAATGACACCATTGAGCCACTGTCTACTAAATCTGTATTTTAACTTTTTTCAGGTGAAGGGATGGACTTTCTCCAATCCATCCCATACTCTAACTTGGTCTCTCTAGTTGCAGGTGGCCTTCTATGGTAAGGGGAATGGCTAAGGTTAGAAGTACAGGATACTGATGCTAATATTCCCTGTGGAATAAAAACAGTGAAGTTAGCAAAATTCCTGAAATCAACTCTTCCGCAGTGAAATCTGGTAGTTAGGTTTGCTCTGAATACATTTCCTCTGTTTTTACTTGGAAACACCACCTCCCATCAATATAGGTGACACAAGTGTGTTTGACCCTCTGTCTTACTTTGGGCTTCTCCAAATGCCGACTATAAAACAAGGACTTGGGTACAGGTCGTTAGTTTGGGAGGGGATCCCAGAAGCACAGGCTAGAGAGTGAGGGAAGTGAGGCAGGAAGAGAGGAAAGACAATAAAGGGTGTGCTAATGGGCAGTTTGCTCAATTTCACTGTGACCTTCAGAGGAACTGTGTGGAGCATGCCTCACAATTGTTCCATCAAGGGTGAGGGAAGCTGAAGTATTTATACATTAACTCCCATCCCTCACTACTTGGGGGTTGCTCCAGGTGCTGTGATAACATCTAGCACTTCTGGGTTGCCCTACAGGAAGGCTGAATAAACCCTCAGGCAAAAAAAAAAAAAGCAGACAGGTTCAGGAACTTGAGGTTGAAAAGCTGTCAGCATACTGGAAACTCATCTGCAGCTACCAATGAACTAGAGATGGACAAGGCAAAAGTCATCAACAGGGTCTGCTACTTGCCCCTGAGACTCCATGTTCAGGGTGGTCACATGTTTCATGCCTAATCAATCACAGTGCCATCTTCTGTGGCCACAGTGATTGGGTCAAGTATGGTCATGTAAGTGATCAAGCATTTGCTACTTCACAAACACAAAACCAATGTCTTTCTTTCCTAAAAAGCCACCCATTTGCCAAAAAGCCACCCATTTGCCCAGAAGTGACTTTTTTTCTCACAGGTCAGTAGGGGCTCCTCCTTACTGTACCTTCCCTTCTGTATTAGTTATCTATTCCTGAGTAACAAATTACTACTAACTTAGCAGCTTAAAATAACATACAGTTTATGTGGGTCAGGAGTCTGAGTATGGCTTAGCTGGGTCCCCTACCAGGCTGCAATCAAGGCACTGGCCAGAGCTCAGTTCTTATCTGGAGGCTCAACTGGGGATGGATCTGCTTCCAAGCTCACTCAGGTTGTTGGCAGAATTCGTTCCGTTTCGGTTGTAGAACTGAAGGCTTCAGTTCTTGCTGGCTATCAGCTGGAGGCTGCCCTTAGCTCTTAGAGGCTTCCCACAGTTCTTTGCCATGTGGCCCTTTCCGTAGGCCCCCTTAACAAGATGGCAGCTTGCTTTTCCAAAGTTAGCAATGGAGAAAGAGCATGAATCCACTAGCCAGATGGAATTTTATAATATAATCATAGAAGTTACTTCCCATCACCTTTGCCATGTTCTATCAGTTAGAGGCAAGTCACAGTTCTTGCCTGCATTCAAGGAGAAGGGAATTATAGAAAGGTGTGAATTCTGGGAGGTGAGTATCATAGGGGCCACCTTAAAGTCTGACACCCCTTCTGAGGTACTCAATTCTACCATGATAAGAAAGGTCACTCTCAGGGATTCCAAGGCCATCCCTCCTTCTGAGGCAGGTTTCTTGCTTCTGCCTACATTGTGGTGATTTGATAAGCTCTCTCTCTGAAGAAGAGAAAAACCTCACATATTTAATCTCTCATAGAGCTCTCTCTCTCTCTCTCTCTCTCTCTCTCTCTCTCTCTCTCTCTCTCTCTCTGGTACAGCCTATGATAGATTGCAATTTACTTCAATTGTTTTGGACACCATGTTTCTCTTAGTGAGTCCCAACAATGAATTAGCCTTCTTGGCAATCATGTTACACTGTTGATTTAAATAATATTAAAACAAACTAATTCATCTAGGTCTTCTTGTGTTATGAACTTCTGTTCAGTCCTATCTGTTCATTCTTGCACTTTTCAGATCTCAGTGAATTACTTTATGTTTACCCCTATTAAATTTCATTTTGTTAATTTTTTGGACCAGATTTTTTTAAACATCTTTTTTGGAGTCTAATTGCTTTACAATGGTGTGTTAGTTTCTTCTGTATAACAAAGTGAATCAGCTATACATATACATATAACCCCATATCTCCTCCCTCTTGTGTCTCCCTCCCACCTTCCCTATCCCACCCCTCTAGGTGGTCACAAAGCACCGAGCTGATCTCACTGAGCTATGTGCCTTAACTCACTCTGGACCCTGACCCTCCTGACACTGTTCATACTCCCCTCATGCCTTGCAGGCCTCAATAATGACTGATAGTGGATCTATAGGCCACCCACTAAGAGCATCCACTTTATAATTCAGAGGTGAAGTCTGTGCTTTGATACAGAAAAGTGTTATCTTGGTTTTATCACTGCCTCGCTTTTAAATTCTGGCCCATTTACAAAAAGGTTCTTTTTCTCCATCCCCCAAAACCACCCTGCCCAGTCCTGCTTTAGGTAGCAATTTTCCTACAACCAATGCTTTTGAATAGACTTTTTGTGCCACGTTGTTTCAGACTATAGGAAGCCAGCCTAAGCAGTGTTAATGCATCTTCATGTTTTCTAGTCAAACTTCTAATTGAGTTGATTTCTATGACATTTAAGAGACACCTACTCAACGTCAAATTTTTTCAAACTTACATTTGCACCTTTGTTTTATGCTGCCACCTAAACAAAACTCAGCACACATCACATTTTTCATTTAGGAAAAAAAATAACAATAACCTTCTGAGAACAAGGGAATGGAACTCCTGCCTCCCATGAAGTCCCAAGTAAAACAGAAGAATGATGGCTGTTAGAATAATAGCCATATTTATGCTTCTATGAGACATAATATTATCCAGACACATGCAAGCACCACATTTCCATGTATGTAAAGTTTAAGTCATTTCCAGTTAAAGGGGAAATCATTAGTATTTTCTGAACTTCAACAGATCGGCTCAACTTTTGTGGTTCACTACTAAATTCCCAGCACATATCAAACTACAACTGAAAAGACTTCCTAAGGACTCCCCTGGTGGCTCAGTGGTTAATCTGCCTGCTAACTCAGGGGACTCGGGTTCAAGCCCTAGTCCAGGAAGATCCCACATGTCTCGGAACAACTAAGCCCATGCACCACAACTACTGACCTTGTGCTCTAGAGCCCATGAGCCACAACTACTGAAGCACACGCCCCTAGACCCCGTGCTCCGCAACAAGAGAAGCCACCGCAATGAGAAGCCCGCGCACCAAAACAAAGAGTAGTCCCCGCTCGCCGCAACTAGAGAAAGCCCGTGCTCAGCAGTGAAGACCCAACACAGCCAAAAATTAATTAATTAATTAATTAATTTAAAAATAAATAAATAAATAAAAGTAATTGTTAGGCTCTGGAAAATGAAATGTGTACATTAAAAAAAATGAAAATGCTTCCTAATGTGGTGCATGGAAAATGACATGGACTTGCAGTGGGTTGAGATCTTGGATCACTGAGATCAGGCACTGAACCAAACTGAGCACACATGGTAATAAGCAAAAGAATGGGAACAGCATCTGAGATCTTCAGGCAAAAAATATTCAAAGAAATTTTCAAGATATGATTAGGGATCTAGCGGCTCTATCGCCAGCCACGTGCAAAGGAAAATGTAGAGCAGGGTAGAAGCATTATGCACTAGCTGCCAAAAGGAAGCAGCCAGAATTAGCATGACTTCATGTCTTATCTAGTTACTGTGGATTTTAAATTAAAGATTTCCAAAATTAATAGAGTGTAGATGAAGATTCTCTTTGCTCATGGGAGGAATACATCCTTGGAATTATGACTCCAAGACTTTTTAGGGGTGTGGCCTTCGGCAAATTTCTTAACCTCTTTGGTCTCAGTTTCTTCCTCTGTAGAAAGCAAATGATAATGATAATTAATTCTAAGACTGTTGTAAGGATTAAATGAGATATGGCATCGGAAGAGCTTAGCAGACTGCCTGGTTATAAAATAAATGTCCAATGAATTTTAGCTATAAATACAATTATGATTATTAAGATATAACATTAATTTTGATGACTTTTCATATGTGGCCTCCCTAATTGGAAACTCATCACCATTAATTAAGATCAGCAGAGAGAGTCAGTTTCCCCATGAGTGGGCATTGGAAGGACAGGTTAGAGAAAGGGGGGATGCTTATAATGGTGGGTAAGGTCCTGTGTGTTTTATGGGTCTATTGCCATTTTTGTGGATCTGAACATTTTTTAATCCCTTTTAGCTAAATTTGGTGGTAAGTGTAGCTGGCTGCCAGCTCTCCTTGGCCCTTACCACCTGAAGTATGATTGAGGCAAAAATATGACTCTTAATGAGAACACTGCCTCATCAGACTGCAGAGCCCTGCCCAAAGGCTGGGATACTTTTTATTTCATGGGGGTCTTACTTTTGTCAAAAGTTTACCAGTCTTGGGATATGGGGACTGAGGTACTCATTGCCCCCTTTCTTGAAGGAAAATGGAAGAAAGAAAAAACAGAATCTCAGACTTCAGATCTCTTTACAGTCTCAACCTTCAGGGATGGTGCCCCTCCCATTGGCAGAAGAGACCTTCATCTACTTCAGAGGCTTCAAACGCAGGTGCCTACAGCAGCCAAGAGCATAAGTGAAATAGACCAGGAGATCTGTAGGGCTTGGGATGACATGAGAGATCAGTTCTCTACAGAGGGCAGCTCCAGTGATGTTAGAGTCTCCATTTTTTCAAGAGAAGTGACAAATCTAGCTTTTTATGTGGAATCTCTTAGTTTTTAAATGTTGGCAAGGATTCAGGTTTTTAAAAAACACCATGTGAGCCAAACAAAATATTTCTATTTGCCAGACATTACCCAAGGATTGCCAGATTGGTACCCTCCTCTTCATGGTACAATTTTAGGTTTCTAGGGAAGTTCCTTTTGACCCCAAACATGTCCCCTCCCTTATGCTACAACACTGAAAGTCCAGCAGAGTCTTTCCCCACTCTAAAACCTTTCCCTCAAGATGCAAAGTTACCCTTGTGAAGAGCACATTGAGCACTCATCATTCACTAGCTGCTTAGATAATTCTAGCTCATTGCATCCATTTAGGCAATGGGAGGCAGGGGAAGTTGTAGAGGTGGGTAGGGATAGGGCAGTCCAGTGGAATCAACACCCAGAATTCTTTGCTCTGATGTTCACTAGTTGTTGTAGCCTCAAGGAAATCAGTTCTCTGGCATCCACTTTTCCTTATTTGTGAAAAGGAACTAATAATTGCTACCTCATGGGATTGTGTTGAGGATCAAGTGGAATAAGGCTTACCAAATATCCAGCCTAGAGCAGACTGTCCTTAAATAAAAGTTTAATCTGGAGGGAAGAAGGAAAGATGTTCTGTTGCTCAGTGGTGGCCACACGGGATCTCTCAGAAGAGGGTTAAAAAGGGTGGGAAAGCAGGAGGGAATTGTGAGCAATCAGAGCATATCATTCTCTGGCCAGCAGCCCAGTTAGTACAGAGGGGATAATGTACTAAGGGAGAAATAGGCATATGATAATAACCCACAAACGCAGCCTGTTATACTGACCTGTATTCTAAGCTTACACAAGTCTAATTCATCCTTCCCATATTTTTGGCCACCTATGGATTTATTTTTCTGGATACTCTTTCTTTGACTTCTTTGCCCAAATCAATGTTCCATGCCTGCATTTCTTACTTCTATAACACATAAGTGAGTTGTGAGCCAAATTTTTTGCTTTATGGGAAAAATTAAAACAACAAAACCTCTTATGTTTTGTGCTGTGCAGAACTCAGGAGAAATTTTAGTGAAGAAAATTTGATCAGAAGGAAACCAACTTAAGATGTGTATGGCAGGAGTGTAGGGTTGAGGAAGGAATGGGAGATAAACATAAAACTCCATCAATAAGACAAAAGAAAATGACAAGTGAATTGAGTGCTACAGAATCACATGTCAGAAGTCTGACTTGGTAAAAATGTCCTACTGCCATAATACAAATGCCATAGAAAGGCAAGAGAAATTATGTACCATGTACCAAAAACACATTTCCAGATCCTAGCTTCTATCCCATGCCTTTGCTTAGCTATTCCAACTACAAGGGCCTGAGTTGCCTGTTTTGAGAGTTCCTAGAGGAAGAGATCGGGTTTTATCCAGGAAGCAGACCACAGGAAGACATGTTTCCCAGTTGAGTATTGAAATTTCCAACACCCATATACATGTGAATGTGAATGCATATGCACACACATATTCATTCACATGGCCAAAGTGCTTTGGATTTGTGTTACTGTATTTGACAAATCAAAGATGTCGGCAAATCTCCATACTCTGTGTGTTTTCTGTGGTTGGCCTCTTGTCTGAGGCAAAAGATCAGACAGGATGTTAACCAGGGGTCCAGATGTGGCTTTTCAGAAAAACACATTCTTTAGCTTGGCTTCTGTATGTCTTAGTTGCCAAGATCCACTCTTCTGTTTTCAACTCAGCCTAACTGCACCACTCTTACCCCTGCCTCATCTCAAATGGCCACCACAGTGGTTGGCTTTGGTACTGGAATAGAAAGAAGGAAAAGCCTTGAGAATATATGTTTGACTCCACAACAAGCTGGAGAAAATGTGTCAAATGCAATCCACTGCCATATGTCAACTCCTTTCCATATCCAAGTTATTTCTCCAGGGAATATTGTCTAAAAAACTCTCATCACTGCATTTGTACAAGTGTGGCAATAATTCTTGAGGTTTGGGTCTCTGGGAGAACAGATAATATGTTCAATTTGATCATCTAGAATCTTGGAAAAACAGATCACACTAACAAGGGACTACCTTAATTTTATTAAACTAGAACTTTGTTTTAGTTGGAAATTTCAGTATATGAAAACAAAGAGAGGCTGGCCCTTTAAGAAACCTGATTCAATCTGGGACAAGAAATAGGAATCTGCATTTTATAACAAGCTACCCAGGTGGTTCTGATATAAAGAATTCCCTGACCTAACTTTGGGAACCACTGCTCTGTGTCACCTATGCCAGCAGTTTTCAAATTTTTGGAGCCCAGAATTTCTTTACACTCTCAAAAATTATTTAGAACATCAATGAGCTTGGTTTAAGTGGGTTATATCTATTGATATATTTTTATATTACCATATTTTACCATTCTCCATTTTAATTTTTATATTACCATATTAAAAATTAAAACTGAGAAAATTTTAAATATTTATAAATAAATTTTAAATAATAAACGTGTTACAATTTAGAATAAGTAAAATAGCTTTATAAAAAAATTTTTCTAAAGCAAGGAAGAGTGCATTATTTTACATTTTCAAATCTCTACTGTCTGGCTTAGTAGAAGACAGCTGGATTCTCACATCTGCTTCTATATTCTAGCTGTCGAAATATGTTGCTTTGATAGAAGTATATATATGAAGAAAATCCAGCTCACACAGACATGTAGGTGGAAAAGGGAGGGAGTATTTTAATAGCCATTTTAGATAATTGTGGGTATTCTTCTTTGATACTACACCAAAATGCAACAAGTTGCAGTTCCTTAAAGGTTAATAGCAACGTGGAATCTGAGACCCTATCAGTGAGCTTTTCATTCTGTTATTGGGGTTGGCAAAATAGTTCGTTCAGGTTTTTCCATAAGATGTTAACAGAAAAACCCAACGATCTTTTTGGCCAACTCAATACATTAAAATTCACTGGTCTGTCTTGCACTTGGAATACCTTTTTACTCATGCATGATTTCATGAAACTATGAATTAGTCATTTGGAAAACATTGGCTAACCAAGTTTTTCAGATCTTCCAAATGTTGACACATTTCATTATACAAAAATTTAAAAATCATATTTATTAATATCAATACCAATCTCATCAGAAAAGGTCTTAAAGTATAGAGAAGCTGACAAGCCCATGTTGATGGATATAGGCTTTCCAAAATTTTAATTTTCTCTTGAAAGCTGGAATTTTATCTTTGGCAACAAATACTGTCAGTTTTTCTTCCCCCTTCTTTCCTTCCTTCCTTCCTTCCTTCCTTCCTTCCTTCCTTCCTTTCTTTCATTCTTTCTTTCTTTCTATCTTTCTTTCTTTTTTCTTTCTTTCTTTTCTGTTGGAACAAATCTTTATTTAACACATAAAGAGTATTGGGTACTTTGTTGTACTGGAGATACAAAAATGAATCAAACTTACTACCCTTCATGAAGTCACAGGCAGTTAAGAGCTATTTATTGAAAGTATCAAAACCTCATGGTAACCACAAAATGAAAATCTACAATAGATACACACACACAAAAAGAAAAAGAATCCAAACACAACACTAAAGTTAGTCATCAAATCACAAGAGAAGAAAACAAAAGAGGAAGGGAAGATAAAACACCTACAAAAACAAACCCAAAACAATTAACAAAATGGCAATAAGAGCATGCATATCAGTAATTACCTTAAATGTAAATGGATTAAATGCTCCAACGAAAAGTCATAGACTGGCTGAATGGATACAAAAACAAGACCCATATATATGCTGTCTACAAGAGACCCACTTCAGACCTAGGGACACATACAGACTGAAAGTGAGGGGATAGAAAAAGGTACTCCATACAAATGAAAATCTAAAGAAATCTGGAGTAGCAATACTCATATCAGACAAAATAGACTTTAAAATAAAGACTGCTACAAGAGACAAAGAAGGACATTACATAATGATCAAGGGATTAATCCAAAAGAAGATAAAACAATTGTAAATATATATGCACCCAACATAGGAGCACCTCAATATATAAGGCAAATACTAACATCCATAAAGGGAGAAATTGACAGTAACACAACAATAGTGGGAGACGTTAACACCCCACTTTCATCAATCAACAGATCATCCAGACAGAAAATCATTAAGGAAACACAGGCCTTAAATGATACATTAAACCAGATGGACTTAATTGATATTTATAGCTAGCATTCCATCCAAAAGCAGCAGAATACATATTCTTCTCAAGTGCGTATGGAACATTCTCCAGGATTGACCACATGCTGGGCCACAAAGCAACCCTTGGTAAATTTAAGAAAATTGAAATCATATCAAGCATCTTTTCCGACCACAACACTATGAGATTAGAAATCAACGACAAGAAAAAAGCTGTAAAAAACACAAACACGCGGAGGCTGAACAACAGGCTACTGAATGGATAACTAAAGAAATCAAAGAGGAAATAAAAAATACCTAGAGACAAATGAGAATGAAAGCATGATGATCCAAAACCTATGGGACACAGCAAAGGTAGTTCTAAGAGGGAATTTTATAGCAATGCAATATTACCTCAGGAAACAAGAAAAATGTCAGTTGTTTTTCCCAAAATAACAGGTTCACTTCATTCATTGTCAAGAAAATATCTGTCAAATACCCAAGTTCGAATAACCATGATTTGTCTGTTAGTTATTCATTCAAATAAAAACAGTCTTCCATGAAAAAAAGCAACTAGCCCAGCTCACAACTCAATTGCACAAGTACTTTTCCTTGAGACAACTATCACACATTAGTGTGCAGCAGAAATGCTTTGTGCACATGTCTCACTTTGTCACATGGAGTATTAAAATAAAATTTAAAAGAAAATACAGGCTTAGAGTTTGCCTATAAATGTGTTAATACAAGCTAGTGTTTGAGACTCCTGAAGCACTGAGCACTCCTGATACCTCTGGCCAGATGAAAGTCATATGCTCACTGGGGGTTAGGACTTCAACATATGAATTAGCAGTGGTGGGGGAAGGGAGACATAAATCAACCCAGAATATTTAGAATCATTCTATGATTTGTATATGGATAAAATTTGAAAATTCACCTCAACAGATACTCTCTAGATTAAAAGTGGCCCATCCTACTTTTGAAGAAACTACCAAAATCCTGAGAAGCACTGCCAACAACAACAAAAAACACACATCAAGTAAAGAACATCTCCCCACAACAATGGCCAAATCCAGTAGAGACTCAATTCAAATTTGATGGGCCTAGTCCATTGTTTTCTACAAAATTTGTGTTTCACTGTGGATTTGGGGGACAAGATAATAAATTGATTTGGGCCTTAAAAAATGAGGTAGATGTATAGAGTGTGTATACACATTACAGTAGAAGTCAAACTCTTCTTTTTTTTCTCTCGAAGGACAGATATTTTCTCTAGAAAAAGCCTGTCATTGGGGATGCAATGGAGTATGACAAAGGAATGATATTATAATAGTGTTGGGCTAGAGGTTCAAGAATATTGCCTCAACTCACCTGTCTCTCATCCTTTAAGGACCTCAGGAGATAGGAACAAAAACTTGCAAAATGAGGCCAAGTAAAACTTGATTCCTAGCTAGGATTTTGCTTCCAAACTCAAACTGAATGAAACTGATAACTTGGGCTGCACCCCATGGATGGCTCATTTACCCAAGTAAAGTTGGCTTCAATATCCTAAAACTAACACATCCTAAAAACTCACTCAGCATCTCTTTCCTAAGTTCAAAAGTTACTATTTTACTAGAACAAAAAGCCACCCCATACATCAAAGTTCATAGTGACATTATTGACAATAGCCAAAAGGTGGAAACAACCCAAATATACATCAACAAATTAATAAACAAAATGCAGTATATACATACCATGGAATATTATGCAGACTTAAAAAAGAATGAAATTCTGACACATGCTACAATATGGATTACCCTTGAAGACATCATGCCAAGTGAATAAACCAGACACAAAAAGACAAATACTGTATGATTCCACTTATGTGAGGTATATTGAGTAGTCAAATTCAGAGAAATATTTAGTAGGGAAAAGACTTTCATTCAAATGCAAATATTTGGGGAAGATATAAGCACATTATCTAATGAAGTCAAGATAGTGAATAAATTGACAGTGACATTTGGGTAACACAGCTGCAAATAAAACCACAGTTGATCCTAAGTATTGTTGTTGGTTTATTTTTAGTCTTCTCATTCAGTTTCCAAAGTACTTTCTCCCTTTCTCCCCACACTTCCATCTGTTTCCATTTTTTCTCTACTCTCTAATTTTTCTCCTTCTTTTAATTCCCTTCTTAAATCATTTTTTACTTTTGCTGCTATTTCTTTGGCCTTCACACCTGCACTTGCTCCTGTCTGAGTCTTCTCTTCCCCCATTTTCCCCAGACGTGGAGTTTCTACCCCAGATGGGTTTTGTGGAAAGAGTAAAGCCTCTACTTCATCTGTCTTTTGCTTCCTGCCATACCCTTCAGTAATGACAATGGTGCAGAGAGACTCAAGATAGCCCAGGCATCTCAAACCTGATAGTATAAAGGGTACCTAAAGAGGAAGAACTGACACAGTCCATTTTCAGTGAGTGACAAGTTGTTAATAGCTAGAGTAGAACAGATTGAATCAGATGAGTTTTTCCTTATCACACCAGAAATTAGAACTGCAATTCAGCAAGGGACTCTACAAGCACATAATATCTTTGAGGGCAGAGACATCTCACCCACCTTGCACATAGTTGACAAATAAAAGAAAGTCATGTTTAACTAATATAGCTTATAATTGATATGGTTAGCTTTTTTTTTTTGGTGGTATGCGGGCCTCTCACTGTTGTGGCCTCTCACATCGCGGAGCACAGGCTCCGGACGCACAGGTTCAGTGGCCATGGCTCATGGGCCCAACCGCTGTGCGGCATGTGGGATCTTCCCAGACCGGGGCACAAACACGTGTCCCCTGCATCGGCAGGCGACTTCTCAACCACTGAGCCACCAGGGAAGCCCAATATGGTTAGCTTTAATTGGCTTAACTAATTTAGTTATCTACCGTCACAGAGTAAGGTAACAGGGTAAGATACTTTCTGGATAGACAGTAAGCTCTCACAGGGTAGAATTTCAGAGCACTGGCTCTGGAGCCCCATCCCTTGGGTTTGGATTCTGGAACTATCTTCCTTAGCTGTATGGTCATGGCTGGGTTACTTGAGTCCTAAAATATTTCTATTTCAAATAACATCAGGGCCTTTTGAGAGTTCTCTGGTGGTCTAGTGGTTAGGGCCCAGTGCTTTCATTGCCATGGCCTGGGTTCAATCCCTGGTCAGGGAACTGAGATCCTGCAAGCCAAGCATCATGGCCAAAATTTTAAAAAATAATAAATTTTTAAAAGTCGGGGTTTTTATAAATATCTGGATTTACTTCCAATCACCAATTCTATAAAATGTGTTGAAGACATATTTGATGTTGGGTTTCTGTGAGGGTTGTAACATTGGGCAGTCCCTGGGCTATAAGGAAGAACAAGGCAAGACTTTCATAGCTGTGCAGGTTGTAGACCACAGGCCCCAGATGTTCAGAGAGTGTGTGGTTATCTCACATCTCTTCATGTGACATTTCAAGGAATCCCTTGTAAGTATCCAGGGTTCAGACATGTGAGGCCAGGAAAAAATACTCCATTTTGAATGAAGACATCAAAGTAAAGAAGTTAGTGTCATACACAGAGAACACAGCATGCATGAAGACAAGCCCTGGAGAACAATGGAAGGAAAGACAGGTGGGAGTCAGATTGTAGACAGTCTGAATGACAGGCTGGAGAAACATTCTTCTGCATGCTCATCCTGGGTGCTATTAAATCTGAAAGTGTCTTCTTTCTTCTCTTCTCCCTGCAGTTCAGGGGTAATGTCGGCAGCCCTCTCCTATCCCAGGAAAACCCCGTTCCATTTCCCACCCCAGTAGATATCCCTCCATCCATCCACCCATACCCTTCTAGCTTTGGGCAGTGAAGACTTGCCTCCAAGTCCATGGGCCAATGAGAATCAAGCTTGGCACTAGTGGCTGGAATTTGTTTCTGCTACCACTCTGTCTTCCAGCAGGTCCAGAGGGAACTTATGGGTGTTCATGTCACCCCCAACTCCATCCTCCGTCTCCATTCTCAAAGTCAGCAGACTTCCCCTGATTCCACAATGTAGTCACATGGCCTACGTGATCTGGCTTCTGCTGGTATGCTTTCTGAGCCTCCGCTGGTACTGGAACCAACTCCAAATCCCACTCACTTGCTTATGCTACCAGGATCCTTTCCTCCAAGAACAACATCCAGTCCCTTTATCCCTACCTTCACATCCATTGGATATTTCCATTTCCGAGATCCTGTCACTGGCTGTTCCAGTTATCTATTGCTGCTTAACAAACTACTCCAAAGTTGGTGGCTTAAAACAACAATTTATTATTATATCTCATGCTGGGCCAGGAATCCAAACATGGCACAAAGGAGAAGGCCATCACGGCTCCACAAAGTCTGGAGGCTCAGCTTGGATGACTTGGACAGCTGGAGGATGAAATGGCTGGAGGCTGGCTGGGTCTCTATCTCTGTCTCTGTCTCTGTCTCTCTGTCTCTCCTCCCACATGGACTCTCCATGTGGCTAGCTTGAGCTGCCTCACAAAATAGAAAACTCAGGCTAATCAGATTGCTTAAATGATGGTTCAGGGCTTCAAGAAGAAAGAAGCAAAACTGGCCCATCCTCTTAAAGGCTGGGTCTGGAATTGGCAGAGCATCACTTCTGCCATATTCTATTGGTCAAAGCAATCACAGTCCATCCCAGATTCAGCAGAGGGGATATATACCTCACCTCTCAATGAGATAAGTGGCAAAGAATTTGTGGCCATTTTTAACCCACCACATTGGACTTGATAGGAGGAATCTCCTCAGTAGAAAGTTTCTTATTGCTGTGTGTCTCCCCTCACCCTTCCTCTCATGTAGAACAGACCTTCAAATGCCTTTGATATCCAGCCACCTGGATCAGACTTGACTTTGCCATTTCCCCTCTGTTATGGGTTTAATTGTGTCCCCCCCAAAAGATATGTTGAAGTCCTAACCCTTAGTGCCTCAGAATGTGATCTTATTTGGAAATTAGGTCCTTGCCAATGTAGTCATATTAAAAAGAAGTCATTAGGTTGAGCCCTAATCCAATATGACCAGTGCCTTATAAAAAGGGGAAATTTGGACATGCACAGAAGAAAGACAATGTGAAGAGACACATGGAGAAGACAGCCATTTACGAACCAAAGAATACCAGAGATGACCAGAAGCTAGGAGAAAAACCTGGAACAGATTATTTCCTAGAGCCTTCAGAAGGAGCATGGCCCTGCCAATACCTTTACTTTGGACTTCTGAACTCCATAATTTATTGTGAGACAATCAATTTCTGTTATTCTAAGCCACCTAGTTTGTGGCACTTTCTAATGGCAGACCCAGAAAACAAATACACCCTTTAACATGAAAACTTCAGACTATAACACTTCTAAGGGTATCTGTATAGTCAAAAGAGTTTCCTTTACAATGGCCAAGCCCATCCCAAGAATCTTCCCCCTACCCCTTCCTGCTGTAGCCCCCAACATTCCTTCCAATTGAACCTGGAAGACATAAAAGAGACACGCAGTACCTTCAGCATTCATTATCCTGTTTAATTCCCATAAGTAATCTATAAACCAGTATCTTAATCTGTTGGGTTGTTATAACAAAATATCACTGACTGCGTAGCTTATAAACAACAGAGATTTACTTCTCACAATACTGGAGGCTGGGAAGTCCAAGATCAAGGTGCCAGCATGGTCACATTCCAATGAGCGCTCTCTTCCCAGTTCATAGCTGGCTCCTTTTCGCTGTGTCCTCACATGGTGGATCTCTAGGGTTCTCTCTGGGGTCTCTTGTATAAGGCACTACTCCCATTCGTGGGCTCTATCCTTACAATCTAATCAGCTCCCAAATGTCCCACCTCCTAAATCAGGCATTAGGATTTCAACATATGAATTTTGAAGAGACATATTCAGGCCACAGCAGTCAGGTATGAATACTCCCATTTTACAGAAAAGGAAATTGAGCCCCAGTGGTTATGGAACCTATTCAATATCATGCAGTTATAAGCTGCTAGGAAGATGACATTGGCTTCCATTGTGGAGCTCTCCCTGCCATAGCTTAGCAGCCTCCCTCTGCACCTGGACTCTTTTTAAGTGGGAAGGTGTTTTGAGTGTAGAATTTAATACTTATCTTAGTGCATTTCTTTTTCCAAAGGCAGACTTTTTGTCTAAGCTGTTGTAAACAATCGTTCCTTTTGCTGGATCTATTGCCATGAGCCAAACTAAAGATTTATAATAAAATTAAATGACGATTATTACCTTAAAAGTTATGAGTGCCCGTTAAAGACATTTTAAATGTTCCAAGGAAACCAAAGTAAGAAACTCTTAGCAGACATTTCTTGAACAACTATAGGTTAGTAAGTTGTACAGAGCTGAGTAAGACATGGTTATCACCTGCCTTCAGGTAGTCAAAGAAACTAATAATAAACAGTAAATTATGTAATCCCATATCTCATAAGGTATGTGATCTCACTTTTACACAGTGAGGCTAGATGGAAGGTTCACTTGAAATAACAGGTGGTTTCCTAAATTCATCAGCAGTTTTGCTCTGACATAAATACAACCTTCTTATTTCTAAATTGTTTTCATTTCTAGAAGAGAGAGTCTATTTGTCAGGCTTGCCCACAACTCTTTCCTAGGTGCAAAAGGTCCATCCTGAATCACTGTCAACTACCCTCTCCTTCAAAGCCTCTGATCACCCTATCTCCTTTGGCAGAGTGTTTTGATGGTTCAATACACATGAATGGGAACGATGTTTTAAAGCTCACTCCCAGGTCAACTCTTAGGCATAGAACTTCATCACCATGGTGTGATTTCAGAAACACCAAGAGACATACATCTTACTCCTTAAAAGTGTCATCTTCCATTGATTTTGTTAGAGAACAAAAGTTGAGCTAATTCTTGATTCTTTTGCCTTAAACCAAAATTGCAACCTTCTGTATATATGTATGTATGTTTACATATATGTGTGTGTGAATACACATACATGTCTATATTTCTTAGCTCTATTCTCTGAGCATACTAGAAACACTGACACGTCAGTAACAATGAATATATCTAGTGCCATATCTTTTTTCTAAATACTATTCTCTATTAAAAGGAACCAGGGCACCTTAGAGAAATTGATGATTCCAGGGCTGAGACATAGAAAGCATAACATGATCCTGAAATATCTTGTTGTGCCACAAAATAAGGAAATGCTCAAAGCATATTGGGGACTTATCAAAAGGACACAGAACCCAGCTTGGAGGGGTTCTCACTGGTGAAATATTGGATAATTTGAGGTTTAAAATAAATAATAATTCAGTAATGGATTACAGCCCAATGAATGTAATAAAAACCCATGAGTCTATACTGATATGAATAAGTGGGGGGAAAGGAAAAGGTTTTCCTTAAAGTAGAATGCCAGCTAATAAATGTAGATGGCATGATGGAGTTAGAAAATCATCAGTAGATGCCAAATCTCGTGAGTAGAAGTTGGATGAAGAACATATTGATGTAGTCTCGAAGAATCTCCCCACATACTTATTAATTACCATGGGAAAACTAATAACCTTTCAGTGGAGAAGTCTCACAGATGCCCCTTTAACAAAGGGATCAAATTTAACATCGCCAATATTGTGACAAACCAATGTTAGGTCCTTCCTGATACAATGCACTGGGGAAGGACAACTTCACTTCTGTGGTGCTCCTATCAGAGGATCTAATCATGAAGAAACACCAGACAGATCCAAATTGAGGGACATTCTACAAAATAACTAGTCTGTACTCTGCAAAATTGTTAAGGACAAAAAAGACAAGGAAATGCTCATGGACTGCTCCAGTTTAAGGGAAATTAGGGTTACATGACAACCAAATGCAATGCATGATCCTGAGTCAAATTACGGATTAGCAAAAACAAAACAGCTATAAAGGACATTGGGACAATTGTGAGATTTGAATATGGAGTGTGGATTAGCTAATAGCATTGTATCAGTGTTAAATTTCCTGATTTTCATTGCTGTACTATGGTTATGTAAGAGAATGTGTTCTTAGGAAATGCATGCTGAAGTACTTGGTAAAGGGGCTTGATGTCACCAACTTACTCTCAGATGTTTCAGAAAACAAATGAACTACAAATATATGCATATATATTTGAAAGAGAGAGAATGATAAAGCAAACGAGGCAAAATGTAAATAATTGGTGAATCTGAGTAGTGTATACTATTGCAACTTTTCTGAAAATTTGAAATTATCAAAATAAATATAATCATATAAAAGTAAATCATTATTTTTTTAAAAAAGGCAAGCTTCTTAGTAAAGATACTATGGTAGTCTTTACTAGTCATATATTCTTTAATGGGGTGAGGTTATTAGTTCCACAGCAGCAGATGAAGAGTACTGATGAGCTGAACAGAGGAGAAAAGGCTTGAGGGCACTGGTTGTCTAGGAGAAAGAAGGAAGGCCACAGAGAAAAAATGGAGAGAACACAAATAAGATTCTGGGGGTGGCCAAGCTTTCCTTTGCCATCACTCTGCTATTCCAGTCTTAGTCACTCACCTCCTCCATCCTTGACACCCAAAGCAGATGGCATCTCTCAGAGAGAGAACATGGATCAATTCCATGCATGTTGTTTTGAGATAGATGACTCTTATTCCTGTCCCGTGGTTATGTGTCTTTTTCCCACCATCCTTCTTGTTGATTCCAGTAACTATGCCTGTGTATAGATATCCTCCTATTTAACCTTGTTAACTACAAGAAGGCAAGGGCATAACTGCTTAATATATTTACCCTAATAGAGAGTAATAATATAAAGATGGGGTCACTATGAAGTTTTCTATGATCTGGTCATTTTCCAATTATCATTTATTCTACTTTGATTTTGTTAATGTACAGAAATATTTCCTGAGCAAGCAGCAGTTTCATATTTGATTATCTTGTCTGAAATGGGGATTACAGTGAGGTAGTCCCAAAGGACTTAGAAATAAAATTGCCTTTTCAAAATCAAATTCTTTCAAAGAGAAAAGAGACCAAACTCAGCCCCAGGATTCTGGAGGTTAATCCCTGGAGTTGGTGTGCTACAAGCAAGAAATTTCTTGAAAGTTTTATGCTTTATAGTAAACATTTATACAAATTTTAAATTTCACTCCATATGCAATCTATGTTTATATTAATACCAGAATGTTTACTTTTGCCTTAAATCTTCAAGTGAAATTGTCCTCCAGGAAGATGGCTGATAATTGTTCTTTGGTTGCTATGAACCTTGGTTTTGTGTGCCTTGGGTTAAGAAAAATTCATGAGTAACAGAGATACTCATAGTCACCTTAAAGAGGGCTTTGAGAATTACAAGAGTTATTAACTAGATTGTCTTTATTGACTGAACAATACTAATAGCTTACCCTTATTGAACACTTTCTGTGTGACAAACACTCTTTTAAGGGTTTCATTCTTATGAACTCATTTAATCCTCATGACAGTTCCATGTGGTAGGTTCTGTCATTAACCTATTCTATAGATGAGGAAACTGAGACACAGAAGTTACTACCATAACGGTGGAACTGGGCTACTATCTCTAGAACCTGCACCCTTAGTTACAACACCACTGTGCCCCCATTCAGTGTCTTGGATCACAGGTGCAGCTTGATGACTGAACCTCATCATTAGAGCTCAGAAAGCTGACTTAAGAGCCCACCAAGAGTGGATCTATCTCTCCAGGGCAACTTCTCATCAACACAATGTATCCAAAAGGGGGATTTATCAGTGTGCTTTTGGAAATCAGAATCACAGGGATGGAAATTATTAAGCTCCCTGACCAGCATATTTTCTTCCTGTAGGAAGCCCTCCATGTGAGGCCAAACCACAGCCAAAGGAAAATAGAGTAAGTCCCCTACATATGAATGAGTTCCATTCTGAGAACAGGTTTGTAAGTCCAACAAAGTTAGCCCAGGTACCAAACTAACACAATCGGCTATATAGTACTGTACTGTAATAGGTTTATAATACTTTTCACACAAATAATACATAAAAAACAAATGAACAAAAAAAAAAGAAAACAGTTTTAATCTTACACTACAGCACCTTGAAAAGTACAGTGGTACCAGCTACATCACTGCTGCATTTATGCTTGTTTCTGGGCATCCTGGGTTTGAAATAAAGATACTGTACTATGTACAGTACTGTACAGTAAAGCACACAAAAGCACGACCACTTGTAGAGGATGCACTCACGTGACAATGTACACCAGACATGTGAACTAATGTGATTGGACATGCGAATACACATTCGCATCTTTGAAAGTTCACAACTTGAAGGTTCGTATGTAGGGGACTTACTATACAGACTCTAAACAAAGCGAGTTGATGAGTCCAGGGTTGCATGGTGTTGAACCAAGATTGTCTGATATTCTTGCATCCCTCAGACTAAAGAAATCTGCTTCACCAAAGAAATTGCTCAAATTCCTTCATCAGGTCATCTCTCTTACGGAGAGGGATACTAGAAATGCTGACACAAGTTTTTCCTGAAAAAAACAGGACTGACTTTGAGAACACTACTTGACGCAGTTCACCCAGAGTTGGCATCTACAATGAGTACCTGTGCACATTCATCCACACTCCATCTGCATCTTTGATTATTGCCTTGTACTGAGATGCTAAGTAAAATGCTATAGCATTCAAAATTCAGGTGCATTTCAATTTATGAAGACTCCCATTCTCCCTGAAGAAGTTATGCCTTTTCTTGTTCTCAAGTCCTAGTTTACGGTATTCCTTCTCTCTAGGTTGTTATTTCCATCATCTCCTTCTTATCAAAATTCTTTGTATTCTTTTTTTTTGTAATTCAGTTAAGTTTAATTAAATTCAATGAATAATATACTTGTAGAGATTAGGAAAATGGAATGCCATATTATTTAAATATATTTAAATCCAAGTAATTTCAAAGATTCATTGTTTTTTGCATGTCCTATTGCTTTTTTTAAAACATATTTATGGAGTATAATTGCTTTACAATAGTGTGTTAGTTTTTGTTTTATAACAAAATGAATGAATTATACATATAGATATGTCCCCATATCTCTTCCCTCTTGTGTCTCCCTCCCTCCCACCCCCCCATCCCACCCCTCTAGGTGGTCACAAAGCGCCGAGGTGATATCCCTGTGCTATGCGGCTGCTTCTCACTAGCTATTTTACATTTGGTAGTGTATATATGTCCATGTCACTCTCTCACTTTGTCCCAGCTTAACTTTCACCCTCCCCGTATCCTCAAGTCCATTCTCTAGTAGGTCTGCATCTTTATTCCCGTATTGCCCCTAGGTTCTTCATGACCATTTTCATTTTCTTTTTATTAGATTCCATATATATGTGTTAACATATGATTTGTTTTTCTCTTTTTGACTTACTTCACTCTGTATAACAGACTCTAGGTCCATCCACCTCACTACAAATAACTCAATTTCGTTTCTTTTTATGGCTGAGTAATATTCCATTGTATATATGTGCTACATCTTTATCCATTCATCTGTTGATGGACACTTAGGTTGCTTCCATGTCCTGGCTATTGTAAATAGAACTGCAGTGAACATTATGGTACATGACTCTTTGAATTATGGTTTTCTCAGGGTATATGCCCAGTAGTGGGATTGCTGGGTCATATGGTAGTTCTCTTTTTAGTTTTTTAAGGAACCTCCCTACTGTTCTCCATAGTGACTGTATCAATTTACATTCCCACCAACAGTGCAAGAGGTTCCCTTTTCTCCACACCCTCTCCAGCATTAATTGTTTGTAGATTTTTTGATGATGGCCATTCTGACCAGTGTGAGATGATATCTCATTGTAGTTTTTTTAACAAAATTTTTATTATGAAAAATTATGTTAAACATTCACAAAAGAAGAGAGTAGTTCAACCAACCTCCCCAAAAATATCACCCAGATTCAACAATGATCAACATCTCACCACATTTATGTAACCTGTTTTCTTTTTCCCCTTACTCAAATATTTTTTAAACATCTTTATTGGATTATAATTGCTTTACAATGGTGTGTTAGTTTCTGCTTTACAACAAAGTGAATCAGTTATACATATACTTATGTTCCCATATCTCTTCCTTCTTGTGTCTCCCTCCCTCCCACCCTCCCTATACCACCCCTCTAGGTGGTCACAAACCACCTAGTTGATCTTCCTGTGCCATGCGGCTGCTTCCCACTAGCTATCCACCCTACGTTTGGTAGTGTATATATGTCCATGCCACTCTCTCACGTCATCACAGCTTACCCTTCCTCCTCCCCATATCCTCAAGTCCATGCTCTAGTAGGTCTGTGTTTTATTCCCATCCTACCCCTAGTCTCTTCATGACATTTATTTTCTTAGATTCCATATATATGTGTTAGCATACGGTATTTGTTTTTCTCCTTCTGACTTACTTCACTCTGTATGACAGACTCCAGGTCCATCCACCTCACTACAAGTAACTCAGTTTCATTTCTTTTAATGGCTGAGTATTTTTCCATTGTATATATGTGCCACATCTTCTTTATCCATTCATCTGTTGATGGACATTTAGGTTGCTTCCATGTCCTGGCTATTGTAAATAGAGCTGCAATGAACATTGTGGTACATGACTCTTTTTGAATTATGGTTTTCTCAGGGTATATGCCCAGTAGTGGGATTGCTGGGTCATATGGTAGTTCTATTTGTAGTTTTTTAAGGAACCTCTATACTGTTCTCCATACTGGCTGTATCAATTTACAATCCCAGCAACAGTGTAAGAGTGTTCCCTTTTCTCCACACCCTCTCCAGCATTTCTTGTTTCTAGATTTTTTGATGATGGCCATTCTGACTGGTGTGAGATGATATCTCATTGTAGTTTTGATTTGCATTTCTCTAATGATTAATGATGTTGAGCATTCCTTCATGTGTTTGTTGGCAATCTGTATATCTTCTTTGGAGAAATGTCTATTTAGGTTTTCTGCCTATTTTTGGAATGGGTTGTTTGGTTTTTTGTTATTGAGCGGCATGAGCTGCTTGTAAATTTTGGAGATTAATCCTTTGTCAGTTGCTTCATTTGCAACTATTTTCTCCCATACTGAGGGTTGTCTTTTGGTCTTATTTATGGTATCCTTTGCTGTGCAAAAGCTTTTAAGTTTCATTATGTCCCATTTGTTTATTTTTGTTTTTAGGTCCATTTCTCTAGGAGGTGAGTCAAAAGGGATCTTGCTGTGATTTATGTCATAGAGTGTTCTGCCTATGTTTTCTTCTAAGAGTTTGATAACATCTGGCCTTACATTTAGGTCTTTAAACCATTTTGGGTTTATTTGGGTGTATGGTGATAGGCAGTGTTCTAATTTCATTTTTTACATGTAGCTGTCCAGTTTTCCCAGCACCACTTATTGAAGAGGCTCTGTTTTCTTCACTCTATATTCTTGCCTCTTTTATCAAAGAGAAGGTTACTATATGTACGTGGGTTTATCTCTGGGCTTTCTATCCTGTTCCATTGATCTATATTTCTGTTTTTGTGCCAGTACCATACTGTCTTGATTACTGTAACTTTGTAGTATAGTCTGATGTCAGAGAGCCTGATTCCTCTAGCTCCATTTTTCTTTCTAAAGATTGCTTTGGCTATTCGGGGTCTTTTGTGTTTCCATACAAATTGTGACTTTTTTTGTTCTAGTTCTGTGAAAAATGCCAGTGGTAGTTTGATAGAGATTGCATTGAATCTGTAGATTGCTTTGGGTAGTAGAGTCATTTTCACAATGTTGATTCTTCCAATCCAAGAACATGTATATCTCTCCATCTATTTGTGTCATCTTTAATTTCTTTCATCAGTGTCATAGTTTTCTGCATACCGGTCTTTTGTCTCCTTAGGTAGGTTTATTCCTAGATATTTTATTCTTTTTGTTGCAATGGAAATGGGAGTGTTTTCTTAATTTCACTTTCAGATTTTTCATCATTAGTGTATAGGAATGCAAGAGGTTTCTGTGCATTAATTTTGTATCCTGCTACTTTACCAAATTCATTGATTAGCTCTAGTAGTTTTCTGGTAGCATCTTTAGGATTCTTTATGTATAGTATCATGTCATCTGCAAACAGTGACAGCTTTACTTCTTTTCCCATTTGGATTCCTTTTATTTCTTTTTCTTCTCTGATGGCTGTGGCTAAAACTTCCAAAACTATGTTGAATGATAGTGGTGAGAGTGGGCAACCTTGTCTTGTTCGTGATCTTAATGAAAATGGTTTCAGTGTTTCACCATTGAGGACGATGTTGGCTGTGGGTTTGTCATATATGGCATTTATTATTTTGAGGTAAGTTCTCTCTATGCCTACTTTCTGGAGGGTTTTTTATTATAAATGGTTGTTGAACTTGTGAAAAGGTTTCTCTGCATCTGTTGAGATGATCATATGGTTTTTCTCCTTCAGTTTGTTAATATGGTTTATCACATTGATTGATTTGTGTATACTGAAGAATCCTTGCATTCCTGGGATAAACCCCATTTGATCATGGTGTATGATCCTTTTAATGTGCTGTTGGACTCTGTTTGCTAGTATTTTGTTGAGGATTTTTGCATCTATGTTCATCAGTGATATTGGCCTGTAGTTTTCTTTCTTTGTGACATCTTTTTCTGGTTTTGGTATCAGGGTGATGGTGGTCTCATAGAATGAGTTTGGGAGTGTTTCTCCCTCTGCTATATTTTGGAAGAGTTTGAGAAGGCTAGGTGTTAGCTCCTCTCTAAATATTTGATAGAATTTGCCGGTGAAGCCATCTGGTCTTGGGCTTTTGTTTGTTGGAAGATTTTCAATCACAGTTTCAATTTCAGTGCTTGAGATTGGTCTGTTCATGTTTTCTATATCTTCCTGGTTCAGTGTCGGAAGGTTGTGCATTTCTAAGAATTTGTCCATTTCTTCCAGGTAGTCCATTTTATTGGCACATGGTTGCTTGTAGTAATCTCTCCTGATCCTTTGTATTTCTGCTGTGTCAGTTGTTACTTCTCCTTTTTCATTTCTAATTCTATTGATTTGAGTCTTCTCCCATTTTTTCTTGATGAGTCTGGCTAATGGTTTATCAATTTTTTTTTTATCTTCTCAAAGAATCTCTCTATTCTTTGTTGTTCAGTTCTTAAGTGCCATGCACATGATTTCCCATTCCTACCTGCCCCCCCATACACACAGAAGAAAATTATAGTGATTATTTTATTCTGCCTTATACTGTATTTTCTTATTTTTATCCCTATGCCAGTTTTTAACACCATCCCAGGACTCCCAAGCTGGTCTGTCTTGGCCATGAATGTAGAATCTGTACAGAAACAAATTTGTGGTATATGTTTGACATGATTCAACTCTTGTTATATGATTGTATCATAAACTTACATTTCTGGCCTAGGTCTCAAAAACCAATTGATAACAATAACCGGAATCCAGTACATACTTATTAAGTTCCTACTACTTGCTGGAACGTGGGGCTCTATATTGGAGGGACAGTGTTAATAAGATAGTCAGGTTCCCTGACTTCAGGAGCTTATAATCTAGCAGGAAACACACATAAGGAAACAAGCAGTCACGCCAACTGAGGGGTAGAATGTATATTTGGAGGATTCACACTACAGGGTCCTAACATACTGTAAGTTTGTGGAGACGTCGTGAGGAGGATATCCACAGAAAGTAGGTATTAGATAGGCAAAGAAACCAAGAGAAAGCATTCCAGGGGGAGGGCTCAGCATGTGAGAAAGCGGGGAGGTGCAGTAGGGAATGACACATTGAAGGAGGTGGATGAAGTTGCTTAGGGAAAGAGAGTGAGCAGGCAGGGGTGGCTGAAAGATGCAGCTGAGAGATACACAGAAGTCTTCCTTTAGATGATGTATTTGCAGCCACTTTATAGCATTTGGACTTTGCCCTAAAAGCAGTGGTTAGGCATTGATAGTTTGTGTTCTATTTTTAGAAAAATCACTTTGGCTGCCACATGGTGAAAAGCCTGAAGAGCAACAAGGAATAGTAGGGGAGTACGTGTGATCTTGGACAGCATCCAACATCTGTGTCTCAGTTTCTTCACTTGTGAAATGTGCAAAATAATAGTCTCTACCTCATCGAGCTGTGATGAGGGTTAAGTGAGTTAATATATGTAAAATATATGCAAAATGTATTTACATATATGTAAATAAGTGAGTTAATATATGTAAAATGTCCTAGGCATTACGTGGTCTCTTATTAAGCATTAGCTATAATTATTAAAGTATTTATTCATGTACCATCAGAAAAGAACAGGTATATATACATATGAGTGTGTATAATATTTTATGTTGGGTAGTTCAGTTTTTCTTTTATTTGTATTGTTAAAGACTTAGTCATTACCCTTTTGCTACAAACCAAGATGATTTTAGGATATGAATCATGTGTTTTAATTCTGCAAGCATACTTTCAACAATATTTCCAAATATTCCACATAGTTTCAACTTCCATGAAAAGTAGAAATGAGGCCAGTGTGAGGGACAATCATTTCAGACTGACAGACTCTTACTTTCTGTGATGTGTCTGGACTGTGCTCAGCACTGTGGGTATAGTGAGGTGGTAGGGTCTCTCCCTTCCTTTGAACATCACAAATTTAGAGCCTATCAGGCCAAGAGACTGATCCACTTGTCTTTAACTGGTTGGGCAGCACAAAAAGTCAGATAAACTCCCAGAGCTTCAATGCCACAGAGGCAAATCAGCAGTACCAAAGTGGGTGCTGAGTAGGGCTCAACAAAGGATACTCATCCCTAGCTAACAATATGGCAACTAGAACCAAGATTCAACATTTTCCTTCTCAAATTGGAGGAACAACCTCAACAGTTATTTTGTCTTCACAACTCTCTATATCCAATCCTCTGAAGTCTCGTTCATTTATCATTTAGTTGCAAATATCAAAGACTAAGTTGGGATTCTTTATTCTAACTTTGTCAGTAGTTTTCACAGTGCACTAAACTGGAAGAAAGCCTCTGCTTAGCATGAATGGTTTCCGACTTATCCTCTCCACTAATTCCAACATTATCTTCGTCCAAACACTTCATAAGAAAGGCAGACCTAGGTCTGTAAAAAATATATTTGGTTTCTATAAAATAAGTATTTTCACATGGAACATATCCCTGAACAGTTCGCCATTTTGTTTTGTCTACAACAGTAGTTGACTGATTTTTTTAAAAAAACTTTTTATTGTAAAATAAAACATAGATACAAAAAAATCTCACCACACAAAGGAGTTGTGCCCTTGTAATCATCACCCAGGTCAAGAAAGAAAACTTTGTCAACCATTCTAGAAGCTTCTCAATTCACTGCTCCAATCCCAACCCCTCCTTCCCCCCAAAATAACCACTATCCTGACTTGCTTTTCTTTATTGTCTTGTCACCCACGGGTGCATTTCTATGTACTTTAGTTTATTCTTGCCCATTAAAAAACTGAAGTCACTTGAATCATGTTCAATCTCTTTGGCAAAACTGTATATATATATAGGTGTTCTGTTCTTTCATTGGTAGGGTTACATAATATCTGATGATCTCTATTTTTATATTATCAACTGTCAATGTTCATATGCCTGGATTCACCAGTTCACTGGGAAGCTGTAAAATGGTGATTTTCTAATTCTATTTTTTATTTTTATTAATTAAAATACTTTTATAAAGAGATGTTACCTCTCATTTATAATTGTTACTCAGTGAGAGGGTTCATGTAGGAAAAGCAGGATAAGTGCTTGGTTGTTTTCCCTTTATTATCCCCAAATGATGACAAATGTGTTTTTTAAAATATTAAGAACTCATGGATTTAAACATGTTTGATGGATTTCAATTGCAATTATTATCCTTTGGAAGCTCATATTGTCTGGTTTTCGCCAGTAGGAGCATCTTCCAAGTTGGCTCCCGAGGCTTTTTTTAATATCTCTGATTTGTTCAACCTGGATTCTCTTTTTCTCTCATGATCCTGGTTTGGGGTTATCTACCAAACTCTTTTATATCTCACATTGGTTTGTGTGAAGGTCTTTATTGGTAATTTAAGCACCTTTCTTCTTTTGCTTAAAGCAATGGTTCTCAAAGTATGATGTCCAGACCAGCATCATCAGCATCACCTGGGAACTTGTTATAAATGCAGATTTTCTGATCCTATCCCCAGCTACTGAATCAGATAGGTACTCTGGGGGAGAGGCTCAGGAGTATATGTTTTTAAAAATCCCTCCTGGTTATTCTGCTGAACCTTAAAATTTGAGAACCATGGCTTAATGAACAAATATTTTAGAGTCCCTGAGTGTATTACTACAGCTCTAGCCATTACAAAGATCTGTTAATGCTGGAATAAAGATTGGTTTTCCTTCCATATATTTTTTCCAATGCCTGTTGCAGCTGACAATTGCTTTAGGAATGGCATCTCTGGTTCTTTTAATGAGGCCACGGCTTTTGTTTTATTTGACCTGAGGACTGGGAGACCTGCTCTTTTCTGCTAAGGTGAATATGATAATATATTACTTTATAGTTTCTAGGAAGAGTCAGTAAGGTTCAATGAGCATTTATTGTGTATCTGCTGAGAGCCAGACTTGATGCTAAAAGAAAGAGATTCAACATAGACTAAGACACAGACCCTTCCCTTGATGAATCAGAGGAAATGTGTTTGGGAGCCTAGTATAAGGATGCTCAAGAAAGCAATGTCACTGTAGCTCAAGATTGCCCTTGGCCTTCCTGGAGTCTCTTGATAGTTCCATATACATCTTGGCCAAGAGCTCATGCACCCCTGATGCTGTCCTAGCCCAGCCATGAACAGTGAACAACCTTATGACCCAACCTGTAACTTATGAACAGAGAGAAGCAAGACAAAACGTTTAGATCAGATTCTAATGAATGGACCTAAATTCTAGTGAACCCACCTTTCAGCCTGGGGTGGAGGAAAGTGGATCCATCCCTAACATTGGTAGAATTTTGGACAAAAGGATGAATGAGGCCCTAAGACTGTGGCCAGTTTCTCTCTGCTCATATCCAATGCAGTTATGCACTATGAGGGACCACGCACACAGCTATGTGAATACAAGACATTCCAGATTCCATGTCCTACCTCCACCCATAGCACTATTCTCAGGGGGAAGCACCCCATGGTATATCCACCCTCAGGAAGACAGGCCCAGGGAAGAGGACTACACAGGTTCTGGAAACCAGTTTGGAGTCATCTGGGAAGGGAATCTCAGGGTCCCAGCTACCCAGAGCATGGTCCAGAAGAAGGACCATAGCCTCTGTATGGGCACATCTCCTTGGATTAATGGAATCCTCATCATACAGGGTGAAGCCATGTTAGAGAAGGCCAAAAAAGGTCCTTCTAAGGAGCAGGGTACATATTATCTATGTCTAAGGGTGGTGCTGGAGGAAGGTGGTGTAGGTGAAGTGTGCCCCTAAGTCCTCGGTTCAGTGAGAGAGCTTGCACTCTCAGAGTCTTTTGGGTCAGTTGCTGGTTCTGATCCTGGCCATTTTGCCCAGTAAAGAATATCACTGAAGATATCAGCAAAGACACTAGCTCTGGTTCACAGTTGGATTTCAGAAAAAAAAAGAAAGAAGACTCAAATATAAAATAAGAAATGAAAGAGGCAACATTACAACTGATACAGAAATACAAAGAATCATAAAAGACTACTATGAACAATTATATGTCAACTAATTGGATAACCTAGAAGAAATAGATAAATTCCTGGGAACATACAACTTACCAAGACTGAATCATGAAGAAATAAACCAATAACAAATAAGGAGATTGAATCAGTAATCAAAATCCTCCCAACAAAGTAAAGCCCACACGAGATGGCTTTATTCGTGAATTCTACCAAACATTTAAAGAAGAATTAATATGAGTCTTTCTCAAACTCTTCCAAAAAACTGAAGAGGAAGGAACACTCCCAAACTCATTTTACTAGGCCAGCATTACCCTGATATCAAAGCCAGACAAGGACACTACAAGAAAACAACAACAACAACAACTACAGGCCAATATCCTTGATGAGTATAGACACAAAAGTACTTAACAAAAATATTACCAAACTGAATTCAACAGTAAATTAAAGGGATCACACACTCTGATCAAGTGAAATTTATTCCTGGGATGCAGGGGAAATTCAACACATGAAAATCATTCAATATGTTACATAATGTTAAAAGAATAAAGGATAAAAATCATATTTTCATCTCAATAGATGAAGAAAAGGCATTTGATAAAACTCAACATAATTTCATAATAAAAACTCTCAGAATATTAGGTATTGAAGGAATGATGTACATCAACATAACAAAAGGCATTTATGACAAGCCCACAGTTAACATCATACTCAATGTTGAAAAGCTTCCTCTAAGATCAGGAACAAGACAAGGATGCCCAGTCTTGCCATTGTTATTCAACATAGTATTGGAAGTCCTACCCAGAGTAATTAAGCAAGAAAAAGAAATAAAAGGCATCCAAATCCAAAAGGAAGAAATAAAATTGTCTCTGCAGATGACATAATCTTATATATAGACAACCCTAAAGACTCTGAAAACTGTTAGACCTAATCAACAAATTCAGTGAAGCTGCAGGATACAAAATCAACATAGAGAAATCAGTTCCGCTTCTACACACTAACAATGAACTATCAGAAAGAGAAATTAAGAAAACAATCCCATTTAAAATAGCATAAAAATACCTAAGAATTCATTTAACCAAGGAGGTGAAAAACCTGTACACTGCAAACTACAAGACTCTGATGAAATAAATTGAAGAAAACACAAATAAGTGAACTATATGCCATTTTCAAGGATTGGAAAAATTAATATTGTTAAAATGCCCATACGATCCCAAATTATCTACAGATTCAATGAAATCTCTAGCAAAACTCCAAGGCCATTTTTCACAGAAGTTGAAAGACAATCCTAAAATTTGTATGAAACCGCAAAAAACCCCAATCAGCCACAGCAATCTTGAGAAAGAAGAATAAAGCTGGGGACATCACACTTTCTGAATTCAAACTATATTGAGAAACTACAGTAATCAAAACAATGTGGTACTGGCATAAAACATACACATAGATCAATGGAACACAATAGGGAGCTCAGAAATAAGCCTGTACATATGCAGTCAACTAATTTTTGATAAGGGCACCAAGAACACACAATGGGGAAAGGGTAGTCTCTTCAGTAAATGGTGCTGGGAAAACTGAATAGCCACATGCAAAAGAATAACTCTGGACTCCTATTTTACAGCCCTCATAAAAATAACTCAAGTGGATTAAATACTTAAATGTAACATCTGAAACCATAAAATTCCTAGAGAAAACACATTCTGTGTTTTTCCTGCACAGAAAAACAATTAATAGAGTGAAAGGGTAACCTACGTAATGGGAGAAAATATTTGCAAACCATATACCTGATAAGGGGTTGGTATCCAAAGTACATAAGGAACTCATACACCTCAATAGAAAAAAAACCCTAAATAATGCAATTTTTAAATGAGTAAAGGACCTTGATAGACAGTTTTCCAAAGAAGGCTTAACAGTCAACAGGTACATGAACAGGTGCTCAACATCACTAATCATCAGGGAAATGCAAATCAAAACCAAAGTGAAATATCACCTCACACCTGTTAGGATAGCTTTTATCAAAAGAACAAGAGATAAGTGATGGCAAAGACATGAGAAAAGGCCTAGTGTACTGTTGGTAGACACATAAATTGGCACAGCCATTATAAAAAACAATATGGAGGTTCCTCAAAATATTAAAAATAGAACTACCATATGATCCATAATCCCACTTCTGGCATATATCTGAAGGAAACAAAATCAGTATCTCAAAGCAATATCTGCACTCCCACATTCATTGTAGCTTTATTCACAATAGCCAAGATATGGAAACATCCTAAGTGTTCATTTATGAATGAATGAATAAAGAAGATTTTATACACACACACACACACACACACACACACACACACACACACACACACTATTATTCAGCCATGAGAAAGAAGGAAATTCTGCCACATTTGCAACAGCACTGATGAACCTAGAGGACATTATGCTAAGTAATTTATATTCCACATTTATATGTGAAATCTAAAAAAAAAAGTCAAATTTATAGAAGCATAGAGTAGAATTGTGGTTACCAGAGGCTGGGATGTGGAGGAAATCAGGAGATGATAGTCAAAGAGTACAAGTTTTCAGTTATAAGATAAATAAGTTCAGGGGCCTAATGTATAGCATGATAACTATAGTTAACAATACTGTATTGAATACTTGAAATTTGATAAGAGAGTAGATCTTAAGCATTGTCAAACACCCCAAAAATTAGAGGTGATGTGTATGTAAATTAACTTGACTGTGGTAATCATTTCACAATGTATACATATACCAAATCATCACATTGTATTCTTTAAATATGTACAATCTTTTTTGAATTTTGTTTTATGTTATTTTTTTATACAGCAGGTCATTAGTTATTTTATACATGTTAGTGTAAATATACACAATTTTATTTCTTAATTATACCTCAATAAAGCTAGAGGAAAAAGAATCATTGTAGTATATGGTAGAAAATACTACAGTAGAGTTATACATATGCTTAATTACAGGGGTGGAGCATGTAACCCATCCTGGGGGAGAGAAATTGGCTAGAGCCCATATGCACAAATGTCTCTCTATGCCATGATAAATTTCCAGGCCAGGAACTGATATGTTTCTATGTGAAGTTTTAGGAGTTTTACTATGGAGGACAGGAGAGTTGGATTGCAAAAGGCAAGAGTAGATGATTTCTTGCCTTCCAAAAACATATTTATTGAGCACTTACTACACACCAGACACTTTTTTAGGGACTGAGAATACAACATCAAACCAAACAGACAAAATCCCTGTCCTTATGAAGCTTATATTCTACTGGAGGGAAAACAGGTAATAACATGTAACTAGGGGAAGCACAAGGGGTTTTTAGGCTGTGGAATTAATCTGTATTGTAGTGGTAGATGTATGATGCTATGCAATTGTCAAAACTTAACAGAAATTTAAAGCACAAAGAGTGAAACATAATGTACACAAAATTTTTTTTAAATCAACCAGGAGGTTGGGGGATCCCAGGATAGAATGCACAGTATGACAAAAAAAATCTAACTGTATTATGTAAGACATAACCTCACTGAAGAGACTGAGCAAAAGGTGCTGACCTAAGTAACTTTGACAAATGGTGTTTTTACTATACACACTAAGACTAAAGACAAAAGGGACTGTATAGGAACATTGAACGCTAGTTGTTAAAGTTGTTTCTCATGGGGCTATGGCCTAACAATTCCAACATTGCTGTACTTGTATACTGGGATGCACAAATAAATAAATGGATGGTGGGAGCCAGGTTGCTCACCACTGGTGAGGGAATTTACAGATAAGCAAGCAGAGAAGGCTAGAAGGATCCATGTGATACTGGATTAGAGTCAAAGATATCAGTATAAATTTACATTGAGCTTAACACAGATACAGATGGATTCATACGGAAATAATTATAGATGTGAGTGCATACGTGAGTTTCTTAGGTTTGCCCTCTGAGAAGGCCTGGAAGAAAAGACACCCAGCAACAAGCACACCCAAAACCCAGATCTTGTTTTCTAATAACATTCTCTAAGAAAAGGAACTGGGACTTCTTAGAGAAATGCTGATACTAGGGTTGGGGCAGGAAATATACAAGATGAGCCTGGAGCATCTTGTAGCACCAAAAAGTAAGGAAGTGTTCAAATAACAAAATAATGTCAAAGTGACACAGGAGCCACCTGAAATCGTTCCCAATGGCCAAAGCTGGAACAATTTGAGCAACAAATATATAATACAGTATTGGATTATAACACAGAGTGTAAAACAAATATCTGTGAGTCCATACTGATACAAGTAAATGGTTGAATAATAAATGGAGAAGACACAAACCTCCTACACACAAGAACTTCCCAGTAATTTAAGTAGATACTTCTTCATTAAATAGGTAGGATTTAAGTCCCCACCTTGCGGGCCTCTCACTGTTGTGGCCTCTCCCATTGCGGAGCACAGGCTCCGGACGCGCAGGCCTAGCGGCCATGGCTCATGGGCTTAGTTGCTCCGCGGCATGTGGGATCTTCCCGGACCAGGGCACGAACCCGTGTCTCCTGCATCGGCAGGCGGATTCTCAGCCACTGCGCCACCAGGGAAGCCCCTCCCACCTTTTGAGTGTGGGCTGTGCCTAGTGACTTATTTCCAAAGAATAGAGTATGTAAAGGGGGGTAAAAGTAACTTTACAGTGGGGAAATCTGATAGACACTGTCTCAGATGATTAAAGTCAACATCAACAGTGATAAATCTTGTTGATAGTATGAACTTTGATATAATGTGATGAGAAGGGCACTTCCCCCTATGTCCTTTCTCCCAAAACCCTATAACACCCAATCTAACCATGAGAAAAACACCAGGCAAACCCAAATTGAGGGACATTCTACAAAACATCTGACAGTACTCCTCAAAACTGTCAAGGTCATCAAAAACAAAGAAAGTCTGAGAAACTCTCACAGAGAGTAGAGGAAGCTAAGGATGAATGTCGTATGGTATCCTGGATGAGATCCTTGAACAGAAAAGGGACATTAGGGAAAAACTAAGGAAATCTGGATAAAGTATGGCATTTAGCTAATAATAGTGTATCAATGTGGTCCCTTTGTTTTAACAAATGTACCCTAGCAATGTAAGAAGCTAACAACAGGGGAAATTGGGAAAGAAGCATATAGGAATTCTCTATTATTTTTGCAAATTTTCTGTAAATCTAAAAGTATTCAAAAATAAAGTATTTATTTACATAAAAATAACCAAATGATTATAGAGGTTTATTATAAGTGCTATGGAAAAAACAAAACAAGGTAAGGGAGATTGGGTGTGGGGGATCTGGGGGCTATTTTACACAGGGTGCTGAGGAAGGCCTTTCTGAGGAGCTGACATTTGAGCAGCAAGCCATGTGGGCATCTGGGGGAAGAGTGTGCCAGGAAGTGGAAACAGTGAGAGCAAAGGATCAAGGTGGAAGCTGTCAGGAAGGAGCCTCCTGAACATGGTTCAGATGCAACAGAAAGAAGGTCTGAACCATGGCAGTGGTGGGAGGGAAGGAGAGAACACACTTGAGGAATCTTATTTTATGAACCAGGAAGAAGAAAAGAAGAATGGTCTAGAAGGAGAAAGGCTCTCTCACTGTGCGCAGTTACCACACTATCATGTAGCAATGCTCAGGGTGCTATGGCTTTACCACTGCTCAGTACTTACTTCATCTGGTCCTCACTGCAACCCTGGTGTCCTCATTCTCACTTCTAGGAATCAGGACCCTGAAGCCCAGACTGAGAGTCTCCCAGCTCATAACTTGCAGGGACAAACTGAAAAGTTGAAACTAGGCCTTCTATATCCCATGATTTTCCATTTTGCTTCTGTCCCAAAGTACTTTCTGTGACAGTACCAAGGCATCTTGAAGGAGGCAAATATTGTGTGGTCCACTGAATCCTAGGAAGTTTGATGGGGCAAACAGTCACCCACCGCAAACCCCAGGGACAGGTCCTAGCCAGTTTACAACTGACTCAGAGAAAAACTTTTACAAAGGTCTTATAAGTCCTGATATCAATAATGTCTCTTTACAACCTACATATAGGTCAGGAGGACAGGTTTTCTGCTACTATCTTTTTTATTTTTATTGATTTTATTTTATTATTATTTTGGGGGGGCCATGCCATGGGGCATGTGGGATCTTAGTTCCCCAAACAGGGATTGAGCCCGTGCCCCCTGCAGTGGAAGTGCGGAGTCCTAACCACTGGACCAATGGGAAAGTCCCCTTTCTGCTAGTATCTTGCCAACCTTTGATATCCCAAATAGATCTTGGGGCCTCATGCCTCATATTGCGTGTGTGTGTATCTCTTAAATTTCTAGATTGCAGAACATATGTTCCTCTTTCTTCTTTTCTCATCTACACACATGTTCTTAGGGTTGCCAAGGGCTGTAACTGTCCCAGGCAAATTTTCCCAGGCCTAACAGCAGCTGGCTCCCCACCAAATGCTTAGCTGAAAGTAAAACCAACCACAGGAAACGATCATACTAAAGTAACACCCTTCTTCGTTCTCAGGCCTCCAGGAGATAACGGTGGAGTTTGGGAACAGGGCAGAACCCAAAGTTATCTACCTGAATTCACTCCAAATCTATTTGATTATCAGACCATGTTCTAATGAATATTATTAGGCTTCTGAATCATCAGGCTCCTGGAACCATAACGTATCAAGATTTTTCTATGATCTCTGCCTCTAATTTCAAAGCATTTCTAACTTATTTTACCCCAAACCTCTTAGTAGTAGCTCCAAACCCATCTAGGAAATGCGTCGCATCCTGCTATCTCTGCACTTCTTCCCCTGCTTGGTTCCACCCCAACTCAGTGCCACCCTCTCCCAGCCCCAAAGAGCAGAATTTCTTCTCATCCCTGAAGCTCACCCATGACCATCTTCTTCTGAATGGTTATATGGAGTGTTCCTTAGCGTTCTGGAACCTTTCTGGGTATTGAGCCTTTGCAAAAGAGGACAGAATCTTATAGCATCGAGAAATTTGAGTGTGTGGAAAAATTTTTTTCTGAAGTCCATTTTGGTCTCAAAGAGGAAAAGGGTGTTTGTTAAAATGCTTATCTGTCCATAAGGATTTAATATTTCTAACAATCTAATTTAACTTGACCCTTCTTCATTTATTAATAGATTTTAGAGCAGCATCCTCCCTCCCTCTTTTACCCACTCTTTTTTATCCTTTCTAAAAGATATATGTTAATTATAATCTTCAGGCTTAGTTGCTCAGAAATGGATCAGGGGACTTCTTCAGCTGTTAAATTATTCTCCGTTCCTGAAGGGAAATAATTGGAACATCTATGTCTGCAGCCATCTTGGAGAAAGACACGATATTGAAGGTGTTAAATTACATTGTGGTTCTAAGTTAAACTGTCTGAGAACTGACTTCCTTGACAGCTCTGATTCAGGCCTCCCAAAATGTCGCACACTATGACTCATACTTCCTTCTGGAAATGACAAAACTTCCTCACCACCCTGATCTAAGCTGCCTGCTTTTGGTCCTCCGTGCTCTCAGGAAGGGATTGAGTTGTATGTTACATTTTTTCCATGGTGGGCAAGGAAACCCATCTTTTGTTTTTCCAAAGGGAGAAGCACACACACACACACACACACACACACACACACACACAAAGAATGACACACCAAAAATTCTTAAAATTAATACCAGGCAGAGAATCAATACCATCACCCCCACCCTCCGTATCCCTGGAAAATAAATAAATGATTTAAGAATTGTAAAAACAAGAGGGAGCTGACTTTTTAACCATTTATGTCCCAAAGCTTTTAAAAAAATGTTCCATTTTCTAAGGGAAGAAACGTATAGTAACTTTGCAAAGCTAATGTTTTTATTATTCAAGGTAGTCTTAAAGAGCTTAGATGTTGTAGGAAGCTAAAATTCAATGCTGAGCAGTGCTCATATATTTCCCAGGGAGACTGCATTCCTGTGTGTTGAGATGTTGCAGGGAAGAGCAAATCTGGGGCACAGAAGAGAGGAGAGGAGAGGAGAGGGAGGATGAGGAGAGGAAGGGGTACAACTGCCAACAATATTTTGTTCTTCTGAAATCTTCTGAAGTATAAATGTGTGCCCATATGTGTATTACAATATATAACCCAGCACTCATTTAAAAAATACTGTTTACTAGAGTGAAAAAGCACCTAGAATATTAACTCAGTATAAACATTTGCCATATGTTGAATAAGGATTTATTTTGAGGGTAAGGAATTTGAGATCAGAAGCTGAAACGTATTTTTCTATTTTCCAGCTAAATTAAGTTGAAATTTTGATGAATGCTTTATATATATATATATGTATATATATAATGTGTATGAAATAAAGAAGGGTATGCATATCTATTTATACAGCCTTACATTTGTTCTCCGAGTTTTAGTACATGATGATTGAGAAGGAGAAAATTGCCTTACATACTTCATCTCTTTCTATCCTTACAACAAGGCAATGGGTATCAGTCCTGAGTTCTAGTCCCAGCTCTACTACTGGGTTATTGTGGGCTAGTAATTTAATTGAAAATAGGTCAGATGACTCCCAAAGACCCTTCCAATTTTGAAATTCTATGGTCCCAAGATTTTAGCCATGGGATTTCTCTTCCTCTTTTCAAAGGAAACACCAAGAGGTATTGCCTCTTCTTGTTGACAGCTCTTGACTGCAACTTGGGGACCTCAATGGTTCTGCCAAACTCCATCTCCTAGGAGATAGGGCTTAGGAACAAGGCACTCACCCACCCCACTCTTTCTTGACCCCCTCTCCACTGGCAGATCAGCTGGCCTTTGGCCTGATTCTGAGAGGGGTAAGGAGGTCTGCCAGGACATAAGGCAGGATTCTTATATCCTTCCTTGATCACTATTGATTTGCATTTCTTTCAAACAATTTTATGAGTAGGTAGAAGCCCCCATTCATGTCACACACATTTAGGAGTGCTTGTTATATGCTTAAATCACTGTGCCACACCCTGGATATAAGACATATTTGGGCAAGCCCTTAGCTCTCATGAGCCTACAAGCAATTATGCAATTGTGCTTCAGATCAGGGAGGCAAAGGGACCAGAAATAGTGCCCAATCAACCAACAATGGCCTCTGAAGTTTCACCAGTAATGATTCATTCTTTGAGTCTTTTAAGTTCCTTGAACTTTGAGAGTACTTTGCTATAATTTTTTAAAATGTACTTGGAATGAGGGAGGAGCCCACTTTATGGCCTTAAAGGAACGAGGTGAAGAGGAGGAAGAGCTGGGGAGGGGTGAAGAGACATCAAAGAGAAATCAGGGTAATTAACAATGGTGGGGAGAATGGGTCCCAAAAGGTCAATGCTCATAGAAAACAAAAAATTTTAATTAATACATTAAACTATGATCTGTTCTGATGGTAGTCTATTATCAGTTGGTCAGCCTGCTGGCAAACATTGAACTCCTGTTGCGTTCCAGGCCCAGGCGCTATTCTAGCTGTTGGAGATATATCAATGAACATGATAACACTGATGAATGAAAGGAGCTTAAAGTCTATAGATAAGGAGAGAGACAGGAGGGGAAAGAGGGAGGGAGTTAATTTCAAAGCTTAATAATGTCCATCCACTAAAGGGATAAAAGAAAAAGATAGTACAGGGTGTGACTGGGGATGGTGGGATGGCTACTCTAGTTGGGGTGATCAGAGGAGAATTTGCTAGGAGGTAATATTTGAGCTAAGGCCTGAATAATGAGATACAGGTAGACGTGTAAATATTTGGGGGAAGAATTCCAAGTTAAAAGAACAGCAAATACAAAGACTCTCCACAGCCTGCTTGAGGGTCAGAAAGAAGGCTGGGCTGGTGTAACTGGAGTACAATGGAGAAGAGGAGAGAATTGTAGGAGATGATGCTGGGAGTTGGGCAGGGGCCAGCTCATGAAGGGCAAGCTGATGTCCTAATAATAATAAAAATAATAATAGCAGCAGCTGGCATTTATTGCATCCTTGCACCCTGCCAAACACTTTCTGTGGATTAGCTTCTTTATTTGTCACATCTAGTCCACGAGGTAGGTGCTATTTCCACTGTTCACATGGCCAATGGTACATGCTAGAGCTGGGGTGTGGAGCCCCCCAGGGTCTGACCCCAAGACTGATTCTTTTTTTAAAAATTTTTTATTGGAGTATAGTTGTTTTACAGTGTTGTGTTAGTTTCAGGTGTACAGCAAAGTGAATCAGTTATACATATACATATATCCAATCTTTTTTAGATTCTTTTCCCATATAGGCCATTACAGAGTATTGGGTAGAGTTCCCTGTGCTATACAGTAGTTCCTTATTAGTTATTTGTTTTACATATGGTAGTGTGTATATGTCAATCCCAGTCTCTGAATTGATCCCCCAAACTGGTTCTAGTTATTAAATATTTTACTCTATTGATATACCAAAGAAATCAGTGGACTCAAATACCTCATTGTGTACATATAAGATGAAGCATGCCCACTATCATCATCCAACTTAAAGTCTAGAAGGTACTACGGAAGGGACCCTCTTTAAAAATCTGTGTAAGAGTGGAGAGCAGTGCCTGAGAGTACAATCTGTGTGTGGTTGCTTTGTCTACTTCTTAGACAAATGTTGTAGAGTGTTGGATAGAATGTTTTTTCCCTTCCTTTATCTACCCTCAATGCCCACCCTGCCCAATGCTACTCAATATGGTGCCAAATTCACTCCAACATCTCTTTAGGACATACTTCTCAGAGAAGAGGCACTGGAGAAAGGTGAGGAACGTGCTGGCAGAGCATTGAGAGCTCCATGTTCCAGACTTACTCCTGCCTTGATCACACTGGAGGGTTGTTAGAGATAACCATTTTGCTCTTTGGGCTTCTGTTTTCTCATCTGTAAAATGAGATTGGCCCTAGCTGGGAAACATAATAGGCAAAGGTAAATAGGAGCCCCCAGGGGGGTGCCCTAAACTTGATACTTTAAGAGAAATCATAATGTTTACTTGCTGAACTGCTACCCCTAGAGCCCATTGAAATTTGCAGTATGGCTAGTGTAATAGGCAGAATAATGGCCCCCAAAGATGTTCACATCCCAATCCCAGGAACCAATGAATATGTTACCTTACATGGCAAAAGGGTCTTTAAAGGTAGATGTAATTAAATTAAAGATTTTGAGATGGGGAGATTATCTTGCATTATCCAGGTGGGTCCAGTGTAATCATAAGCTTCCTTATAAGAGGGAGGCAGGAGAGTTAGTGTCAGTGATTTGATGCGAGGAGGACTCAACCCACCATTTCTGGCTTTGAAGATGGAGGAAGGGGTCATGAGCCAAGGAATGCAAGCTGCCTCTAGAATCACTGGAAAAAGCAAAGGAATGGATTCTGCCCTCAGAGACTCCAAAAAGAGTCACCCTGCTGATACCTTGACTTTAGTCTAGTTAGACAGATTCTGGACATCTGACCTCCAGAACCATAAGATAATAAATTAGTATTGTTTTGAGCCACTAAATTTGTGGTAATTTCTCTCTTTTTGACAACTGTGTAGCTTTATTCATTAGGGTCTTAGTATAAAATTACAAAAGTATAGAATTAACCTCTCAAGATCAAAGTAGTTAGGCATTTTAGCAGGGAGCATTGCAGATGGAGATTCTGTCAATAGGAACTCCATAGGAAACAAATCCAGGCCAAACAAATCATGATCTGATACTGTTTCTCAGAGATTCTTCCCGATTCTGTCCAAAGATTTTTCCTAAGGTTCTCTAGTCCAGACTGGACATGGTACCTTTATCCAGGTCTGTTACAAAGAACTGCTAAAAGTCATGTGATCTTCCATATCTTAATTGGTAATTTCTTATGGCAGCAATAGGAAACTAATGCAGTTGGCCTAACCTTTGGCAATGCATGCTAGTGTTAATTCTCCATCATAAAGTCTCATAATAAAAACTCTAAAGAGAATTTCCCGTTTGTGCCTCATGACCTGGTTTCTTAAATTTGTCAGCAGTGTTCTGCATTGATTCATTCAGACATTGGAGAGAATCTTTCACACCCCTTTTATCTTGATTTCTTCTGCAACATCTGGTTGGTATTTGTCACTTTTTATCTCATAGGACACTCTTCTACAATGGAAAAAAATAACAAAATAAAAAATCAAATCCACCTCTATGCAAAAGTATTTGAGTTCTGTTTTAGAGAAATGTGCTGTATACAGGCACCATATTTGTTCTGTGAGGGGCGTGGCACAAAATGACCACTTTTTCTTTACTCCATGAATAGCATTCTCTGAAAGTACAAAATATTCTTTGAATTCAGAGCCATGTGCCATATATACTGGCAGATCTCACAACCCTCCTTCATTGACTAAATATAATAAATACAATGGGAGCTGCAAGAACTTTAAAGGTGGAGTAGTAGGCTCCTAGGTATGGTAGGGATCTTAAAGATCACCTTACTCCCCTTGTGAAAGCAAACGTCTCAGAAATGGGATATGGTGGGGATCAGGCCTTTGCTAAATTAAATTGGATCCTCTCTGGATCCTTGTAAGTTCTCACATGTCCTTAAAATTAACATAGAAAGTGTGTCCTTCCCTGGTGTTACTCTGGAGCAGTGAGAAATAGTCCTCTTGGTCTATCCATGTAAAAGGAGCTGGGATGCCCAACTTCTGAGGCTGGGCATACGTTCCATTTCCCATTAGCTTGAGCTAAGCCAAAATATTTTGAAGCTCTGAAGGCTATTGTTGCTACGGAAGCCAACCAATCAGATTATATATTGATATTCTTAGAAGAGATGATTAAATAATTTGAGAGTAATTATCTACATCGAATGAAGAGTCTAGGAGAACTACACACTGCAGATTTCTTTCTAACCTAACACTGACTAACAGACATTGTGGTTTAAGGTACTATAAAAAAGTTCTTCAGCTTTTTTTGAGTTTAGAAGGGTAGCTAACAATCACGGGGATTTTTTTTTTAAGATATGAAATTTTTTGTTCTCAAGTAAAATAATTGACTAAATTGCCTTCAGAAGTAAAAAAAAATCTTTAAAAAGTCTGGCCCTGAAAGACTGATATAATTTCTCTTCTCTCATAATATAACCTCAGATTACAAAATCCCATTTAAACTTCTCTTTTATTTGAAACAAATGAGAAGCAAGAAAGTGAAAGTAAAACACCCGTATAAATATGGAGCTCTTCTAGGAGTGAAAAAAAAATATGCATGTATACAATTTCTCAGTAGTACAAATATTTCGATAGATCTTTTTGGAAAGTTCAACACAAAGAAAATCCACTTAACCCTTAATCAAAATGCTCTCTGTATTTGCTTTGCCCTTCCTGGCTCTCTAAAATTAGAATGTACAAGCATAAGTTTTTTTTTTAGTGAATTCCTGCCTTGTAAATCAATGACATTGGTGATGTTTCTTACTTTTTGTATCAAGTTGTTTAATTAAGATACCATACCTTTTAAGGGTTTGTAGTGTTTTAAGAAAACAATGGATACTTAGATGCTAAATAATAATGTTTGCCCAATTCAGAGTTTTTTTTGCCAAATCCAGTATCCTTTTATAAAAGGCCTTTTCAGTGGTCAAGGTACATTAAACTTGGAATTGAGAGGTCACTAAAAGACACTGAGATTTTTAATTAAGTGTAATTCCCTTCTGGAGAAAGGTAACACTTCTGATTTCTGCATGAATATTCTTAGGGAATGATAGAGAGGTGTATGAGGGGCAAGGTCCTTTAAGATCAGAAAGAAGAACACCAGGGTCATAGGTACATTTATATATAGCCTGCATGATGTGTTAAATGTTTTAAATTACTTGCTACTACTCAAAACCCAGGATTTTAACCTGTATTTCCTGCTTCTCTTGAAGACTTGGTCCCCCGGAGCCATGTTTCCTCATGATAGGAGCTAGTAGGAGCTGCCAATGACTACCCTCTTTAGGCAAGGCACAAGCTTTCCATCTCACCAGCCTCCCTGGGCCAGCTTTACCAATTTGTACTCCCTGCCTGACTCATGGGCTTGTGTGTTTGTGAACCTGGCTTGGTGTGTAAAGAAATCTGGCTGCTGCTTCTCTGGAAATTCGGGAGCACTCATGTCCTCTGATAGCTCTGTTGACTAGGAACGCTCCATCTTCCATGTCCTGGGTGAGAAGTGTCTTGTCCTGAAAGCCTCCTGGGAAAATTCCAGGAGGCTCTTAGTGAGACTGAAGGAGTTGAGAAGCCTCCTTGGTACATATGGGATGCTTAATAAATCTATGAGTATGTCTTAGTCTCCTCTTAGTCTTTTATCATCTCTTCATTTTCCAGCCAAAATTGGCCATTAGAAAAATTATGAAGTAGGTGAAGTTAACTTTTGTATCCTCATTCTCTCCTTTTCTCTTCTGAGAGGAACTCAGCCCTAATCAATCAGATGTTCTATGGACTAACATAACATCACTTTCAGACCTCCAATGGTTTTCCATCACTTTAGAATAAAACCCAAAGTACATACCATGGCCAACAAGGCCCTACATGATTTGGCCCCTGTCTACCTTTCCATCTTTATCTGCTACCACTCTCCCCCTCCCTCACTGTGCTCTAGCCATAGTGAGATTTTTACTATTTCCCAAACAGGCTAAGCAGGATCCCATCTAAAGGCCTTTCCACTAGCTATTCCCTAAGCCTGGAAAGTGCTTCCCATAGGCAGGGATATGGCTAGCTTCCTCACTCCATTTAGGCCTCTACTCAAACTTCACTTTCCCAGAGTTGGCATTGCCTAACAACTGACATATATAGCCCATTCTCTTTTTGTTTTGGTTTTTTGTTTTGTTTTCTTTGTTTTGTTTTCTTTGTTTCTCATTTTGTTTTGGTTTTATTTGTTTGCTTGTTTTTTGTTGTGCAGCTTGCAGGATCCTAGTTCCCTGACCCCAGAGGTCTAGTGGTTAGGACTCTGGGCTTTCACTGCCAAGAGCCTGGGTTCAATCCCTGGTCGGGAAACTAAGATCCCACAAGCTGCATGGCACAGCCAAAATAAAATAAAATAAAACTAATATATATATATATATATATATATATTTTTTTTTTTTTTTTTTTTTTTTTTTTTTCTGTACGTGGGCCTCTCACTGTTGTGGCCTTTCCCATTGTGGAGCACAGGCTCCGGATGCGCAGGCTTAGCGGCAATGGCTCATGGGCCCAGCCGCTCCGCGGCACGTGGGATTTTCCCGGACCAGGGCACGAACCCGTGGTCCCCTGCATCAGCAGGTGGGCTCTCAACCACTGCGCCACCAGGGAAGCCCTAAAGCTAATATTTAAAAAATTAATAAAATAAAATAAATAGCCCATTCTCCCATCACAGTCCATCATTCCCTATCCCCTCATCCTGCTTTATTTTCATATCCCTGATCACTAATCTAACACTCTAGAGGAAATCCTCACTTTGCATGGTAGTCGGGGACCATAAAAATGGTTGTACACTTCTACAAAGCATTCTTAATAATTGGGGAAAATTATTATTGCTCCATGAATAACCTTTTTCTTGGTCAAAACATTAAAAACACTCCTATCATTGGTTATAAACATATAGAAATGTGAAAAACTTGTAAAATAAAAATTTATTTACTACATTGTAATTTAAAACATTAGGAATATTGAGAATTTAAATGTTTTATTTCTTTATAGAAAACTTATCGATTAGATGGACATTTCTCAAAAGACATACAGAAGGCCAAAAGGTATGTGAAAAGATGTTCAACATCACTAATCATTACCAAAATGCAAATCAAAACACAAATCAAAACACTATTTCCCATAGTGGCTGCAAATCCATTAAGATGGCTATTATTTTACAAAAACATGGAAAATAACAAGAGTTGTTGAGGTTGTGGAGAAATTGGAACCCTTGTGGATTGCTGCAGAGATGTAAAATGCTGCAGCCCCTATGGGAAATAGTACGGCAGTTCCTCAAAAAATTAAACATAGGGGGCTTCCCTGGTGGCGCAGTGGTTGAGAATCCGCCTGCCGATGCAGGAGACACGGGTTCGTGCCCTGGTCCGGGAAGATCCCACATGCCGTGGAGCAACTAAGCCCGTGAGCCATGGCCGCTGAGCCTGTGCGTCCGGAGCCTGTGCTCCGCAACGGGAGAGGCCACAACAGTGAGAGGCCCGCATACCGCAAAAAAAAAAAAAAAAAAAAAAAAAAAAAATTAAACATAGGATTACCCTGTGATTTAACAATTCCAGTTTCATATCTGGATATATACATGAAACAATTAAAAACCAAGGACTTGAATAGATATTTGCACACCAATATTCATAGCAGCATTATTCATAATAGCCCAAAGGTAGAAAAAAGCTAAATGGGATAAACAAAATGTGGTACATACATACAATGGAATATTTTTCAGCCTTAAAAAGATCCTTAAAAAAAGAAAGTAAATTGTGACACATGCTACAGTATGTATGAACCTTGAAGACATTATGCTAAGTGAAATAGGCCAGTCACAAAAAGACAAATACTATATGACTCCACTTATATGAGGTATCTAGGGTAGTGAAATTCATTGACACAGAAGGTAGAATAGAGGCTACCATGGGCAGGGGGAAGAAGGGAATGGGGGGAGACCTTCAAGATGGCAGAGGAGTAAGATGTGGAGATCACCATCCTCCCCACAAATGCATCAAAAATACATCTACATGTGGAACAGCTCTTACAGAACACCTAATGAACAATGGCAGAAGACCTCAGACCTCCCAAAAGGCAAGAAACTCCCCACGTACCTGGGTAGGGCAAAAGAAAAAAAGAATAAACAGAGACAAAAGAATAGGGATGGGACCTGCACCAGTGGGAGGGAGCTGTGAAGGAGAAAAGGTTTCCACACACTAGGAAGCCCCTTCGTGGGCGGAGACTGTGGGTGGCGGAGGGGGAAGCTTCGGAGCCATGGAGGAGAGCGCAGCAACAGGGGTGTGGAGGGCAAAGCAGAGAGATTCCCACACAGAGGATCGGTGCCAACCAGCACTCACCAGCCTGAGAGGCTTGTCTGCTCACCCACCAGGATGGGTGGGGGCTGGGAGCTGAGGCTGTGAATTGGAGGTCAGATCCCAGGGAGAGGACTGGGATTGACTGCATGAACACAGCCTGTAGGGGGCTAGTACACCACAGCTATCTGGGGGGGAGTCCAGGAAAAAGTCTGGACCTGCTGAAGAGGCAAGAGACCATTGTTTCGGGCTGCGCGAGGAGAGGGGATTCAGAGCACTGACTAAGCGAGCTCCAGGGATGGGCGTGAGCCACGGCTATTAGCGCGGACCACAGAGATGGGCATGAAACACTAAGGCTGCTGCTTGCAGCCACCAAGAAGCCTGTGTGCAAGCACAGGTCATTATCCACACCTCCCCTCCTGGGAGCCTGTGCAGCCCGCCACTGCCAGGGTCCCGTGATCCAGGGACAACTTCCTCGCGAGAACACACAGCGTGCCTCAGGCTGTTGCAACGTCACATCGGCCTCTGCCACTGCAGGCTTGCCCTGCTTCCCAAACCCCTCCCTCCCTGTGGCCTGAGTGAGCCAGAGCTCCCTGATCAGCCGCTCCATTAATCCAGTCCTATCTGGATGGGAACAGGCACCCTCAGGAGACCTACATGCAGAGGCAGGGCCAAACCCAAAGCTGAACCCCAGGAGCTCTGCGAACAAAGAAGAGAAAGGGAAATCTCTCCAGCAGCCTCAGGAGCAGCGAATTAAATCTCCACAATCAACCTGATGTACCCTGCATCTCTGGAATACCTGAATAGACAACGAATCATCTCAAAATTGAGGCAGTGGATTTTGGGAGCAATGGTAGACTTGGGGTTTGCTTTCTGCCTCTAATTTGTTTTGGTTTCATATTTACCTTAGTTTAGTATTTGGAGTTTACTATCATTGGTAGATATGTTTATTGATTTGGTTGCTCTCTTCCTTCTTTTTTTAAAAAAATATAGATATATATATATTTTTCCTTTTTGTCTTTTTGTGAGAGTGTATGTGTATGCTTCCTTGTGTGATTTTGACTGTATACCTCTGCATTTACCATTTGTCCTAGGGTTCTGCCTGTCTGTATTATTTTCTGTTTTTGTTTTTTTTGGTTCTTTTGTTGTTGTTATTGCTTTTTTTTAGTATACTTTTTAGCACTTGTTAGCATTGGTGAATTTGTTTTTTAGTTTCATTGCTTTCTTCTTTCTTTCTTTGTTTTTTAAATTACTTTTTAATTTTTAATAATTATGTTTTATTTTAACGACTTATTTTATTTTACTTTTCTTTCTTTCTTTCTTTTTTCTCCCTTTTCTTCTGAGCTATGTGGCTGACAGGGTCTTGGTGCTCTGGCAGGTGTCAGGCCTGTGCTACTGAGGTGGGAGAGCTGAGGTCAGGACATTGGTCCACCAGAGATCTCCCAGCTCCACATAATATCAAACAGCGAAAGCTCTCCCGGAGATCTCCATCGCAATTTTAAGACCCAGCTCCACTCAACGACCAGCAAGCTACAGTGCTGGACACCCTATGACAAACAAGTAGCCATACAGGAACACCACCCAACCCATTAGCAGAGAGGCTGCCTAAAATCATAATAAGGTCACAGACACCCCCAAACACACCACCAGATGTGGCCCTGCCCACCAGAAAGACAAGATCCAGCCTCATCCACCAGAACACAGACATTAGTCCCCTCCACCAGGAAACCTACACAACCCACTGAACCAACCTTATCCACTGAGGGCAGACACCAAAAACAACAGGAACTACAAACCTGCAGCCTGTGAAAAGCAGACCCCAAACACAGTAAGTTAAGCAAAATGAGAAGACAGAGAAACACAGCAGATGAAGGAGCAAGGTAAAAACCCACCAGACCAAACAAATGACGAGGAAATAGGCAGTCTACCTGAAAAAGAATCCAGAGTAATGATAGTAAAGATGATCCAAAATCTTGGAAATACAATGGAAAAAATACAAGAAAGGTTTAACATGGACCTATAAGAACGAAAAAGCAAACAAACAATGATGAACAACACAATAACTGAAATTAAAAATACTCTAGAAGGAATCAATAGCAGAATAACTGAGGCAGAAGAATGGATAAGTGCCCTGGAGGATAAAATAGTGGAAATAAGTACTGCAGAGAAGAATAAAGAAAAAAGAATGAAAAGAATTGAGGACAGTCTCAGAGACCTCTGGGACAACATTAAATGCACCAATATTCGAATTACAGGGATCCCAGAAGAAGAAGAGAAAAAGAAACGGACTGAAAAAATATTTGAAGAGATTATAGTTGAAAACTTCCCTAATATGGGAAAGGAAATAGTCAATCAAGACCAGAAAGCAGAGAGTCCCATACAGGATAAATCCAAGGAGAAACAACCTGACACATATTAATCAAACTATCAAAAATTAAATACAAAGAAAAAATATGAAAATCAGCAAGGTAAAAGTAACAAATAACATACAAGGGAATCCCCATAACATTAACAGCTGATCTTTCAGCAAAAACTCTGCAAGCCAGAAGGGAGTGGCAGGATATTTAAAGTGATGAAAGGGAAAAACCAACAACCAAGATCACTCTACCCAGCAAGGGTCTCATTCAGATTCAATGGAGAAATTAAAACCTTTACAGACAAGCAAAAGCTAACAGAAGTCAGCACCACCAAATCAGCTTTACAACAAATGGCAAAGGAACTTCTGTAGGCAGGAAACACAAGAGAAGGAAAAGACTGACAGTAACAAACCCAAAACAAATAAGAAAATGGTAATAGGAACATACATATCGATAATTAACTTAAATGTAAATGGAGTAAATGCTCCAACCAAAAGACATAGACTGCCTGAATGGATAGAAAAAAAGACCCATATATATGCAGTCTACAAGAGACCCACTTCAGACTTAGGGACACATACAGGCTGAAAATGAGAGAATGGAAAAAGATATTCCATGCAAATGGAAATCAAAAAAAAGCTGGAGTAGCACTTCTCATATCAGACAAAATAGACTTTAAAATAAAGATTATTACAAGAGACAAAGAAGGACACTACATAATGATCAAGGGATCAATCCAAGAAGAAGATATAACAATTGTAAATATTTATGCACCCAACATAGGAGCACCACAATACTTAAGGCAAATGCTAACAGCCATAAAAGGGGAAACTGACAGTAACACAGTCATACTAGGGGACTTTAACACCCCACTTTCACCAATGGACAGATCACCCAAAATGAAAATAAATAAGGAAACACAAGCTTTAAATGATACATTACACAAGATGGACTTAATTGATATTTATAGGACATTCCATCCGAAAACAGCACAATGCACTTTCTTCTCTAGTGCTCATGGAACATTCTCCAGGAGAGATCACATCTTGGGTCACAAACCAAGTCTTGGTAAATTTAAGAAAATTGAAATTATATCAAGTATCTTTTCCAACCACAATGCTATGAGACTAGAAATCAATTACAGGAAAAAATCTGTAATAAATACAAACACATGGAGGCTAAACAATACACTACTTAATAACCAAGAGATCACTGAAGAAATCAAAGAGGAAATCCAAAAATACCTAGAAACAAATGACAATGGAGATGCGACGACCCAAAACCTACGTGATGAAGCAAAAGCAGTTCTAAGAGGGAAGTTTGTAGCAATACATCCTCCCTCAAGAAATAAGAAAAATCTCAAATAAACAACCTAAGCTTACACCTAAGGCAATTAGAGAAATAAGAACAAAAAAAGCCCAAAGTTAGCAGAAGGAAAGAAATCATACAGATCAGATCAGAAATAAATGAAAAAGAAATGAAGGAAACGATAGCAAATATCAGTAAAACTAAAAGTTGGTTCTTTGAGAAGATAAACAAAATTGATTAAACATTAGCCAGACTCATCAAGAAAAAAAGGGAGAAGACTCAAATCAGTAGAATTAGAAATGAAAAAGGAGAAGTAACAACTGACACAGCAGAAATACAAAGGATCATGAGAGATTACTACAAGCAATTATATGCCAATAAACTGGACAACCTGGAAGAAATGGACAAATTCTTAGAAAAGCACAACCTTCTGAGACTGAACCAAGAAGAAATAGAAAATATAAACAGCCCAATCACAAGCACTGAAATTGAGACTGTGATTAAAAATCTTCCAAAAAACAAAAGCCCAGCACCAGATGGCTTCACAGGCAAATTCTATCAAACATTTAGAGAAGAGCGAACACCTAGCCTTCTCAAACTCTTCCAAAATATAGCAGAGGGAGGAACACTTCCAAACTCATTCAACGAGGCCACCATCACCCTGATACCAAAACCAGAAAAAGATGTCACAAAGAAAGAAAACTATGGGCCAATATCACTGATGAACATAGATGCAAAAATCCTCAACAAAATACCAGGAAACAGAATCCAACAGCACATTAAAAGGATCATACACCATGATCAAGTGGGGTTTATCTCAGGAATGCAAGGATTCTTCAATATATGCAAATAATTAATGTGATACACCATATTAACAAATTGAGGGAGGAAAACCATATGATCATCTCAATAGATGCAGAAAAGACTTTCAACAAAATTCAACACCCATTTATGATAAAAACCCTCCAGAAAGTAAGAATAGAGGGGAGTTACCTCAACATAATAAAGGCCATATATGACAAACCCACAGCCAACATCATCCTCAATGGTGAAAAACTGAAACCATTTCCACTAAGATCAGGAGTAAGACAAGGTTGTCCATTCTCACCACTATTAGTCAACATAGCTTTGGAAGTTTTAGCACACTAATCAGGGAAGAAAAAAAAATAAAAGTAATCCAAATCAGAAAAGAAGGAGTAAAACTGTCACAGTTTGCAAATGACATGATACTATACGTAGAGAATCCTAAAGATGCTACCAGAAAACTACTAGAGCTAATCAATGCATTTGGTAAAGTAGCAGGATACAAAATTAACGCACAGAAATCTCTTGCATTCCTATACACTAATGATGAAAAGTCTGAAAGAGAATTAAGGAAACAGCCCCATTTACCATTGCAACATGAAGAATAAAATACTTAGGAATAAACCTACCTAAGGAGACAAAAGACCTGTATGCAGAAAATTATAAGACACTGATGAAAGAAATTAAAGATGATACAAATAGATGGAGAGATATACCATGTTCTTGGACTGGAATAATCAACATTGTGAAAATGACTCTACTACCCAAAGCAATTTACAGATTCAATGCAATCCCTATCAAACTACCAATGGCATTTTTCACAGAACTAGAATAAAAAATTTCACAATTTGTATGGAAACACAAATAACCCTGAATAGCCAAAGCAATCTTGAGAATGAAAAACGGAGCTGGAGGAATCAGGCTCCTGGTCTTCAGACTATACTACAAAGCTACAGTAATCAAGACAGTATGGTACTGGCACAAAAACAGAAATATAGACCAATGGAACAGGATAGAAAGTCCAGAGATAAACCCACACACATATCATCACCTTATTTTTGATAAAGGAGGCAAGAATATACAATGGAGAACAGGCAGCCTATTCAATAAGTGGTGCAGATGTAGAGAATGGACTTGAGGACACAGGGAGGGGGAACAGTAATCTGAGACAAAGTGTGAATGTGGCATGGACTTATATATACCACCAAATTTAAAATTGATAGCTAGTGGGAAGCAGCCACATAGCACAGGGAGATCAGTTCAGTGCTTTGTGACCACCTAGAGGCGTGGGATAAGGAGGGTGGGAAGGAGACGCAAGAGGGAGGAGATATGGGGATATATGTGTATCTACAGCTGATTTGCTTTGTTATAAAGCAGAGACTAGCACACCATTGTAAAGCAATCATACTCCAATAAAGATGTTAAAAAGAAAAAAAAAAGGGAACGGGGAGTTAGTCTTTAATGAGTATAGATTTTCAGTATGGGATGATGAAAAAGTTCTGGACATGGATAGTGGCAATGGTTGTACGACAATGAATATATTAAATGACACAACTGTACATTTAAAAGTGATTAAAATGGCAAATTTTATGTTGTGTATATTTTGCCAATTAAAAAAACTTATGAAGAGTAATTTGAGCAGTGCTTGCCTCTTTCTTCTCATTGTAAAACTCATGACATGGAGAGAACGTTATTTTTATTCCTTGCTGAACAGCCATATTCCTTTCTAAGTTTGGACTAGCTTCCAACATTTTGTCCTTTGTGTTCTCAATGTCATGGAAAATCTCTAAGTGTTCCTTTAATGTTAACTTTTTTTGCTGGTGTGCCTTCCTCTGGGACTTCTTCATCCTTTTCATCATGAGTCACGCTCACTTTTTTCATTTAAGCCCATAAAGTTGCCTTTCTAAGGTCTCTGGCTGCAGAGCTAGACCCTCTCAAACAGCAGCACTGTGTCCACAATCCCAGAGTCAGCTATTTATTCTATAACTTCGTTTACTTTCTATTAGAAACCTGTAAAGTTACTTACGCATTGCAGTAAAATTTCCTGACCTGCTGTGTGCATACTACTTGCTTGAATATTTTCAATTGCATGACATATTTTTTTCAAAACTCAGCTAAAGAAATTGCATGAAATTGTATCCCTCTCTCTCTCCAGTTGTGTCATCAATAACCTGTTATAAAGTCCATCTACTAGGCTTTAAATGTTGAAATAACTCCATAGTCCATTGGATGAAGTTGTGTTTGGTGGTAAAAAGCAAATTGTCACATTTCCATTCAAGAGAATCAGGGTGACCTGGAGCATTATCCAACAGTAGTAGTGGTTTTCTTTTGTTATCACATAAACGTTTTTAATTCAAATGTGTGTGTGTATATATATATATATATATATATATATATATATATATATATATATATATATATTACATATACATGTATCTATGAAAGTTAAATTATTTTCCCTGCAACGTCTCTCTGTCAGTGGAAGACAAGGAGGCAATACAACTACATGCTTTGCTGTCCTTGTGTGAACTGAGCAACATATGAGCAGTGACTAGTCACTGATTCAGTTTGAAAAGAAGGGATGTGATTGGTCACTGATCATACCATAACATGCATCTCTCATTTACATAGTGATTTGTGGACTGGAGAGCTAGCAGTGAAATTTGTATTCTATGCAATTACTCATAATTAATATATGGTGATGACTGAAATTTGAACTGTGTTATTGGGTGACTACTGTTAACTAAATCATGGTGATTGAAATTCATGTAAATCGAAACAATGCAAAGTGAGGACTATCTGTATTACAATCTACTATTTGCTTGTTACATTTCCCCCACCAGAATGTAAGTTAAGTGGGATGGAGACTTAGCTTATTTTATTTACAGTTATATTCCTAATGCCATAGAACAAAGCCAGAGTAGGGGCTCAAAAAATACTTGTAGAAAAGGAGGAAAGGAAAGACAGAGAATGGAAGAAAGGGAGGAAGGAAGGGGAGAGAGAGGTAAGATCATCAAGTTAGATCAACTGTCAAGATCCTCAGAGAAGCAAAAGAACTTTCTCAAAGGCACCCAGCTCTCCAAGGTTCTGACTTGGGGTATGACATGTACCTTAACATGCGTTGTTCTCCTTGCTCTCTCTCTCCTTCTCTCCAAACTTTATTTCAAGTTATACATTCACATGAAGATGTGACTAACAACACTTTGGGACCTTAATCAGTTGACCTTTGAGGAGGGATTAGAGCCTTACCTCAGAAGGCCACAATCTTGTGGGGGGAGGTGACATTAGGGTCTTCCCAGACTCCCTACTATCAGACCACAGAACCTACTAATTCTTAGTCTATGTCAAACTATTTGCATTTTCTTTCCTAATGTCCTTGTGTGGTGCTACAATCAGAGACCGCAGGATGCTGGGGTTTTCCTCTGAGTATCTCAGTCCCCTGAGGTTAGGTTTCTAATCTACTCATGGCACTCCATTGTCCCAGAGCAGATGGGGCAGCCTGGCTAACTCAGAGGGGGAAAACATTGACTTCAGATGAAAAACTTCTGTTTCTGTGACTAAGGACTTAGTCAGCTACCTGGTTTAGGACGTACTATATTTGTCAGAAAGTAGATCTGGAGAAAATATCACTCATTCCAGCTAGAGTAATCGTTTTCAGTGCATTTTTTACTCATGAAATTTGAAAAGAACGGGGTGCCAGCTTAACCTTGTGGTTGAGGTTATGAATGAGAACGGAAGTTTAAATTACCCAGGGAGGCCATCCCCTTAGTCAGAGTTTCAGAGCATTCCAGACTCTTGTGTCAATTAAAGCACATTGAACTTCAACAGAATAACAAAAAGGCAAGCAGTGGTCTGTTTGGAGATTCCATCTCTTCCCCTAATGTTCTGCTCACTTGCGCTCTCTCCCCCTCCCTCCTTCCTTTGCTCTCTCTTTCCCTCTTTTTCTTCCTTTCTTTGTTTCTCTCTCTCTCTTTCTCTCCTTCCTTCTTTCCTTGAAAAAAGCAACTGTTCTTTATAAGAATAAAATTACTTAAGTAATTAAATGGAAATGACCTTAGCTGATATCTTCTAAGTTTCTAAATCCAAGCTCTATATCAACAATTATACTTTTTCTTTAATTTTCAGATCTTTTGCTTTTTCCCTTTCCTTTTCCATCTTCCTCCTGTACCCTCAGATCACCATACTTTGGACCTCCTACTAACGGTTTGAACCCGAGAAAGAAAGAGGTTGACTCCCTCAAGGGAGAGTTGCAAGTGGTCAATGATGCCTGCCCCTCTTCTTGTTAGATGTTCTTGCAGAAAGTTTGGTGAAAAGAATTAGTTGGCTAGAATTAGTCTTCAGTTTGGTAAATTTCCAACATCTGTGCTTTTCCTGGTTGTCATTAGCATAAATATTTTCCCCCATATTAGCATAAATATTTGAGAGTCAACAAGTGAAAGAATTTGAAAAACTTACTGACTGAAGATTTTTGTCACAGACACTCCATTTCAACTGGCATCTTTCACTCTTTAAAAGGTCTCTCATCTTAAACTGTACTTTATTCTCTTGTTCTATTGAATTTCAATTATGTGCAAGCCCTGTAGGGAGATACAAAGATGGATAGGACACAGTTCCTACCCTTACAGCTGAAAACCATGCAAGAAGATAAGATTCAGGCTGGCCAAAAGCTGAATAAGAGCACAGGGCTAAAATAATAGTAAAAGAAAACATTGAACAAGAGATGGTGCATGCAGGCTTTGTTTAATTTTCAGGTTACCAATATAAACAGAATATACCAAAGAAGGCCTGAGGAAAATGGAACACCTTGGGGTTTGTGGGCAGGAGGGGATTGTGAGGATAGAGAAAGGAGTTCAGATCAGAGATGCATCAGGAAGGAGTTGGAAGGCAGAGTTGCAGGGGAAGGTTTTTAGGTGGAGAATATGTGGGCAAACAGGGCTACCAAGTGAGGTTGTTCAATTTGTAACACAAGGGGTTGCCATTCACATCATATTCTCTGAGCAGAATACAACCTGTGTGGCCACTGGTAGCAATCTTGGGGCAAGAATCTAAGACATTTCCAGGACAAAATCTCTTGCGGAGATAAGGAGTAGACTTGCTATCGTGATGTAAATCCTCAAAGAGCAAGGACTGGGTCTTATTTGTCTTTGGATCCTCAGAGCTTTGCACAGGGTCTGGCACATCTTAGGTATTTAATACATGTCTCCCAAATGAATGAACTATGGTTGGTCCAAATGAGGGTGAGGTCACCGAATGGGGATAACTCATATTCCTTTGATATCTCTGGATAATGTTGGGCCTCAGGCCCAGAACTCTCTCTCTCCCAAGTCATTTCAGTTATTCCCAGAACCTTAAGGGCTGTTTTGCATGTGCTCATGCACTGTCTTCTCTTATTCTTCCAGTCTGGTCTTTATCCAATGTTTTGAAAGGGGCAATACCCCAGCCATGCCCACTCTGCAGAGCTACCACCTCTTCTGTGAGTATGGTATACCTCCCAGGAATTTATCTACTGTGAACCCAAAGCTGCTATAGTGGAAACCATGATGGCATCATGGTCCCTTTGACTCCTGGGACTGAAGCCTTACTAATTCTATGGAGAAATGGAGAGAATGGTCTTTTGCTTTCCAGGGCCATCTACATAGACATGAAGATATGTTGAATGTCTCATATCTGACACAGCCCTCCTTAAAACAATGTCTTCAGCTTCTTCCTGTCCCAACAATGAGCAGAAGATGGACACCATGCAGTTCTTTCTACACACTGTCCCCATTTTTCTGCTCTTGAAAAAGAATGTACATTGGAAAATATTGGGGGTATGTGAGAACATGAAGTATTTTATTAGTTTGGCTGCAGCAAAGTTTGTCCAGGCAAATGGGACACAAGTTGGCCCTGAGGGAGACTGAATTAAATAGTGAGAATGAATGAGTATAAACCCTAAACACTATTTAGTGGAAAACCATTTAAAAGTTATTTGAAGAGAAGCCATAGTTTTATGATTAAGTATGGAGAAAAATATCATTATGACTCATTAGAGATGTAACAAAAGTCTAGGCAGAATAGGACATTGCATTTACACAGACCCAGGTTTGAGTCTCAGTGACATTGGTTAAGTCACTTAACCTCAGGGACTCTTAGTTTCCTCATCTATAAAATAGATATACTACCCACATTTCAGGATCTTTTGTAAGAATCATATTCATAAAATCCTTAGCACAAAACCTGGAACATAGAATACCTAATAAAATGACCAGAAAAAGTAGCATATTATAAGGTATTCTCACTTCTGGGGTAATCAGGAATTCCCAAAGACAATGATATAATAAGTAAGCAAAATTGCAAAGGAGATGGAGTTTTATTTGGGGCTGCTTACCTTCTTTACCAACCAATGACCCAGATAATAACCAGGGAACAAGTTTGGTTAATTAATTCACACCCTGGTGGTAGCACCTGTTTTTCTTCCATAAATTCCAAGAAGAGGGTGGCTAGGGAGTAAGTGGTGGTAGAAGTTCAGAGATCAGTAGCAGTTTGGGACAAGGGTGGTGGCCTTTTGAGTGTGAACTCCTTGCCCCTAACCTTTTGCACCACATCCTTAAGATGACTCATCATTACCTAGAGCTTATTTTGGATACAAATGGCTCAAGGCTTTTGCTCCATTTGAGCATTCTGTGCACTTCCTTCAAAGTTCATTGTGGATGGCCCTGGAAAACAAAAGGCCGTTTTCTCCATTTCTCGCACTGGACATCTATAGGTGTGGCCTATAGCTGCCCATTCACCATCGTTTTTAAGCACTCTCTTCCCAGCAGACAGAAAGCTCTGGATTCCAGAAACAGGCTCCACTTACCAAAAATTTCTAAGCTCTCTGAAGATCAACTTCTACTTTCTCAAGGACCTTCCAATTATTCTGGAATAAGTGACAACACTATCTCCTCTCAGGATTATGTTTGCAGGTCTAGAGGTTCCTGAAGAAAGTTTATTATTGCATTTCTTAATTTCCACTGACACAACTTCCAATAACATGAAGAAGAAAACTTTTAAACGGTGTGATTGCAAATCCTAGCTATTTTGTAATCTCTGGTGTATTTGAGAATTACTCATACTAGATGGCACTTGAGGAACAAGAAGTTTCTTGATGTTGTCTACTTCCCTGAAAGACACAAAAAACAACAAATCTGTCTCAGTCTGAAAACTGAGTGATCATGCCATGGGATGTCTGATTTTGGAATAGAGGAATAGGACCATGCCATGTTTGGGGGGCTGGATTAGGATCCAGGAAACCTGGGTTCTTCATTCTCTCTGCCTATATCTTGTAGCCTTGGAGAAGAAGTTTCCAGGAGCCTCCTTATGATTTGTGACACTGCTTACCCTGGACCAGGAGAGTTAAGGAAGGAAAGAACTTGGTAAGAGCTTTGGACTAACTGGCACTAACAAAGTTGTCCAGCAATAATGCTCAAACAAGTAGTCCTCATGAATACAAATGTTGTAGCCAATATTTCTGACATTTCAAGAGCCTGAGAAATGTCAGTGGTTTCTACTGTCTGAGGAGAGCCTCCTCTGAGGAAGTCCTCCTGAAGTGGCAAGTGTTTTCTTTTCCACTGCTTGAAGGTCAAACCAAATCACTTCTTCCTCAAATAGGTCTCACTTTCATAGGCTCATAAAATGGCCAAGTTAGAATGTGTCTTGGTTGATGAAGTCAGTTGAGGGTGTGAGGCTGACTCAGGCTGACCCAAGTTCCTCTGTTTATTCAGTACCAGGAATATTTAAATCAGAACTGACCTTAAAATAGCAACTCTTGGAAAAAGGGCTCATCACAGACTCCTAAGAATCTCTTATAGCTACCCCTCTTACTTTTTTCTTCCAATGGTCACTGCTTAGAAAGTCTATGACAATATATGCCTCGTGTCTGATACTTTCATTTTCACTAAAGAACATTATTACACCACATAAAAGTCTAGAATTCATGAGGGACGATTAGAATACCTTAAATCCCTTTGCTCACTGAGAGAATATTATGGCAGAATTTTATCTCTTACACTGGGATACTTAGAAATTGGCCTGCATGAATATCTTTGTTTGATAGAAATTTGAAGTACAATATTCTTCATTAAGGTTTTTGAGAAAGCAAGAGTAACATATTAATTTCCTTCTCATTTTACATACAAAAACCAATTTTGATCATTCTAACCACAACTATTGACTCTCAAGCATCTCTCTTGGGATCTAATTGGCTGCTATAATTCTCCATCTGAATGGCTCATAAAAACTCCAAACTCAGTGAGACTAAGAGATAATTTAAGCTTATTCTGCCTTCTGTCTCCATCTTAGTTAATGACATGACATTTGCCAATTCTCTCAAATTGGAAAACCTAGAGGCATTTATCCTCAAGTCTCCCTCTCATTCATTCTTGGTGTGCAACTCGTCACTGTACACTGTAGGTTCTCTTGCAGAAACGTCTCTCAGATTAGTCCAAATACCCTTTCTTGGATGGCTTCAGCAGCCTCCTGAAGAACCCTCTTACTTCTTTCCTCTCCTAGAGAGTCCAGGACCCACATGTGATCATACCACTCCTTGCTCCAAAATTTCATGTTGCTGGAAGATTAAAATCCAGATTCCTTGACTTGGCACTCACAGTTCTCCTTAACCTGGCCCCAACCACTTCTGCAGCCTAATTACCTACCAAGTCACACCTCCATCCCTTAGACTCCATCCATAGTCAGTTTTTCACCACTCTACAAACAGGACTCATCTTTTTGCCACACTTACCTTGGCTCATTTTCTCTCTCTCAAATGCCTCCTCCATTCCATCTCCACCTAGTTAAATGCTACTTATTCTTCAATACCCATTTCAAAGGTATCCTTCCAGGAGAGGTCTTCCTTGATCTGTTTCTCAACCCCACCCCAAGTTAATGACTCCACCCTCCACATTGCCTCAGCATTTTATTCTATATGACAAGAGAACTCTCATCCATCATATATGAGCACCTTGCTAGAGGTTCCCTGTCTTATAATTCATTTTATCCCTGGCTCTCAGTAGCATTTGATAAGTGGATTAATGGATACATGGATGGGTTGTGTGGTAAAGTTTAAATTGAGGAGAGTGGGCAGACATTGGAGAGAAGGTAGTGTAAGAAAATGGAGAAAAGGGAAAAGAAATTGGAAATCATGTCTCCTTATTTACTCACTTCTAAATTTTATTCATTTCACCCATTTTCCTTCAAATGCAGTTATAATGAATATTTACCTTCTTAATAGTCCCATGCCCTTGTATTTAAGGAGTTGGGAAATTAAATTTACCTTCCAAATCTGCTTATTGAGTTCATGAAAAACATTTTCCTACAGTTTATTAGCAGAAATTTTATTGCCCTTTAAATATTTTACAGCAAACAAAAGTACTATGAGGAACTTCCTCTTGTATCCAAGATGGAGAATAGGGAGAAAATTTATCCTCCCATCTTAAAAAACTAAGAAATTGGACAAAATATATGAGACAATGGTTTTTAAGACATTGGACAGCAGGCAAATGAGGACAGTGATCCCTGAGAGGAAACAAAGGAAGTAAGCTCCATAATCACTCCTACTTACTACCTGGAGAAGGTATCCAGGTCACAGTACAGGGAGGAGGAACTTGGAGGCACGGCAGAAGAACCCTTGAGTTGAATATATGGAGCTGAGAGTCCAGGGATATCAAGGCAACTGGAGTTCACAGTGTAGAGATAAGAGAAGTATATAGAGAAAAAACTCAGAAGAGCTGCAGAGGGCCCCCTTTAAGTATTCAGCAGAGTACTGATCAGTATGTGTGTGAGGAAACTACACAAGTCTGGGGAGAGAACCACCCCAAAGGTTTAGAAGGAACAGTGTCCAGTGGTCACACAGAGCCAGGAATAGTGAATAGTGCCTGTGGATAGGCACTCCTACCAGTCTGGAGATGGGTGTGGGAATGGGCAGGGCTATAAGGAGTGGGAAGGAGAGATTATAAAAGGTCATGAGGAAAGTTTTGGAGGTGATGAATATGTTCATTATCTTGATTGTGAAGATGGTTTCATAGCTATACACATATGTAAAAATTTATCAAATTGTATACCTTAAATATGTGCAGCATATTTTCTGTGAATTATACCTCAATGAAGCTATTAACAATACAGCAATTATATGGTAGAAGTATGGAGTTTCTATAGATAATTGTTTTGCTTTGAATCAATGATTTATGATAAACAGTTCACATAGATGGCCATTCATTCATTGATTTTAAAGTTTTTAATTCAAATGCAAATAACACACTACATTTAAAAAATTAAACATCCAACTGCTAACAACAAAGAAAAACCAAAAAAATTACATAGCAAAGTAAAACATCGGCAGTGAGACAAGAATAAGCTGGAAGGAAAATGAAAGGTGGGCTGTTTCAGTCCCAGAGAGAACCTTAGGGTGGAAGGAGCTACCCATCTGTCAGCTCCTGGGAATGGGTGAGGTATAAAAATCTGACTCAGGCTGGGTCATCTCTGAAAAAAAAACTCAATGTTTTTCACCGATTTTCTCTTTTATGTGAATGGATAGCCCAATTTTATAGACAAGCAGATTGAGAAGCTTGGCTAATTCCCCAAATCACAAGTAGGGATGGAAAAAGGGAGAAATTAAAATTACATCAATATCCAATTTAATTTCATGGGCAAAGTATTTGAACTCATCTGAAACTGCCTCATCTTGGAATTAGCAGGGGTCACCAGAGTGGAGGGGGTCTACAAACACATCTAAAGGACAAAGACTGCCTCAGAATTAGCAGTGAATATATTGACACACTTTTTTTGTTGAGGGAAGATGGAGTATGAGGCAGCAGTGGAGTCAAGTAGAATATAATTAGAATTACAACAATTTTCCTAATGGCTTCACTGTAATCTATAGTCACTTCAGGCTGGGGTAGGGGAACAGAGGTATGTATGTGGTTTGGCAATGCTATGCTAGCTATTTTTTCTTTCATTGTTTTTGTATGGTGTTTTCCCACACAGGGCTCATAGCCCTTTACAATATTGAGGCTCCACTCCTTTGTGTCTTTTGAAAAGCCAGTTGTGGAAAGTTTTGATTTCGATTCTTCCAGTGGCTCTATCCTGTACCCACTAAGTATTTGGCCTTCCTTGGCCTGCTCCTAGAAGCCTGACCACAGGCATAGATACCAGATGAAGGATGGTATTTGCCTATGAGAAACAGTGTGGCTAGAAACAAAGGATAGTTTTCAGGAATTCTCTAGGAGACCTCAGTACTACTTTATTTGCTTTCTTTTCTTGAATGATAATCAGATCAAAAATCAGACTGATTATCAGAAATAATTTTATATTGGGGCAGATCAAGAAGAAAAGGTTGATCAAAATTGGGATGGTCAATTTGAATCAACATTTATTGAAGACTGATATGTGCAAAGCTGTGCTTGGCATTATTGAAGATATACAGGTGGGAAAGACCCAGGCCTTGCTTTCAAGAAGTCAGTAGCCTAACATACAGTAAAGGTAGGAAATCATCCACACACAGCTAATAGGAAGGTTAAAAGACAAAAGTAGTAAAATCATCTACATCCACAATATGCAATTAAGGGATACACACAAAAATAATTAGATGTAAAATATGATATCAAAAAGAGTAAATATAAGGGAAGAGAATGTGAATTCAGGGTTGTTAAAATGCATTTGAAATTAAGAGATCAGCAACTTAAAATAATCACATATAGAGAGAGATTGCTATATAAAAACTTCATGGTAGCCACAAACCAAAAACCTATAATAGATGCACACACAAAACCAAAAAGGAATCCAAACAGAACACTAAAGACAGTCATCAAATCACAAGAGACTAGAACAAAAGAAGAAGAAAGAAGCAAAAAAACCTACAAAACCACCCCTAAACAATGAACAGGATGGAAATAAGAACATACATACCAACAATCACCTTAAATGTAAATGGACTAAATGCTCCAATCAAAAGACACAGAGTGGCTGAAGGATACAAAAACAAGACTTGTATATATGCTGCTTACAAGATACTCATTTCAGATCTAAAGACACACACAGACTTTAAGTGAGGGGATGGAAACAGGCACTCCATGCAAATGGAAATCAAAAGAAAGCCTGGGTAGCAATACGTATATCAGACAAAAAAAGACTTTAAAATAAAGACTGTTATAAGAGATGAGGAAGGGCATTACATAATGATCAAGGGATCAACACAAGAAAATATATAACAAGTGTAAATATCTATGTACCCAACATAGGGGCACTTAAATACATAAAGCAAATATTAATGGATGTAAAAGGAAAAATTGACAATAACACAATAATAATAGGGGACTTTAACACCCACCACTTACATCAATGGACAGATCATCCATACAAAAAATCAATAAGGAAACACTGGTCTTAAATGACACATTAGATCAGATAGACTTAATAGATATATATACAGAACATTCCATCTGAAAGGCACACTATACACCTTCTTTTCAAGTGCACATGGAACATCTTCCAGGATAGATCACATGCTAGGCCACAAAACAAGTCTCAATAAACATGAGAAGATTGAAATAATATCAAGCATCCTTTTCAACTACAATGTTATGAGATTAGAAATCAACTACAGAAAAAAAGTGCAAAAAACACAAACATGTGGAGTCTAAACAATATGCTACTAAACAAGCAATGAATCACTGAAGAAATCAAAGGGGAAATTAAAAAAACACCTGGAGGAAAATGAAAACAAATACACAGTGATCCAAAATCTATGAGATGCAGAAAAAGCAATTCTAAGAGGGAAGTTTACCTCAGGAAACAAGAAAAATCTCAGATAAACAAACTAACCTAACACATAAAGGAAACAGAAGAAGAACAAACAAAACCCAGAGTTAGTAGAAGGAAAGAAATAGTAAATATCATACTAAAAGTAAATAAAAGAGATTAAAAAATAACAGAAAAAAATCAATGAAATTAAGAGACGGTTCTTTGAAAAGACAAAAAAAAATTGATAAACCTTTAGCAAGATGCATCAGGAAAAAAAGAAAGTGGGCCCAAATCAATAAAACCAGAAATGAAAAAGGAGAAGTTACAACCAATACAACAGAAATACAAAGGATCATAAGACACTACTATGAACAGCTATATGCCAATAAAATGAACGACCTAGAAGAAATGGACAAATTCCTAGAAATGTACAATCTCCCGAGGTTGAACCAGGAAGAAATAGAAAATATGAATGGGGGGAGCTTCAAGATGGCAGAAGAGTAAGACATGAAGATCATCTTCTTCCCCACAAATACATCAGAAATACATCTACATGTGGAACAACTCCTACAGAACACCTACTGAATGCTGGCAGAAGACCTCAGATCTCCCAAAAGGCAAGAAACTCCCCATGTACCTGGGTAGGGCAAAAGAAAAAAGAAACAACAGAGACAAAAGAATAGGGACAGGACCTGCACGAGTGGGAGGGACCTGTGAAGGAGGAAAGGTTTCCACACATTAGGAAGGCCCTTCACGGGTGGACACTGTGGGTGGTGGGGGGGATGCTTCGGAGCCACAGAGGAGAGCGCAGGAACAGGGGTTCTGAGTGCAAAGCAGAGAGACTCCTGCACAGAGGATAGGTGCCAACCAGCACTCACCAGCCCAAGAGGGCTTGTCTGCTCACCTGCCGGGACAGGTGGAGGCTGGGAGTTGAGGCTCGGGATTCGGAGGTCAGATCCCAGGGAGAGGACTGAGGTTGGCTGCATGAACACAGCCTGAAGGGGGCTAGTGAGCCACAGCTAGCCAGGAGGCAGTCCAGGAAAAAGTCTGGAGATGCCAAAGAGGCAAGAGGCTTTTTCTTGCCTCTTTGTTTCCTGGTGTGCGAGGAGAGGGGATTAAGAGTGCCACCTAAACGAGCTCCAGAGATGGGCATGAGCCATGGCTATCAGCACGGACCCCAGAGATGGGCATGAGATGCTAAGGCTGCTGCTGCAGCCACCAAGAAGCCTGTGTGCAAGCACAGGTCACTATCCACACCTCCCCTCCCGGGAGCATGTGCAGCCTGCCACTGCCAGGGTGCTGTGATCCAGGGACAACTTCCCTGGGAGAACACATGGCACACCTCAGGCTGGTGCAACGTCATGCCAGCCTCTGCTGCTGCAGGCTCACCCCGCATTCCATACCCCTCCCTCTTTCTGGCCTAAGTGAGCCACAGCCCCCGAATCACCTGCTTCTTTAACCCCATCCTGTCTGAGCGAAGAACAGCCACCCTCAGGTGACCTACAGTCAGAGGCAGGGTCAAATCCAAAGCTGAACCCTGGGAGCTGTGCAAACAAAGAAGAGAAAGGGAAAGTTCTCCCAGCAGCCTCAGGAGCAGAGGAGTAAAGCTCCACAATCAACTTGATGTACCCTGCATCTGTGGAATACCTGAATAGACAGGGAATCATCCCAAATTGCGGAAGTGTACTTTGGGAGCAACGATATATATTTTTCCCCCTTTTTCTCATTTTGTGAGTGTGTATGTGTATGCTTCTGTGTGTGATTTTGTCTGTATAGCATTGCTTTTACCATTTGTCCTAGGGTTCTGCCTGTCCCTTCCCCGCCCCCCCTTTTTTTTGCGGTAGGTGGGCCTCTCACTTTTGTGGCCTCTCCCACTGAGGAGCACAGGCTCTGGACGTGCAGGCTCAGTGGCCATGGCTCACAGGCTCAGCCGCTTCACAGCACATGGGATCATCCCAGACCAGGGAATGAACCTGTGTTCCCTGCATCGGCAGGCAGACTCTCAACAACTGCGCCAACAGGGAAGCCCTTCCCTTTTTTTAAGTATAGTTTTTAGCACTTGTTTTCATTCATGGATTAGGTTTTTTTTTTCGTTTGCTTGCTCTCTTCTTTCTTTCTTTTAATTACTTTTTAATTTTTTTAATAATTGTTTTATTATTAATTTGATTATTTTATTTCATTGTATCTTATTTTAACTTTTTCTTTCTTTCCTTCTTTTTTTCTCCCTTTTATTCTAAGCTGTGTGGATGACAGGCTTTTGGTGCTCCAGACAGGCGTCAGAGCTGTGCCTCTGAGGTGGGAACGCCAAGTTCAGGACATGGTCCAACAGAGACCCCCACAGCTCCACATAATATCAAAAGGTGAAAATCTCCCAGAGATCTCCATCTCAATGCCAAGGCCCAGCTCCACTCAACGACCAGCAAGCTACAGTGCTGGAAAGCTTATGCCAAAAAACTAGCAAGACAGGAACACCACCCCACTCATTAGCAGAGAGGCTGCCTAAGATCATAAAAAGGTCACAGACACCCCAGAACACACCACCAGATGTTGACCTGCCCACCAGAAAGAAAAGACCCAGCTTCATCCACCAGAACACAGGCACTAGCCCTCTCCGCCAGGAAGCCTACACAAACCACTAAACAAACCTCAGCCACTGGGGGCAGACACCAAAAACAATGGGAACTATGAACCTGCAGCCTGCGAAAAGGAGACCCCAAACACAGTAACTTAAGGAAAATGAGAACACAGAGAAACACACAGCAGATGAAGGAACAAGATAAAAACCCACCAGACCTAACAAATGAAGAGGAAATAGGCAGTCTACCTGAAAAAGAATTCAGAATAATGATAGTAAAGATGATCCAAAATCTTCTAAATAGAATGGAGAAAATACAAGAAATGTTTAACAAGGACCTAGAGGAACTAATGAGCAAGCAAACAATGATGAACAACAAGATAAAAGATATTAAAAATTCTCCAGAAGGGATCAATAGCAGAATAACTGAGGCAGAAGAAAGGATAAGTGACCTGGAAGATAAAATAGTGGAAATGACTACTGCAGAGCAGAATAAAGAAAAAAGAATGAAAAGAATTGAAGACAAGCTCAGAGACCTCTGGGACAACATTAAACACACCAACATTCGAATTATAGATGTCCCAGAAGAAAAAGAGAAAAAGAAAGGGATTCAGAAAATATTTGAAGAGATTATAGTTGAAAACTTCCCTAATATGGAAAGGAAATAGTTAATCAAATCCAAGAAACACAGAGACTCCATACAGGATAAATCCAAGGGGAAACACGCCAAGACACATATTAATCAAACTATCAAAAATTAAATACAAAGAAAAAATATTAAAAGCAGCAAGGGAAAAACAACAAATAACATACAATGGAATCCCCATAAAGTTAACAGCTGATCTTTCAGCAGAAACTCTGCAAGCCAGAAAGGAGTGGCAGGACATATTTAAGGTGATGAAGGAGAAAAACTTACAACCAAGATTACTCTACCCAGCAAGGATCTCATTCAGATTTGATGGAGAAATTAAAAACTTTACAGACAAGCAAAAGCTAAGAGAAGTCAATGCCACTAAACCAGCTTAACAATAAATGGTAAAGGAACTTCTGTAGGCAGGATACACAAGAGAAGGAAAAGAACTACAATAACAAACCCAAAACAATTAAGAAAATGGTAATAGGAACATACATATCGATAATTACTTTAACTGTAAATGGATTAAATGCCCCAACCAAGAGACATAGACAGGCTAAATGCATACAAAAACAAGACCCGTATATATGCTGTCTACAAGAGACTCACTTCAGACCTAGGGACACATACAGACTGAAAGTGAGGGAATGGAAAAAGATATTCCATGCAATTGGAAATCAAAAGAAAGCTGGAGTAGCAATTTTCATATCAGACAAAATAGACTTTAAAACAAAGACTATTACAAGAGACAGAGGACACTGCATAATGATCAAAGGATCAATCCAAGAAGAAGATATAACAATTGTAAACACTTATGCACCAACGTAGGAGCACCTCAATACATAAGACAAATACTAACAGCCATAAAAGGGAAAATCAACAGTAACACAATCATAGTAGGGGACTTTAACACCCCACTTTCACCAATAGACAGATCATCCAAAATGAAAATAAATAAGGAAACACAAGGTTTAAATGTTACATTAAACAAGATGGACTTAATTGATATTTATAGGACATTCCATCCAAAAACAACAGAATACACTTTCTTCTCTAGTGCTCATGGAACATTCTCCAGGATAGATCATGTTTTGGGTCACAAATCAAGCCTTGGTAAATTTAAGAAAATTGAAATTGTATCAAGTATCATTACTGACCACAATGCTATGAGACTAGATATCACTTACAGGAAAAAATATGTAAAAAATACAAACACATGGTCAGAGCCTGAGTTAGGTGTAGTGAAAAGAAAGACACATGGAGGCTAAACAATACAATACTTAATAACCAAGGGATCACAGAAGAAATCAAAGAGGAAACCAGAAAATACCTAGAAACAAATGACAATGAAAACACAACGACCCAAAACCTACAGGATGCAGCAAAAGCAGTACTAAGAGGGAAGTTGATAGCAATACAGTCCTACCTTCAGAAACAAAAAGCGTCTCAAATAAACAACCCAACCTTACACCTAAAGCAATTAGAGAAAGAAGAACAAAAACTCCCCAAAGTTAGCAGAAGGAAAGAAATCATAAAGATCAGAAATAACTGAAAAAGAAATGAAGGAAACAATAGCAAATATCAGTAAAACTAAAAGCTGGTTCTTTGAGAAGATAAACAAAATTGATAAACCATTAGCCAGACTCATCAGGGAAAAAAAGGAAGAAGACTCAAATCAATAGAATTAGAAATGAAAAAGGAGAAGTAACAACTGACTCTGCGGGAGTACAAAGGATCAGGAGAGATTACTACAAGCAACTATATGCCAATAAAATGGACAACCTGGAAGAAATGGACAAATTCTTAGAAAAGCACAACCTTCCAAGACTGAAACAGGAAGAAATAGAAAATAGGAACAGACCAATCACAAGCATTGACATTGAAACTGTGATTAAAAATCTTCCAACAAACAAAAGCCCAGGACCAGATGGCTTCACAGGCGAATTCTATCAAACATTTAGAGAAGAGCCACCACCTATCCTTCTCTAACTCTTCCAAAATATAGAAGAGGGAGGAACACTCCCTAACTCATTCAATGGGGCCACCATCACCCTGATACCCAAACCACACATAGATGGCCCAAGGAAAGAAAACTACAGGCCAATATCACTGATGAACATAGATGCAAAAATACTCAACAAAATACTAGCAAACAGAACCCAACAGCACATTAAAAGGATCATATACTATGGTAAAGTGGAGTGTATGCAAGGAATGCAAGGATTCTTCAGTATATGAAAATCAATCAGTGTGATACACCATACTCACAAATTGAAGGGAAAAACCATATGATCATCTCAATCAATGCAGAGAAATCTTTCAACAAAATTCAACACACATTTATGGTAAAAACCCTCCAGAAAGTAGGCATAAAGGGAGCTTACGTCAACATAATAAAGGCCATATATGACAAACCCACAGCAAGCATCGTCCTCAATGGTGAAAAACTGAAACCACTTCCACTAAGATCAGGAACAAGACAAGGTTGCCCACTCTCACCACTCTTATTCAACATAGTTTTGGAAGTTTTAACCCCAGCAATCAGAGAAGAAAGAGAAATAAAAGGAATCCAGATCAGAAAAGAAGAAGTAAAGCTGTCATTGTTTTCAGATGACATGTTACTACACACAGAGAATACTAAAGATGCTACCAGAAAACTACTAGAGCTAATCAATGAATTTGGTAAAGTAGCAGGATACAAAATTAATGCACAGAAATCTCTTGCATTCCTATACACTAATGATGGAAAATCTGAAAGTAAAATTAAGAAAACACTCTCATTTACCATTGCAACAAAAAGAATAAAATACCTAAGAACAAACCTATCTAAGGAGACAAAAGACCTGTATGCAGAAAATTATAAGACTCTTATGAAAGAAATTAAAGATGACACAAATAGATGGAGAGCTATACCATGTTCTTGGATTGGAAGAATCAACATTGTGAAAAGGACTATACTACCTAAAGCAATCTACAGATTCAATGTAATACCTATAAAACTACCAATGGCATTTTTCACAGAACTAGAACAAAAAATTTAACAATTTGAATGGAAACACAAAAGACCCCGAATAGCCAAAGCAATCTTGAGAAAGAAAAACAGAGCTGGAAGAATCAGGCTCCCTGACTTCAGACTATACTACAAAGCTACAGTAATCAAGACAGTATGGTACTGGCACAAAAACAGAAATATAGATCAATGGAACAGGATAGAAAGTTCACAGATAAACCCACACACATATGGTCACCTTCTCTTTGATAAAGGAGGCAAGAATACACAGTGGAGAAAAGACAGCCGCTTCAATAAGTGATACTGGGAAAACTAGACAGCTACATGTAAAAGAATAAAATTAGAACACTCCCTGACACCATACACAAAAATAAACTCAAAATGGATTAAAGACCTAAATGTAAGGCCAGACACCATCAAACTTTTAGAGAAAAACATAGGCGGAACACTCTATGACATAAATCACCACAAGAGCCTTTTTGACCCACCTCCTAGAGAAATGGAAATAAAAACAAAAATAAACAAGTGGGACCTAATGAAACTTAAAAGTTCTTGCACAGCAAAGGAAACCATAAACAACACAAAAATACAACCCTCAGAATGGAAGAAAATATTTCCAAATGAAGTAACTGACAAAGGATTAATCTGGAAATTTTACAAGCAGCTCATGCAGCTGAATATCAAAAAAACAAACAACCCAGTCCAAAAATGGGCAGAAGACCTAAATAGACACTTCTCCAAAGATGATATACAGATTGCCAACAAACAAATGAAAGAATGCTCAACATCACCAATCATTAGAGAAATTCAAATAAAAACTACAATGAGATATCATTTCACACCAGTCAGAATTGCCATCATCAAAATATCTACAAACAATAAATGCTGGAGAGGGTGTGGAGAATAGGAAACTCTCTTGCACTGTTGGTGGGAATGTAAATTGATACAGCCACTATGGAGAACATTATGGAGGTCCTTAAAAAACGAAAAATAGAACTACCATAAGACCCAGCAATCCCACTACTGGGCATATACCGTGAGAAAACCATAATTCAAAAAGAGTCATGTACCACAGTGTTCATTGCAGCTGTATTTACAATAGCCAGGACATGGAAGCAACCTAAGTGTCCATCAATAGATGAATGGATAAAGAAAATGTGGCACATATATACAATGGAATATTACTCAGCCATAAAAAGAAACTAAACTTGAGTTATTTGTAGTGAGGTGGATGGAGCTAGAGTCTGTCATACAGAGTGAAGTAAGTCAGAAAGAGAAAAACAAATACTGTATGCTAACACATATATATGGAATCTAAAAAAAATGGTTCTGAAGAACCTAGGGGCAAGATGGGAATAAAGATGCAGACCTACTAGAGAATGGACTTTAGGACATGGGGAGGGGGAAGGGTAAGCTGTGACAAAGTGAGAGAGTGGCATGGACGTATATATACACATGTATATACACATACATATATACACTACTAAATGTAAAATAGATAGCTGATGGGAAGTAGCTGCATAGCAGAGGGAGATCAGCTTGGTGCTTTGTGAGGGGTGGGATAGGCAGGGTGTGTTGTAGGGACATGCAAGAGGGAAGAGATATGGGGATATATTTATATGTATCACTGATTCACTTTGTTATAAAGCAGAAACAAGCACACCGTTATAAAGCAATTATACTCCAATAAAGATCTTAAAAAGAAAAAAAAGGAAATGTGAATAGAATGATTACCAGTAAAGAATTTGAATCATTAATAATTTTTTAAAACCCTCAACAAACAAAAGTCCAGATGGCTTCACAGGTGAATTCTACCAAACATATATAGAAGAGTTAATACCTATCCTTCTCAACCTATTTCAAAGAATTGCAGAGGAAGAAATGCTTCTGAACTCATTCTATAAGGCCAGAATCACCCTGATACCAAAATCAGATGAAGATATTACAAAAAAAGAAAATTACAGGCCAATATCACTGATGAACATAGATACAAAAATCCTCAACTTAATATTATCAAACTGAATCCAACAATATATGAAAAGAATCATACACCATGATCAAGTAAGATTTACCCCAGGGATGAAAGGATTTTTCAATATCCACAAAGTAGAAAAAGGTTTGACAAAATTCAACATCCATTCATGATAAAAACTCTCCAGAAAGTGGGCATAGAGGGAACCTATCTCAACATAATAAAGGCCATATATGACAAACCCACAGTTAACATCATGCTCAATGGTACAAAGCTGAAAGCATTTCCTCTAAGATCAGGAACAAGATGAGAATGCCCACTCTCTCCACTTTTATTCGACATAGTATTGGACGTCCTAGCCACAGACATCAGACAATTAAAGGAAATAAAAGGAATCCAAATTGGTAAGGAAGGAGTAAAACTGTTACTGTTTGCAGATAACGATACTATATGTAAAAAATCCTAAAGACACTACCAGAAAACTACTAGAGCTTATCAATAAATTTGGTAAATTTGCAGGATACAAAATTAATACACAGGAATCTGTTGCATTTCTATATACTAACAACAAACTATCAGAGAGACAATAAGAAAACAATCCCATTTACAATCACATCAAAAAGAATAAAATACTTAGGGATAAACCTACCTAAATAGGTAAAAGACCTGTACTAGGAAAACTATTAGACACTGATGAAAGAAATTGAAGACAACACAAACTGATGGAAATATACATCATTTTCATGGTTGGAAGAATTAATATTGTGAAAATGACCATACTACCCAAGGCAATCTAAAATTCAGTGTAATCACTTTCAAAATACTGAGGACATTTTTCTCAGAAATAGAACAACCAATTTAAAAATTTGTATGGAAACACAAAAGACCCCGGATAGCCAAAACAATCTTGAGAAAGAACAGAGCTGGAGGTATCACACTCCCTGATTTCAGACTATACTACAAAGCTACAGTAATGAAAACAGTATAATACCTGCACAAAAACAGACATATAGATCAACGGAATAGAATGGACAGCCCAGAAATTAACCCTCGCTCTTATGGTCAATTAAACTACAACAAAAGAGGCAAGAATATACAATGGAGAAAAGACAGTCTCTTCAATAAGTGGTGCTGGGAAAACTGAACAGTTACATGTAAAAGAATGAAATTAAAACATTCTCTAATGCTATATACAAAAATAAACTCAAAGTGGCTTAAAGAACTAAAGGTAAGACCAGAAATAATAAAATTCCTAGAAGAAAACATAGGCAGAACTCTCTTTGACATAAATTGTAGCAATATTTTTTTTGATCTATCCCCTAGAGCAAAGGAAATAAAAACAAAAATAAACAAACAGGACCTAATTAATCTGGAAATCTTTTGCACAGCAAAGGAAACAATCCACAAAATGAAAAAACAACTGACTGAATGGGAGAAAATATTTGCAAGTGATATGACCAATAAGGGGTTAATATCTAAAATATATACTCAGCTCATACAACTCAACATCAAAGAACAAACAATCTGATTAAAAAATGAGGCAGAAAACCTGAATAGACATTTTTCCAGAGAAGACATACAGATGGCTAATAGGAACATGAAAAAAATGCTCAGCATCGTTAATTATCAGAGAAATGCAAATTAAAATAACAATGAGATATCACCTCACACCTGATAGAATAGCTATCATCAAAAGGAACACAAATAACAAATATTGGCGAGGATATGGAGAAAAGGGAACCCTAGTACACTGTTCATGGGGATGTAAATTGGTGCAGCAACTGTGGAAAACAGTATGGAGTTTTCTCAAAAAACTAAAAATAGAACTACCATATGATCCAGCAATTCCACTCCTGGGTATATATCCAAAGAAAACTAAAACACTAATTTGAAAAAATTCATGCACCCCAATGTTCATAGCAGTACTATTTACAATTGCCAAGGCATGGAAGCAACCCAAGTGTCCATCAGCAGATTAATGGTTAGAGAATATGTGGTATATATATATATATATATATATATATATATATATATATATATATATAGTAGAATACTACTCAGCCATAAAGAAGGAATAAAATGTTGCCATTTGCTACAACATGGATAGACTTGGAGGTTATTATGCTAAGTGAAATAAGTCAGACAGACAAAGACAAATACTATATGATATCACTTATATGTGGAATCTAAAAAGTAAAGCAAACTAGTGAATATAACAAAAAAGAAAAACAGACTCACAGATATAAAGAACAAACTAATGGTTACCCGTGGGGAGAGGGAAGTGAGGAAGGGCAAGATAGGGGTAAGGGGTTAAGATATACAGACTACTATGTATAAAATAAATAAGCTGCAAGGATACAACACAGGGGATATTGCCAATAGTTTATAATAACTATAAATGGAGTATAACTTTTAAAATTGTTGAATCACTATGTTGTACACCTGAAAAATAATATTGTATGTCAAATATACCTCAATTTTAAAAAGTCAGAAGCCTGGTAAAGAGGAAATGATCAGTAGACAAATGGCTGGAACACAAAACACTGTAAAAGTTGAGACGTAAGAGTGGGTTGGCAGATTTAAGCTAGGGAAGAATTTGGGGTTCTCCCCATGTCTTGCAAACACCAGGCAAATTAAATTGATTTCTAGGGCTGGCATCACAGACAGCCAAAGTCACACAATGGCTTTCAAGAACAGAGGGCAGGCTGGGTTGCTTGAATTCTGCTGGAACTATGTTGTGGTAAATTATTAAAAATCACATCTTTCTATGTCCATGCTCCTTTGCAATGTAACTCTGCTGCTTTTCCCAACAAGTGGTGATATTTTTTTCCCTTCCTCTTGTGACTTGCTTTGATCAGCAGAATGGTCAAATTTACATCACAAGAGTGGGGCTTATTCAATGTAATAAGTACTTCTTAAATCCAGGTCTTCCTGAATCCAGAAAAAAAAAAAAAAAACATTTGTTTAGCCCTTCAATAACTTTAAGGTGTTACTTCCTCTGCTATCCTCCACTGCCAAGCATTTGCTGTCTCTCTTGCTTTTCTATGTGGGGTCTTGTGATTAGTTCTCATTGCTGGAAGTGCATGGAAGTAAAGGGTCACTTTGGGGTTGAGGCATTAAAAATTAAGAAGTGTTGGGCCTTCTCTGTGTTCTTTCCACCTAGCCTCTGTCTGTAAGCAGACGTCCCAGGGTCACGGTGAAGCCATGTGAAGATAGTTGGGCCCCCCAATGAAAGGAGTTGTATCTCTGGTTTTTGCCTGGAGTGGAGTCCCCTGTCAGCTGGCATTATATAGTGATGTGAGCAAGGAATAAAAATGTATTGTGTCAATTCACTGAGGTACTGGGATTGTTTGTAAAAGCAGCTTATATAACCAGTTGTGTGCTGGTAAATGTTTAGCAACTGGATCTCTAAATGAAACAAAACAAAACAAAACAAAACATTGATTTGTAAAGTTTGCTATGGTATAAATTTCCATGGTATAAATACTCCCACCATGGCCAATTTCAAGCTACCAAAGTGATGTCACTGAACACAGAGCTGGGAAGGGATGCTAACCATTGGCTCTTGTGAGCCTGTATGAACTAACTCCAGCACACCACTGTGTGTAACTTACCCTGACTAATTTACTCTGCCATCTCCAACTCAGGCTGGGTTTGGTGAGAATCCAATCACATGGAGCTACAGACTGGATAACGCTTGGGGCATCCCACCATCCTGCCAACACTTGCTGACTACATGGGCCTGTGACTTAAGTGTTTAGTTACTGAGATTTGAGGATTGTTTGTTAAAGGAAATTCAATACCTTCTTAGCATCTGGCACAGTGCCTTGCACATGGCAGGTATCAATAAATGTCTACTGAATCAAATTCTTAAAGCTAGGGCTTTATAAAATTTGTGTAGCATTCAAGCCTCATATCCATTTTTTGGTATTATTCTTAAGAGTGTAGACTAGGAATGTTCAGAGCCCAAATAGTCAAATTAGCTCATATATATATAATATCAGATATAACTACATATAGTATATAGCTGATATATATACTAGAATTATATATATCAGATATAACTATATATAATTGTTATATAATACATTATATATAATATATATTATAATAATTATATATAGTTATATATAATTATTTTCTTCACATTTATTATGTGCTAACATGTTCAAACTTAGAGATATATAGCTATATCATGGTACACTCATGCTTATGATTACTACTCTTTAAAGTTATTTTGCCCCTCCCAGCCTCCCTGATCACTTGCTCCTGCAAGAAGGAGTTATGCAGGGGAGTGTTGGAACCAAAGACCTGAGGCTCAGTCCCGTCCTTAGCCCAGCCCTGGGGGAGTCAACTGCCTGGGGCTCCCTCTCTTGCCCATGCCCCCAACTAAAAGCCAATCCAAGTGTCTTTTTCAGAATAAAGCTTCATCTGGCTCTGCCAACAAAAAATAAATAAATAAATAAATAAATAAAGTTATTTTGCCAATAGCAGATACATATCTTGGCTTACCAGCTGGATCTCAGTACTCTTATCTGTAAAATGAGGGCAATGCTCTCTATCTGTGTGTTGCTGGCACCCCTGGAGCTTGAAACGGTAGTATTTTTTTTAAAAGGAACTTATATGCTCTAAAGTTAATTTTCTAATTTTTTAGTTTCTCCCAGCTATGAGGTTGTTTTGAAAATGGGACCTTAAAATAAACAGAGAAACCAACAAAACTGGTTCCTTGTAACATTGGAAAGTAGCCCAAAGACTTTAAACATATCTTAAGCATGCATAATGCAGAACAGAGGGCAAGTTGATTGTCAAATTCCTGTAGAGGGATTTTTTTTTTAGCTATAACTCTTCCAGCAAATGGCATTAGTATTTGGATTTAAAAACACTCCATATATGCCCTTTCATTCAAGTGTTTTTCTTAATGTGATGTACAACTTTAGAAATGCATACCATCAACATAGATATGTATGTTACAGGTTAAAAATTTTCTTCAATTCTATGTTTGGTCTTGGGACTGATTAAATTGTGAATACTAATGAACCATGGGCTGTATGTAGATTCAGTTATTGAAAGGGGATAAAAGAACATTTCTACAGGAGATCAAACATAAGCTCAAATGGTAACTTTGACCAGAGGCCATGTAAGCCACATAACAAACATCCAAAAAAAAAAAAAATCCCCTTACACTCCAAAGCAGCAGAAAGTGTAGTTTGTACGTTTGTTCAAAAATGTCAACTTGAAATTTGAGTCTGTGTTGTCTTTTAAAAGTCTGAAAAAAATGAATTTGAGGGTATTTTCTTACATTTCTGATCCAGAGTCCTAAAACATATAATACTAGTTACTAAGGAAGGAATTATACTAACTTAATAACAGCCATCCTGTAGGAAAGAACAAAATGGGAATGAACTTTGCTTACTCCTTAATATGAGGGCTCAGACTTAGACCAAACTCCTTGCAACTGAGCTGAGTTCAAATGAGAAAAATCTATTTTGCCAAAAGGACTAAATACCTCAAGAACTCGTAAAACTGCTGATTATTTAACTTTGACCCAACTGCCAAACATGCAGGACATTTAAACTTGCTAAAAACATTTTCAGGGTAGGTAGTAAAATTTGGGGCATCTGAGCTAAGCCTTCCTTGGCTTATGCGTGAAAATCCTCTTTGGTGGCTGCTATCATAATGGCTACAGCTCACCAAGGTCTGCTGGGGTAAAAAATTTCTGGGTTTATTATCTCTGTACCCAAGAAATCTTTGTTTAAACAGCAATTTGGAGTGGCAACTAAAAAGAATGGAGAATTTTCAGCTTACTCCTTTTGGTCATGTATTATTTTCTTTTATGAATGAAAATGAATTATTTAGCTATTTATACCTTGGTGACACACTATCACTCTGTTTCCAATTACTGGCCTTTTGAACTCACTTATGTTTGCCATTTAGAGGCTTAAAAAGTGTTCTCTGCCAATAGACTTGCACCAAGCACTATGGTCCTTGTAGCATCTACCATAAGGCTGCATGAAGGTCTTGAGCACCTTATTTTACCTAGAACAGTCTTTGAAGTTTCTATAACTAAACCAATCCACACTAAACAGTCCTACTGTGCTCCATTACAAAGAAACAAAACGTATTACTGGGAGAAAGGCCATATGCAAAGTGAGAGGGCAAACTCTTTAAAATTGCAAGTTTCTGTATCATTTATGAAGATCAGTAATTGCTTAGAACTAAAAAGCTATGATGTCAACAATAATATTACTGGTTGCAAGAGTAATAAATGGCTTTTATTTTTAAAAAAGACTCATTTGTACATCAACATTACTCTATCCCATAAACACTAAAGTCAAACATTTGGGAGGTTGTTTTAAAATTTAATGCTAGATGATCTTTTGACCAAACATAGGATCAGAGTCACTCAAGCAAAAGGAGTATTCTATTGAAGGCTGTGGACAGACTGTAGGGAAACAGGCTTTCCAGGACACTTGGAAGATGGATACAGAGAATGTCCAGGGACACCTTCACACTCACTCTATTTTCCTTTAAATGAGTGTGGGGTCTTGCTGATGCTGAGTTTCCTCAAGAATCTCTTGCCCATCTCCAGCTTGCCTCTAATATTCTAGGGTATCTCTAAATATTTCCCTCTAAGGGCATACATTTGTGTAAATTCTTCTTCGATGGTACTGTGGTGTTGTTTTTTAAAAAATGAGTTTCCCAGGTCAAAAAAGAAAACAAACAAAACGCCTCAACTTTGCATGGTCAGTGTCACCTGCAGCTTCCAAGGGATGCTGGGGCAGAGCTGGAAGGATAGCTTCACAAGATATGCTGAATCTGCCTTTGTTCTGTTTGGCCAACTTGCTTCCAAGATGATTCTATGTTCTTCCCTAAATAAACAAGGAGTTTAACCTAATCATATTCTCTGTGTGTGTGTGCACGCACACCCATGCACACTCAAACACATATGGTTTCTTCCAACAGTTGCACTGAAATCTGCAGCTGTCATTCAGAACCTTATGTGTATATTATGAATGAGATCTAACATTTGAACATATGGCTAGATTGAGGAGATAAAGGGATGATGGGAGCAATGGGATGAAATAAATGTATCAGAAAAGCACAAGAATATTATATTGAATTCAAGTTAAAAGGAGGGCACTGTTTTGGATAATAATGACCAACTGAGCACATACATTATTACAACTGCCATAGAACCATGAGAACAAAGAGAAGAGAGAGAAGACAACAGCAGTAAAATGAAGGAAGATGGATAACAGATGGATAAATGGTAACTGACTTAAGAGGCTCGATTCAGCTGAATTCTAAGCCAGCAGTGGGAAAGCCAAGAAACGACCCATTTTGCACTTCAGAATTTCCTAAGAGCTCAGAGATTGGTGGCATATGTAGAAATGGCAGCTAAGGTAAGGCTAAAAAAAGGAGGTTTCATTGAAAATCTGTGTAAGAAGTTAGATCCCAAAGTGTCCCTCCACTCCAAGCAGCCAAGACAGATCTTACTTCATCCTAACAAAAGGCTGAAGTTTTATTCATTTTAGTGGATGAGAAGGACAGCAAGTTTCTGGACCAGGGGACACCAAGTATGGCAGATGGAAAAGATACTATAATGAACATAAGGAGAATAAAGGAAACTTTACACTCTAAATGCTGACGCCAGCCTTCTTTTCCCAATCAGATTCCCAAATGCTGGAAAGAGGTGTTAGGGTCCTCTCTTGGGAATCTGACCAGTTCAAGGGGGAAAATATATTATTGCTGGGGATTTCCTAATGAAATAGAGCAGGCAGATCATCCTATAGTGCTTCCCAAAGTTGAAAAACCTACTCATGTAAGCAAAGCTTTATAATGTGTTCAAAGAGTCAAGGGTAAGCAGATATGAGAAATATGAAACAAAGTAGACAAAATAACCAAACAGAAAAAAGCAGGAAACAAACTTTGCAGAGAGAAGAAAACTTTTTTTTAAAAAAAGGATTATTTATAGTCTCAGAGAGGTAAGACATTATATTCACAAAACAAGAACAAGATGGTATGAGAAAAGAACATTCAGAATACACAAAGAGTTGAAGAGCTATTGGAAATAAAATTAAAATTCAGTAAAATATTAGGAAGATAAAGTTGAGAAAATCTCTCAGAAAATAGAGCAAAACATATTTGATTAAAAATAAGAGAAAAAAAGATAAGGACCAGTTCAGAAGATCTAAATTTGAATAAGCTGAGTTAGTTTTGTAGAAGGAAATTGAGGTAACTTAAATCATTTGCTGAGGTATTCAAATGAGTTCTTAAGTTTCACAAATTGTTTCTTTTAAAAAGTTTTAGTTTTTTTTTCTTATTTATAGCTCAGTTTTGTAAAAGTTGCAGGGGAATGTACATAGCTTAAGAGGCAAATAGTTCTATAAGGCTTATAAAGAAGAGTAAGAGCTGTCTCTCTTTTGCATTCCTGTCTTCCACAAACACAGGGCAAAGAAAAACAGATGAGAAGACATCATCAACAAAATAATTCCAGAACATTTCTCAAAATTGAAAGACTTGAATTTCCAGTTTAAAAGAGCTCATCACAACAGAGAAAAATAGATCCACATCAAGGCAGAGCTTTAATCAGTTGAGACAAAGAAAACATCTCTCCAGAGAGCAAGAGAAGAAAAAAAAAGTTCTTTCATATAAAGGATCATGAATCATTATGGCATTTTATTTTTCCACAGCAATGCTGGAAGCTAGAAAACAATGGAACAATGCCATCAAAACTTGAAGGAAAAAATAATTTCCCAACTAGAGTTCTACATTCACTGAAACTAGGAGTTAAGTATGAGGGCAAAGTAAAACACCTATAGTCTCAAAAATTTTATTTCCCGTGCCCTCTTTCTTGGGAAACTACTGGAAGATGTGCTCACCAAAAATGACAATAAAATACAAAGAGGAAATATGAGAAAAAGCAATAGGAGAACCAAGTCAAGAAGAAGGCAAAAAGCACACCTAAGATGGTGGTGAAGGGAGATTCTAGGATGACAGTATTCAGCAAGCCTAGGGAGCAAGCTGTCCATATTTAAGCAGATCTTGGGAGAGACTTGTCTGAAAAAAACAATAAACTGAGAGAATATCTAATGTACTCAAACTTATTGAGAGAAAGGATAGAGAAGAGTCTGGGGATGAAGTACTTGTAGATACCCAAAAAACTAAACAAACAAAAGAGAAAAGAAAATTATTCATTCCAGGGAAAACAAAAAGTTACACAGTAAGGAAAAAGTAGTCATCATATACTTCATGGCTTGGCTGTGACTAGCTTTTATTACAAAGTCATAATAATTAAACACTGAATATTGCTCCAGTTGAGATTTCTATATGGCTACATTGGGAGAAGAGGTCATGGAAAGTGTACTTGTGTGGGATGGTGAGAGGGCAACTTTTAGCACTGACAAATCAAGAAATAGCAGTGTAAGGATTTTATTTAGAAATATAGAGGTAAATACTCCCCCAAAAAGAAAGAAAGAAAGCAGTTGAATGTGGTTGTCTCCAGGGAGTGGGAAATGTTGAGGGAGGGGAGAGTGGAAGGGGAGAGATCAGGAACCTTCTCCATAAGTCTTATAGACCTATTTGCCTCTTAAACTTTGTATATTCCCCCACAACTTTTAGAAAATTAGACTATAAATCAGAAAAAATCAACTAAAACTTTAAGAAAAGGAACGATTTGTAAAACAATTCATAAGAATACCCCACCAAATGATTTAAGATACTTCAATTTCCTTCCACAGAATTAACACAGGTTATTGATTTGTATGTGTCCGAATGAGGTGACAAAAATGCCACAGTTTAAGAAGAGTATATGGGAATTGCAGTACCCTAGAATAAATAAAACAAGATTATGTTTTTTTTGTTATTTGTCTACTAGATTAACTTTCTAAATGAGAGGTTAATTTAAGATTAATAAGACCCAATGGAAATAAACTATTAAAAACTACCTATCTTTCATTTCAAATTTTGTGAGAGGTTAAAAAAATGATATACAGTAAACTGGCTTTCTAGAAGATGAACTATGAAAAAGTAACTATAAAAAAACTATCTTTCTCTCAGCAAATGACAACAAGCTAATTTCAAGCAGAGAAGAGATTATTAAAACATTGAATCTAATCCTTGTAGAACACTATACAATTAAAGTTAAGGATCATATACATTACTAAGTAATTTCATAATCCTGATGTCTTCTAAATTAAAAATGGAAATAATTTAAATTTAGTGATAAATACATTTTGCTAAATTTTCATTACTTCAAAAATCCATATCCCATGTGGAGTGAAAATACTATTCAATTAGTCAAAATAACCCTTTCCTAAACATTGTGGATTAATTACAATTTACAGCCTCTGTTAACAGATGATGGTTATCAATTAATAACCTCGTTCTAACAGCACATTCCTACTAAGTTGGCAATAACTAGTCACAAACACAATGAATTATTTCAACTGTTAAGTATATTTTATGTAAGATCTCTAATTCCAGTTACTAGATATGTTCTGGGTTACCTAAGTACATTTGCATTAAAATCTGAACTTATATGTAAACTGTTATTTACCAGATTTGCTTGTGGAAGACAAGTAAGCTAAATGCCATCAAGAAAACAGAAGATTCACAGGAGACAAAAATATACTGCATCTGCCATAAAGTTTTGTGTCCTTGCTAGCGAATTCAATCTCAATTTCTACAATTTGTGTATAACAAAGAGTTTGTGTGTCCTTGGGAATGTTTTGGAAGACAGAATCAAACAAATTTAAATTAAGATAGTCATCTTCACACGTGGAGCTTCGATAAAACTGTGTCCTTGGCCTTTAAAACTCCTACCAAAAGAGCTAATGTTTTCATTATCTAGAACACCCTTATTAGAGGAGGGAAAAAAAGAGGCAGAGTTCTGGAATAGAAAAATTTACAGCAATACAGTACAATTTAAATCTAGATGTCTGAGAATTTTTTTTAAAAAAAGGAAATTTCAATAGTACAGTCAGTTCATCACCCAACACTTTTTGAGTTATTCAGAGTATCTACCACATTACCATGTGCTTGAGTATAGAATCAAAGACAAAGTCATAGTTCATGTATATCAAAATAAGTTCAGCCTCACTAGCAACCAAATAAATCCAAATTAAACCAAGATACCAATTCTACCTGTCAAATTGGTAAAGATGTAAAAAGCAATATTATCACAATAATGTAGCAAGGAAATTGGAACCTAAGGGCTTGTAAGACTGTTAATTGGCACAACTGTCCCAGAGAGAAATTTGTATTGAAAGATTAGAAATATTTATATACTTTGAACTCAGTCATACTTCTAAGACTCTTTTTAAAAAGCAAGGTAAACAGAGTAGGCGCTATTGGATGCCTGGAGACGGGTTGTGCGGAATACTAACTTTAGACTCCAGGCCTAAGGCTATAAGCCAGGGGCGCCGGGGAGCTGGGGGTTCTTGCCCCTGAGCCCCCAAGACAGAACGTGACAGCCGGGGAGCAGTGCTGGGGGCTGGCCGTGGGCGGAGCCGGCTTTTCTGTTGGAGGACGTAGGCCCTCATGCAGCACCTTTAAGGCTCCCAGCTGAGCCGGCCCCAGAGCTGAGAGCTGCGGAGGCACGGGTGTTGCTGCTGGACCTGAGCAGGGGACCGGGGCCGAGGACAGGAGTCTAGATAGTGTGGCTGGTCCCAGGCGGCTGAGGTCAGAGTCTCATTTTCAGCTTCTGCCAGAGCCAGTAGCAGTTGGGAAAGAAGGCTGTGCTCTTCAAAGACCATGTGGATTAAAGGCTCTTGGTGCCCCAGCCAGGCTTCAGGGCTGTGTCTCTGAGGTGGGAGAACCAACTTCAGGACACTGGTCCACAAGAGACCTCCGAGCTCCATATAATATCAAACGGTGAAAATCTCCCAGAGATCTGCATCTCAACACCAAGACTCAGCTTCACTCAATGACCAGCAACCTACAGTGCTGGACACCCTATGCCCAACAAATAGCAAGACAGGACTACAGCCCCATCCATTAGCACAGAGGCAGCCTAAAATCATAATAAGGCTACCAACATCCCAAAACACACCACCAGAAGTGGACCTGGCAACCAGAAAGACAAGATCCAGCCTCATCCACCAGAACATAGGCACTAGTCCTCCCAACCAGGAAACCTACTCAATCCACTGAACCAACCTTAGCCACTGGGGACAGACACCAAAAAGAACGGGAACTACGAAATTGCAGCCTGCAAAAAGGAGACCCCAAACACAGTAAGCAAAATGAAAAGACAGAAAAACACACAGCAGATGAAGGAGCAAGGTAAAAACCCACCAGACCTAACAAATGAAGAGGAAATAGGCAGTCTACCTGAAAATGAATTCAGAATAATGATAGTAAAGATGATCCTAAATCTTGGAAATAGAGGAGACAAAATGCAAGAAACATTTAACAAGGACCTAGAAGAAATAAAGAGGAAGCAAGCAACGATGAGCAACACAGTAAATGAAATTAAAAATACCCTAGATGGGATCAATAGCAGAATAACTGAGGCAGAAGAACAGATAAGTAACCTGGAAGATAAAATACTGGAAATAACTACAGCAGAGAATAATAAAGAAAAAAGAATGAAGAGAACTGAGGACAGTCTCAGAGCCCTCTGGGACAACATTAAATGCACCAACATTCGAATTACAGGGGTCCCAGACGAAGAAGAGAAAAAGAAAGGGACTGAGAAAATATTTGAAGAGACTATAGTTGAAAACTTCCCTAAGATGGGAAATAGTCAAACAAGTCCAGGAAGCACAGAGAGTCCCACACAGGATAAATCCAAGGAGAAACACGCCAAGACACATATTAATCAAACTATCAAAAATTAAATACAAAGAAAAAATATTAAAAGCAGGAAGGGAAAAACAACAAATAACACACAAGGGAATTCCCATAAGGTTAACAGCTGATCTTTCAGCAGAAACACTGCAAGCCAGAAGGTAGTGGCAGGACATAATTAAAGTGATGAAGGAGAAAAACCTACAACCAAGATTACTCTACCCAGCAAGGATCTCATTCAGATTTGATGGAGAAGTTACAACCTTTACAGACAAGCAAAAGCTGAGAGACTTCAGCACCACCAAACCAGCTTTACAACAAATGTTAAAGAAACTTCTCTAGGCTAGAAAGACAAGAGAAGGAAAAGGCCTACAAGAACAAACCAGAAACAGTTAAGTAAATGGTAATAGGAGCATACATATCGATAATTACCTTAAATGTAAATGGATTAAGTGCTCCAACCAAAAGACACAGAGTGGCTGAATGGATACAAAAACAAGACCCATATACATGCTGGCTACAAGAGACCCACTTCAGACCTAGGGACACATACAGACTGAAAGTGAGGGGATGGAAAAAGATATTCCATGCAAATGGAAATCAGAAGAAAGCTGGAGTAGCAATTCTCATATCAGACAAAATAGACTTTAAAATAAAGACTATTATAAGAGACAAAGAAGGACACTACATAATGGTCAAGGGATCGATCCATGAAGATGATATAACAATTGTAAATATTTATGCACCCAACATAGGAGCACCTCAATACATAAGGCAAATACTAACAGCCATAAAAGGGGAAATCGACAGTAACACAATCATAGTAGGGGACTTTAACACCCCACTTTCACCAATGGACAGATCATCCAAAATGAAAATAAATAAGGAAACACAAGCTTTAAATGATACATTACACAAGATGGACTTAATTGATAATTATAGGACATTCCATCCAAAAACAACAAAATACACATTTTTCTCAAGTGCTCATGGAACATTCTCCAGGGTAGATCATATCTTGGGTCACAAATCAAGCCTTGGTAGATTTAATAAAAATGCAATCATATCAAGTACCTTTTCCAACCACAACGTTATGAGACTAGATATCAATTACAGGAAAAAATATGTAAAAAATACAAACACATGGAGGCTAAACAATACAATACTTAATAACGAAGTGATCACTGAAGAAATCAAAGAGGAAATCAAAAAATACTTAGAAACAAATGACAATGGAGACACGACGACCCAAAACCTATGGGATACAGCAAAAGCAGTTCTAAGAGGGAAGTTTATAGCAATACAATCCTACCTTAAGAAACAGGAAGCATCTCGAATAAACAACCTAACTTTGCACCTAACGCAATTAGAGAAAGAAGAACAAAAACACCGCAAATTTAGCAGAAGGAAAGAAATCATAAATATCAGATCAGAAATAAATGAAAAAGAAATGAAGGAAATGATAGCAAAGATCAATAAAACTAAAAGATGGTTCTTTGAGAAGATAAACAAAATTGATAAACCATTAGCCAGACTCATCAAGAAAAAAAGGGAGAAGACTCAAATCAATAGCATTAGAAATGAAAAAGGAGACGTAAAAATGGACACTGCAGAAATACAAAAGATTATTAGAGATTACTACAAGCAACTCTATGCCAATAAAATGGACAACCTGGAAGAAATGGACAAATTCTTAGAAATGCACAACCTGCTGAGACTGAACCAGGTAGAAATAGAAAATATGAACAGACCAATAACAAGCACTGAAATTGAAACTGTGATTAAAAATCTTCCACCAAACAAAAGCCCAGGACCAGATGGCTTCACAGGTGAATTTTATCAAACATTTAGAGAAGAGCTAAAACCTATCCTTCTCAAACTCTTCCAAAAGATAGCAGAGGGAGGGACACTCCCAAACTCATTCTATGAGGCCACCATAACCCTGATACCAAAACCAGACAAAGACATCACAAAGAAAGAAAACTACAGGCCAATATCACTGTTGAACATAGATGCAAAAATCCTCAAAAAAATAATAGCAAACAGAATCCAACAGCACATTAAAAGGATCATACACCATGATCAAGTGGGGTTTATCCCAGGAATGCAAGGATTCTTCAATATATGCAAATCAATCAACGTGATACACCATATCAACAAACTGAAGGAGAAAAACCATATGATCATCTCAATAGATGCAGAGAAAGCTTTTGACAAAATTCAACACCCATTTATGATAAAAACCCCGCAGAAAGTAAGCATAGAGGGAACTTTCCTCAACATAATAAAGTCCATGTATGACAAACCCACAACCAGCATTGTTCTCAATGGTGAAAAACTGAAACCATTTCCACTAAGATCAGGAACAAGACAAGGTTGCCCACTCTCACCACTCTTATTCAACATAGTTTTGGAAGTTTTAACCCCAGCAATCAGAGAAGAAAAAGAAATAAAAGGAAACCAAATCAGAAAAGAGAAAGTAAAGCTGTCACTGTTTGCAGAGGACATGATACTATACACAGAGAATCCTAAGGATGCTACCAGAAAACTACTAGAGCTAATCAATGAATTTGGTAAAGTAGCAGGATACAAAACTAATGCACAGAAATCTCTGGCATTCTTATACACTACTGATGAAAATTCTGAGAATGAATTTAAGACAACACTCCCATTTACCATTGCAACAAAAAGAATAAAATATCTAGGAATAAACCTACCTAAGGAGACAAAAGACCTGTATGCAGAAAATTATAAGACACTGATGAAAGAAATTAAAGATGATACAAATAGATGGAGAGATATACCATGTTCTTGGACTGGAATAATCAACATTGTGAAAATGACTCTACTACCCAAAGCAATCTACAGATTCAATGCAATCCCTATCAAACTACCACTGGCATTTTTTACAGAACTAGAACAAAAAATTTCACAATTTGGATGGAAACACAAAAGACCCCGAATAGCCAAAGCAATCTTGAGAACGAAACATGGAGCTGGAGGAATCAGGCTCCCTGACTTCAGACTATACCACAAAGCTACAGTAATCAAGACAGTATGGTACTGGCACAAAAACAGAAATATAGATCAATGGAACAGGATAGAAAGCCCAGAGATAAACCCACGCACATATGGTCACCTTCTCTTTGATAAAGGAGGCAAGAATATACAGTGGAGAAAAGACAGCCTCTTCAGTAAGTGGTGCTGGGAAAACTGGACAGGTACATGTAAAAGTATGAAATTAGAACACTCCCTAACACCATACACAAAAAGAAACTCAAAATAGTGTCTGTAAGGCCAGACACTATTAAACTCTTAGAGGAAAACATAGGCAGAACATTCTATCACATAAATCTCAGCAAGAACCTTTCTGACCCACCTCCTAGAGAAATGGAAATAAAAACAAAAATACTTAAAAGCTTTTGCACAGCAAAGGATACCATAAACAAGACCAAAAGACAACCCTCAGAATGGGAGAAAATAGTTGCAAATGAAGCAACTGACAAAGGGTTAATCTGCAATATTTATAAGCAACTCATGCAGCTCAATAACAAAAAAACAAACAATCCAATCCAAAAATGGGCAGAAGACCTAACTAGACATTTCTCCAAAGAAGATATACAGATTGCCAACAAACACATGAAAGAATGCTCAACATCATTAATCTTTAGAGAAATGCAAGTGAAAACTACAATGAGATATCATCTCACACCGGTCAGAATGGCCATCATCAAAAAATCTAGAAACAAGAAATGCTGGAGAGGGTGTGGAGAAAAGAGAACACTCTTGCACTGCTGATGGGAATGTAAATTGATACAGCCACTATGGAGAACAGTATGGAGGTTCCTTAAAGAACTACAAATAGAACTACCATACGACTCCGCAATCCCACTACTGGGCATATACCCTGAGAAAACCATGATTCAAAAAGAGTCATGTACCAAAATGTTCATTGCAGCTCTATTTACAATAGCCAGGACATGGAAGCAACCTAAGTGTCCACCATTGGATGAATGGATAAAGAAGATGTGGTACATATATACAATGGAATATTACTCAGCTATAAAAAGAAATGAAACTTGAGTTATTTGTAATGAGGTGGATAGACCTGGAGTGTGTCATACAGAGTGAAGTAAGTCAGAAGGAGAAAAAGAAATACTATATGCTAACCCATATATATGGAATCTAAGAAAAATAAATGTCATGAAGAGCCTAGGGGTACGATGGGAATAAAACACAGACCTACTAGAGTATTGACTTGAGGATATGGGGAGGGGGAAGGGTAAACTGTGATGAAGTGAGAGAGTGGCATGGACATATATACAATACCTAATATAAAATAGATAGCTAGTGGGAAGCAGCCGCATAGCACAGGGAGATCAGCTCGGTGCTTTGTGACCACCTAGAGAGGTGGGATAGGGAGGGGGGGAGGGAGGGAGATGCAAGAGGGAAGAGATATGGGAACATATGTATATGTATAACTGATTCGCTTTGTTGTAAAGCAGAAACTAACACACCATTGTAAAACAGTTATACTCCAATAAAGATGTTAAAAAAAAAGTCATTGAGAACATTAGAAAAAAAAAGCAAGGTAAACAAATCATTTGTTTGTATGTCTCTTTGTATAATTTATAGTACTAAAAATTATTATGTAATGTATAATAATCAATTGGTTAAGTAAATTATAGTGTAACCATATTACATAGCCAAAAATCATGTTTTAGAATACTGAATGTTATGGGGAAAGTTTTTTTTTTTAATTGGGGTATAGTTGTTTTACAATGTTGTGTTTGGGGAAAGGTTTGTGATTGACTGTAAGCAAATCCACACACAAACCGGTATGTAAAATATGAAAATATATATTCATGGCCAAAGAGACTGGGAAGATATGCACCAAACTATACTTAGAGTTTGAATTTTTATTTTGTTTTTTCTGACCTCCTACATTGAGTGTTACTACTTTTATAACCAGAGAGAAAAAAAAGGTTGCTTTTACTGGAATTATGATCTGTTAAATTTTTAATGTATTTCAATGAAACCAAATTTAAACTAAATGAAAATAGCCTTACAAAATAAATGCCAAGCAAGGGGTAATGAACTATTTGTATGCACTGTCCTGTTTATGTAAATGTGATAAGTAATCCGTCAGGCACTTTCAAATCAAATCCCTCAAATCCACCAGGCACTTTCAAATCAGAATTTCTTTATAGAGGTGGTGGGTCTAAACAAACCAGCCGTCTACCGCTGGCCAGCACACGAACCGCCACGGAGAGGGTGCTCAGTGTCAGAGGGGCAATTTGCAACCCTGGGATATAGGTATTTTCCTTGTGGAATTCTGACTGAATGTCAATGGATCTTGACCTTAACATGGATTTCATCCATGTAAAGCTGCCCTAATAAATGCAGCCTTCAACTCTGGATGCTTTCTCTAATGTAGCATCATTACTCCCTTTCCTAGCATAAAAAAAGAACTCTCAAATATTAGGAGGGTAATAAGTTGATGTATCTGAGATACACATATAAAAGGCATTTGTAAATTATATCTGGGGAGTTTATTTTTCATTTGATTTATATAAATGCCATAAACAACAGGATTAAAAAAATTCAAATATGACAGGAGGGTATAATCTGAAAAGGAAGTCATCTTCTTCCCTCCTCAACCCACTTCCCAGAAATAACCACTTTAACATTTTCTTGAGTATGTTTTCAGAAAATTTTCATGCACACATACAAATAGTGAATGATATCATATTATACACATAACCCTATACCATGCTTTTCTCATGTAGTAATACATCTTTGGTGCTCTCTCACATTAGTGTGTTTAGATTGATCTATCTCATTTTTTAAATTTTTATTTTTGCAGTATGCGGGCCTCTCACTGTTGTGGCCTCTCCCGTTGCAGAGCGCAGGCTCAGCGGCCATGGCTCACGGGCCTAGCCACTCCGCGGCATGTGGGATCTTCCCGGACCAGGACACGAACCCGTGTTCCCTGCATCGGCAGGCGGACCCTCAACCACTGCGCCACGAGGGAAGCCCTATCTCATTATTTTGAACAGCTGCATGGATGTATTATTATTCACTTAAGGAATCCCACTTAGTAACTTTAAATATGCATATTGAAACAGTAGTTCAACACTGGACCCTTAAACTGAAACCTCATGAAGTAAGTCAAAGGAATAGGGAATTAGCTAGTTTACAAGATTACCTAAGTAGGAGGTCAATCTGTTCCCATGGCTGATGAGAAATCAGATATTTTGTGGAATCTTAAGGAGCTCAGAAGTCACTTTTTCCTATTTTCTTCACTCAGGTTCTTGGATTTTTAAATATTATATAAGCTTCATATTGAAGTATAATATACATACAAGAAAAATCTAGGCCCCTTCCACTTTTGAATATAGATGCAAAATTCCTAAAGACAATATTGGTTAAATTAATTTGAAAAGAAACAACTGCAGCAACAACAACAACAAAAACAGATCATGTTTACACCAGGAATTAAGGGATGGTTTACAACAAACTAAAGGAAAGAAATCATATATTATCTCAGTTGATGAATTTTATTTCAACATTTATTTATGATTTTAAAAAACTAGCAATTTAGGGATAGAAGTGACTTTTTGTACTTCATAAAACTTACCACCAACATTATATTTATTATAGAAAATTTAAATGCATTCCTCTTAAGATCTCAAATAAGACAAAGATCCACACTAAAACTGCCACTAATTAATATGGTTCTGGAAATGCTAACCAGAGGCATAGGAAAAGAAAAAGAGATAAGAGGTTAAGTGTTAGAAGGAAATATATGAAACTATTATTACTTTCACATAAGTTCATGTCCCTAGAAAAGCCAACAGAATATAAACTATTAAATCTAATAAGTTGAGCAAAGTTGCCAGATACAAGAACAACTTACAAAAGTCAATGTGTTCTCTACATCAGAAATACCACTGATAAAATAAAACATAATTTATCTAGTAATTATTTTATCTAAGAATATATAAGACTTCAGAGAAAACAAAAATTTTACTGATGATTATAAAAGATGATCTGCATAAAAGGGAGAAATTTCATTTTCTTTGATGTGAAAACACTATTATAATGATCTCAATTCAATCTAAATTGATTTATAAATTCAATACAATTCCAATCAAAATCCAAGGTGGATTTTTTTTTTTTTAGAAATGCAGTATATTTACTCTAACATCTATACAGAAAACAGAGGTCATAAGAAGATAAGCAAACCTCAAAAAAGAAAAATTTAGGGATACACCTGACTCAGTAGTAAGATCTTAACATCTACATGATCTGCAGCAATGTCCCCTTTCATTTTTCACATAATTTGTGGCTTCTCTGTTTTGTTTGATCAATCTAACTGGAGATTTTTTCAATTTTATTGGTCTTTTCAAAAGCAAGGTTTTGGCTTAATTGATTGTTTCTATTGTTTGTCCATTTTCTTTCTTTCTTTTTGTTTCAGATTTATTATTTATTTTATTTATTAATTTATTTATGGCTGTGTTGGGTCTTAGTTGAGCACGCGCAATCTTTGTTGAGGTGTGCGGAATATTTTGTTGTGGAGCACAGGCTTCTCTCTAGCTGTAGCATGTGGGTTTTCTCTTCTCTAGTTGTGGTGTGGGCTCCAGGGCGCCTGGGCTGTGTAGTTATGGCACACGGGTTCCAGAACATGTGGGCCCTGTAGTTTGTGGCATGCAGACTCCCTAGGTGAAGCACGTGAGCTCAGTAGTTGTGGCACATGGGCTTAGTTGCCCTGTAGCATGTGGGATCTTAGTTCCCTGACCAGGGATCAAACCCACGTCCCCTGCATTGGAAGGCAGATTCTTTACCACTGAACCACCAGGGGAGTCCCTGTCCATTTTCTTATTGCATTGCCTTCTGCTCTTTTTTTCATTGTTATCCTTCTACTTACTATGGGTTTACTTTGCTCTTCTTTTTCTAGCTTCTTAGGTAGAATTTTATATAATTGATGTTGGACCATCATCTTTTCTAAAATAAATACTTAAAGCTATACATTTCCATCTAAGCATTGCTTTTAGCTGTATCTCACAAACTTTGATATGCTATATTTTCATTTTCATTCAGTTCAAAATATTTTCTAATTTTCTTCTTCTCCCTGGATTACTTAGATGAGTGCTAATTTCCAAATACTTGACATTTTCCCAAGTATCTGTTGTTTATTTCCAATTTAATTTTGTTATACCAGAAAACATACCCTATATGCTTTCAATCCTTTAAAATATACGGAAACATGTTTTATGGTCCAGAATATGATCAACCTTGGTGTATGTTCCATGTATATTTGGAAAGAATGTGTATTATGTTGATGTTGAGTGGAATATTCTACAAATGTCAATTAGGTTAAGTTGGTTGATAGTGTTATCCAAGTTTTCTATATCCTCACTGATTTTCCGTATTCTTGTTCTATCAATTGCTGAAAGAAAAGTGTTGAAACCAAATCAAGAAAAAAAGTGAAAAGACACAAATTCCTTGGAATATACAAATATGAAAACTGACTCAAGAAGAAACAGAAAATCTCAAGAATGGTATCTATTAAAGAAATTAAATTCTTAATTTAAAATCATCCCATAAAGAAAACTCCAGGCTCAGATTACTTCAGTAGTGAATTTTATCAAATATTTTTAAAAAGAAATACTACCAATTTTATACAAATTCTTTAAGAAATTAAAGGAGGAAGGAATACTTCCCAACTCATTTTATGAGGTCAGCATAACCCTGATATGAATATCAGAAAAAAATATTATAAGAGAAGAAAACTATAGATTAATATCCCTCATTAACATATCTGCAGACATTGTCAACAAAATACTAGCAAGGATTATGCATCTTGACCAAGTAGAGTATATACCAGGAATGTAAAGTTGGTTTAACATTTGAAAAATCATTCAATGTAATTTACTTTATAGACTAAAAAAGATATGCCATAAGATCACCTTAATATATGGGGAAAAAAAGAGAAAAGAAAGTATGTTTGTTCTCACAACATCTATTCAACATTGTACTTGAAGTCTTACCCAGGGTAACAGGGCAAGAAATAAAGACATATATATTGAAAAGTAAAACTATCTTCATGCGCTGATACCATGACCATGTTTGTTTAAGAAAAATCCTGAGATATCTACAAAAAGCTACAAGAATACTGCAATGGACTGAATATTTGTGCTCCCCCCACAAATTCATATTGAAATCTTAACCCCCAATGTGATAGTTTTAGAAGGTGGGACCTCTGGGAGGTGATTAGGTCATGTGGGTGGAGCCCTTGTGAAGGAGATTAGTGCCCATATAAATGAGACCTTAGAGAGCTCTTATCCCCTTCCACCATGTGAGGATACAGCAAACAAGGAAGCAGACCCTCACCAGACACCAAATCTGCCAGTGCCCTGATCTTGGATTTCTCAGCCTCTAGAGCTGTAAGAAATAAATTTCTTATATATGTGTAACTGAGTCACTTTGCTGTGCAGCAGAAATTAAAACAATATTGTAAATCAACTATACTTCAATAAAATTTAAATATATATATATAAAATAAATAAATTTCTTTTGTTTATAAACCAACAGTCTATGGTATTCTGTTATAGCAGTCCAGACAGACTAGGACAAATATGTAAGTTTAGCAATGTCACAGAAAACATGATCAATATATAAAAATCAACTGTATTTCTATGTATGTAGAATGTAGAATTGGAAACTGATATTAAAAAGACCAGTTGCAGTAGCAATGAAAAAACTTAAAATACTTGGAATAAATTTAACAAAATATGGACAAGATCACTACTCTTGCAAAATGTAAATCATTACTGAGAAAAAATTTTAAAGTCCTAAATAAAAGGAAATATCCATACCATGTTCATGGATCAAAAGACTCAACATTGTTAGGATAACAATTCTCTCCAAATATATCTACAGGTTTTATGTAATCTCAATCTAAATCCCACTAGGTTGTTTTGTAAAAAATAAAAGATGATTCTAAAATTTGTATGGAAATGCAAAGGATCTAAAATAACCAAATAAGATTTGAAAAATAAGAATAAGGTTAATGGACATACACTACTGACTTCAAGTCTTACAGTAAAGCTTCAGTTATCAAGACACTGTGGAATTGACATAAAGATAGATATACCTATCAACAGAACAGAATAGAAAGCATAGAAATAGACCCACACATATATAGTTAATTGATTTTTTTAAAATGAGGACAAGATAATTAACTAGGGATAGGATAGTCTTTTCAGCAAATGGTGCTCAGAAAAATTGGAAATCTACAAGGAAAAATATATTTTACCTTTACTACAAACCACACATAAAAATGAACTAGAAATGGATCATAAACCTAAATACAAAAGCTAAAATTATGAATATTCTGTAAGAAAATGCAACAAACATTTTTTTCCCTGTGTGGTAGTCAAAGATTTCTTCAACAAGCCATTAAAAGCATGATAATCATAAAAGGAAAGTGCATAAATTAAATGTCAAAATTTAAAACTTTTGTTCCTGCAACAATACTCTTAAGAAAGTGAAAAGGCATGCAACAGACTCAGGCTGGGATAAAATATTAGCAAAACAGGTATCTAATAAAAGATCTATACCAGACTATATAAAGAACTCTTAAAACCCAATAATGAGAAAAGAAACAATCTAATTTAAAATGAGCAAAAGATAAAGAAATATTTAACCAAAGAAGATATATGAATGGCAGATAAACACATGAAAAGAAAGTCAACATCTTTAGTCATTAGGAAAATGCAATTTAAAACCATAATGAAATACTACCATAAGTGTAACCATAATGAAATGAAACTGTAAGTGTAGCTAAAATTAAAAAGGACTGCCAATACCAAGGGTTAGCATGGATGTAAAGCTAATGGAACTCTCATAAATTGTAGGTGACAAGGTAAATGATAAAATCACTTTGGAAAACAGTTTAGCAGTTTCTTATAAAATTAAAAATAAAACTACCTATGATTCGAAGGTATTTTCCCAAGAGAAAAGAAAATATATGTCCTTACAACGATTGAATATTCATAAAGCTTTATTTATAACAGTGAAAAACTGACAAGAGGGCTTCCCTGGTGGCACAGTCATTGAGAGTCCGCCTGCTGATGCAGGGGACATGGGTTCGTGCCCGGGTCTGGGAAGATCCCGCATGCCGCGGAGCGGCTAGGCCCGTGAGCCATGGCCGCTGAGCCTGCGCATCTGGAGCCTGTGCTCCACAACGGGAGAGGCCACAACAGTGAGAGGTCCGCGTACTGCAAAAAAACAAAACAAAAAAAACCAAACAAACAAATAAAAAATACTAACAAGAACCCAAATGTCCATCCACAGGTAAATGGATAAACAAATGTGTGATATTCATACAATAGAATACTACTCAGCAATAAGAAGGAACAAACTACCTATACATGCAACAGGATGAATCTCAAAAACATTATGCCCAGTGAAGGAAGCTTAACTCAAAAGGCTGCGTATTGTATAATTCCATTTACATAAATCTTTAGAAAAGGAAACACAATCCACAGGGATAGATCAGTGTGTGCCTTGTGTGTGTGGCAGTGATGGGAATTATTTAAGAGAAGTACAAGGGAGATTTTGGGGGTAATAGAATGCTTTATATCTTGATTGTAATGGTTGTTAATGGGTATATACATTTATCAAAACTCTTCAAACTATACACTTAAGATGGTTGCATTTTAACATATGTAAATTATACCTAATTAAAGGTGATTTTTAAAAAAAAATCAGTGTAATTCACCACATTAACTAAACAAAAAAGACAAAAATTAGATGACCATCTCAATAAATCTAGAACAAGCATTTGATAAAATTCACTATCTACTCATGATAAAAACTCTTAATCACCTTGGAAGAGAGGTAAACTGTCTTAAAAGATGTCTACTCTACAAAGAAACTATAGTAAACATCACACCTGCTGGTGAAATGTTGAAAGCTTTCCCTTTGATACCAAGACAAGGATGCCCTCTATCTACCCTTCTATTTGACACTGTACTACATGTCCTAGCCAGTACAATTGGTAAATAAAAATAAATAAGAAGTAAAAAGATTAGAAAGAAAACTTACTCACAGATATATTTGTATACATAGAAAACTTCAAAAGAATCTATAGTTAATCTTGGAATTATCAAGTAAGTTTAGCAAAGTTGCTGGATACAAAGTAAAAACAAAACAAACAAACACAAAACGCACGTTTATATACCAGCAACAATCCGTTACAAAGTAAAATTTTAAGAAGATACCACTTATAATAGCATAATAAAAGATCAGTTACCTCTGAATCTAACATATGATATGCAAGAGCTCTACATGGAAAACTATGAAACATTGTAAGAAAATAAAGAAGGCCTAAACCAATGGAGAGATCCCAATATTCATGTATCAGAAGACTCAGTAAAGTATAAATGTCAATTCTCCCAAAATTTACTAACTATAATTCCCATTAAAATCCTAAACTGTTTGTCAAAATTGACAATGGATTCTGAAATTTTATAACACAAATGTGAAATGCCTAAAATAAATATCCTAAGCAATATCAAAAACAACAACTCTAGTGGATATCAAGAGAGAGGGGATATGAGGATATATGTATACGTATAGCTGATTCACTTTGTTATACAGCAGAAACTAACATACCATTGTAAAGCAATTATACTCCAATAAAGATGTTTAAAAAAATTTATATGGCTTAGCAATAAATCACAAGAGGCACAAGAATATTCAAATAAGCCAATAAAATAGAGTAGATATCTAGACACCTACATATATGGGCATTTGACTTACAACAAAAGTGGCACTGCAGAGCACTGGGGAAAGTCTTTTCAACAAACAACATTGGGTAAATTGTATAGCACTATATTAAAAAGTGAAATTTGATGTCTAACACACCCAATTTACAAAATTCAATTCCAGGAGAACTGTAGATTTAAATGTGAAAGGCAAAATATCAAAAATTTTGGAATAGGGAAAGATTTTAAGCGGGTACACAAAAACCAGCACTTACTCTGAAAGAAAAGATTGATAGATTGAATTACATTAAGAATTTTTGATCACTGAAACCACTGAGAAAATAAAAGGGAAATCAGAGTTATATATATTTGTAATAAAATAGCGGGCTTCCCTGGTGGCGCAGTGGTTGAGAATCCGCCTGCCGATGCAGAGGACACGGGTTCGTGCCCTGGTCCGGGAAGATCCCACGTGCCGCGGAGCGGCTGGGCCCGTGAGCCATGGCCGCTGAGCCTGCGCGTCTGGAGCCTGTGCTCCGCAACGGGAGAGGCCACAACAGTGAGAGGCCCGCCTAGCACAAAAAAACAAAAACAAAAACAAACAAACAAAAAAACAAACAGCTCACATCCAGGATATATGAAGAATTCCTACAAGTCAATGAGTAACCCAACCCAACATAAAAATGAGTAGGAGATTTGAACAGGTACCTCACCAAGTGGATATCTAAATGGCCAATAAACATATAAAAAGGTGCTCAATCTCATTAATCATCATATTAAATGCACCATAAATATCACTAAATACCAGCAGAGCGGTTAAAATTAAGAAGACATACAATACTGTGTTGTTAAGGATGTGGGGCAATAGTAATTCCCATACGTGGTTGGTGGAAGTGTGAAGTCTAACAATCACCACGTAGCACTGGCATTATCTATTAAAGCTGACTTATCCCAATTCCATGACCTAACACTTCTACTCCTCGGTATTCTCCAACAGAATGAGTGTACATGTCCCATCAGGTTGTAAGTAAAAGAACATTCATAGCAAGGTTACTGGATGCACAACTGGAAATGTCCAAATGTTTACTAACATGGATTGAAATGCAGCAGTGAAAATGAACAAACTACAGCTACATAAAGCATGGATAAATCTCACATTTTTTGAGAAAAATAAGTCAAACACAAAAGATTATGTGCCATATAATCCCACTTACAGAAACTTCATTAACAAACAAAACTAAGCTATAATTTTAGATTTTAGGATACGAGTTTCCTTTGGGGAGGGGGAGGGATAGTGAATGGGATGGACTCATCAGAATAGTGTTTCTGAAGCACTGGCAATATTCCATTTTTGACCTGGGTGATGGTTACGCAAATCTGTTCAGTGAGTTGTTCACTTATTTTATGTGCATGTTCCCATATGTGTGCTATACTTCAGAATTTTAAAATTTTTAAAATGGTAAAAGATATGAACAGGAAATTTACAGAAAATTCCCCAAACTCAAATGCATATGAAAAGATGTTCATAATCATTAGTAACTAGAGAAATGCAAATTAATACAATAATATATCACTTTACACCTTTTAGACTGGCAAAAACATCTCCAGTGAATCAATTATTGGCAGGGATATGCATAGGACATCTCATTCACTGATGTTGGGAGCAGAGACTGATCAGGCCATTCTGAGGGGTATGTTGTGTGTGCATGTGTGTGTGTGTATGTATCTATTATGATCCAACAACTCCACTCATTATATATTCCAAATAATTTCCTACACAGATCCAGGAGACATGTATTAGGATGTTTATTATGATGTAATTTGTGATGGCAAGAAATTGGTTCCCATTTGGGGTCCATTACTAGAAATGGTATAGATGAAATGTGTTAGGTGCAACTCCATGGAGTACTATGCAGAATTAGAAGCAACAAATTAGACAGCAATGTGGACTGACCTTAAAAACACAGTGCTTAATTTTAAAAAAGAAACAGAATGAGCTATAACAGTACCACTCACGTAAATTAAAAATACCTGGGACTTCCCTGGTGATGCAGTGGTTAAGAATCCGCCTGCCAAGGCAGGGGACATGTGTTCGATCCCTGGTCTGGGAAGATCCCACATGCCATAGAGCAACTAAGCCCGTGCACCACAACTACTGAGCCTGTGCTCTAGAGCCCGTGCGCCACAACTACTGAAGCCCACGTGCCCTAGAGCCCGTGCATTGCAACTACTGAACCCGCGTGCTGCAACTGCTGAAGCCCCCATGCCTAGAGCCCATGCTCCACAACGAGAAACCACCATGATGAGAAGCCCACGCACAGCAACGAAGAGTAGCCCCTGCTCGCCACAACTAGAGAAAGCCCACGTGCAGCAAGAAGACCCAATGCAGCCAAAAGTAAAAAAATAAAATTAAAAAAAAACCTGAATGCCAAAACCAAGATATATTTTCAAGAATGTATACAAATTAAATGATGTATATTAAACATAGTTAACTTTGGGTGGGGAGTGAAGGAAAATGGGAGTACAGGATGGTGATAAAGGAAATTTTTTTAAAGCAAGAAAGAAAAATGTAAATAGCCTGGATCAGACACCAACTTAACCAAATGATCAAAGTTAACATTACCAGTAATGGAACAAACCAACATAAAGTGCCTTCTGATATGATGCACCAAGGACACAATGTCACTTGTGTGGTATTCTTGCCAAACACATGTAACCTGAATTTAAGCAGAAGGAACCATCAGGGAAATCCAAATTGAGGGACAGTCTACAAAATAACTGGCTTGTACTCTCCAAAAGTGGCAAAGTCATGAAAGACAAAGGGAGGCTGAGGAATCGTTCTGGGTTAAAGGAAACTAGAGATAGGACAACTATATGTGGCATCTTAGATTGAATCTTGAATGAGAAATAGGACAACAGTGAGACAAGTGATGAAAGCTGCATAAGGCGTCTAGATTAATTATCATACTGATGTTAATTTACTGATTTTTATAACTAGTTACATGAGATATTAACAGCTGGGAAATTGGCAAGGAGTATGTGAGCACTCTGTATTTTTGATATAATTCACATACAATAAAATTCATCCTTTCAAAGTGTACAATTCAGTAGTCTTTAATATATTCACAAAGTTGTGCAACCATTACTTGGACATTAATTCCAGAACATTTTCATCACTCCAAAGAGAAACCCTCTACCCATTAGGAGTCAATCCCCTCTCCCTTCTCCCCCTAGCCCTTGGCAACCATTCCTCTACTGTCTGTCTCTCTAAACTTGCCTATTCTAGAAATTTCATGCAAATGGAATCATACAATATTTGGCCTGTTTTGTCTGGCTTCTTCCACTTAGTGTAATATTTTCAAGTTTCATTCAATGTTGTAGCGCCTACCAGTACTTCATTTCTTTTTATGGCTGAATAATATTCCAATGTATAGAGCACCTTTGTTTATCCACTCATCAGTTGATGGGAATTTGGGTTATTCCCAACTTTTGGCTATTATGAACATGAACATGTGTGCACATGTATTTGTTTAAGTATCTTCAGTTCTTTTAGGTATGTACCTAGGAGTGGAAGTGCTTGGTCATATACATGGTAACCCTGTTTTAACTTTCTGAGGAACTGCCAAACTTTTCCAAAACAGCTGCACCATTTTAAACTCCCACCAGCACTGTCTTTATATTATTTTGGTTAACTTTTTTAAGGTCTGAATTGTTTCAGAATGGAAAGTTTAAAAAGTTATCATATAGCCAGGGTGCTGTGCCTTTTCTAAGAAAAGCCAACATACCAACTTCCATCCTTTCCTGGGTCCCATAGAGTGAGAGAAAAAGTGAGAAAACAAGCCCCTAGTTATTTGCACCTTTATTCTTGCTTTGGGGATCAGTTCAATACTGGTCCATCAGACTTGAGAGGGAAATGAAAACCTGACCATGTAACTAGGGGGGTCTTCTTCACACCAGCCTCCATTGTCAACACTGTCTTGTTTAATGACAGCTAAAGGGACTCAGAACATCACAAGTACAGGAATGGAGATGGGAGAAAGAAAACTGTCCCTTTGATAATTATAATTTATTAAACATAACCATGCTTCCCAGAGACTCTTCTCACTCTTCAAAAGCTGTCAAATAGCTCGAGTAGAATGACTTTCTCTTAACAGGGCACAAAGGCCAGTGACTTGGGTACAGAATAGACAATGGAACTGATTGGTGGATAGAAAGCCAAAAGACACACATACACACAGAAAAAAAGCACAGTCTTTTAAAAGCTCCAAGTCATTGGCTTTATTTTTACTGAATTCAGCATGGGGTAACAGAAAAACATTATATGACTAAAATCGACTATTACATGCAGACATTTATCCTTTCATTCTGTATATTCATTTTCTACTTTAAATCTGTTAAGTCATATTCATTTAAAATACATGTTTACTAACTAAATATCTCCAGTTCATATAACCAAGGGCTTATAACATCTCCTTTAAAAGTTATATTCCTTTATTATTGAGAATTTAATGGTTTAGATTGGTCTATTTTTTTTTAAATGCTTAGAGATTTAAAGTTATTTACCAGGAACAGACAAACAAGACATAATGTAAAAAATAGTTTTCCAGAAGCTATTTCCATCATTCTTTTCTTCCTTTTCTCCTGCAAACTGGTGGTTTATCTTTACAAGTTCTTGGTCATTCCATAAGAAAGCTGCTCTTCTTCCGGTTTCATAAAGAAGAAGAAGCTGCTCTTCTTCCGGTTTTTACCACTGGTGGACAGTGGTAAAAAAAAAACCCAGTTTACTTAAATTCTAGAGTTCACTTCAGGGAGCAAACAATGGGGTGGTATACTGGGACAGAGTGAGAGATATGGATTCTGGTGAGACTGAGAGTCATTCACAAAAATTACAGGGCTGTGGTAAAAGGAGAACAAAAAGAAACCGGGTTCCTGCTGGTGGGCAGGAAGCCAAAATGAGTAGGAATGTTGAGGTAGCAGGGCAGTGTGATGAGGCCCATAGGTGCTATGACTTCTGATAGTAAATATGAATAGAAACCAAATAATAATTACTAATAACATGTAGGTGACCAATCCTTGAGAGTTGAGGCAGAGAGAAGGAAGGATGGCATTACACCTGGTCTCTGGTTCATTGAGTTTCCTGGGCTGGTGTGTGACCATCTTGGTGAAATCATAACAAAATCATGTTTTGCTAAGGTGATCAGCTTTCATGGGGTCCTTTCTCTGCACTCTGTCCAATGATAAAGCCCACTGGCTTATGCCACCTGGAAAAGTTATTCCAAAACAGTATAGGTGAAGCATTGATGAAAATAGCCATGAAGAACGTGTTTCCAGGTAGCCTGAAACCCAGCAGACAATGTAGCTGTTGCCCAACAAACACAGAAATCTACATTGTATGCCAGGTTCATGCCCCAGACCTGGATGTTGTGCCTGCAAGCCTTCCCACATATGATTTCAACATAAATGCCCCCTGCATTCAAGATTTCTGGCATTTATCTTCTCTAACACAGGGAAAAGACAACCACAAATCACAAATGCACTGCTGGGATGTATTTACTACAAATGAAATTTCCTTAAGTTACCACATTATTTGAGAATGCCATTTAAAAGTCAAGAGATGAAAAAGATGGATGGATGGATGGATAAGATAGGTAGGTAGGTAGATAAATAGATAGATAGATAGATAGATAGATAGATAGATAGATAGACAGACAGACAGATAGTTTTGTGACCAAATGATACCTTCCACAGGGGAGGGAGAGAGAGAAAAAACAGATAAACAATCCACAGATAAAATACCCAGATTCCTCCCCTTTGTGGTGCTGAAATCAAATGCACCTCATTATTCATAAAACCCTGATGGTTCCCACACTCCAGCTAATAATGGAAGACTTACCACCCACCCAAGAACTTAATCCTGTGTGTATATGTGTGTGTAAATCAAGGTAAAGCCTTATTATTGAGTACTTCCCAATAACCTCACTCAGGACACTGTAACAGAAGGTAGAAGATGCCATCAGAGACCCAGTAGCCAGATGTAGCTACTGATTACAAAAGACAGGATCTACACTGGCTACTGAGCCATTGAGGGTACCTACACATTCCAGCAGCTAGATGATCCGCAGCCTTCTAGGGAGGGGCTCTGTGGAAGGAAAGAGAAGACATCAATCCTGGAAACTTATGTGGGAATGGTATTAGGAGGTTTCAATTGCATATTTTCTTTATTGACAGTCTGACACTAACCCCATGTCTGCAGTTTAAAACAACCTCTAGGTTTATTTACTTACTCAACATATGTTGTTTGAGTGATATTGAGGAAAGTACCAGATACTCTCTCAGGTGCTAGAGAGCCAGCAGCAAACAAAAAAGATGCAATTCCCTGCCCTTCTAGAGCATGCATGATTGTCTGTGAGAAAATCTACAGTTGATTATTTGGCATGTTTTTGCAGTAAAATGTAAAATATAGATAGATAGATAAATAATATGTGTATATTTAATGTAAAAAATAATGTGTGTGTATATATATGTGTGTGTATATATATATGTATATATATATATGAAAAACAAACAAACAAGCAAACAAAAAACCCAATCCACCATTTCATTGTGGTCTTGGAGCATCTTTGTCTGCCTTACTACACTTTAACTTGGGTAATCTAGCAATGATGCACATATGTACAATAAAGAATACTGTATATTGCAGTATATTGTTTCCTCTATAAACTGAGGATGATAGTTATTTCTACCAAGTTTCTAAAACACCTAGGAAAACTGCAAAAAAGATACATTACAAAGTATCCAAAGCAGCATCTCACTGGTATGTCAGTTCCAAGCTTTCCTCCCATAATACCATGTAGGTATAAAAAAGTTAGAGGATAGGTGTCTTCCCCATTGATTCATTCATTCACCCCAGAAATGCCTGCTGAGAGCCTTCTCCTTATTTTCTGCCAGGCACTGGTGATGTGACACTGAAACAAGACCCAGCACTCATGGAACTAAAAGGTGAAGATTTAAGGTGCAGGTAGGGAAAGACAAAAAGCAACTCAACAGGTACGGATGGTTATTTCCATTCCTTTTCCACAGTGAAAAGGAATGCTATTTTTCACAAGGCTTTTCAAGAAAAGCCTCATTGCGGGTGTGACATTTGAGCAGATTCTTTGAAGGAGGAAGAGAACTGTGCACACACCTGTGGTGTGAGAACATGGCAGAGAGAGGCGAGATTCAGAACAAAGGCCCCGCCCGAAGTGGGAAGAAGCCTGGTGTCTTGGAGAAGGCGTTCTTATATTAGCATATGACCGCTGTAGCCAATTATTGTTTTCCACTTTTAGGATTTTTTTTTAGAATGTAAATGACTATGCAGGTCTGCGCCAAGTACACACATTTTAGAATCTGACCTTCTTATGAATTTAAAATGCTTTGGCTATCACTTAGAAAAGATTTAGGAAAGTTATCGTCAATTGGAAGAAAGTCTATACTTAGAACTTTACATTAGTACAATTGGACTGAACATGAAGCTGGATGGGAATATTTATTGCCCAAAAGGTAGCTTTTAAAAAGATGTGTTAGCCAACATTGTAAATCAACTATACTCCAATTTAAAATATAAAAAAATAAATAATTTTAAAATGTGTTAAGTGTAAGAAGAGACAACCAGATTTCTGAAAGCTCTAAATATATAAATTTCAAGGGAATGATTTAACTATTTAATCACAGGTGTCTAATTTTAACAGGGAACCCACTTGCCAAATTATAATAATAGTGTTTCACCAGGTGGTTAGCTCTTAGGAGAGGAGAAGGATGGAATTTATAAAGTGAAGTAGGTTTTTGTTTGATTGCTTGGGTTTTTTATTTCTTTTTAAATAAATTAAAAACAACTCAATCTATGAAGTATATTTTAGCATTACCGAAAAAGCCAGGGCATACATGCCAAAGTAGGAAAAAAGACTGCTTAGACAGGTTTGGCTGAATCTTACCCTCAATATAAAATAAAGCATTTACAGAACATACAAACTTACATTTCATAAACCACTAAAACTAAATGTTCACAATTATTTTTATGAATAATAAGACTAACAGTTAAAGTGAGGCAAGGGTTTAGCTTGGTTAGTCTTAACACCAAAATCCAAAGGATTATCTTTTATAAATTTTGGTCTATATTTAGATTAGAAGAATGGCATTCTTAATTCTCAAAGCTCACCCTATCTATCCTCTAAATCTTCCTAAGTCAAAAGAACTATAAAGTTAAGACAGTTTTTTCCCCTTACTTTTAAATTTATCTAGGTAACACAAAAAGGAAAAACTGTAAATAAAATTTTATTAAAGGTTACTCTATAGATTAGTGTCAACCACTAACCAATAATACATATTTTAAAGTTTATTAAAATATAGAGAATATATAAGAAATATACTATAGCATAGACTATTAACCAATAATACATTTTAGAAGTTTATAAATAAGTCAAACTAAAAATGGCAAATTACATAATTCTATTATCTAACAAGAAGACAATTAAACCCCAGGGACGGGTGAAAGAATTATAACCAAGGTATTCAATGCTCAAGTCCTATTCACAGTACAAACAAACAAAACAAAGACAATCATAAACAAAAAAAAACCCCATCCATGCTGGCTAAAGACCATTTATTTGAGGTACACATAATGGGAAAGAGAGTTAAAAGGGAGGAAAAGACCGATTAAAAGTTAAGCCAGCTACCTGCTGTTGGAAAGCCTGCTTGGAACTGTGATAAGGACCATTTCTTGAAACGTTAACTAGAATTTGAAGAGCTTACCCTCCGGAATGAGAACAGGGGCAACCCATAAATCCAACCAAGAAGTAAAGAAATCCACTGATGTTTAAAGTCAAGCTGACATTCTCATCAAAATTTCACTAGAAATTAATGAAATGCTGCTTTGTGGGTCATTCAACGAAAGGAAGAGTAGACTTCCCTGTCTTTTTAAGGGATGATCTGGATGATTCTATATTGCCTCCCCAAAGCATCTCTAACTTTAGAAATTGTAGTTTTTGGAAAGAAATTTTGACCCCAAGCATTGTACGTAGCAGTAAATGAAGAGGGATGAACAATTTCATAGCACTGCCAGAATGTTAACTTTACCAAGTCAAAATTGTAAAGTTTGGCTCTAGATGTCCCCTTCTAAACCCCATCCATGATTTTCCACATATTTTAGCACATGTACTAGCAGCCTTTTGGAACTAAATAGGAATATACGACAGCGTATTTTGGATTTGACAGAACACACGCCAGTATATTACTCGAACAAAGATTTTACTTCTAACAAAAATTGCCTCCCATGGAGTAGATCCCATGTTAAGTGTTCTGACCACACATGCATTAAAATAGACAAACGGAAGCTATGTTAGCTGTGGGATATGTCTATTACCTGGAATGTGGTGATGATAATGGGTGTTTGGACATGTAAACTCATCAAACTGTACACATTAAATATATGCAATTATTTGTATATCAATGATAACTCAATGAAGTTGTGTACAGAAAACAAACAAACTGCCTTCCACGTGGTTAAGAACAAAAAGTCTAACTCTAACTGTAGCCCAGGAAAGAAATGCACACATATATGTATACACAGTGTGCCGCGGGGTGAAATTATGCCCGAGGAAAAACCAACCTTTTAAATACAGGTGTCTAATTAAAGTACGTTCTTGTGAACTTGGATTCCTTTTGTGTTACGTTAGAGCATTTGAGCCAGGGTCTCACCATAACCAGCATGTGGTTGCAGCCTGTCCAAGTCTTGAATACCCGAGGTCCTATGACTACACTGACCAAAAACATTTATTCCAGCCGACGGTCACTTGATTCTCATATCACTTATTTAGTAAATTGCTTGGGAAGTCAACTTGAAGATTGAGGTGAACGTTTTCTGAGATGTTCCTGCTCAAGACATTAAAAAAAAAAATTCCCTGCCAGATAACTCTAGTCTGAACAGGCCTGGGAAGGGATGGGGTTGGCACAAGATCCTAAAACAAGCTTCTAAAGGCGAAACCACTCACAGCCCACAAAGACAGACTCAGACCAGTTTTTAAAAAATAATATTTAGCAATTAGGCACATGCCTTTAATCCTTCTCAATGAAAACCAATTTTTTTTAAACAACCATTGGATGAAAACATGAATCATCTTACTCACTAAAAGCTCTCAGAGAAAAAGGATAGTTTTCACCTAAGTAACTGCCTTTTTAAGGACAAGTTCCAGAAATTAATCGCACTAAATCCACGTGCAAATCTCTCTCTCTCTCTCTGTGTCACTCTCCCCCTCTCTCAAAGAAATTCTTAAATTCTCTTCATACAATGTTGGCAGTATGCAATAGTGGTGAGGAATTCATCATTGGAAAAAAACGAAATAAAATAATCTGCATTCTTCTACCAATGATAAGTAAAAAAAAAAAAAAGGTATCAAAGTAAGGTGACTCTTTTCTGAACCTGTAAATAATAGAAAAAACAGTTCTCCCAAGAATCCCTGATACAGACTTTTAATAACAATTAACCCATTACTATTCTATATTACTGGGGTCCTTCTAAATTTGGTCTCATTTCTAAGCCTTGTGCTATTTTCTAAAGGCATTGACATCACATACGCCTAACAGTGCAGGTTTCATTTATAATCAAATCTCTACCAAGCCTCTGATTTCACTACTATACAGAACTCCTTTTGTCACCAAATGTTCTCATAGTACAAAATTCTTCGTTTGATCTTCCTTGACTCTTCCCATCAAGTTTCACTCAGCTTGGACTAAGGAGGGGCAAATCCTTGGCCTCTACATACTGCTTGCCTAGCCCCTCTTCGCCCTCTGCTGGGCCTGGCTCAAAGAGATTCTAGAAGAGTCTAGAAGGATTCTAAGGGGCTTTCCTGGAGTCCTCCGAAAAGTTAGCTGCATGCTACTCAGGGCCAGCTCCCTGATCACTCAGTCTGTGTCTCAGGCAGAAACACAAGCCAAATTGTTCTTTAATTATTTGCTTAGAAATACGTCTCCCTATAAGAATATGAGCTCTGTGAGGGTAAGGATTGAGTCCCGTTCTTTTGAGACTCCCCAGGTACTAGCAGGTACACTGGATCATAGTCATCTTAAATAAATATCTGTCAAATAAAGAAACCTGAGTGACATGCCTGGCACCTGTACTGATATTCTTCAAAAAACAAAATAACCGAAAACAACAGGAGACTATCTCCATTTCAGGAAAATTCTTACATTTCTTTATCCTTTAAACATTACTCACTTCCCATCTTAGTTTTATGGTACTTTTCTATAATATCTGTGGGTGCTTATAGGATCAAGAGGATATTTTCCTAACAGAAGTGCAGACTAGTGAAAGCACTCTCTCAAGGTGAACATTTCTATACAGTCCCTTGTAGCACAAGGAGAATAGCCTTGTAGCACAGAAGATGGAGCTCAGGAAGGCTATCCTAACTGCCTTCATTCCACAGGACAAGTAAACTCTGATGAAATGGAAGAATTGAGACAATTGAACAGGTAATGGTGGGGGATGGGAGAAGAGGATAGAAGGAAGAACAAAGGGAACATCCATGGGTTTTACAATTTCCTTTGCTTGTGATGGCTATGAAATGAAGTATGTTGTGAGCAAATGAAGCCTCTTCCAAAAATCATACATGTCTACCAGCCGCTAACATTGGGCTTCAATTATTATGAGGTCTATGGTAGCATGTTGATTTTTTTTAACATCTTTATTGGAGTATAATTGCTTTACGATGGCGTGTTAGTTTCTGCTGTGTAACAAAGTGAATCAGCTATACATACACATACATCCCCATATCTCCTCCCTCTTGCGTCTCCCTCCCACCCTCCCTATCCCACCCCTCTAGGTAGACACAAAGCCCCGAGCTGATCTCCCTGTGCTAGTTAGCATGTTGATTTTTTAAATTATGCAGTTTGTGTAAATGGCTCATACCACAAAGGAAGAGAAGGGGAGACAGCTAACAGATACGTGTGAAGATTTGGAGGGGCTAATAAAAATGATTAGAAAATGGTGGAGTGCAACTAGAGATTATCATATTAAGTGAAGTAAGTCAGAAAGAGAAAGACAAATACCATATGATATTACTTATATGTGGAATCTAAAATATGACACAAATGAACCTATCTATGAAACAAACAGACTCATACACATAGAGAACAGACTTGTGGTTGCCCGGGGGGCTGTGAGAGGGATGGATTGGGAGTTTGGGGTTAGCAGATGCAAACTATTATATGTAGGATGGATAAACAACGAGGTCCTACTGTATAGCACAGGGAACTATATACAATATCCTGGGATAAACCATAATGGAAAACAATATTAAAAAGAATGTATGTATGTGTATAACTGAGTGACTTTGCTGTACAGCAGAAATTAACACAGCATTGTAAATCAACTATACTTCAATTTTAAAAATTTTTTAAAAATGTAATGTGTTGACCAAAAAAAAAAAAAGTGGTGGAGGGCTAAATGTAGCATTTATCATACTTATTGATACTATCTGATGATCTAGCAGCTACAGCACCCACAAGACGTTTAGCAACTTGAATGGTACTTGTGTAACAAAGAGAAAATGGGAACGTTGAGATTTATAGAGAAAGACTGTTCTGATATGGGTTAAATAAAGGAAAAGGGGGTAATTGGCTATTTTGAAACTTCTAGAGAATGCATCAAATATTTGCTCCCAGAGTGGGCGCCACCCAGTGGATGTGTGACCAGTTCGCCAACTGGTCGTAAGGAAACAAGAGTTTCAACGGTAATAACTCAGTACAAACCAAGGGCCATGAAAAGTCTTGCCAACAGCATTTTTCTCCACCTTCTTCTCACCTTATTAGTTGATGATCCCAGTGAAGGGTTTTTGACAAGGGATGGACAGTTCTGTAGAACAAATGAAAGTGTTCAGGGAAACACTATCCATCTAATTAAAAGTCAGATTCAAAAAAATAATGGAGGAAAATATCAAAAGATTAAGCTCTTGGCTCACAATTGGAGATAGATTTTTGAGATGGTCACAGAAGTAGTCTGGGATGGAAAAAGGAAAAGGGATACCAAAGAAGGAGGGCTACTGAAGAGAGCAAAGAGGAGAGATGTCGGTCAATACAGCCAAAAGGGAGTAGAAGAGAAGCCCAACACTCATTTACAACACTGAGGCACTCATCAATGGGGCAACAGCTTCATGGGCATCCTCTGAGAACTAGCTAGAAAAGGAAGTTTACCAGATGGAGAAAACCAGAAGGATACAAGAGGAGTGACTCTTGGGAATTAAAAAAAAGTTAGAAAAGGTGAGCATCCGGAGTCCAAGAGAAAGGGAAGATTATTCATAGGCCTGGGCAAAGTCAAGAGATGAAGGAAGGAAGTCTTTCTTCCTGTGCGGGGTCGGGGGAGCAGAAACAAAACTACGGTTTATACTGATGGTAAGTAACACAGGGGAAATCTGGTTCCTCTTTCTGTGAGTGGAGAAAGAGGTCAGGAGAGGTACTTGGCACTGAAGGATAGTATAACCTTGAAAGGACTGGCTCAAAGAGGACAAGAGAATGTGTGTGTGTGTGCGTGTGTGTGCGTGTGTGTGTGTGTGTGTGTGTGTGTTGGGGGGGCTATAGAAGTCATTTTTAGTCAAAAAGGAATAGCAAAAGCCTCTCATTTAGAGAAAAGGGGGTCTATAAGGAGCTCAGAAATGAAGGGGAACCCTCGACGTCTAATGAGAACACACTAGATGTAACATGGCAATTCTAGAAGAGCAGTCAACCTCAAGAGCCCCACAAGACCAAGCTTTCTTGGGGTATCCAGCCTGTGGCTAATACATCCCATGTAGATGTGACAAGCCAGGAATGATCCCAATTTACTAAGTCCAGAATTACCTGCTCCCCTTCCTGACCCCATGTTCGTCCTCCTGCCTCCCATTTCTCGCTGGGAGGCAATGGCATCAAACCTGTTGAAATTTCTCACGGACAATTACTATTCATTCTGACACTCTCTCTCTTTTAAGTCCTAGCCTGCTAATTGAACTTTCTATAGTCTGGGGAACAAACTGTAAAGGAAAAAAAAAGCCATCCATACCATGATAATCCTTTTCACGCTGAGAGTCAAACTCATCTTACTACTGGAAACACTAAAAGTTAATGCAAACCCTATGCTGACACAAGAGAGTTGTTATGTACATCACCACTTTTCTTTCATGTCTGCCCCTATGGAGGCCAGGACGGGCCACAGAATCAGGGATGGAATAAATGGAGGTACTTAAAAGGGCAGAATCTAGAGGATTTGGTGGGGAAAAAAAAACCAAAATAAAACAAATAGGTATTCCCTAGATTGAGTTTCATACTCAGACAAAACCTTACAATTTTTGTATGCTCTTATTATTAAATCTCCTGATTTTCTAAGGTTAAATGAACCTCAATAAATTTTAAAATCATGAATAAAAAGTTGAGAAACTAGAATTCTCGAGACTGGGTCAAGAAAACACGTCATGTTTTGTTTTAGATGTGCCAGCAGGGACAGACAGAAAACACTTAAGAAAATTGTCATTTTACCGATATATCAAATAACAGGTTACAAAACAGCATTACCCAAAGTGTGTTCTTTGGAGTATTAAACGAAGAGATGAATCAAAAAAAACCCACAGTTCTTGGAATCTATTAAATTTAGGAAATGTTGTAGATGTACTATATGCCCCTCTTGAAGTTTCGATACAAACATAAAAGGTTCTGAAAAGTCCTGCAGGAGAGGAACTTATTTAATGTTGTTCAACCCAGCTTTTCCTGAACTTACTGAAACACAGAATTTTCTCCCTGTCTCCTGAAAATATGTTTTGTACTAGACAGTACTAAAGCCTACACTGGTCCCCGCACAGTTTATCACATACACTAGGGAAAAGTTTGGGTGGCCACAGATCTGTCAAGATTTCTGCTGAGGAAGCTGCCCCCAAACCAGGAATGTGAAAAGGAAGAGGGATACTGAAGACAGAGGGCCACTGAAAGCGACAGAGAGCAAGGACACATGTCTGTCAACACAACCAAAGGGAAAGGGGGTGCCGGGCATGAGCCAACCTTCTTGGCTAAGTAAACTCTAATGGCACCTGTGCCTTCAACTCTATGCTGTTTCCTTTCACAGCCACCAGTTTCCGTGGCTGGGACAAAACGAATGACTGTTGAGATCCTTTAAAGAAAAATTTAAAATAATCCAGCGCACCAGATTTCATTTATAATGAAACATGGCAATCTTGATGGAAGCCACGGTGCGAATAATGGAATTAAGCTCTCAGGTTTCCTTGTTGGTTTTACAAAGCCACCCGCTCAGTACTGTGCCATCCGTAATCAGGCCGGATGAAGGCAATCACGTAGTAAATGTCAACACCTGCTGTGTATACAGTACTGTCCAACTATCACAGTTCTTTCACATCCAAGTCTTTGACCCTTACAACAACCTTGTGAAGCCTGTGGTTGTGTTATTATCTATTTACAGATGGCGAAACAGGATTAAAGGGGATCATCGCCATGAACACCTCATATACAAATAGAAGGGATTCTAGTAACTGCTTGACAAATTGATGAGCAAAAAGTCCAGGCCAAATACTCAATGACATGAGTTTGGGGAAGCAGCAAGGGGCCATGGGGAGAATGGTGACCTCTGCCTAAGAAGATGGGGGCTCTGTGATCCAGACAAACAGCTTGGCTTCACTAGGTCTCAGTTTGCTCCCCAAGCAAATGAGGATAATACTTACCCTACCTATAATGGGATCATTGAGATGACCCCACAAAATGAGGTTTATTAAAGTACTTTACCAATTTTCATGCATTCTGCAAGTAGAAGAGATTTCATTTCTCTCACAGTGGTAGAATACGATGGTAGCATTTTCATGTCTTTGCAATCTGAACCCTGCTTCAGATGCTTTAGCCCCCATCAGACAATGAGTGCTACAGTAGTTGTGTTTAAGTGCAAATGTTAATAAACCAGGGCTGGACCAGATACTTTCTGAGCCACTTGCTTCAACACCTTGTAAACAGGAGGAACTAAAGCGATGGCAATTATTACAGCTTAACTTTGGTTTCTCATCTGTACTAAAAGGTTACATTTCTATCCCCAAACCATTAAAACTTCATCAGTTTTTTTTTTCTCCTAAGAGATGCTGAGTTTTTATTTTGCCAAATAAGGGCATTTTTAAACCCCTCCATCTATAAAAATGCTCATTTTTTAAGGCGTTTTTTTTAAAATTAAGAACTAACACAATAAATTGCACATATTTAAAGTGTACAATTTGATAAGTTTTGGCATACATATGCACCAATGAAACCATCACCACCATCAAGATAGTGAAATTATCCACCAGCTCCAAAGTTTCCTCACACCCTTTTGTAATCACTCCCACCTGCCCCCTCACAGCTCCCCCATCCCAAGCAACCACTGATCTGCTTTCTGTCACTATAGATTGCTTAGCATTTTCTAGAATTTTATATAAATGGAATCATACAGTATGTACTTTTGGGGGGGGGTCTGGCTTTTTTCACTTAGTGTAGGGTCATCTGTGTTGTTCACTATATCAGTAATTCACTCCTTTTTACTACTGAGTACAATCCATCATATGGATACACCACAATTGACTGATCCATTCACCTGCTGGTGGATATTAGGGTTATTTCCAGTTTTTAGCTCTTACTTACAAAACTGCTGTAAACATTCATGTACTAGTCTTCATAGGGACACATGCTTTCTTTTCCCGAGGAGTGGGATATCTGGATCAAATGGTAGGTGTATGTTTAACATTTTAAGAAACTGCCAAACTGTCTTCCAAGATGTTTGTACCATTTTACACTGACTTACATGTATTATGAGGGTTCTAGGTATTCCAAAAACTTGCCAACACTTGGTATAGTCAGCCTTTTTAACTGCAGCCATTCAAATAGGTGTGTAGTGGTATCTCACTGTCTTTTTCATTTGCATTTTCCTAATGACTAACGATGTTGAACATCTCTTAATGTGCATATTTGTCATTTATATATCTTCTTTAGTGAAGTGTTTATTCAAACCGTTTGCCCATCTTTTCTATGTTGTTTGTTTTCTAATTATTAAAAACCCCAGTTTTTTTTAACAGGTGGTACAAGACTGGTAACTAAGAACTCAATCAAAATTTTACATAATTCATGGGTACCCAAGAGGATAAAAACTTCACAATGATTATTTCCTAAAACCTATGCTGAACTAAAATATTCTCTAAATGTTATGACAAACTTGAAATTCTTCTAAAGTTTGAAAAGAACTTTATTTTTTATCAGTATTGCTGCTAAGTCTACACAAGTTCAGAACTTAGTAAAAAAGTAATTATATTTTCATGTATTCTACTAATACCTAAACCATCTTAGTTCTTCCTCAGTGCATTAGTTGAAAATCACCAAAGTTTCTGTCTCTAAACCACATTTCACACTTTGTACTAATTATATTCTAATCCCATAAGATCCCATTTTCCAAAAATAAATTTTTTATGTCAGACGTGTGCCTATATTCAAAAAGTGACGAAGGCCAAAACCTCTGTCACGTTGTTTGTGCAAACAGTCACAGCTAAAATGTGATTTGCAAGCATGAAGAAGAATTCTCCTTTAAGATCTGTAGAGCAGGCTGGATTTGAGGGCTGCTACAGGCTTTCCTTTGAGGAAAAGCAGGCCCAGTTCTGCTGTGCAGGGCCATCGGTTCGCAGTTCAATTGTTACAGTTGATGTGGGTTTCCTTTTAGATGCCTGGAAAATGACTCTGCTGACCACATCCACATTCTGAAATACTTTTTGAGAACTTGTAACCAAACTGCAGGAACTGACTCATTTTGCAGTGCCCAGCTACCACACAATCGTACCAGAATAGACTCCAGTCAAAAGTAGAAATAGCAAGGTCTTAGAACACAGGCAACAAATTGCCTATTTATATGGGGGAAGAAAGGGGGAAATCCCAGGGTGCATGGGGCAAAACGGCTCAAGCCCTGGGAGACCATGAGACGTGACCAGCCTGAGAGGAAGGACCGAACACAACACATGACTTCATGGGCAATATATGTGCTTCCCTCAAAGCTAGAAGTCATAGGCTGATAGAAAAGGAACCTTAGTGTCTAGCTCTCCGTAGTCCACCTAGAAAGTAGATTCAGTTGAGAGAGATGTATGCAGGAGGATTTGGCGGGGAGATGGTGTCTTGAATGCCCATTCCTGAATTCCTTGCTCAGGAAGTCAGGAGCGTGACCCTCATCTCCCAGGAGATGAGCAAAAATGGACATCCTATCAGGGATGCCAGAAAGAAGTCAGGCCAGAGCCTGGGGACACCAGGGCTTTGGACCAAAGAGATTTGCCAGTACCCTGAGGCTCCCCTACATCCTTCGTTATCCGTTTCTACATCTTTCTCAGCTCCCGACGCGGTTCATCCAAGTGGGTCAGCTTCCTCATGATGTGCGAACTCTCACTCCCTCTCTCAGTGCAGAGTTCCTACCTTAGGGGGAAGATGGAAAGGAGCAAACTAGGCCCTCCTCCACGAAACACTCTATGTTCCCAAGGTACTGATTTCTCCTCCCCACAAGTGAAACCGTCATTCTCAGTCAGTTTCAGCCAGAGGAGGTAAGGAAATCCGGTCCAGTTGAACTAAACTATAAATGACAAAAGCAATAACTCTTTTTCTGCAGGTGGGTCCCTGGCTAAAAGAATATGAATGTTAACCCCAATGCATAACTAACTAGTCAGGCTAGGTCAGGCTAGGTGATAAAAGTTAGATGGGAAGTCTCAGGTGATGTAAAGTAAGATAAACCTGGACCATACCTCCAAAGAGCTACTGAGTTCCTGCTAAGCCCTGGTTGTTATCAGGCCTGGTGACATGGTCCAAGGTTGATAAAATGACCTATATATACATTTTATGTCTCACCTCACTGAGGCCATGTCTCTTAACATGTAAACTCCCAGATAACAGAAATTATACCTACCTTATACAAAAGGTAGGACTTTTAATATCAGATTATGAGAGTAAGAGAAGGACAAGGGGCTGCAATGCATTTACACCAATCAACTCTATCTTTAAGAAACTGCAAGTGTTTTTTTCCCAACTGGTCAACAGCTTTTATTTTCCCATGATCCCCTTCTGCCTCCAATTGTGAAAATGAGCACTGTGTGACACGACTTTTTAACCAGTATCAAACAATAAATTTTCATACAGAATTCTAAGAGGGAACCTATCAATTGATTGAACAGAAAACTAGGGGCTACAAAAACCATTTTGAACACGGAATTACTTAAAAACCATGCAGTTCAAAAGTCTAAACTATTTCTCACCGAGTATAAAATCAGCAAAGACACGCCCCCATCAAAAGTGTGTTTGGGGCAAGTATAAATAGAATCGAAGCATCCCACTGCTAGAAAACCGAGTAACCCCACACCTCTGAGGAGTAGATACGACAGGAAAAAATTACCCACTTTTGGATCTTTAGCTGATAAGGAGTTGATAGCTCAACTTTATCTTTCTTTACCAAGGTTTTCGTATCATCGTAATTTAAGTGAAAAAAGTAGCATTTTCCCAAAAGAGTGCCCTGCACAACTTGTACACACTCTGGTCATGAGGCACAATGGGCTGGACTCCCCAGGTTCCCTGCAGAAATCACCTGTCCCTTCAGGACACCAGCCTCCTTCTCTTCTGTTATCATCTCCCACCTTCTAGCAGCTTCTTACTATGGCCAACAGGGTCCTACGCAATCTGCAATTCACTGCCTCCCAGACCTCATCGACTACTTTCCCACAAATATCACAACATCAGAGAGGACTTTCCTGTCAGCCCTAGATAAAGCAGCTCTTTCCCGGGCCCATGGGTACGACCTCTCAGTTGGACCAGGTTTTATTTTTCTCTCTAGCACCTTCTAATGCCTGGCATCTACTTATTTGTTCAATCACTGTCAGCCTGCCCCCTCCATGCAATCAGGGACCTTGTGCACTGCTGTATTCCCAGACGAGGAACACCATCTGGCATGCAGCAGGTATGATGCAATACATTTTTATAAAGTGAACATTTCCCACCTGACAGCTTTGCAATTGTTCTGCTACAAGCTTATGAGGTCTGGTTGGCACCTGGGACACTTTTTGTTAACATCTTATCAAACACCCCATACTTCAAGGGCCAGGTGGACAGGAGCTATAGGAGAGTGCTCATTTCCCCAGTGTGAAGAGAAATTAGGCAGGGGTTGGGGAAGAAAGAACAGTTTCTTTATACTCTCCCTGCTACCCAAGGGTAGAAGATACAGGAGAATCTTTCAGAAAAGGTAGAAATTTACTATCTTTATCAACCTAACTTGTCACAAACAGTCCTTACTTGATCTAGCTCAGAGAGAAAGAGTCCTGATATCAGGAGCCATTCTTTTAGAGGTTGAATGATTTTGTTTTAAAATTTACATCCACATTTCCTTCCATTGGGCTGTATATACCTACTGTTGATGTAGACTTCACATTTCATGCTAAAAGATATAAAGCATTTTCATCGCCTTTGTTGCTGTGGCCAAACCTGTATCAGAAAACACACAGACAAAGTTTGTGCCATTACAAAGAGTTTGAATGGTTAGTTATGTGTTTTTCAAAAACTATGCAAAATAACACCCAAGTTTAAATCACTGCTAAATCACACATAAAGTTGATGACCCTGTCTGCCTTGAGGAATAATATTCCTAACTGCAGTATGGTACCAAGTAACACTTCTTGAAGAGTTAATAGTATAAACCCTCCTCCCTATCCTCATCTCTCCCAAAGAGAGGGTATCCCTCATTTTTCCCACCTTTACTTGGAGGTATTTTCAAAAACTCATAATAAATTTAATCGAGGGCAGAACAGGACTTTTTACCTCCAAATTGGCTTAAATTCTATTTTAAAATGATTTCCCAAAACGTCGTTGTGGAGGCCTTTGTTGTCTCAATTTTCTTCAGAGAAATGAGTCAAAAGGTTGGGGGAATTCTTAGACCGGATTTACTGACAGATTCCCTACTATGAGCCCTTCCTCCACCACCATTAAAAAAAGAAAGAAAAACCATTTCTCTGCATTATTTTCCTGTCATGAGCCCTTTTCTCCCCCTTACTTTAAAAAAGAAGTCCGGCTGCCAAAGGAAGATGCTTCAAGTCTTTAATGAATGTCAGTCTGTGAAATGTGCCTTGCCTCCAAGATGGCAAAGGATCAAATAAAAGATGTAGTCACTAAGGTGAGAGGAACAAAGAGTGAGTTGGTAGTTACTCCTCCTTCCTTCCCCTAATGGACCCTCCACCCTGTCCTTTCTTTCATGTGTCTGCAGGTAGGCGTTGAATGAGTTACATGAGAATATGGATAAATGAATGAATGAAGACATATGCTTAATATATCCTCCTATGGGCAGGCTCAGTCCAAGGCCAAGAGAATTTTTAAAGAGATTTCTAAGCACTCAGGACCCACGGGCTATGGCAACCTGCCCTTGCCTTCTAAACCAAATTCTTAACCTATATTTGAAAGAGGAGGAAATTCTCAAGGTGAAACCCCTTTCCCATATTCTGAAAATTAACTCCTCATCCAAAGGGCTTTATGTACATAGATGGCTTCTTATAATTCTTTACTTACAAATTCTGCCCATCTAGATTACACACAGAATGAGATGGAGATAAAGGAGAAAATATTAGTAATTACAGATTCTTACTCATTTTATTTTCTGTGGATGAATGCTATACCGATAGAAGAATCTCCAGAAAAACTGATGAAAGTACATCCCCTAGGACCCGAAAGCTCACATACTTCTCCCTTCCACCCCCACTTTCAAGTGAAAACATCAGAGAAAAAAATAGGGGAAGTTACATGAGTAAATGTGTTAGTGCATGAGATCAACTGAAAACAAGGAATTCCCCTCTTGGACTTCAGTGGCCTAATTAAAACTCATAAAACACAAATGACTAAAACTGCTCCCAGCGATTTGTGTAATAAGAAGCAGAAAAAGTCAATTTTGTATTTCAATATTGAGAGGGCCAGGCCTGGAAGACGTGACACTTCGCAGAATAGAAATGAGAAGACCATTTCTGAAACTTCCAAGTTCAATCAACTTTTATTCTGCTTTTCTGCCAGAAGTACTTACTATCTGTACTAGTGACATCTTATTTGGATGTAGATTCTGGTCCCACAGCTTATCAGCTGAGTGGCCCTAAGCACATTCCTTTGCCTCTCTGTGCCTTAGTGTCCTCATCTATGAAATAGGCATAATAATTGCACCAATGGGTTGTCAAGAGGATTAAACAGGTCAATGTGGGTAGAGTACTCACAACTATGCCTACCCAGAACATGGGAAGTGTGCTAGAAATGGCAGCCACCATTATCATCACTGTTTTGCTTAATCTGGTGTGAAGAAAAACATATAGCTTAGAATGGATCCACAGGCTTTGAGAGTAAACTGAGGTCTGTTCCCGAAAGGATCTGGGAAGGAACTCAAGCGTGTTAAGTACCATTATTCCAGGGACCACAGTAGGTCCTTTACATGTGTTATCTCATGCCACAGCCCTGGAAGCTAAATACTGATGCTCCACTCTCTGGGGCTTATGGACATAAATGGGATAACTTACTCAGCTAGCAAGGGGCCAAGTGAGCTTAAAGCACAAGTCTACTTATTTCCAAAGCCTGGGTCTCTTAGGGAGCAAACACATCAATGGACGCTGTGAACAGCTACCGTCTTGGGGTCATATGAACCACTGTCACATACTTGATACTCACTGGAAAACGTCTAGATGTCTGGAGGTTTTATTCAGATAATCAGAACTTTGAAAGCACCTTGTAACGTTTTGCTGGGCCTGTACAAAGTCACTCAGTTTCTCTCATTGTTAAGAACTCTAGTCTCACTTTATATATTTCACACAACTAATTGAGAGAAATCAATGGGTTTTCATTTTAAAAGTCTTTATCCATCTGCTTTAAGAAAGATGGGGAAAAAAAAAGAATGGTGGGAAAACTAAGCTTTCTTCTAATACCACCACCAGCCATGGGCTTTCAGTAAAACAGGTGCTCAAAGAGAATTAAACTCTTCCAAGGCAGAAAGGGAAGATCATTTAAAATAAAACCTTAGGGACTTCCCTGGTGGTGTAGTGGTTAAGAATCCAGCTGCCAAGGCAGGGGACAAGGGTTCGAGCCATGGTCCGGGAAGATCCCACATGCCGCAGAGCAACTAAGCCCATGAGCCACAGCTACTGAGCCTGCACTCTAGAGCCCGTGAGCCACAACTACTGAAGTCCATGCGCCTAGAGCCCATGAATGCTCTGCAACAAAGAGAAGCCACCGCAATGAGAAGTCCGCACACTGCAACTAGAGAAAGCCCGCGTGCAGCAACGAGGACCCAACACAGTCCAAAATAAAAATAAATTAAATAAATAAATTTAAAAAATAAAATAAAATAAAACCTTAGATTGCTTTTCATAATCAATGACTCCATCTTCTACCTTAAAGTGACCAGTTACACTTCGTTTTTAAGCAAGTTATTACTTTGTTAGATTGACCATTTAAAAGAAAGCAACTAGAAACTATTTTGCTATTAAAATATAGCTAAGAAAAACAAAATGTCTCAATTATATTGACTTAACAAAAGTATTTTATATTCAACTGTTATATGCATCTAATCCTTAAGAATTTAAAGGAAAAAAGAATTTATACTAGAGCTAATCAATGAATTTGGTAAAGGAGCAGGATACAAAATTAATGCACAGAAATCTCTGGCATTCTTATACACTAATGATGAAAATTCTGAGAGTGAAATTAAGAAAACACTCACATTTACATTGCAACAAAAAGAATAAAATATCTAGAAATAAACCTACCTAAGGAGACAAAAGACCTGTATGCAGAAAATTATAAGACACTGATGAAAGAAATTAAAGATGATACAAATAGATGGAGAGATATACCATGTTCTTGGATTGGAAGAATCAACATTGTGAAAATTACTCTACCACCCAAAGCAATCTACAGATTCAATGCAATCCCTATCAAACTACCACTGGCATTTTTTACAGAACTAGAACAAAAAATTTCACAATTTGGATGGAAACACAAAAGACCCCGATAGCAAAAGCAATCTTGAGAACGAAACATGGAGCTGGAGGAATCAGGCTCCCTGACTTCAGACTATACCACAAAGCTACAGTAATCAAGACAGTATGGTACTGGCACAAAAACAGAAATATAGATCAATGGAACAGGATAGAAAGCCCAGAGATAAACCCACGCACATATGGTCACCTTCTCTTTGATAAAGGAGGCAAGAATATACAGTGGAGAAAAGACAGCCTCTTCAACAAGTGGTGCTGGGAAAAACTGGACAGATACATGTAAAAGTATGAAATTAGAACACTCCCTAACACCATACACAAAAATAAACTCAAAATAGGTTAAAGACCTACATGTAAGGCCAGACACTATCAAAGTCTTAGAGGAAAACATAGGCAGAACAATCTATGACATAAATCACAGCAAGAACCTTTCTGACCCACCTCCTAGAGAAATGGAAATAAAAACAAAAATAAACAAATGGGCCCTAATGATACTTAAAAGCTTTTGCACAGCAAAGGATACCATAAACAAGACCAAAAGACAACTCTCAGAATGGGAGAAAATAGTTGCAAATGAAGCAACTGACAAAGGATTAATATCCAAAATTTATAAGCAACTCATGCAGCTCAATAACAAAAAAACAAACAACCCAATCCAAAAATGGGCAGAAGACCTAAACAGACATTTCTCCAAAGAAGATATACAGATTGCCAACAAACATGTGAAAGAATGCTCAACATCATTAATCATTAGAGAAATGCAAATCAAAACTACAATGAGATATCATCTCACACTGGTCAGAATGGCCATCATCAAAAAAATCTAGAAACAATAAATGCTGGAGAGGGTGTGGAGAAAAGGGAACACTCTTGCACTGTTGGTGGGAATGTAAATTGATATAGCCACTATGGAGAACAGTATGGAGGTTCCTTAAGAAACTACAAATAGAACTACCATACGACCCAGCAATCCCACTACTGGGCATATACCCTGAGAAAACCATAATTCAAAAAGAGTCATGTACCACAGTGTTCATTGCAGCTCTATTTACAATAGCCAGGACATGGAAGCAACCTAAGTGTCCATCAATAGATGAATGGATAAAGAAAATGTGGCACATATATACAATGGAAAAATACTCAGCCACTAAAAGAAATGAAACTGAGTTACTTGTAGTGAGGTGGATGGACCTGGAGTCTGTCATACAGAGTGAAGTAAGTCAGAAGGAGAAAAACAAATACCGTATGCTTACACATATATATGGAATCTAAGAAAAAAAATGTCATGAAGAGACTAGGGGTAGGACGGAAATAAAACACAGACTACTAGAGCATGGAATTGAGGACACAGGGAGGGGGAAGGTGACAAAGTGAGAGAGTGGCATGGACATATATACACTACCAAACGTAGGGTGGATAGCTAGTGGGAAGCAGCCGCATGGCACAGAGAGATCAGCTAGGTGGGTTTGTGACCACCTAGAGGGGTGGGATAGGGAGGGAGGGAGACGCAAGAGGGAAGAGATATGGGAACATATGTATATGTATAACTGATTCACTTTGTTGTAAAGCAGAAACTAACATGCCATTGTAAAGCAATTATACTCCAATAAAGACGTTAAGAAAAAAGAACTTAAAGAAAATCAACTCTATGAGAGTTCTAATGATGTATATACATGACCACATTATTTATAGTTAATATCTATGTATTTTTCAATTTTAGATTTTCCTAAATTCTTTGGAATGTATAAACTAGAATAAATATAGGGTTGAAAGACAATAGGTTACACAGTTGAGAATTTAAGAACTTGAGCCAGGAAATGTCCAAGATTAAATCATTTACATTCTTTAATATGCAGAATGATTGTTTTATATTAATTTTTTTAACTTTTCAAAGGAAAAGAATAGCAAGTAGTTGAGTTTAAGATGTTTTCACTGGAATAAATATTATGTAATGTTCTCCAGTTCCTTATCTAAATTGAAGGTAATTCATAAGATACAAAAGTATTTTACTTTGTATGTTTTCCTTAGTAATTTAAAATTGTCTTGATTTTAAAAATACTCAATGAAATTTGGCTAAGTTTCCTCTCCTGAATGAAGACATGGGTTCTCCAAATTCTGATTGCACAATCGAAACAGTTTAAGAAAAAGAAATTCTCATGGTTGTGAATATAAAAATAACTAACAGTAAGAAAACTCCAATGGGCAGAAAAAATTTCATTATTTATGATAGTCTGAGATTGATAGGAGGGAATGAGTTTGAATAAGGAGATCAAAGAGAAATAAATCTAGGACCCTTACATTTGTTCAAAGATAACATTACTGCTAGTATTTGACTGAAACGCCAAACAAATAAATAAGTAAAACATATAGTATGTCAGACAGAGATAAATGCTAAGAAGAAAAATTAAGCAAGATAGTGGAATAGGGAAGTTGGGAAGTAGAATGGGGAGGTTGCTATCAGCTTGGAATGAATTTTTATCCTTAGAAATATAGAGGTATTGGAGAGACATCTTATACACTTCTTTGAGAAGTATTGTTAAAAGTACCCTTTTGTGGATTCAGGGTCATGCAGCACAAGGTCCACAGGGACCCTTGCTGTGTCCAGTGTGGCTCCTACGCCAAGGAGTTCACTCCCTCTGCAGTGATCCGTGTCCTTCTCAGAGCCCAGACCTCCTGCTGGGTTAAGGGCCCAGGAAATGTCTCCAGAAAGACTCTTCCCACTATTCCAGATCACTTCCTTGGGGCAGAGGAAAGAGTTATTTTGCGCATCTTCATTTTTCAAGATAAAGAAGTCAGGCTGACTGCTGATGGAGATCCTGTTGGGAAGCCTACAAAGAGATAAAGAGCCTCTCAGAGCCCTGGAACACCCACCTTCCCACCGAGGAAAACCTGTTCTAAGCATTCCACAGCAGGCCCCTGGTAATGACCATGGTGGTGACGTCTGATGACACCAGAAATGGGGTGACTAGGAATAAACAGCTGAAATGCCCCTGTGACTCAGTCAAGAGTTCCAGTGCCACGTCTCCAGGCCTCCCTCATACCTGAAGCAGACTCATTAAGAGCAAACTTCAGCCAGACTGCTTGCTTCCCAATCTTGGCTCTATCGCTTCCTGGCTGGGACACTTTGGGTAAGTTGCTTCACCTCGTTTCTCCATGTAAAATGGGGATTAAAAACCATATTGGCCCTCTTCGGTTTTTGTGAAGATTAAGTAAGTTAATATATGTAAAGCATTTTATACCAAAACACATCTACTGAGCATCTGCCATGTGCCAGACACTGTTCTAGATGCCAATGATTCGTTTAGAGCAGTGCCTGGCATATAATGTGAGCTCAATGTATACCAGTAATGAGAGGTCTACAAATCCTTATCTCACTCTCAGATTGATTATTATGATGCTGATTTTATAAAGATAATAGGGTAACTATTCTATCTATATAAAACTCAGCACTCCATGATCAAACACATTAATAATTTCTACAGTAAAACATAAAAACATCCTACTGATTGAGATAAATAAAGACTATAAACACTGGCTTCATGTCAGGATTTGCTACCAAATTTTTTACATTAAAATCTTTTGGTTTTCAGACCTTTTTGGATTTCAGAAGCGAGCGATGGTGGACCTATATAGTAAATAAGGGGCAAAACCCACTGAAGTCTTCTTTTCCTTTCTAACTTCTGGACATGCTAATGACCAAATCAACAGTCAAAACCGTTTAGAAGTAGAAAATAGGAAGCCCTTCAGGCATGGGAAATCCACAACTGCATAATTAATCTATGCCAAATATAATCTAAACAATACCTCCTCCCCTCCAAATAGAGTGTGCCATAAGCTTCTCAGTCAACCAGTTCATTTCCACAAATAACAGGTCTCAATCTTTAAGGGTTTTTAAAAGTAACTTTTGAATATAGGATAATATACTTAAGTTTTACCACTATTTTAATAGTACAACCCTATCTTTCCCATGGAAAAAAAGACAAGCTATTAAATGATTTTAAAAATTGACTTAAAAAACATGGACCTTCAAAGAATATAGGATGCTCTGTAGTCCATCTAGGGGAGATGAATAAACGTTATGCCAAAGTGGTAAACTATCCTGCTACCGAAGGAATTTTCTCCACATTGCATTTAAGGAAATATTTGCAGCTCTTGAAGAGCTATACAATAACTAGTTCAAGATGTTTGCACTGCTGGTCAGCACTGGATAAAGGATTTGCACAAACGCATGGAAACCGACTTCTCTTGCCTCTTCATTACCCCCATATGTTGTTATTTATCTTCCCCAACTTCTCTGACCCCTTTCCACTTATTTTATACTCAAGTAGTGCTTTGTTCATGACCTATGTTTACCACTCCCATGGCAATCAGTACACAAAGGCAAGTCAGGAAGACATGGAACAAACGGAGATACTTATATTGCTTCATGGTTTTTTCCCCTTCTCATTATCCTCCTACTCAGTGAGACTGTAGTGGGAGGTCTGAATGACATTTGCAAACCGAGAACTTAAAGCTATATTTCAACACCCAACCCCTCAGTTGTTATAGGAACAACACTATGAGGCTTATCTAGGTTCTGACAAACAGCCACTTGTTCCGCTAGTGATTAAAGTTCCTCCTTCCAATCAAATATATACACATATACATATCCATACCTCGAAACATTTAGTTGGGCAGAACTGTATACCACACCAAAAATGTAAATACAAGCCCAAAGGGAAAGTGTTTATATTCCCAGATTTGCAAATATCAATAGTACTTAAAGAAAGTTATTCTGAGGTCTGTCCCTTGACCTGAGTCCCTTCTGTTTGTAGCTTTACATACCCACAAAGACAAAGACATGTGCATACCATTAATGTCTTTTAACAAAGTATACAAAACTTTTAAGACTCTCCATAACCCCAGAGAATTCAGGGCAATGCTCTGTTATTTATTTTACATGTATTTTTTTAAATTAATAAATTGTAACAGAGAGGAGCACAAAGAACTGAAAACATGAAGATCTAAAGAAATGCTTTTGGAATATACTTTTTAGCATTTACTGTTTCAACCTGCTTCTGTCATATTTTTGTCATTCAAAACAATGGCTTCTAAATGGATGAGTAAAATCTAAAAATTATATAGAGGCTTTTTTCCATTAAGCATGGCAGTGTTTAGACAGATGACTAAATCACCATGTTTCTCCCAAGTATTTCCATGAAATACAGAGCTGAAAACAATTGTGAATCACTGAACACAAACTAGCAATCGGATATAAATTACCTGTAAATATCTTAATGTTTTGTCACCACTTTTCTGTCTTCAAGACTTTGAAACCCATAAATCTATGTACTTCAAGAAAAAGGGTAGCATTTTCCCATATCCTTAGCCACACTTTAATTAAGTCAAATAACTTGTAATATCAACAAGTTTGGATCACTAGTCTGATTTACTGGAGGACCTGCCCTTAACGGCCATGCTTACCTTGCCTTTTTATCTATTTCTTTGAAAATAAATACTTCTACAGAAGTCTTGAGAGCTATTAGTCTGAGAAAAATACTCTCAAAAATTCTCAAAGTATATAAGCAGGAAAAGAAGACCAATTAACAGATCCCACTAGATTCATCTTCCTCCCCCCTCCACCCTCATCTCACTCTAGTGCCAACAAGAGAAACTGTAGAACTGCTATCCTGTTTTTTATTATACATTTTCCCCTTTTGAGTTAAGGATTTCAAGATTTTGAAAGAAACAGAATGAAAACCCAAAGTCAGAAATGCAGATTTAACTCTCAATTTGAAATAATGTACTTTAAAAAGTAAATAAATAACATTGTATCCTCTATAACCCTAAACTTACAATTCTGTCACTAATAGTTTTAATTATATATATTCATATTCATAAAGGGAGATCACCAAAATTACCTACATGTTTGCTAGCACTTAAAGGACAAAATATTTTTCCATCTGATTCTATAAGTGGACATCACATGATTACTTCTATTGACCAATAGGAAACTGATAAAATCAGGTAGCCACCTCCATTCTAGTTTTCTTATTTTATTCAACGTTTCCACCACAATCATTCTTAAGAAGCCAAATCAAGAAATCAGACACTCATGCCTAATATAAAATTGTGTTTCCTTACAGTTCACGAACAAGAACCTATTTTATATATATATATATATATATATATATATATATATATATATATATATATATATTAACACAATTACTCAAAGCATTATTGTATTTTTTCTGGAAATTTAAACATAGGGGCAGCTCAGATTTAAGATTAGAAAACTGAATTTAAGGTTCCGGAGAAAGAGAGACACAGGCACACCAGTAAGAACTGCTAATCATGATATCTCGAAACATCTCTCAAAAATGAACCATGTAGGAATAAACCACCCTTCTACTGTACTAATGTAATCAAAGAGAACAGTCTTAAAATTCATGACACAAGTGTAAAAAAAAAATCTGTTACCATCTTAATCTGCCCTTCACAACCAGTAGGAAATTTTTCCAATGCATTACTTAAACTATCATTTTGTAGAGTTCTAACTAAATTCTTGACATCCTAGTGCAGAAGGACGGAAAGGAGGGCAAGTTGACTAATTCTGAAAACATCCCTTTAAATATCTATCACACATACTGTTCAGACCAAATGGAAATCTATATCCATGGAATGTTAATGCCACAACTTTACCAGAGAACCCATTTTTATTTTCTTCCCCCTCATAAAAAGAAAAAGGTGGTGGGGGGTCGGGGAGCCAAGCTATTTGTATTACATATATTTGGCTAACTGGTAATGCTCAGGTCATCTTTGTTAACTACCTGGCTTCTTCTCAGCCTTTATGCTGTATTCTTGGGCTGCTCCTTTTTTAGAATTCCTCACTCTGTTTATGTGTTCTTTGGTTCAACACAGTTGTTAGGGGTCTGTGAACAATTTTACAATTCCCACCCACACCATATGATATCTATTAGGGAGCAATGCCACTTTTCACTTACCAATTCTGGATAAAGCAGTATTTCCTGGTGACAGAATGCTGCTGCTTCCGTTCGCTAAACTCCCACTTCACAGCTTGATAAATCTGATTAGAAAATGTCTTTGTTCCAGATCACACGAGGCGCTTTTTTCCTACGAGTTTTCTAAAGAGTTATCTGCATTTCATTCCTGTGACAAAACGAATAAGAACAAGGGGGGTATAGGGAGGGAACAGGGAGTAAGTCCACACAAGTTCCTGGCAAAGATTTTTAGCTGCATTTTTCTGAGTTTAATCAGTAAGCTACATTAAAGTGACAGTTACCAGTTCAGGGAGCCAGAGTTTGATCAAGGCAGCCACAACCAGTTTGGGTATCTTCCACTGATGTGCAGACCCCAAGGAAGTAGTCCCTTGGTCATCTATCACATGTGGCTGAATCACTGGACACCCGTCGCGCCCCCTCCCCCGTCCCTGTTGAGCAGCAGCCCAGGCAGGAGAGTGGCTGGTCGCCCGAAGCGGGACCTCTTATAGGGACCCGCCAATTAGCTGTTGACCAATCGCAGGCAGCACCTAGTACCTAAGTCACATGACAGGGCAGTCCCTATGACTGCAAGATTTCTGAATTACTGGGGTTACACAAAGGACACTCATTCAGGAAAAGAGAAAAAAAAAAAAAAAAAGCCATAAGCCGAAACAGAAAACGCCCAGGCTGTGACAACTCCGGCTTTAAAACAGGGAACACCCTAGCCTCACACAGACAGACAAAAAGCCACAACCAAGCCAGGATGGAAATCAGCGGAATGCCTGGCACATATTAAAAAATAATCGCAAAGCAGAGGCTGAGCTTACAAACCTGCTTCAGCTATAAATCTACTCCTCCTGCCCCTTCCTCTTCAGTCTCCCCAGCAATTTTACATTCTCAACTTCTTTATTCTAAAAAGCTCCGGTGAGCCTCTGCAAAGCCACTGGAGGAAAAATGGGTGAGACACAGGAGCCCCTGCTCTTCTCAGCCCCTCAAAATACCCCTGAAGGAGATTCAAAGTCTGCCGTGAAAAAGTTCCTTAAACAAAATACTCGTCTCGCAAAAAGGTTGCATAAATCAGGCAAAATTAAACATGGTCAGGACAAATTTGCACGGTAACGACCAAATCATCTGTCTCTCCCCCTTTCTTTCTGTCTCATGTAATCATTTTGGACTGTTCACAACAAGAACATTCTTGTTAAGTAAATGAGCCCCCTGCTTAGCGAACTAGCTACCAATTTACTTATTTTAACACCCCCAATGTATTTCTCAAATTTTTTTATATCTCAGGAAAAATTCAACTGTGAACACCCCTACCATTTATTTGCCCCCCACCCAGAATGGTACTTACATTTTTCCTTTGTTTGGGTCTGTCAGTTTCTCTCCCTCCCCCGACATCTGAAGCCAAAATATGGGCTCAGCTTCAACCTTCAAACCTAAAAGGCCCTATTTTGATCGTGCAAGGCTGCAACAGCTCCTCCTCTGAGGCAAGCCTGGAACACTGTGCTGCTTGCCATTCCCAATTTATGGAAGGAAGCGTATGTCAAACAAACCAGGTGATGACTCAGACTGCCTCCCCCAGCCACGTTTTCCCTAGAATGGGAGGGTAGCGTAAGTGCAGCCCATTTGGATGTGACTCAGTTTTATTAGACTGGTGATTGTAGTTAATCTGACAAGCTCACATTTTTCTTTTATAACTTGTACATTTCAGGATCACAATGCACATTCTAAATGGTTTCAAAGAATTGGATCATGTAAAAGAGAAAGTCGCCAAGACTGTTTTGAAGGTATGGCAAGGCTCTGGTTCTATTCCCAAATATTTAAAACTTCTTAATTATTTGTTGAAAGCTTTACAACTGAGGCAACCGAACGTTTGAGTTCATGTGAACAGCAGTAAACAGGTCTTATAATTTTAGGTCTACTGGAGGCTTTTACCATGGGGGCTCGGACGCTTTCCGTCCTGAGGACCCAAGTTTAACTCTAAGTCTGCAGCCCAGGTGGCAGGTTCTTTAGGAAGAGGTCAGGGGCATGAGAGCCATGTTGCAGCTTTCACTTTTGCATTTACTGCAATTCACATTATAACTTGAGCCACTCACACACAAGCACACATGCAATACAATCACACTCTCTCTCTCTCTCACACACAGACACACACACACACACACAATCTGTACTGTCCTTTAATCCCAGCTGGCCTACAAGCTGCAAAGTAAAAACTTGAAAATCTTCAAATGTCATCTGAGAAAATTCCGATAAATAAATTGGCATGCCTAAAAGTCTTCCTCTTCAGTAAAACAAGTTTACTACCAAGATGGGGGTGGCATTACATGGAATAAATTGTTCCCAGGTATTACGCAGACAGGAAGAATGCAGTAATAAGAAGTGCAAGTCCCCACACAAAAAATCTGGAAGGCTCGGTCTGAGCAGTTCAACTACAGTTATCTTCTTTCAGCATACTTCCTTTAACCCTGACAAAATCAGCAACTGCTTGTACCAAGGCTTGACATTTATTGTGGATTATGCCTTGATAGAGAACTAATTTTGTTATAATATAAAAAAATACAGTCTATTTCTATAATATATTAAAACGTTCAAATATCTAATTTTCAAATTGGTAGAGGAGGGCAGAAAAAAAGTATACACCCTGAAACAATGAAATCCAGTTAATTCAGGAGCTGACTATTCACATCACAAAAATATTCCCTTTAGGGTTTTACTGGAAGAAACCCCACACTAAATTTACATATAGAACTGACTTTCAGAAGTTAAATCCACACAGAACAATTTAGAAGTGCATTTCCGAATTACACTTTTGAAACGTTTCTATGTTAACTATGTACACATATTTCACATTCAGATCTTAAAACTTATTCATACTTCCACAGGGATGTATTAATTTAGCCACTGACTTTTTTTGAGTAAAATTTTATTGGCTTAAAGAAAGTTACCTTCCTACAATATACAAAGACCTTAAAATCTATAAGTATATGGCTTTCAATGGAAATAAACACAGACTATGAAAACAGCATATTAATAAGATCAAACACCTAACACTCTGGCATTTACAAGAGTCTATAACATATTTTTAAAGCCTGGGGCCAGACTTGCTGGGGGTTTGAATCCTGGCTCTGCCAAAACTAGCTGTGGCACCTGGGTTAAAAATATATGTATGTGCAGAGGACACTGCCTGACGGACAGTATGTACTATGTAAGGATTGGCTGTTCTGTTACCATTATCATCCAATCTCTACCCTTTAACTGCCCTTTGTACCATCATTTTAGAGTAATACGTACTTTAGTCAGTTCCTAAATAACATTTCTACGTGAGAAAAATACAATTCCATAACTTTTCTTAAAGAATCACTTTTTAACAATTTCACTAACGATGACAAACACCTAGCCAATCCATATTTTCCTTCCCAAAGTTTCAGTGGTTTAAATACTTGTCTGGTTTTACATTTGACATCTGTTGGGGCCTTTCTGTCCAAACTTCTTGGAGTTTCCGAAAGCCAATGCAGAATCGGGCTGGGGCCAGCGGGGGAGGACATTCAAGAAGAATTTCCATTACAGTCAGCCCAGATGGGTCAAGACATGGAAACTCATCGGCCAGGAAAGAAGGCAAAGAAGGTTTGGTCAAAGACTGGGAGAAATACTACAGCCCTTTTGGCGTGGAGCACCACCTTTGACATCAACAAGGGGCCCCCAAACAGAGGCGTAAGGAAGTGGTTTCAGATCCAGAAAAAAGTACCCGAGATCCACTGTTTATTCTCTCCACAGGGTCATGACATAAAACTTCACCATAGTCACCCTAAGGGAAAACCAAGGAGTGAGGGTGTGTGTGGAGGGGATTCGAAAAGAAACCTCAGCATGCATTCTCTCCCATGTTGTCTTTCATTAAGCAAACTCATTTCTTAAAGGAGAAAACTACATGGATTTCCATCTGAAAACTATATGAAGAAATTCAAGCATCCCACAAACCCTCCAGTAACAAAAGCTAATCATTTCCAGCCAGCATAGAACATATTTGAAGAATGATAAAAAGGACAGCAACCAGACATCGCCGAGGTGCAGGCAAGCTTTATAAATATGGAACTCCTCAAATATGGTGCTCGGCACTGCTCTGGGGGAAAAGAGAAATAATTCTATGTTTTGTTGGAGGGCGAGCAACTGCTCCAACTTGTCTTTATCCAGGCAATGTTTCTGAGACAGATGGTAACAGAATGGGGGGAAAGCCAGCAAAACGCAGAGAAGGTGATTAGGATTACAAATGAGTGTTTGGGGGAAGGCTTGATTCCATTCCCCTCCATGCGGGAAGTCAGTTCGAAGACGCACAGAGACCCGTTTTAGTTAAAGGCAGGTTTGGAGCTTGGACATAGAGCTTCCTCTCGGCCAACGCTCCTGTCTCCAGGCAATCTCTAAAATACCAAATGATCCAACTGTGTGGGATTCTCACAAACCAGAGCTACAGGTCAGGGTGCAGACAGCCAGCCTGGGTTCCGATACTGGCTCTGGGACTATTATCTGTGGGGACTTGGGAAAGTGACTTCATTGCCCCAAGGCTTTGGTTTCACCTGGAGAATTACTGAGAAAATATGAGGAAGGAACAGAAATCACTGCATCCATAATGTTTGCCACCACCATCAGCTACTAAGGGGGAGCTGCCACCCCCAGTACCAGTCTCGCGACTCGTCGGGGGTAAGAAAACAACTATCTTAGGCTTCTAGGTCACACTGTTCATTTGAAGGTTGACAAAATGACTTTCTCACCTATGTTTTACAATAATCAAAAATCTTTGGCATAAACAAGGTCCTACTGTAGAGCACAGAGAACGACATTCAATATCCTGTGATAAACCATAATGGAAAAGAATATGAAAAAGAATGTGCATATGTGTATAACCGAGTCACTTTACTGTACAGCAGAAATTAACACAACATTGTAAATCAACTACGATAAAAGAAAATCTTTGGATAACTAACTACGAGATTCACTTTTTGATTATACCAAAGTAATATACTTTGAGATCAGAAGATTAGTTTCATATACAGTGTATGTAAGATTCCCAATATTAGAAAATGTTCATAGAAACCTGCCTATGTGGCTATGTGTTTGCTTCTACCGACATGCATACAAACTATGTCTAGACTTATATAAGACACTCAACATTTCTTTATGAGAGTTTGCCTCTGTTCCATGCTTTTCCTATTATATAAGCAGCCACTCTGCCCGTCTTTCTGCAATGATTTCAGATCTAAGCAGTATACTTCACTCAGAAAAGTTTTTATTAGTTGTCTTCTTTCCCCACCCATTTTAAAGAACGAACTGACTCAGTTTTTTGATGGCAACGCCACTGGGTGGGAGTGAATATGGGAGTGGGCAGGGTGGGAGAAAGGGAGGAGGAGGAGGAGGAGGTGAGAGCCAAGAGCTGAATCACAGCCATGTGAGTAATCTTAGGCTTTTTTTTTTTTTCTTCCTAAGGGTATGAATCAAATTAAGCTTGTTTTGCTGTGGGTGAAGGAAGAGGAATATAATAGTGTGAATCAGAGCAATTATCAAATATGCGGCACTCACTAAAAATTAATTACAATCACTGCCTTCTCTCACATGTCTGCCAGAAGATGACGGAGAGCTTTTGTTAATCAATATAATCCTTTACAAAAATTCTTAAGAGTTTGAACTTGATTCTCACCCTCTTCCCTTGAAAAATTTCCTTTTACACATGCATTGCAGACATGGGAATTATTTCGGAGCTTCTGTGAGATAATCTTTGGCCCTTAGAGATAAGTGTGAAAAAAACGTGGCTAATACTGGGTAGAGACCAGGTTACACACTATCAAGCCATGAGTACTGGAAGCAAAATTCTGAATTTATGAAAACAATCACTCAGACGTGAGTTTAACCTCTTAAGAGCATGCCGACGGGAATGCAGCAAGCCACAACAAACCCGTGGGGAAAAGTGGGCATGCCTTTCACGATAGTCTTTGGTGAGAATAGAGTTGTCACGCAAAATTTTTGAACTGCCTTATGCTGAAATAAGTGGATCCTCAATCGTGTAAGAATTTATTAGGAGTGATATTGAGAAGAAGATGGATCAAAACATATGAAATCAGGGTTTTTTTTATGGTTTTGGAATTTACATAGAGAATAAGAACATAGCTGAGTTATTTATAGTCAGGATACATATCTAACCAGACTTACTGAAAGGCACTTCCTTTTCTGCCGTATTTTTTAACCCAAACTATTTAGTAATTTGTGGAATATAAATATTACCATGGGGAAAATTTGCCTATCTAAAGAGAAAGGCTCCAATGACCAAATATTTTCTACTCCCAGGTAAGTCTATGCATTAGGAAGAGGGCATATTTTGAACTTTATTGACACATTTACATTTTTTACTGCACCAACAGCTAAAAGGCATTGTTCTTTGGGTTATCTACCCATGGTGGTTTTTTTTCTTTTAAACATAGGTATGGATATTCTGTAGATAGGCAAACTCTCCCTATGGATCTAGGACTCTTACAGAATATTCTACACACAGGAGCACAACCTTTCATAAGGTTGCCAAATAAATTCTTTCAGGACCACTCTGAATAGGCAAAAGCTTTTAACTTTTCCATGTCTATGTGTTTCTCAATTTGGAAATTTTCATCTGTAATAATGAGCTCTTTAGAGATGACAATTGGTATGCCCAGTTTTACATATCTCCAAGGAACATTTTGGAGATTTTAGTCAAGAAATATTTATATCATCTACAAAAAGATATCAACATTGGGTCCATATAAAGTGAGCTAGACCTGCTTTCAGACTAGATGAACTGGCTGTCTACCCCCCAGCCCTCAAGTTCCCTGCCACCTGACTCCCTATCTCAGTATTTGACTTTCAAGTCAGTATTCTCCCTACTTAAAATCTCTAGTTTCTTCTGTAGTAGAAATAATATTCCCAAATCTAATTTTGTCACACCCTGACCCATGTCTGTTTTAAGGGAAGAAGTGTCCAGAAATTGTCAATAAATATTTTAGTTCTTTCTCTTTCTTTAAATGTTCTAAGTAGTAATTACAGGAGAAGACCCTGAAAAATAGGTCTTATCACTTCTCAGAGTTTGAGTCCTCTGAAAAGAAGAGTCCTTGGGGTACTCTGCATGGGCTTTTTCTGCTTCCCAATATACCAAATGTTTGGGGTGGGGCTAGGGGCACGGTGGTTACCATTCTGATATTTTCCACGGAGAGAACCAGAATTTTCAAAAGCAAAATTGATGCTAAGTGTAAGTGAATTTAAGACTTGGTAAATAAGTCACTAACTATGCTGAGGTGACCTGGTTCTCATCTAGCAATAGGGGAGAAAAACCAAAAACAGCACCAAAGTAAACTTGGAAGCCAGGCATCCAGGAAAGGCCAGTGGTGGAGGTGAAAGTGCTGGTGGTGGTCTTGGCTGGGACGTGATGAGGTAAGGGAGCCAGTGAGGCAGAAAATAGAAAGTGAGTAGGAGGCTCGGGCTGGGGAGGGGGGGTATAGGGACCCCTCACAATACAGACCACCCCCTAGAAGTCTGGCTTGTGAAAGGGAACAAATAATAGAAATGGGAAAGAGAAACAAGGAAAGGAGGGCACCGTTTCATTTGAAAAGTATGATTTTAATAGTGAGCTTTTGTTTCCAATCTGGTACTAAATCCTCTTTGTCATTATTTTTCCAAACATGTATCTCTCAGCTCCCTCTCTAATTTATCTGATCCATCATTATCCTCTCTCCAGGATGTCGCCAAGCTCTCAAAAAACTGCAGCCTGTGGAGGAGCAGTAAGCAGGGTAGTGAGGGAAATTGCTGAAACTACTACAGGATTAAAGGATAGAGACTGATTTAAGCAGAAGGAAGGAGAGAAAGCACCAAGGTAACTGTCTGTTGTCTGAGGTGTGGGCAAGAAAAGTCCTATCATGTGGAAACTGGACGGAGGCCCTAAGCAGAGAAAGGCCTTAAGAAGAGCTGGAATAGGACCCTGGCAGGGATGGTAAAGGGGAAGTCACCCTATCCGATGGGTGGTTGACCTTAAGTCTCTTCCGACTCTGTGATTCTAGAACTCCAAGTTGCTCTATTTCACGAGTTTTGTAGAACATTTTAAATCACTTTAAAACAACTTCTTCAAAAGAAACTTGTGCTGAAACAAAAACAAATCGATGATGACGTCCTCTGTTGGAGAGTTTTAGGTCACAAATTAGTTTAACCTGATTACTTCCTCTATGAGGTGACAATCAATGTATGACGCCCTCTAGAACATCTCTGCCTCCGGTCTCACTTCCGGTGACCAGAAACCCTCCTAAAGTGAGGTGGCTGGTTGTACAGTATGACAAAGCTACTTTTCCTCTCTATTCCTGCCCCAACAGGTCATTGGAAGAGTACAAGATGATCCATTAAAACTCTAGCCGTGCAGTTTTTTAAAGGAATGAAAATATGCCATTTGCAGCAACATGGATAGACCTGGAGATTATCATACTTAGTGAAGTTAGACAGAGAAAGACAAATACCGTATGATATCACTTATATGGGGAATCTTAAAAAAAAGATACAAATGAAGTTATTTACAAAACAGAAACACACAGACTTAGAGAACGAACTTATGGTTATGGGGTGGAGGGGGAAGGTTTGGGGGATGGGATAGATTGGGAATTTGGGATTGACATGTACACACTACTGTATTTAAAACAGATAACCAACAAGGACCTACTGTATAGTACAGGGAATGCTACTCAGTATTCTGTAATAACCTAAATGGGAAAAGAATTTGAAAAAGAATAGACACGTATATGTATAACTGAATCACTTTGTTGTACACCTGAAATTAACACAACATTGTTAATCAACTATATTCTAATATAACATAAAAACTTTTAAAAAACTGTAGCTATGCTATAGTTATGATAACTGAGATATCACCATGGGGGAAAGCTGGGTGATGGATACTCAGAGCCTTCTCCATATTATTTTTCTAACTTCTTGAGAGCCTGTAATTATTTCAAATGAAAAAGTCAAAAAACAGAAACCTTCAGCTGTCAAAAAAATTTATCTTCAAACTAATCATAACAAACCAAAGTCAAAACTCATTTCTGGATAATTATTCCCAATAATGCTAGCTCTCTACTTAATGCTGGAGAAAAACATTCAGTGGGAAAACCAAGAAACCATAACAAGTACCTGGCCAAGCTTCTCCCTCTTTGTTTAATGCATATGGAAGAGTAAATTTGGTATCATAAAATCTAAAATGTAAACTAATAACTATAGATGACAAAATAAAGATTTACACATTGGTTTTATAATTTTAAGATCTAGAAAAGAGACCCAGTCTATTTCATCCAACCTGAAATGTCGTTGATTATAAGACACTCCATTCTTTTATGCACCATTAGGAAAGAAACAAACTTTGCCAGTTAACTATGACACAATCCCTTAAACACAGTCCTGAGTGACAGTCAAACTAGCTTTTCATTGCTTTGTTCTGTGAGATTTGGCGATTTCTCCTGCCTTCAGTTACACTGCTTGGCGTGTGACTGGCAGTCCTCCTGCATGTATCACAGCAACAAATAACACAGCTTCAACCACTTGTATTTTCCCAGTTGTTGCTTTGAAAGAAAATATGGGACTTCAGTAATTTCTCCAACAATGAATATTTGCTTCACTAATATCAAATTTAGCCCGTGCTGTTCTCATGCCTTTCTTTCTGGGTACACAGTAACATTTTGTTTCAGTGCCAATAAAATTTTATTTCAATAAGTGTAACCTCTTTTTTGAGGTATAGTTGATGTATAATATTATATAAGTTTCAGGTGTACAGCATAGTGATTCACAATTTTTAAAGGTTATACTCCATTTATAGTTATTTTCAAATACTGGCCATATTCCCTGTGCTGCACAATGTATCCTTATAGCTTATTTATTTTATACAAAGTAAGTTGTACCTCTTAATCCCTTACCCCATCTTGCCCCTCCTCCCCTGCCTTCTTCCCATTGGTAACCACTAGTTTGTTCTCTGTATCTGTGAGTCTGTTTCCTTTTTGTTATAATCACTAGTATGTTGTACTTTTGAGATTCCACATGTATCACTGTAGTGATATCATATGGTATTTGTCTTTCTCTTCCTGACTTTCTTCACTTAGTATGATAATATCTAGGTCCATTCATGTTGCTACAAATGGCATTATTTCACTCATTTTATGGCTGAGTAATATTCCATTGTGTGTGTGTGTGTGTGTGTGTGTGTGTGTGTAACACAACTTCTTTATCCATTCATCTGCTAAAGGACAATAAGTGTAATCTTATTGAAAGCATATCAAATGGTAGGTACCCTCAGCCATATATAGAACCAACAACACAACTCAACTAAACTGTTGGCCATGTAAACAGCTATGGCCAACATTGTAAATGCGTGGGCAACAGCAACTGCATCACGACCACCGCCTGGCAGATGGCACCTGAGAGAGGCTGTCCATTCTAATATGCATCCCAATTTTAGAAATGGTTAAATATGGGGGATGGGTAGAGGGGATCTCTTCGAACACCTGAAATACTGTAGCTGCTGTAGGTCCCCTTCCAGCCTGAGAAAATCTTTATTTCCCATAGCCTGTTTCTGACCACCTTGTTCGGGTGATTAATTCACTCATTCATTAAAACATTTTAATTGAGTACTACTAATTTCCAGGTACTGGGCTAGGTTCAAGGGATACAGCAATTAACAAAAGAGACAAAGTCTCTGAACTCAGGGAGTTTCCAGTCCAGAGGAGAAGGACAGACAATCAAATAAATGCAAAATATGCTAGCTGGTAATGAGATCTCTGGAGGGATAGAGAAGGCAAACAATCCTGAGGTGCAGGCAGGGGTAGGAGTCTGGGGGTGGCTGTTATTTTGTTTAGAGTGATCAGTGAATAAAGGCCTCTCAGATCAAGTAGGCATTTGAACAAAGTTCTGAAGAAAGGGAGGAACTGGGTTCCAAGGAGATCTAGGCAACAAATGAGGGGGTAAGGCAGAGGAGAGAACTTGTGCAGGGGCACTCAGGTAGGATCATACCTGGTCAGTTACAGGGACAGCAAAGAGGCCAGTGTCACTACAGCAGAATGGGCAAGGGAGAAAGAAGATGACACAGATTCAGTTGGGCAGGGATGGGGGGAGCAGATCACATCAAGCTTTCAGGGCCATTATCTTTCAAGGACCATGGTCTTTACTCTGAGAAAACTAAAAACCATATGAGCCTTTTGATCAGGAGAGTGGAACAATCTAAAAGGGCACCCCCTGGGGCATGAGTGGAACAGAGCGCCTAGTTGATTAATTCAGATGAGATGTCAGTGGCCTGGCCTGGGTGGTTATCAGTGGAGATAATGATGACTGGTCAGATTCTGGATACATTTTAAAGGCAGAGCAGATAGGATTTGCTGATGGGGGATATAAGCTAAAGAGAGGAGTCAATGGCTACTCCAGGGTTTCTGGTCCGGGCAATTGAAAGAATGAAACTGCCATTTCCCAAAAAGGGGCAAGCTGGGTATGGCAGGGGTAGGGACGTATGCAGACGGGGATGAAGAGTTAGATTTTAGACACGCTAGGTTTGGGGTACCAATTAGACATACAAGCAGAGAAAAAGTTGAAACTAAGCAGAGAGTTCCAAGATGAAATCTTCAGCGTTTAAGTGGTATTTAAAGCTAAGAGATTAATTTGACTTTGTGAGAGAGGACAGACACAGAAGTGGTAGGAGGACAGAGGCACTTGAATAAGAAGAGGTTGGGGTGATGCCAGGAGGAATCAGCAAAGACTGGCAAGGAGCACCCTCTGGGAAGGCAGAGTATCAAGTGTGGCATCAAGGAAGCCAAGGGAAGGAAATGATTTCCAGGAGGATGGCAGGAGCAGCTGGGTCAAATCCTGCTGGCAGGCTGAATAAGATAAGGACTGGGGACTCAACAATGAATTTGAAATGTGGAGGTCCTGGGCGCTCTTGATGGGAACCATTTGGGGTAGTAGTGGGTGGGGACACAAAGCTTAACTGGAGTGAAGACAATGGAGCATGGGAGGAGAAGTGTTGGCAGCAGTAAATAGAGACAACACTTTCAAAGAGAAATGGCAGGAGGGAGGGAGACTCAAGAGGGAAGAGATATGGGGATATACATATATGTATAACTGATTCACTTTGTTATAAAGCAGAAACCAACACACCATTGTAAAGCAATTATACTCCACTAAAGATGTTAAAAAAAAAGGGGGGGGGGTTTCCCTGGTGGTGCAGTGGTTGAGAATCCGCCTGCTGATGCAGGGAACACGGGTTCGTGCCCCGATCCGGGAAGATCCCACATGCCGCGGAGCGGCTGGGCCCGTGAGCCATGGCCGCTGAGCCTGCGCGTCCGGAGCCTGCGCTCCGCAACGGGAGAGGCCACAACAGTGAGAGGCCCGCGTACCGCAAAAAAATAAAAGTAAAAATAAATAATAAAAATAAAATAAAATAAAGAGAAATGGCATGGTGGTTGGAAGGGGGTGGGGGTGGGAGAAATGGATGATGCTGGGAAACACACGATACTTGCAGGAGCCTCAATTAGGAGCCAGATGATGGGACCCAGTGTGCCATGGAGAGGTTAGCCTTTGGTGAGGCAGTACGGGAAAACAACCCCATGAGCAGCCATTGGCATAGGTCCTATTGGCATGGACCTATGCCAATAGGTCCAGAGGCAGGAATGTGTGGAAGGTCTAATTTCTAGTGTCGTACGTCTAAGCACTTCTCTTTAGACATGGATTAGTTTGTTCTCCTTTGGGACTTTTTGTTGTTGCTGTTGCCACATTGGATCTAGTAAGCCCATAGCCGCAATCCAAAATTTTTTTTTTTAAGTAACTAAAGAAACAGAAGTTTTAGAAAGGAAACAAAGACTTTGTTGTTGTCAATGTCACCCAGAGTGATCTGTGGCTATATATTGGAATACCTGGCAAACGTTTAAACCACAAACATTAAATAGAACTGTGAATGATAAATGGTGTTTGCTTTTTGTTTACATAGCTAAGAAACACCATGAACTCGAAGCAAAGTACATCGGTACCAAATAATAATGCAAAGCCACTACAGCAACTAGAATATCAGTACCTTTTGTATCTGAGTCACATTGTTTGAAAACACCCAACTACATGGTTTATACAGATCCATCACCTGGAATCATGAGACAAACTTCAGGTGGAGTGTCTTTCTAGCAGCGACACAGAAGCTGACAAGTTGGTAGTCATCAGGTAGAGTCTATCTGTGGCCTCAGAACTGAGGCTGACTAAGTTCTTGGTAACGGAAGACATCAAGCCCAACCATTGAGCTTCTTGAGCTCTAGACAAATTAGTTATCTGTAAATGACATTAAAGTTTATTGCAAAAAAGCTGTGCGTCAGGTAGTGGCTGTGAAAAGCAGCACCAAAATTCCATTATCAATGACAAAAAGAAAATTCAATTGGTCTACCTGAGTCAACTAACTCTAGAGGCAGACAGCAGAGTGAGGTTAAGAGGACAGACTGGGGAGCCATACTGCCCGGGGCCAAGTCCAGGCTCCACCATTTACAAACTGTGTAACTTTGGGCAACTAATTGAACATCTTTATGTCTGTTTTCTGGTCTGTAAAATGAAGGGAACCAATAGTACCTACCTACTTCATAGGGTTACTGGGAGGGTAGAGTGAATTGCTGTATGCAATAATTATTATAAAGTCATAATCTCCATCTTGGAATTTAAAACTGACCACAAAAAAATATTAGATAGAATTAGCATGAGAACCCTCTTGGGAATTTGCAAAACCAGGGACATCAAATGTACTCCAAACTTGGAGGATGATAAATAATGTACTCGGCAAAAATAATTTTTGAATTGTTTTAATGTGAAAACATAGACCTCTAGTGAAGATTAAAATACAATCTTCACATTTTAGGATAAGGCAGAGACTTAATCAATAAATTCTATGCTCGCCTCAGGGCCTTTCATTCTCACACGCTCTGAGTTTAGTATTCTCTTCTGAAACTTAAGGAGAACACTGGCACAAAACCTCGTCTGAATCATAGGGGAGAGCTACAGCCTACGGGGGGATCGTGCTGTGAGGGCTCCACCATATTTAATCCCTAACATTAGATAAAACAGACCTAGAAAAGTTCAGTGACTGCTAAAGATTAAATAAATAGCAAGTGGTGAGGTTAACAAATCAGGGTTCCCAACTGCCAGTTCAGTCATCCTTCCACCTTGCCCTGGGATGTAGGATCTCCCCTAAAGGGTACTTATTTGCCCAGTGACTGCTGCCATGTTGTAAATAAGTGTTTTCTGCGGGAGAGTCTGGGAATCCCCCCGGGTATTTCTGAGAGGACTGTGGTCTCCACCCTGAACGCTGTCAAAGCGCCCATCCCTCCCTACCTCCCCCACATCAGGTGGCTTGAGGCTCCCGGGTCTGTTCCAGCCAGGCCTGTCACCACCTGTCCCTTACCTTTAGCCTGAGACTTAAAGAGACAGAACCCAATGGATGAGGGAAATAAAGAGAGGATGGTATACACAGATTCCATTTTCAAAACTACATACATTTTAAGAGGAGCAAAGGAATGTGTGTGCCCTCAGAAGGAGAGGGATGTCAGGGTATTAAAATTTAAATTTGGACCATCTATAAACTCCATGCTCTGACAATCTGTAAATGAAATATTGATTTGCTCATGCAACAAATATTTATTTTTGACTATGTGCAGTCCCAAGCTGGGCTCTGGGACTGTAGAACTGTATAGGACAGAGACCCTGTCCTCCAGAATTCAAGATGCAATTGTAGAGACCAGGTACCCAGGTTAGGAAAGATAATGAATACTATGAAGTAACAGGTAACCTCCAAATGAATGAAAAAGACAATACCTTAAGCTTTGGAATGCTTTCTTCAGAGGAAATTCACAAGACAGCTCAATATGTAAAACAGATCAAAGCAAGTGATCTGTCAGAAGCTAGAAAAGCCCCTGTAGGAGGCTCTGTTCCCTGATGCCCACCCTCAACCTTGAACCCTGCCGGTGCCCAGCCTTCAGAGCCCTAGAGTAGGCGAGGCAGGGTATGCTTTCAAAGGTGAGCAGCACCAATGAGCAGGTAGGAAAGGGCTAACTAGGTAGGAAGAATTGCAAAGACACGGGTGTGGAGGCAGAAACAGTGCCAGAAGTGTATTTAGGGAAGAAAAAAAGAACACAACTGTCAGGAATGGAGGCTTCGTGGATTGGAGGGTTAGAAAAAGCTGGGGCCATGATTTCCCCTTTCTGACTTATATTCGAATCCTGAAGAGCACTCAGCAGCCATGCAGCTAGTAAGCTGTGCAGCGGTGGCTTGGGCAAGGATGGATGAAGGGCAGAACTCAAGAGCATCACCCAAAGGGCAGGGAGAGCAGAGAGCCACACGTCCCATCCCAACTCAGAAGCCGGGCTTCTTGTCCCGGCTCTCCCCCAAGCCTCCCCATCCCACAGCATGATCCCTGTGAAAAGGAGGGACATGACTACAGGGGATCCCAACCAAGATGCCCCCTGGGGGTAAAGTATCAAAAACAAGTGAGAGTAATATTCCATTGTATATATGTGCCACATCTTCTTTATCCATTCATCTGTCGATGGACACTTAGGTTGCTTCCGTGTCCTGGCTATTGTAAATACAGCTGCAATGAACATTTTTGGTACATGACTCTTTTTGAATTATGGTTTTCTCAGGGTATATGCCCAGTAGTGGGATTGCTGGGTCGTATGGTAGTTCTATTTGTAGTTCTTTAAGGAACCTCCCTACTGTTCTCCATAGTGGCTGTATCAATTTACATTCCCACCAACAGTGCAAGAGGGTTCCCTTTTCTCCACACCCTCTCCAGCATTTATTGTTTGTAGATTTTTTGATGATGGCCATTCTGACTGGTGTGAGGTGATACCTCATTGTACTTTTGATTTGCATTTCTCTAATGATTAATGATGTTGAGCATCCTTTCATATGTTGGTTGGCAATCTGTATATCTTCTTTGGAGAAATGTCTATTTAGGTGTTCTGCCCATTTTTGGATTGGGTTGTTTGTGGTTTTTTTTGATATTGAGCTGCACGAGCTGCTGGGTCCTATGGTAGTTCTCTTTGTAGTTTTTTAGGGAACCTCCATACTGTTCTCCATAGTGGCTGTATCCATTTATATTCCCACCAGCAGTGCAAGAGGGTTCCCTTTTCTCCACACCCTCTCCAGCATACAGAGTGAAGTAAGTCAGAAGGAGAAAAACAAATGCCGTATGCTAGCTAACACATATATATGGAATCTAAGAAAAAAAAATGTCATGAAGAGACTAGGGGTAGGACGGGAATAAAACACAGACCTACTAGAGCATGGACTTGAGGACACGGGAAGAGGGAAGGTTAAGCTGTGACGAAGTGAGAGAGTGGCATGGACATATATACACTATCAAACGTAGGGTGGATAGCTAGTGGGAAGCAGCCGCATAGCACAGGGAGATCAGCTCAGTGCTTTGTGACCACCTAGAGGGGTGGGATAGGGAGGGTGGGAGGGAGGGAGACGCAAGAGGCAAGAGATATGGGAACATATGTATATGTATAACTGATTCACTTTGTTGTAAAGCAGAAAGTAACACACCATTGTAAAGCAATTATACTCCAATAAAGATGTTAAAAAAAAAAAACAACAAGTGAGAGGCGGAGGCCACAGCAGGTTGTAGAACATGTGCTTCTGCTTACCATGGCAGGCATTTCCCTCCCACCCCCCAACTTCCCTGACTTTTACCATGCCGGGATATAGGTCCAGGGGGCCAAATCTCCCCGTTTTTCAAGAGAAATAAACATTGCAGCATTTATAACACTGCCTATGCCAAAGAAGTTAGTACACTGTGTGTACCCACAGGCCATGGTGCATTCTTACATTAGAAGAGGAGTCTGAATCTGTCTTGCCACTGCCTCAGCATCTTGCCCAGATGTGTTCATGTACACATGTGTTCAATACATATCTGCTGAGTACACAAGAACCAAATATTAGATTAGGCAGCAAATTGTAACCCAACTTCTTTTGTCTCTCCTCCATTAGAGAAACACCGCAGCTTAGGGGAAGTATATGGGGTATCAGGTTCTAAGTAAAGGGAAATCTACGGATAAATTATTCACAAGTCACTATTAACAGTGCCAGCGTGACTGGATTTGCCCTCCACACCTCAATTCTTCAAGCTCTTTTGTTGTGCTGTTATGATTACCTCAATCTCAATCTAATTCTTTCCTTCCTCTTTTCCCTTCTCTCCCTCTTCCAAGATTTCACTCGGGGTTTTACGAAGAAAAAAAATGAAAATAAAAATCACTATGTAAATGGGGAATGTATGTGCAGTTCCATATGAGGGTGGCAGGGGCACTACATCTATTTCCAGCCTCAGAAGAGAGCTAAGACCTGGGCTCTAAGTCTCCGCTCTTCAGAGCCCTGGTCCTTGCCGGAGAACTAGAAGGGATGTACGTGTACTCATGGGGTTGCTAGGAACATCTATGCAGCTCTTATATTGAAATGTATTTCCAGTGTTTTTGAGATATCCCAAGTCTCTCCCCTCAGTAGCTCTCATTGGGACTTTACAGAAAGTCAAGTGTAAGACTTGAGGACCAGTGAGTTCCAAGACAGACAGGGTAAAAGTTCTACCTAAGGTGTATCCTGTACATCAGAATAAAACAGCTCTTGCAAGGTAATAAGGAGATGGCTCCAGAAACCCAACCACTGAAGTGAGGCACTTAATCAGAACTTCAGGACAAAGACCAAAGTGTTCCAGAAATTCACAGCTCCTAGAAGTGCTGAGACAGAAGAAATCCTTGATCATCTCGCTGAGAGCATGCAAGACTCTGGGGATGGCACCATATTCAGCATATGAACGTAAACCATTATTCAGGGCAATGGAAGGTTTGGACCAATTTATTGATGAAAGGGGGGAAAATGGAGCTGAAGAGGATGAGCGGAGGACAGGCTTCATTGGAAAAGCCCCTTTACTCGATGGTTTATAAGAGCCAGGTCAGGACTCACTCATCACAGCTAAGTAATTTCTATCTGCACCCCTCCTCAAATACTCTCGTCTATTGCCTTCATCTTCCACTGACCCCAGACAGCTCCTGAGCTGATCCCATACCACACATGCCTGCCTTTGAACTTGGCCTCTGGGTATATTCAGCTCTTCCCCACCCCCCGACCTTTTAAGAGCACCAATGGTAGTCCTGGAACAAGATTTAGTGTCATCTATTTCTGCTGCCTCTTTAAAAATATTTTTGTTGTGGAAACTCTTAAAAGCATCTCCAAAAGTAGAGAGAATAGTATAGTATAATGACTCCTACATGTCTTTAATTGTCTGCAAAGGTTATGTTTGCCAAGCTTGTTTCATCTATCCCCATCCACCACTGTTTTTTCTCCCTCATTTTAAAAGTCAATAAAATTGGGGCTTCCCTGGTGGCGCAGTGGTTGAGAGTCCGCCTGCCGATGCAGGGGACACGGGTTCGTGCCCCGGTCCAGGAAGATCCCACATGCTGCGGAGCAGCTGGGCCTGTGAGTCATGGCCGCTGAGCCTGCGCGTCCGGAGCCTGTGCTCCACAATGGGAGAGGCCACAGCAGTGAGAGGCCCGCGTACCACAAAAAAAAAAAAAAAAAAAAAAAAGAAGAAGTTAATAAAATTGATGTTAAAGAGCAAGTGCCTCACTCAGAGCTGCCTTGTTAAAAGCAGGTATAAGATTATAACTTGGCCAAATTTTTTTTAATTGTAAGTTTCTTTTGAAAGATTAAAACTAAGGGAAGACAAAATATAAAAGATAGACCCTCCCTGAGTGAAAGTCACATACCACCCTTTTCAGTAGATTCTCTGACCTCAGGAAGTTAAAAAGATCAGCTGGAAAATAGATAAGCAATACAATATGTAAATCTTTTCAGGCCAAGAGATGTATTTTTAAAATATGACTTTAAATGGTTAGATTGTTTTGTATTTTCCTGTGGAGTTTAAATTTATTAGCAGATTAAAGGTTATCATTCAGAGAACCACCACAACAAAAATCTGTATGTCTACCGTTTGACATTTTTAAAAAAGGTAATATGGGGGAAAATCTTTATTTTTTAAATTGAAATTCCGTGTCTATAATTGAGAAGATAGCTCCATTTGTGTGTTATTTATACCCATATACAGCTCTCTTTTTTTGGGTAGAGATGGTGGTGGCATCTTTGTAAAATATAATTTTAAGAGGCCAGAGATCATTTCCTTTTCAGGTAACTGAAGCACATTTCCTAATTAAAACTGAGAAGCAGGACATCTTTCTTCTCCTAGGACTATAAGAAATGTTTTATTTTATAAAATCAGCAGCCTAGATTGTCGTGTCTGCTGTTCCTTCCCTCTGCCCTTTCAGTTCTAAGCTAAATCGCATCCCTTCTCTCTCTCTGTTTCTCTGTCTCTCTCTCTACTACATCCCCAGTGCCTAAAGAACTCACATTTGCTAGGCACTCAAAATATTTCAGATATGAACCACTGTTGGTTTATTTTACAAACCTTACCTTTTTTCATTGATTTCAGTGTTTTGACATTTAAAACAGTGGTAAGTACTCCAAAATGTCTAAGAATGACTTCTCGTGCCAGATACTGTGGGTATGTTACCTTTTACAAATCTATGGCCACTTGGAACGCTGAAAAAGGGAACCCGTTTGGATGGCAGGTGGGAGCACAGGACTTCTGAATTGCTGAAGCCTTGAAACTCAATCTCTGAGTCTCCAGGTACAAGAGAAACATTTAAAAACAGAACTTACGTGTTTTATTAACAAGAACCACATATTACTGCCAGTTGATGCTAACAAAGCCGTATCATTACAGTGCATTATATTTTGACTTGGGGACCCTACTATTTTTGACGCTTAGTAACAATCTGAACAATGCCGACACACTGTAGCACTCCGCAGTACACCCGCGGTGGATGATGGTATCTGAAGCTCAGGGGCAATGTAACAGTAGCCTCTAAATACCCTGGACAAAAGAATACTTCATGCAGAATGGCTGTCAGCTGATTATTACCTCCATGATGGAGAGATCAAGTGCAAGTGGAAGCAGCCAAAATTATGCTATGAGAAATTCAGGATGGAGAAAAAGAAGTTGTATCCGAGAAATTCAGGATGGAGAAAAAGAAGTGTATCCTGAAAGTGAAAACCTAAAAAATAATGGACCCCAGGTAGATAAACAACAAGGACCTACTGTACAACACAGGGAACTATACTCAATATTTTGTAATAACCTATATGGGAAAAGAATGTGAAAAAAATATGTCACATATATATTATATATATATGAAACTGAATCACTTTGCTGTATACCTGAAACTAACACAACATGGTAAATCAACTACACTTCAATACAAAAATAAATTAATAAATAAATAATGGCCCCAGAAATCACATGTAAATCCTTTTTGTTAGTAAGCTATAGTTTCCACCCCTTGAGGTGTCTAGAAATAATATTTAGATTTAACTCTTTGCTAAGGTGGGTGAATCAGGCTAACATTTGTTCTACACATCTCAGTGAGGCAGGGAGAACACTGGGTTTAATTTCTTTTCTATGTTCATTTTAAGTTATGTTGCTCAATACCAGCATTGTTGACATTTGGGGCCAGACCATTCATCGTTGTTGATGGTGGGGGTGGGGTGGGGGGCTGTCCTGTGCATTGTAGGATGTTTAGCAACATCCCTGGTGTCAACCCACTGGAGGTCAATAGCATCTCCACTCCCCAGTTGGAACCACCAAAAAAAACCGCTCCAGACATTGCCAAATGTCCCTAAGGTGCCACGTTACTCTCAGTTGAGAACCACTGTTTTAAGTCCCCAAATACACCCATCTGTTTAGCCTCTCCTCCTTAGCATCCCCTATCCAACAAAGGCCAAACTTACCAACCTATGCATTGATTTTCTTTCAAAACTATAAATTTACCTCAGTGAATAGTTGTGAAAATTAAAGGAAACCATAAGGAGAATGGATGGCCTGCTTTCAGGAGGGCACACAACTGGCGCTCAAAAAAAAAAAAAATGTTGGTTCCCACTATCCCTTTCTGTTAAAAAATTTGTAGCTTCTAAAGCAGACACCTGTCTGCAAAGGCAAGCTCACATATTTTGAATATGGCATTACATTCAAAAGTAACATAACTCAAGATTATGATTTCTTCTATCTTTTCTCTCTGTAGGAGGAACGCAAGTCTTAATTTTTAGGAAGAACACCGGAGCTAAGTAAATACTTAGCACTTTAAAGGAAATGCGTTTTACATTTCGATGAATTCTTGCCAGGAGGCATGGTCTTAAAAACCCAGTATCTTCACCACGATACCTAACAATAACAGCCCAAGGTACTTCCAGCCTCCCACCTAAGTTTCTATGGTGATACTTGAATTCAAAGGGTTTGAATTCAAACTATCCGGCAATCTAAAGAAAACCCCTTGCCTCATTCCTCAAAGCAGTTTTAAATAATTTGTTGGGGGAGGGAAAAGATTCCTACTTTATACTTTTTAATACAAATTTTTTTCCTAAATTAAGACATTAATTTTCAAGTGAGACATCCACAAATCCTAATGGGCTAAGGATAAGAATTCTAGACCAATTTTCTAAGACCCATTGTCTTTTTGACAATCAGGAAATACTAGACATTGTTCGACTAGAGGTCAGAGTTTAAGCTTGCCACGTAGCTGAAAAATCATCAGCAAAATGATTAATCACAGCTGAAACCTGACATATACTCTCCCATGTTCCTTAGGTACAATACATTCCAGCGATTAAAAATACATTCCATTTCCTCTAAGTGCACATTCAATCTGTCAAACTGGATGACAACGCCATCAAGCTGCTGAAATTCTGAAACCCAACCTGCTAAACATCCTGAATAGACCTTTTCCAAAGAAAAGTTACGAGAAATGTATGTATCCTTTTCAGATGTGAAAACGACTTAAAATTACGTAAGGATTTCAAAATAACCCCCTAATAAACTGCTTAACATGACAAGCATTTCGAATTTCCAGCTACTTATAATTTCCGTATTCATTGTCAATGGTACTCAAATAAAAATTTTCCTTGTGCTCCTAAGAATGCTGAAGGGTTTCAGATCCCTCTAGCAGACACAGGCATAAACCCTTGCAAACCGTGGGTTGTATCTTTAAAAGGTGTCAAAGGAAAAGCAGATGAAATGCTGTAATCTCCACCCACTGTCACTTAAGACATCGCAACCCACGCGCTCCACACACACGCCCAGCCAGCATCCTGCATCCACCCTTTCTTTCAAGCCCACTGCATTAGACCATGGAAACTCAGGATGTGTGGCCACAGCGGCCCCTGCTCTGGCTCCAGCTGGCCCACCACGTGGCGTGGTCGTGACCTTAGTCACACTTCCCCCTAACATCCTGTGAGTGGGCTCAAGCTGGAGCCAGACCTTCCCACCGCGCTGCCAGCCCTGCTCCTGGAAATGACAAACCCCCACTGCCTAAAACATTCCATTCTCCCCTAACACCAACAGAGCTTCCTGCTCCCTACCCCTCCTGAACAACAGGTCTTTGAATATCATTCACCACCTTGGTAATACCTTTAACCATTTAGCTATCGAGGGAGGTATTTACAACTTCACTTCCAATTTTCATAGACGCTTGTTCTCAGATTTTTAACTCAACTATTTTAACTATTAGCACAATAATCACTTCTCCAGGAATTATTAGCCCAGTTAACACTCAGAATCTAAAAACAGGGCACTGAAAAATCTGCACGACAAAGCTCTCCTCATTCATGAAGTATTTCATTTACTAGAGACGGTGCTTGCTGGATTCAGATGTACAGAAGCACTATCTTCCTGGTCTTTTTCTAGTTGGACTAAAAGGATTTCAGAAAGCTCTGACTTGTATGTATAACTCTGTGTTTGAAAAAGGACTTTCATTGTAATAAATAGGTCAATGAGAAAAAACACTCCCCCATTTAATTTTATCTGTAGAGTCGAGAAGGAAGCAAGTTTTGTTTCATCAGATGATAGAAATAATGCTACTGATTGGCAGTATTAATCCCACCTTCCTCCTAAAATGAGCATCTGGGTCCTAAAGATGGTTCTTCAAGCAAAGATGTAAAGATGGTTTTTCAAGCAAACAGTAACACTAAGGAGACAATTCATGTATTCATTGTTTAGATTCATACTATTCTACATACTCAAAAACAGACATAGAGCTTCCAGGTCTGCATAAGATGGAGTGAGCACACTCCACCCTGTCTTTCCCAGTGAACACAAACTATAAAACCTGGAAAGACAGCCTGGAGTAGTTCTTTGAGGACTGAAAAGTAAATAGTAGCAGGCAGATTAGGAACGACCAGAACTCAAAATACCAGCAAACTGCGCGTGAGTTTACCATGACTTTTTCCTCCAGTATGCCCCAAGCCTGAACTCAACACATTGCCAGCAGGCATTGGGCACTGACAGAGAGAGAGCCAGGAGATGTCCTGTAGCTCTGGCCCAGGGAGCAAGAAAGAAAACTCCTGATACTCAGAGAGCAGGGGGCCTCCTCTCTGTTCTCTCAAGCCACAGCCCCCAAGTGGCAAGAGCAGCCTGCGGCAACAGAAGCCTGCAGGACCAGAACTCCGGAGGGGGAGAACGTCCCTCTGGGTTCAGCAGAGCTATGGTTCCAAGAGGATGGAGCCAAACCCCACGATTTTTTTTCTCTCTGTTTTTCTCTACTGCTTGGCACTGGGGACGTGGGCACGGTTGTGTAAGTACGCGGCAGAGCAGGATAATGAAATCCCAAGGTTTCTGGCTAAATGACCAAAAAACAGAAGCCTGGTGGAATTGGAAAGTATCAGAAAACAACAGGTCCTACTGTATAGCACAGGGAACTATATTCAATATCCTGTGATCAACCATAATGGAAAAAAGTATGAAAGAGAATGTGTGTATATAACTGAATCACTTTGCTGTACAGCAGAAATTAACACAACATTGTAAACCAACTATACTGGAATCAACCAAATTGTTTTAAAAAGTATTGGAAAGATCACTGGGCGGGAGGAGCTCGGGAAAAGACCCCATAAATTGTTTCTGAACTCTCAGACTCACCTGCAGGCTTTACATGCATGGATCTCATCCTAAAGAGCCTACTGAAGACTTTGAGAACTGAACTGCCTAAGTCCCAGACGGGTTGCTGGGGCACGTACATATCAGACACATCCAAGTAGCACTGCCAAGGCTTGGAAAATTGAACTGACATTGGGACCACACCTCACAGAAGGTGGGTTAGAACCTAACCAAGACAGCTGTCTGCTAAAACAAAAATAGCAACGTTCTTCATGGGCTTTCAACAAGATTCAGAGTTTCATAACATAATATTCAAAATGTGCTGGATAAAATTCAAAATTACTCAGCATGGGAAAAAACTATCAACAGGTGCCAATGTCGAGATGACAGAGATGTTTGAACTATCTGACAAAGACTTTAAAGCAGCTATGACAAAAGTGCTCCAGCAAACAATCGTGCAATCTTGAAACCTACAGAGGAATACAAAGTCTGAGCAAAGACAGAAAATGTATAAAGGAGAACTGTTGGAAATTTTAGAATGGAAAAATATAATAACTGAAATAAAAACTCATTGGATGGGCTCAATGCAACATGGAGATAAGAGTCAGTGAACTTAAAGATGAAACCATAGAAATTAGCCAGTCTGAACAACAAAGAGAAACCAAGAGAAAACAAACAAAAACAAAGAGAAAAAAGTTTTAAAAACAAAACTACAGCGCCCTAAGGATTTGAGGGACAAGAACAGAAGGTCTTCCATTTGTGTCATGGGAGTCCCAGAAAGAGGAGAAAGAATGTAGTGAAGGAAGAAAATCTAACAATATAATAGATGAAAACTTCCTAAATTTCTTGAGACATAAATCTATACATTCAAAAAGCTACCCTTTAGGAATGAAGGTGAAATACAGATATCTTCAGCTGAAGGAAAACTAAGAACATCCATTGGCAGCTGACTTCCTCTAAGATAACAGCTAAAGAAAGCTCAAAGGGAAATGATATCACAAGGAGCATGAGGGATGAAGAGAGAGCAAGAGAAATGGTAGATATATGGGTAAATATAAAACACTACACTTCTCCTCTTGAGTTCTTTGTTGAAAGCAAAAATTATAACATTGCCTATGGGGTTTTCAAAGTATGCTAATGTAACAGATCAGATGAAGGTAACAAAAGAAGGGAGGATAAAGGGACCTATATGGTGGTAAGATTTCTACAGTCCTCTTAAAGTGGTAAACTGTTGATTCTAAATTGACAGTGAAGTATATACATCTCAATTCCTGGAGCAGGGACTTAAAAAATGATACAAAAAGATACACAAGAGATCAAGTAAAATAAAACACTAAGAAATATTCAAATAACTCAAAAGAAGGCAGAAAATAGACACCTGAAAATAGAGGGAACAAACAGAAAACAATAATGAAATGATAGGCATAAATCCAACATCAATAACTATGTTAAACTCAAACGGTCTAAACATATGAATGAAAAGACAAAGACTATGAGAATGAATAAACAATATGAACCATATGGTAACAAAAACATCACTTTAAATATAATACTATCGGGTAGATGGGTTAAAAGTAAAAGGATAGAAAGAGGTATACCATGAAAACACTTCAAAAGAAAGCTGAAGTGGCTTTATACAGACAAAACAAACTTCAAAACAAAGACAACTGCCAGGGACAAAGAAGGACACTACATAAAAGGGCCAATTTGCCAAGAAGACGTGACAATTCCAAATGCCAAATGCATTTGTACCTAACCACAGACCTTCAAAATACATTAAGCCCAAACTGACAGAACTCAAAGGAGAAATAGGTAAACCTAAAGTTACCGTCGGAAGCTTCAACACTCCTATCCCAGTAATATGTGGAAATTGTAGATGGAAAATACCACCAACCAACTGCATCTCATATTTGTAAGACATTCTAACCAACAAAAGCAGAATACACATTCTTTTAAAGCACACGTAAAACATTCATGAGGATAGACCATACCCTGAAGTATAAAACTTTAACAATTTAACAAATTTCAAAGAACTGAAATAATGCAAAATGTGTCATCTGATCGCAATGAAATTAAACTAGAAATCAACAGCAAAGAGAGAAGATAAAAATTTCCAAATACTTGGAAATTATACAACACATTGTACTTCTAAATAATGTATGGGTCAAAGGGGAAAGTCTCAAGTGAAAAAAATTGTTGAATTGAACAAAATGAAAATACAACATATCAAAATGTGTGTGACGCAGCTAATACGGTGCTTATAGGGAAATTTATAACAAATATTTATATTAGAAAAAAGAGAGGTCTCTAATCAATAATCTAAGCTTCCACATGCAGAAACTAGAAAATGAAGAGCAAAATATACCCAAAGTAAGGAAGGAAATGACAAAGATAAGAGCTGAAATAAATGAAATTGAAAGCAAAACAAGAAAGAAAGAAAGAAAGAGAAGAGAAGAAAGAAAATCAATGTAAACAAACACTGGTTATTTGAAAATATCAATACAATTGTTAAGCCTGTAGCAAGACTGACAAAGGAAAAAAAAAGGAGAGAAAAAACACAACTTACTAATATCAGGAGTGAAAGAGGGAACATAACTTACAGTTCCCACTGACATTAAAAGGATAATAAGGGAATATTATGAACAACTCTATGCATATAAATTTGATAATTAATATTGCTAATATTTTTTATGATTTTTAAAATCTACGTTCTTGAGGTATATTGGTCTGTGGTTTTGTCTTTTTTTTTTTACCATCTTTGGCATCAGAGTGATACTGGCCTTATAAAGTAAATTGGGAACTTTTCCCTCTCCTGAAAGATATTGTCTAAAATTGGTGTTATGTCTTCCTCAAATGTTTGTTAGAATTTACCAGCAGAACCACCTGGGCCTGGAGATTTCTTATTCAGAAGATTTTTAACTATGAATTTAGTTTTACTAATGATTATAGAACTACTCAGGTTATTGATTTCATCTCAGATGAGTTTTGGTAGGTTGTAGTTTTCTTGAGAATCGCTGTAAGTTCTTGTTGAATTCTCAAGTTTGATTCCTCTTGGATTAGAGAAGAGACCATTTGATCCAGGATTTTCCAGATTGTCACAGAGAGGTTTCCAATCTTCTTGGCAGTAAATCAGATAGTGGTAGGGGGAGGGGGGAAGGGGGAGTTTACAGGGGGATCAGAGGAGAGTGTTGATAGGGTAAATTTCAGGCTCCTAGCTTCTGAGACTGACCTGTCACACACCTCTGTAGTTACTACAGTCATCTGAATCCCTATTACCTGGCCAGGGCAGAGGATTTGAAATGTTACAGTGTCTCCACCCCCCACCCCCATTTGAGCAACTGCCCTCTGAACCACCTCCTGGGACTTCTCCATCTTACTGGCAGCAAATACATACCCAGGCACAGGTTAAGGGCTGACATGGTTTCTGCCCACACATAACCAGCAGTCTTTTTAATTCGTTTATTATTTTGAAGAGAATTGAGCTGCTACAGAAAAAGTGTGGAAAACACTGCCCCCAGATGTCCCAAAGGAGGTGACTTGGGTTCTGACCTGGGCTCCTAGGGAAGACCTTGGGCCAGCCCTTCCCAGCCCAAGGCAGGGCACTGCAATGGAGTCATCCTGCATTTGGAAACAAAGTCGTGGCATCCAACTGACTGGCTGCAATTCTTCCTCCGTTTAGTCAGACTCACAAACTGAGACTCATAAAGCTGAAAGCAACCTCATGAATCCCCCTGTCTATGACCTTATTTCACAGATGAGGAGACTGTGGTCCAGTTATGGGTAGTAGCTTGCCCAAGGTTGCCTACCTTGTTGAGGCAAAAATGGGACTGGAGCCCACATTCCAAGGTCCCAGCACAGTGTTCTTTACCCTACACATAAAAACAAGTTTTGACTGGACAGCTACTATATATATATATATGAGGCAGTGTGACAACAGTTCCTGTCATCGTGGAATTGAACTTCAGTGGGGAATATAGACATTCAACAATTGCCCAGATAACTAAAATGGAAATGCATATTAAACCACTAAGGGGCAATGCAAGGAGTGTAAATATCAATATATTGCCTTGGGACTTCCCTGGTGGTCCAGTGGCTAGACTCCATGCTCCCAATGCAGGGGGCCCGGGTTCAATCCCTGGTCAGGGAACTAGATCCCACATGCCACAACTAAGAGTTCACATGCCACGACTAAAGATCCCACATGCCGCAACGCAGATCCCGAATGCTACAACTAAGACCCAACGCAACCAAATATATATATATATATATATATTTATTTTTTTTTTTTTAAATATACATTTCCTTAACATTTTTTCCCAAAATACAACCCACCACCACCATCAGTACCACAGTCATAGTGATTTCAATGGAAAAGTTTCGCCTTGGAAAATTGGGGAATTATCACATGTGATCTTTCAGTGATGAAGTGAAACTGCATGCTGTTTAAGTCTGCCACCCAGAGGGTGCTTTTGTCCCCCATCTGAAGCACAATCTTAGCCAGGTAAATGGAGAAGAATATCACATTTAGTACACTAAGGAGCTAGACAAAAAGACGGACATTGAAAGGAATAATGATTCTAGCCACAAGTCCTTTCTTGGACCAGGATGAAAGAGCCACTGTAAGGTGGCTCAAGCCAAGCATCATGACCCAGATGCTGCTGGTGAGGTAGCACTGCAGCCACGAAGGCCCTGAACAGGCTCCAATCAACAGCATGACAAACTCCAGAGAGCGGGAGCCCTCTGCTGAGTAAACTGGATAGTTCTGCAAGCAGAGAATGAATGAATGTAGGAATCTGTTTCAACAGCTTGCTCGTGAAGAAAGAGCATGATGAAACATGCACAGATAAAGCTTCTAGCTTTATCTCAGAGTCTGATCAATGTTAACATTTTATATGGGAAACTTCTATGAAAGTTTGACAAGTTACTCTTTTGGGAGATGTTTCCCCCACAACTTGCGCTCTCATGATGGGAGCATTTAAAGGGTCTCTGACTTTCCCTTCTATTTTCAAGGGATAAACAAAATCATGGAATCTGAGACTTGAGGTGACAGTGGCCATCACTGAAGCTTTGCACATAGTAAGTTACCACATGAGAGTTGAATAAAACAGACTCAAGTCTGTAGCCCATGAACTGAGAATTCTATTGTATCAGGAGGTCAGGCTCTTTTAACCATAATGATAATGACTGAAATAGGTATGCAATTCTACATGAAATATAGAGCCTTCTGGAAGAAAAAACAAGGTCAAGTCACCTACGAGGTGGCCAAGAAAACTACTAAAAGAGATGTTTCCAGAGTCTTCTAAACTACATTGTGAAGTGAGGTAAACGGAACACATAGTTTTGGACAGAAAAGCAGGAGTAACTGTCAGAGACTGTCACCAGAATGGATAGGATTCAGGCCACAGTTGTACCAAACAGGTGTCTGACCACCCCCCTGGGCTCTCTGCTCATCATTTCAAAACTCTAAAGGTGCTTATTTTGGTTAAAGGTATAGAACTTAAGATTTTTTTTTAATGTCTAATGTACTCAGCTTAAAATTGAGATTCATACCTGCCAACTGTGCTTGGGCACAAATAATTAATCATCATCACAATAAGCTGTAAAAGTGTAAAGCAGCAAGTAACACAAAGGCTTAATGGAATCTCCCTCCTTGAAACCTAATAGAATGGTTTAGTTCACATTTCCCTCAGATCCTCAGGAGCTGGCGAAGTAACCTCAGAAGTACCCTGTTAGTTCAGTAATTCTGTGAGTCAATGGAAAAATGACAGCGACTAATCTTGGGCTGTGTCTCAATGACTTGATAGAAGAAAGGACAAGATGAAATATGCACAAAACTTCTCATTTTATCTCAGGACTTGACAAAAATAACACTTATTTTTATACATGTTCACTACTGTATCCAGAGCACCTAGTACAGAGTGTGGCATATAGTGGGACCTCAAAAAGTGTTTTTTGGAATAAATAGACAATTTCATTCTTAGACAAAAATTCTGCCAAAACTATAAATATATGCCCTGAAAAGTCACTATTTTGTTATTCACAGTGATATACAAGGAAGGGAGGAAAGAGCAAACCAAACATCCATTTTGTTATTTTTTTCTTGGTATGGTTTGGTGAAATCATACAAGTGAAGATAATGCATACCTTTTACTGTTTACTAGGTATGTGATTTGGGGAAAATGATTTGAATGCCTCTCTCAAGTATCTATGGCCTCATATCTAAAATAAGGCCAATAATCTCTTCCTCACAGTGTCACAGTGAAGATTAAATGTGGTCATACTATTTCAGAGCCTGGCACACAACAGCAGTTCTAACAAATGAAGACCCATGAGACAGTATGAGAAAGCCTCTCATGTTCTTCTTTGAACTCAAACACAGAGCCCAAGTAGAGGTGTGTATCATCCATGTCACTTTCTGAGTTTCTTCCCAAAGAAATTAGTCCATCACTCATTACAGCAAGAATTCTCTACCCTGACTGCAGAGCGGAACCCCAGTGAAGCTTTCCCATCAGGTGACCTGCTTGCTGTAACTCTCTAGTAGTGGATGAGAGGATAGAGCTGCCTGGTAGGGTCCTCTACCTAGCCCTGAACCCCCAGGCCCTGTGCCCTCGAGGAGGGAGCCTAGGTACGTGGGAACAGAGGGGCCCCAGAAAGGATGCCATCAGTAGACAGGGAGCATGATGCTTGAGAGGCAGGTGACAGGCAGGCACGGCATAGGGAGCACCAGGGAAGGATGGCTGGCCCCAATTAGGAGCACACGACCTCTTCCTCAGAGAAGCAACCTTCATTTAACCAGTAAGTGAAAGGACGTTTCAAAATAACTTCTACAAGCTGTGATTTGACAGAAATTTCGAGTGAATGTATACCTAAGCTTTCCAAAAAACAGCTCTGAAATTGGCTGGTTAATTTGGCCTAAACCGTAACACATGGATTGATCTAAATGCTGCTGAAAGCTTTCATTTTAAAAGCAACATATGTATTTTTGCAATATAGGTTTAACATTTTTTAAAAAATTCGTAAGTGATGTAATCAGAAGGTCAATACTCACCAAGCTGAGCAAAAGTATTTCTCTTCAAGAGGGCGCCAATCAAGCAGAAGCCGTTCCCATCTTTACCTCCTAGATAAGCCATATGCTATTTTAGTTCTTTATATAACTTCAAGGATGTTGCAACCTTTTGGCACTCAGTTTCTCCATCTGTTTAAAAAAAAAAAAACAGGGAGGGATAGATCTAGCTAGCTCTAAAACACTATACTTCTCTTCTGAAAACAGCAATTATTGGTACTTCCCTCTAGGCTGGGAATTTTATTACTAAATATGCTTATCTTTTAAGATGTGGTTCTGGAAGAGGGACCAGAGTTTAAAAAATAACACGATGAGTTAACACAGGCTTAAAGGAAAACTTTCTAGACACCTTGTTCATCCTAAAACAGGACAGACCATACCATCTCCTTTTTCTTTTAATCAAGTTCCCGTAACCCCATCTCCCAGATGCCAGAAACCTCTCTCATATTAGCCAAGGCCTGTCTTAAGATAGAATAAATCTACTTATAGGCTGGGAACTCTCTTGCTAAGTATGTGGTTGTTATAATCACAAAAGATGAGCACAGTATTGAGTCAACAGTTTACTGGGGACCCAGTGCTGCATACTAATCTCAACACCCTTGCTTAGCCCATAGCTAGGAATGCAAGATGCTGACCAAAAAAAAAAAAAAAAAAAAATCCAAGGCTTAAAAGAGTGCTCTCATTTAGTATTGACGATGGAAGAATCACATCTACTATTGTGATACATACAAATTATAATCAAGTTAACATACCAGCAAAGGCCTCATTTTGTAACATTCTCTATAATAGAGGATAAGTCATAAAAACAAGTATAGCCAAGAACAGCCTGTTTTAAAAAGCATGGGATATTTAGAGTACATGAAGAAAAATGGATTTTTCATAAGTTCCAAAGCAGAGAAAACCTTAGTATTCATTAAACATTGCACAAAATCTCTTATAGGTCTTAAATTTGATAACACTGCATGCTCTAAGAACCCAATGTAGCTACAGAATATTCAACATTTGTCAAGCACTGAGAACTATACAGACTGTAAAAGCAGAGTGCTCAATCACAGAACATAAGGATTCAAAAGCACATAACAATGACCAAGCTAGGGAACAGTTTAACCGTTTCATTCATTACAAAGGCCCTGTTCTATAACCACTTGAAGTGTTTTTGGTTTGTAATCATACAAGTCCATTTCTTAAAAGTGGAGAACTATTATTGTAGCCAAAGGTCAACAAGCACCTGTGTTCAGAGTCCATAAACGAAAAGCCGTTAGGAAGAAGTATTCATACTAATGGAGTGTCTGCAAAGTGAAATTTCAACTCTTGATTATTTCTAAGGGGAACATGAAGCCCTCTTTTCTCACTCCAACTTGTTTCTTTGGACCTTAACACCATGCACAAAATGTCTAACTTCTACCATTTTGAAAGGGTTCTCCTAAAAAGCACAAAGAAAATTTTAATTACAAAAGAATTAAAGAAGAACCAATAAGATTTTTTCCACTTACTATAAGAAATATATAAAGGAAGACAAAATGTTGTTAAAAATGCTTGATAAAACTCACGCTGTCAAAATAAAATGTGGAGGTTCATGAAAAATAATCACACCCTTCCTAAATATTAACATAAAATTATCTCTTAATGTAGAAATTATTTCTTAAGAGTTCAGTCTCGAATGAACATAAAGAAATAAAATTTTCTAGAAGTAGATAGCTGAACAGGTAAATTCTTTATTCCTCTCATATTTTTCAGAGTATGTTCACATAGCTCTTAAGTTTAATTCACAAGACATAATATGATCTAGCCCATTGTATAAATGGATTCATTTGGAAAGCCTCCTTTTGTTCATAGGCGGGAAACACGCTTGCTTCCTGTGTTCCAGGAGACTATACTTAATATAATTAGTAGTTTTTCTAAGATTTACTTTGCATGCTTCTCATGTGATTAAAACACTGGCAGAGCCAGCCCCTGTGTGGGGTAGCAACTGAGCAGGGGCAAAATGCTCACTTGCTAGAATGTTCACAAGCCTATACTGGTAAGTCCTTGGCCTTCAGTGTTTATGACCCTGAGGCTTTGGTTAGGTTTCAGTATTTCACCAGAAAGGAATAATATAGCTAACAGCCACAAAATATTAATAATTATGACATGCTAATTTATTTCTATCAGCAAAGAGGACACCAGGAGAGGAATTTCTTTTAACATCTTTATAGGAGTATAATTGCTTTACAATGGTGTTAGTTTCTGCTTTATAAAAAAGTGAATCAGCTATACATATACATATATCCCCATATCTCCTCCCACCCTCCCTATCCCACCCCTCTAGGTGCTGACAAAGCACCGAGCTGATCTCCCTGTGCTATGCGGCTGCTTCCCACTAGCTATCTATTTTACATTTGGTAGTGTATATATGTCCATGTCACTCTCTCACTTCATCTCAGCTTACCCTTCCCCCTTCCCCATGTCCTCAAGTCCATTATCTATGTCTGAGTCTTTATTCCTGTCCTGCCCCTAGGTTCTTCAGAACCATTTTCTTTTTCCTTTTTTAGATTCCATATATATGTGTTAGTATACGGTATTTGTTTTTCTCTTTCTGACTTACTTCACCCTGTATGACAGTCTCTAGGTCCATCCACCTCACTACAAACAACTCAATTTCATTCCTTTTTATGGCAGAGTAATATTCCATTGTATATATGTGCCACATCTTCTTTATCCATAAATCTGTTGATGGACACTTAGGTTGCTTCCACGTCCTGGCTATTGCATATATGGCTGCAATGAACATTGTGGTACATGACTCTTTTTGAATTATGGTTTTCTCGGGGTATATGCCCAGTAGTGGGATTGCTGGGTCTTATGGTAGTTCTATTTTTAGTTTTTTAAGGAACCTCCCTAACTGTTCTCCATAGTGGCTGTATGCATTTACAGTCCCACCAAAAGTGCAAAAGGGTTCCCGTTTCTCCACACCCTCCTCCAGCATTTATTGTTTGTAGATTTTTTGATGATGGCCATTCTGAGTGGTGTGAGGTGATACCACATTGTAGTTTTGATTTGCGTTTCTCTAATGATTAGTGATGTTGAGCATCCTTTCATGTGTTTGTTGGCAATCTATATATCTTCTTTGGAGAAATGTTTAGTTAGGTCTTCTGTCCATTTTTGGATTGGGTTGATTTTTTTTTTATATTGAGCTGCATGAGCTGCTTGTAAATTTTGGAGATTAATCCTTTGCCAGCTGCTCCATTTGCAAATATTTTCTCCCATTCTGAGGGTTGTCTTTTGGTCTTGTTTATGGTTTCCTTTGCTGTGCAAAAGTTCTTAAGTTTCATTAGGTCCCATTTGTTTATTATTTTTTAATTTCCATTTCTCTAGGTGGGTCAAAAAGGATCTTGCTGTGATTTATGTCAGAGTGTTCTGCCTATGTTTTTCTCTAAGAGTTTGATGGTGTCTGGCCTTACATTTAGGTCTTTAATCCATTTTGAGTTTATTTTTGTGTATGGTGTTAGGGAGTGTTCTAATCTCTTTCTTTTACATGTAGCTGTCCAGTTTTCCCAGCACCACTTATTGAAGAGGCTGTCTTTTCTCCATCGTATATTCTTGCCTCCTTTATCAAAAATTAGGTGACCATATGTGTGTGGGTTTATCTCTGGGCTTTCTGTCCTGTTCCATTGATCTACATTTCTGTTTTTGTGCCAGTACCATACTGTTGTGATTACTGTAGCTTTGTAGTATAGTCTGAAGTCAGGGAGCCTGATTCCTCCAGCTCCATTTTTTGTTCTCAAGATTGCTTTGGCTATTCAGGGTCTTTTGTGTTTCCATACAAAATTGTGACATTTTTTGTTGTAGTTCTGTGAAAAATGCCAGTGTTAGTTTGATACGGATTGCATTGAATCTGCAGATTGCTTTGTGTAGTAGAGTCATTTTCACAGTGCTGATTCTTCCAATCCAAGAACATGGTATATCTCTCCATCTGTTTGTATCATCTTTAATTTCTTTCATCAGTGTCTTATAGTTTTCTGCACACAGGTCTTTTGTTTCCTTAGGTAGGTTTATTCTTAGGTATTTTATTTTTTTGGTGCAATGGTAAATGGGAGGGTCTCCTTAATTTCTCTTTCAGATTTTTCATAATTAGTGTACAGGAATGCAAGAGATTTCTGTGCATTAATTTTGTATCCTGCTACTTTACCAAATTCATTGACTAGCTCTAGTAGTTTTCTGGTAGCATCTTTAAGATTCTCTATGTATAGTATCATGTCATCTGCAAACTGACAGCTTTACTCTTCTTTTCCGATTTGGATTCCTTTCATTTCTTTTTCTTCTAATTGCTGTGGCTAAACTTCAAAAACTATGTTCAATAATAGTGGTGAGAGTGGACATCCTGTCTCTTTCCTGATCTTAGAGGAAATGGTTTCAGTGTTTCACCATTGAGAACGATGTTGGTTGTAGGTTTGTTATATATGGCCTTTATTATGTTGAGGAAAGTTCCCTCTATGCCTACTTTCTGGAGGGTTTTTATCATAAATGGTGTTGAATTTTGTCGAAAGCTTTATCTGCATCTACTGAGATGATCATATGGTTTTTCTCCTTCAATTTATTAATATGGTTTATCACATTGATTGATTTGCGAGAGGAAATTTAAACACTCTCCTCCCCCTCTTCCCTTCCCCAGTGGCCCAGCTGGGTTGCCTGGGGTCTAGGAAAAGAAAGGCGAAAAAGGCAGAGGGTTCCTAATAGTTGAGAAACCTGAAAGACTGATTTATCTACTTCCCTAGGTTGCCTTAAAGACCAGCAATTCTGGCTTCCCTGGTGGCATAGTGGTTGAGAGTCCTCCTGCCGATGTAGGGGACATGGGTTCGTGTCCTGGTCCAGGAACATCCCACATGCTGCGAAGCGGCTAGGCCCTTGAGCCATGGCCACTGAGCCTGCGCGTCCGTAGCCTGTGCTCCGCAACGGGAGAGGCCACAACAGTGAGAGGCCCACGTACCGAAAAAACAAACAAACAAACAAACAAACAGCAATTCTGATTTGCTTTTGTTTTAACCCTCAAATAACTTTACCAAAATACACAGGTAAAATAGAAATTAAGATGTACCAAGAAAAAAAATGTAGAAGGCCCAGTTACACAATTCATGGAAAAGCAACACATTTGCATCTTTCAGTCAAGAGACGCATTATAGGAAAGCAGACATTCTGTCTTCCCAAAGCCCCACAGCCTCTTCAGCTTGGCTACTTTAGGGGTGGACCACTTCTCAAAAGACCTTTTGGCATTTTGGAACCACAGCACATCCCTCCTTCCCTCACGACCATGTCAACCCAATGATGAATTTCCCAAGTAAGGTGATTCTGTTGGCCAAAGGAGGCCCTGGCAGCATCATTTCTCTTTGTTTGGAAGGCAGTTTTGTTTCATGTAGCATTACCAAATTGGGAGTTGATTTGGGAAAGGTGAATGTGAAATAGCAGTAAAGGAAAATGTTATAGCCTCTATGGAAATTCCAGGCCTTTCTGCTGCTTTCAGGTCCACCACAGTTCACGTCAGTCATTATATTCAAGGGGATGCTCACACAGTGCAAAAGGCAATATTCTGCGTAATGAAGCCATAAACAAATAAAATAAGCCCCAGACTGTGTCTCCTCAATTTGTTATTCTCATCTTTCATATACAGCATCTTCTAAATTTAATCATGATTCTTCAAACCATTATACTACTTTGGGGCAAAGAAAACCCTGATTTTGTTTTAGGATCAAAAATCACTTGTATTTTTAAAACTAACTTGTAATAGGATATTTGTTTCAAAATAGAAAGCAGCAAAAAGTTAGTTTAGAACTCTTGAAATATATAGCTCAAACTACTACTTAAAAAAAGAAAGATAAATATATATGATGTTTAAATGTGACAAATATTTTGAGAGCATCTGAAAGTATTTAAGATATCAACTTTTAAAGAATAAAACACGATTTATTAGACAGTGTAATTTCAGAAGATTTGTCTTTCATTTTAAAATTTCAGTTAGTGCCATAATAAAACTGTTGGGAAAATGAGATTTACTTTTCAATTGCTGCGTAATTTGTCGTCCTTTTTTTCTACCTGCCAGTGTGCATGAGACTGCTGTTCCAATCAAGGCAAAATATGGAACTCCCCTATGGCTCAATTTCCTTTTAAATAAAATGAGAAAATTGTCAGAGATTAGTTCCTGCCTCTTGCTACTTTTCAGAACAAGTAAAACTTATAAAGCACTTTGCAAATATAAAAAAAAAAAAGAAAAAGCTATTAAAGGATTCTGGGGAGGAATATTCTGCTCAATATTCTGTAGCAACCTAATTGGGAAAAGAATTTGAAAAAGAACAGATGCATGCAGATGTACAACTGAATCACTTTGTTGTACACCTGAAACTAACACAACATTGTTAATCAACTATACTCCAATATAAACAAAAAAGTTAAAAAAAAAAGATTTTGGGGGGTAATGAAATGTATAAGCAGTATAAATATTTCTAGATGAAAATTCTTATTTTATAACTACCTTTTAATTATTTATCTCCCACATAATCAAATGCATTTTACAACAGCCACAATCCCTAGAGAAATATTTTTCATAAATCCTCTTTGAACTGAGGAACCAACTCACATTAGAGACTATAAAGGAGACATGATGACTAAAAGTACTGTGGGATCCTGGAACAGAAGAAGGCCATAAATGGAAAAAATTGGTGAAATGTGAAGAAAAGCCTGGAGTTTTGTTTAGAAGTTTTGTACCAATGTTCATTTCCCAGCCTTTTTTTTATAATTAAAAATTTTTTTTTAATTTTTGGCTGCATTGGGTCTTCGTTGCTGCGCACGGGCTTCTCTAGTTGTGGTGAGCGGGGGCTACTCTTCGTTGTGGTGCAGAGGCTTCTCATTGTGGTGGCTTCTCTTGTTGCAGAGCATGGGCTCTAGGCACGCAGGCTTCAGTAGTTGTGGCACGTGGGCTTCAGTAGTTGTGGCGCATGGGCTTAGTTACTCCGCGGCATATGGGATCTTCCCAGACCAGGGCTTGAACCCGTGTCCCCTGCATTGGCAGGCCGATTCTTAACCACTGTGCCACCAGGGAAGCCCTCATTTCCCAGTCTTGATAACTGTTCATGGAAGATTGAGGAAGCTGTGTGATGGGGATATGGGACCTCTCTGTACTGTTTTTGCCACTCTTCTGCAAATGTAAAATTAGTTCAAAAGAAAAAGTTTAAAAAAACCACTTCTTTGAGACAGAAAAACCATTGTTACATAAGACTCTAAGCAACAAGGATTTACTATATAACAAAGGAACAATATCAAGATCTTGTAATATCTATAATGGAAAGTAACCTGAATATATATATATATGAATCTCACTTTGCTGTATACCTAAAACTAATGCAACATTGTAAATTAACTATACTTCAATTGTTTAAAAAGTTATATAATTGGAAACAAAAGAAGAACCTAAATCTTCTAAAATAGTGTTTAGGGCAATACATATGATTTGATTCCACTAGTGAAATGATTCCACTAGATGGCACCCTATTTTCTTCAGTGATCAGAGCCATCTCTCTTCACACAGCTACCATCCATCACCTGATATAAATGTTTCTTGAGCTTATTTTATAGCTGTAACGGGCATCATCTCTTTGTATAACAGATTCTATTATTTGACTCCCTGCATAAAACAATGTTTGCTTTCTTTTCTTGAAATGTCTTCTTTCAGGATATAAGCTTCGTTATCATTCCAGAATTTTAAGGTAAGGTTTATGAATTCAGTCATTCAGCACATTTCTCAAGCCCTTACTTTGGGCCACATCATCTCAACAGTCCGAGGCAACCCATCCTCTTTAGTGGTGACCAACATTAAAGACTTCACATCCTCTTGCACACTTGAAAAGTGCATCAGATCCAGAGAGCAACTTTGAAGGAGTGAACAAATGCATTCCACTTTGTCTTCATGACTCTGATGCTGCTTCAACACCTCATTGATCTTTACTGCTCAAAGGAAAGGATAGCTCTTCTAGATTCCTTTTTTTATGTCAAAGCTAAAAATCTAAGTTTCTTTTCCAGTTAAAACCGAACAACTAAGAGTCTACTGGCTCCAGTATGGTTTGGCTTCTGCTCTCCAATTTTATTTATTTGCAGCATTTCCTGGTCCAATCAATAGCCTCCTTATAAAACATTCCTGCCATCTATGTTCCTCGGTTTTCCAATGCTCTCTGCTGAGAAGCTCTAAAAAACCCAAGACACCATGTTCCATTCCCTTCTGAAGTTTCATTTTAGGAAAGCTATTTCAAACATCACTAATGTGAATTTTTTAAAACGGATTAAACCCATGGGGGTGGGGTGCTTATATGTCAAAATGAAAAAAGAGTCATGCTGTTTACTAACCTATTTCCAAAGTTCTAAACTTAGATGAGATTGGAAAACATTCAATCTCTGAATTTTATAGAATAAGCATTTATAGTACTTCAGAATGAACTGGAAACAGTGATTCTACCTAAGAGAGACAATACTTATAACACCTGGCCAAAACCAGAAGATATAAAAAACAGAAGACACCCTCAATTTGGATTAAGGGTCATGCAAAGGCCTGAGACAATTCTTAAATCAAATGTCCATATAAATCCCTCTATCTCCATCCATTTCTCATCCTCATATACCAACAAAACCTAAAAGGATAGACTGCAGTAACGAAATTGTATCTTAAAAACTATTCCCTTTTAAATACAATTTGTTCCAATTGTGAATGCAAAATTTTAGATGAAATTTCTTCTAAATATAACACAAAGCTCTACAGTATAGCTTTTCTGGTGCTCTAAACCTAACTGAAATGTACCACCAGTTTTGAAGGAACGGTAATATGTGAGCCTGCTCTCAGCAACTCTAAGTCTGAAAAATGGATCTGTTAAATGTAAGGCAAAATTACTTAAATCATCTCCAATTTTAAATGCAGTGATATACCTTTTCATGTTGAAGAAATTAAACTGAGGGGACTTCATAATACACGCTCTAATGAATGTTTCAATTCATTATTTCTAAACCATTAGATTTCTTTAAAAAAAGCGAAACTGCTCATCAACTTGCCTATGGATTCCCCTTTATTTAACTAAATATTCCATTTAATTAATTGTTCAAAGACCTTCAGATAATATCTCTACCAAGGAAACCTGAGGCTCTTTCCTATTCATGCCATTCAAATTCATGCACTTTGAGATAATTTTCTTACTTATTTACCTTACTAAACAGGGGAAATTATTTATTTATCCAAAGCCTTACCCAAGAGAATAGAACTTGAGATTACCTTCCATATATATGGAATATATTTATATTTCATATAAATTTTATATATAAAATATAAAATTTACAAGTGACCCAAGTCCCTGGAAATCCCAAATAACAAGAAAAAACAAAACTTAACAGAAAAAACAATGGGAAAATAAGTTCGTTTAAAGATTTTACCTAAAAACTGAATACCCCAGCATGCCCTGCGTGTAGCTGAGTCTGATATCCTTTCCAAGAAAAAAATTAATCCCCAAGACACAGCTAGATAAATCCATCTTTAATGTATGACTCATGATCTTATTTCTTTGACCAAATAATAAGTGCCTGCTATACGCTAGCTACTGCGTTAGGTGGGTGCTGGTATTACAATAATAACCCATGGTATCCTTGTCCTTAGGGAGTTTAAGTCTAATGGGGACAAGAGACCAGTCAATAATCAATGTCAACTGATGCTATGATAAGAAATTCCCTTATCTGGCCTAGGGTCAAATACTGTTGGGAAAAGGAGTTTCAAGGAAAATAAATTAACATTGTAAAATATTTTCAACAAGAATGAAAACAAAACATTTTCTGATTAACTCAAGTAATTGGAAATTCTACAACAGACTATCCTGTCTTTGCACATTCTGGTCAGTTGTATTTTTGCTCTAACTATAGCCTATAATCTTTTGTTTTAAAAAAGATAGCATCTATGTTTATGAAAAGGATGGTTTGTCAGTTCTTATACTTTTATCCCATGATTAGAAACAAAAATTAAGAAAATAAATTCAAACAAACCTTTTGTGTTTCCAGTTTGCAGACACCACCATCAACCTTTTTGTTCTTGCTTACCACTGGACACCTATGCATTTCTTCAATGCAAAACCACAAGCAAGCTCATCTGCCAAGAACTCCCCCCAGGAAGCAAGTGGAAAAGGAGCCATATTTGAAAGACTCCATCTAACTTCCCTAAGAGGACTCTTTTACAGAAAGGAAAAATAGAACTTTGTAGGGGTGAACTGAACTACTTCCAAATTTCCCAGAGGGAATCCTTACTTGTGACCAATTGAGCTGCCTTTTGTATTATACCAATCTTTAAATAGTTCTCCTTCTACTTATATCCCTTCTAAATTCACTACTGTTACTCATTATGAGTTCACTGGTATTAGTCAGCACAAGTCAGTTAGTCACTATATTTTTTAAACCACCAACTCCCTCTGCCCTTTCTGGTTTTCCTATCCCTTCGGTATTTTGCAACATTTAAAAGATGAATAACTATACACAAGAAATGCTGCTGGGCATTTTTTGCTCGTTTTTGGTTTAAACAGTGACCATATCCCCATTAATAAAAGGAGTGCATAGTCACATTTCTTCTCGTGAAAAGGTGACCCGTGTCTTTAAACCTTAGGATTAAAATTTTATTTCGCATATATTGCTTAATCATCATTTCTCATAAACTTATTTAGAAGAAGTTCACACAAATTCTTTCTTTATTCAAACAATAAATCGGTGAATGGATACTATTCTTTCTTTCGACAAAAAGACCCTAGTCTAGTATGATTTCTGTTAATCACAGGTGGGGAATGGAAAATAATCCAGGAAACTAAGGGGCTGTATTGGCCTTTTATTTTATTATTTTTTTTAAGATTACCGTTTTTTTGTTGTCTTTTTTTAAGTCTTTATTGAATTTGCTACAATATTGCTTCTGTTTTATGTTTTGGTTTTTTGGCCACAAGGCACGTGGGATCTTAGCTCCGCGACCAGGGATCAAACCTCACCCCCTGCACTGGAAGGTGAAGTCTTAAACCACTGGACCGCCAGGGAAGTCCCTGGCCTTTTAAAATTATCTGTCAGATGAAAGGATAAAGAAGATGTGGTGTGTACGTACACACACACACACACACACACACACACACACACACACACACACAGGAATATTACTCAGCCTTCAAAAAGAATGAAATAATGCCATTTGCAGAGATTATCATACTAAACAAAGTCAGAAAGAGAAAGACAAATACCATGTGATATCACTTATATATGGAATCTAAAATACAGAAATCAACATACCTATGAAACAAAAATAGACTCATAGACATAGAGAACAGACGTGTGGTTGCCAAGAGGTGGGGGGGTAGGGGAGGGAAGGAATGGGATTTGGGGGTTAGCAGAGGCAAATTATTATATATAGGATGGGTAAATAACAAGGTCATACTGTATAACACAGGGAACTATATTCAATATTCTGTGACAAACCATAATGGAAAAGCATATGAAAAAGAATATATATGTGTGTAACTGAGTCATGTTGCTGTACAGAAGAAATTAACATTGTAAATCAACTATACTTCAATAAAAATAAAAAAATAAAATTATCTATCAATTAAGGCCTGACATAATCACCCCAACTTATCTTTTCAACCTTATGTGTCAAGGCTTCCTCAAATCTGCCATTGATTCCTACTGCATTGAGGGTAAAAGCACCTCTGCTTTGAGCAACTGAGAGACCTTGAAAGCCCTTTCCCCTTCCTCTCTCCATCCACACCCAACCACCTCAAAGCAGATGCTCCCCCCAAGAAACCTTCCCCAAACACGGTAGCTGCCAGCCACTGCCTGCTCTTTGAACTTGTGCTACACTTTCTATCCTGATCCTTCCTGACCTATCACATACCTACATCCTCTCTTCCCAAGTCAACAGTATGCTCGTTCTAGAGACTCTAACCCACAGCACCTGGCATTTGGACATACACACTAAATATTTACAAAACCAAATCTTCTCTATCTCCCCCTTTCCAGAGACAGGACATCACACAGACCCAGAACAAATTCTTGTCCTACCTGAGTTTGGGTTTTCTTTTCCGTCATTCATGCAGCTTGGCACAGCAGTGGTATAAAGACAATTAAAAGAAACAATGCAAGTTAAGGATTCCCCAGTGAACCAGTAATACATAGAAATCAACATCTGCATTTCCCCATTTTCCTAATGTGCATAACAAATGTGCCCTTCATAATATTCAACTAACCTGCCACTTCATAGGGACCTTTAATTCCACATGGACACACAAAAAAAATCTTCACCAATCAACTGCTTTACTTTTTTCTCTCTCCTGTATATGTGGGGAAGTGAAGGGAGAGGAAGAGAACCAAGAGAAGGGCCAGGGTGTTTACTAAAGGAACAAACTTAGTGTTATAGTGAACATAATCTTTCCAATACACTCGTCATATGCTAACGTTCCCAACTACTTTCAAAACTGTGCTTCTTAAATAATTTATGGCAATTCTGTGACTAGCCAGAAGACTGATTTTGTAAAAAAGAAAAAAAGTTTGCTTTTGTAAAATCTGACAAAATGATGGAAAATAAAGCACTTTATACTTAAGAAGTATATGTAATTTTTATCTCAAATTTACATTGTATGTAAATTTTATCTCAGAAGAAAAATACTGAACTTATAATGCAGGAGCATTTACGTGTAAGTGTCTCTTTAAATGCATCATAAAATGAGATGGGTTAACAAATGACTAGGTGGGATAGCTATCTGATAAAGCAAGTATCATGAGATACTAGTCATCTAGGTGGTAAGCATATTATGTGTTCACTGTAAAATCCTTTCAACTTTGCTGCAGAGAGATTTTCATAAAAAAGGTTGCGGGACAAAATCAACAATGTAAACTTATTTTTTGAAACCAGACACATACAAAAAATGACTTGCTAAAGATTTTTTTAAAATATTTCTTCTCGCCTCCAAATTGGCATCCACAAAGCAGAAAGCCCTCGGCTTCCATCTGCCTTGTAAAGCACAGCCCTCATGGCGGGGGCCAGATCTGTCAGGGACCTCACCTGACTCAGGCCTGAGAATCAGCTGACTGACTGCCCCATCACTGAAGTGCCAGAGGGCCCAGGGTCTCCGGGGAGCCAGAGTCCAAGCACACAAGCGTTTCCCCAGACACCTTAGGTTTCTCTGTAAGCCACTGGGCATTTCCATAAGCTTTACTTCTCCCCTCACCCACCCGACAGCACCCTGCCTGGCTTTCATAGGAGAAATCAAAGGAGATGGAGAGAGAGGCAAGGCATCCCCGCAGTTCTGAGCCCAGGTAGGACTGCGACATTTTCGATGATATAGAGTGAAGACCACCCACTCTGTGTGTAGGTCTCAGCCACCTACAAGGAAAAGAAAAAGAGGGGCTCTCCCACCCTCTGTGGTTCCTCACCCTCACCCAAGAATAGTACAAGAGCCAGGGAGGAAAAAAGGCTCATTCTCACGACTTGACTCGTACTTGCCAAAGACAGGAAACTACTGACACTGGATGCAGCAGCTGTGACGACAGAGCCCCCAGCCACTACCCAAACCAGGCCTCCCTGTCTGCCTCATCATGTTGCTCCCAGGAAGAACCAAAGACAAGAAAAAGTGAAAGTAACACTCTATGATTCAGTCTCCCAAACCCCGTGTTCTTTCTTTATTTTTTTTATTGGAGTATAATTGCCTTACAATGTTGTGCTAGTTTCTTCTGTACAATGAAGTCAATCAGCTATAGGTATACCTATATTTCAAGTCAAACTTTGTCTTCTGGTTCTTTGGCAACATTTAGACTAAATCCAGACCACGGAGTGTATTGTTTGTGTGGTTTTGCTTGAGCCAGAGCTGCTTCAACTCTGAGTGTGGGGCTGGAATCCCCAAAGAAGCTCATCTGTGAGAAAGGCCCACACAGTCCAATGAGAAAACCCATTACTAACCCTAATGATCTCATAGGTCATCCATCCTTTCACGGCTCCAAGAGTTCCCTTCCCGCCCTGCCCCTTTTCCCTTATCTCTTCCCTCTAGACATTTGAGTGAAACACAGACAACTTGAGGAGAAAATGCCACCATTTATCATGCTCTCCAGCAAGCACTTGAGTACATGCCTTAGTCAGTGCAGGCGGGACCACAGGACTCCCAGCTCCAGCAGGGACAGTCTGAGGGGCTGTAATTCTAAGAGGGCTGTGGTTGGGGTGCGGGGTGGCGGGAGTGGGAACCTAAACCACTTACACTAGAATTCCAGTTGAGGAAATTCCAAGTTTTGCAAGTATAAAAATTAAAGTATCATTAAATATTACAAACAAAAATTTTATTTCTTACCATACGTGACTCAATTTGATTTTTCTATGTCCTTTGTGGTTGGGTTGCTTTAACTCCCAAGCAAAGCTTTCATAAGAACACTTTACAAAAAAGACACACTACTTCCGCAGATAAATGGACAAAGAAAATGTGGTATATACATACTATGGACTATTATTTATCCTTTAAAAAGAAGAAATTCCCATCATATGCTGCAACATGGATGAACCTTGAGGACATTATGCTAGGTGAGATGAGCCAGTCATAAGAAGACAATACTACATGATTCCATTTATACAAGGCATCTATGCAGTCAAACTCTTAGAAACAGAAAGTAAAATGGTGGTTGCTAGGGGCTGGGAAGGGGGTGCCGGGGAGAGGGGAGATGTTGTTTCACGGGTACAGACTTTCAGTTTTGCAGGATGAAAAATTTCTAGAGATCTGTTGCACAACAATGTGCGTATAGTTGACACGGCTGTATACTGTACATTTAAAAATGGTTAAAGTGGATTAGAATGCATAATGCTCAAGTGCAAATAAAGAGGCAATAAGAGAAAGTCAAATTTTTCTTAGGGAAATTGATTCTTTCTTAATTTAATTCCAAAAATTCCTACAGCTATTTTTATTTCTTATTAGCCTCGATTTTAAAAAAAATTCTCTCTCCCCAAATTTATCTTTGTAAATAAAACCTGTAATTCCTGACTTTAATCAAGAAAATGGTTAAAGTGGTAAATTTTCTGTTAGGTGTTTTTACCACAATATTTAAAAACTACACACTGCCTCCACCCTACGTTTTGGATATACTCTAAATCTCCAATTCAACATTCTGATATTAAAAACCAAAACAAATATTTGAGTGATCTTTTTCTGATTGAAGATGAAAACCCTCAAATTAAATGGCTTTGAAGATTCGAGAAGAATAAAAAGCACTTGCAACCACTGCTTGCGACAAACTTTGTCGTTTTAAGCATGAATGACATTTTCAGAGCAGGAAGGATCCTGACATTCTTCTCGAGTGGTATGCGTGGTATGCTGAATTGGCTTCTAAATCAAACGAGGCCTGCTGATATGTAGCCTTTTAGCAAAAGAAGGATATATCACAAGACAGTCTTCAAGACCAAACACTGTGGCTCTTATAACAAAGGCAGCAAAATGAATAATTCATGCATAGACTGAGAGTACAAGCGTCATGAGCAAACCATGACCGCACGAAGGGTTCCCACAATGGCTCCCCCTCTAGCAAACCTGTCTTATTACTCTAAACATTGACCCATCATCCATTCCTCTGAAATATAAAAATTACTCTAAGGAGACACATTGCTATGAAGAACAAGAACTCTTAAGTTGACTGAGCAAAAAGGCAGGGCAAACACTTAATTCACCCAGTCTTCCTTTCAGAAAAGGCTAAACTCAAAGGTAACTACACATTTTCTAAAGCTCATGATTTCAACTTTCCATGGTAAGAATGATTACATAAGGGAATGGATTAGAATGTCCAAGATTATTTCCCCTGTAATAGGAATGTAATGAAAAAACAGGTACTATATAACTGAATTTCCCAGTAGCTCGTGATTCCTTGGCTTTTGGGATCTGTGATTCAGAAGAAAAGTCTCCTTTGATTTCACCAGAGGCCTTATTCAGGTATGTGAAATCAGGAACAAGATAGGAAATATATTTGCATAGTTTTGATGTGATCTGCATGCTCCGCCACAAATTGCAATCTATTAAGAAGGAAAAGCTAGTTTCCAAAACCCATTTAGGCACTCCAAGTTCTTCTTTTTTTATTTATTTATCTTTTTTGGCCACGGCACGCAGTATGTGGGATCTTAGTTCCCCAGCCAGGGATCGCACCCATGCTCCTTGCAGTGGAAGCATGGAGTCTTAATCACTGGACTGCCAGGGAAGTCCCGCCATGTTTTTCTTACTTCTGCCCCATCCCACCAACATGGAGCACTGCCCCAGAAGTAAAGGAGATCAAAAACCAGAGAGAAGCAAACCTGTGAGGCTTAATCCTGGGTGAGCCCTCAGTGGGGTTACTGGTCTAGGAAAGGCTGAAGGAACTACCTACCCAAGCACATTCTGGTGGGTGTCTGAGGAATAAAGGAGAGAGGAGACCAAGCAGCGTAAAAGGTCATGGCTTAAGCAATAACCTGTGACTCCAAGCTGAAAGCAGCAAACTCTCTGAGGTCCCCAAATTCACACTCTGTTGAACAGACAGGGACTTCAACTATGAAGTATGCAAGGCCTGGCCCTGTGCTCCCATCATCCCTCATTGCCCATCTTCCCCAAATCTAGTCATCGGAACTGCTAATAAAGGACCCTTTCAATACATGATACTTATTCGAGGGGGTCTGAAGTTCTTACCCTCTCACTGATGCTCATGTTTTAATAGGAAGTATCAAAGCTCTTGGAGAAACCAGGAAGAAATAAGAGATAATAAGAACACTGGGAACTTCTGGAGGCCAGTGATGACTTCTCCTAGTGGCCAAACCTGTCCCTTACCATCTCATGGGCAGCACCAGGCTCCCAACACCAGCCCTGATGCACCAGCAGCACAACCAACATATATGAATTGCTTCTCTCTGGTACTGCACAGAGTCCCACCTTCTATGAGCCTTCTCCCCCCATCTCAAATCCGATAGGGTGGGCCACGTGTTGATAAGAACGGACACCTGGAATCCTCAGCCCAGGGTTCAAACTCAACACCAAAGCAGCCAGCAGGGCCTCCTCAAACCAGCCCTGTCCTGTCATCTCTGTTTAAAGAAAGAAACACAAGAAACACTTTTAACAACTCTTCAAACTATCTGCCCCCTGTGGCTTTCTAGAGACCGGACAACAATACAGGGCATCCTTATAAACAGTTCCAGAATTAGAATCAGCATCTGTACTTAGAAACTGCAAAGAGAGAATGGAAGCTTTGATTGAGTGTCCTTTGGGACATTACTTTAGATCTAAGTGGTCTGGAAGAGGCAAACTATGCATATAAAACCAACTGGAAGAATTAGGGACAATTCCTACCATTAACAGCCAACACGCGATATTCAAGGTGGGGTGGGGGGGCGGGGAAGGCAGGAGGAGACAAAAAAAGAGGGTAGGGTGTGTGAAGGTCATGACAATTCCTGGTTATTGTGTAAATAATACAAGTAACCTCAGGCTTCAGTTTCCTCACTTACAACTTGGAGAATGCACAGATTATCTAGGGGGATGATTTATACTTCTAATGGTGGGAGATTTGGGCTTATGGATCCAATCCCTGGGTCTCATTCTAAATTGTGGTAACTCACCCCACCCAGCTCTCTTCCTCCCCAAAACTGCCCAAGAAAGAGGCAAACCCCACAATGAAACAAAGGAAAAAACAACAAAGACAAAGGAAGGACAAGGAGTATCATGGTCGAGCCTTAACCACAGATGACAGTCCAGGTATTTTAAAGAGAAGGACATAGGAAAAAAAAAAAAAGAGACAAAGGAGGGAATAAAAGAAAAGGAAGAGCCCCCCCGCTACAGCAGGGACTTCATGAGGCACAGGGGATAAACAAGACCATACAAGAGGCCTTCTTCTTATCCCTCCAAACAAAAGAGCTGGACTGTTTTACAGCCAACTGCATGGTACTATTTGCCCTTTCTCATATTCTTCCATGTGCAAAAGTGCTTTGTAAACTTGAAACCAACCTCTGCATGACACAAGTTTGACTTTTACTTTGTCTCTCACTCTTCATGTCAACTACCCTAAGAATATGCCTGAGGCTGATTAAAAGTCCTAAAAGAATATGCTAAATAATCACCCTTTTGTATGTATCTTCAACTCCCTTTGTTATCCTCTCCTGGCAAGACCTGACACCTCCTTAGATTCAATTTTTTATCTACACCATGTCTGTGCCCACTCAGTCAACAGAAATGGAAGAAAAACATACCCACTCACTTTATTCATGGCACTAGTACCATTTATAAGGGCTTTGCCATCATGACCTAATCACTTCCCAAAGGTCTCACCTCCTAATACCACTACAATGGGAGTTAGGATTTTAACATATGAATTTGAGGGGGGCAGGACATAAACACTCAGTCCATAGCAGGTGTCTAATAGGCATAAGAATGTTGTTAACAAATGGATGACTCAAATATAAAAATCATCTAATGTCCAATCCCTCATTTTAGAACCCAAGGCTCCCAGAAATAAACTTAAGTTCCCAAAGGTTAGAAAGAAGCAAGAATTCTGGTTACTTGATGCTTTTCTCACCACCTATCCACCTCTGCTAAAAGAATAACACTGCAAGTCATAATAATGATAAATATAACCGGGAGGGAAGTATAACAAACAGTAAACTAAAACAGTAACAAAAAATAAAATAAAATAAAACACTAACAAACTTAAGTATGTTTCCAGTAAAGTTAAAATGGAAAACAACTGGAGTAGTAAATAAGAAGCAATCTATAAAACCCTAATTTACAAAACAGAAATCCTATTGACTTTACTTACTGGTCTGTGTAGCTTTCAGATAATTCTAGTCTGACATCAACTCCATTCTCAAGACATTCCATCCACAGCCTGAACACCAAAAAAGGATGTTGTCAGAATAGGTAGTTTGGGTCTCTGGAGATGGCCAATTGGTAGGAAGGCTTGAAAGGGATTCAGCCTTGCTAAGAGTGGTTTCTCACACCTTGGGCTGCCATATAATCACCTCACTACTTTTTGTTTCATCTTTCCCAACAACATGACAAGGTTAGTTTCATAGCAAGAAACAAACCTACTCTTTCAAATCCAAATGGACAACTTATTAATAATTTGAAAGCTGATAGAGGAAAAAAGTAAAGTTCAGTTCATATGCTTAAGGTCACCTAGAGTGTTATTACAAACAGCTAAGATCATTTTCTTCCAAACAAGTTACAATACTGTAATGTAATAGCATAGACAAATTTATAAATAGGCATTTATAAATGTAATCATACCAAATGTAACTACCTCAACAAATTAAGTCACAACTTTAAATTCAACACACTTAACCATCCCCATCCTATGTTTCCTTGTACGAAAAATGCAGTAATTGGACCAGATTATTTTTAATAACTTCCCACAGATTATTTGCAGGAGGAACATGAGCCACATAATGAAAAGCAATGGCCTACATAGTCACTAGGATGTTCTAATGGTCTTATGATTATAAAATAGTTTAAAGATGAGGCAAAACACAGGAAGCCAACTCTGACCAGAACAGAGATTCAACGAGGGGTATGACAAGTTGTCAGTCCTCCAAGGTCAACATTAATATGTATTACCTCTACGTATAAAGAATGAATATAAAACCAAAGGAATAAACTCTGAAAGGCAAACCAATACTAAAAATTATGGCAACTTTTACTTTCCATGAAGATAGACCAGATAATTGGGGCCAACACTCCCACTGAAGATAACTAAAGAAGCAGAGCAAAGTAGAAGAAAACATCTTAAAAGGTATCAAAGAACTATTAAGATGGTGAGGAACACTGAGAACCAAGTCTGAAAGTGGGTGAGAGAATATACAAGAGGCTATTTTTGCCAGGGGTATGTTTGCTGATACCCTAGGAACATGAGAGAATGAAGGTTATTTCTGATGGTTCTGGAGGAGAAAAAACTTACCAAAAGTAAGTCACTTCATTTTGGAATGAAAAAAATAAACAGAAAGTAATCAGTCCTCATATGGACTTACAGCCAAGCTTCAAATCATATGGGTGGCTCAGATGACCTAGATTAAGATGATTCCAGAGGGCTTCCCTGGTGGCGCAGTGGTTGAGAATCCGCCTGCCGATGCAGGGGTCACGGGTTCGTGCCCTGGTCCGGGAAGATTCCCACATGCCGCAGAGCAACTAAGCCCGTGAGCCATGGCCGCTGGGCCTGCGCGTCTGGAGCCTGTGCTCCACAACGGGAGAGGCCACAGCAGTGAGAGGCCCGCATACCGCAAAAAAAAAAAAAAAAAAAAAAAAAAAAAAAAAAAAAGATGATTCCAGAAAGCTAGTACCTTCAGGCAACTGACAAAAGAAAACAAAAACATTCTCTAGAGGCATAGGACTTCTCAGCTTTTCAAACACAATATCCAGACACAATCAAAGATAACCATTTATGCAAGAAGAAAAGAAACCATGAGCAAGAAAAAGCCCAACAGAGCTCAACAAGACACAACAGAGGGAAAAAAACCCAGAACTCCAAATATTACAATTGTCAGAATTGGACTATAAAATAACTATACTTAATATATTCAGGGAGCTAAAAGCAGACTTATTTATTTCAGTAAGGAACTGGAAACTTTTTTAATGACACAGATTTGAAATAGAAAAAAATATCAATTCTAGACCTGAAAATACAATTTTTTTAAAAATTAGAAACTCAATGGATGAAGAAAGAATTAGTGAACTGAAAAATAAGTCAGGGGAAATAGAGTGTTCAGAATGAAATACAGAGAGGCATAAGAATGGACAAAAGTACAGGGATAAGCAATATGGTAGCAAGTCTCAAAGATAGGCCACAATGAACCATGCTTCTCAGTACTCATAAAAGTGTATAGTCACCTCCCACATTAAATCTGGGTTAGCTCTAACTAAAGCTTTGGTTAACTTTAACTAAAGGAGTAGAGCGAAAGTGATAACTATGTCAGTTCTGGGCTTATGTCTTAAGAGAGCCTGGGAGCTTCCACTTCTCTGGAAGCCCTTTTGGGAGCCCCAGGTCACCATGTAAGAAGCCCAGCTGCCCTCCTGGAGAGACCACATGGAGAGGCCATGATGAGATGCCAGTAGAAGACAGAATCCTGAGACTAAGACCTGTCATCCCTGTTGACACCAACTTCCGGCTGTCCCCATCAAGGGCTCCAGACATGTAAGCAAAGGCATCTTCAATGTTTAAGTCCCAGATGTCTCCTGACTGCAGCCTCATGACAGATACTAAGCAAGATAAGAAGAAGAATCATCCAGCTGAGCCCTAGTCTACCCACAGAACCATGAGAAATAATGAAATGGTTGCTGCTTTAAGCCACTATTTTGGGGGGGCGGTTTGTGTACTGTGATAACTAAAACAGGATACATGAAGAATACACTAAGAATATTTAAGACACATTTCACTGGAGCCAGAGGAAAGAGAAAATGGACTAGAAACAATATAGAAAGACATTAGCTGAGAATTTTCCAAAATTCACTAAAGATATCATTCTCAGTTTCAAGATATCCTAATAACCCCAAAAAGGATAAATGAAATCTATGGTTAAGCACATCATAGTAAAAATACAGAAAACTAAAGAGGCAGATAAAATTTTTAAAGTAGCCAAAGCAAAAAAGGCAAATTACATTCAAAGGGGCAATAATTAGACTGACAGTTGATGCCCTCCCCCACTCCCCACAAAAGTATTAAAATCTGAAGGCGATGGAATATCTACACTTGAAAGTGCTGAAAGAAACAATATGAATAGAACAGTTCCAACCTAGAATTCTATAACCAGTGAACATATCAAGAATGAAAGTGAGAAAGACACTTTCAGACTAACAAAAACTGAAAAACTATCACTAGCAGAACTTCACTAAATGAAATAGAAATGATGTTTGTCCAGCAGAATTAACACCCCAATGTGTTTAAAAATTAAATAACATATCTAAGTAATCCATGGGCCAAAGAAAAAAAAACAATAAAAATTAGAAAATATTCTAAACTGAATAACAAATTTACTACATATTAAACTTGTGGGATGGAGCCAAAGCTACTTAGAATTAAAAATATATATGTTAGAAAATAAGAACAGCTGAAAATTACAAAGTTAAGTGTGTATCTCAAGACTAAAAGCAAAATAAACCCAAAGAAAGCACAAGGAAAGAAATATTAATAAGAGCAGAAATGAAATAGAAAAAAAGCATAAAATAGTGATGATAAACAAAGGTATAAGTTGGTTGCTTGAGTAGATTAATAAACATGCCTAACCTTTGATGAAGACTGATGAATAAAACAGACAGAAAGACATAACTGCAGATAATAAAGATAATTAAAGAGTGTATTTCAATAAACTTTATTCCAAAAAGTTTAAAATTTTGGACAGGTTGGAAAAATTCTCAAAAAATACAACTTATCTAAATGGTCACAAGAAATACAAAACGTGAACAGTGCTTTAAGAAACTGAATCAGTAATTAAAATCCTTCCCACAGTAAAAACAAACTGCATGCCCGGATGGCTTCACCAGCAAATTCTACCAAATTTAAGAAACCAATAACACTTAATACAAAGTTTTAAGGATAAATTATACAAATCCTGCCATAGAACAGGAGCAAAGGACATTTTCCAAAGCTTGGAGTTTATATTGAGCCAAATACAGAAACAGAACTAGAACTATACAAGTGAAAACTATAAACCAATTTCATTCATGATCATAGATGCAAAAATCTTAAAGAAAATATTAGCACACCAAATCCACATTATTTTAAAAGAATAATATACCCTGATCAAACTGAGTTTAAATCTGGAATCCACAGTAAGTTTAAAAAAAATTTTTTAAGTAGTCAAAATAATTGATCACATTATATTAAAGGAGAAAAATCACATTCTCATCTCAATAGATGTAGCAAAACTGACATCTATTGATGATTTTAAAAAGAACTTAAACAACAGAAGGAAAATTCCTATTCTAAAAAAAGATACATAACAAAAGCCTATAATAAACATAACAGGATGGTAAAACATCAAAAGCACTCCCTTTTAGAAAACGGAATGCGACAGGATGTCCACCGTCATCTCTTCTACTCAACATTGCACTAGAAGTCTTGGTCATGGCAATAAGGCAAGAAAAAGATTGAAAAGAAAGAAAAAATGGTATTATTTACAGATGAGATTGCATTCATAGAAAAGGAATCACTATTATTACAATTTTGAAGGGTTTTTGCAAGATTGGTGAAGATAACATTAAAGCTCAAAACTAAAATTTACTTTTATATATCAGCAATTGTTAGAAATAAAATTTTGAAAAATATGCCATTTTGATAACACCAAAATATAGCAAGTACATGGGAATTATATGTGTAAGATCACTATGCACAAAATTATATTACTGAATGTGTTGAACAAATAAAGCCAGGTACAAGAGTATATACTATATTAATCCATTTACATAAAGCTCAAAAATCAGCAAAACTACATAATTTAAGGATAAATATTTAAGTAGGAAAATTAAAAAGCAAAATAAGAAAGTGGTTTGCATCAAGTCAGGATACTTCTAGGAGAAAAGGAAGGGGCTTCTGAGGTCCTGGAACCATGGCATTTCTTGGCATTGGCAGTGGTTAAACAGGTGCTTGTTTACAATATTTCTTTCAGCTGCACACTGTTAAAACCACATTTCTGTATGTGTATTTTATTTCATATGTGTACATACATGAATAAAGGTTTTCTAAAATCCTCAAAGAAGCAGCTACAAGACAGGGGTGGGAGGGTGGAAGTGGAATCCATATGGTAAACGGATCTTTAAGACATAAGGATAACCAATTTGGAACAATCACTTAAGAAGTTTAGTGAAACGCCACTTTATATATATATATATGTTTTAAACAGAGTACTAACAGAAAAATAGTCTCCCTAGCAAGATAGCTAAAAGCATGGGTTTTAGAGTCAGAAGATTTGGGTTTCAATCTTAGCTCCACCACTTACTAGCACTGCACTTTGGGGCAAGTTTTTTAGCTAAGTCTAGTATTCCCTACTGCAAAATGAGAATTCCACTGAACTCATGAGGATTAGAGAGAATATATTTCCAGTGTCTTGTCACATAATAGTAGGTCGCTAAATGGAAATTGCTTTTGTAATTATCGTTGCTATAACTAGAAGGTGGGTAGTTTGATATTTTTATTAATAAGTTTACATTCTTAAACTGACATGTAAAGTTCTGAGCAAAGGCATTACCAGAGATTCAGTTAATAAAAATTGACGACCAGGAACTACCTCACCTGGAATCAGTAGATGACAAGTTTAACAGAACTCTCACACAATCAATAAATAAGACTTTAGTAGGCTACTCCAATAGTTCTTTTTCTGAAAAGAATTATAAGAACTCCTTTTCCATGTACATGTTAGATGACCACACTATAACTTGTACATAAAAATAATAAACAGCCTTCACAGGCTGAAAATATTAAGGATATGTATGTCACCCATCAATGATGATCATTCATTCACATTAGTCTAAATGTGTTCAAATACACAGGTATTCACTGTGGCAGCATGAGCTGCTCGTGAGCTCTTTTGTCCTCTCAGGCCACCTTATTCCTACACACTCATAGCACAAGCAACTAAGGCCATGGAAGATCCACTCAACCTGTGAGAAACAGTGTGAGAAGATGAAAAAAGAATGTAGCTAAGAGACAAATAGACCTGCTTGCAAATCCTGGCCCTGCCACCTCCTAATTAGGTATCCTCTCTTTAAGCCTCAGTGTCCCAAGTTGTCCCAACAGAATAAAACCAATCTCATGGGATTGTTTTATGGAAACTCTTTACTGCAAAAGGGTGGGACCATCATTCTGCTGAGTGAAGCTACCTCTAACTCAGATATCCCACCCCACCAGATCAGGCCTACTTCCTCACAAAGGTTATTTCCTTGCTAAGTGTCTCGAACAACTTGGCCAATACAGCCATTAATCAGACATATACTGTGGTACATGGATTAGAATCCCAGAAACTCAGAGCTGCAGGGAGCTCTGACACCACCATAATGGGCTGCATCTACTTAAACTTACATTTTTTACATCATTTTACAGATCATCAGCACGATGTGGTTAACTGTTGTAGAACAGTAATTCTCAAGCCTGGCTGCATATTACAATCTCGTGGGTAGTTACACACACACACACACACACACACGTACACACACAGGGCCTATCTCAAATCAACTGAATCAGAAATTTGAGGTGAAGCACAGTTATCTGTATTTTGTAAAATCTTCTCCAAATAAGTCTAATGTGAAGCTAGGGATGAGACCAAAACAGTAGAAGAAAAGATGGCAAAGAAGCTAACTGTCAATACTTTGTTATGAAAAAATGGCTTTAATAATTATGTGGGCATTCTTCTATCCTACGAAAAAATAAAAGTCAAGTCAAGCAAAAGGCAACTCAAGAGATCCAGGCTGTATTTAAAGAATTTCATGGTCAAGAGTTATTTGATATAATAGAATTTTAAAAGATATAAAATTACCTTTTCTAGAACAATATATTTCATATGAAGAGCATATTTTGGTATTGCCATGCTAAGAAAAACAAATGAAAAATGGAATGACATTTTTCTCAGGGCTTTGTACCTTCTCTTGATTTTATCCAAGCCAAACAGAGCATTAGAAAGTCATTCACAATGTAACATTTTAAATTATTCCATATCATAAAGAAAAGTATTCTTAATAAAAAGTGAAATCAAAAGTATGACTTTTCTTCTTATGTATTCTCCATTTTGTGCAAAATATATTTCTACCCAAGTTCCAGGCATTCTTGCTTTATTTTCCAAATTTCTCCTGCAGAAAATAAGTCGTTACTATAGTAATATTTACCCACCCTGATATTATTTCCCAGTTGCTTATTCTAGGGCTTTTGCACATAGCAACCACACAAATCTCTGTTGCAAGCTGCTCGTAGCACTCGGATCCTTGGCAACATTCAGGAATGAATATTATCTTTAAACTATGGGGACATTTAGCTGAATACCATAGTTTCAAACGTCTCTAAAGTGCTATTTATGCTGAATCTATCCCAGATCTGTCCGTTCTTATGAGTACCACTTCTCTCTTTACCTTCATCCAGGTGGACTAGTGAAAGCTACAGCAGAATAATCTGGTTCATAATTTTGCTCATTATTACTGTATTTTAGAGCTAATGACATTAATTCCCAGCATGCACAGCCAAATGATTATTTAGTACATATGCATTTTCTCTTCTGACAATAGTTGTAAATAAATGGTATAATCTTTATCTGGATTTTGAGAATATTCTAGTCTTTAGGTAAGAATTTAGCAGTTACTATGGTAGCTATTTGAATCAAGGGAATATTGGTGGACTGCTGTGCTTTGTCAACATATTTCATCTAGAAATAAGTGGAAAGTAAGACAATGGATATGATTCTTTGCATAAATATTCTCCTGTTTGTTGATTAACGAATGAGTGATGAATTAACACCTACCTGAGGAAAATTCATCACAGATAGGCAGGGGTCCAGATACAGAAAGAGCTTGTAAAATGTATAATCACAGCCTCTTCTCTTACAACTCTTTCAGTAACAAGGCTTACTAGAAATGAGAATTAGTTATATACATGCATGCACACACAAATATGTGGATATATACATAAATGTATACATGTACAGTACATTATTTTAAAAATATATCTACATATACAACTATATAGGAAAAAGTGTGAAGAATTAACTAAAATGTAAATTAAGATTAAATCCTTTAAAAAGCCCTCATGACTAATTTCTATATTCTTTTTTTTTTTATGTTTATTCTAAGCCCATTTACAGTGGGAGGAAAAGGGTTTAGGATCAGAATAGGGGATTTTTTCCAAATTGTAGCCACCAGCTGGTTATCCCAGTCTAATCATTCATAATCTCTTAGGTACATGATTGGGCTTCTGACCCTGAGCAGGGTTTGCAATGAGTCACCCCATGGCTGATTCTATGTTCCTCAATGACTAAGTCAGACAGGAGTTCATCAGTGAAGGGCCGACAGCCCACCACAAGGCGGCACCCCAGGGAAGGAAGAGCCTAAGATCAGCAGGTTTGGAGGGAAAACAGTCACTGGGCTGAAGGAGGGAAGTAGCATACATTCATGAAACATATAAAAATACACAGTTCATTGATGAACTACTGCATTTGTGCAGTACAGTCAGTATCTGATCAGAGTATCATCTTCATTACTTTGAAAAGGATCGGTTTAAAGACTTAAAATAGGTCCAAAAAGTGGCAAAGTTCATTTAACCTGTAGTCAGGGCCCTAACACAAACATGTAATTTGGAAGAAGAAAAATGAAAACGTGTTAAATGTTAGATATTTTTTTTTAATCAAGATTCTTCAGGCACTTTTCTCAAGAATTTCACACACATGCAAAAAGCTGTCTTTCACTATTGATACCAGGGGTTGACAAATTTCTTCCGTTAAATGGCCAGATAGTACATAGTTGAAGCTTGCAGGCCATACAGTGGTCTCTGTGACTCTGCTGTCATGGTATTGTACAATCAGCCATACACAATTAAGTTAATGAATGAGGTGAGTTCCAATAAAACTTTATTGACAAACACAGGCGCAGATTTGCCCTAAAACCAGGCAAACAAAACCTTACATTGGTTGGGCATCTGAGTTTATAAAGGATTTTAAAATACCACTTCATTCAGTGTCCACACCTTCTCTCCAGTGAGTTAGGTCCTCAGACACAGAATCTACACATAATGAATCTCAAGAACAAGATTACTATCAAAGAACAGAGACAAGTAGTACCAACGATTCTTTAGTTCAAGAATTATCATTTTGTTCCAAAGACTCAAAGTGTTACATTTTAGATTATTTATAATACTGTTTGATCTCCTAAAATAAAGACTTCTGAAATTCAAATCAGCTGAACAAAATGTCCTGGACCTACAGCTTGTAATCAAGATTAAACATTTAGACAAAATAATGTTTTTTTCTTAGAAGTTGAAAAAGAAAAACTAATTCTAAATAAATTACTGTTCTAACTACGCCTATTTTAAATGCTGTATACACCAATTTTTTAAACCTAATTGTTACTGATTTATTCTTTAGGGTCAAACAGAAAGGCAAAGAATAATTCAAAAAGAAAACGTTTCTTTTAAAACAGCGTTTCTAAGGACCAGCTATATCAGTGCTATTCAGATTTTAATGTACATACGAATCCCCTGGTGATGTTATTGAAATGCAGAATCTGATTCAATGGGTCTGAGGGGGGAACCCAAGATGCTGCATTTCTAACAAGCCCCCAGGTGATGGGGATGCTGAGGGCTCATGGACCATCCTTTAAGTAACAAAGAATACATAATCACCTGGGAAATGGTGATTGCCACCCCATGGAAATTCCTAGGGGCCAGGAAGTTTAAATTAGCTCCCCAGTGATTATGAACTTTTTAAAGGGAATTAAGGAGAATAATCCACAAATTAGGCCTATGTTTTCTTTAATGACTAGAAAATCCACAACATTCTATATATTGAGTTAAAACCCGAAAAACTCGAGTTCCATCCAAACAGGGGCTCTAAAATTGCACATTCAGTAAGTACCTTGGCAAAATTACATCTTTAAAGGAAACTAACACTGGCTGGCAGCCTATTACATGTCAGGGAAGGTGCAGCGTACTTTCAATACATCATTTTTTTAATCCTTCCATTTCACAGAGGAGGCACCTGAAGACAGAGCCTCTGGTCAAGATCAGAATCTGCATTTGAAACCGACCAGCCTGTCTGTCTCTCCTACTTTTATTTATTTCTATTTGTATGTTCTACTTCTAATCATCTCATTCCCTTCCAGGTGGTAGAGAGGACCACTATTCCCTATGACTTCTCCCTCTCTATGATAGGATTGTTCATCCTGTGGCTTGTCATGGGAGAAGTTTATGTGCCCACTTCGTTGACTTTGGGTTTGGCTCCATGACACACTTTGCCAAACGGAAATGTGAGCAGATATGACACCAACCACCTCCAAGCAGAGGTTTTAACTGTGTTGTATGATTTGGATCGCATTCCTGCTCTCTGCCAAAAGAACAGCATGTCCCAGATGGTAACTGTTCTTTCAGCATTACTTTTATTCAAAATTGGCAACAACCTATTGTCCATTAAAGATAATAAAGACACATGATACGAAAAATACGTGATATAGAATGAAAAAAGGTATATGACCAAGATTACAGCTGTGGGAAACTGCAACATGCATATGTACAGGAATCAAAGGACTGAAAGGAAGTATACCAAAATACAATCAAGATTTTGTTTGGGAAAAGAATTTGAAAAAGAATAGATACATGTATATGTATAACTGAATCGCTTTGCTGTGCACCTGAAACTAACACAACATTGTTAATCAACTATGCTCCAATATAAAATAAAAATTTAAAAAAAAGATTTTGTTGGACTTCGGGTTAATTTTTGCCCTCTATTTTCTACGTCTGTTACAGTGTCATATTGCTTTGACAAAATCCAAATTAATCTTCAATTTTCAAATTTTAAGGCAAGACTTTTTAAAAATATAGCATTAGTATAGACCATGAGCATGCCTTGCAAAAGGGAAAATGTCACACCTAAGAATTTTTCTCTTTAGGTGCAATTAAATCTCAGGGTCACCAGTTACTAGCAGTGTGACCTTGTGTAAGTTAACCACTCTGTTTCCTCATCCATAAAAGGACTTAATAATATCTACTTCTTGGGTTATTTAGCACATTCAATATGGTAACAGATATAAAGCACCTGACTCATAAAAGCATTTGATAGAAGTACATTTCTTTCACTACATCTAATATCACAGAAAACTGATAGAATTATATCTATTATAGAAAGGAATTTATCAGTGAAGCATTAACCAAAGATAACATTCAAGACAATTTGAGACCCTCAGCAGTCCATGAACTTAGCTATAAGGACATCCTATGGTACATACCACTTTTAAGGACCCTTGTGATTACACTGGGTCCACCCATATAATCCAGGACAATCTCTCTATTTTCAGGTCAGCTGAGCAACCTTAAATTCCATCTGCAACCTTAATCCCCTTTGCCATTTAACATGTTCACAGGTTCCAGGGTTTAGGGTACAGACATCTTTCGAGGGCCATTATTCTACCCAACACACTGTGGTACTTCATGTAAAATAACTCAATATTCAATAAACTAGCTGATATCATAGATGCCCACAAGAAACAATGTGAACCTCTCTTTTCTGATTTCATACCTTGATGTTCCCCATGGTTGATCAATATTCAGCCTCTTAAATCAGAAAAGCACTTCTCTGCAGGAAGTGTACTTGAATGAATGAATGCTCTCCTTCACTGATTCAGTGCTGAGGGCCAAGGCTGAGAGAGAAGAATCCCCCACAGCCTCTGCCCAGGAAGCACTCACTGACTCCGAGGGGGACAAAATTGAATCCACTGACATTGAAATCAGGGCTGCTAGAAGGACTTCCAAAGTTCTGTGGAGCTGCAGCTGAGGTTGCTGGTGAAGACTTCACTGAGGGAGGCATTTGGGCTGAATGTTTATGGAAGAAAAGAGAAGCAAGGGGCTGAAGGCATGAAGGCTCAGCATGGTGTGGGTCAAGGGTGTGAGGAAACAGCCCCTGTTGGCTGGTGAGCATAGATGGAAGAAGAGTGGGTGGGGGACTACGCGTTGCTGCTGAATTCCACTGCAGAAGAACGTCAGAGATTATCATACTAAGTGAAGTCAGACAGAGAAAGACAAATATCATATGATATCACTTATATGTGGAATCTAAAAAAATGATACAAGTGAACTTATTTACAAAACAGAAATAGACTCACAGACATAGAAAACAAATTTATGGTTACCAAAGGGAAAAGGGAGGCGGGGGGGATAAATTAAGAAGTTAGGATTAACATACACACACTACTATAATATAAAATTGATAATCAACAAGGATCTACTGTATAACACAGGGAACTCTACTCAATACTCTGTAATAACCTATATGGGAAAAGAATCTGAAAAAGAACAGATATATGTATTTGTATAACTGAATCGCTTTGCTGTACACCTGAAATTAACACAACATTGTAAATCAACGATGCTCCAATTAAAAAATTAAAAGATTTAAATTTAAAAACATTTTTTTAAATAAAAAATTAGAAGCTGGGAAGGAAGCCAGCCTAGATTCTGAGAAGGGATGGAAGAGTCCAAAGAAGGAAGAAAAAGTGCCCAGAAGCTGGGTGGCAAGTTATCCCCAAGAGACAGAAAACAAACTGCATCAAATGGGGGGGTAGGCAGAGTAAGAGGACAAGATAGAGGCAGAGAGTGAGAAAAAGGAAATAAAAAGAAGGACACCAGGGAAGCAGAGGAAGTAGAGAGGCAGAAAGGTAGCTTTCAGGGCTACCACCAAGCACCAGTCACCATGCTTGTACATTACTGCATAAGGAATACATGTAAAAATCATATAGACCGAAAGTAACAGGGTGGTTGCCAGGGGTTTGGGGGCCATGGGGAGTTATTGTTCAGTGGGGATAGTGTTCCAGTTTTGAAAAATGAAAAGGGTTCTGGAGATGGATGGTGGTGATGGTTGTACAACATTATTAATGTATTTAATAGCACTGAGCTGTATGTGTAAAAACGGTTAAGATAGCAAGTTTTATGTTCTGTGTGTTTTACCACAATAAAGAAAATGAAGAAAAAGAAAAGGAATGAATGAAAGTTAAGAGAGCAGTGACTGCTTACCAATTTCTCTTTCCAGTAGCCAAGTATTGAAAAGAAGTAGTGTGTAGGACAAAGTAAAAAAAAAAAAAAAAACATTCCACGACAAGCTTGGGTACCTTCACAGAAAGAAAGATAATATAAGACCCAGATAGGATAACTGCCAGAGTAAATCCGGGAGGAGGCAAATGGGGCCAGATTCAAAATCAGGTGGGGGGCAACTTTGGGTGAGAGGTGAAGGACCCTCTTCTCTGAAGTGGGGAGAGGTACCACCACCAGAATGGGAGTGGGGGCTGTCAAGTAGGAAAGAAGTGAAAGATGTCAGAAGTTGAAGGAGAAGGGAAATGGAAAATCCCAAGGTTTGAAAACAAAAGCAATCTCTTTATTTCAGTCCTTGACCAAAACTGTAGAAGTAATTGCACAAATCAGGGTTTAAACAGAGAACACTTACTGGTGTTAGTTGCGGTTTTACCTTGAAGCAGCTCTGTTACCTTAAGCAAGTCAGGTGAACTTCCTAAACTGCATCTTTAAAAGAGGGAGATTTGCTAAAATAATCCCACTATCCCATCCGGCTCTACATTTCAATGACTTCAAAGAAAGAGCTTATACCTTGAACACAGTGTCAGCTTACCTAGCCCCCCTTCTCCCCCAAAAAGTGAAATGGGAAGCAAAGTCAAGGTGTATATAATTTAAATACCCTTGGGCTGTTTTCACATCTCACTTTTGATAGTGACAGCCACAACAAACAGATGGTTACTGCTGACAAGGGCTGTGCCATTACAGTCCTAATGATAATTGATGTTTTTACAGCTCTTTACTGTTTATAAAGAGCCTTCAGACATGAAACGTTTTAGTTCAGCCTCACAACAGTCCTGTGAAACAGGTAAGGCTGCTGTATTCTATCCATTTTCCAGTTGAGAAAACGGATGCTTATAGACGTTGATGATGTGCCCAAGGCTCCAGAGCAGACGAATGACAAACCTCAGACTTGAATCCTGGTACTCAGGACTCAAAGATACTATTTTTTCATTGTTTCTTAGAGAGTGACATACCACATTTGGTGTCACAAACACAGAACATGAGTCAAAAGAAATTTGCCGGGATTCCCTGGTGGCGCAGTGGTTGAGAGTCCGCCTGTCGATGCAGGGGACACGGGTTCGTGTCCCGGTCCGGGAAGATCCCACATGCCGCGGAGCGGCTGGGCCCGTGAGCCATGGACGCTAGGCCTGCGCGCCCGGAGCCTGTGCTCCACAACCGGAGAGACCACAACAGTGAGAGGCCTGCGTACCACAAAAAAAAATAATAAATTTGCATAGTTTGATTCTTTTAATTGATCCCGGCAGTATAGTTTATTGAAATGCAAGTACAATCTTAATTTCCAAGTGATGAATGATTTGAATCCAAAGGGCAGAGAAGGCGAGAACTAGGGCTCAACTATTTCAATGTCTTCATTCTCGGGATGAGAAACCAGGACTCCCCTGGGACTTGTGGGAGGCAGAGCCGATACTAGAACTCAGGGCACCCACCAGCCCTGGGGCTCTCAGCACTGGCCAGGTCTACCCGGCTTCTGAGAAAAGTTAACAACAGAATTGCTCCTTAACAATGAAATGGTTCCAATTTAAATAATCTGAGGGGCTCCTTCTCTCCTTTTTCCATGTGCAAACCATATGGATGCTGCCTATTAATGGTACTAGAATTCTTTGGAGCAAATTCTTCTCACGAATGGGAGGGGTGGTAATGACAGTCATGCCTCGTTTTAGTACAAAGCAGAAGTAAAATGGATCCAGTAAGGAATCCATCCAAGAGAGTTTTAAACCAACTGAAACTGCCTCTATTTCCATCTTCTACCTACAAAATGTTTTCTAGACAAATTAATATGGAAAAAACTAAAAAAAAATACAATGAAAATATTTTGAAGAGGACCATACTGTCAAAGTATTCCCATCCTCCTCCTTGAGAAATATTGTAATGAGTCAGCAGGTGCTTACAACCAAAAATTGCTTTTATCACGAAGCTGAAAAATGTTTACTGTTTAAACAGAAGACTCCACACGGAGAATAGATGAGGATGTGAAAATGATGTATTATGAAATTACAGATCCCATTTTATATGTTTTATGCAGGAAAAAAAAAAGTATGAGTCTTCCATTAGACTCTAAAGGACTCAAGAACAAGAATATCAAAGGAAGGGAGCCCTTCTGAGGTGAGCAGATAATTGCTGATCTTCTTCCCTCAGGGCACTTGGGAACCTTGGGTTCATACTGATGAGACCAAGAGAAAGGATTTCTGAGGAAAAGAAACCGGCAAAGCTTTTTGATGAACATGCAAAGGCTAATGTGACAGATGGAAAATACACCCATGTGTTCAGTTCTGGAGCTATGAGAAGGAGCCTGAGATATTAGGCTCAAGGTTTCTTTTTAGAGTGAACTCTCCAGTTTCATGGTGTTTCAGAGATGAAGTTTTTATTAAAATAGGTATGCAGCTTCAAATACTTAACCAGGTTTCTCCTCAAGACAGTTGCAAGAATTTGAAATTAAGGGGATAGGAGACTAATAAGCCCAAGACCGCCAAAGGGAAAAATTTAATCTCCCACTAAGTTTTCAATCAAAAGCCTAGAAGAGCCAGCCCTGAGGAGCACAAACAACCATAATTGGATTGAATCTTCCTAAAACTGCAACCTGGCCTTAGCTTAGCTCAATTTCTGATGGAGTGAAGGTGATCAGCTCCTCACTGTATTTACCAAACAGAGGAAAAGAAGGAAATCCTCTCCAGAGGAAGATATAATCCAGAACTAGTAAGATTCTTTCACACACTGTGTCTGGCACAAAATAAAAAATTATTAGACATGAGAAAAGCTGCAATATTTTATATAATATATATTTTATATTATATTTTCTGCAAGACATGAAGAAAAGCTGTAACTAATATTCAAGAGAAGAAAAACAATAGATGCAGGCTCACAGATGATTCAGCCTATTGGATTCAGTAGACAAGACCTTTAAACTAACTGATTAATTGGTGAAAAAAAGAGAGAAAAAAAGAGAAGGAAATGGATGAAAAGATGGAGGATTTCAAAAGAGAACTAGAATCTATATAAAAAAATCAAATGGACATCCTAGAAAAATTAAGTATCTGAAATTAAGAAAAATACAAGGCCTGATATTAACTCACTGGATGGGTTCAATACCAGACAGAGCAAAAGACAAGATTAGTAAACTCAAAGATAAAGGTGAATGGAAAACATTCATGTTAAAACTCAAATAGAAAAGGGGAAAGAAAGAAAAACAATATATCGTAAGAAACATGAAGAATCTCCTGACCATGTAATTGGAGAGCTGGGGAAAGGAAGTGAGGACAGAAGAGGACAGAAGCAATATTTGAAGAGACAATGGCTTAGAATTTTCCAATACTGATGAAAGACATCAACCCTCAAATTCAAGAAAGTCAGCAAACCAAAGCAGGTGAATAGAAGGAAAACCACACCTGGATTTGTGAATGTCAAATGCTTAGTACAAAAACCTGGCAAGCACTGAGGAAATCATGTAGCCACCCCCAAACTTAGTCTAATACAATTTAGCCCTCCCTATTCTTGAAGAGGTTATGATAAAGAGGATAGTGTGGAGGTGGACACCCTACTCAACAATAGTGTACATTCTTTAGTGGGATTGTAGTCACTCTGCTCTTGACCAAGCACAGGAAAATTCCACAATAACACAAATTTGAATATACTATGATGGATCCTTTCCTCCTGGTTTCCACCTAGCCACTGATCTCATTTCATTAACCTTGTAATGTGATTCTACATTTTATGTGATCAAAAAATTTTAATCCCAGTAAGAGTTTTAAGATAGTTTACTAAAGTCAGGGGGAAAAAACACAAGCATAGTATTAAGACTGATGGAGTGTCAGAATAAGATGGGACTTTAAAAATAAACAGTCCAACCCTTATGTTAGAGATGACAAAACAAGCCCAGAGCATTAGAATTATGTGCCTGGCCCCACAGCTATTTAGAAACCTACTGGGAACCAGAACAGCAGTGTTTCTCTCTCCACATAGTATAGTACACATAGACTATGTATTTATACATCAGTAAATATATGTTAGGAAGGAAAACACACATTATGCAACATATTGGGAATATAATATATAAAATATTTTAGAGTATTGTCTGTGATATTAAACTAGCTTTTAGAAAAACAAAGCATGAGTAACCTGTAAATGCTATCTCAATTAGTACCCTATTGCAAGCTGTTAAAATTCCTTGATTTGATAAATTATTAACAGATAAAAATATTGATTATTCTAACTCAAAACTGTCATGGTCTTCTAAAAAAAACTGTGGCCACTTGAATTGATGTTGTCATTTTAAGTAAGTAGCAAATGCAATAGAGATTCAATAAGAAACTGATCTATAAATAAGTGAGATGTGAACTAAATCTTCTGTTCTCTGGAAAATAAAAGGAAAAGCATGCCATAAGAGAAGAACTTCTAGAAGATATTTTTAAACATAAGTGAAAGTCCTATTTTCATAAATAGTAGCACACCTGTTATTTTGACAGAGGATTACTCGAGTTGTGGATTTTTCATGCCTCTGTGTCAACAGCCAATCTAGAAGTGGCACAAGGCAGGAGGAAAACACATGATAGTTCATAAAGAGGCCAGAGGGGGTCTTAAGGCCCTTGAAGAGCTTCCTATTCCTTTAGGCTTTTTGGTCACTTAATAGTTCATTTGTATTTCTAAGATTAGTAGAAATAAGCTTGAATGAGGTAAAATGTTTGTTTTCTTTAAATACTTCAAACAGCTCTCTTAAAACATACAGATGTGTGCTAAAATAAAGTTCTGGAAAAACTCAAATCTATCCATGGTTACTATATTACCTCTGGAAAATTGGGGTCACTTCACATATGTTTCAACTAATCTACTACCTGTATATTGGAACAATACTTCCTCCTAATGAACTCTGGTCCTTAAAAAGGATCCTTTAATAGGTAGTAAATCAGAAACTTTTAAATTCATGTTTCCACTCTGAATAGTTTGTAGCAGCTGGAAAAGCACACAAACATTAAGATTGGGTAAACTACTACTACTGTTTCTCAGTAGGATGATAGCTTCAATTTTCACACAGGGTAAGGGAGAACACAGATGAACATCCTCAATCAATCAGATCTCTTTTCACTTCCTGACATTCTCCTTTTCCAAAAATGCCTCTTAAATCAGATGCTAGAGACAAATCAATGGCAAATACTCAAGGGTGCTCCATAATGAGAAGGTTCCCCAATGCCCAAGGGTATCTACAGCTTCCAGAATGAAGGAGGAGGAGAGACATTTCTCCTTTCACCAGGACTGAAGAGCAACTTCCCCATCCCACAGCAACAATGGTACTTCATCACTACCAAAAGGAAACTGGGGATGTCTTAAACATGCTTTGGATAAAAGGATAAGGAGAAAGGAAGAGAGAGAGGAGAGAAAGGGAGAGCCAAAGGAGGATGCTAGGAACCATTGGACCATCTTAGTTAGGCTCATCTTAGATGCAAATAGACACAATTTGTCAGGGTCAAAACTATTTTCCCTACTGAGGACCTACATGTAATCAGCCCTCTGGACCAAGCCTGGTCTAAATCTCATATCCCTGCTCCTAGGTAAGTGTAAAAATGACTGCAATTATTCTCCTCTATCTGTGCTCCTTGCAGCATGACTGCATCTCCTCCCTCAAGAGAGGGAATCTATTTCCCCACCTCCTGAATCAGGGCTGGCTTTGTGACTTGTTTCGGATAACAGAATTCAGAGAACCACCTTGTGCCAGTTGCAAGCCTAATCCTCAAGAAGTCTTGCATGCCTCCGCACCCTCTCTTAGAACTCTGCCATCCACAGTGTTAACAAGGCCACAGTAGCCTGGTTAAAGATTAGAAACCATGTGGAGAGGAGCTGAGGCCATCCTGGAAGATCCAGCCCCCAAGCCGCCCAGCAAAAAACCTGCCCAGATCCAAAGAACTGCCCAGGTGGGTCCTGCCCAAATTGCCAACCCACGGAATCAAGAACTGACTAAATGCTGGTTGTTTTAAACCACTAACCAAGCCAATACTGTGGTGGTGTGTTGAGCAGCCATAGCTAACTGACATAGTAAGGAATAGCTTCTTCATAAATTATTCATTCAGTGAACATTTGTTAAACAGCTTCTATATTTGAAGTAGTGCTCTGGGGGTACAAAGATTAATATGCGATAGTGCCTGCAATTATGGAGTCATTCCCCTAACTGTGAATAACAAGGTCTACTTAGAGGATACAAAGGCTCAGTCAAAAAAGAGGTCACATTTCAGCTGGTTTTTAATGAAAAACCAGTAAGTCACCAGCGGACAGGAATGTACATCAGAAGTAGAAGAAACAGCACGTGCAAAAGCACATATGCAGGAAAAGAGCTCAAGGAATGTTCTAGGAATGGAAAACAGTTTAAGACAGATGGAGTGCAGGGAGGAAATGGCAGATGACAGAGCAGGAAAAGCAGGTTGAAGGCAAATAATGAAGGGTGCCATACTGTAAGTCATGCTACGGGATCTGAATGCTTCTTGTAGGCATGGAGAGCTACACATCATTTTTTAAGTGGGAAATGACGTGATTAAATCTGTGTTTTAGGAAACGAAAGCTGATGACAAGTGGGGGATTAGAGGCAAGAGTTAAGAATCAGGGAGATGAATTGGGAGGCTATTATTACAATCCTCAAGGAGACCTGAACCACGAGGTAGCAAATATAGGGAAGAGAAGATGCCTCTGAAAGATGTTTCAGAGACAGGAGAAGGATCCAGCAGCCTTGACCACCACCTAAATATGGGCTGTGAGGGTGATATAAGTTGCATGGGAGGATCAGAGACAGTGCCAAGATTTCTACTTTGGGATCCTAGATTAATAGCAAATACATTCATTAAGGCATAAAAGCAGAAGAGCGGACTGGAAAGGAACACCACAGGTTTTTTAGAAAGGCACCTGTGGTTGTAAATCAACTATACTTCAATAAAAAAGAAAGGAAGGAAGGAAGGAAGGAAAGAAGGGAGAGAGGGAGGGAGGAAGAAAGAAAGGAACCTGTGGGATACCCAGTGGGAAATGTCCAAGAGGCAGAGAAGGATACAGATCTGGACCTTATGTTGAGGAACTGGTGGTGGGAACAGGAGATAAAGACCTGGGGAGTCTTTAGAACACAGGTTAGGAGGAGAGGGCCAGCTCAAGACAGAAGAGTAGAGTGAATGTGAACACAGGGTCTTCAAGGAAAAGATGGCGATGGAGAAGAGCAAAAGCTAATGAATGGCAGAATCCCCACGGACATGGATATTTCAGAGGCAAAGGAAAGAAGCAGCACCAAACAGCAGCAACCCTCCTTGGGGATGGAAGAGAGGAGAGGAAGGATCATTCAGAAAGTATGGATTACCAATTAAGGAAAAACAGAAAACCATCCCTTTTGCCACATTCTTTCCCCTAGCCAAGCCTCATCCACGGGGCTCTTCCCTAGGGTTCCTCCCACTTTAGAGGGGCCCTGAGGTCGTAATCAGTGCGGGGGTGGGGTGGGGGGAGATGGCAACAGGAGCCGCTTGAGTAAGAGCATCTGTGTCCATGTATTTTACTGAAAAATACACTTTTTTTCAAACCCCCTCTGGCACCTGCTGCAGCAAAGAACATCATTAACTTTCATTCTTAGGGTACTTTTTTGAAATCTGCTTCTGGTTAATTCATTGCATCTTCCAAACAGGTTGCCTTTATGTATTGTCAGTAACTAGAAAGGAAGTTTTTAAAAATAACCCCAAAGTAGGTGAAGATTTCATAAATAGAACATAAAAAGCAGTAGCCATGAAAGAAAAAAAAAACCTGATAATTGGATTCATTAAAAATCATCAAAAGATACTGTGAAGACAATGAAAAGGCAAGCCAGATTGGGAGAAAATGTCTGTAATACATATATCTGACAAAGGACCCATGTGCAGAATACAAAAGAACTTTGACAAAGAAATAAGAAAAAACCAATCCAATTCAAAACTGGGCAAAAGATTTTAGCAGGACTTTCACAAAAAGATATCCAAATGCTAATAAGTATGTGAAATGGCATTTAACAACATTATTCATCAGGAAACATAAATTAAGACCTTAAGGACCACCTCACACCCATTAGGATGGCTTCTATCAAAAAAAATAAATAACATGTGGTGGCAAGGGTATGGAGAAACTGAAACCCTTATACATTGTTGGGAATGTAAAATGGTTCAATGTCTATTGAAAACAGTATGGTGCTTCCTCAAAAAATTAAAACAGAATCACCATATGATCCAGCAATTCCACTGCTGGGTATGTACCCCCCAAAATAAAAGCAAGGTCTCAAAGAAATATTTGTACACCCATGTTCTTAGCAGCATTATTCACAATAGCCAAAAGGCAGCAGCGACCCAACTGTCCACCAACAGACAAATAGAGAAATTAAATGTGGTGTATATTCATACAATGGAATATTATTTAGCCATAAAAATAAAGGAAATTTTGACACATGCTTAAACATGAATGAATCTTAAGGATATTATGCTAATAAAATAAGCTGGTTAGAAAACATTTAATGGGTACAGTTTCAGTTTTGCAAGATGAAAAGAGTTCTGGAGATGGATGGTGGTGATGGTTATACACAACAAAGTAAATGTACTTGACACCACTAACTATACATTTTTTAATGGTTACAATGGTAAATTTTATGTATATTTTACCACAATTTAAAAACCCACAAGGAGATACCACTATGCCCACACAAAAGTAGCTAAAATTTAAAAGGCCAAAAAAACCCAAGTGTTGGTGAAAATGTGGAGCAACTGGAACTCTTGGTCAAATTTAAATTGGTACAACCATCTTGGAAAACCATTTGACAATATCTACTAAAGCTAAATATAAGCCTACCCTGTGATATGACAATCCCACTCCAAGGTATATGCCCAAAAGAAATGAGTGAGAGTGTGCACCAAAAATCATAAGCCAAAATATTCATAGCTGCTTTATTCATATTAGCCACACACTGGAAACAATCCAACAGGAAAATGGATAAACAAATTGTGGTTTATCCATACAACAGATATACTACTCAACAATAGACTGGAATGAACTACTAATACAGTAACATGGATGATTCGCAAAGACATTATGTTATGTGAAAGAAGATACACACACACACACACGAGTCCCTTCTATATGATTCTATTTATATGGAGCTTAGCAACTAACAAAATGAGTGGATGGAGTTTAACAAAAACTACAACGTGAAAACAAAATCACCATGTGGTCACCTTCAGGTTGGAAATGGGATGAAAACTGACCAGAAGGGGAAAGAGAAGGACATCTTCTGGGGTGCTGTAAATGTTCTATATCTTGACCTGGGTGGTGGTCCCATGGGCATATACACATGTAAAAATTCATTGAGCAATACACTTCAGATTAATGCATTTTACACACTTTATTGTATGTATGTTATACCTCGAAAATAAAATAAAGTATCTCTAAAGCACCTGATGTCTCTATAATGAGAATGCCATCATTCTGAAAAGGAATAAAATCTCATCTTTGCTCCTTTACTTTCTGACTTAGAAGATTAGACTCTATTCCTCTTAGCCACATTGGGCGATGATTAGTTACTTCCCAGTTTAGAGTCAGATAATGAATCTAAGTCCCACGCAGTGCAAATTTATGTGTTCCTAAATGTCCAAGAGCTTTCCTGAAGCCACTCCATACCCATGGGATCTTTCCAGTAAACAACCTTTCAGTCTTTAGTTTAGTCTATACTTTTTGAGTCAGAGCTCCCGATTTGCTTTCTACTGGTAAGTGTCCAATTTGATCTTTTTAAGCTTCAAGAACAGCACCTGACTTTGTTTCACACCCTCATTGGCAGGGGCTAAACAAATCCCTCCTCAGCCATAAACGCAGAATGTCAAAAATCAAAAGATATCTCCGCATTGGATGAAAGCATACACCCCCTAAGGAAAGAGAAAGCTTCACCCTCTTTAACAGTCATTTTGATGACTGTTCCTTATACAACCAACATGATAATAACTTTAGCTTCCCTGTGAAAGCATCATTAGCTATGGCCCACAAATCTAAGGAAAGAAAATAAAAATCCACAAAGGTGAACTTCCCCCACCCCCATACCCACTTCCTCTACCACTCATAACATACCCAGTGGTTGAAAAAGGGCCTTAATATGCAAAACGTTATATTTTAATGATGACCAAAGGCAAATTCTTTTGAGTTGTGTCACAGTGAAAAACTTTCTGAACTTGAGAACTTGACTGTCTTTGATCCCATATTAAACCTGTCATTAGTTGAGTCAAGTGGGTGAATTATGAAGGTACCTGTTACATACTGGGCTTGGAAAAGCAGCAAGGTAGGAGGAGAAAAATGACAAGTTGGTTTAAAAACAGAAGGGCTGATTTAAAAGAAGCAGCCTAGGGAATTCCCTGGCAGTCCAGAGGTTCGGACTCCGAGCTTCCACTGCAGGGGGCGCAGGTTCAATCTCTGGTCTGGGAACTAAGATTTCCACATGCCACCCGGTGCAGCCAAAAAAGAAAAAAAAAGAAGCAGCAGCCTAATGCATCGGTATTCTGATAAGTGAGATGTCAAGTCAACAGTGAGACACAGTTTTTATAAAAAGGAGATACTATTATGTCAAGTCAACAGGGTGGCCTGGGTAACAGTGTCCCAAATTAAATTATTCAGAACAATTTGCAGTTTTATACAGTTTCAGGAAAAGTGTTTTTAAAAGCAAGCATCAAGCAACAACTGGTTAAATGCAAAGCCATGTGGTCACAATGGGAAACACAATGCCTCTTTTTTAGAGCAGTAAAAAGTAACGCAGTATAATGATGTGCAGCATTTTTATTTAAATACATCATCTGCAATAGAATACACTTGTTTTCTCCTTTGAGAAGACCTCAAAGTACATTTCACTTCATAAAAGTCGATATAAATGTCAAGATAGTGGAATGCAATAATTTTAAAGCCAGATAGGTGGATTAATTGTTCTACATACCTGTGGTTTTTCAGGTCCCTGTGCTTGCTTACTCGGGTTCACTCTTATTTTTCCAAAAGCACTTCTGGAAGCTCCCATCTTGGCTTCTACACTGCCACCTGTAGACATAAAAGAGAAATAAGCCATGCATCTTTTCTAGGCATCTAACAGGGACAATTGAAGGGAAAGTGGCAAAATATTTGCTCCAAGAGATAAAAGTGTTCTCTCTCTTTTGTGTGGAAAATTTGTAAGGAGTCCCTCTCCCCCAACGGTTTGATAAATTATTTAGAAATCGAACCATACATAAGTCTTAGATCAACACCACTCTGACCAGTTCATTAAAGAAAGAGATGGAGTCACAGAACCCATTCTCATGCCAACCCTACAACCATTTCAAGACCTGTCTTTTAATATTAGAAGACAACTTGACCACTTTGTTAATTGGGTAATTAAGAATTCTGTAAATTACCACAAAGAAAAGAGAGAGGGAGAGATCCAGGCAAAGATTACTCTGTCGCATGGTTGTAAAATTGTCTATTTAAAATAATAATGTTAATTCTAACACCAACTAGAGCTTTGTCCAGTCTAAAACAGTTAGGTGGCGTATTTTCATCCTAAAGCCCTACTCTTGATTTGAATGTGGGTGAGTGCTGAAAGGTCTTTCTGACACCCCACAGATTTTCATACAGGTAGGTCTTTTTGCTTAAAAAAATAATAAAAATCCATGAGCAGAACAAGTAACGAATAAAATCCATGAGCAACTATCAGTCAAAGCAGCCATGAGATGAGAGGGCTGTGTCTGTGTGTGGTGTGCGTGAGAGACAGACAGACAGACAGACAGACACACACACACACACACACACACACACTGAGATATTCCGGAGTTGATTTCGAATAACAGAGCGAAGCAGGGTGTGTGTGTGGTGTGGATGTGTGTGACAGACAGAGGCAGACAGACAAGCAGACTACGCCAGGGTGTGTAGTGTGAAGTGTGTGTGTTGTGTGTGTGCATGTGTGTCTGAGAGAGAGAACACAGAGAGAGAACAGAGAGACAGACACTGAGATTCCAGAGTTAATTGAGAATAACAGAGGGCACCGCACAGCTTTTTGCCTCCTCCTGGTCCCAGAGTCTATCCAGGACAAGTGCCCCAGCTCCAGCACCTTAAGCCAAAGACACCGGCACCACTCCCTCCCCCACCCCCACTCCCATCCCCACCCCCACCCCTAGGTGAGACAGCGCCAGAAGCCACCCAGTATGCAGGCCTGCAGAGCCCGCTACCCGGCAAACCCCGGGGCCTTTTTAGCCCCACCAGGGACCCGTCCCCACTTACCGGTAATTCACTTTAATGCCCCGAAAGTCTGGTCTGGTTTAAGGAATTGCAGCAAATCCATGAAAATCAAGTCTCCTTGATCCACTCTCCTTCTCCTCCTCCTCCTCCGTAGGACGGACATTCACACACACTCACACTCTCCCTTCCTTCCCAACCCCAAAGGCGCGATGGGCCATTCCAAGAGGCTCTTTGGGGGGCCCACCAGCGACCAATCCTGCTCCCACGTGCCTCCATGAAACCCTCGTCCAAACCTGCACAAGGCGCCAAGTGCATGTACACAGTCAGCCTTCGGAGAGAAGTTCGGCAAACCCGCTCTCCCACCCCCTTTCCCCCATCCACACACCCCCACCTCCACCTCTGGCCCTGAAAGGGCTAGGGAGCGCGCGGGCTCAGGCACCCGCCCCGGCAGACAATACTCGAGCAACTCCTGCCTTCCCCGCACACGCCCCGCCTGGTCCTGCCACCACTCTCATCTCCCAAGGTTCCTACAGTCCCGCGGGCCCCGAGCAGGGGCGTCCTGATGGATGCTGGGTGTGGATTGGGAAGAGGGGGGCGAATTGCACGCACCACCGAGACTGCGGGCAGGGGAAGGGGGTCGCAGTCCTCCGAAGCCACTGTGGGGGTCAGCTCGTCAGGAGGGGGTGGGATGGGGACCGCGAACCCCGAGGGAGTGACTCCCGAGGGACGCAGCTTTTCCGCGCCTCTTCCCCACCTAGCACAGCGCGCGCGCACAAGCGTGCACCCCGAGAGGCCGTGCACCTTCCTCAGGCCCCCGGACTTGTCCAGCCCTCGTCCCTGAGCTCAGCGGCCGGGAAGGGAGGGCATCCGGCCCGTGGCGGCCCAGGAGGGGACAGAGCGCAGCGGGGTTGCCCACCTGCGCGCAGGGTGGCCGTTGCGGCCGGTGCGCCCGCCGGCTGCGCCGTCTCCGCCGTGTCCACTGCTGGAGGAGGTGGCGGCGGCCAAACGGCACCACCTCGGCCTCCAAGCGTCTCCTCGCTCCTCTGCAGCGGCGGTCCTCGCTCACCTTCCTCCCTGCGGTTGAGCCTCCCACCTAGTCCGCAGGTTCTGCCACCGTCCTTCAGCCCGCCCGAGCCAGAGCTGTCCTCCCCGCCCCTTTCCCGCCGCCCCGCGCAGCGCAGCGCAGCGCTCCGCCCCCCGCCCGCCCATCCTCGCCCGGGCCCAGCCGGGGGCTGCGGGCCCCGCGCCTCCTGCCGCAGAACCCCAGTCCCCCGGGCAAAGGAGGGTGGAGGGGTTACTCCTCCATCCTGCGTTCCTACCCCGCTCCCCTCTCCCCCGGCCCGCGGCGGCTGCCCGCACTCAGCCAGCGGCCAAGGGCGTGGGCACCGCACGCTCTGCCCTCGCTCTTCCGGTGTCTCTTCACTCCCCGCGAGGCACCTTCCACGGCCCAGAGGGTACCTCGTGTCTTGGGGGGAAGTGGCGGGGGGTGAAGCGGGGTGGAGTGTGCGAGAGAGAGGAGGCGAAGAAATTAGCATGTCAACTGCCGCGGGATACAAGTTGCTGCCTGTGCCTTGTTTCGGATACATTAAATACCTGGATGTGCTGCCTTCCTTGTTACCACCGCAGCAACATTCAAAAGCATGAATATGAGATTTCTAAGCTAATTGGTTGTAGGGGCTTTTTTCAAATTTAATGATGTAGAAGACAACAGATTCACTGTTTTTTTAAAAAAGTTACTTTATATATATATATATATATATATATATATATACACATATATGGCCACATCTCTAATTTTTAAAAATAGCCAAATATAAATAACAGAACAGCTGTGTTTTCCAGAAGCAGATCCAGTGTATATACGTTATTTAAGCCCTCTGTAATTATTAATTGGGTTCCTTTTAAAGTGTATCGTAGGTATTTCTTAAGAAAACGAGCTCGGGATTTAGGGATTAGGAACCCAAAAGTTTTAATTTGGCTTTTTGCCATAGTTCTAAAATGTCAGTTTCATGGAAATTATTAAATGTGGTTATGCAGAAAAAATGGATTCTTTTTCTTCCAGGTTGGCAACATTGTTAGATTTGGCAAAGAACAGATTTTTTTTTAAAGCCAAGAAATAATACAATTCTTATTCTTTTTCTAGTGATGGATAGCAGCTTTTTCTTTAGTGCTTTTCTCTTTGCGGCAAACTTTGTTTCCTTTTACACTTGTTTTCTTCAAAAATTTCTCCTTAAATGTAAATAAAGCTGTAGATACCATGGTTCTTGAGCCTTTGTTTTCTTAAAGGGATAGGAAATTAATTATAATGGATGATCAAAATCAACCTTAGGCTCACAACACTAAATTTCATACTGATTAACCCTGTTTTTCAATTCTGCTTTTAGTCATTTAACCTAACACTTGAGAACCAAGAGTCTTTTTCAGTTTTATCCTTATAACAATGAAATGCACACTTTTTAATTAACATTTTGAACCAAAATTAAATTCATTAAATTGACTAATGAAAAGCATATTCGTCGTGCATTTGTTGCTGGGTAAATGAGGACAACATGGATGATAAACAGCATGCTGAAGAAGAGGCTCTGAAGCAAAGAAAACAGTCTTTAGAAAACCTGATGATCCCCTTTTCAAGGCAAGGATGACAAATACCAGTAATTATGCAAAGAATGACTGCTGCCTCTCTTCCCTCTGCTTTGGTTTTGTGGCCAGGCCTGCATTTATCTCTTTTGATCATCATAATAAAAGTAAAGTAATTCAGCATTCCAGTGGCATTGCTTAGTAAATTAGCAATTTGAAAATGCTTTTATTACCTAATTAATCCAAGTAAATACCTCCGATAAATCCGATTTTACTCTTACATTTTTTTGTGCCTCCGGAGAAACACTTGCGTGAAATAAAAACAGCTAAGGCAAGCTCAAGAACAATTGCCAGCCAGATTTTTCTGTGCTTGTGTGTTGCAATAGAGTTGATATTAAGTAACCTTTGGGTCTTAAATTATATATCAGATATTGGTTATGAATTGCTCATTGGCTGCTTCTTTAATGAGTTCCTGTGTGTTTGCTTTGCCTTGCTTATTCCCCAAAGCATTTTTGTCTGCCTTGTTGAATCTACCTTTGCCTAAACTATTTTCATTGAACTTCTACCAAAGAATCAGACCCTAATCCATAGCTCACATGACAGTCATCTTTATCCCTCAAGTCTCCCTTGAGGTTTTTGGTAGGAATCCAACATGATCAAACATCCAAAACTGGAAAGAGTATTTCATCAGGCCTGGTTCTAACTAAGAGATAACGATCAGATTTCTCAAAACCAGGAGGGTGTGTCCCATTTGAATAAAAAGGAGAAACAAAACCAGCAAATCCGTTTTGTTCAGGTCAAAACTAAGCCAACAAAATCACAATTGAGATCTTTTCTAAGCCCGAATTATGCTAAGAGATGTATAAAAAGCATAATCCAAATAACTTTATCTGTATTTTCTTTCACGGCTACAAATCTCTTGCTCCACTGACCAAACACCATTACACCATTACATTTCACGTTTCCCTTTTAGTTCCTGGGCTGTTGAGAATTTTTCACTGGTCTTTTAATAAGAAAGTGCATCTGGACACTCATGATGTCTCCAGGGAATCATGTGTCACCCTCCACTTGTTTTCAAAAGTATTTTTGTGACATTGATAAGGACAGATCTGAACATCCCATGTAGAGCCAAGGAGAAGGAGTTCCAATGACCAGTCCAAATTCAAAGCAGTGAGGTTAAAACAAAAAATAAGTTCGTGTAACAGCTTAATCCTATTGGCATCTCCCAATTCTGATCCTCACCTGTATAAAGAGTTTTATAACACATTAGCTTTCCCCTCTTGAGAAAGTTTCTCCTCATGATTATTTTAAGAATTTTTGTTCATTTACTCTTTGGGCTGTGTTATAATTTATCGTGAGCCTGAGCCTAGTGCATGGCCTTCTCTCCTTTCTTTCCTATGATAACTGAGAATTGCAGACCTGGAGATGATTTACAGGAGAAGGGAAGATGATGGGACAGCTCTTCTTGCCAAAATTTCCTATTCTGGCTCTAAGAAAAGCATGAACTAAGTTTCTTCACTTTGGCTGATCAGGATTATTGAGCAAGGCATTGGTTCAAATTTGCAGAATGCCAATTACTTTAATTGGTTTCCTTGTGCTAGGGAAATATGTGACCAGTTATCTCACAAGACAAGGGTGATAGAGACAATACCACCCACGGAATGCTCAGAATGAAATGTTGATGCTGTCAGCTAAGTTACTTAAAAATATGTGTGTGTGTGTGTGTGTGTGTGTGTGTGTGTGTGTGTATAATTCAAAGCTAAATATAAACCTGAATACTTGTAACAGATCCTTCAATTACAAAACCCTAGGTAAGCTCTCTCTTATGGTATGGGGGTATGTGATAAACTGATGAGTACCTCAGTATTTCCTCAGTATTTACCTTACTCACAGGAAAGTACCTTTTTCTGATCCAGATCTTCCCATAAATTTCACAGCACCAAATATTTAACCATATCATTCCATGATGAAAGAAAGAAAAGAAAGGAAGGAAGGAAGGAAGGAAAAATGGAGGGAGGGAGGAAGGAAGGGAAAGAAAGAAGGTGTTACAGCCGGTGTGATAGGGTAAATACATTTAGGACTGGTTAGCACAGCTGATTAGCACATCAGGCTAGTCAGATCATGGTTTCCTACCCCACGGACCATTTTGTTTTGGTCTGTTTCATGGCTGCCAATCAAAGCCTTATTCCTAGGCATGGACAAACATTGTTGGTCACCAGATGTTGTGGGTGGAATTGTGTCCACCCAAAAATATGTTGAAATCCTAACCCATGGTGCCTGTGAATGTGACCTTATTTGGAAATAGGGTTTTACAGATGTAATTAAGATGTAAGTTAAGATGAAGTCATACTGGAATAGGGTGGGTCGTTAGTCCAATGCAACTGGTGTTTTTGCTGGAGGAGAAGAAAAGACACAGGCCCAGAGGGAAGTCGGCCATGTGAAGATGGAGGCAGAGACAGAGTTATGCTACCACAAGCCAAAGAAGCTGGAAGAGGCAAGAAAGTATCCTCCCATAGAGGCCCTGCCAACACCTTGATTTTGGACTTCTAGCCTCCAGAGCTGTGAAACAATAAATTTATGTTGTTTTCAGCCATCTAGTTTGCGGTACTTTGTTACTGCAACCCCAGGAAAGCAATAAGCCAGGGAATCATTAACTCCTGGTAATGCCAGCCCATCATCTTCCGTACCCAGCACGGGGGAAATGTTCAAGTGTAGAATGTTCAAGAGTGAAAGACAGGGCTTCCCTGGTGGTGCAGTGGTTAAGAATCTGCCTGCCAATGCAGGGGACACAGGTTCGAGCCCTTGTCCGGGAAGACCCCACATGCCACGGAGCAACTAAGCCTGTGCACCACAACTACTGAGCCTGCGCTCTAGAGCCCGTGAGCCACAACTACTGAAACCTGAGCATCTAGAGCCTGTGCTCCACAACAAGAGAAGCCCCAGCAATGAGAAGCCCGCGCACCACAACTAGACTAGTTGCTCGCCGCAACTAGAGAAAGCCCATGCACAGCAACAAAGACCCAATACAGCCAAAAATAAATAAAATAAAATAAAATAATAATAATAAAAAGAAGAATGAAAGGCAGAGTTATCTCAATACATGAAGGACGACAGCCGGGTAGAATCATCCAGGAACTGAAAGGAATCTTGAGAATGTACCTAATCTAATTGCTCCTCCAAGATGGGACTCGGCTACAGCTGAGAATCATGGAGTCACAGAATCTTAACCTGTTCAAAGAATCTTGGAGATTTTTCTATTCTTTTGAGATTACATGATACATAGGTGGTATGACTTTAAAAGGTGCAAGATAGGGTCCTCTACACACATGGTATCCCCCCAACACCCAATGCACCCCACTGAATCAATTCCACCTCCAGTTCTTGGGTTAAAATAGCTTCCACCCTTTATCTTAAAACTTCTGGTCTTCAGTAATCCCAAATTAAGATGTAAATAAGTCTGGAAGAGTTCCCGGCCTAAACTCTTGTGAGTTCCCAACTTGTATGCTTATCAGTGCATCATTATATCCTCCCCATTGCCTAGTCGAATGCTGAGCTCATAGAGTATCCTCCATAAATATTTGCCAAGTTGAACTGAGAAGCAGAGATTAGCTGGAACTAGATGAAGGATTGGGTAGGGTGGGTAGAGGAGAGATGGAGAAGAGGAAGAAAAGGAGAGTCCAAGACAAACTTAATTTCAGAGCTCTATGTAGAAGTCCCAGACCTAACTCTGATGGTGACATGGGACATAGGAGTGAAAGGTCAGCTAGGAGCTTTTTCTCTTTACTCACCCCAGTCTGGTAAGCATTTGTGGTGAGGAAGTGAGGCAGGGAGCTTTCATCCTCTCTAATAACCTCCACCAGCTCTCACCCCCTCTCCATCCAGCCCCGTAAAATACCTAAGCTGAATAAAAATGATGTATTTGATATGAGAATGCAACATCAAGCAAGCCGCAGCACAAATCCCATCACCTGCCCACACCTCCAAATTCCACTTAGATGCAGCTCCGGTGTCCTTCCCGAACAGAAACACCAGAGCTGCCACTGCTAGTGAGGAACTCATTTTGAAATGTATGCCTCGGACAGATATCAATATAAAGCCACAGTCAGTATCAGAAATCCTCCCCCTTCGTATATTATCCATAAAAGAGAACCCAATACTTTTGAGAGATGTGTGCACCACTTGAAGATGAAGAGAGTGGTTCTTTAGTCAGAAGTGCCTGGGAGAAATAGAAAGGAAAGTGTCAATTTTCTGAAGAAAGGAAAGCTGGGATAATTCTCTGTGTGTCTGTTATTGGATCTTGATACCTAGGCTCTAACACCTTTTGAAAATGTTTGAAACAGTCAGGAGCTGCATAAGGCCCCACGGATTTATTTCTTCATGAAAATGTGCAGGTGTAATTCTACTATAGCCCACCCATTGAATCACAGTGTTACAATAGAATGAAAACAAATTTTATATTAGCTTTTGTAAAAAGTGGGCTCATGAAGAAAAGTCTAAAATGTTGGTAGTCTACTCATGGTATTTTTGTTATGATATCCTCAGTAAAGGTCACTCATCTTTTCAATGCACGAGAATTCCATCAACTGCTAAACCTACTTGATGGTATAAATAGGGTGGCCGACTCCATCTCTGGAAGTGCCACCCAGCAGTTGGGTCCCGGGGAAGAAACCTTCTCTGGCTCCCTAGGATAGAGGTAGCCAATCCCAGCCAGTAATGAGGATAAAACTTCCCCAGTGCCCAAGACCAAGGTGATCATTTAGATATTACCTGAATTCCCAACCCCTATGGACCTTCAACCTCCAGCAGCTCCATTTCCTGCTTTATATTTCTCTGTAGCATCTGTTTCCATCAAACATCCTTTATATCTTACTCATTTTTATTGTCTGCGTCTCCCCACTAGAATATGCATTCCCTAAGGGCAAGGATTTTTGTCCGTGTTGTTTACTGCTGGAGCCCCTGCACCTACAACAGTGTCTGGCACAGCATAAGTGCTCAGTGAATATTTTTTGAAAGAGTGATTGATGCAAACATTATAGCTTCATATATTTCACTGAATAGAACTGAAGAATGTTCAAAGCATTCTCCCGTTTCTTGATAGGAAAGCCAGTTCATTTTTTGACTATTTTTATTTTATTGAAGCAAAGACTTAATAATGAAAGATAGTGTACAATGTGAAGAAGAACATTCATGATGAGCACTCTGTGTTCTCTTTCTCTTCATCAGCTCAATTTTTATTTCTGAATATATTAACAAAGATAAACCTGATCAGTTTTGAATCATAGGACTTGTCCACCCAAGACCTTTCTTTTGCATCATTTGGTCTTCCCCTGGTTTCTGTGCAGTAGCCCAAGTGTTCCAATGATAAAGATGCGAAAAGGAGTCTGTGACTCAAAGAACACAAGATTCAGCAAGAGCCACTCTGGAGAGTGAGGACAATAAGGAAAAGCACTTAGGACTTTGGGTTTTCTGCCTACTTTTCTCTCTAGCCTCTGGGTCACTCCTTTTGGTGTCTAGGGCTCAGAGACTTCTACTAGTGGATGACTCGCTAAGGGTCTCACACGGTTTCAAGACCTCACTGGGTACCTGGCTGAAAGGAGAAACTAATGGTGGTTCTCCTACCTCACTGATGCAAAGGGCACAAAGTAAGCCAACTTCTCAACCTGTTGATTTGAAGAGCAGTGGACCAAGAAAAAGGCAGTGCTCATCCCTATTTGCTTAAGCCTGGGTCCTAAGGCTGTATGTAGGAGATGTGATGGTAGACGCTTCCCTCAAGGTTCACATGCTTGACTGCTTGCAACTGTCCACTGAGACAGGACAAGTGGGTGAGGTCAGGCCCCTGTAAGTGCAAGGCCCCATGGAACTGCATATGTCATGGGCCCATGAAGCCCGCCTGCTTGGACTCCACTCCCAGAAATTCAGATTTCACTGGTCTTGAGTGGGGTCCAGATATTGGAATTATTTTAAAGCTCCTTAAATATTTTTCACATGCAGTTAGAATTAAGAGCCGTCATTCTGTCTCTGGGAATCATTAAATTCAGAAGATTCTTACAGTTACAGTTGACACCTGCATACAAACTGATCTCTAATTCAATAACTCACAACCTTCACTCTGAAACCCTTTCAGCTTACCCAGGGTGAAATCATCACGACAACATTCTTTAGAAAAATGTTCAACCCATACATAAGTTAAAAGCTGTAGTCATGAATCACCTTTTGATTCCCTTTTAGAAAAACAAAAATGTCATGAACATGGCATATTTTCTCATATAGAAAATTGATGTAATTTGAAGTATTACTCATCATCATTCACATTCGACTTGAAATAAAGCTAAACAAGAATATTGCTAAATGGAAATTTATTAACACATCAATAGAATTCACAGTAACACTTTAAGAAAATTCAAACTCACGTCAAACATCTTTTCCTTTGCCTCCTCCCTGAAGAATGAGGAGTATGAAAGCACTAGTCTGGAAATTTTATCTGGGAGAAACCTCTCAGGAAAGGTCAATGGAGAGTCCTGAGCCTGAGCTAGTCCCACTACTATGAGACTCTAGAGAATCTTAGCATCCTCTCCCACCCTAGGGAACCAAGGTCTTCCTCAGAAGTGCCTCTTGAGAAGGGCCCTTCTTGCTGCTTTCGGTTGTAAAAGCCATTGCCATACCTGGATTATACCAACCATAATCCAGAGTTGAAGCCCTCTCCCTCCTCTTCTGCAGTCCCCACATCCCTTGTTGAGACTCACTTTCTTCCCAGATTTCCAGACTCTGTGCAGCTCTAGAAACCACTGAGCGCTACCTCAGGGGAGGTTTGCAACCTTCCTATACTTAACTGGCTCGGCTTGGTTTACATCTTCGGTGAGATAACCTGAGAGTTCTTCACTGAGTGGCATTTCAGGTAGAGTCACAGGTAGAGTGACCAACTGTCCTAGGTTACACAGGGCCATCTGGGTTTTAGCACAGAAAATCTGGTATCCTGGGATCCCTGTTGGCTACCTTAGAGACAAAGCATCACTCCAGATCTCTTCCAAAGCCTCCAGAACCTAAAAATGTACATATGAAGAAAGTTGTGCTTATTTGTTTTGCCCCAGGATTTTGTCTAACTGTGTGTTAAATAGCTGCAGATGTGCTTCTGGAAGGGCATGTAGTTGATTATGCTGGTGCTCTGCTCAGATTCCCTAGATTCACCTCTATGGGTTCTATGTGTCCATTCCTTAGCATCTGCTTGCTTGTGTCCTAACTACTCTCACCTGCCACTGTCTTCAGAGACCTACCCTTGGGCTACTGGATCCACTTCGCTGGATCTATTGGGAGGCTTACATTGCTCTCCAACCCACCCTCCCACCCTGGGCAGCTCATAAGCAATAACTAACTGGTATGGAAATACGAAGGCTCCCCTTCCCTTGTCACAAGGGAAACAACTCTGAGATGCAATTTACACTTCTGAGCTCCCTTTGGGATTAAGCTGAGGCTGGGATATCACCAGATTTCAAACCCTTGGCTTCTTCCCCTTTCTTGTCTTGTTTGCCCCACTCCCTTACTGGTTTCTCCTAGGAGGACCTCCTTCATAAATAGCTTCTACCTGAATTCTCATCTCAGTCTCTGCTCTGGGGAACCTGACCAAAGATAAGCTTGATTCAGGAAGGGCTTACATGATAAAGATATCTTTGCTTAGATGTCTGCTGGGGAGAAAAGGATATCTTTGTCTTTACAGAGTTAAGGGAAGACAATCGGTCATCAATCCGGGAGTGATTCCTTCTTCATGTTGCCAATAGAGAATTTTCCTGAAAACCCCAAGTGAACTTGGGTAATTTTTCCATTCTCCCATTACATTTCCCAGCACTATAGCAATTCCTTCACGGTGTTATGCTATTTCGTGTGCTCGGTCTTATAATCTTGGCAGACCATAAGCCACTAAAAGGCAGGAACAAAGCATTTTCTTCCTGAATCACAAGTCACATGAAAGGAAGATTTACAGCACAGAATACAAACTTACATAACTGACAGCAACACCACTCAGAAACGTTTAGAATTTTTGCCAACTCTAGTAAATATCTATTTCACTGACTATCAGTTGGGGTTTCAGCAACAGGAAACAGAAGGCACACCCAAATGGAATTTTGAAGAAGGGAATATTTACAAAGGTGACGGCAGGGAAATAAGAACCAGCAATGGATGGTGAAGCACCTTGGAGCTAGTAAGAGTAGGAAGCTACTATTATACTTAGGCCTGAGGGGGCAAGTGGGAAAGCAAAATTGTAGGAACCCAGTGATACCTGCAACTGTTGGAAAGAGCCACTAAGCAGGAGCCAAGGCTCCAATAGAACTCAACTGCTGCCAATCTGCAACTCAGTAGGGTGGGTGTCGGCACGAATAAATACTCTGATCTCTTTTTCCTCCTGCTCTCAGATCTCTTCCTGGAAACTTCCGTTGGCCAAACCCAACTGGAAGACATATAGTAAGAGAACTTGGATGATGGAATCTAAAGGGGTTCAAACCAGGGCAAAGAAAGCTAGAGAATGGGTATGGAAGGGCAAATGGGGAATAACCTGAACACTGAACAACTCTCCAAACTCCACCCCATGCATGGCTCTTGACAGCATGTAAAAGCGAACTATGGGTAGTAGCTCCTGTTCTAAGTCTTAGCTCCAGAATACTCTCCATTAACTCTTTTCCACCCATTTCCATTTCTTCCCATCTCTCTCTTTCTTAGGTTCCTGGCTCTGTACTTATACCTGCTTCTAGCTTTGACATTCAGGACTCCTTTTGGATTCTTCCAGTTTCTTAGACTTTAGCTTTCTAGCAGGTTCTTGGCTCTCTGTTAAAGACTCCCAGTTTTGCATCTCCTGAAATTTCCAGTGAGAAACTTCCCACTGTTGTTCAGCCCCGTGGAACTTCACTAGGCATGGCCAGTTGCCTGACCTGTCGGAAATCCAGTATTCAAGGAAAAGTAGCTTTTATAACCACTCAGAGACCAACATAAGATGGTGACTTTGAAATGGGGCAAGTGCATAAAAATTATGAGGGTTGCTAGCTTTGAGAGGGTCATTTATCAGAAAGAACTCAGCCTAAAAGTTATTTGTTTGTTTCTGCTAAACATTAAGTTGATGTATGAAACCCTTCTGTGCAGGCAGAGAATGGGCATGCTTTTTCCAAAGGGAAAATTAATGTGGAGCCTTCTATTTCTGTTTCCATTTTTGCATGTATCTCCCCATTAGCAAGTGGAAATAGCTATAGAACCATCACTGATGTAGACATTGTGATGTGAATTTATAACTGAGTACTGGCAGATAGAAAACAAAAGTTTCCTGCAATTCCCCTATCAGTTCTCATACGAAAAAGTGAGTACTGCGACATGACTCAACATGGGTTGAGACAGGAATTGGCCACCCTGTTCTGTCAATGGCAAGAAAATGAAGATACAAAATCAGAATAGGATAATTTACTTTAGCCAGACCTGGCCAAGGGTTTTAGTGAAGAGAAACTGAAGGTGAATATCAGAACTCTACTGTAATTAGCTGAGATATTTATACCTCCTTTCCTTTAATAAACACATTATTGGGAAGAGTCCTTTGATATGTGGTGAGTTTTATCATCTGTGATACAGAAGTATAAAAATTCCTAGTTCAGAAGGAGGTCAGTGTCAGATCGCTGCCAGTTGTCTAGAAATCTCTTTTATCTAAACACGAGCCAGCATAACAAACACCATCCAACAACTTCACTAACCAAATGATTGTGCTCAGAGAGCAAACTCTCTGTCAAGAAAACACTTTATTATTAATGCATTATTATTTGCAACTTAAAGGTGCCACCTGATGAAGAGAATTCATACCCAGTATTTTCATCAACACTACAGAGATTCAATTTATTCGACACACATTATTTGAAAATTTACTCTGTCAGGTACTGGGCTAAAGCCTGGGAAGGATAATTGTCATAGAATTTTGCTGTGAAGACTTAGAAAATCAGATCAGGACTCTTTCGCAAAAGCCTGACAATTAGAAGTTGTACCAAGCTAGCTAAAGGCAAGATTAAGCTGACAGTCATGGGATGAATAATAACATCCAACTTTTAATAACAATTTCAGAAGCTATAAGAAACGGATATTGCATCTGGTTTGTTTAAGAGTTTCTCTTTGGCCAACAAATCATAAGATCTACATTACAAAGCAGTACATGATAATCACAGGGTTATAAAGACAAGTGATCCATTGCTTCAAACACAGCGGTGGTAGGCAGGGTAACAACCCTCCAAAGATGTTCACATTCCAATCCCCAGAACCTGTGAATGTATTACTTTACATGGCAAAAGGGACTTTGTAGATGCAAATAAATTAAGGATCTTGAGATGGGGAGATTATCCTGGATTATCCACGTGGGTTCAACATAATCACAAGGATTCTCATTAGAGAGAAGCAGACTTCTGATCCCTAGAATTATAAAAGGAGAAATTTGTATTGTTTTAAGCCAATAAGTTTGAAACTAATACAATGGCTGACTGAGGAATGTCCATTGGAAATGACAATGAACTCGCCTGTGTAGAAATCTGCGTGGATGGAGACTGCAGACACAGCAGGCCTGAAGGAGGCACTGAGGCACAAGTGTCCATCATGCAGTATGGCCATTGTAAAAAATGTTCACTAATTCTTTGATAGATTTCCCCTGAAGAGGTAGGGCCTATGTGCCCTACCCTTGAATCTGGATTCCCTTTGGAACTGCTTCAACCAATACAGTGTGGAAATGCTGACATACAACACTTGAGGCCCAGTCCGTTTCCAGTGAGAAACTGGACAATTCTTAAATTCTTTTATACTCTGTGGAGCTACAATTTGATAAATGTTCACATCTTTTAGGGAGAATACCAGCAAGAGTAAATGCATTTCATCAAAGAAAGAAATGGATCTGCACTGAGTTTAAGATTCCAATTCAAACAAATTATGGGCAATTTTCTTCCGCTTTTTTTTTTGAAAGGCATTGGGCCAATCTTTGTGCTCATTTTCTCACCAGGTTTGTACATATTCCTTCTTTCACCCTATGTTTTGCCATTTTTATGTAACAAGAATTATTTTGAACGCCACTTCCTTCATTTGTTACACTAAAGGGGGAAAAACAGTTCCTACTCTCCAATCTGGAATATAAGACTCAGGGCTGGCTCCAACAATGATGATATTATTATTGTTATCGATTATTATTAATTATTATTATTTCCATATGTTCTTATCTTCCAGCCATTATTGTGATCCTTCTTAGACCTCCCTCTTCTACCTTATCAGCTTTCAAATATTTATAAAATTAAAGATTCATCCTCTAACAACACATTTAAACAAGATTACTCGTCTCTGTCCATTCTTCTCATTCCTTTCTAGTTTAGAGAAGCAATTATTTTCCTGGGGATAGTTAGCCATATCGACAGGCAACTCCAAAATTATTTCTGATAAAATGTTTGTTCAACTTTGCTTAATTAAAGAGATGAACTTTGCTTGAAGCTTCAGTGAGTATAATGAGTTCTTTGTGAAGACATAATAAGTGGTGGCTCTATATTAGAAAAGTCACTTGAAACCTCATATGTAGAGCTCCAGTTCAAGTTAAAAAAAAAAAAACACTAAAACGTGATTTTTACAGGTAGCTTACATCAGTGACTATGAAAGTTATGTGATTTAGACAGACATTTTGGGGAAATTTTTTAGTTTGATATACTTTCAGATTTAAGGATCTCTCATATACCCTTTACCCACAGTTTATACTTTGCCCCATTTGCTTTATCATCATCTCTGTGTGTGTGCATGTGCATGTATAATATTTTCAGAATCATTTTAGAGTAAGTTGAGGATATTTTGTCCCTTTATCCCTAAATTCTTCAGAGTGCATTCCAAAAAGGACATTCTCTTACATAACTATATGGCTGTCAGTGATTTAGACAGAATTTTTTTAAAAATTTTTTTCTATTTATTTATTTTTTTGGCTGTGTTGGGTCTTCATTGCTATACATGGGCTTTCTTTATTTGCAGTGAGCCGGGGCTACTCTTCGTTGTGGTGTGTAGGCTTTTCATTGCAGTGGCTTCTCTTGTGGAGCACGGGCTCTAGGCTCACAGGCTTCAGTAGTTGCAGCATGCGGGCTCAGTAGTTGTGGCGCATGGCTTAGTTGCTCTGCGGCATGTGAGATCTTCCCGGACCAGGGCACGAACCCGTGTCCCCTGCATTGGCAGGCGGATTCTTAACCACTGCACCACCAGGGAAGCCCTAGACAGACTTCTATCATCCATTTCCTCTTAAAAGTCTGAGTGTCTTTCAAAGGAAGTCTCAGTTAGAACACATTGCTATAATCAGGTCAAACTTATAGGAGTCATGTTCTTCTTACACCGGTAGCTCCTGAGGGTAGAAAAGTCCTCTCTCCCCTACTACAGAGGTGCAGATTTTGTCCTAAATTCCTTTTGTCCCTGTAAGTCCTGGGTCAGGGGTGAGGGGAGAAGAGAGAGCTTCTGAATTCAAGACTAAAAGGAAGCCAAAAATTTAACTCATGAATCCACTCTGTGCCTGATCTCCACATTCTGGTCTGATTAGGCTCATGAAGTCTTTCTAGATGTTTCTGAAAGTATGATCATAATGGTCTTAAACTGGACTTAGATGTCTGTTGTAGCCACATAAAAATTAGGAGACTCACTTTTATTTAGTGATGCAATTTTTACTTTAGACAGATCTCTTTAAGACTTATTTTTCTGAAAAAATGATACAAATGAACTTATTTACAAAACAGAAACAGACTCACAGGTCTCGAAATCAAACTTATGGCTACCAAAGGGGAAACGTCGGGGGAAGTGATAAATTAGGAGATTGGGATTAACATATACATACTACTATATATAAAGTAGATAACAAGGACCTACTGTATAGCACAGGGAATATTCAATATTCTGTAATAACCTTATATGGGAAAAGAATCCGAAAAAGAATGGGGATATATATATATATATATATATATGATTCACTTTGCTGTACACCTGAAACTAACACAACATTGTAAATCAACTATACTCCAATAAAAATTTTGTAAAAAAAGACTTTTTTTTTCTGGACTCTGGAAAAGTCCACTTCATGCTACATCATGCTTGTCCAAGCTTTTGAGAACATATCTTACTATCACCTTCCAGGAAAACATGGTCTCACTTCTAATTTCCTACAGCGTTCCTACTTTCAGCTCAACTCCCTAATATTATTATTTCATTTATTTCTATAATTATCTGGACATATAAATTTCATTTTAATATCATTTATCTATTCTTTCGCTTCACTTGAGTAACTTAGCCATCAAAACTAGTAGAAGTAATTGTTTCTAGTGTCCATGTTTTGGCTATTTGACGATTTCATAAACTTTGTTTCCCCAAATGCCACAATTTTTAATAATTATTTTAAACATCAAAATATAGTTTTAAAATGTACAATAAAGTAAAATATATTATTACTGGATATATTTCATTCTACTTTGTACGAGAAAGATGCAAATTGTGTGATTAATTGAAGGCATTTGATAGATAGCAAAAGTACAATTGGAAGCACAGAGTATATAGGAAATCATTGTGTTGGAGGATCTATTTTGTTAGTGAAATTGTTGAAATTCATAGCATACTAAATTGGGAGGTACTACAATCATCCATAGACTTAGATTTATTCCTAAGTGTATAGTGGTATCTGAGGTTATGATAGTGATTTGATTTCATTTTCTAATTGTCTATTGTAAGTATAGAGAAGTACAATTTATTTTTGTATATTGACCTTATACCATACAATCTTGCTAAACTCACTCATTCTACTAGTTTTTTTTGTAGATTCCTTAGTGTTTTCTATGTAAACAGACCTATCATCTGTAAATAATGATAGTTTTATCTTTCTTTCCAATTTTTACGCCTTTTTTTCTTGCCTAATTTCACTGGCTAGTACTGTTTAAACAGTGCCAAATCAAAGTAATGAGAGCAGATCTCTTCCCCTTGTTCCTGAACTTAGGAGGAAAGTGCTTCATATTTTACCATTAAGCATGATCGCCACCATAGATATTTCATACATGTTCTTTATAAGGTTGCAGAAGATTCCTTCTATTCTTAGTTTGTATAAAAACCATCTAACACAAGGCTAAACAATTAGCCAAAAATAAAAATCAAGACTGCCTTGGAAAAATTTGGAGTATGTGAGGTTTCTATATCTTTTTCTTTTACCTTTGAGTCTCACACAAACCCTTCCTACCCTCTGAACCTTGTCCTAGTAGCCTCAGCCCTTTGGAACCAAAGACATCTCCTAAGCAGAAGGTAATTAATCTCCAATCCTAAAATGGGCCTCCATGCAAAAAGATCCCACACACTCTTAAAACCCCAGAAAAATACCACGTAAGACCAAAAGCCCTTCCAGTTCTTACAATCCATTTAGTCGTCCTACCAAAGCCCTATCCTCAATCTAGTGAAGGAAAGGAAAATGGGAAAAGCAAAAAGAGAGAGGTCTCTCAGCTTTTCTGCTCCCAGATGCCTCTCTGGATAGGGCTCTTTTAAATAAGGGCGAATGCACTGCATGGGTCTAGGAAGAGATGGTGAGGATCCAGGTGGTGTGGTGAAAAGAGCCTGGATTGTCAGTAAAGAGACCTGGGTTCTGTTCTGTACTCCATTCCTTCCTAGCCATTTAACCTTGGAGAAGGCTCCCTAGTGACCTCCTTAGCCTCAGTGCCCTCACCTATAAAATACATGGATTGAACCAAAACATGAACTCCAAGTGCCCTCTGATATTCTGGACCACTTGATTCCAGATTAGGACAACTAAATATACAGAAAGACTGATGGTTACGAATGGTGACGAATCTACTAGAAAACAAATGCAAATACTCTGTGCAACTGTTTACTAGATAACTGGAGCCCCATTAACTGCGAGGTTATCAACCTGGGTTGTGACCTTAGGTATTGATTATCCTGCTCCACATTTATCTCCTCAAAGGATCACAGCTTCCTAGCCAATAAGAAATTTGTAAGGTAAGGCTTACTAATGTATCACATAGGACACCGGAAATGTTCCAGCCTTGAGAGGGAAGAAGTGGGTAGAAAATCTCAAGTTACAACACTGTGCAGGAAGGGGTGAGGAAGCAGGAGAGGGGAAGCTGGCAGCTGAAATGTCCCCTTACTCTAATGCGAGAAAAGCAAAGGCAATTCACCTGCATTAATAGGAGTGCTTCACTGGGGGAAGTCCCTGTAGATCCAAGATGTCCGAAGAGTATAGAATAAAATTAGTTGGGCATCAGAGTATTATAGTTGACAACACCTATTCAACAGTTTCAAGTTCCACCTTTGCTTTATTGAAAGTGACATGGTCTTGGCTTTCTTTGGACAGTGCAGATTTTATGTAATAAAGGTCATTAGTGAATGCATAACTGTGGTGATTTTAAAACATGGCTACAAATTCTTTGATACTTCTATTCACAGGTGAGGATCTAGGTCCCCTTCCTTTGAATCTTGGCAGGCTTGTGACTGCTTTAACCAATAGAGTCTAGTAAAAGTGGTGCTATGTGATTTCTATTTTTTTTTTTTTTTTTTTTTTTGTGGTACGCGGGCCTCTCACTGTTGCGGCCTCTCCCGTTGCGGAGCATAGGCTCCGGACACGCAGGCTCAGCGTCCATGGCTCACGGGCCCAGCCACTCCGCGGCATGTGGGATCTTCCCAGACCAGGGCACGAACCCGTGTCCCCTGCATCGGCAGGCGGATTCTCAACCACTGCGCCACCAGGGAAGCCCGGTGCTATGTGATTTCTGAGGCTAGTCCAAAAAAGGTGATGTAGCTTCTACCTTGTTTGGTAGAACATTCTCTCTTGGAGCCCTGAGCCACTATATGAGATGTCAGATTATTTGGAGACACCAGGCTGTGAGGAAGCCCAAGTCACATGGAAAGACAATGAATAGGCACTCCAGTCATCATTCCCGATCTTCAAGTCATCCCAGACCAAATGCCAGACATGTGAGTGAAGAAGCCTCTAGATGATTCCAGTCCTTAGCCCTTCAAGCCACTTCCAGCTGTCTGAATCTTCACAGCTGAGGCCTCAGACTTTTTGGAAGAGTGATAAGCCACACTTGCTGTCCCCTGCATGAATTCTTGACACACAGAATCTGACAGGATAAGAATGTGATTGTGGCTTTCTGCTACTAAGTTTGGCTGATTTGTTACACAACAATAGGTAATGAGAATAATAACCAACAAATGTGATTTAATCACTGTACCAGATACTTTTTATATTCAAAACTGTAAAAGCTAACTCTTTGCTCAGAGAATATCTCCTAATTTTTCACTTGGGAAGTAGGAACACTGTTATCCATTATCCATCAGGTGGTCCATCCCCCCAAATGAAAACCTGTTGGAGGATTCAATGAATATATTGATATGTGTGAGTTAGCTGATACTCAGCACCCACTAATTACAGAACTCAGAGTAAGTTTAAAAACAATAATTTGGAATACAAGACACATTTTATTCTTTAGGAATCTGCATCTGAATTGAATGGCCAGGTCTAAAGACAGGGCAAGGGCAAATTTGCTTATAAAAGGTACATTAGCCTAACTCTAGGCAGTAGGGCAAAGTATTTACAAGGTCATGGATCCCAACCACCTGGGATTTGAATCCTCAGATTTAAATTCAGACCCCTCCCTTCCAGCTGTGTGACCTCAAGCAAGCTACTTAACTCCTTCATGCCTCAGTTTCCTCATCTGTAACATGGGGCTATTGGTAGTATCTTCTCATAGGGAGTTTATAAGGATTCAATGAAATAACGCATGGAAAGCATTAGAGTGGTGCCTGGCACATAGTAAGTTCTCCATAAATATTAGGTGTCAACATTATAAGAGTATTGAGAGAATGCTTAAGACATACCTCACACGGGAAAGTGCAGACTAAAGCAAATTTCATTAAAACGTCACTTAGGGAATTTCCTGGCAGTCCAGTGGTTAGAACTCTGAGCTTTCACTGTCAGCGGCCCGGGTTCGATCCCTGCAAGGGAAACTAAGATCCTGCAAGCCGAGTGGTGCGACCAAAACAATAAAAAAATTTTAAAAATAAAATAAAATGTCACGTAAATAATCCAGGGACTGAAGGCTCAGGTGTGCCCCCAGGAGCCTAGAGCTGCTGGCTAGAATCTCAGTGAATCTTGCATCAGTCTTTCTCCTCTCCCTAGTCACTGACTTCCTCTGGCCCACCTTTCTCACCTGGCTGTGGGTATGATAAAAGGGCTTGAATGTCAGAGTTAGACAGATCCTAAGTCTTAACCCTGTCACTCACCTTTGTGACCTTGGGCAAATTAGCTAGCATTCCTCAATTCCTCCATCTGTAAACTGGAGTAAACAATACCTACATTCATGGAGTGTGGTGAGGACAAAAGTGCTAAAGAACCTAGCATGTAATAGGCACTTGATAATTATTCCCTTCATAATGGGGAAGGGGGAGGGAGGTTAGGGAAGATGCCTCAACTACATTTTACATTTTAAGTTTGTTTATACACAATTCTGATTAGCCTGTCCTCAGAACAGCCTTAAAAACCAGTTACCTTACCACGGGTGAGATTTATTATGTCCTAAACACACAGTGCCTTTGGATATGCATTACCGTCTCAGTCCAAACAGAATCTCGACATTCAGGCTTTGAGACATCAAAGCTTCTTATAGGTCAGAAAAAGAAAAAAGTTTTCTGTTTTTGTTTTTTTTAAACTTTAGTGTATTTACAAGTTACTCTCCATCAGAGAGAGAAAGACAAATATCATGTGATACCACTTATTTGTGGAATCTAAAAAAATGATATAAATGAATTTATTTACAAAATGGAAGTAGACTCACAGACAGAGAAAACAAACTTATGGTTACCAAAGGGGAAAGGTGGGGAAAGGATAAATTAGGAATTTATACACAGTACTATATATAAAATAGATCAACAACAAGGACCTACTGTATAGCACAGGGAACTTTATCAGTATTCTGTAATAACCTAAATGGGAAAAGAATTTGAAAAAGAATAGATATGAATCACTTTGCTGACACCTGAAACTAACACAACATTGTTAGTCAACTATACGTCAATAAAAATTTTTAAAATTTTAAAAATAATTATTACAGGGCTTCCCTGGTGGCGCACTGGTTGAGAATCCGCCTGCCGATGCAGGGAACACGGGTTCGTGCCCGGTCCGGGAAGATCCCACATACCGCGGAGCGGCTGGGCCCGTGAGCCATGGACGCTGAGCCTGCGTGTCCGGAGCCTGAGCTCCTCAATGGGAGAGGCCACAACAGTGAGAGGCCCGTGTACCACACACACACACACACACACACACAAAATAATAATAATTACTATTATTACATGGAAAAACATTAAAAACAAAAATAATAAAAGCCAGAACTCAACTTCCTCTGTCGCCATTAATATTAAACTCATTTAAATTGAAAAAAAATGTTTCTCTGAAGCAGCAGTGGAAAAGAGCAGCACACAACAACATAGATGAAACTCACATACATAGTGATGAGAAAAAAACAGGCATGAAAAGAGTACATGCTGTCTGACTCCATTTATATAACATTTAGGAAAAGGCAAGACAACTCAATGGGATTGAGGGCAGAACTGTGATTACTTTTGTTGGGTTCCTGCCTGGGAGAGAGAATGAAGAAAGCTTTAGTGGTTTTGGAAATGTTCTCAACCTTGATCTGGGGCATAACGTGGATGAGTACATCTCGAAAAATTGTATCAAGCTGTACGCTTAAGATTCATGCACTTTCCTGCATGTGTGTTAGAGCTCATTAAAAAATGTCCCGGGAAGGTGCTGCCATTACTACTTCCCTTTAATTTACAGGTGGTGGGAATGAGGAAGAGGAGGGTAGTGTGGGGGGCATTTTCGTGTGTCTTTGGTTGTAGACCAAAGCCTTCATTTTGCTAATGACTTTTAATTTAGCAGAAAAGGCCTGATGCAGCCACAACAGTGTGATTCAGCTCCCAGCTTTCCCACGGCATTCTGCAAAATGAAGGCACGGCAGGGGGGATATATGTATTTCTTTTCTTCATATATAAAGGGCTTATAAATAGTAATACCAACCTCAGTGCCAGGCATTTCCTGGGGAATTAATAGCTAGTTGGGGTTAACGGTCCTTGGTTTGACTTTGGGCCATCATCTCTTCTTGCTGCTCATTAATTCCCAGAAAGAACCCTGTGCCTTGATGGTTATTGCTTAAATACATTAAAATCAAGTTAAGGGTCTGACTTAAAGTTTAGCTGTGATAATGGAAAACACAAGGAAGTACTCCCAGCAGACACATCCACTGTTGTGTGTTTTTATTTAACTCATTTTCTTCTATATTTTTGAGTAGCACCATGGAATGATACACATGGAGATTTTTGCAGATGTTGTTGCTGGTGTGTGTGTTCATGTTTAAGGCTCAGAACTCATAAAACGAGACCTGCACAGGAACCTCACTAAAAAAATTTGCAATGGGTTCATCATTTCAGTGAAAATTTTCTATTTGGATCTAAGCGTTCTATGAGAAAATAGTTGAACATAATACGAGTTAAGTAAAGTATCAGTTCTGCATAAGTTTAGCACAAAAGTAACAGTTTGGAACATGGCGAGCAGCCCTTTATAACAATAATTTCCCTGTACCTCTTTGGAGGATGGACGGAACCCTTCCTAGGGTTTTCTGCTCAGTAGAGGAGAATCATTTCAAGGCAATTCCAAGCAGTTCTTGGAATAGGAAAGCATACACTTTTCAAGTTTTAAAAATCCGGTCCATTTAATTCAATAAAATGAGCATTTGTTGCAAACCCTGCTATGTGCAAGGCAGAGCAAGGAAGAGATTGTTAGCTGTGAATTCCTTACCTTTGGTAGCTCACCGTCAAGTGACAGAGATGGACAGACCCAGACCAGAATACAGGGCAGAATATGTTCATCTCTATCTTTAAGAAAGCAGGAACTTCCTTGTGAACAGAGACAGACTCATGAAGATCACTCACATTGTGAGAACTTGAAGAATTTGGACTAATTCTCAGTTTCTTCTATGAATCAGGTTCCAAAGAAAGGGTATGACTAGATGCGCAAGGCTCGCAAACAAAAGATATTTTGTTGGAAAACATTTATTAGAGAGCTATCTGAATCTCTCAGACTCATTTCTTTGCATGCCTGGGTTTGGGGGGCAGGGATGAGGGATTGTTTAAAATTCAAATTCACGGCCAGACTTGAGAAATTAAATCAAAATACTGTATTTGGGGGTGGAACCCGGACATCTCATTTAAACGAAGTTCCCTGGTGATCTTTTAGTGTGCTGAAGTTTGAAATCACTGAATTAGGGTCTCTCAAACCTACAAAAACTGTTTTGCCTTAACCACTACTGCCATCAAGTAAACATCTTGTCCTGGGAAGAGCTAAATTCTTAGCATCCAAACTTCCCCCAAGTACTTTCCAGCTAGTTTGATGGTTTGAGATTTGTGTTTAGCTTCTTTCAGGCCAGGACCACTTCTGATTCACTCTTAACCTCCTGGTCCACATAGTGCTGGGCACACCAATGATCGGCTCAATACATATTTGCTAAGTGGAGGAAGGGATGAATGAATGCAGGTAAGCTCATATTTGAATGGCTAGCAGCCTCCTTTCAAAATGTTCCCAAGATCAAAACATTCATCTAAAATAGACATTAACCTGGAAATGGTCTGAATTCTGTAAGACTGACAATTACTGGGAGACGTATGCCTGTGCAAAGTCCCTGGTTTGGATGCCACACCTGGTATAGGTAGAACCTGGTAGCTTCAGACATAGGATGCAAAAGAATAATGTGCAACACCTCTACCAGCAAAATTGAGAAAATTTGTCTGTGATGATTAGGAGGGATACAAATGGGGTTTGCGTTAAACTGAAATTTAAGTGTCTACATGGACCATTAAAAATATTGATAAAATCCGATTATTGTTTCTCTCTCTCTCTTTCCATGCATCCATCTATAACCCATGGGTAATAATTATATATACCTTTTCTACCTCCCAAGGTTGGGGAATGTATATGTGAAATTTATAAATTGTACTGTGCTATGTAAACCCCAACTGTTATTATCACTTCTACTCTCTTTGGGTAAATATTTCTGTGGTAAATATTTCACTTGATGAGGGTCTTCCCCATGACAGCACACTCCAAGGAGCCTGCACCCCTCACCATCAGACTGAGGTGTGCCCCTTAGGCAGAGTAAAATGATTTTAATTGTTGTTTAAGAAAAACACAGGAGGAAGGTAAATGGTAAGTGAAACAGAATTTTTAAAATATTATCTTGTTTGAAATCCTTTATGCACTTCATTTTTTAAGATAATCAAGAGTTAACTGCCAACATACACCATGTTCAGTTTATTGTGATAACTTGGACAGATCTTTACCAAAAAAGAAGTGCCACTTATTTTATTTATTTATTTTTTTAGAAATGCTGTTTAGCTGATACACTTGACTCTTCCCCATTTCCTAAGTGGAGCTTTTTTTCCAGCTAGCCAAGTTATTTGCATCATATTTCTTTTTATCTTAAGTTCACATAACCCCTAAACGTGAATCTAGGGCAAAAGAGGACAGAGCAGACCTAATGTTATCGATTCATTGATATGGCACCGTTGGTTTTGATTTTAGAAGGTCAATGCCCTATGGGCCAAATTTGTTCAAAGGACAAATACACAATAATGGTATAGAGCTTCCTCCCTTTAAAAATCCAACCACCACTGTTTAAATACAGCTAAGCATCAGTGGGAAAATGTAATGTATACTTTTAAAAGTAAGTCTCTGTGTGGTTTAGAGTCATTCTATAATTATGTTTTAAATAAATGATCACCTTTTAAAACATATAAAAATAATATTGCTGATACTTCAGATAAATAGTTCCTGTTTCATTTTTAATATGTCATTAACTTACCATTACTAAAAATTTAAGCATGCTTTAAAGAATTCCCAGATGGAAATGAGATTATATTAGTAATTTACAATAGAGCAATACATTTCTGTTATGCTTATTTATTAGTGCATTTATATCACGCAAATTCCTTTGCATATAAAATTGTCATCTGGTTCTACTGGGTAGTAGGTAGGAAATGAAAAAAAAATCCAAATAGGGGATATGGGGAAAGATGACAGATATGCAAAGCAGAGTTTTTTTTCCTGTAGACAGAACACTACCTTGAGGAAGAAGTTTTAAAGTGTATTTAGGAAAGAAGAAGGACTAAAGGAAGTTTGTGCGTGTCTGTTCATGCACATGTGTGCGAAAGTGTGTGCGTTCAAAATAAAAATAACTCCTAAGAGCCTAAAATTATTCTTCAATGTTCAGAATATTCACTTATAAAAAGAATCACTCAGGGCTATTACATTTATAGACCAGCTAAATTCACTTTAATGACACTCCATACAAGTATACAATGCTTTGGGGTTTTACAGCATACAGAAGGTGTCACCTACAGATACAACTAATGACCGTTGTAGATACAGCTGTAGATGTCATCAGATAGATGATGCCATGTCTCTACTTTCAGCATTGGCTAAAAAGCAACTTTATGAGTCTGTGGACATCTGAAATCTGCCTGGGTCTCATATGCTTTCCAAAGCTCCCTGCCTGCTATACGATCTAGTGTAATCTTTTAACATTCATACTAATTATCTACTTGCCAAATTTATTTGAAGTTGTTTTTGTTTCCTTAACGTGATTCTTTGAAACCATTTTATCATTTGATTTATGACAAGAAGTGGACCTTAAGTCCATTTATCCCAGGAGTTCTTAACCTGGAAAGCTTCAGGCATCATTAACTCCCAGAAGTTGTACGTTCAATTTGCACATCAGGCTATATTCCAGGGAGAGTATTCCTACCTTTTGTCAGAGTCTAAGAGATTAGAAAAGGGAGAGGTTTTCATATCCATTGCAAGATGGAGCCAATGATAGGGCCAAAGGCAGAGTCAGGAAAGAGGACAAATTGTGAGGAGCAAAAGGAGTAGGAGGGACAAGAGAAACATGAGAAAGGAAAGGTAGAAGAGAGAAGAAGCAAAGGAAGGGGAAGGAGAAGAGGGAACAAAGGTTAAGAGTGAAGGAAAATAAAAGCAAATCACAGGAAGGTACAAATTAGGGGTATGGGATTAGCAGACTCAAACTACTATGTATAAAATAGGTAAGCAACAAGGATGTACTGTATAGCACAGGGAATTAGCCATTATCTTCTAATTACCTGTAATGGAGTATAATCTGCAAAAATATTGAATCACTATGCTGTATACCTGAAACTAACATAATACTGTCAATCAACTATACTTCAAGAAAGAAAGAAAGAGAGAAAGACAGAAATAGGAAGGAAGGAAAGAAGGAAGGAAGGAAGGAAGGGGGGAAGGAAAAAAGATAAGCTATAAAAAAAGCAAGTCACTGGGGAGAAGGGAAGAGGGTGAGAAAGAAAAGGATAAGAAAGCTCATCCCACAGCCTTCTCTGGGACTCAGGACACCAAGAAATTCCCCCCTCCCTCAGCCAGCTGTCCCCCAGCAGGTCCAGATTCTATGCAGCTATGGCACATAGCCCTTTTTTTTTTTTTTTTTCGTATTTTACACTATGCCTGTTGATTCAAGCACAGGTGTGCCAAGCACACCTTGGACAAAAGTTCCATAACAATGAATTGAACGATGGTTCCAAAACTGCATCAGAGGATGAGGATTGTGTTGCCTCACATTTAGGTACAATCAAATAGGCTAAGCTAAACAAGAAGTCTTGAGTAGCAACTTGGACTCTAATGGACACTGGACAATCCTACTGACATGGACCCAGTGAAAAACGAAATCTGCAGTCTAGGGTGAACCACACATAGGTAAATGCAGGTTCTTCACATGGATCAAAGCCTTCAAATTTTCAAGGAAAAATAAACTTTTATTTTAAAAATAAAGTTTGAAGGAAAGATGTCCTGAGTTTACATTAAGATAATGCTAAAAAATTTGGGGTTCCAGGAATAGACTTTTGGAGTAGACCTAGACTTTTTGAGAGATCTAGAGATTAGATGATTCAGGATCGAGTACACAGAAATTCCCAGTAGCCCTTGAAGTGGCATACTGGAGACCAGGCCCCAAAGGACCTCCTTTTCAAGTGTTTAGCTTGGCACCCAGAAACACCTCTGCTGGAGTTCGAATCTGGTCTCAGAAAAGCGCAGAGGAATACGGTTTAACAATGACCCATGGGACTAACCTTAATCTGTTCCAAATGACCACTATTTATAGGGTGAACATATGATTTATCATCCATACTGGGATGCTTTGGGGAGTGAAAAAAGGGGTCATTAACAAATTAAGTCAAGGCAATAGTCATAAATGGAGACTGTCCCTGGCAAACTGGGATGTATGATCACCCCATCTCTACAGAACTCCGCACTGCTTGTCAGTGAGGTAAAGCACAGGGAGATCAGCTTGGTGCTTTGCAACGACCTAGAGGGGTGGGATAGGGAGGGTGGGAGGGAGGCTCAAGAGGGAGCGGATATGGGGATATATGTATGTATAGCTGATTCACTTTGTTGTACGACAGAAACTAACACAGTATTGTGAAGCAATTAAACTCCAATAAAGATGTATTAAAAAAACAAAACAAACATACAAACCCCAAATAACAACCAGTAATGATTAATAAAACTGTAATCAAATCTGGTTCCAAATGGAACCCAAAAGCTTTCAGCAATTTTAATTACCAAAATTCATCACGTTTGTGGCTATTGGTTAGCCTTGTGTTTGTGTAAAAGAGGTATAAAATAAGACATAAGGCATCTGGATACTGTCTCTCCTTGCATAAATGGAAGATCCTGACCAATATATAATTTAAGTATTAACAGGAAGGAACCACCTGGTGACTGACAGGTGTCACTTTCTAGGTCGAGGAAGAAAAGTTTGAAGCTAGGACCAACTGGCGGTATATCAAAGAAATAATTCCCAATTTGGGGTAAAACTTTTATTAAAAAGTTACAGTGTTTCCTAATACACGGGAATTAGCCATATTATATTAGATGACTCTCTCTCATCTTTTTCTAAGTCTGTCTGTTTTTCACTCCTCTGATGAGTCTAAAAAGTCATGGGTCCTGTCCTGAATTCACAAGGCTTTCCAGAGACTAGAAGAGACAGGAGCAGAAATAAAGACTTTTCATTGGTCTTCTGGACCATTGCAACATTACTGTTAAAAAGACATACATGCATACATACATACATACATACATACATAAAAAATAACCTCTCATTACTCTCATTGGTTTCTGAGCTGACAAGAGGGTGGGATAGACATTTTGGTTGGTGAGTGGGGCTGGAAAGCCCTTCCGGAATATCTCCTAGAAAGTGGGTGCCACTTACCCTAGGGATAATCTTATTGATATGGTTAACTTATGGCAACTTGATTCCACCACAGGGTGTCCAGACATTTGGTCAGATATTGTTCTGGGTATGTCTGTGAGGGTGTTTCTGGATGAGGTTAACATTTGAATCTATAGACTAAAGCAGATTGCCCTCCCCAGTGTGTGTGGCCCTCATCCAATCAATTGAAGGCCTGAATAGAACACAAAGGCTGAGTGAGAGGGAACTTTGTCTGCCTGACTACTTGAGCTGGGACACTGATCTTCTGCCCTTGGAGTGAAACTTATACTATCAGCTCTCCCGGTTCTCAGGCCTTCAGACTTGGACTGGAGCTACACCATCAGATCTCCTGGGTCTCTAGCTTGCCGACTGCAGATATTGGGACTTCTCAGCCTCCATAATTATATGAGCTGATTAAGATTGGTTCTGTTTCTCTGGAGAACCCTGACTAATACACCCACTTTCGAGCAATCTAGGTTCAGCAGTGCCATAAGATACAGCAAAGAATAGGTGTGTGATCCACTCGAAGTTAAGAAAATGTCTCACAGCGTGTAGCCCATGGAGGACAATGATAAGGAGCATTGACCTGGTCTGGCCCCAATCCCAGCTATAACCATAAACAGGCTGGGCCCAAACCAGTGGGCCCCATGGCTATCAAGTCCCTGCTCTGCCTTGGAAGTCGGAATGTCCCTGGTACTTGTGTACCTCCAAACATCCTGTCAACTATTTGATACTCTTCTTGCTTGGAGCCCAACCCTCAGGAACAAATCCAGAACCATGGACAGACTCTGAGGCTGTCTCTTTGGCAGAGGTCACAGGAATGGTCAAGGGGCCAAGTGGAAAAGTTCACCAGATACCCTAAGCAAACACTTCTGAGAAAAAGCAACAAGCCATGAAACAAAGAAGAAATATGGTTGAGAGCTAACCTGGTCAAAAAGATCAGGGCTCCACGTGGAAAAGAAAAATGGAGAGAAGACATCCTCAAATACTGCCCCTCCTGCCTCTGTTATCCTTGGGTCCAGTTATTTTTGTTTCTGCTGGGACCAGGTGGGTTGTTCCTCAAAGTACCTGGGCCTTGCTGAATGCCTCAGAGGCATTAGACGTTAATTCTCAACTCTACTTTATAGGTATTCTATCCCCGTGATTTTGTCTCATTCTCGCTCTTAGGTGCAGCAGTGAGATTTTATATCAGTTGGATAAATCCTCCCTGTAGCCAGACAATCAGGGCCCATAATTACTGGTTGTTTATTTTAAGGACGAAAGCATTTCTTTCCATCTCTACCCCTGTTCATTCCTGAGGTTAAAAAGGCATCTGTAAATTTTGTCTGATAAATTTTCCATTCATTCTCCTCCTCTCCTTCAATATGTCAATCAAGCTGTCAGCTTGCTTTCTCTGCAGATTCATAACACTTCACCTTCAGTCTCATTAACTGATTTGCCTTTTGTTTCACATGAAGAAAACTCATCTCAACACTTAAAACCCTGGGAGTTACAATTCAAATAGGAAGTAAGATTTACACTCATATTTTAGCTTTTCTATGTGCCAACTTTTATAAATTTCAAACTACAGTCCAAATTCACTCATTCGGACTCTATTTGGACATTGTGAAAATTAGGATAAAATCTGGGCTATACAATTTGCTTAGGTATACCCTTTCCCATTAGGGTAATCAACAGTACCTTAATAATACTCTATACACAAACAATCATGGATGTAATCTGGGTCTTGGAGTACTGTTGAGCCCAGATTGCCCTAAAGTAAAACTGGGCTTAGATGTAAGTAGAGTGAGTGCAAATAATTCCCTTCACTGGTGGTACCTGGTGAGCTGTTTACGTTGATGCAGCCACCTGACTGTTAAAAAAAAAACAATGTTTCTAAAACTTAAAAGTTTAGGTGATGGTTAAGGATGCAGTTGTAGAGTCGGACTGTCAAGTTTGGAATCCTGGCTTCATCATTAACTCACTGTACGATCTAGGACCAGTTACTTCTCAGGACCTCAATTTCTTCTCCATAAGACATGGAAAAATAAAATAAATACCTCCTAAAATTGTCTCAAAGATTAATTGAGTTGAAGCATGTCAAATGCTTAGCATCTTGCCAAGAAGACGGTACTCTCTTAGTCAGATGACTGAGTTTGTGTTCTCCCTAAAGCAGATCTTGGGATAAGGATGTGAGTGCAAGTAGTTTATCTGGAAGAGGATCCCAAGAAACATGTGCAGAAGAGTGTGGAAGTGAGACAGGGAAGGGAAGGCATCCAATAAAGGGTGTGGTACCAAGTAGGTTATTACTGTGGACAACTGGGGCTCAGTTCCACTGGGCCCCTCTGGAAGACTGTCCAGCACACATCTCAGAGCTATGCCTGGCCCCCTGCCAAGGGGGTAGGGAGCTGGGGTGTTTATGGATGAATTCCTGAGGACCATGCCAAGAGTATTGCTTGAGATGAGGGAGACATTGGCTCTGCCTTTGTGGACCTTACATTTTAGTGGGACTCGGGTAGAACATCTTGGAGTTCTCACTGTATGCATTTAACAAAATTATCTGGGTCCTATGAGAAAGGTTGTGGTCAGTCAAGGGGCAGCCATGCCTCTGGATGTAGAGTCAGGGTAGGAGGGCTGGACACTGGCGTAGAGAATCAGAGCTACTCAGAAGAACCCAGTTTGTAGCCAGGTTGTCAACCGTATATGTCAAATTTGTGGGGCAAGGCAAGGCCAGAGTAAGGAAAATGGGGAGGACAGGGTGAGAGTCAGAGCATGTGCCATGACAGGTAGATCACGGCAGATCCTTGCACAAAGAGAAGTGCCAGGTAACCCATAAATTTGTCCAAAGCAGGCCAAACTGTCTTAAAACTTGTGTTTTGGAAAAATGATGTAAATCTGTAAAATTTAGAGGAGTTTTCTTTTATCCTGGAAAAGGAATGGGGAAAAGAATCATTTTCTATGTAAATGTCATAAATCTTCCAACTATGAGGGACATGCCAGGCCTTTGGGAAACCCAACCTACATGCCATTCAAAGTTCAGCTCCAATGTCACTCCCTCAAGAAAGCTTTCCTCAAATAGCCCTCCCCACGTACACATTGTCATGCCACCCTGTGAATCTCTTTTGTGGCACTTACCTTGATGTCTTGCTTATAATTAAATGATCAGCTGTGTCATTAGCCATTGGATGGCTGCCTTCCTGACAGGTCAGTCACTTTCACCACCTTATTTCAGGACTGTGAATAGTGCAGGCTAGAGTCGGTACACAGTAATTATTTGTTGAAGAAAGAGTAAATTTTTCCATGTGAGGTTTATAAAATATCATGTAGATTAGTAAATAGTGCCAAAGCCCCAAAACAGCCCTTCCTGGGTGATTTTTCCACTGTTTCTCTCAATAGTGTCTCTGTAACTTGGAATAGTCCCAGATCCTTCTGTCGCCTGGCAGTATATAGATCCTTCCTCAGCAGCGTCCTTAGTGGGCAGCCGCTCAGGAAGACCTCTTAGTGAATGTGATGTTGTGAAGCTCTTTCAAGACAAGATTGAAATTTGAGACAGTAGCTGAATCCCACCTGTCTTCTCAGGGGTCTTCTGCAGATACCACCAGATACTTGCCTCATGTGAGCCTTCAGCCTTCCCCTGCAATACTTTCAGGAGCAGGCTTTGAGCCTGGAATTTTTCTCTGCCTTACAAGTGTTCAGTCCCAGGTAGCTAAAGACCTTGGTCATAACCCCAAGCCATCTGCCTTCCCCCATAGGGTAGGGGGACACTTGTATAAGAGTTCTAGAGACATCTTGGATCACCCCATGATTGCCAAGTTACCAGTGGAAATTCAACTCTGATACTAACCCTGGAGAAACACTCATTTACTCAGAGTTGTAAGACAGCGGGTATGGAATGTCACGGTTTTCTATACAGGCAGTCCTTGCTTTGCATGGCTTTGATATGCAAAAATTTCAGATACTACAGTTTAGTTAATAACACCAGTCCCCTAACAACATGACTCAAATTTCAATTACCATGTTATATGAACACTGAGTAATTGCATAAAGTACAAACTTTGTTGCTAACTCTTTGGTCCACAAATCACTACATAAATAACAGAGAGCACATCACAATCAGTGACCAATCATATCACTTCTTTCAAAGTCTATCGGTGATTGGTATCTGTGAATCTGTTATTCAATTCACACAGGGACAGCAAAGCCTGTATTTGCATTGCCTACTTGTTACCCAGTGATAAAACCATGTAACATTTTACAGAAATGGATAATTGAAAGAGGAAATTGGCCAGCCAAGAGATGAAAAGTAGTAATACTGGAAGTTAAACGAGGAAGATGGTTGTGATGAAAAGAATGAAGATGTCCCAGAGGAAGTGACACCAGAAAAAACTTCACATTAAAGGAACTCTCAGAGATATTTTACAACATTGAAAGTGCAAGGGACAAAATGCTGAAAGCTGATTCATACTTAGAAAGGAGTATGACAATTTGCCAAGGCATAGAAAAGGTGCTTGCTCTGTACCCAAGGTTATATGATGGGAAGAAGGCGGCAAGTACTGCTCAGATTACCCTTTACAAAGAAAACCACTATAATTCTCAATGTGTCTAACGTTTTAAATTGCAGTGTACTAAATAAATATTAATTTGACTATTTTTTCATTTTCTATACATCTATAGTCAACAGTAAGAGAAATTTTAATGTCTTTGACAACAATTTTTAAAAGTCACAGAACACCTGTAATTTTTCCCATTGGTTAATATTGCTTTGCCCCTTTTGCAAAACAAAAACTACCTATAATTTGTTGCAGTGGAATATGTCCAGCTATTTTGACAAGTTCATTGTTATTATGACTGTATTAGCAAACTAAAAATTATATGAAGGCAAGTATTCACATTCTGATAGTGGGACAAAATATTTAAATTTGAGGGTCTCTGGAAAGATAAAGTTACTAAAAAATGATAGTAGAATATCAGCTATCCAGAGCAAGAGATTGTAACTGCATTGTCTCTTATTTATTTTTAATTGAGATATAGTTGCTGTACAATTTTATATAAGTTACAGGTGTATAATATAGAGATTCACAATTTTTAAAGCTTATACTCCAATTATTATTACTATAAAATATTGGCTATATTCCCCATGTTGTACAATATATCCTTGTAGCTTATTTTATACCTAATAATTTGTACCTCTTACTCCCCTACCTCTATCTTGCCCCTCTCCGCTTCCCTGTTCCCACTGGTAACCACTACTTTGCTCTCTATAACTGTGAGTCTGCTTCTTTTTTGATATCTTCATTAGTTTGTTGTATTTTTTAGATTCCACATATAAGTGATATCATACAGTATTTGTCTTTCTCTGTCTGACTTATTCCACTAATCATAACACCCTCCAGGTCTATCCACGTTGTTGCAAATGGCAAAATTTCATTCTTTTTTTTGGCTGAGTAGTATTCCAGTGTGTGTGTGTGTGTGTGTGAGTGTGAGTGTGTGTGTGTGTGTGTATCTATCTCTATCTCTATCTATCTTCTTTAGCCATTCATCTGTTGATGGACACTTAGGTTTCTTCCATACTTGGCAATTGTAAATAATGTTATGCACATTGGGGTGCATATATCTTTTAGAATTAGTGGTTTTGTTTTTTTCAGATATATACCCAGAAGTGGAATTACATTGTCTCAATTTTTAATGCCACCAAATCTGGCTATCCCCAGAACCCCTGTTTTGCTATTCAGTAGGAAAGCTTAAATTCTGTCCCTTGATCCACTACTGAATAAAAGGGACTCTTGAACACATTTCATTACTTTTCTATAATTCAAACCTTCCAATTGTGTGACTAAACATACTCCTAGGTATGTTGCAAGGACTGACAATACTTTTAGATAACTTTGAATGGCATATGATGCTAATAAACTGAATATTCAAATATATTTTATGGGTAATGCTTCCAGATCTTATGGTCAGGAGCATTCTCCCTATTACATTAGTTCCTTCTACCTTGCAACAATCCTCTCTCATAAAGTCTCTCTTTACCAAGTCTGCAAAAAATATGTTTTATGAATACTTATAACTTAACGATCCTTATGTGTACATACACATTGAGAGCTGAAATTCCTAGCTGGAACTTGAACTGGCCAATTCCTGCCAAACATAGGAACCTCTCACTAATATGAGTTGAGTCTGGTCTGCAAAGTGACTGGAATTTCTTTTTCTCTCCGATGCAACATTTCCAGCATCCCACAGGGCAATGTGCAGTCTTCTCACAGCAATGGCTTGGGGTCTTCCCCCTTGGCTTGATTGGGAACCCAAGGAAGCAGGGACAATACCCCCAACCCACCCCCTACCAAGATGTGAGCTTACCTCAGGAAACACTCTAGTTTCCTGTTTTATGTATAGTCACTGTTCAACAAATATTCATGGCTTGACCAAAGAGTATGATTTGATGCTTTGTAGGGACAGAGTTGTAGGGCTCTGAGGAGAGAGGGGACAGAGAAGCCCATAACAATGGCCCTAAGCTCTTGGTCATGATGAGACTACGTAAGCTGGGTTGTTAAAATGGGTTTATATATTGCTTAAAATAATCACAACAACTTTCTTTTTTCTGGGATGTTGTAGACTCAGTGGTCATTAGGAAGCCAATGAACCCACCCAGATGGCTGGTTGTGAACAAGGTGATGTGGAGGGCACTGCAGAAGATGGGAAGCAAAGGGAGAGATGGTTCCAGAGATGAACACATTGGCGTGCCCCATGGGGTATTTCATACAGTATTCACCTTTCAATCATGCTCCAAACTATTTTTATGTTTATTGTTGCAAATATGTAAACAGAGAAAAGTTCACCAGATAAAATATACTCTAAATATAACCACAGTTGGTAGTACCCCTCAGATATAACCACCGCTTCCACTTTGTATTCTTCCACTGTATTCTTTGAGTCTTTTTTTTCATATTTATTTATTTTTTAAAATGTGCTAAAATACATGTAACATAAAATTGACCTTGTTAACAACTTTTAAGTGCACAGTTTAGTAGTAGTGTTAAGTACATTCACATTGTTGCGCAGCCAATCTCCAGAACTCTTTTCATCTTTCAAAACTGAAAGTCTATATCCAGTAAACAAATCCCCATTCTCCCCTGCCCTCATCCCCTGGCAACCACCCTCCCAACTATTTTTTTCTCAACTGTAAAATAGGGACAATATTCCAAAAGGATTGTTATGAGAATTAAATGAGATAATGTATGCAAATTGCTTGCTATAGTGCTTGATACACAGTTAAGTGTTCAACAAATGTTAGATACTATTATTCTGTATGATTCTGTCTTATGATTTGTTTTGAAAACACCATGAATCAACTTGGGTGAAACTGGGTTTACATAAACACAAATGCAGCCTATAATTAGAGAAAGATGAGCAAAAAGGACGCAGGCAACAAGAGACCTTATGTGGAAGATGAAAGATGGATACCCTTATCTCGGAGACAGGGACTTGGGAAGGGGGTTCTGATCTACCTTGATTTAATTGGCAGCTGTATATGAGCCTCAATTTCCTTTTGGAACCTGTTGGTTAACAGTTCATAGGACCTGGGCTATTTTCTACTTGCTCTAATGCAGAGGTGGCACATAGCAGTGGGCTTTTATTTCGCTCTCTGTATGAGGTATACTGGATTTCATCCATTCATTAAGCAAATATTTATTGCACATTTACGATGATAAGAGATGTGCTGGGCCTCAGAAATACAGATTTGAGAAAGATCCACTCTTTATCTTCAAGGCACTGTGAGTCGGGCAATAAATCACCAATTACCACACAGTGTAACAAGTGTCAATGTGGGCAAAGGAGGGGTAGTCAGCCTGGGGGTGTGGGGGGAGAGATGGAGGGCTTTCAGGAGGAGGATTCAGTTCAGCAGGACCCTGAAAGAGAAGTAGGAGTAAGAGAGAATGAGAAATGAGGAGGACCAGCCCAGGATCTCAGGCAGAGAGATGGGAAGTGAAAAAATGAATGAAAAGGCTAAGAGGGGAGGTCATGAATTACTGGACCGTGATGAGAAAATTGGACATACTCAGCGGTGATGTGGGAACAACCTCAGAGGCCCAGAGACTTTAAGAGGCTTTTGTGAGAGTCTAGGCATGAGATGGTGCTGGCTTGTAATAAAGTATCAGTTGAGATGGAGGAAGGAGGACACAGCTGAGTGATATTAAGGAGGTAGAATTGATCAGACTTGGTGATGAACACTGATAAGGCAGTGAGGGGACAGAGGAATCTAAGATTGTGTCCAGTTTTTGGCTTGGGAAACTGGGTGATTGGTGGTGGCATTAACTGAGACAGAGAACAGAGAAGGAGGAAGTTCTGGGTGAAAATAAAAAGTTCAGATTTGGACACTCTGAGTCCAAGGTATCCATAATCCAAGTGGAGATATCCAGTTGCTAGGTAGATAGATATGCCATATAAGTGCAAAATATTATTTTTCATTGCTAGTATTATATTAGTGCTCTTTTAAAAAAATACTTATTTATTTATTTATTTTGGCTGCACTGGGTCTTAGTTGCGGCATGTGGGACCTTCGTTGTAGCATGTCGAATCATTAGTTGCAGCATGTGGACTCTTAGTCGTGGCATGTGGGATCTAGTTCCCTGATCAAGGATGGAACATGGGTCCCCTGCATTTGGGAGGGCAGGGTCTTAGCCACTGGACCACCAGGGAAATCCCTAGTGCTCTTTATAACTTAAAAGTTAATGATTTCAACATATTAAATCATATGCAAATCAATAATATCAGACAAATATGATATAATAGGAAGCATATAATGATTCATAAGTAACAGAGAAAAGCACAGTTAAAACTACTGCTTGGGCTTCCCTGGTGGCGCAGTGGTTGAGAGTCCGCCTGCCGATGCAGGGGACATGGGTTCGTGCCCCCGTCCAGGAAGATCTCACATGCCGCAGAGCGGCTGGGCCCGTGAGCCATGGCCGCTGAGCCTGTGCGTCCGGAGCCTGTGCTCCGTAGCAGGAGAGGCCAGAACAGCGTGAGGCCCGCGTACCGCAAAAAAAAAAAAAAAAAAAAAAAAAAAAAAAAAAAAAAAAAAAAAAAAAAAAAAACTACTGCTTGGAGAACCAAGAAGAACTATAATCCTGTGGCCTGTGGAACAAAAACCACATTCACAGAAAGACAGACAAAATGAAAAGGCAGAGGGCTATGTACCAGATGAAGGAACAGGATAAAACCCCAGAAAAACAACTAAATGAAGTGGAGATAGTCACCTTCCAGAAAAAGAATTCAGAATAATGATAGTGAAGATGATCCAGGACCTTGGAAAAAGAATGGAGACAAAGATCGAGAAGATGCAAGAAATGTTTAACAAAGACCTAGAAGAATTAAAGAACAAACAAACAGAGATGAACAATACAATAACTGAAATGAAAACTACACTAGAAGGAATCAATAGCAGAATAACTGAGGCAGAAGAACGGATAAGTGACCTGGAAGACAGAATGGTGGAATTCACTGCTGTGGAACAGAATAAAGAAAAAAGAATGAAAAGAAATGAAGACAGCCTAAGAGACCTCTGGGACAACATTAAATGCAACAACATTCGCATTATAGGGGTCCCAGAAGGAAAAGAGAGAGAGAAAGGACCAGAGAAAGTATTTGAAGAGATTATAGTTGAAAACTTCCCTAACATGGGAAAGGAAATAGCCAACCAAGTCCAGGAAGCACAGAGTCTCACACAGGATAAACCCAAGGAGAAACACACCAAGACACATAGTAATCAAATCGACAAAAATTAAAGACAAAGAAAAATTATTGAAAGCAGCAAGAGAAAAAGGACAAATAACATACAAGGGAACTCCCATAAGGTTAACAGCTGATTTCTCAGCAGAAACTCTACAAGACAGAAGGGAGTGGCATGATATACTTAAAGTGATGAAAGGGAAGAACATACAACCAAGATTACTCTACCCGGCAAGGACCTAATTCAGATTCGATGGAGAAATCAAAACCTTTCAGACAAGCAAAAGCTAAGAGAATTCAGCACCACCAAACCAGCTCTACAACAAGTGCTAAAGGAACTTCTCTAAGTGGGTAACACAAGAGAAGTAAAGGACCTACAAGAACAAACCCAAAACAATTAAGAAAATGGTCATAGGAACATACATATCAATGATTACCTTAAACGTGAATGGATTAAATGTTCCAACCAAAAGACATAGGCTTGCTGAATGGATACATAAACAAGACCCATATATATATGCTGTCTACAGGAGACCCACTTCAGACCTAGGGAAACATACAGACTCAAAGTGAGGGGATGGAAAAAGATGTTCCATGCAAATGCAAATCAAAAGAAAGCTGGAGTAGCAATACTCATATCAGATAAAATATACTTTAAAATAAAGAATGTTACAAGAGACAAGGAAGGACACTACATAATGATCAAGGGATCAATCCAAGAAGATATAACAATTATAAATATAAATGCACCCAACATAGGAGTAACTCAATACATAAGGCAACTGCTAACAGTTATAAAAGAGGAAATCGACAGTAACACAATAATAGTGGGGGACTTTTAACACCTCACATACCCCAATGGACAGATCATTCAAAATGAAAATAAATAAGAAAACAGAAGCTTTAAATGACACAATAGACCAGATAGATTTAGTTGATATTTATAGGACACTCCATCCAAAAACAGCAGATTATGCTTTCTTCTCAAGTGCACACAGAACATTCTCCAGGATAGATCACATCTTGGGTGAGAATCAAGCCTCAGTAAATTTAAGAAAATTGAAATCGTACCATGCATCTTTTCTAACCACAATGCTATGAGATTAGAAATGAATTACAAGGAAAAAAACGTAAAAAACACAAACACATGGAAGCTAAACAATACGTTACTAAATAACCAAGAGATCACTGAAGAAATCAAAGAGGAAATGAAAAAATACCTAGAGACAAATGACAATGAAAACACGATGATCCAAAACCTATGGGATGCAGCAAAAGCAGTTCTAAGAGGGAAGGATATAGCTATACAAGCCTACCTCAAGAAACAAGAAAAATCTCAAATAAACAATCTAACCTTACACCTAAAGGAACTAGAGAAAGAAGAACAAACAAAACCCAAAGTTAGCAGAAGAAAAGAAATCATAAAGATCAGAGCAGAAATAAATGAAATAGAAACAAAGAAAACAATAGCAAAGATCAATAAAACTAAAAGGTGGTTTTTTGAGAAGATATACAAAATTGAGAAAACATTAGCCAGACTCATCAAGAAAAAGAGGGAGAGGACTCAAATCAATAAAATTAGAAATGAAAAAGGAGAAGTTACAACAGACACTTCAGAAATACAAAGCATCCTAAGATACTACTACAAGCAACTCTATGTCAATAAATTGGACAACCTGGAAGAAATGGACAAATTCTTAGAAAGGTATAAACTTCCAAGACTGAACCAGGAAGAAACAGAAAATATGAACAGACCAATCACAAGGAATGAAATTGAAACTGTGATTAAAAATCTTCCAACAAACAAAAGTCCAGGACAGATGGCTTCACAGGTGAATTCTATCAAACATTTAGAGAAGAGCTAACACCCATCCTTCTCAAACTCTTCCAAAAAACTGCAGAGAAAGGAACCCTCCCAAACTCATCCTATGAGGCCACCATCACCCTGGTACCAAAACCAGACAAAGATACTACAAAAAAAAAAAATTTACAGGCCAATATCACTGATGAATATAGATGCAAAAATCCTCAACAAAATACTAGCAAGCAGAATCCAACAACACATTAAAAGGATCATACACCATGATCAAGTGGGATTTATCCCAGGGATGCAAGGATTTTTCAACATATGCAAATCAATCAATGTGATACACCATATTAACAAATTGAAGAAGAAAAACTATATGATCATCTCTAAAGATGCAGAGAAAGCTTATGACAAAATTCAACACCCGTTTATGATAAAAACTCTCCATAAAGTGAGTATAGAGGGAACCTACCTCAACATAATAAAGGCCATATATGACAAACCCACAGGAAACATCATTGTCAATGGTGAAAAACTGAAAGCATTTCCTCTAAGATCGGGAAGAAGACAGGATGTCCACTCTCACCACTATTATGCAACATAGTTTTCAAAGTCCTAGCCACAGCAATCAGAGAATAAAAAGAAATAAAAGGAACACAAATAGGAAAAGAAGTAAAACTGTCACTGTTTGCAGATGACATGATACTATACATAGAGAATCCTAAAAATGCCACCAGAAAACTACTAGAGCTAATCAATGAATTTGGTAAAGTAGCAGGATACAAAATTAATGCACAGAAATCTCTTGCATTCCTATACACTAATGATGAAAAATCTGAAAGGGAAATTAAGGAGACACTCCCATTTACCACTGCAACAAAAGAATAAAAAACCTAGGAATAAACTTACCTAAGCAGACAAAAGACCTGTATGCAGAAAACTATAAGACACTGAAGAAAGAAATTAAAGATGATACCAACACACGGAGAGATATACTATGTTCTTGGATTGGAAGAATCAATATTGTGAAAATGAGTATACTACCCAAAGCAATCTACAGATTCAATGCAATCCCTATCAAATTACCAATGGCATTTTTTATGGAACTAGAACAAAAAATCTTAAAATTTGTATGGAGACACAAAAGACCTCGAATAGCCAAAGCAGTCTTGAGGGAAAAAAACAGAGCAGGAGGAATCAGACTCCCTGACTTCAGACTATACTACAAAGCTACAGTAATCAGGACAATATGGTACTGGCACAAAAACAGAAAAATAGACCAATGGAACAAGATAGAAATCCCAGGGATAAACCAATGCACCTAAGGTCAACTAATCTATGACAAAGGAGGCAAGGATATACAATGGAGAAAAGACAGTCTCTTCAATAAGTGGTGCTGGGAAAACTGGACACCTACATGTAAAAGAATGAAATTAGAACACTCCCTAACACCATTCACAAAAATAAACTCAAAATGTATTTGAGGCCTAAATGTAAGACCGGACACTATAAAACTCTTAGAGGAAAACATAGGAAAAACACAGTTTGACATAAATCACAGCAAGATCTTTTTTGATCCACCTCCTAGAGTAATGGAAATAAAACCAAAAATAAACAAATGGGACCTAATGAAACTTCAAAGCTTTTACACAGCAAAGGAAACCATAAACAAGACCAAAAGACAACCCTCAGAATGGGAGAAAATATTTGCAAATGAACCAATGGAGAGAGTATTAATCTCCAAAATATATAAACAGCTCATGCAGCTCAATATTCAAAAAACAAAAAACCCAATCCAAAAATGGGCAGAAGACCTAAATAGACATTTCTCCAAAGAAAACATACAGATGGCCAAGAAGCACATGAAAAGCTGCTCAACATCACTAATGATTAGAGAGATGCAAATCAAAAATACAATGAGGTATCACCTCACACCCATTAGAATGGGCATTATCAGAAAATCTACAAACAACAAATGCTGGAGAGGGTGTGGAGAAAAGGGAACCCTCTTGCACTGTTGGTGGGAATGTAAATTGATACAGCCACTATGGAGAACAGTATGGAGGTTCCTTCAAAAACTGAAAATAGAATTACCATATGATCCAGCAATCCCACTACTAGGCATATACCCAGAGAAAACCATAATTCAAAAAGATGCATGCACCCCAATGTTCACTGCAGCACTATTTACAATAGCCAGGTCATGGAAGCAACCTAAATTCGTATCGACAGACAAATGGATAAAGAAGCTGTGGTTCATATATACAATAGAATATTACTCAGCCATAAAAAGGAACGAAATTGAGTCATTTGTTGAGATATGGATGGATCTAGAGACTGTCATACAGAGTGAAGTAAGTCAGAAAGAGAAAAACAAATATCGTATATTAACACATGTATGTGGAACCTAGAAAAATGGTAAAGATGAACCGGTTTTCAGGGCAGAAGTTGAGACACAGATGTAGAGAACAAACGTATGGACACCAAGGGGGGAAAGCCGTGGGGGGGTCGGGATAGTGGTGTGATGAACTGTGCGATTGGGATTGACATGTATATACTGAAGTGTATAAAATTGATGACTAATAAGAACCTGCTGTATAAAAAAATAAATAAAATAAAATTTAAAAAAAACTACTAAACTTTCTTTGGGTTATTTGTATGGAAATATGTTAATATAAATGTTTCAGACATTATATGAAATTCCTAAAAATCTTATATGTTCTGATATAATGTTATAAGTCATAATTCTAGTTATTATTTTTAAATGTATATCTGAGAAATAACTAAAAAAAAAATTACTGTGTGGACATACATTAAGCAGGCAACTCACAGGCCGGAATATAAACCCAGGGTACTTAATAGTGTGCTCTCTACACATTGAAATAAATCTTTTAAGGAAAGGAAATAGCACCTCATTTTAAGTCAAGGTGTCATTTTTCACTGTAATTACAAATGATATATTGCTAATGCACCATTTCACAATTTGTGATTTAAAAAAAAACAGTGGTTCACTATATCACAGTTCATGATTACTAGAGCTTTGTTTGTGTACATAGTACACTTTTTATTTATTTATTTATTTAACATTTTAATTTATTTTTAATTAATTTATTTTTGGCTGCGTTGGGTCTTTGTTGCTGCACGTGGGCTTTCTCTAGTTGTGCCGAGCGTGGGCTACTCTTCTTTGCCGTGTGTGGGTTTCTCATTGCAGTGGCTCCTCTTGTTGCAGAGCACGGGCTCTAGGCACACGGGCTTCAGTAGTTGTGGCATGTGGGCTAAGTAGTTGTGGCTCACGGGCGCTAGAGGGCAGGCTCAGTAGTTGTGGTGCACGGGCGTAGTTGCTCTGCGGCATGTGGGATCTTCCTGGGACGGGTCTCGAACCCATGTCCCCTGCATTGGCAGGCGGATTCTTAACCACTGCACCACCAGGGAAGTCCCATAGTACACTTTTTAAAAGCTTACATTTACCGTCAAAAGCCATGATGAAATAGCTAATTTTGCCTGCGATGTTGTCATTACATGATCGCCAGAATAAAATAAAATTCCAGATTGTTAATGAACTGAGTGCATTTTAATTTCTACAGGGATCTTGTAACAATGAAACATTCCCCTTTAAATATTGCATATTTATCTAATGATCTAAACAAATGAAATGTTTTCCACCAAATCCTACCGTGTATATTTGTCACAATCAGTGAAAACAGAAATGAATAGGACTAGGCATAACTGAATGCCAATTGTCCCTTCATCCATCACTAGTGCTTCCAGTCTGTTAAAGTCATATTTGCCTTTTTCTGGGTCATGCTGGTTCATATTTCCCACAGACTCATCATGGAAGAGGTTAACCAATAGTGAACTACTCGCCACCTCTCTGTCCTACCTTAGTTACAGGAGAAAAGAACACTGTATTATCTTGCCGAGATAGCAAGACAAATAATTCAAATTTGTCAAAAACAAGTTGAGTTCAGTCAGGCAACCAGTGTCTCAGACTTTTACTTCTTATTTATATGGCTTTTCTTTCGTCCATATTTCAGCTCTAGTAGGACAGGTCTGCATTATTTCCACATCTGGCTTTTTTAAAGCCACCACTATAGGAATATTTGGAATGCTAAATGTTTGTTTCTAGGTTAACATTATAGATGGCAGATTTTCTCCTCCTGAAGAATATGTTTCAGACAATTGTTTACCTGTTAGCTATATTTCTTTAACTTCTTTTCTCTCCATTTTTCCCAGAAAACATAAAAAACAAGTTGAACTAGTAAATGAGAACATGGTCCATGGAATGCTCTATGATTAAAGAAAAGGGAAGGGAAATGGTCAATTTTCTTGTGCATGTTACTGGGTAATAAAGGATCATTGGTTGAACTGCTTTTCATTTCAGAACCAACCAACCATTGCATTCTTTGATTTTTCTACATCTCCTCACTGGTGTTGAACGATTCCATGAAGGTGAGCATTTGGATACCTAATCTATTGTTTCAATCAGAGCCAACAATAATTCTGGTGATCATTCCATACAGAGCCTGCCAGGGTCAGAGTAAATCTTCCACATCAAAACCATTGTTGTCACTTTTATGCTTGGAGAAATTGGCTCCTGACAGGTCCCCAGATTCCAGAGGCTTAGCTGTGATTATTGTTCTGGTTTCATTTGAGAGCAGCTTAAGTCTGGGGTGCCCCAGGATCTTCATGTCTTGAGTTTAATAGATATGGGTTATTAGAACAGATTCCAACAACACAGTGTAAAAACAGAATAAAATTGGGAACAGCAGAGCCAAATTTAGAAGTAACATCATCATGGGGTCTTGAGGTTCAATGCAGAGTGCCAAAGTGTATTTCTAAGAGAGAGAATAAGTCAGGTGTAGTTTAAGGTATTATATTTTCTTCCTCTGGCAGGATGATATATACGTGTGGGGATGGGGGAGGGGATTGGCAATTTCAGGTTTTTCTCCTTTCTCTACCTACCCATTGCTGGGGATCCATACCCCTGTGGTACCTTCATCTCCATGAGAGGTGCTTCTCCCTCACTTTGTTTCTGTCTCCTGGCACCAATAGGATGTAGCAGAGAGACTCTGCTCCATGTTAGGTGACCCATACAGAAGGTCAATGATGTGGAAATTCAGAGGGTGAGGATTGCTGAGGAGAGCGAGGTTGATCTAGAAATGCTGGAAGCTTGGAAATCAATACAAGCTGGACTCTGAAACCAGACTCCCTGGGTTTGAATCTCGACTTTGCCACTTCTTGACTAGGACACGTAGAGCAAGTTATTGATCTCTTTACACCTCAGTTTCCTCATCTGTGAAATGGGGATGATAAGAGTACCACCCTAATAGAATTGTTATGAAAATTAAATGGGTACATATTGATCAAGCATTTATTGCTGGGCACATAGTAAGTGCTATTCTAGTGTTAGTTAAATAATAAATCTCTTTAAATGCAACTTTGTTGAGTTCTCAGGATGAAGCACTTGATATGTAATGCAGTTCAACACAGAATGGATGCATTTTTATGCTAGTTTCGAGTCTCGTATCAGGAGGTGTGATCATTTTAGGGTGTTAGGGGAATGTGAGGAAGCCCACCGAGAAAGTGGCACAAAGGTGTAACCAGAAAAAAATAGTCATGATAGAGGTAAATAAATAAAGCCACTACATGCTCCAGAATCTACACTGATTGTCATGGTAGCCACTAGCCACATGTGGCTATATAAATTTAAATTAATTAAAATAAAATAAAATAAAACAAAATAAAAATTTGGTTTCTGAGTTACCCTGGCCACATTTCAAGTGCTCGATAACCACATGTGGCTAGTGGCTACCACATTGGACAACACAGATCTAGAAATTTCCATCATAATAGAAAGTTCTATAGGACAGTACTGATTTAGATTTTTTATGATAGACCTGTTTCATTTAATTCAACTTTTATTTCAACCAAGGCAACTTCTAAACGTGTGATTTGTCAGACATAAGGAGACTCACTAACTTAAAAACATTCTTGTATAAGGCTGCACGCCCTGGCTTGGAGTTCTGTAAATGACAGACCCATGAAACTCAAAGCTGAGGAGAAAACTGAGTCCTGACAACAGAGCAGGCACACGACATCAGCCACTCATTCTGAGCCGGCAGGGGGCATGCAGTGATTGTGCCTTTGTAAGGATGACTGTCTGGGGGATGGCTAGAGGTGTCCTTGGGAAAGTCCCCAGATGTACGTTTGGCCTGATCCCTCTGGGCCAGTGAACAAAGACCTTTTCTGTTGGGAGAAGGAGGCAAAAGTAGAGGTGTCACTCAACTTTCCTTCAATATTTCTCTAGCTCTTGATTATTACAATGGATGTAGATAGAATTAAGAACTATAAATAGGAATCACATATCAACTGGACAGTTTGTTACCTGAGTTGCTTTTGTTTTGCCAACAATTTCCTTTTCTGCAAACACCGTATTTACCAGCCCCTCTGTAGTGCATTTTCGTGTAGACTCAGATACTTCTTTCTAAACTAACTCTTTTGTTGACTTCAGAAAGTTCAGAGCTAGGGAATTCCCTGGTGGTCAAGTAGTTAGGACTCAGCACTTTCACTGCCGTGGGCCTGGATTCCATCCTTGGTCAGGGAATTAAGATCTCACAAGCTGTGCAGCACAACCAAAAAAAAAAAGAGAGAGAGAAAGTTCAGAGCTAAAGAAACCCTCCAGGAAATATTAGAGACACTTACCTGGAGTGAGCTGAGCCCATTCTACTCTTGTAGTCATGATTTGGTGCTCATACCTGGAAAAATCCAATCAATAGCTTCCTCTACCCATTGCATGTTACCTTAGTAAGACTGATATCTGCCTAGAACATGTTATAATATTGTATAAAGGGAGTAGCACTAGGAAGGCCACAACCAATCCCATTATTGATTAAGTGTTTGAGTTATACAATCGCTCATATTTGCATAGAGTCCATGTATTGCCCAGCATTTTCACCTGCATCATTTCACTTAATCTTCACAACAGTCTTATGATTAAGATAATTATCTACATTTTTACAAATGAGGAAACTGAGGTTTGGCAAGAGAGAGAGAGTATAACTCACTTGCTTCAAGTCACCGATGAGGGCAGTAGATCTGAGACCAGAACTTTATCATTGCAAGACTCTCTACCACCCAAAGACATCTCCTGGCTTAATTTTAATTAACTAATTAAAAAAATTGAAGTATAGTTGATTTACAATTTTGTGCTAGTTTCAGGTGTACAGCAAAGTGATTCAGAGATACATACATATATTCTTTTTTGGATTCTTTTCCCTTATAGCTTATTACAAAATACTGAGTGTAGTTCCTTGTGCTATACAGTAGGTCCTTGTCAGTTATCTATTTTATATATAGTAGTGTTTATATGTTAATCCAGTATCCACTTTGAAAAGTGCAAATATCCTTAGGAGGGCTAACACATCTAACTTTCATAAGCCATTCACACCATAGTATAAATTGGAGAATCACGGTGATTTTCTCAGTTACTCAAAGTTTAGAAAGAAAAAAAATCTCAGGGTGGAATTTTAAAAGTCATTTCTGTCAATGCAAAGTCCTCAAGGAATGGGCATGTTGTTGATGAGCCAAAGAGAGAGTCATCTGAAGCTCGAGGGAAGAGCCCAAGTGCAAGGCTGCCTGTGACTGGAGGCTTCAGGGAGTCAGGGCAGCAGCAGGTGGCGGGGACACCCACAGAGAGAGGGGGAAGACAAGAGGGAAAGGAAAGAAGAACTTATCGAACATGTTTGCCTGCTTGGCAATATTTCTCTGCTTCAGCTCATAGCTGCTGGAATATTTTGTTTTAAATATTGAGTGACCAGGCCTGTGGGCTGTGAGCAGAGCTTTACCAGGCAATAGGGTGTGTTTATTTTTTCTCATGATGTCCTACATTTCTCCCACATTTCATTTTCTCCAGTTGCTCCAAAGTTACTCTGGGCTCTGTATCCAAGCTTTCTGTCACTTAAGAAGACAAGCTAAGCTATGCCATACAGCTATGCCACTCAGAGTTGGACTGAACTCTCAGACCCACACAGATGCTAAGTACTCAAATGGGCCCGAGTGAAATTATAAGGAACATTCTCTGGCATTTCCTCAGACATTACCAGATTCACTCTAGTCTAGAACATTAAGCAATCCATTTCAGCCGTGCCTTCCTCCTGAGACAAAGTATGTGTCTATAAAAGGCCCTGCTGCTGAGTGGGGGGAGGGCGATCTCACAGTGTGCAGAAACCAATAAAGCACTTTGAGTCTGGCAAAACCCCAACCTATCATGGTTCCACAGATGTTAGTTTTAGTAAAAACAAATTCAGATGCATTTGCCCAGGAAACAGCAATGGAGGGTCACCGTATCTTGTGTTTACTTTGATGTACATTGGTTGCTTAGTCCTGGTGTCCGTCCAGCCAGCTCTTCTCACAGCTGTGCCCCCCTCTACCCCCGTGTTGTAACCCCCTGTCTGTGCCTCCTCTCCCAGCTAGCTGGAGCTCACCCTCCCACCTCTCCCTTGCTTTCTCTCTGCTTCTTCTACCTGAAGAACTGTTAATCTAACAGAAGCTTTCCAGGGAAAAGGCAGTGAATATTGTTTCTGCAGAGGCAAAACCAGTCTTCACTAGTGGTGCCAGGGGGATGCAGGCGATCTGGGTCTAGTCCCAGCTCTATCCCCAACTGGCAGGAAGGCTTGGGACAAGCCATTTCCCTGAGGGGCTCAGGTTGTTTTGTCTGTAAAACAAAGAAGTTCTCTATCTGTGGAAACTCAGGAATATTGTTTAGAATCAAGAAATGAGGCTGGGGGTAGGGGGCATAAATCTTCTTTTTATAAACCTTGAAAATAAAATAGTGCAATTTTTAGAATTATAAAACTATTGGCTCATTGAAAAAAATGAAATCAATACACACACACACACGAGAAAAGGGAGTTTGGGTTTGACATGTACACACTGCTTTATTTAAAATAGATAACCAACAAGGACTTACTGTATAGTGCAGGGAACTCTGCTCAATTCTCTGTAATAATCTAAATGCAAAAAGAATGTGAAAAAGAATAGATACATGTATATGTAAAACTGAATCACTTTGCTGTACACCTGAAACTAACACAGCATTGTTAATCAATGATACTTTAATATAAAATAAAAATTTAGAAAAAACCAAAAAGACACAAAAAATAAATAAAATAGAGGAATTTTTAAAATTATAAAACTGCTCATTGAAAAAAATGAAATGAATACACACACACACACACACCCTCCACACACATGAGAAAAGTCAGAATTAGCTAAAATCTCCTTGATCAGAATGAAATTATTCTTAGGAGATCTATCAGATGAACCTTCCTTCTGAAGGCACCATGCCTAGAGAGGGCTTTAGCATCCCAAAGCCACAGGTAAAACCTTGACTCGCCTAAATATGGACCCCATTCTATGCAATAAAAATAATCAGAAGCAAAGTAAAGACTGATGTGTCCTATTTATCTCGTGGCTAATCAACCTGGTGAAATGGAAAAAACTTGAGACCAGAAATTAGAACATCAGGGTGCTAGTCCTGATTCATTTTATGGCTATATGAGTCAGAGTCAAACTGGTTGCTCTCCATTTGTTTTCTCCTCCCCCAGCGCGCGCACGTGCGTGCGCACACACACACACACACACACACACCCCTTCCTTCTCTCCTTTGCCCTGGCTGTGCCCCTGGAGGCTGACCCCTATGGATCACATAACCCGCTTTCCATCACCACTGGCTTTTAGTTAGGTTTGGTTAGTGGGAGGCATGAGCAGGAGACAGGAGGATGAAAGGAGAGAAAGGTGTACTTATTCTCCTCCCTCCCTCCTCATTAGGATGTGATTTGGGCAGTTCCTGCGTTCCTATACCTATAGCCACAGCTCATGTCAGAAGGCCTCTCTTCCAAGTCGGTAACTCTTACCTGATTCTGGTAATGCAACTGCCTCCCTTTGCCCTTGCTGGTCCAGGGAAGGTGAGTCCCTAGCAGTTCCCCACCCTGCCCTGTCAGTTCCCTTCAACCTGCCTGTATCAGTGTAAACAGCCTCTTCATTCAACACTTTTTGGTTCTCCTGTTGAGTGCACCATCTGTTTCCTGCCAGGACCTGCCTGATACAGAGTCTCACCGGTAAACAGAACCCTCTTGAGTGTTCAACACGGAGCACTTTAATGCAGGGAGCTGGTTACTCAGGTAAAGGAATTGCCGAGAAACCAAACAAGCCACTTGGCAACTCAGAGATGAGCAAAAGCCGGAACACACAAAAACACAGGGAGAAAGGGACAAGACTGTGACACAGGCACTGAGGGACAAGAGGCAACCAGCCAAAGCTGGCACCAGGACAGATCTGACCAACAAGGGAAAAGGCATAGTCCCTGTAGGAGAAGCCACCGGAGGCGGGGGTGGAGGAGGTAGCTTCTTCCTCCCTCCAGCCGGTCTCCCACCCATTCCTTACAATGGCTGCACCCAGCTGATGCAAGGAGCCTCCTGAGAGGTTCCGCCTGTGGGGGTTGACCTCTCTTCCCTGCAAGGCAGAACAGGGGAAGGACAAGGAAAATAGATCAAAACCAAATGGGTCGAGAACCAGCACAATGGCCGTGACACCTTGGACCAGTTACTAAGCCACTTTGAACATTTGCGTCCTTATGTTTAAAAGGAGATGGTTAATGCTTTACCTTCCTCGTGGGGATGCTCTGAACCAAACCTAAAAAGCCTGTTGGAGTGTTTGGGAAACTGTAAGGTGCTGTATAAGCTAAGGTTATCTGTCTGAGTGCCCTGGAGTTTACAGGCCTGTCAGTTTCTAATGCTATCCCTTTTGTTCTCAGGCGGCTGCTTTTAGTGTAATACCTCAACCAAAGAAATGCCTTCGCCAGATCGATCCTCTTCAGCTGCCTAGGAGCCTGCTTTGCAAGGAAAGGCAATTAAAGTGCAGGTTTGGAAGTGGTCATCTGTGTGTGATTCAGATCTATTGGTTACCCAATCGGGGCTCTGCAGGGGTGTGCCGGCTCCTGTCTCGAGCAGCCCGGCTGCGTCCTCGAGCACATGTGCCAAGCTCAGTGTGGCACACTGAGAAAGTGTGCCCGCTTAGCAGTCCCCACGCCAGGCAGTGTTTAGGGAGGGATGGCAGAGAGCCAGATGAAAAACAGACACATCTCTGCCCAGGATTAGCTTTCACGTCCCCTGGGCTCTCATGAAGCCAGAAGCCAAGCGGGGAGTCAGCTGCCTGCACGGAATCGCTGCCGCACCAGCAGGATGTGCTTGTTCAGCACCTGTTTCTGAAGACGGTGGAGATTGTCTTCAGAACCTGCCTAATCCTTTCTCCTTCAGCCATTCATTTCTCCTCTGGTCCTCTTCCCAGGTGATTTCTTTCTTTCTTCCTCCTTTCTTTTACTATCCATCTTCAAGGGGGATCTGAGGCCAGCCTTTTGAATCATGGTACGACATCGCCTACCCAGTGGTCCTGGAATCTGGCTGCATTTGGAACCATCTGGGGATCTTTTGAAAATCCCAATGCCTTGGCCATACCCAGGTCAATACCAGAATCTCTGGGGGGTAGGACCTAGATATTGTTATTTTTAGAAGTTCCCCAGGTGATGTGAATGTGCAGCCAAGGTTAAGAACCCACTGTGTTAGAAGAAAAATTTAACCTCATCACATAGTGAAATTAAAGCCATGCTCTTCCTGCTGAAGGAAAGTCAATGGGAAAGCCCTACCCTAGGGCAAAGAATCTTCCCAAATCACAAGTGGGCTGCCTGAGAGGGGGCTTATATGGTAATGAATGGTGAGGTTCTTCCAGAGCAGGAGACAACCCCATACCACTGTGCTTCTGGAGCAATGGCACCAACCATTCCAGTGTCTTACAGTTGACCAAGTCTTGCAATAGGGCAAGGAGAAGGGATCCAACTCTCTCTATATCATAGAAGCTTTGAGCCATGGAGATTCACTGGACTTTAGACATTATCTAAAATGAGAAGAGGAGACTATATGGGCCTGAGAGGCTAAGTGACTTTTATAAGGTGCCACAACGGACTTTCTGGCATAGCTGGATGGACGCCAGCTCTCCTTCCTTGCAATCCTGCCAGAGTTCCATTTCATTCTTCCCCCCAACACTTCCAGCACATTCTTCACACTTCTGCTGGAATCTGAGCCTCTTCAGTGAAATTTTGGAAGGCTTTTAAAAATGATGATTTTTGTACTAGGAGCCAGACAAATAAGGGGAGACAGTGGTAATGATTAGGAAATATTTATGTCTTTCACACATGGGGCCTTCACATGCTGATTTGTTTACTTGGCAAATAAACTGGAGACTGTGATGTCACTACACATAGATGATGAAAAGTTTAAACATTCGTCTATGCAAACAAGGGAGAGAAAACTTGTATTTGTGAGAAACAAATAGGATTACATTAATTTGAATAAGGCTGCCTATTAAACTGTAGCATGTTACTTTGGATTCTTTTTTAGCACTTGGGAAAATAAGATAACTTTCACTCACTTGGTTGAAAATGAGTATAGAAATGTTATCATCAAGATTTTATATATATATATATATATATATATATATATATATATATATATATATATATATGCTTTGGTGTTTTTGACAAGTAACATGATGAGATGATATCATAAAGATGTCTTACAGCTTCCAAGTTTTAAGAAGGGTTCAGGGAATTCCCTGGCAGTCCAGTGGTTAGAACTCCACCCTCTCACTGCTGAGGGCCTGGGTTCAGTCCCTGATCGGGGAACTAAGATCCCACAAGTCACATGGTGCAGCCAAAGAAATAAAGGTTCCGTTTGAGAAAAAGACTAATTACTTTTATTTGTGAGAGAGAAATGATCAGATAAAGGCATAAAGATATTGGAAATTTTGGCACAGACCCAGAGTTTTCAAAATTGATTTCTACTCAGTGCTGTGTCCCTTAGCTCCAATAAGACCAGTGGCTCCTTTGGACCTGGGGCCAGGACTGCGTTGCAGGAATGGGAACCTGGGACACAAAATGTAAGGAGACATCACTCTCAAGGCTGTGCCTGCACTTGTGTAATCCTGAGATAGAGATGATGAGTTTTGCTTTCAAAGAGTGAAACTGATAGCTTAGGAGGGTGACTTTAAAGGCCAGAAAATGATGCTAGTATTGCACAGATAGCTTCATGAAAGAAGGTGTTAGTGCCCCCCAAAATGTGCGGGAATAAAAGGGGACAGGAGAATGAAAAGAGAGCCTGGGAGCTCAAGTAAGAAAAGGGTGTCATCCATAGAGAACAGACTGGTGGTTGCCAAGGGGGAGGGGGTTGGGGGAGGGATGGAGCGGGAGGTTGGGATTAGCAGATGTACGCTTTTATATATAGGATACATAAACAACAAGGTCCTACTGTATAGCACAGGGAACTATATTCAACATCCTATGATAAACCATAATGGAAAAGAAAATTTAAGAAAGAATGTATATATATGTTAACTGAATCACTTTGCTGTACAGAAGAAATTAACACATTCTAAATCAACTTTACTGGGCTTCCCTGGTGACGCAGTGGTTCGGGGTCCGCCTGCCGATGCAGGGGACGCGGGTTCGTGCCCCGGTCCGGGAGGATCCCACATGCCGCGGACCTGCTGGGCCCGTGAGCCATGGCCGCCGAGCCTGCGCGTCCGGAGCCTGTGCTCCGCAACGGGAGAGGCCACAACAGTGAGAAGCCCGCGTACGCAAAATCAATCAATCAATCAATCAATCAACTTTACTTCAATTTAAAAAATAAAAACTGAAAAAGAAGAGAAAAGGGTGTCATCTATTAACAACTAAACTCTCACACAAGATTGTCATGAGCGTCTAGAGAGTGGGGTTTCTCTAACTGGAAGGTATATCAGAACACCCCGGACCCAACTCCCAGAGTTTCTGATGCAGGAGTCTTGAGAATTTGCATCTCTAACAAGTTGCAAGGTGAGCTTCTGATCCAGAGAGATCACGTTGAGAACTGCTGTTCTAGAGCCCTGTCGCTCAAATTGGGATTCCTGACCATGTGAGAATCTAAGAATGTCTTGAAAGGTACCCCAGATTTGTTTTAATCCATATGGTAAGGTGACAGACTTGGAGACAACTGCCTCTGAAAGAAGGGTATATTACTCATGGTTCCCAAGTGGAGGGGACATGGCACATCATGCCTGGCCAAACAGGGAAGTACTAGGGTCAATCAGGAAGCAGAAGGAGTGAGGGGAGACCATGGGCAAAAGCCTTTATTGTGGTTTTCACAAGAAGGAATGGACAAGCCTTAGGATTGGCTAGTTTAAATAATTTTACTGGGCTCTGGGCTATAGGAGTGATCCTCAGTTGTCTGGTACCTGGCCTTGGGGTGATTTAGGGCAGGGAGAACGTTGGCTTTGTGAGTGAAAGTTTGAGAAAGCAGTTGGTTGGGGGTAGGGGCTATGGATTGGTTGGTTTGCATATGAAGGGTGTGCTTGAAGGCAAGTTGTTTACTATCGCCAGGAATTAGCCAGCTCCAGAAGGGACACTCTGTCCAGGATTAGCAAGGCCCCAAGATGTCAAAGCATCATACAATACAGATGATTAATTAATTAATACAAGGAAGAATTTTCTATTCTTTCTTTATTGTAATAATAATTTTCATTGGGGGAGGGGGTGTGTACTTGTAAAACCGAATCCTTTCCTGGTGATAATTCCCGATGTAAAGATAGTTTCATAAAATGAGACTTGAGTTCATGAAGTCATTGTCTCTAAAACAGGGGACAAAGGACCCTCAGAAATCCAAAAATATATTCTTATGGGTCAAAGAGAACTTTTTCTTAACCATTGAAAGGGCTCCAAACTTAACTCTACCCCAACACCCCTCTTCAGCCTATGAACAGCAATTGTTACTTTTTTTTTTTTTTTTTTTTGCGGTCGGGCCTCTCACTGTTGTGGCCTCTCCCGTTGCGGAGCACAGGCTCCAGACGCGCAGGCTCAGCGGCCATGGCTCACGGGCTCAGCCTCTCCGCGGCATGTGGGATCTTCCCGGACCGGGGCACGAACCCGTGTCCCCTGCATTGGCAGGCGGACTCCCAACCACTGCGCCACCAGGGAAGCCCAGCAATTGTTACTTTTTAAAATTGCTTTTTATTTTATTTTTCTGGAAAAATAGAAACAAATATATATTTTTAATAAAACCATGCCATACTCACGAGTTTTTAAATGGATTAAAAAAAGAAATTGGCATGGAATGCAGAAAAACATGCTCTAAGTGTAAAATTAAATATTCCAATCTAATTTGGGGTGCTTTCTTAAGAAAAGTTACAATATGCTAAATATATCATCAAGACACTTGAAATTACACTTATTGATATTGTTCAAATCATAAGACCTTAACCCACAAACAGTAGCAAGTAGCATGTGTCATTTCAAACATTTAAGTTGTTTTTCAAAAGCTAATCTCTTAAAGACAATATATAGGGAATCAACAATGTAAAAAAGTCAACTCATTCTCCCTACCAAGTCGTTCCTTTCTTTTATCTACTCACAAAACATTTTTTCTCTTCCTTTTTTTATTTAAAGATTTTTACTCTTATTTTGCATAAAAAGGAAAAGATAGTGTGATTTAATTGATATAGACTTAAGAAGTGCCAACGTATTGTCTTACTGAGACAAAACTTTTTATATACCGACAAGACTGTGTGCGCGTGTGTGCGCGCGTGCGCACGCGCATGCTTACACAAAGGGTTTGACTAAGATACTCTGAAATATTACTTTCAGGAATGCTTATGTAGGTCACTCAACTGATTCAAGAATCAAGTAATTTCGTCTGTGTGGTGGGGGTAGAGGTATATTTCATTGTATCTCTGTGCCAAGACAAATAGGAAAAGAGAAGTCCACTCTCCTCGGAGGAGAATCCGGTGTACTGTGAGATTAAAAGCAGCATCGTTTTTTATCAGTCTGCTACACACTGTTACTGCTCAATGAGCAGGTGGCTATTTATAAAGTGGCATTCTGCCTCAGCTGCACAGCATTTGAAGAGTTTTCTGGAAAAATCACATTTCCTCCCAAACTTTATTCGGGTCATTGAAGCTGAGGTTTCAATGATACTTGAAATCTTTTCTGGGATGAAAAGTATAGAGAACTCCCCTAACAGAACCATAATAAAATCTGGAAATGACTTCTGGCTGGGGTAGAGTTTTCATGAGGGACTTAAAAAAGCCTTAAGTGTGTGCTTAGCCGGCTATAAGGGAAGCCATGTGCACCCCAGCAAAACAGGCGGTACACAATGAAACATTTCATGGCCCACAAACTGTCCAGTACTAATTTGGATAACTGGGGCACAGAATTTCTTTTTCCTTATTTTATGTATTTTTGTCTTGCTAAAGTTCGACGGCCTGCTGAGGCACCTCTACCCCCACCTTCAGCATCCTTTCACCAGGTTTTCTCACATATCTTCCTCCTCAAACCCTTTATTTCTCTGACCCCTTGCCCACGTTCTTGCCATTTCTTTCTTCTCTTATTATCAGTCAATCAGTAATTAGATAAATATTTAATTCTATTGACTAAGTATTTACTAATATTTACTAGCTTACATAAGTAAGGAACAAAGAAACCTGACATACAGGCCCTGACCTAAAGGAATATATAAATTTGAATCTTCTACTATTAGGAATAGACTCTCCTTTCTTCAATACCCATGAAGACTGCCTTTCTGAAGACTGGAGTTATTAGCAAAAGCATCAGCCAGTAGCTTGCCTGGGGCAACCCTGCAAGGTAGAAAAGCTACAAGGGTTGCCTCTGGTGACAGAAAGTCAAGAAGGACACAGAGGGTCACAAAGGCCAGAGGGTTGCATTCCCAGAAGGCAGTTGTGGGAACAGGAGCAGAAACATAGAGAGTCATTCAGAAACGAAGGAAATATTTTCCCTTGCCCACAGCTGAAGGTAGAATCGAAAATTAGAGAGAATTTGCAGAGATAGAGTCAGATATTCTATAAGTAGTACAGAGGAAAGGAGCTTCAATTTATTGAAACCATACAGTGTACCAGGCACTTACTATGTGCTTTACATACGTAATCTCATTTAATCCTTTTAACAATCCTGTGGGCTAGCTATTACTAGTGCCATTCACCATATTGAAGAAATCGCCCAAGAAATGGCGAAAATGGCAGACTCGGGATTTGCATCAAGGTATTTCTGAGCGCAGTCTGTGCACTTTCCATCATGTCTTGCTGATGACCCAGTTTGAGATTGATAGGGATGTGCTGCAGGTATTTATGTCTGCCTTTCAAGGCAGAGACTGTGCAGTTACATCAACTTGCATATCATCTTTCAGAGAAGTTTTGTGTGTGCATGAATGTTTTATTGTTATTATTATTGTTGTTATGATTCTAGAGGAAAATATCTATAGTATTTCAAATCACACATGACATTTCTTGACATACACTGTCAGAATGATTTCTTTTATGAAAATACTGAATGCAGGCTCTGGAAATAAGAAAGGTTTTGCTACACATGCACTGTAGAATAATGCTCAAGCCAAAAAAAGAAAAATGGGGACCTTATTAACCCAGTTCCTTCCACATAAAATTCTCACAAACTGTCAGCATCCCACAGGATTCTACCCACATAGCAAAACCTAATGCAATACTCTGAACAAAGACATCCATCTCAGTAAACTTCCATGTGGCTGTTGAAACCACCTTCAGGATAGAGAACTTTCTTTGCGGGCTCTGTAACTAGATGTAAAGCTGTACAAGTCTTCTAGTACATATGAGGAGAATCTTGAATTTAGTGTTTAAGGACCACACATGAGTAACGTGGACATGATTCCACTCAGTAGGCAAAGGCATCTTTGGAAATCAGATATAGTGATTTACAAAAAATGGCTGTTGCATGCTGCCACCCACTCAAACTGCACCTATGGCAGCTACCTGGAAAGGATACCAACACTTTCCTTCCAGCTCAGAAGTCTTAGCCCTTCTTCATGCTGGGCACCTGTTGATTGGAGTGGTCATTAAGTGAATGGATGAAAATGAAATCCATTTGCCATCCCTGATCTATAAATAACTTTTCTGGAAACAAATCACATGGACATGATTCAAATGTATGCTGCCGTTGTCTTTTAGAACCATGCCAAGCCCATCTAGTTGATGAAACCTTCCTTTGGACCTCAACTGCTCCTGACCTCCTGCAGCGTATACTGTTTGAAACTTAGATTGGCATTTTACCAGAGACTGCTTGGGTTTTCATTAATTTTCTTAGAGATACATGATTGACTGTATGCCTCTCACCAGTGTGGGCCACATTACATCATACGTGTCTGTTATGCTGTCATGTAGTGTTGTGCTTTGCTTTTGGAAGGGGCTCAGAACAGTGCATGATGATGTTAAGCTAATGCTTGATGGTGAGCATTTGGAAGTAGGAGTTGTGGAAGGACTAAGATGGCGCTGATGGCCCAGCATCAATTCAGTTCACCATCTACTGGAGGACCACTCAGTGTCCACTCTTACTGCTCATGAATGGGCACAGGAAAGAAAAAGTGTTTTTGCAGAATGTGTAGTTTTATTCTAAGCAAACCACAGCCTTATCCAGAGGAAGAGGGAGGGGGATAGGCCCAGAATCTCTCTTTTGGTTGCTTTGTGTTGGAGAATAAGTTCACCCATGCGTGACAGGACCTCTCCCAGAGAGCTAAGCTCATGGGGATCCTCCTTGGGTCTCTGAGGTGGAAAGAGATTTGTGAAGCTGCCCCTTCTTTGCGGCTTGCTCCAAGCTTTCCTTTGCTCTATCAGGTGCAGCCAGAAGCCTGAACTAGAGATCTTAGCTGTTGGACCCTCTGCCCAGGGGGCAGTGTCGTATCCTCTCCATCTTTCCACGAGTCTTCCTAATCATCCTCTGTTGTCTTGGCTCTCTGCATATGGACCCCACATAGTAGTACAGAGAGTTTTCCTTTGGGTACTTTCTTAGTCCTTAGCCTGTGATTAGCAGTTTTAGTTCTGCCAGTATCTTGGGCAATAAAAAGAGGCATAATTATCATATATACCACATATCACTTATATGTGTATCTGTGTGTATTTATTCAAATAGCATTCTATTGTATAATCTTTATGCACAGCAGTCTTTACTCAAACATCCCCACAGCAATTCTACACCAGATGTAGGGTCATTTCAAAGTTCTGTGAGGGAGAAGAAGGGTCTCCATTGAGTAAGTATGAATAAATTGTGGTTCTCCAAACCCTTGTCCACCTTATGTAACATGCTTATTGTATTACTGGAACAAATTTTGAAGTGCAGGCAAAGTACAGAGAATAATATAACAAACAAACAAGTATGCAGAACACATAATTGAATTTTGCCATTTGCTTCAGATTTTTAAAAAAATACAAGAACGAAATTACAGAGTTGAAAGTGTGTTTATATTCTTTCTCCAGTGCCATTTACCTTTCTCCTTTCACTATTCTGAATTTTGTATCCTACTATCTTTCGAGTCTGTGTGCTTATAACCCCATCACATATATATTCCTGGTGTATTTCACATATATTCATATGTATGTTTACATAAATGGTATCATACCATTCACATAATTGTACAATTTGCTCTTTTTTTTTTTTTTTTTTTTTTTTTTTTGTGGTATGCGGGCCTCTCACTGTTGTGGCCTCTCCCGTTGCGGGGCACAGGCTCCGGATGCGCAGGCTCAGCGGCCATGGCTCACGGGCCCAGCCGCTCCGCGGCATGTGGGATCTTCCCGGACCGGGGCACGAACCCGTATCCCCTGCATCGTCAGGCGGATTCTCAACCACTGCGCCACCAGGGAAGCCCTAATTTGCTCTTTTATTTCAACATATCTCAGTATGTTTTTGGAGGAGAGGCAGTTCATTTATAGCAGCCACATAGTGCTTCATTATATGAATATATCCCAATTTGATGAACATTAAGTTGTTACTAGTTTTTGCTATTATATTGGGTGGGCCAAAAAGTTCGTTCGGGAGCTTTTTGGCCAACCCAATAGTAATCCTGCAACACACAACACATTTTCTCCTGGAACATAAGTGAAAGTTGCTCTGGGATACATACCTTCAAGTAGGATGCTAAGTATGTATCTTTTCAACTTTAATATTAGTGCCAAATGCATTTGCTCCAATTTATACTCTAAATCACCTAGCTTGCCAGAGATCCATCAACCCTTGATATTTTCTGACTTTTTATTTTTTTTGTTCTGATGGTGTGAAATAGAATCTAATCTTTGTCTTTATTTGCATTTTCCTGATTACTTAAGAGGTTGAACCTCTTTTTATATGTTTATTAACCATTTGTATTATGCTCTCTTCCATGAGACTTGCCTTGGGCCATTTTTCTCAACTAAGGACTAACTCCTTGCCCATTTCACACTGTCTTCACACCAGACTTCTGGTTTCCCCTATTCCTCTTTTAGCTGTGGAAACATGACATAGACTGTTATTTTACTGATTTCCATATTGTTCTGAAGTCTTTTTGTTTAACAGCTTTACTGAGGTATAATCTCCATACATAAAATCCACACAATATTAGTATATGATTTTATGATTTATAGTAAAATTACTCAGTGGTACAAACATTGTTATATAATCCAATCTTAGAACAATTCCATTATCCCCAGAAATTCTCCAGTGCACATTTTCAGTCCATCACCACACAAACCTCCAGCCACAGGAAATACTCGTCTGCTTTCTGTCTCTATGGTTGTATCTTTTCTAGAAATTTCATATAGATAGAATCATGAAATATGTACTCTTCTGTGTCTGGCTTCTATTACTTAACATAATGTTTTTGCGGTTCATCCACATTTTTATATTTATCAACAGTTAGTTCATTTAGTTTATTCCCTTTTATTGCTGAGTAGTATACCACTGTCTTGATATACCACATTTTGTTTATCCATTCACCATTTGATGGACATTTGAGTTGTTTCCGGTTTGGGGCTATTATGAATAATGCTCTATAGACATTCAAATATAAGTCTTTTTGTGGACAAGTGTTTTCATTTCTCTTGGGTGGATACCCGGGAATGAGATTTCTGGGTTATATAGAAATTGTATGTATAAGTTTTTAATAAACTGTCAAACTGTTTTCCAAAGTAGTTTTATCATTTTATGTTCCCATCAATAATGTATGAGTATGAGTTCCTCTACACTCTTGTCAGCAGTTTGTTTAGTCAATCTTTTATTTATTGAAGTATAGTTTATTTACAATGTTGTGTTAATTTCTGCTGTACAGCAAAGTGATTCAGTTATACCTATATATACATATTTTTCATATTCTTTTCCATTATGATTTATCACAGGATATTGAATATAGTTCCCTGTGCTATACAGTAGGACCTTGTTGTTTATCCATTCTATACATAATAGTTTGCATCTGCTAACCCCAAACTCCCATTCCATCTGTCCCCCAACCCCCTCCCCCCCTTGGCAACCACAAGTCTGTTCTCTATGTCTGTGAGTCTGTTTCTGTTTTGTAGATAGGTTCATTTGTGTCATAGTTTAGATTCCACATATGTGATATCATATGGTATCTGTCTTTCTCCTTCTGACTTACTTCACTTAGTATGATAATCTCTAGCTGCATCCATGTTGCTGCAAATGGCAGTTTTTCATTCTATTTTATGACTGAGTAGTATTCCATTGTATATATGTACTATATCTTCTTCATCCATTCATCTGTTGATGGACATTTACGTTGTTTCCATGTCTTGGCTATTATGAATAGTGCTTCTGTGAACATAGGGGTGAATGTATCATTTTGAATTATAGTTTTGTCCATATATATGCCCAGGAGTGGGATTGCTGGATCATATGGTAACTCTATTTTTAGTTTTTTGAGGAACCTCCATACTGTTTTCCATAGTGGTTGCACCAACTTACATTCCCACCAACAGTGTAGGAGGGTTCCCTTTTCACCACATCCTCTCCAGCATTTGTTATTTGTAGACTTTTTAATGATGGCCCTTCTGACCAGTTTGAGGTGGTACCTCACTGTAGTTTTTATTTGCATTTTTCTAATAATTAGCAATGCTGAACATCCTTTAATGTGCCTGTTGGCCATCTGTATGTCTTCTTTGGAGAAATGTCTATTTAGGTCTCCTGCCCATTTTCTGATTGGGTTGTTTGTTTTTTTGTTGTTGAGTTGTATGAGATGTTTGTATATTTTGCAAATTAGGCCCTTGTTCATCACATCATTAGCAAATATTTTCTCCTAGTCTGTAGGTTGTCTTTTCGTTTTGTTTATGATTTCCTTTGCTTTACAAAAGCTTGTAAGTTTGATTAGGTTTATTTTTGCTTTTATTTCTATTGCCTTGGGAGACTGTGTTTTGTCAGTCTTTTTGATCATAGCCATTCCAGTGGGTGTGAAGTGATATTGTGATTTTAGTTTGTGTTTTAATTGGTATTGCCCCAAAGACTAATAATGTTGATCTTTTCATATGCTTATTAGACATCTATATATAATCTTTGGTGAAGTGTCTGTTCAAATATTTTTCTCACTATTATTGGGTTGTTTGTCTTTTATTATGGAGATATAAGAGTTCTTTATATATCCTGGATGCAAGTTATTTATCAGACATGTGATCTGACAATTTTTTCCTCAGGTCTGTGGCTTTATTTTTATTTGAAGAGCAAAAGTTTTTAATTTTGATGAAGTCTAATTTATCATTTAAAAATTTTTTTCATGATTTTTCTGTTATAGCTAAGAAATCTTTACCTTAGTTGAGATCACTAAGACTTCTAGAAGTTTTACAGTTTTAGCTCTGACATTTTAATTTCTCATCTATTTTGAGTTGATTCTTATATATTGTGGGGGCAAGGATTTAAGTTCTTTTTTTAATTGGCATATGTATATCCAATATTATAGTAATATTTTTTGAAAGGCTATCCTTTCCTGTTGGATTGCTTTGGCATCTTAGTTGAAAATCAATTTTTCATAAATGTTTGGATCTATTTCTAGACGCTCTATTTTTTATCAATCTATATGTCTATCCCCATACCAATACCATATATATAGTAAGGTTTGAAAGCAGGTTAAAGTCTTTTAACTTGATTATTTCATTTCAAAACTGTTTTGGCTATTCCAGATTGCTTGCATTTGCATACACATTTTATGATCAGCTTGTCAATTTCTACTAAAATCAAAAACCTGCTGGAATTTTGATGTTAATTTTGTTGAATCAGTAGATCAATTTAGGGATACTTGCCATCTTAAGAACATTGAGTTTTATAACCAATGAATATGGTATCTCTCTCCATTTACTTAGGCCTTCTTTAATTTTTTCCTCTTATTGAGATATTATTGACATATATTTAAGTTTAAGGTATACAATGTGATGATTTGAATCAAGTATATATTGCACAATGATTACCACAGTAAGATTAGTTAACACCTCCGTCTCCTCACATAATTGCCTGTGTGTGTGTGTGTGTGTGTGTGTGTGTGTGTGTGTGTGTGTGTGTCTGGTGATAACATTTAAGATCTACTCTCTTAACAACCTTCAAGTATAAAATATAGTATTTTTAATTATAGTCACCATGCTGTGCATTAAATCCCCAGAACTTATTCATCTTATAACTGGGAGTTTATACCATTTGACAAACATCTTCCCATTTTCCCCATCCCCCTGCCCTTGGCAACCACCATTCTACTCTCTATTTTCTATGAGTTCAGCTTTTTTAGATTCTGCTTATTAGTGAGAACATACAGTATTTGTTTTTCTCTGTCTGACTTACTTCATTTAGCATAATGCCCTCAAGGTCCATCCATGTTATTGCAAAAGGCAAAATTTCCTTCTTTTAATGGCTGAATAATATTCCTTTGTGTATATACAATATCTTCTTTATCCATTCATCTGTTGTCAGATACTTAAGTTGTTTCCATGTCTTGCCTATTGTGAATAATGCTCCAATGAACATGGAGGTTCAGATATCTATTTACAACACTGATTTCATTTCCCCCATATATATACCCAGAAGTAAGATTTCTGGATCATATGGTAGTTCTATTTTTAAGTTTTTGAGGAACCTCCAAACTGTTTTCTATAGTGGCTGTAACAATTTACATTACCAACAATGGTGCACAAGGGTTCCCTTTTCTCCATGGCCTCACCATCACTTGCTTTCTCTTGTCTTTTGATAATAGGCACTCTAGCAGGTGTGAGGTGATATCTCATTGTGGTTTTGATTTATATTTCTCTAATGATTAAGATGTCAAACATCTTTTCATGTACCTGTTTAGGCCTTCTTTAATTAATCCCAGCTATGTTTTGTAGTTTTTAGTGTACAGGTTTTTTACTTTGCTATAGTTTGAATGCTTATGTCCCCCTCAAGATTCATATGCTGAAATTTTAACCCCCAAGGTACCTTTAAGAGGTGATTAAGTCTTGAGGAAGAGCACTCATGAATGAGATTAGTGCCCTTATAAAAGAGGGAGAAAGATCACTTGCCCCTTCTGCCATGTGAGGATGCAGCAAAAAGATGGCACTCTGTGAATCAGGAAGTGGACATTCACCAGACACTAAATCTGCCAGTGTTTTGATCTTGGACTTCCCAGCCTCCAGAACTGTGAGAAATAAATTTCTGTTGTTTATAAGCCACCAATATATGGTATTTTGTTAGAGCAGGTGAAACAAACAAAGATATACTTCTTTCATTAAAATTATTCCTGAATATTTATTTTTTAATACTATTGAAAATGGAACTCTTCTTTTTAAATTTTATCTTTTAATTCTTCTTTGCTAGAATATGGAAATGCAATTGATTTAATCCTGTATCCTGTGACCTTGCTAAACTTTCTTACTAGTTCTACTAATTTTTTATGTTCCTTAGGATTTTCTACATACATGATTATTTCATCTGTGAATAAAAATAATTTTCCTTCCTTTCTTCTTCCCTATGTGCTTTTATTATCTATTCTCATGCCTTACTGCACTGGCTAGAATCTCCTGTGTAGTGTAGAAGTAGGGACATATTTATCTTTGCCTTATCTCTGATCTTGAGGGGAAAGCATTAAATCTTTCACCATTAGTATGATTTTAGTGCTAAGTGTTTCATAGATGCCCTTTTATCAGGATGAGGAAATTTCCTTTTACTCCTAGTTTGTTGAGTGTTTTTATCATGATGGGTGTTAGATTCCATCAAATGTTTTTTCTTCATTTCTTGAGATGGTCATTTTTTTTGTTTCTTTATTCTGTTAAGATGGTGTCTTATATTAATTGATTTTCAGATGTTGTATCAACCTTGCATTCCATAAACCCCACTCGATTTTAATATATAATGCTTTAATATGTTGCTGAATTCAGTTTCCTAATATTTTGCTAAGGATTTTTTGTATCTATATTTATGAGAAATATTTGTCTGTAGTTTTCTTTTCTTGTGATATGTGTTACTGGACTTATGAGTTGGAAAGTATTTCCCTCTCCTCTGTTTTCTGAAAGAGTTTGTGTAGAATTGGAATTATTTTTTTCCTTAAATATTTGATAAAATTTACTGGTGAAGCCTTCTGTGCTTGGGAAAAATTTAAATTATTAACTTAATTTCTTTACTTTTTGTTCCAGAAATTTGTCCATTTCAACAAGTTGTCTAATTTGTTGGCATAAAGTTGGTCATAGTACTACCTTTTAATCTTTTAAATTTATGTACTTCTGTAGTGAATTCCTCTCTTTCATTTCTGATTTTGATAATTTTTATCTTTTCTGGTTTTTTCTTGGTTAGTGTAGCTATATTTTTTGTCTTTTCAAAGAACAAACTTTTGGTTCTGTTGACTTTCTGTATTGCTTTTCTGTTTTGTATTTTATTGATTTCTGCTCTTACTTTTATTACCTTCTATCTTCTTACTTTGGATTTCAGCTCTAGGTGGTTATTCCTGTTTCTCTGTAGCTTAGTGGTTAGCCACTGATTTCAGCAAAGTTATGCTGAAACATCTCAAACCTATAAGATTTCCACCTTCTGCTGATTGATTTCTGTGTAGGTTGGGGGATAGATTCAAATTTGCTACTAATTTTCAATTCTCCCTTGGCTTTTACCCTTTGCTCAATTTTCTTGGGTTTCCTCTGTGCCTGTGTGTAGTTTCTTAGATATCCAGATATGTGGAGATCTTATCTCAACCCTTTTATAGCCCTGTCATTTCCAGGATCTCACTGTTAAATTTTTGGCTTGTTACTCACCCGACCCAGGACTTCATCCTCAAGCTGAGAATGCTGTGGATTCTCATTTGTTTTCTATCAAATTTGTTAGTTGTAGCTGATGGAACCATGATTAAACCACACCCATCCCAGATTGAATCTTCACCCTCTAGTAGCAGAGCTGTTGGTTTTCACGGCCAGCTGCATGCTGGTAAAATTAAGTTCTTACCAATGAAACTGGGAGTAGTGTATGTAAGCAGACCCAGGAATGAAAGCCACAGACTCCTGCTGTTCTTACCTGAAGCTCAAGCAATTTCTCAAGAATAAATGCTTCTCAAATTGTTTTCTACCTTTGGCCAGTTCCAAAGCTCTAAAATGGTTGTTTTTGACACTTCCATTCAGTTTTACTCTTGTTCTTTGCTGAGAGGATTCAGCAATGTCTTAAATGCCTTCACACCATAACCGGAAGTGTTTCCCCTGTTTTCTTTCTAGTGAAATTCTTAAGGTTCCTCATAGTCTCTCTTTTGCCTTCTGGTGCCAGAAATATCAGAAAACTCTGGATCTCATCTCTTGGCTTGACCATACTCCAGGATGCTCTTGGCCGGGCAATTCATTCCCTTGAACAGAACTTCCATCTGACTATCCTCATCCTCATCGTGGAGCCTGGAAGCTTAGTTCTAACAGAGTGAAATTTTCCCTGTATAGAGTAAGTTTTCACATGCCAAATCTTCTGCATGATAATGGGATTATTTGTATATCCAATTAGTAAAAAATTTTATTTTATTGGAAACAACCTAAAATTTGGAACAATTGCATTAAGACTGGAAACCTGGCAATCCTAGGTATGAACAGGAGACAGATAGTTTACTTGGATTATGAAGAGGACATAAAATTTGGGATTGAGCAATTTACAAGAACCTTTAAATGTTGAGTGCTAGTTAAGTGTAGGTTGTAAGGTCTTTTATTACAAACCTCAATTCACAAGGCAAGAAGGTATCCACTGTGTCTAGCAAGGGTGTGGCATGAGTCCCAAGCAGTCCAGGCAGATAATATTTACTGTTGTCCTTAAGCAAATTAGAAAAGAACTGAGACCAGAAAAGTTATCTTAAACGTGGTTGCTGTAGAATAGGAGGGGGCTTTGAAACCATTTGTAAATTGTTGTGTCATCGTGGGTTTTACCAGTGAACGATTATCCCAATTTAAGAGAGGCAATATTGTATGGTAGTTTTACAGCATATTCTTTGGAGTCAAATGCATTTAAATATAGCAGGGAATCAGAAAGATCCCCTGCCTAGATTTTCCTGCTCACACCATCTTTAGAAAGCTGATATTTTTGTGCAGGGCATCTGGTAACCCCATTCACAGAGATCTATTTTTACCTGCAATTCACAACTAAGGGGAACTTTAGGTCTGACAAATTTTAAAATTCCAAGGACCACAAAATGCTAAGGATTCCCTTTTTTGAGGGTGTGGGAGTAGTATCCTGGCAGTAACAAGACTGTGCGTAACCCCCTTTCAATTCCCACAGTCTTGTGGATCCCACCAGGATGCTACTAAAATCAGAAGCAAGGTTTGTCTGGGCTAGCTTGGGGTTCTAGGCCAGGTCAGAGGTAACTAGGGTCCATCATAGGATGAGTGATATGGGAGTGGAGAGATGGGGAAGCTTCCAAGACTGGGGAGCTATTTTTAAAATGTTTCTTAAAGGCATTCTTTAAAAACAAACAAAAATAAAAGGGGAGGAGGAATGAATTGGGAGTTTGGGATTGACATATACACTCTACTATATTTAAAATAGATAACCAACAAGGTCCTACTGTATAGCACAGGGAACTCTACTCAGTATTCTGTAATAACTTAAAGGGGAAAAGAATTTGAGAAAGAATAGGTATATGTTTAACTGAATCACTTTGCTGTACACCTGAAACTAACACAACATTGTAAATCAGCTATACTCCAATATTAAATAAAACTTTAGAAAAAAACCCCTCCATGTTATAACTATAAAACCTTATTAAAATTATCTTGACAAATTTTCCGGTCAGTTTGAACACTTTGAGATAGGTCATGTGGCTGGTGCTACCTGTTCACAGAAGCACAAGAGGCCTATAATTCAAGAGTATGCACTGGGGCTTCCCTGGTGGCGCAGTGGTTGAGTCCGCCTGTTGCTGCAGGGGACACGGGTTTGTGTCCCGGTCCGGGAAGATCCCACATGCCGCGGAGCGGCTGGGTCCGTGAGCCATGGCCGCTGAGCCTGCGCGTCCGGAGCCTGTGCTCCGCAACGGGAGAGGCCACAACAGTGAGAGGCCTGCGTACCGGAAAAAAAAAAAGAGTATGCACTGAATGCCTGGAATTTTTGAATCTTTTCAGCACTTTGCTAAATGCCATTAATACTACACTACAGAAGTTCTCTTTGTCTTTTTGACATCAGCATTCAAAGGAAACTGTATTGCAAATATAATGTACCTCATTTTCTTGCTACTTGAGATACCCATTTTTACATTCTGAAATTGAGATACATTTTTCAATCAACCTATTCATTTAATGTGGTAGTATTCCTTATTTCTTTGAAAACCTCTTATTAAATCCAAGGTATATCTTACAATCTATGAGGTTTTAGAATAGAAGAGACAGTGAAAGTGTAAAGAGCATGAACTCTGGTTAGACAGAGCAACATTTGAATTCTTGCCTCATAAACGACTGGTTCTGTGACCTTGGACAAGATACTTAATTTTTCTAAGCCTGAGCTTTCTTGTTTGCAAAATGGGAATAATAATACCTATTTTGAGAATTAAATGAGATAATATACATCAACTAGGAGTGAATGGTCAATTAATATAAGCTATCATCATGATATATTCATTTTTCCTTCCTGTTTTATCCTTGGATGACAAGTATTATCTGGCTTATACTCCAGAAATCAGGCTGAGGGAAAATTTATCAAACCATTAGTATGTATGGAGGATCTTTTATGTATTCAGAACCATACGAGGCACTTTGCAGAAAGTTATAGAATCATGGTATGGTCTCTGCCCTCAGGGTTCTTTTAACCTTGTTGAGGACAAAAGATAAACTCAGATCAGAGAATATATTTTTAAATAATTGGTACTATATAATTTAACATCTAGTTATATAAATCAGAATAAAAGTGACTCAGCACTCCTTAAAGGAAGGGACTTCAATTCATGGGAATAACATGGATCCTAGAGTCAGTTCAGGGTTCAAATCCTGATTTTATCAGTTACTAGCTATGTAACCTTGGGAAAGTTCTCTAACTCCCTTAAGCCTCCATTTTCTTGTTGATAAAATGAGGGCAACCTTATCTGTGTTACAGCGTTGCTATGGGAAGTAAATATAAAGTCCATGGCCTCTATCTGGCACTTAATAGGTAGTAGTGATTATTTGATACCTGTTTGTTTCCTCTACAGCACAGCACCTAACTCAGCGATCTATACAGAAATATGTAATCAGCAAATGTTTACTGAACTGAAAAATTAGCATTTGTTCGGTATTTTCTTCTTCAGGCTGTTTTATTCACTGCTGTAATATGTGGGTTCATGGTGATCATCCAGGTGAAGTAAATTGGTGGACAATTTTTGGGCTGTTATATTTTCAGAACCCATCTATGATCTGGAAAAGATTCATGAGTTCAAATTAAGTAAAAGGTCATTGTCTTCACCATCTCACTGATGAATATTCTAGCAGTCACTTCTAGCAGGAAATGGTATAAATTACCTCCTTGATATTTACCGTACTGTATGTGTGTTATCTTATGCAGAATACTCTATACAGGCAAATGGATAGCTTTCCATATTAAATGTTCTTGAGAAAAACAGCAAATTACAAAGTTACTCAGTCAGTTTTCCTATTAAGGAGATTGCTTTCTGGTTAGCTTGTCAAGGGAACATTTGCTTAACCAAAAAAAAAAAAAAAAAGCCTCCCTATGAACTGAAAAATATCCTAGGCTTAATCTTGCACTAATTACAGCTGGATTTTCTTAATTCATTTCACAAATATGTGTAAACTCCCACAATGTGCGAGGAATTGTAGTAGGGGATATGGGGGAAAAACATATATGGGAGGTATTCTCTACTTTCAGAGGGTTCTGTAGCAGAGAGAGGTACAAAAACAACTATAAAATGAGGCAAAATATTATTACGTGGCTTAACAGAGGCGCAATATGCATTAGGAACATGGAAGATGGGGAGACTGATTTAGGAACTATGAAAACTCCAGGAGGATATGAGACCTAACTTCAATTCCTGAAACAAGCTGAGACCTTCTTAAGCTCTGTTGGCTACTGAAGCCAGTAAGATTTATCTAAACCTTACATCCACTTTGGGCAGAACTATTTGTACTTTTGTGAATTTGCAAACACGGCTGATTCCCAGCTTTGACATACAACTTCAACAAACACCTACTTTCTTTCTTAAGCTTTTCCCTTTCCTCGCTTCCACACGTTGGCACTCTTTAGGCGACCAACCCTAAATATCCCAGCTTTCTTGGCTCCTGATTGAAGTCAAAATCTATTATGTGGAGTTTGTATTTTCTAAGGGTATCGAGTTACAAATTGGCTCTCTATTCTTCACAACCTATTTTGCCTCATAAAAATATCAAATTTATCAATAAAACAAATTTCAAAAAGAAAACGCAAATACACGTTAATTTGAAATATAAATATTTATAAGATATGTAAAATGAAGCACTTATAAAAGCTGTATTTTAAATACTCTTTTGCAGGATTTTTTTGGAAAATAGGTAAGTTAAGCCTTCTTAAAATAAATAGTTAATGAAGTTTGGATTAAAGACCCCTTCTTTTTTATTTCTTGGTAAATCTCCTTCCAGTAAGCATAAGCATTCATAATTAGGGTCATCTGTCTCAAATTTTTTTCTCTGCTGATTTGTTGTGGATAAATGCTTCTAAAAATCTCTGAAAGGCAAATGCTAGTGGGAGGCAGTTTCCATGGTGACTTCAGAGTTTGCATTGTTGTTTTTAGACATCATAAATATGGGGGTTGTTTTTGCTTGTTACTGTGCAGATCTTACTCATGGTAAGAAAGGGTACAAGGTGAGGAGGGTGTGGCCAGTCCAATGGTCTGGGCCTCCTGTGGTGTACGTTTAGAATCGTTGTGTCTCTCATGTCTATGTGTCTGTTTCATTTGATGCTGAAGCTGATCTGAGGTGGACACGGAACTCAGATACCCAGATGAGCACACCAGAGGCAGGCAACATACACAAAGGGGTTGGGGGAAAGGTTTCCATAACAAGTGAATGAACGTTGATGAATGTATCTTAATAAAGCAGAAAATACAGTGCTTGTTTCCCTGACAAACTCATTCTCTCTCTAAGAAAAACTATTTTAATGTTTAAAGTAAGAGGCAAAAGAAGACCCATGTCTTACTGCAAAGTCAAATTCATTTCCCTTTACCATCATAATGGACATATTTATAAAACATTAATATTAAAAGAATGAGAGTCTGTACATTACACAACATCTGTAATAACTTTATTTACATTAAGACAGGTATTTCCAGATAATATACCCTTATGGAATTTGGAACTCTATATTTTTCCTTCAAAAGTCATGTTACAACTTAGGTAGCAAAGAATTCAACCTTGCCCAAAGAGAGGTCTGCCCCTTGTCCTATGCTCCTGGGAAGTAATTTCTAAGCCCCTGGAATGTCTTGCCTTGATAAAAGTGTCTTTGTTTATCTGGGGGCTATGAGGCTGCTTCAGATTGTCTAACAATGTGATTTAGGGTGGGGCCTTTGGGTCATGTAGTATCAGTTTGACCAATTGAAGGGTTGGAGACTGAGGTCAGTAGAAAACCAGATCTATGTGACTGAGCTCCAAAAAAGACCCTGAACGTGAAGGCTCAGGTCATTGTTATCAGGAAAGTGAGCACTGGGAGAGGACAGCCAGAAGCTCTGCATGTAGAACTTTCCTGAACTCTGCCCCTTGCATCTCTTCCCTTGGCTGGTTTTAATCTATATCCTTTCACTATAATAAACTGTGAGTATAACAGCTTTCAGTGAAGTCTGTGAGTCCTATTAGCTAATTATCAAACCCGAGGGTGGTTTGAGGGGCCCTTGAACTTGCAATCGGTGTCAGAAGTGAGGGTGGTCTTGGGGACTGTTACCTAACTTGGCACAACTTTAGAAGAAGTTCTTTTGGAGAAGTTGGTGAGGTTCCCTCCTGTCACAAATTGGTTCCCCAGGAAACAGATCTTGAGACTCTGAGATCTGTGTGCAGGAGATTTATTGGGGAATGTTCTAGGAACAACCCCTGTGAGGGAGCAAGGGAAGCAGTTTTGGACAGATGGAACGTCACAGCAGGAGGTCTCAGCTGCTCCCTTGGGAAGCTCTGGAGCCGGGATGGGCTTTCAGAGTTGGCATGAACTGAGGCAAATGGACTGGGCCTTTATATGAACCCTCTTCACCTCCTCCACTCGCAACCAATTATTACATACAGGTTATACCCAGGGAGGGTGTATAACCTTTCCTGAGACAGCAACCATGGGGAGAGACTCAGCTGTGAGTCATCAGCAGCCAACACTCCTAGTGGCTGGAGAAATGAGTGCCTTAGGCATAAAGAGAAGATCTAGAAGTGGCACCAGATTCTCTACTATACCTCCCTTTTAAATTTTCTCTGGGTTCTACTGAGTGGCTATCAGGGCCAGGGACAACTTAAGTGGCTATCATTTTGTGAGATGAAGATCACAGAACAGGGTGTAGGTGAAAGTCTTCTTTGGAAAACCTCATGTTCCTACAAAATAAAATACTTGAGAAGAGACCGTTTCAATTCACCTCTCTGCCATTACATGGTAGAGAGGAAAGAGATGATGGGGAGCAAAGACAAAGAAACATGAAGAACATAAAGAAACAAATTCCAACTGAAGCGCAATCACAAATGAGTACAAGACATCACGAAAATTATCATGTGTGTTTGTGGAGAAAATAGTTTGGGATTTTAGAAAAGTTAAAAAAAATGGTTCTGAAGAACCTAGGGGCAGGACAGAAATAAAGACGCAGATCTACTAGAGAATGGACTTGAGGACACAGGAAGGGGGAAGGGTAAGCTGGGACAAAGTGAGAGAGTGGCATGGACTTATATACACTACCAAATGTAAAGTAGACAGCTAGTGGGAAGCAGCTGCATAGCACAAGGAGATCAGCTCAGTGCTTTGTGACCACCTAGAGGGGTGGGATAGGGAGGGTGGGAGGGAGACGCAAGAGGGAGGAGATATGGGGATATATGTATATGTATAGCTGATTCACTTTGTTATAAAGCAGAAACTAACACACCATTGTAAAGCAATTATACTCCAATAAAGATGTTAAAAAAAAAAAGTTCAAGTGTAGCAGATGCTGCCAGTGCCTTACCCATGTCCCCTGTGTCTATCCTGGAGAGTTCCCTACATACAGTTTCCTGTGCCTCAACCGAGGGTGTTTGACCACTTTGACCAGAACTTGAGACAGTTCAGAAGTACCACAGTGTCAATGCCACAGGGGTGCCCCTCAGTTGATGTGGGGTGGAAGTTAGTGGGTACATACCCCAGCTTCCTTGATCCTCAAAGGGATATTTCTGAAGCCTGTTCTAAACTGTGCTGTTCAATACAGTAGCCGCCAGCCACATGTGGCTCTTGAACATTTTAAACTGCAGCTAGTCTGATTTGAGATGTGCTGGAAGTATAAAATACATGCTGGATATCAAAGTCTTAGTATGATAAAAGACTATCAAATATCTCATTTATATTTTTCTGTTGATCACACATTGAAATGATAATATTTAGATATATTGTGATAAATGAACTGTATTATTATCATTCTTCTTACCTGTTCCTTTTTAGATTTTTAATGTGGCTATTAGAACATTTTAAATTACATATGTGGCTGGCATTTTATTTTTATTTTACAGAACTTTTCTAAATCGTCTCAGAAATCCCCAGAGAATTGAAGCCCTGTTGCCCATAGGTATATAGCAAACCCTTTGTGGGTTCCTCCCTTCCCTGTCTTACTCCCTCATTCTCTCATCATGCTTCCTGGGATCACCTCCCAAATAAACTATGGGTGCCCAAACCCTTGTTTCAGGGTCTGCTTTGAGTAGGTGCATGGGTAGGGGTTGAGGGGCAAACTAGAGACATTAGGTGAGCTACTCTTTTATGACCTGAACCCAGAAGGTTCCTGGTGCTATTAGAGTTATGATCCCCTCCTCCCATCAAAAATTTCTGTTGACCCTTTAATGCACCTAAGAAAAACTTCATACTTTAGCATGGCATATGAGATCCCTCACCATCTGCCCAAGATATACCTCACCTTGAAACTCACAGACTTGTTACACTGCATGTTTGTTATATTTCCTTACTCATATATTCTTTTCTCCAAATCTGAAATTTGATTTCCTTTTCTTTCCTCTCTCTCTCTGGCAAATTCTCATACATATTTGAGCTCTATTTTCAACAATTATGTTAGATATTCCCTAGAGTATCTAATCTCTTGGAATCTTATTCTTGGTAATCCCACAATTCCCTTGTCCATATATTAAAGTGTTATAAGCCATATTATAATTACCCCCTTTTGTCTATCTCCTACATTGTAATTACTATGTGCTCCTAAGAGCACTCTGTTTCTCCAGTAGCAAGCATAAAAGCTGACTGTGAAATGTGGACTGAAGGGTCTTAGGGGCCTTAGAACAGGACTTCTCAACGGTTTCCATTTAAGAAGCCATGACTGGAAGGGATGATGGGATGTGAGGGGAGAAGTGAATAGCAGGAGAGTACTCACTATGAGACAAACTCATGGCAGTAAATAAGATTTCATAGCTAATCTAAAAGATCCACATGGATTTTGTATTTTACTCTATAATCTGTCTCTGTATTTTAGTATTAAAATGTTTTAAACTGACGCTAGGGAAACTAAACACAAATTATTTCCCACTTGTCTCATTAGCTAATAGGCAAGATGTTTTGGAGTTGAATTTATTAATTAAAAAAAACTGAACTGAAGCAAGCAAAAATTACCTGGAAGATTCCATATTAGGCAAATCCCTGCACTGTCTAGAAAACCGCGATATATTGAAAGCCCAGATGCACATAAAACCACGGATATAAATGGCAACAGCTTTTTTCTTGTCTTTCCTTTCCTTTTTTGTTTTCATTTTTGTTTTCATTTTCCTTTTCTCTTCTCTTCTTTCCAAGCTTCTATGCTTTCCTCAATGTGTATTCTTGGTGCCTTTGTCAAAGGTTAATTGACCATATACATGTGGGCTTATTTCTGGACTCTCAATTCTGTTCCACTGGTCTATGCGTCTGTCTTTATGCCAGTACCATACTGTTTTGATCACTATAGCTTTGAAATACAGTTTGATATCAGGAACTATGATGCCTCCAGCTTTGTTCTTTCAGGGGGTTGTTGCAGCTATTTGGGATCCTTTGTGGATCCATGCACATATTAAGCTGTCAGTATGCAGTTGCACAGATGCAGGAACTGGCTGTAGGCACACACAGAGGTGTAGGTCAGTGACAGGAGTCAGAACTGAATCCAAGTCTACAAACAGCTGTGCAGGCCTTGGCTGTTGTTGTGCACTTGTGTGGCTACAGAGGCTCCCCATGGGCATATGCCTAGTGGTGGAGGCTGGTGATGCAAGATGGGGCTGGTGGCATGCAGGTGCACAACTGCAGGGGCTAGCTGCACATACATACAACAATGCAAGCCAATGACAGGATTCAGGGCTGCATCCAGGCCCACAAACCTCTGTGGGGACCTTGGCTGTCTGCATACACACGCAACTGCAGAGGCTGGGGCTGGCTGCCACTGTGGATCCCTGGTCCTGGTGGGGAGGTGGGTCAGAGGGAGTGGGAAGGAACCCAAGCAACTGGCGTCTGCAACCATGATAACTTGTGGGGCAAAAACCTCAACAGTCAGTTCTGCAGGGGGTCTGTGGTGGCTTTACTTTTTTTTTTTTCCCCATCTCTGCTCTAACACTCAGCACTTTTTACTCCATCTTCTTCCTTATCACTGCTTTTTGCACTATGTTGGTCAGTGCCTTTCACACAGTGTGAACACTGTAAATATTTGTTGAATATGGTTACTTCATGAAAGTGCCCATTTTAAAATGAGTGTGCTAATGTGATAATGGAGAGAAGTGAATTTTTAACTTTATTATGACTGAGTTATGGTATTTTTTTTAAATATGGAAAATAAAAAATGCAAAATGCCAAGATCCTTTTATAAAGTGTGGTGCTGGCCTTTCTCCCCCCCCCTTTTTTTTCCTATAACTGCCTAACAAAATTTGTTTCCAAATTAAGCCAGCAGTAGATTCTTCAGCATTATCACTCAGTGGTAATTTTCTGAGACTTTGGTTTTCAACCTCATGTTATAAAATGTGGTGCTTTTCTGTTCAATCCAAGATACCAATTACTCTGGCTGCTTTGAAAGGCATCACAGCAGTATCTCCTCAGTTAGCTCAGTGCATTGAAGTGTGTATAACATCACTAGGCAGAAATAGTCTCTTGTTCCTTCTACTCCAGGCAAATCTGAAAAATGTCTGTGGGGAATTGGATAAACATAGCACAGGCACAAGGGAAGGGGTCTTCTTAATTGCATTTTAAAAAACTGGATTACCCTAATATTCAATCTGGGATATGGTAAGTTCTCAGCTCCTTCATCACCACTACCCAGATCTAAGGTACTATCATCTCTTACTTGAAATCCTGCTGACTCCATCTTCCCCCCCAGCCCCCATAGTTTACTCTCCACACAGAAGCCACCTGATCTGATAATGTCATTTGGCTCAAAAGCCTCCAGTGGTTTTCCATCTCACTCAAAGTAAAATCCAAGTTCCCATTACATGATCTAATCCCCTGATAACTCTTTGACCTTATTTCCTACCACTCCAACTCTTCATTCCTGATGTATTGGTAGTTTTGCTATTTCTTGAACTCATCATACACACACCTATCTTGGGGCCTTTAGAGCGTCAGTTCCCTCTGCCAGGAAAACTCTTCCCTCAAATACCCACTTGCTTCATCCTTCATTGCCTTTTGATGCCTGTTCAAATGTTACTTTATCTAATAGGACTCTCCTTTCTGATAACAAAAGAATATTCTCTATCTCCTTACCACACATTATTCTACATCTGCAGTGCAGTATTTGTTATCACCTGGCTGTATATATTTATATTTATACTTAATCCTTGTTTATTTGCATATTGTCTTTCTCCCCTGACTAGAATGTCAGTTCCATGAGGTCAGGGACTTTGTCTGATTTGCTCTCTCCTGTATCTTTTAGGACCACACCTGATGTATAGGAAGGTCTTGGCAAACACTTGTTAAATGGTTGACTCCAGGTGCTATAACTACTCCCGACTAACAGAATTAGCCTCAGGCTCACATAAGCATACATTAGGCTCTATTTTCCTTTGTATTAATACCTAGTGATGTCTAATATGGTCCTTTCATTCCTCTCCAGGACTGAGTAAGCTTCTCATGGGCAGGAACTAGGTTCTGAATCAGTGGATGATGTTTAAAGGGCTAGGACCAGAGGGGAAGGATGATCTTGTAGGTGTTACTGAGTGATTAAAAAGGAAGAGTACGGAATTCCCTGGTGGTCCAGTGGTTAGGATTCCATGCTTTCACTGCTGAGGGCCCAGGTTTGATATCTGGTGGGGGAATTAAGCTCCCTCAAGCTGTGCAGCCAAAAAAAAGGGGGGGAGGCAGAGTCGTAGTGGACTTCTACAGCACTTTTCCGTCCCACATGACCCACATTTCTGCCCAACACGATGGCAACTAAGAGGAATGCTGGTAACCTGTATTGTTTTTTGTTTTTTTTATTTTAAACTGCTGGATTTCTAAGGCCAGAGAATTCCAGCGGCAAATTCCTTATTGTGTAATTTACTAGCAAGTCCGCTTTGACAGCTATTTCTCCACAAAGAAGAGTAGGTAATGGAGAGTGGAAAGAGGACTGGTAAATTCTTTTTTTGAAAGCTAGATCAAAACACTTGCAGGGATGTGAAAGGTAGTCAAGCATTCTTTAATCTGCTGGCAACAGTAAAAATCTTTGGAATTTTTAAACTGATCTGACCAAACTTCAGGAGAGTTGGTACTATTAATACTAAGGATGGTATCATACTAAGGAAAGTTGAGGAGATTTTTTTTTAAGTTATATGTTTCTTTCCCAAGATGTTTTAGTAGCTGCAAATCTGTACATCAGCATACATGATAAAGGTCTTTTCTCCATTTTTTTTAACCAGACTAGGCCAATGGCAATAAGGTGTGGATATCCAGGAGGTTCACCCAATTTAAAGTTTTGTGTATTACTACTGAGTGACACAGTTGTAATGCTACAAGAGCAATCAATAGGTGTAGTGTTTCAATGTCTCTACTTAAAGGAAACACTGAAAACCATGGTGACTTGTACAATAAAAAAAAAAAAAAACCTTTGTAAGCTTACTCCCAAAATGCCCTGTTTGCACCAACATGGTTAATGGGAACAGAGAAGCATTAAATAAGGACTGCAGGTGTTGTCTCATGGGATTGGTAATTAATTCATGCAATAAAGCACTAACTTAACTTTTCAGGGGTAATTATGATACTGAAACACCAATAAAGTCTAGTAAAACTTCAAATCTTTTAAGTTACTACCAGATGTACAAGCTTTGGAATAATGCTTCTCAGTTTCATACCAATAAATACATGCTGTATGTTTTCTTAATTTCAATTCAATATTTTTTAGTCTAAAATGAACTTGAGTGGCAACAAAATAGTATCCATAAAAATAAAACCACTGCTTATTTCACATTTGAAAGTTAGGGTTTGGTCATCATAAAGCCTGAGTTAACAGCATCTCAGACTTATAACTTCTCTATTTTACTGAACATCTGAAATTTAGCACTAAAAAGACCCTAGGAAGTGAATCCAGAGTTCTCCCTTAAGAAAACTGAAAAATAGAAAAAATAGCTTCTTAATGTGTTTCCCCAATTGATTTCCCTTTGATTCTGAGAATTCATATCTCCAAATCTGACCACTCTTTCAATGAACATTTACATAGCCCTTGACCACCCAGGTCTCTCCCTCTCCCACCCATTGAAATTTTATGGGTCTCCATCCTGTTAAGATGGAGTCATTTGACAGAGATAGACTTGAATATTTTGGTTTTTTTTTTTTTTTTTTTTTTTTTTTTTTTACAGTACGCGGGCCTCTCACTGTTGTGGCCTCTCCCGTTGCGGAGCACAGGCTCCGGACAAGCAGGCTCAGCGGCCATGGCTCACGGGCCCAGCCGGTCCGCAGCATGTGGGATCTTCCCAGACCGGGGCACGAACCCGTGTCCCCTGCATCGGCAGGTGGACTCTCAACTACTGCGCCACCAGGGAAGCCCGACTTGAATATTTTGGATAAATCTTGTACAGTTGTTTCCAAATTAATCATTTTAAACTCTTTCCTGCATCTCAACACCAACATTAACCATTAAACCATAAATTAAAAGGTGGAATAAGGGACTTCTGGTTTCCAGTTCCACACATATGGAGCGAGGAAGTCACCAGTCTCTCCTAATAATAAGCAAACACCTGAACAGACTGAAAAATCAACAGTTCTTCTTGGATCCAGAAGAGAGGAGACAGGGCAAATTGTCGCCCACAAGATTGGAGAGACAGACAAGTGAATATAAGGAGTTGCAGTTCATCTGAGCAGAGACTCACAAGTGGAAACCACGGTGGGAACCAATGCCAAGATAGGAAAACGTGAATTGTAACTGGCAAATATAGGCTCAGCCTGGACAACTCTAAGAGTTATAAACTCCAGGGGGACCCAGTCATGGGGGACCCCACAATATTATGAGATTTACCTCTAGGAGTTCTACCAGATTCCCACAGCAAATATCAGAGAAAAATCACCTTGGGATTCCTGCAGGGGGAGGGGAAAAGTAACGGATCTGAAACATTACAGAGCACTCTATTCTTAAGGCCTGCTCTGAGGGGACATGAGTTAATCAGTGCCTAACCAGCTGGGGTATTACCATAGCCTAACTAATCTGGGGAAGGGAAATACCCAATTCCAGCCCACTCTAGCCATCTTGCCACACAGAAGGGGAGAGAAAAAACTGAAAAACACCTGTGAAGTTTACAGTGCAGAAGCACAGGCTTAATAAAGATTGAGACCTAATTATAGGACTATAGAATGCTTCCCCTTATCTGACACCTCACCACTTATTACTAAAGGCTTATTTACAGCAGTTGTTTTACCCAGTATATCATGCCCAACTTTCAAGAAAAAAAAATACAAGGCATACCAAAAGGCAAAAAAACACAATTTGAAGAGACAGAACAAGCATCAGAACCAGACTGAGGTATGGCTAGGACGTTATAATTCTCACACCAGTAATTTAAAACAACTATGATTAATATGTTAAGGGTTCTAATGGATAAAGTAGACAGCATGCAAGTACAGATGGACAATGTAAGCAGAGGTATGGAAATCCTAAGAATGAACCAAAAAGAAATGCTAGAGATCAAAAACACTGTAGCAGAAATGAAGAATGCCTTTGGCAGATTTATTAATAGATCAGACATGCCTAAGGAAAGAATCTATGAACGAGAGGATATATTACTAGAAAACTCAAAACTGGAAAATCAAAGAGAACAAAGACTGGAAAAACAATTCAACAGAATGTCCAAGGACTGTTGGACAACTACAAAAAGGGTAACATACATGCAATGGGAATACCAGAAGAAGAAGGAAAGGAGAAAGAAACAGAAAAAATATTTAAAACAATAATGACTGAGAATTTCCTCAAAATTAATGTCAGACACCAAATCACAAATCCAGGAGGCTCAGAAAACACCAAGCAAGATCAATGCCAAACTTATATATACATATATAAATATCCAAACTACAGAATTACATATATATATATATATATACACATATATATGTATATATATATATGTGTATATATATATATATATATATATATATATATATACATACACACACACACACAGAGGGGAAAAACACCTTTCCTATAGAGGAAGAAAGATAAGAGTTACATCTGACATCTCCTCAGAAACCTGCAAGCAAGATGAGAGTGGAGTGAAATATTTAAAGTTTTGAGAGAAAAAGATTACCAACCTAGAATTATGTATCCTGCAAAATTATCCTTCAAAAGTGAAGGAGAAATGAAGACTTCCTCAGGCAAACAAAAATTGAGGAGAAAGACAAATACAGTATGATATTACTTGTATCTAGAAAAGCCAATCTCATAGAAACAGAGAGTAGAATGGTGGTCACCTGGGGCTTGGGGGTGGGGAAATTGGGGAGATGTTGTTTGAGAGTACCAACCTGCACCTGGAAGTTGAATAAGTTCTGGATATCTAATACACATCATAGTGATTATAGTCAACAATACTGTATTTTAAACTGCAAGGAAACTAGGAGACTTGATCTTAACTATTCCTACCACAAAAAAGAAATAATAATAATGTGATGTGATAGGGATCTTAGCTAACCCCTCAATGATAATCATATTGCAATATATAAATATATCAAATCGACATGCTGTACACCTTAAAGTTACACAATGTTATGTGTCAATTATATCTCAATAAAAAATTAAGCAAATTTGTTGTCAGTAGACCTACTTTGCAGGAAATGGTAAAATACGTTTTTTTAGAGAGAAAGGAAACAATATAGGTAGAAACTCATATCTACATAAAGAAAAGAAGAGTTTAAAAGAAAGAATAAGTAAAGCTAAAATTAAAACTTTTTTTCTTGTTCTTAATTGGTCTAACAGATAACAGTTACTTCACAAATATAACAATGTACTCAATTATATATGCTTAGGTATAAGTATCTATAATTGAAATGAATGGAATGAATGACAGCAATCGTACAAAGACTGGGAGGAAGGAATTATTATAATCTAGTTATTATAAAGTACTCACACTACCTGTAAGTGGTATAGTGTTTGTTGAAAGTGGACTTGGATTACTTGTAAAATGTATATTGCAAACTCTAGTGCAATCACTAAAAATGTTTTTTTAAGTATAACCAATATGCTAAAAAGGAGAGAAAATGGAATCATATAAAATGCACAATTAAACAAAAAAAAAAGAAGAAAAAGAATAAAAGACAAAAACAGGAACAGAAACCAAGGGCAACAAATAGGAAACAGTAATGAATATGGTAGATACTAATCCAAATATATCAGTAATCCCTTTGAGTGTCAAGCATCGAAATGTTCCAGTTAAAAGACAGAGATTGTTAGAATGGATCAAAAAATATGATCCAACTATATGCTGTCTACAAGAAACTCATCTTAAATATACAGACACATATAGATTAAAAGTAAATAGATGGAGGAAAATATACCATGCTAACACCTTTAAAGGAAAGAAGGAGTAGCTCTATTAATTTCAGACAGAGTAGACTTCAAAGTAAGAAATGTTATCAGGGATAAAGTGGGACATTACATAATGACAAAGGAGTCAATTCTCCAAGATGACATGAGAATTCTTCAGGTGTATGTGCCTAACAACAGAGCATCAAATTACATGAGGCAAAAACTGATAGAACTGCAAGGAGAAATAGATGAATCCACTATCATGGTTGAAGACATGAACACCTCTTTATCAGAAATACACAGATCCAGCAAGCAGAAAACAGTAAGGGCATAGGTGAACTCAACAACACCATTAATCTACTGAGTATAATAGATAGGCTACTTCATCCAGTAACAGCAGAATACACATTTTGGGGGACTCACATGGAACATTTACCAAGATAGACCACATTCTGAGCCATAAAACATACCTTAACACATTTAAAAGATAGAAGTCATACAATGTCTCCATTCAGACCACAGTGGAATTAGACTAGAAATCAATAACATAAAGATAGCTGAAAAATCCCCAAATATATGGGGATTAAACAACACACTTCTAAATAGCACATGGGTCAAAGGAAAAACATCTCAAGAGAAATTAAAGTATTTTGAAATAAATAAAAATGAAAATAGAATTTATCAGATTTGTGGGATGCAGTGAAAGCAGTCATCAGAGGAAAATTCATAGCATTGAATGCATATATTAGAAAATAAAAAAGACCTAAGATCAGTAATCTAAGCTTCTACCTTAGGAAATTAGAAAAAGAAGAGAATTAAATCTGAAATAACCAGATTAAAGGAAATTCTAAGAATCACAGCAGAATCAATAAAATCAAAAACAGGATATCAATAGAGAAAATCAACAAAACCAAAATCTGGCTCTTTGAAAAGATCAATAAAATCAACAAGCCTCTAGCCAGGCTAAGAAAAAAGAGAAAGAACACAAATACTAATATCAGAAATGAAAGAGGGGACATCACTGCAGGTGTCATGGAAATTTAAAGGATAATAATAAAGGATAATAAAGTAATACTCTATGCCCACAAATGTGATAACCTGGGTGAAATGGATCAATTCTTTGAAAGACACAACTTGTGAAAACTAACACAAGAAGAAATAGATGATCTGAATAGACCTGTATTGATTAAGGAAATTGAATTAATAATTAATAACCACTCAAAACAGAAAACACCAAGCCCAGATGTGTTCACTGGTGAATTCTACCAAACATTTAAGGAAGAAATTATACCAATTGTCACAATCTCTTTCAGAGACTAGGCCAGCATGAATACTTTCCAAATCATCCTATGAGGCCAGTATTACCCAAATACCAAAACGGGATAAAGACATTACAAGGTAAGGAAACTACAGGCCAATATCTCTCATGAATAGAGATGCAAAAATCCTCAGCAAAATATTAGCAAATTTAATCCAAAAAAGTATGAAAAGAATTATACACCATAACCAAGTAGTATTTACCCCAGGTACATAAGGCTGGTTCAACATTCAAAAATCAATGTAATCCATCATATCAACAGACTAAAAAAGAAAAATCACATGATCATATCAGTAGATGCAGAAGAAGCATTTGATGAAATCCAACCCTCATTCATGATAAAAAAAATTTTTTAAACTCAGTAAGCTAGGAATAGAGGGGAACTGTCTCAATGTGATAAAGACTACCAAAATCTACAGCTAACATCATATTTAATGGTGAGAAATCCAAAGCTTTCCCACTAGCATCAGGTACAAGAAAGGAGGTTTGTTCTCACCATTCCTTTTAAACATCATACTGGAAGTCCTTGCTAGTGCAATAAGGTAAGAAAAGGAAATAAAAATTATACGAATTGGAAAGAAAGACATAAAACTATCTATTTTCACAGATGTCATGATCGTCTATATAAAAATTCTGAAAGAATTGACCAAAACACTCCTGGAACTAATAAGCAATTATAGCAAGATTGCAGGATGCATGGTAAATTTTTAAAAGTCAATCACTTTCTCATACACTGACAATGATTAAGTGGTATTTGAAATAAAAACATAATACCATTTACATTAGCACCTCCCCCCAAAATGTAGGTATAAATCGAACAAAATGTGTACAAGATCTATATGAGGAAAACTACAATAGTCTGATGAGTGAAATCAAAGGACTAAAAAAAAATAGAAAGATATTCCATGTTCATGGATAAGGAGAATTAATATTGTCAAAATATCAGTTCTTTCAACTTGATCTATAGTTTCGATACAATCTCAATCAATAATCCAGCAAGTGTTTTTGTGGATTTTGACAAACTAATTCAAAATTTTTTGGAGAGGCAAAAAACCCAGAATAACCAACACAATATTGAAGAAGAATAAAGTTGAAGTACTGACACTACCCAACTTTGAGACTTACAATAAGGCTATGGTAATCAGGACAGTATGGTATTGGTGAAAGAATAGACAAATAGATGAATAGAACAGAATAGAGAGCCCAGAAATAGACACACATAAATATAGTCAACTGATGTTTGACAAAGGGACAAAGGTAATATTATGGAACAAAGATAGTCTTTTCAGAAAATGGTGCTGGAACAACTGGATATCCACATGCAAAAAAAAGAATCTAGACACACACCTTACAACCATCACAAAATTAACTCAAAAATGGATCATAGACCTAAATGTAAAATGAAAAACTATAAAACTTCTAGATGATAACATAGGAGAAAACCTACATGAAGTTGTGTATTGTGATGCCTTTTTAGATCAACACCAAAGATATGATCCATGAAAGAATAATTGATAAGCTGGACTTCATTATAATTAAAAACATCTGCTCTGCAAAACACAATATCCAGAGAATTAGAAGACAAGCCACTGATTGGGAGAAAATATTTGCAAAAGATACATCTGATAAAGGACTATTATCTAAAATATACAAAGAACTGTGAAGACTAAACACTAAGAAGACAAATAACCTGATTAAAAATGGGTCAAAGACTCTTACAGACTCCTAACGAAAGAAGCTACATAGATTGCAATAAGCATAAGAAAAGATGCTCCACATCATATGTCATCAAAGAAATACAAATTAAGACAACAGTGAGATACCACTACACACCTATTAGAATGGCCAAAATCTGGAACACTACAACACCAAATTCTAGCAAGGATGTGGAACAATAAGAAGTCTCATACATTGCTGGCGGGGATGCAAAATGATTGCAGCCACTTTGGAAGATAGTTTGGTGTTTTATTACAAAACTAAACATACTCTTCCTTAATGATCCAGAAGTCATGCTCCTTAGTACTTACACAAAGGAATTGAAAACTTATGTACACAGAAACACCTGTGCATGGATGTTTACATCAGCTTTGTTCATAATTGCCAAAACTTGGAAGCAACCAAGATGCCCATCAGTAGGTGGTACATCCAGACAATGGAATATTATACAACACTAAAAATAAATGAGCTATCAAGCTATGAAAAGATATGGAAGAAATTTAAATGTATTTTACTAAGTGAAAGAAGCCAATCTGATAAGGCTCCATAAAGTATGATTCCAACCATATGAGTTTCTGGAAGAGGCAAAACTGTGGAGACATTAAAAAGATCAGTGGTTTCCATGGGTAGAGGTAAGAGGGAGTGATGCATAGGCAGAACGCAGAGGACTTTTTTAAAAAAAATAAACTTATTTATTTAATTTTGGCTGTGTTAGATCTTCGTTGCTGTGCACAGGCTTTCTCTCGTTGCGGCACGCAGGGGCTACTCTTCATTGCGGTGTACGTACTTCTCATTGAGGTGGCTTCTCTTTGTTGCAGAGCACTGGCTCTAGGCACACAGGCTTCAGTAGTTGTGGCTCGTGGGCTCTAGAGCGCAAGCTCAGTAGTTGTGGTGCACGGTCTTAGTTGCTCCGCAGCATGTGGGATCTTCACGGACCAGGGCTTGAACCCCTGTCCCCTGCACTGGCAGGAGGATTCTTAACCACTGCACCACCAGGAAAGTCCACACAGAGGATTTTTAAGGCAGTGAAAATACTATGTATATTATAATGATGGATCTATATCTCATACATTTGTCCAAACCCATCAAAGGTACAATATCAAGAGTGAATCCTAAGGTAAACAATGGATTTGAGTAATTATGATATGCCTGTATAGGTTCATCCTTCATTTAGAAAAATGTACCATTCTTGGTAAGTGATGTTGATAATGGTGGAGGCTATGCATGTATAGAGCAGGGGTTACAGGGAAAATCTCTACCTCCCTCTGAATTTTGTTCTCAATCTAAACCTGTTCTAAAAAAATAGTCTAAAAAAAAGGAAACCCAATGTAGGGATTAATGAACAGTCCCACAGTTCCTCTACATACACGTCCACACACCAGAATTAGAGTTGGTATCACACTGATTATAAGTTTAGCAGGAAACCTTCCAGACCTTTACAATTAAAGAAAAAATTTTAAACACCAATGGTCTCAACAATGCAAAAAAAAGTGAAATAGAATAGAAAGTACTAGAGTACATAGCATGTAGTGAAGATAAATACCATTTCAACAAGGTTATATTTATATATTTCCAGAAGGTTTTATATATATGTATATTTATATACAAAATCTCACACAGAAACATACATACACGAACATGCATACAAGTATGTGTCTGCTGTATCACCGTGCATTTAATGTATTTCTCCCTATCAGTCATGGTCAAAAAGCTTGAAAGAGAATTTGAGTGAGCCCGAGAAAAGACAAGCCTTTCAAATGATGTCTTCCAGGGAACTACTTGATGATGACTCCTATTTGGGAGTAAAGTTTTAAAAGACTTCCAGCCCTCCTCTTCTTTTCACAGTACTGAGAATGTAGTCTGTCATTTTTCAAGAGGTTGTGGAGCTGTGGCGACATGGATGGGACTAGGGTACGTTTAAATGCTACAAATCTTGCTGTTCCTATCAAGATGCAGCCACTTTTCTGGACTAAGTACTCCCCCGTGTTGCTGCAAGCCTTTAGCTAGTTTCCAGAGTACTATAAAGTTGATTTTGACAATTTTTGTCAATTTTCTCATTGCTTTTATGAGGCAGCAAAATTTCTGAGTTCCTTACTCCAACGTTCTCACTAATGCCTCTGCCTGTTATTTTTTTTTTTTTTTTTTTTTTTTGCGGTATTCGGGCCTCTCACTGCTGTGGCCTCTCCCACTGCGGAGCACAGGCTCCGGACGCGCAGGCGCAGCGGCCACGGCTCACGAGCTTAGTTGCTCCGCGGCATGTGGGATCCTCCCGGACCAGGGCACGAACCCGTGTCTCCCGCATCGGCAGGCGGACTCTCAACCACTGCGCCACCAGGGAAGCCCTGCCTGTTATTTTTTGACATGTCATCTTGTAATGGAAAAATCATCCATTTTTTAAAAAGTAAAATTTCAGAGTTCCTTATTTGAACGTTTTCACTGATGTCACCCCCCTTATATTTTGACATTTCATCTTGTAATGAAAAATCATCTATTTTTTTAAAAAAGTTTTTTATTTGTTCATTTTGTTAACCCAACTGTGGCTAGAATGACTTCATTAATGAAAATCTTTACTTTTGAAGCCAAATTTGACACACCATATTATTATGCCTTTAGATATTCTCACTGAAAAAGAAGTAAAATTAAGAGAACAAATTTAAAAGTCTGAATCAACATTTCCAGAATCACAGATACAAAGAATCATAAATGTACACAGCATTTTGAAGATGGTAAATTATATAGAAGCAAGCAAAAAGTAAAAATCAATTTCTGCCTAAAAGAGTTTAGAGTCTATATAATGCTGAGATGGTGACACAAGCTATTTCAAGTTAAAATTAAGACTGACACAGCAATGAACCAAATTCTATTTCAACTTACTTTGAAGATGCTGTAAGTATGGAATAAAGTGTCAACTTGTCTTAATTTGGACTTCTTTATTACCTTTAAAAGTTAACCTGAAACATATTAGTTCTATCATTTGAAACTGAGTTTTAGGCTATTTCCTAGTCTTACACATTCTTCCTAAAGAAAATGGTTAAAGCTTTTGTGAAAAATTTGCCTTCAATAGGTCAGTAATGAAACTACTTGAAATGCAACTGAAATTTGAGTCATTGTAAATGCAAAATATCTGTGACTTTCTCACATAATGTTTATATAATGATATAATCATTAACAGATCTGAGGTGGGATGTGGATTTGATTTCAAAATCTTTTATAAACTTGCTGTCAGAATATGGAAGTGTGTGTGTTTGTGTGTGTGCATGTATGCGTGTGTGTTAAAAAAACAGCTTGCCTTATTTGGTATTTGAACATGTCTTATATTTCCAATTAATAGTAATGGAAGTGTTGGCCGAAAATTGATCAGATTAGTGGCATGTGGGTGGGATTCCGGCAGCATCCAAATATTCACATGAAAATTAAATGCAAACCCTGGAGCAAAAAAATGCTTCCTTGCATGGAGGACTTGGCCACATGTCATAGCTGGAAACTGTGCAGAGACAAAATGTGCAAGATGCACTACATTTCAATTCTCTGCACTTTCAGCACCCTCCAAAATATTCTCTCTGTGCAAATGGTGATACAAATTCTGTTGCCAATATTCAGATTTAAGATGAAAATAGAAGTGCTGAGGACAATCCCTGAGTCCCTCATCCTTAGATTTCAGAGGCAGACGGTGCCTTGAGATATTAGTTTGGGGTCTAGAATTTTTATTCTAGTTTGTTCTGTAAATAGGTGTTTTACTTCATGGAGGAAACAGAGGGAGTGTTCTGATTATTATGATTAAAAAGAATGTACAGACTCCCCTTGCATGCAAAACAAGTCATCAAGTCATCACACAGGGAGTTAACATTCACAGCCGTAGTCCTCCAGACATTTCAAGTATGAAGTAGACAGCATTGCCATGGTTACACATAAAGGAGGGCTGCACAAAGCAAGCCCATTACACAGCGTTATGCACATACTGTGGGTAGTGCAGGAGGCAGTTAGAAGGCTGTATGTTTAGAGGATGTGGAAATATGAAAACATGCCCTGTCATGGCATGGTCATGACTCTCTAACTCAGTATATAAGCACCGATGTGGTCTCATTCTTTAATGGTTCAAGGCATAATTAAGCTGAATTCTGACTACACACTCAGAATAATTCATTTATTCAAGTATCAAATATTAATTGAGTACCCACTATGTGTCAGGAATGGTTCATAGAGAAACCATTGGGCATTTGGGAAACAGAACTACAAAGCACTTCCCAGCGAAGGCTACATTTGGAAGTTCGCTACAAGCAACCAAGAAGCAGGGTTTTGCAATTGAAATTTGTAACTGAAGAAGAGTGAAATTCATTCATTAATATGTACTAGTATGTTCCTCACCTGCCACACTTTCAACACTGGGCCTTGAAGACTTAATGGCATTTAAATAGATGGATGGGGAAAGCCTTTCTGATGAGGAGAGCAGCATGAGCAAAGGGATAGATGCAGGACTATATAGAACACAATGAGAAACCCAGACTTCTTAAAATGAAATAACTTGAAGGTCTCAGTTATCTGATAAAAATATGGAATGTTTTCTGTATAAATTTAATTTGTTTAAGTGAGAAATGCAAATATAAAATTGCCACATTCTACCAGTAGACTTCTTCTCTAGAAATGTAGTCCAACATTTTAATCAAATAAGACACTGTAAATAAAAACGTTTTGAAAGATCTTAAGTGCTCTAAAAAGTGCCTTATTTAGTGCATTATTTAGTCTTATCTTCCTTACCCACTCCATGAAAGGAAGCAAGAATGAGAAGAAGAAAACTGGTGTGCTGGCCACTATTTGTCTGTGTCTTCCTGAAACTGGAATCTTTTCTGAAGTTTTAGTTTTCTTTCTCTTCATTTCTTTTCTCCTCCTTTCCTTTTCTTTCTTTTTCTTTCCTTCCCTTTCCTATCCTTCCTTCATTCAAAAGTTATTTAATTAGTGCCTTATTTTTGCCAGGTTCTCTCTGCTAGGGATATAGCAGTAAATAAAACAGGCAAAAATTCTTTCCCCCATGCATCTTAAATTATAGTAGGGGGAGAGAAATAGTTTCTTAGATAATGATACATGCTATGAAGATAAATTAAGTAGGGAAGAGAATAGGAAGTATGTATGTAGGGTGGGGCAGGGGAGTTGTAATTACAAAGAGATGACCTCATTGAAAAGGAAATATTTTGACAAAAACTTGGATTGATTTATTTAGATATCTGCAAGACTATTCTAGGCAGAGGGAACAGCTAGTGCAAAGGCCCTGAGGCAAGTTTCTGCCAGGATGTTCAATGAACAGCTAAGCAGTCAACGTAGTAACAGCAGAAGTTACAGGGGGAGAGAGTTGAAGTCAAAGAGATGTGTGTACGTGTGTACATTGTGTGTTAGGGGAAGGGGGTACAGATGGTGTAGGGCCTTGTAGGCTTTTACGCTGAGTGAAATGGGAAGTCATTGCTCATTTTGTTTTTGACATGAGTGTATTTGATGATGCAATCCATTAAAAAGATTTCTATGTTTTAAATGTTAAGAGCATAAACAGAAATATATCAAATAGTGACATGGGGGGAAATATGGAGCTTTGATTTCAGTTCAGTGCATTAATATCTATTTTCAATCTGTTTTAATCAGAGGAAAGACCCCAAGCTACTACTTTGTGATGAATCTGCCCATCTCCCAACTCTACCAAAGATAGGATATCCTCTGATGAGTATTCACTCCCCATTGTCTATAGCCTATCCAAATGTGAGGGGATGTAGGAGGAGACCACGAGTGTGGTTCTTCCCCAAGTTTTCCTGTAAATTTCTCCATCTCCTTTTACTCCCTGCTCCACTTCCAAGCCAGTGATCTAAGAGGTTTGCCTCTGCCTCATACAAGCATGCAAGCTACACAAAAGCAGGAGCCTTGTCTGTCTTGTTCAGCATGGTATCCCAGAAGCTAGAAGATTCCTTGACCAGAGGACTTTGTTGTATTAATTTATAAAAGAAAGTTAGCCCCTCAAACATAATAGTTGAGAATCCTTAATCCAGGGGTACTCAAATTTTAATATATCTACAGGAAACTTTCTTCAGTCCAAATAAATGATTCTACCAAACAGTGATTATATTAGTCAGGGTTCTCCAGGACAGAACCAATAGGATGGATATCTATCTATCTATCTCATATACACTTTTTATTATATATATCAATCATATTTATTATAGATTTATATGATTTTTTGGAATTGGCTTATGTGATTACGAAGTCTGATTCTACTAAACAGTGGTTGTATTAGTCAGAGTTCTCTGGAGAATGCAGAGAAATCAGTATATACAATAAATCATATATATATGATATATATAATAATCATATGTATATAACAAATAGCATATGTACATATATAGAAATATATAATAGTATTATATATACTATAATATATATATATTATATTATATAATATTATAATAGTGTTTATAATATTTAAAACCAATAGTGTGTGTATATATATGTATATATATATATATATATATATGTATATATGTCTGAGGCTAATAAGTCCCAAGACCTGCAGTCAGCAAGCTAGAGATGCAGGAGAACCAATGTAAATTCTAATTTGAGTCTACATCTTAAGGCAGGAGAAGACTGTCATCTCAGATCAAAGACAATATACTCAGTCTACCAATTCAAATGTTAATCTCATCCAGAAGCATTCTCACAGACACACCCAGAATAATGTTTAACCAAACGTCTAACCAAAACTAGGCACCCATGGCCCAGTCAAGTTGGCACACAAAATTAACCATCACAGTGTTGTACAAAGGGTGGGGCAGTAGGAAGTGATATGCCATGGATACAAGCAATAATGGGGTATATTGTCTGTAGAAAATGTAAAAAATAAAATCAACTGAAATCAACCTTACTTTTATTATTATCATGTACTAGCAATTCTATCAATATCAGTAATTACATAATTCTTCCTCCCCCAATCTTTTGTTTGTCTCAATTCTAAGCAATTACTGCAATTATTGATGAGGTTTTTAAAATTGTGGTAAAATATATATAAAATAAAATTTACCATATTAACCATTTTTAAGTGTACAGTTCAGTGGCATTAAGTACATTCTGACTTCTGACTTACTTTTGTGTATAGTCTATAGATAATTTCTTTGTGGTTACCATGGGAATTACATATATTTTTATCATACAGTGGAGTGGGATGTTAAAATATTATCCACTCTGGGTATTAAATACGCAAGGTTTGCCACTGACATTTGAGTCAAACCATATTCAACAGTGAGCTGATCATTTAGAGAATGATATTCTCACCCAATACTCATATTCATTCCTAGAGGAATCCTCACCCTCTCAAATGTTAAAATGCAGACCTTCTCGCCTTGGAGTTGTGGCAGAGTTTCTAAAACTGTCACATTCCCAAACAAGGTGCCAGAAAATCTACAGAGGACTTGCGGAAGAGGTGGCAAAAGCTGGTTTGCTCCCCTCAGGTCATCACATGTACAGGGCATACAAGATTAATAAGGAGAAATTGTTGCATTGATAGGGAAAATTTCTTTAGAGAAGCATTCAATGAAATACTGTTGTGTTTCCCTATTTTCCTTTCCTTGGTTGAGTGGTTTAAGAAAACCACCTGGACATCTGTACCCTCTGAAATTTGGAGGCTGCAGGGATTGGAATGGAATTGGGCTCACAGGCTTTCCTTAGGGCACAGCAAGAAGAGAGTCTACTATGGAAGTGAGCCACACTCTCATGAGTGGAGTGGGGAAGTTGGTGGTGGAGTATGGGGGGTGCAAAGATATAAAGTTTATTGAGAATCTCATGTCATCTTCAATCATATTAGACTCAATGCCCTCTTTTTATAATAAATATTTTATAATACTCCTCTTTAATATCCTGAAATGAAATTTTAAAATAATACATCCTACACATAATTTGAAAAGTAAAGAAATGTAATGCTATAACTGTAATATGGAGAAATAAAAGAAAGGAAAGCACTTTATATAATCAAATATTACACATTTTGATATATAAATACTTTGGCATGACTACAGTAGATGGTGACATAATGAATCAAATACTTGCAACTACTTATAATGAACAAATCTAGATTGAAGTGAAGTAACACCATTCATTTGAATATATTCAACGTTTTTTCTTCATATTTAACCATTTGAAATAAGAACTAAATATAACCGTATATCTAACTAACTAACTAACTAACTAACTATATATATATGTGTGTGTGTGTGTGTGTGTGTGTGTGTGTGTGTATGCGTGTGTGTATCTACCATGAATGCAACAGCTACTAATAGTCTGTTACAAATGTGTTGTATTGGTTATTTACATGACAAAAATGATGTGTTTGTCAGTAAAATGATTTTCCAAAATGGTGAACAATTCTTTGTAAAGTTCTGAACAAGACAATATACAATAGTCCTTTGACTTATTCAGTGTCTACAATTTTGGAAAATTGAGTATATAGTAAACCAGTGGAAAAAACACTTTGTATTTATATGTTTTTCATGTACATGAATATCCAGCAAGACATTTAAAATCCATGCTGTACCACGAACAAGTGTTCACTTACTGGCAGAAACCCTATTCTATCTGGCCCTTATCTAGACAAATTTCATTAAATCTCACTCACTATGAATGCAACAACCAAAAGTGCCCCATGAATTTCTTTTTTTTAAACATCTTTTATTGGATTATAATTGCTTTACAATGGTGTGTTAGTTTCTGCTTTACAACAAAGTGAATTAGATATAAATATACATATGTTCCCATATCTCTTCCCTCTTGCATCTCCCTCCCTCCCACCCTCCCTATCCCACCCCTCTAGGTGGTCACAAACCACCGAGCTGATCTCCCTGTGCCATGCAGCTGCTTCCCACTAGCTATCCACCCTACGTTTGGTAGTGTATATATGTCCATGCCACTCTCTCACTTCATCACAGCTTACCCTTCCCCCTCCCTGTGTCCTCAAGTCCATGTTCTAGTAGGTCACCCATCCTCCAGTGAGTGGTGCCTCATTTGTTGAGAAACACAGCTTTAGAATTATTGGACATTTTCATATTTAAAAGCCATCAAATAAGCCATGCGATCTATCCAAGATTTCATTCAGGGCTGAGGAAGAAACAATTTGACAAAAGAGCAGTAGTAAGAAAGAGTAAAGTTGCTTTCTGCTTGCACTCTCTATGGAATTTTGCTAGTTCAATGAAAATCTGTTGTATTAACAATAACTCTAGCAATACTAGAACGATGGTTAGTTCTAGTAACCAGCAAACACAAGAACTCAGAGGTAGAAATACTTGCCATGTTTAAGGAAAAATAAAATGGCTAGAATGGCTGGAGTGTAATGGTAGGAATGTAGAAAGCAAGGGGAAAAGTAAAAGGATTTAGGGTCAAAGAGTGATTACAAGATGTAAGGCCTTGTAGGCCTTGGAAAGGGGTTTCAATTTTATTTGAGATGAAGTGGGAGGGAGAGCTATGACATGATTTGCACTTATAAAAAAGTATCAAAGGGGCTTCCCTGGTGGCGCAGTGGTTGGGAGTCCGCCTGCCGATGCGGGGGACACGGGTTTGTGTCCCGGTCCGAGAGGATCCCACGTGCCGCGCAGCGGCTGGGCCCGTGAGCCATGGCCGCTGAGCCTGCGCGTCCGGAGCCTGTGCTCCACAACGGGAGAGGCCACAACAGTGAGAGGCCTGCGTACCGCAAAAAAAAAAAAAAAAAAAAAAAAAAAAGTATCAAAGTTATACCGATCTGAGAAGTATAGGTTGTAAGGAAATAAGAATGGCTGCAGGGTAAACATTTAAAAGGTGATTTCACTCTTCCAGGCAAGGGCTGGGGCTAGAATAGAAGCAGCCAAAATGAAAATACTAAAAGAGATAGAAGAGGCTGAGGTGATTGTACTTGCTGATGAATGGGTGTGGTTGGAAGGGGACTAGAAGCCGTAATGGCCTTGACCCACTGTGGGGATGATGATGCCCTGGACTGGCATGGGGTAGATACTTGAGAATAGAATTTGATAGACCATTAAAAAGACAATTTTTCCCTTTCATCAAAATATGTCTTCTTAGGGGAGAGACAAATGTGTTAAGTAGATAGTTAAGGACTTCCAATTAGAAAATAGCCATCTCAGAATCTTCATCCTCACTGTCACTGATTAATACCTTTAAAGGTATTAATACCTTTAGCATAAACTGGCCTGAATCTAGCATTCAGCAATTTCCATCTGAGTTCAAGTCAAAATCTTGCCTCTCCCTTATTTTTAAGCCAAGATTTCAACAAAATTTCTTTGTCTATAAAACTTTCACAAGGATAACTAATTCCATAAGATATTATGAGATTTAATTATTGAATGATTATGCAACCCTCAGCAAATATTAAAACTGATATTGTAAGGGGAGCTGCTTTTAAAATGGAAAAGTGTTTCTTGGTATCTCTAAGATTAAGAATAAGAAAATCAATAATCATGTGCTCCTCTCATTAAGTCTGGGGAACAATTGCTACACACATGTGTTGGAGGGGGGACCATGTATGGGTGGGCATGAAGATGAGCCAGCTGGGCATGGTTCCACTCCCAAATGAGCCTCCAAATTATTGTCCATACGTGGAAACAAAAACAAAAAGCAACCTGAATTAGCACTGAATTTAGACCCTAGTCAAGGTGAGTAAAAGTGTCAAAATATTGTGTCTGTTCAATTTGTTGTAGCTCCTTCAAGGTGCCATTTTTCCTGGCAGAGTACAAATACCACTGCTTGAAAGTATCTTTTATGGGGCTCCCAGTTTCCTGAACATGTCAATGTGAAGGGCCAGGGCTCCTTTGGGGTGTTGCTAGAGCAAACACACACATTAGCTCAGGTTCTGTGGGGCAAAGCTGAACAAGGGAAAGAAAGGTCCAAATCACAGGATGTGATCACATCTTGGTAAGTGGCAAAGGGAGAGGCACAGCATGAAGACAATTGCAGTTTAACATTGGAAAGGGGGCTAAAGATGGATAGGAGGAGCAAGTAGAAAGGGGGGCTGAGGGGACCAGCGATCATGTCCACTATTACACTATTTTTCCTAGGGCTGGCTGATAAGAGAGATGACAGTGGAGAGGTTAACTCGGGGGAAACAGGGTTTTGTCAAGAGACTCCCTAAGGTAATAGAACAGTGAGAAAGTTTTCCTCCTCCCAACCTCCTTACCATCCCATCATTAGCCACCCTTTATAATCCCTCTGTCTGCTTCTCTCAGTGGTGGAGCTGAAGTAACCAAAAATATAATCAGTGGGTAAACCCCGCCACTGGTGGTGCCCAGTAATTGAAATCTTCCCTAGTGAGCCATTTGGCTTTCACACCTCAGCTAGTCACCGAGAGAATTTGAGCCCCAGGAACTCCTTTGATGAACTGATTGCCTTTTGTCTAGTTGAGAGCAACAAGAGGAGAAAACAGAGACCTTAGAGGGAATTGCAATCTATTGTTAATCTATCTTCCGCAAGACAGCTTGCTTGGGCTGAGAAGATAAGCAGTGTCTGTTCTGGGCTGTCTTATAAAGTATTGGGTTTAGTTGAAGAGTGGCCATGTGAAAAGGGCAAGTCGATGACCTAAACAAGTTAAGTTTTCTTTAATATTTCTGAATCATTTCTTCAGCTGTAAGAGAAATTAATAGCATGCTGGATTTGTACCAATTGTTGGAATCATGGTATGGCTGAAACAGATTAAAAATAAAGTGCTTGCCTCTGGTCAAAGTTCACACTAGGCTTGCACATTCTTATGGAATATCAGACTATGGTAGGCCCCTTTAGTTCTAAAAACCAAATGAATCTTTTTCTAACTATGGGAGCATGCATGAATTTGTTTAATCATGCCTGTGACTGTCAGTGTTATCTGGGAGTAGGGTTCAGTCAGCTGCACACAATTGAGCACAGAGCATGTGTCCTGGAAAAATATGGGTGTGGAGTCCTATGTTCTCTCTTTGTCTTATTTCACTGTCCCTATCCTCACCTCCCACACCCCTTCCTACACACTCAGTCCCTGGCCTTGAGCCCTGCTACATCTTTCCCCATCCTCATTCTTATAGCTGTTGACAGGCTCATGCTTGGACCTCTCCAGGCTCCCTTAGGGCATTTCAGTACAATCCTGGTTGTTCTTGCCACCTCTGGTTTCTCCTCAAAGAGCCCTATTACTGTTCACCATATGCTTACTGGATGTTCACTGAATGCTCACTGCAGTACAGACATTGAGCCAAGCACTTTGTATGCATTACTTCATTAACTTCAAAACAACCCTATGAATAGCTCCAATTTGCAGATGGGAAAACTGAGATCCAGAGAGCTTGGGTAACAGGTCTTAGGAGACAGAGCTAGTAGAGGTGCATTTTTTTAGCATATGGAACACTAAAATTTATTCACTTTATTTATATATTTAACTCAGGACTGCCCGATCCCCAATTGTGAGCTCATAGCCATCACCGTACAAGTTCTCCAGTTCACCTCACACACTGACTACAGAATTATCTTTGTATTGATAAAACACTGTACAGTACCAAGTTATTCACCTCCTTAAAGCCTTCAGTCATCCACTCTAGTACTATGCCTTTAAACCAAATTAAACAATTTGCCTCAGATACTCAGACTCTGTTTACATGAAATGGATGGGATTTCACAGCCTTGCTTGGCTCTAGTTTCTTACTCTATTTCAGTTCTGCCTAAGTCCCAATCTGTGGGGTGTTTTTCTTCTGCTTTTTGTCTTTCTCCTATCTGCTCAGACTTGACGATTAAGCTCAGTTTTCTCAGATTTGACCCTTAACCTCCTTTCAGTATTCCTACTTTGCCCTTTACTGTTCTTGGTTTCTTCAAGCAAATGGCCCCTCATCCTTCCTCAGGCTTCTGGGATACCACCCTGACACATTCCTTCAGTGTTCCAATATGCCAAGCCACCACAATTCAACTCCTTACACTGACTGAGTACTTGACACTGACTTCGAACTGCCTTTCAAGCCTCAACTCCTGTTCCTTCCTTAGGGTTTATAAACCTTTAAAAATGACTTTTAAAGATCAATTTTGGAAATTTTTCTGCATTACCTTTTTAACTGTTGCTCCTGTATAGATATTTCTTTTCTTTCCTTCTGGGACTCGAATTAAATATAAACAAAATCTTATCATTGATTCCTCTTCCTTCTGTAGTTGTCAACCTTTTTTCTCTCCATGTTTCCATCTGGATATTTTCATCTGGTCTATCTTTGAGTTCACTAAATCTCCTTTCATTTGTGTCCAATCTGCTGTTAAACCTACACACCAAGTTCTTAATTTTTTAATTTCTAAATTCTAGAATTTCCATTCTTAATCATGTATTTTATCTTGTTTGTAGCAAACACAATTATTTTTAAGTTGTTGTCTGATAACCCTAATACATGGAATCTCTGTGGGTATATTCCTACTCTCTATTGATTCTTTTTGTTTTTAACCATGTATCTTATTTTCTTTGGTCCCTGATTTGTATGTGTGTGTGTGTGTGTGTGTGTGTGTGTGTGTGTGTGTGTGTGTGTGTTGGACATTGTATTAGAAAAATTGTTAGAAGTTATTTGAGGCCTAAATTAATGTTCTCTTCTCCAGAGGGGATTTATGTTTGATTCCATCAAGTGGATTGTTGGCACTAGAAATAAGGGTTTATTTCAATGCAAGTTTAGGGATTGAGATAATGTTTTAAAGCTGAGCTAGAGTCAGAATAATGGACACTTTCTTCCAGTCCACTCTTCTGTTAGAATACATGATTTCAGAGTCCCATCCGTAAGTGAGAATCTCTAGTCCCTGACCTCCCCTATCCCAACTTTGGCAGTCCCAGAACTCCAATCCCTGTCTACCCAGCCCTGCAAAGTTATTAAAAATGCTACTCAACATCTCAACTACTTACTATCCTCCTCTGAAATGGGAAAACACAGCCAGAGAAAACAGGGTCCAAGTGATGGTCTTAATTTCTGGGACCTGTGCCCTCACCACATCCTGGTTCTGAAATTTTTCATTCTCTTTTTAGTTTTCTGATGCTTTTATAAAGATGTTTTTTATTTTTTTTTCCAGCTTTTACGGTTGTCATCAATGGGATAGTTGGTTTGACTTTTCCAGTCTGTAATTACCTGAATGGGCAATGACATTATGTCATTCCATGACCTGCTGGCTTTCATTCATAGAGAGTTTGACAGGTGTCCCTCTCCCTCTAAAAATTTACAGTGAAAACTAGTTACCACCGACAACTCTATCACTTGAAGGATACAGTTAAGAAGTCCATATTGAAACAATATATACAAATACATTTGCATTTATGCTAGTCATAGTGCACCATGATTTCCACTAACTTCCACCTTGCTCTTAGTACTGGCCTCCTTTCCTCTAGCTTTGATTAATGAAGCACTATTTTGCAAGCAAAGTGTTGGTTACTGGTAATCAAATGCCCACAATATTTAAACCCCATGGCCCAGTCTGCAAAATATAAACACAATATGGCAAGTTGAGAAGATTTTGTCAGTGATCACTGGTCCCAAATGGACGGTAAGTCATTTTGCTTAAAGGGACACTTAGGCTATGAGAATATTGATAAAGAATGTGGAAGATGTACAACAACTAATCTCCATTAAAAGCACATTTAGATGTGAGAGTAATAGTTGAAAGTCTGGAATGGAAAGTAAAGCCATCGGTGGAGATAGTAGAAAGGTTACTAAATTTGGAGGTCAACATCTGAAATGACTTTGCCTGTAGATAGATATTGGTTTTTAAGTATAAATAATGTGTAAATACTTAAAAGCACATTTGGTTTAAAATCTAAAAATATTTATGAATGTGTATTTAGATTATTTATTTGACTATCATTTAATTTCTTTAAAAATATTTATGATCACTATTACATGACATTACATGAGAGAATTTTTTAAGGAAAAATTATGCTACCTCTCAAATTAGTCTTTCTCTATTTTTGCTCAGAATCTAACTCAAAATTCCAAGACTGCTTTACTGAAGTATTTTCCTACTTAAAAAAAAAAAAAAACCACAATAGCTTTTTCATGAGGGGAGGGACAACATGCTCCATCACATTAAATCTTTCTTATTGATGCCTCTCAGTCTTTAGTTGTACCAGGCCATCAAAAATCAATTATGGATCTCCCCAACAGCTCCTACATTTAAGCTCCTGAGAGCTACTAGAGAAAATCTTACAACACACAAATATTTGCCACTGGAAATACAAGACCTCCAACCTCAACTGGATCATTAACTAGTTGGTCCCGGGTTCAGTCATTTTTTCATTCCCAGAACAGCTATTTCAAACTTTTACCATTCCTTTTAAGCCCTCAATCCACAACCTTAACTTCCAGCAGAAACCCTTTTCTCCTACTTCACAGAGAAACTTAAGCCATCTTCTGAGTATTACAGCAATCTTCTACCTAAGATTTCTTTCTTGATATTTTTCAGCTATTATGGAAAAGTTAAAACATATTCAAAATTAGACAGAATATAAAGTGAACCCTCAGGTACATATCATCCAGTTTCCATAATTATCAACTCATGGCCAATATTATTTCATCAACTACACCTTTTAAAAATTGCATTTCTAATCATTCTTACTTTCTTCATGTCACTCTGAAAGAAGTTTCTTTTCTATCTGAGGTTATTCTCTGCATCGAGATGTGGATTTCATCTCTTGTACCCTCTTCAAACCCTTGTTCTATTATCCCTCTTTTTAAACACTCCCTTTATACTGACTGATTTCAGTCAGTATTTAAACAGTTAATTTACTTTTATATTAGAAAACACACACACACATACACACATCACATATACCTTATAGTGTGTATATATATCACATATACACACTACATATACCTTTAACTACCATCCTTTAACCTTCCATTTTCTGCCAAAAATCTGGAAAGAGTATTCTGTACTCACTGTTTCTATTGCCTTATTCCCTCCCACACCACAATCCAAGCAAAAAGGTTGTTTATAGATACAACACTCTGCTGAAACTGTTGCCATTGAATTTACTGATTCTTTTTTTTTTTTTTTAAGAAAATCTTCTTCAAACTCTTGCTTCCTTTTGATCCCATGAAAACAATTTCTCCCACATTTCCTCCTACAGCTCTGGCTTCTCCCTCCTCAATCTCCTTCTTTGACTCTCCTTTGTCTCTTTCATGTGGGTGTTCCCTGGAATCTGTCTTTGGCTCTCTTCTCATTTACAATATCTTGGACCAATCTAGCCCACTGCTTATGTCATCACCATCTGTACAGTTTTTCTCAAACATTTGGAGTCTAACTGGATAATGACACATGTGAGAATGAACAATTTTTTAAATTAAAAGATTCATTTCTCCTTATAAAAATGAAAATATAAATTCAAATTACTAAAGAAATACTGATAATAGGTACACAACAGAAAATAACAACATTATTTGTAACAGTTCTTCACTGTTCTATATCTGACTTGATGTGGAATCGCTTGGCTTTTAGGTCAAGTTTCATATATATCTGCTTCTTTTTTCCTCCACCTTATACTAATTTAAAGGATCTTAACTCACAATTTTGAGTTGTAGGAATGGTATTAAAGACTTGCTGCATTTACCAGATAAATTTTGGATATTGGATTAAGCAAAAAAACAGAAACTATGAAGATGATTCTAACTAAAAATTAATGTTTTTTCAGATGCTAAGCTGAATAACATATCACAGACAAAAACTAGAGGGATGAATGATTTGACTTGGAAAATGGGAGCAAATGGATTATTGATCTACTCTTTGGTTGTATTCCACTTTGAAAATATTTCTTCATATTCCGATGTGGTACTTGGAGGTGTTTTTAAAATATGTTTTATGATATATCAATGACTAATCCTGTTAGAAAAGTGTCAACTCTTGAGGATTGAGAATTGTGTATCACAGTTTAGTCTTCTTAAGACATCCTAATTTTTTTAAACATTTTTATTTGAGTATAACTGCTTTACAATGTTGTTTTGGTTTCTGCTGTGTAAAAAAGTGAATCAGGTATATGTATACATATATCCTCATATCCCCTCTCCCTTGGGTCTCCCTCCCACCCTCCCAATCCCACCCCTCTAGATGGTCACAAAGCACTGAGCTGATCTCCCTGTGCTATGCGGCTCCTTCTCACTAGCTATCTATTTTACATTTGGTAGTGTATACATGTCCATGCATGTCCATGCCACTCTCTCACTTCATCCCAGGTTACCCTTCCCACTCCCTGTGTCCTCAAGTCCATTCTCTACATCAGCGTCTTTATTCCCATCCTGCCCTTAGGCTTATCAAACCTTTTCTTTTTCTTAGATTCCATATATATGTGTTACCATACGGTATTAGTTTTTCTGTTTCTGAATTACTGCACTCCGTATGACAGACTCTAGGTCCATCCACCTCACTACAATAACTCAATTTCATTACTTGTTATGACCAAGTAATATTCCATAGTATATATGTGCAACATCTTCTTTATCCACTCATCTGTCGATGGACACTTAGGTTGCTTCCATGTCCGGGCGATTGTAAATAGTGCTGTGATGACCATTGTGGTACAAGTCTCTTTTAGAATTATGGTTTTCTCAGGGTATATGCCCAGTAGTTGGATGCTGGATCATATGCTAGTTCTATTTATAGTTTTTTTTTTTTTTTTTTTTTTTTTTTTTTTTTTTTTTATTTATAGTTTTTTAAGGAGTCTCTGTACTGTTCTCCATAGTAGCTGTATCAATTTACATTCCCACCAACAATGCAAGAGGGTTCCCTTTTCTCCATACCCTTTCCAGCATTTATTGTTTGTAGATTTTTTGTGTGTGTGTTTGTGGTACACGGGCTTCTCACTGTTGTGGCCTCTCCCATTGCAGAGAGCAGGCTCCAGATGCGTAGGCTCAGTGGCCATGGCTCACGGGCCTAGCCGCTCCGTGGCACGTGGGACCTTCCTGGACCAGGGCACGAACCCGTGTCCCCTACATCGGCAGGTGGACTCTCAACCACTGCGCCACCAGGGAAGCCCCTGTTTGTAGATTTTTTGATGATGGCCATTCTGACTGGTGAGAGTTGATACCTCATTGCAGTTTTGATTTGCATTTCTCTGATGATTAGTGATCTTGAGCATCTTTTCATGTGTTTCTTGGCAATCTGTATATGTTCCTTGGAGAAATGTCTATTTAGGTCTTCCACCCATTTTGGGATTGGGTTGTTTGGTTTTTTGATATTGAGCTGCATGAGTTGCTTGTATATTTTGGAGATTAACCCTTTGTCAGTTGCTTCATTTGCAAATATTTTCTCCCATTCTGAGGGCTGTCTTTTCATCTTGTTTATGGTTTCCTTTGCTGTGCAGAGTTTTTAAGTTTCATAAGGTCCCATTTGCTTATTTTTGTTTTTACTTCCATTTCTCTAGGAGGTGGGTCAAAAAGGATCTTGCTGTGATTTATGTCATAGAGTGTTCTGCCTATGTTTTCCTCTAAGAGTTTGATAGTCTCTGGCCTTACATTTAGGTTTTTAATCCATTTTGAGTTTATTTTTGTGTACCGTGTTAGGGAGTGTTCTAATTTCATTCTTTTACATGTAGCTGTCCAGTTTTCACAACACCACTTATTGAACAGGCTGTCTTTTCTCCATTGTATATTTTTACCTCCTTTGTCAAAGATAAGGTGACCATATGTGCGTGGGATGGTCTCTGGGTTTTCTATCCTATCCCTTTGACCTATATTTCTGTTTTTGTGCCAGTACCATACTCTCTTGATTACTGTAACTTTGTAGTATAGTCTGAAGTCAGGGAGTCTGATTCCTCCAGCTTCATTTTTTTCCCTCAAGACTGCTTTGGCTATTCTGGGTGTTTTGCATTTCCATGCAAACTGTAAAATTCTTTGTTTTAGTTCTCTGAAAAATACCATTGGTAGCTTGATAAGGCTTGTACTGAATCTGTAGTTTGCTTTTGGTTAAGTCATTTTCACAATTTTGATTCTTCCAATCCAAGAATGTGGTATATCTCTCCATCTGTTTGTATCATCTTTAATTTCTTTCTTCAGTGTCTTATACTTTTCAGCATACAGGTCTTTTACCTCCTTAGGAAGGTTTATTCCTAGATATTTTATTCTTTTGTTTCAATGGTAAATGGGAGTGTTTCCCTAATTTTTCCTTCAGATTTTTCATCATTAGTTATAGGAATGCAAGAGATTTCTGTGTATTAATTTAGTATCCTGCTACTTTACCAAATTCATTGATTAGCTCTAGTGGTTTTTTGGTAGCATCTTTAGGATTCTCTATGTAGAGTATCATGTCATCTGCAAACACCGACAGTTTTACTTCTTCTTTTCTGATTTAGATTCCTTTTAATTCTTTTTCTTCTCTGATTGCTGTGGCTAAAACTTCCAAAACTATGTTGAATAATAGTGGTGAGAGTGGACAACTTTGTCTTGTTCCTCATCTTAGAGGAAATGGTTTCAGTTTTTCACCATTGAGAATGGTGTTGGCTGTGGTTTTGTCAAATGTGACCTTTATTATTTTGAGGTATGTTCCCTCTCTGCCCACTTTCTGGAGAGTTTTTAACATAAATGGGTGTTGAATTTTGTTGAAAGCTTTCTCTGCATCTGTTGGGATTATCATATGGTTTTTATCCTTCAGTTTGTTATTATGGTGTATCACATTCATTGATTTGCGTATATTGAAGAATCCTTGCATTCCTGGGATAAACCCCACTTGATCACTGTGTATTATCCTTTTAATGTGCTGTTGGATTCTGTTTGCTTGTATTTTGTTGAGGATTTTTGTATCTATGTTCATCAGTGATATTGACCTGTACTTTTCTTTTTTTGTGACATCTTTGTGTGGTTTTGGTATCAGGGTGATGGTGGCTTTGTAGAATGAGTTTGGGAGTGTTCCTCCCTCTGCTATATTTTAGAAGAGTTTGAGAAGGATAGGTGTTAGCTCTTCTCTAAATGTTTGAGAGAATTTGCCTGTGAAGCCATCTGGTCCTGGGCTTTTGTTGGTTGGAAGATTTTTAATCACAGTTTCAATTTCAGAGCTTGTGATTGGTCTGTTTATATTTTCTGTTTCTTCCTGGTTCAATCTTGGAAGGATGTACTCTTCTAAGAATTTGTCCATTACTTCCAGGTTGCCCGTTTTATTGGCATATTGTTGCTTGTAGTAATCTCTCATGATCCTTTGTATTTCTGCAGTGTCAGTTGTTACTTCTCCTTTTTCATTTCTAATTCTAATGATTTGAGTCTTCTCCCTTTTTTTCTTGATGACTCTGGCTAGAGGTTTATCAATTTTTGTTAATCTTCTTAAAGAACCAGCTTTTACTTTTATTGATCCTTGCTCTTGTTTCCTTCATTACTTTTTCATTTATTTCTGATCTGATCTTTATGATTTTTTTCCTTCTGCTAACTTTGGGGTTTTTTTGTTCTTCTTTTTCTAATTGCTTTAGGTGTAAGTTTAGGTTGTTTATTTGAGATGTTTCTTGTTTCTTGAGGTAGGAGTGTACTGTTATAAACTTCCCTCTTAGAAATGCTTTTGCTGCATCCCATAGGTTTTGGGTCATCATGTTTTCATTAGCATTTGTTTCTAGGTATTTTTTGATATCCTCTTTGATCTCTTCAGTGATCTCTTGGTTATTTAGTAGTGTCTTGTGTAGCCTCCATGTGTTTGTTTTCTTACAGTCTTTTTCTGTAATTGATATCTAGTCTCATAGTGCTGTTTTTGGAAAAGATACTTGATATGATTTCAATTTTCTTAAATTTACTGAGGCTTGATTTGTGACCCAAGATATGATCTATCCTGGAGAATGTTCCATAAGCACTTGAGAAGAAAGCGTATTCTGTTGTTTTTGGATAGAAAGTCCTATAAATATCAATTAAGTCTATCTGGTCTAATGTGTCTTTTAAAGCTTGTGTTTCCCTATTTATTTTCATTCTGGATGATCTGTCCATTGGTGAAAGTGGGGTGTTAAAGTCCCCTACTATGATTGTGTTACTGTTGATTTCCTCTTTTATGGCTGTTAGCATTTGCCTTATTTATTGAGTTGCTCCTATGTTGGGTGCATAAATATTTACAATTTTTATATCTTCTTCTTAGATTGATCTCCTGATCATTATGTAGTGTCCTTCTTTGTCTCTTGTAATAGTCTTTGTTTTAAAGTCTACCTTTTCTGATATGAGAATTGCTACTCCAGCTTTCTTTTGATTTCCATTTGCATGGAGTATCGTTTTCCATCCCCCACTTTCAGTCTGTATGTGTCCCTAGGTCTGAAGTCGTCTGTAGTAGACAGCATATATACAGGTCTTGTTTTTGTATCCATTCAGCCAGACTGTGTCTTTTGGTTGGAGCATTTAATCCATTTATATTTAAGGTAATTATCATTATGTATGTTCCTATTACCATTTTCTTAATTGTTTTGGGTTTGTTTTTGTATAACTTTTCCATCTCTTGTGTTTCCTGCCTGGAGAAGCGTCTTTAGCATTTTTTGTAAATCTGATTTGGTCGTGCTGAATTCTCTTAACTGTTGTTTGTCTAAAGGTTTTCATTTCTCCGTTGTATGTGAATGAGATCCTTGCTGTGTAGAGTAATCTTGGTTGTGGCTTTTTCCCTTTCATCACTTTTTAAATGTCCTGCCATGCCCTTCTGGCTTGCAGAGTTTCTGCGGAAAGATCAGATGTTAACGTTATTGGGTTTCCCTTGTATGCTATTTGTTGCTTTCCCCTTGCTAATTTTAAAATTTTTTCTTTGTATTTAGTTTTTGATAGTTTGATTAATATGTATCTTGGCGTGTTTCTCCTTGGGTTTATCCTGCATGGGACTCTCTGCACTTCCTGGACTTGACTATTTCCTTTCCCGTGTTAGGGAATTTTTCAACTATAATGTCTTCAAATATTTTCTCAGTCCCTTTCTTTTTCTCTTCTTCTTCTGGGACCCCTATAATTCAGATGTTGGTGTGTTTAATGTTGTCCCAGAGGTCTCTGAGACTGTCCTTAATTCTTTTCATTCTTTTTTCTTTATTCTGCTCTGTGGCAGTTGTTTCCACTATTTTATCTTCCAGGTCACTTATACATTCTTCTGCCTCAGTTATTCTGCTATTGAGTCCTTCTAGGGTATTTTTAATTCCATTTATTGTGTTGTTCATCATTGTTTGTTTGTTCTTTAGCTTTTCTATGTCCTTGTTAAGCATTTCTTGTATTTTCACCATTTTAGTTCCAAGATTTTGGATCACCTTTACTATTATTACTCTGAATTCTTTTTCAGGTAGACTGCCTATTTCCTCTTCATTTGTTTGGTCTGGTGGGTTTTTACCTTGCTCCTTCATCTACTGCATATTTCTCTGTTTTCTCATTTTGTTTAACTTACTATGTTTGGGGTCTCCTTTTTGCAGGCTGGACGTTCATAGTTCCTTTTATTTTTGGTGTCTTCCCCCTGTGGGTGAGGTTGGTTCAGTGGCTTGCGTAGCCTTCCTGGTGGAGGAGCTGGTGCCTGTGTTCTGGTTGGTGGGGCTGTATCTTGTCCTTCTGGAGGGCAGGGCCATGTCCAGTGCTGTGTTTTGGGGTGTCTGTGAACTTATATGACTTTAGGCAGCCTCTCTGCTAATGGGTGGGGTTGTGTTCCTGTCTTGGTAATTGTTTGGCATGGGGCATCCAGCAGTGGAGCTTTCTCGCCATTGGCTGGAGCTGGGTCTTAGGGTTGAGATGAAGATCTCTGGGAGACCTCTCACCAATTGATATTACATTGGCCTAGGAGGTTTCTGGTGGTCCAATGTCCTGGACTTGGCCCTCCTATCTCAGAGGCTCAGGCCTGACACTTGGTCGGGGCACCAAGACCTTGCCAGCCACACAGCTCAAAAGAAAAGGAAGAAAGATAAAAAACAAAACAAAACAGAAACAAGAAAATGGACAGACAGAACCCTAGGACAAATGGTAAAAGCAAACTTACACAGACAATATCACACAAAGAAGCACACACAAACATACTCACAAAAACAGAAAAAGAAAAAATATATATATACATATATAAAGGAAGATAGCAACCAAACCAATAAACAAATCCACCAATGATAATAAGCTCTAAGTACTAAACTAAGATAAACATAAAACCAGAAACAAATTAAACACAGAAAGCAAACCCCAAGTCTACAATTGCTCCCAAAGTCCACAACCTCAATTTTGGGAACATTCTTTGTCTATTCAGGTATTCTTCAGATTCAGGGTTTATCAAGTTGAATGTGGGGATTTAATCTGCTGCTCCTGAGGCTGCTGGGAGAGATTTCACTTTCTCTTCTTTGTTCACTCAGCTCCTGGGGTTCAGCTTTGGTTTTGGTCCCACCTCTGCATGTAGGCTGCCCTCAGGAGTCTGTTCCCCACCCAGACAGGATCGGGTTAAAGCAGCAGTTGATTAGGGTTCTGTTGCTCATTCAGGCTGGGGGCAGGGAGTGGTGCAGTAGTCATAATTGGAATGTGGGGCAAGCTTGAGGTGGCAGAGGCCAGCGTGATGTTGCACCAGCCTGAGGGGTGATGTGTGTTCTCCCCGTAATGTTGTCCCTGGATCATGGGACCCTGGCAGTGGCGTGCTGCACAGGCTCCTGGAGGGGGAGGTGTGTATATAGTGACCTGCACTTGCACACAGGATTCTTGGTGGCTGCAGCAGCAGCATTAGCATTTCATGCCTGTCTCTGGGGTCCGAGCCGATAACCGCAGCTCACACCTGTCTCTAGAGCTCATTTAGGCAGTGCTCTGCCTTCTACGGGCAGAAAGAGAAGGAATCCCCTCTCCTTACGCACCCCAAAACAACGGTCTCTTGTCTCCTAGGCAGTTCCAGACATTTTCCCGGACTCCCTCCCGGCTAGCTGTGGCGCACTAGCCCCCTTCAGGCTGTGTTCACGCAGCCAACCCCAGTCCTCTCCCTGGGATCTGACCTCCAAAGCCCAAGCCTCAGTGCCCAGCCCCACCCGCCCTGGCGGTTGAGCAGACAAGCCTCTCAGGCTGGTGAGTCCTGGTCGGCACTGATCCTCTGTGTGGGAATCTCTCCACTTTGCCCTCTGCACCCCTGTTGCTGAGCTCTCCTCCATGGCTCCAAAGCTTCCCCCACCTCGCCCCCGTCTCCACCAGTGAAGGGGCTTCCTAGTGTGTGGAAATTTTTCCTCCTTCACAGCTCTTTCCCAGAGGTGCAGGTCCCATCCCTATTCTTTTGTCTCTGTTTTTTCTTTTTTCTTTTGCCGTACTCAGGTACGTGGGGATTTTCTTGCCTTTTGGGAAGTCTGAGGTCTTCTGCCAGTGTTTAGTAGGTGTTTTGTAGGAGTTGTTCCACATGTAGATGTATTTTTGATGTATTTATGGGGAGAAAGGTGATCTCCATGTCTTACTCCTCCACCATCTTGAAGGTCTCCCCCATCCTAATATTTTATTCTCAATGGAAAACCATGACCTTGATCCTTGAAATTATAGGAAGAAATCATTGAGTATATTTTTAAGTAATTGAACTTGAGCAATCCACTTAGAATCAGAGAAATAGTCTTTATTGGCATTATTTGTGATGAGGAGATATTGCTATCTCAACTCTTGTTTCAAATTCTCATGTGACCATCTACCCCAGACAGTCAGCTTACTTCAGTTTGGAAAAGCAGGCCTGAAAAGATACACGTTCAGTGACTTCGGTCAGGTTGTCTTCACAATCTTCACTGGAGGGGAAAGATTGTTATCCCTAATTTATAGATGATAAAACTGAGGCTTAAAAAGGTTAAGAAACTTTCCCTGAGAAGACATTTGGACAGGCTGACTAAGAGTCAGCAGTAGTTTTTAAGAAAAATTCAGATTGAACTGCCCTCAATTAAATTTTCTAAAAAACTGGCCTTAGCAAAGCAGGCAAATTTTCTCTTTCATGTTCTCAGACTTCCCTTTCTCTGTCCCTGTTGTAATTTTAAAGCATTACCCCAATGTTCTCTGACATTCTTACAATTGAATAGTGAAATCTATGTCCCTTCCCCATGAATCTGGGCTTTGTGATTGTTTGACCAATTGAATGTTATAGAAGTGATGTTGTGCTACTTTCTGAGCCCAGGCCTCAAGAAATTGTCAGCTTCAACTTCTTGTCCCTTGGGAAGATCATTCTTGTAACCCAACCCCCGTGCTGTGAGGAAGCCCAAGCCACTGTATGGAATAGTCCAACATGGAGAGGAACCAATAACCAGTACCAACTTACCAGCTATATGAGTGAGCCATCTTGGAAGTAGATGCTCAACCCAGCTGAGCTCAGCTCAAGTAAGGCCACCATAGGTGGCACTACATGGAGCAAAGACAAATTGCCCCCAATGAGCCCTTCCCAAGTTTCAGATTCATAAGCAAAATAATTGACCACTGTTCTTTTAAATCTCAAAGTGGTTTGGTGTGAAGCAATAGATAACCAGAATATCCCCCTGCTTTTAACACTCCTCTCCCTCTCCTTCCTTCCTTGTTAATTTTACTTGCTTTCCCCAAAATCTGTCTCACAATCAACAGAAACTTTTTTGTCTTGGGGAAGGATATGTTCAATACTGTCATTCTTTTTATAAGATGATGAACAACAAAGATTCTTATTTTGTTCATTTCTGTGTGGACTGAGTAGAAGCTCAGCAAATTTTTTTCTTAGTCTTTTGGGCAGCTAACTGGATTTTATTTAACTGGATTGATTGATAGCAGTCATTTTAACCAGTTTTCCATTATTTTTATTAAATGGTGTTTGAACTACTCCTCATATCTACTGAATCATATGTTCCAGAGTGGGGCTTGGGAAGCCATATTTTTAATAAGCTTCCCAGCTAATTTCTACACATATCAAAGTTTGAAAACTTTGTCACAGTGGTCATTTAAAATTCCTTTGGAATGAGGATTATTTCGAGATTTAAACTCTAACTGCTATAAAGCATTTAGCATGGAGCTCGGCATATTATAAGAGCTAAACAAATTTCATTTACTACCATCATCGCCAACATCGTCATTGCTATTTTTAAAGGTTATCTTTAATTTTGGAAGATACTTACTCATGTGTCTATGGGGGCAAACAGGGGTTGTCAGTGTGCTAGTTTGCCTGTTAAAATAAGCAGTTGTTGCCTATTGTTCAGAATGTTCTGTGCCCCATGTATCAGATGTAGGCTAGCAGTTATCTCCAGGAGACCAGAGTAAGTTTAGGCAAAAAATTCTTCAGAGTGTCTACCCACATGATTCAGGTACACATACATATGTACAAGAGACAAGATATAAAAGTTCATCTGATATATGCTCTGACAATGGTTTACTATCAATGATTTACTATCATTGACTGGGTCTTTTCAGAAAACTCCAGATAGAGGATCTTCATATCTTTGGAAGAAGGAGCCCACAAGGAAATTCTAGTAAACACTTTGCCAAATTTCCCTGGTTTCCTCTGGGAATATGTGGGACCTGATATTCCATTTCAATATAGAAGCAGATGGGGGCTTCCCTGGTGGCGCAGTGGTTGAGAATCCGCCTGCCGATGCAGGAGACACGGGTTCGTGCCCTGGTCCGGGAAGATCCCACATGCCGCGGAGCGACTAAGCCCGTGAGCCATGGCCGCTGGGCCTGCGCGTCCGGAGCCTGTGCTCCGCAACGGGAGAGGCCACAACAGTGAGAGGCCCGCATACCGCAAAAAAAAAAAAAAAAAAAAAATATAGAAGCAGATGTACTTACTTATGGGCTGAAAGCCTGATTGGACAGGCTAGTTATAAATCAGCAGCACTTTTTAAGAAAATTCAACACTCTCTACAATTTATTCTCCTTTGGATGTGGTTTTTAAGGGCAGCTGTTTGGTGGAAAACATTCAGATTAGATTATTAAGTCTCAATTAGGCTGAATGCTTAAAGAAGGGGATGCTTTGACATTCAAATTTATTAATTAACTTAGGGTCAACAATATCAATATTTTCTTTCAATCCCTGTTGCTAAAAAATTACAACTCTCTACAGTGTTCTGCCATAGTAAGAACAGTGTAGTGAATAGTTTGAATCTGTGTAAATTACTTAATCTCCCTCTGCCTCAGTTTTCTCATTTGTAAAAAAGAGGAATCATAATGGTACCTCAAAAGATTGTTCAAGATTAAATCAGTTAATGTATGATAATGCATAGAATACTTATTGGCACATAGTAAGCACTATAAAGGTATTAGCTGTTATTACTATTATTTGGAAAGAAACCACATTACTAGGCAATTTTTCTCTTGGTACAGACCTATAACTGAGATAAAAGATGAAACTAGAAGAAATATAGAAATCAGGCTGAGGGCAGGACACCTGACTATTCCCTAAGGGTGAGATCAGGATCTCTCCTGTTCACTTTGGAACTTTTAGAGTCTTGCATCTTGTCTGGCACAGGATTGGTGCTCAGTAAACTTCTGTTGAATAAATGATAGTTCCTAAAAGATGAGTACTTGTTGATTAAGTTTTCTTCTTGTCTTTTGTCTCCCTGCTTAGAGTTTGACTGTGACAAGAGTGCTCTTTAGTTGATGATTATTGTTAGATTCTGTGTCATTGCGTATTACTATTTTTGTTGCTTATCTCTTCTTAGAGGAATCTGATGGAGAAAAAGAAGAGAAAAAGTAACATAAGTGACCCCAGAAACCAATAAAGAGGGTGAAACTGCTGACTGCAAACTTTATGGTCTAAAGAATTTTGACTTATCTTTGAAGTGTATTTAAACGATAAAAAGAAAAGATCTCAACTGACCAGGGTGTAATTACAGGGACTAAACCTATAAAAGACAATAATCCCCTCCACACTCCCTTTTCTGAGACATATTATAGGCATGTAATGGCAATAGTCAAAAATTGTCCAGCTCAGTGTTTTGCTGTGTTTCAGAGCCCAGGCAGCAGTGCTTGATACAATCTCATCAAAGTAAATATCAAACTTGGTCACAAGATTGAATCACTGCATGTTGAAAGTCTATGTGACGTCAGTATCTAATCAGGCAAATACGGACATTTTCTATAAGTGCATTTTTGTTAAGAGTTAGTGTGTATCAAATTCAAGTTTCCATGGAAATGAAAAGCTATGAGTAATAAATCCCTAGAGCCTTTGATGGGAGTAGGAGTTTTCAGCCTGTTCATCTGCCATGCTGCAAATCAGAAATATATTCATTCTACTTCATTTTCCTCATTGCATCACTCGGGGAGATGCTTCTGCCATGTTTATTTAGAAAGCCCCAGGCTGGAATCAAACTAAGAAAAAAAGTCACTGCTGTTTCCTAATTTACAGTGGAGCTGCCTCCTCACCCGCCCCAACACCACTTTAGTATCACCTTGATCCATATGTATAGATTGATGTTGAATGTCTTGAGATGTGGGCAGTAGAAGTGGAGATTGCTGGTAAAAATAAAGGGCTCTACCAACAGTTTTTTTCAAAGCAGATGGCCTGCCAAAAGCTGTACATAGACTCACATGTCCAAAAATTTGTTTTATAAATCTCTTTTTAAAGCTTAAACATCTAAAAGAAAATAATAAAACAAAAATTAAGACCAGAAAAAAATACACTTCCTAGTCTCTTGATTCAAGAAACCATAAGATACGAAGTATGATTTATTCTAATGGAGTGGGTTATCAGCACAATAAAGAAATGTAGGAATCCATTAGCTTTTGCAGTGTTAAATAAAATCCCAACACTTAGTGCCTTAAAGCAATCAATCCTTTCACTCATGATTCTGTGGGTTGGTTGGGCAGTTTTTCTGGTCCACTAGTCTCTGCTGGCAGGTTGGGTAAAGGCTGGATGACCTAAGACAGTCTCACTCAGATATCTTGTCTCTCATCATTTAGCAGGTTAGCCCTGGGTTCTACACGTGGTGGTCTCAGAGTTCTAAGAGTATGAAAGCAGAAGCTGCAAGATTTCTTAAGACCTAGGTTGACAATTATACAATATCATTTCCATTGCATTCTGTGGTCAAAGCAAGTCACAAGATTCAAAAAGTGGATAAATGGACTATCTCCTAATGGTAGGAGCTGCAGACTATTGCTGTATTTGCAGTCTCCTGGATTAAGTGTACATGCAATGCATGGCGCCCTAATCACAATTATGCTAAGCAAGCCTACTGCTAGAGACAGAGGTGTGATGGTGGCAAGCATGCTAGAAACTGGACTCCAAATCCCAGGGTTCTAGAGAAGGTCTTGACATGTATTATTTCCTGACCTTAAATAAACCCACTCTACTTCTCTTGGCCTCAATTTAGTCATCTCTGAAATGAGGGGTTGGATAAGATAACCTCTAAAGTCTCTTCCAGATTTCTCAGGACTAAGAATTCAACACACTTCCCAGTTTTCAAAGGCAAGATTTCCTAGTTCTAAGGATCTCAAGGGGACGTTGCAAAATTCTAAACTTTTATTTTAACTTTGTGACTCTAATTTGGAAAAAAAAATCACATGGTATGATTACAACCATGTAAAAGTATACTTATGAAAGAAAATATTTAATAATTAATGGCAGGATGGTAGGTTTGAGGGTTTTAATTGTTATTTTAACAGATTTTAAAAATATTTGTTACTATATTAACTCTTCAATAAAAAGGAATAAATACTTTTCACGTAATATCTCTAAAAAGAAAATTGTCCCCAGATCAGCAGGATCACAATTCTTATAGCTTCCAGAAGCAACAAGTAATCACTTGCTTGTTTAGCCTTTTCCAGTCTCCAGTACACAGCAGAGAGAATGGTGAGAACAATCTTTGCCTCCTATGCCTTTCTCTCCCTGTCACATGCCCTGCCCAGACTTCCCACAAAGCACATCACTTTTCTTGCTCAGACATGAACACTTAAACTTTGGATTGGAAATTATTTTCCCTCAAATTGATCAAACTTTCAGGACAAATGTTCTGAGAAATAAAGAAAGAAAGTAAAATGAAGGATTTGGCTAAGGAGTCCTCCATTTCCAATTTGAGCCATCAATCTCCTATTGATCCATTTTCTTGGATCTTTCCAGGCTTATCTTAGTTGACCTCTCAGGTGAGTTAGACCTTTTTGACCACTCCCTTTTTTCTGGGTGGTTCTTTCTCCCTTAGTTTCTTTCTTTCTTTCTTTCTTTCTTTCTTTCTTTCTTTCTTTCTTTCTTTCTTTCTTTCTTTCTTTCTTTCTTTCTTTTTAATAATGATACCTTCATTTTATTTTAAAAATTTATTTAATTAATTTATTTTTGGCTGCATTGGGTCTTCATTGCTGCACATGGGCTTTCTCTAGCTGTGGCAAGCAGGGGCTACTCTTGGTTGTGGTGCACAGGCTTCTCATCACGGTGACTTCTCTTGTTGCCGAGCACAGGCTCTAGGCATGTAGGCTTCAGTAGTTGTGGTATGTGGGCTCAGAAGTTGTAGCTTGTGGGCTCAATAGTTGTGGCGCACAGGCTTCGTTGCTCTGCAGCATGTGGGATCCTCCCCTACCAGGGCTCAATCCCGTCTCCCCTGCATTGCAGGTGGATTCCTAACCACTGCACCACCAGGGAAGCCCTCTCCCTTAGTTTCTGAGACACCACTCTGACTTCTTCCTCACAGCCTTTTTTTCCATGGCCAGTCACTTGAGTGTTGGTGGTGTCTAAGCTTTGTCTCTGATCCTCTTCTCTGATCATCCTACACTAACCCTGAGTGAACTCACTTACGCCCATGATTTCAAAGACTTTTCACGTTCTGTTGACTCCTGGTTATATATCTCTACCACAGACTTCTCTCCTGATCTTCAGATTTCATCCTTGGCAGCTTTACAATGACTTACCTTAGGCACCTTAAACACAACACAATCCCAAACTCCCGTATCCTCAGCCCAGTGAATTACTGTCTGCCCAGTCACCTACAGTAGAAAACTGGGAAACCACATTCTTTCTTCAGTAAGCCAGGCCTATTTTCCTTCAGAATCGCTCCCTGTCATTCTCCTGCTCTACTCAGGAGGACTGATGGCCTGCAGGTTGCATCTGTCAGGCTTTTATATCAACCAGCTTCTGATTGAGTTTTTATTTGATGAGAGGCCCTGGTGTTAGAGATTAGCAAGACTCAATAATGGGGACTTTTTTTTGCCAAAGCTGATCTGCCACTGCTACTGCTGAGTCCTGGCCCACCAAATCAAGGACTAATTTGGCACCACTGAGCTCCCAATTTAGCATCATTCTCTGTGGGGGACCAGCCAGCTACCTGATGGCAAGTTAATTACATTTGACCCTTTCTTATCATAGAGGGGCCACAGTTTGTTCTTACTATTATGAGTATAGATTTGCCTTCTCAACATTACCATCTATGGGCTTATGGAATGCCTAATTCACCATCATGTTATCACACACAACAATGCTTCTGTCTAAGGGATATACTTCACTGCAGGGAAAGCACAGTAATAAATCATACCACTACAATTTCCTGATCTTAGCTTGTACCCCATCACTCAGGAGCTGCCAGCCTGATAAAATAGTAGAATGTCTTAATTAATATGAAGTTATGGTAACAAATGGGAGGTCACATTCTGTGGTGTTGGGATGTTCTCCCTCAGGATGTGGCATATTCTTTGAACCAGTGACCAACATATATGGTATGTTTCTCCTTTACATAGAATACATGGGTCCAGGAATTAAGAGGAAGAAGTGGTAATGACCTTTTTCACTATTATATCTAATAATCACCTCACAGAACTTTTGCTTCCTGTCCATAACATTTAGCTCTATGGGTATAAAAGTCTTGGTTCCAAAGGAAAAAATGCTTCCAGTCAGTGTCAATATAAACTAGAAATTGAGACTGTCACCTGGCATTTGGAGCTCCTCATACCACTGAACCAACAATCAGAGAAAGGGTAATTATATTGACTGATGTGATTGATCATGATTAATGATGGGCAATTGGTTTGCTGCTATACAATGGGGGTTGGGAGGACTATGTCTGAAACCCAGAAGATTCATGGGAGCATCTTTTAGTACTTCTGCGTCTGATAGTAAAAGCCAATCAAAATCTCCAGCAACCTAATTTAAGTATTAAGAGCACCAAGGATTCAGAAAGAAAGATCCTGAAAAGGAATGGAGGATTGGATTGCCCAACTGGGAAAACTACTCCAACCAGTCAATGCGCTGGCTGAGAGGGCAAGAATAACAAAACATGAGGTAGAAGAATAAAGTGATAAATATCAACTATGGCCACATGCCCAGTTACAGGAACAATAATTGCAGCAGCGAGGTGTACTTCATTATGTGTGTATTAAACAACAATGTCCCTTTTCATTTCATTTCTCTCTCCCTACTATTTTGTATGAGGAATGTTGGTAATAAGCACTTGGCTTTTTAACTTACAGGTCAACAGACTCCAAGGAACCACATCTAGTATTTACAAGAGTGATTCCATAATTCCAAGAAGTCTTGGACTTAAGATAGAAAAATGACTAATGAAACTTTCTTCCTCCCCTTGTTGGAGACAGCTGTGACTTGTATCATGGGTAGTTGTCTCATGTCTGGCAGAAGCATGAATTTGTTAAATGTGGCTATGAGGTGAGAATGGATGCTGAGTAGCTAAGAAGACTGACTATGTTAGTCATTTGTCTGTTTGCCCCCACATCTGTTTCTTGCCTTTCCTCAGCTCTGCTCTGTATCCTAGGGAGTTGACTTCTATGGGTTACATTATCCAGACTCTCAAGTCATCTGGCTCGCAACTGGACTTGACATTGGTAGGAGATTGGAGGGTGAGAATGAGAAAGAAGCTAGGGTGTTTATACCCTTTCTCTCTGATGTAGGCAGATTTTCCAGCTGTGGCTTCAGTTCTTGCCAGACAGCTACTGTATTTCCAACTTCCTCTGTGTAATCCTGGCCCCTGAGCTTCAGTAACATGGCTTCATCTATTGCCCTCTGGTTGAGGAGTGCTGGGAGCTTCTTACTGTTGACAATCTCTGGAGTCCCTCACTGTGCTCTGTTTGGCTCCCAGCTCCTTTCTCATTTGTGTAATCAACTCTCTGCATTAAATTCCCCAACTGATACAGTCAAATTCCTATTCCTTAATATGTCCTGTGACTGTTCATTCCTGTCCACTTCTTACAACCACTATCTTACATATATCAGTTTCTCACTACCTTTCACCTGGGTTGTTGGTCTTACTTTTCAAACTCCACTCCACCACTCCCCCTCTCTCTTAATTAACACACGTAGGCTCAATGTCTTTAGTTTCTTCTCTACTTCAAACAAGAATAACTTTCAGACGTGTAGGTCCATCAGTCATGTTGTTTTAAAACTAGACCTTTTAACTTTATGACCTAGTGAATTGTGCCTTCTACTCAGTATAGAAGGTGTCTTTAGAAACTGAGAAACCAAGAAAGGTTGGAAGAAATGATATTGGAAGTCCAAAATTCTCTCCTTTCCATCTTTGCTGAAATGTTAATATTACTAAAATTTATTAGTCTCCCTAGCTTCAATCTTTCTCTTTGTATATTTCTAAAGAACATGGTTACATCGATGCTCAGATGAAATAGTTCATTTTTCTGACAGTATCATCTTTAGATGTTCATCATGAATATTTTGAAAGTTCAGAATAGTATAAAGAAGAAATAATCATCCATAATTCCACAACCTCAGAACAATCATTGTTAGCAGATCATTGAATAATCCTCTTGTTTTTCTATGCGTTTAATAAACAAAGTTGTTATATATAAAATAGATAATCAACAAGGATCTACTGTATAGCACAGGGAACTCTACTCAATATTCTGTAATAACCTATATGGGAAAAGAATCTGAAAAAGAATGGATATATGTATATGTATAGCTGAATCACTTTGCTGTACACCTGAAAATAACACAACATTGTAAATCAACTATACCCCAATATAAAATAAAAATTAAATTAAAAAATAATGAAAAAAATTGTTATAAAACATATCAAATTCACATTTACTTTGTATCTTAATTGGTGGTCTAGGTTCACATCAAGTTCAAAAGAATAAAAAACAATAAAATGTATCCAAAAATAAAGTTGAGATCCATATTACTTTTATTTAAAATTTTTATTGAAATATTTGTAGATTCGCATACAGTTGTGAAAAAAAATAGAATTCCCTTGCATAACTGACCCAATGGTCAGTTTCATCCAATGGTGATACTTTGCAAAACTATAATAGAATATCACAACCAGGATATTGACATTGATACAATGCAAGCATCTTATTCATATTTCTCCAGTTTCACTTGTATTCATTTGTGTTTGTATGTATGTGTGTGCATGTTTGTGTCTATGTATTACTTCTTAAACAATTGTATCAGCCATGTGGTTTCGTATATCCACCACCACAGTCAAGATACTTAACATTTCCAACACTCAAAGATCTCTCAGGTTGCACTTTTATAACTACACCCACTCTTGCCCCACCCTCCTTGTCTCTAACTTCTGGCAATCGCTAATCTCTCCTTAATTTCTAAAATGTTGTCATTTCAAAAAGTTATATAATTGGAATCATACAGTATGTAACCTTTGTGGATGGGCTTCTTTCACTCAACATAACAGTTTATTGGAGATTCCTCAAAGTAGTTGTGTGTATCAATACTTTTTTCCTTTTTCTTGCTAAGTAGCATTCCATGGTATGGATCTACCACAGTTTCTTTAACTATTCACCTGTTGAAGGACATATAGGCAGATAAATAAAGCTACTATGAACATTTGTGTACAGGTTTTTGTGTGAATATAAGTTGTTATTTCTCTGGGATAAATGCCCAAGACTGCAATTTCCAGGAAGTATTGTAATTACATGTTTAGTTTAAAAAAAAACCAAACAACTGCCAAAGTATTTTCAGCAGGACTGTACAATTTTACATTTCCATTTGCAATGTTTGAATGATCCAGTTTTTCCACATCATCATCAGTATTTTATGTTGTCACTATTGTTTATTTTAGCCATCTTGATGGGTGTAGGGTTATCTCACTGTGGTTTTAATTTTCATTTCTTTGATGGCCAATGATGTTGAACGTCTTTTCATGTGCTTATTAAATGGCTACCTATATATCCTCTTTGGTGAAATGTCTGGTCATGTCTTTTGCCCATTTTTTAATTGGATTTTTTTTTCTGTTGACTTTTGAGATGATACAGGTCCTCTACTAGATATGTAGTTTGCACATATTTTCTTCTAGTTGTCTATCATCCTTTTAACGGGGTCTTTTGCAAGGGAAACTTTAAAATTTTGTTGAAGTCCAGTTTATCAACTTTTCCTTTTGTGGATCATTCTTTTGGTAACAAGTCTAAAAACTCTTTGGCTAGCCCCAGATTCTGAAGATTGTCTCCTATGTTTTGTTCTAAAACTCTTGTAGTTTTACATTTTACATTTAAATCTGTGATCAATTTTGAGTTAATTTTTGTATATGGTGTAAGACTTAGGTCAAGGTTTATTTTTTTGCCTATGGGTGTCCAATTGCTTCAGCACAATTTATTGAAAAGGCTATCATTTCTCCACTGAATTACTTTTGCACCTTTGTCAAAAGTCAGTTGGACATATTTGTATGGATTGATTTCAAGAGTCTCTATTCTATTCTATTTTTCTGTGTGTTCATCCCTCTGCCAATGATAACACACAGTCTTGATTACTGTAGCTATATAGTAAGTCTTGAAATTAGGTAGACTGTTTCTTCCCATTTTATTCTTCTTTTTCAAAATTGTTTTAACCATCCTGGTTTCTTTGCGCTTCCACATAGAAAAATTTTGTCTGTATCTAGAAAAAGAATCTGGCTGGGATTTGATAGAAATTGTACTGAACCTGTATATCAGTTTGGGGAGAATTGACATCTTTACTATGTTAAATCTTCAAATTCATGAACAAGACCTGACTCTCCATTTATTTAGGTCTTCTTTGACTTCTTTCATCAGCATTTTGTATTTTTCAGCATATAAATGCTGTGCATTTTTTTTGATTAGAGTCACACCTAAGTATTTAATTTTTTTGAGCAATGGTAAATGATATTATTTTTTCTTTTTTATCTGGTTTTGTAAATGATATTATATTTTTAAAATTTCAGTGTTAACATATTCATTGGTAGTATATAGAGGGAAAATTGATTTTTATATATTTACCCTATGTCCTGCAATCTTGCTGAACTCACTTATTAATTCTAGGAGTTTTGCTTTTTTGTAGATTCCTTGAGAATTTCTACATAGATAATCATGCAATCTGAAAATAGAAAGCATTTTCTTTCTTCCTTTATGATTCATATGACTTTTATTTCCTTTTCTTGCCTTACTGAACTAGCTAGAACCTCCAGCACTATGTTAAATAACAGTGATGTTAGCTGATATCCTCACCTTATTCCTGATCTTAGGAGGAATGTATTCAATCTTTCACCATTAGGTATAATGATAACTATAGGTTATTTTGCAGATGATTTTTACCAAGTTCCCTCTATTCTTATTTTTCTGAGAATTTTTATCATGAATGTGTGGTGAATTTTTTCAAATGTCTTTTCTATATCAATTGATATGAACATATGATTTTTCTTCTATATCCTGTTGATTAATCACCTTGTTATTTGAATATTGAACTAGCTTTGCATACCTGAGATAAACTCCACTTGATCACAGTATAATTCTTTTTATATATTGCTGAATTTAGTTGCTAATATTGTGTTGAGAATCTTTGTAACTATATTCATGAAATATATTGGTCTGTAGTTTTCTTATTTTTAGTCATTTTCTAATTTTGATATCATGGTAATACTAGCTTCATAAAATGAACTAGAAGTATTCTCTCTCTTTTATTTTCTAGAAGAGGCTGTGAAGAATTTATATTAATTCTTCTTTAAATATTTGGTAGAATTCTCCAGTGAAAGCATCTGGGCTTGGACATTTATTTTATGGGAATTTAAAAATTACAGATCCAATTTCCTAAGTAGTTATAGGTTAATCAAATTTTATTTAGTTATTTTATATTTAGCTATTCAAATTTTCTATTTCATATGGGTTAGTTGTGATGGTTTGTTTTTCAAGGAATTGGTCCATTTCATATAAGTTGTCAAACTTGTGCCTGCAAAATTGTTTGTAATATTCCCATAGTATCCTTTTGATGTCTACAGCATCTACAGGTATATCCCTTATTTCATTCCTGATACTGGTAATTAGTGTCTTCTCTCTTTTTTCTTTGTGAGTCTTGTTAGATGTTTGTCCATTTTAGTGACCGTTTTGAAGAACCAGCTCTTTGTGTTGTTAATTTTCTCTATTCTTCTGTTCTCAATTTTGTTGATTTCTTCTCTTATCTTTAATATTTCCTTTCCTCTGCTTGCTTTGGGATTATGTTCCTGTTCTTTTTTTAGGTTCTTGAGATGGGAGCTTAGACTATTGATTTAAGACTTTTCTTGTTTTCTAATGTAAGCATTTAGTGCTCTAAATTTCCCTCTCACTGCTTTAGCTGTGCCTCCCAAATTTTGACATGCTGTTTTTAAATTTTCATTCAGTTCAATATGTTTTCCCATTTTCCCTTTGGCCCATGGATTATTCAGAAGTGTATTATTTAATTTCTAAGTCTTTGGAGATATTTCCTTTATCTTTCTGGTAATTCTAGTTTAATTCCACCATGGTCAGAGGAAATACTCTGCTATGATTTCAATTCTTTTAAATTTTTTGATGTTTGTTTTGTGACCCAGGATGTGATCTATCTTGGTATATATTCCATGGGTACTTTAAAAGAATGTTTTTTCTGCTGTTGTTGGGTGTAGTGTTCTATAAATGTCCACTAGATTCTGTTGGTTGATGGAGTTGTTAAGTTCTTCTCTATCCTTGATGATTTTCTGTTTAATTGTTCTATTAGTTATTGAGATAGAGGTGATGAAGTCTCCAACTATAATTGTGGATTTATGTATTCAGCTTTTCAGCTTTATCACTTTTTACTTTATGTATTTTAAAACTCTCTTGTTGGGTGCACACACATTTAGATTTGTTATATCTTCCTGGTGGATTGATCCTTTTATCATCATGTAATGTCACTCTTTTTCTCTAGAAATTTTATTTGAAGTCATTTTACCAGGTATTAATATAGCCACTTCTGCTTTTTCACATTAATGTTTGCATGGTTTATCTTTTTGTATTATTTTACTTTTGACCTACCTGTGTCACTGAATTTGAAGTAAGCTTCTTGAAAATAGCATACAATTGGGTTGTGTTTTTTAAATGCCCTCTGCTCATCTCTGTTCTTTGATAGGTATATTGATATGATTTATATGTAAAGTAATTATAGATATGTTAGTGCTTAATTAAGTTTGCCATTTTGTTACCTGTTTTTAATTTATTTCCACAGGGTCTTTTTCCTCTGTTTGTTTTGTTTTTTTATGGGTTACTTGAGTAGTTTTTAGGATTCAATCTTGATTTATTTATAGTAGCTTTGGATGTATCTCTCTTTGAAGTTTTTGTAGTGATTGTTCTGAGCATTACAATATACATATGTGACTTATAACAGTATACTTGTATCAACATTTTACCACTTTGAGTGAAGTGTGGAAACCTCACTTCAATTTAGGTAAATTTACCTTCACTACTTTAAAATATTGTTGTCTTGAGTATCATATGGTGCTATAATTTTTGTTTTAATCATCAAACATGAGTTATAAAACTCATGAGGGAAAGCATATTCTATTATATTACTCATAGTCTTGCTCTTCTGTTCCTGGTGCTCCAAGCGTCTTTATTTAATCATTTCTCTTTGAAGAATTTCCTTTAGTCAACTTTTAAAAATGGCCTTCTAGCAACAAATCCTTTTAATTCTCTTTTATCTGAGATGTTTTTAATTTTTCCTTCATTCTTTTTTTTTTTTTTTTTTTTTTTTTGCGGTATGTGGGCCTCTCACCGCTGCGGCCTCTCCCGCTGCGGAGCACAGGCTCCGGACGCGCAGGCCCAGCGGCCATGGCTCACGGGCCCAGCCGCTCCGCGGCATGTGGGATCCTCCCGGACCAGGGCATGAACCCGTGTCTCCTGCATCGGCAGGCGGACTCTCAACCACTGCGCCACCAGGGAAGCCCTTCCTTCATTCTTAAGGATAATTTTGCCAGATACAGAATTCATGGTTGATAGTGCCTTTCTTTCAACAGTTCTTTCTGGCCTCCATGGTTTCAGATGAGAAATCCCCTGTCATTTTAATTGGTGTTTCTGTACAGGTAATGCATCATTTTCTCTGGCTGCTTTCAAGTCTCTTTGGGATTTGCTCAACTTCTTTGTATCTTTTGCTAAGCTTGGGAAGTTTTCAGCCATTATTTCATATTATATCATATCTAAGAAGCCTTTGTCTACTGGTTTATCTTTGAATCTAAGAATATAGTGCTATGGCTGGCACATTGTTGATGCTCTCTTTATATTTATTGAATGAATGAATAAATCTAAGAATAACTAAGTGAATAAATGAATTTTTGAGTAGGTACATTGAATGGTTAACTGTAATTTGGAATTTCAGATCTCTTGATCAAAATTTTTCTTTCCCATAAGGAACTGAACCAGTTTTATTTGTCTATTTATAGGCTGTGATCATAGGTGAAATGCAATTCCCTAGGGAGCTAACAATGTCTTTTGTCCTTGGTTATTTGCATCTTCACATTCCTGAAGCATCTAATCTCATGTATTGATTGAGGAAAAGAATGAAAATAATGGGGGAATCTCATGAGAACTCTTAAAACTCCCAAGGGGGATAGGGAGCTGTCCAGGAGACTGAAATTACCAAGGCCCTACTTTGCCACCTACCCTGTTTTGTCCCCATCTTTTGTATCTCTTAAAATACACACATTAAAAATCACCATTAGGGTAAATAAACATGAATGAATTCTTAGATACGTCTTTGGATAGAAAATAAATGTTCCCAGATGCCCAGAAGGACAGCACTCTTGACACTGTGTCCCAGCAGTTACTCCTATCTATAGCTTACAGGACTGAGCAGTAGTGCTTTGAATATCTCTTTCAGCCTAGGCTGGAAGCAGTAACACACTTGCACTTGATTTCCAAACCAACAGTGACAACAAAAGATTTGATCAATAGATTTTGCTAGAGGCAGAAGCAAGTTTACTGTGGTAGTTTATTAGAAAATCCTCTTGTTTGTGCTAAATGCATCATTGGTTATATGTGTTTTCTCGTGTTTTCATTTTTTCCTTCCTTCCCTCCCTCCCTTCCTGATTCTTTCTTTCTTGTCAATTAAAGGCTACTTTCATACACAGAATACATCCAAAAACTAAAACCTTTAATGCTTGTTGAATTAGTATCAATTTAACTATAAATTTAACCAAAATATATTTAGACAAGACCTGTACATTCTTTGGCAAAAGATTTTAAGTGTACTGAAAAGCAAAGCAAATGATAATAAGTCAAATAATATGTATATATTATGGTGAACACAATTTAATGGAATTTTCTTCAATTGGCAGCTGAAATGACTTATAATCCTAGCTGTGGTAAGGTTTTTCAGAGCATAGCCTGAAACCTGTGTCCTTTATCACTTGGGACCAGTTAAGCATTCCTGCTCCATGACATTTTTGAAATGATTTGGGGAAACTTAACCAGGCTGCGGCAGTGTGAAGGCCAGGGGTCCCCTGGGGACTCTGTGGCTGTTACTGCCCATAGACCAGCCTAAACTTAGCTCCAGGTCCACACAGATCACTTCCAAACTTCCAAGACTACTTGAGGTACAAAAAACGGGTCTTAAAGCAGTGGAGTGGTTATGTATGGTCAGCTTCAGGCTCTGTCCACAAGAATAAATTGCAGCCTAGAATTTTAGCCAACTCTGAGAAATGTCCAAAGGGCTTTCATGTTTACCATAATTCTAGGTGAGAGAGCCAGGATAAAGGAAAGCCACAACCACAGTGGGAACAGGGTTATTTAGAACTGAAATATTTAAATGTTCATAGAAAGAGTGAGGCTATTTTGTGTCCCTGTTAAGTGCTCTTCAAAGTTGTTAGTTTGGTTAATATGTTCTCTTTATTTGGATGAAATACTGGGTTTGTCTGACAAAAGATTGTCTAATTATATGTTACTTTGCTTTCCTAAATGGTCCCAAATTTTTCTTTGGTGCTTCTATATTTGCTTTATATACCTGATCTTCAGTGGAGTAGGGGCTATTTCAGGAATTAACATGAATAATTAAGAGTTAATCCTTTGTTTGTGACATAAATTGCACTTTTTAATTGAAGTATAGTTGATTTACAATGTTGTGTTAATTTCAGGTGTACAGCAAAGTCATTCAGTTATTTATATATATATACATATATATGTGTACATATATTCTTTTTCAGATTCTTTTCCATTATAGGTTATTACAAGATATTGAATATAGTTCCCTGTGCTATACAGTTAGTCCTTGTTTATCTATTTTATATATAGTAGTGTGTATCTATTAATCCCAACTCCTAATTTATTCTTCCGTCCCTTTGGTAACCATAAGTTTGTTTTCTATATCTGTGAGTCTATTTCTGTTTTGTAAATAAGTTCATTTGAATAATTTTTTTTAGATTCTACATACAAGTGATATTATATGCTATTTGTCTTTCTCTGTGTGACTTACTCCATTTAGTATGATAACCGATAACCTCTAGGTCCATCCATGTTGTTGCAAATGGCATTATTTCTTTCTGTCTTTTTTTTTTTTTTTTTTTGGCGGTATGCGGGCCTCTCACTGTTGTGGCTTCTCCCATTGTGGAGCACAGGCTCGGGACACGCAGGCCCAGTGGCCATGGCTCACGGGCCCAGCCGCTCTGCGGCATGTGGGATCTTCCTGGACCGGGGCACGAACCCATGTTCCCTGCATCAGCAGGCGGACCCTCAACCAGTGCGCCACCAGGGAAGCCCTATTTCTTTCTTTTTTTATGGCCGAGTAATATTCCATTGTATATATATATATATATATATATATATATATATATATATATATATACTACCTCTTCTTTATCCATTCATCAGTTGATGGACATTTAGGTTGCTTCCATGTCTTGGCTATTGTAAATAGTGCTGCTATGAACATTGGGATGGATGTATCTTTTTGAATTGAAGTTTTTGCCTTTTTCTGGATATATGCCCAGGAGTAGGATTGCTGGATCATATGGTAGTTCTATTTTTAGTTTTTTAAAGAACCTCCATACTGTTCTCCATAGTGACTGCACCAATTTGCATTCCCACCAACGGTGGAAGAGCGTTCCCTTTTCTCCACACGCTCTCCAGCATTTGTTATTTGTGGACTTTTTGATGATATCCATTCTGACTGGTGTGAGGTGGTAACTTATTGTAGTTTCGATTTGCACTTATCTAATAATTAGCGATGCTGAGCAGCTTTTCATGTGCCTGTTGGCCATCTGTATGTCTTCTTTGGAGAAATGCCTATTTAGGTATTCTGCTCATTTTTTGATTGGGTTGTTTGCTTTTTGATATTGAGCTGTATGAGCTGTTTGTATTATAAATTGCACTTTTTTTCTTAGTTTTTCCATGTCTTTTGACTTGATTTTTTAACCAGAAACTTATTTTTTAGATAGTCAAATTTATCCATTTTTAATGTTATAGCTTCCAAATTTTGAAATTTAAATGAACCTCCCTACTCTGAGGTAATCAAGTAATTTCTCCATGTTTTGTTCCAGCACTTATAGGGTTTGATTTACATCTTTGATCTACTTGGAATTTATCCTGGTAGATGCTGTGAGGTATAGATCCAAAGTTATTATTTTCCAGATAGTTACCTAGTTTTTCCAAAACAATATGTCGAATGTTTGTCTTTTCAGCACTGATCTGAGAGGGCACCTATATCATAAATTAAATTATTGTATGTATTTCAGTCTACTTCTGTATTTTCTCTTCTGTTTCAATTGTTTGCCTTAATATTTATGCACTAATATCACATTGTTGAGGACCCATAAAATGTTTTTCTGATTGGTAGAGATGGTCTTCCCTACTTTACCCCATTTCTAAATTTTCCCCATTATTCTTATTTATTTTCCTGTATGAGTTTTAGAGTGATTTTGCCTTATTCCTACCCACATCATCAAAATTAAACAAGTAAATAATATTTACTGCAATTCATATTGCTATCACATTGAATTTATGAATAAACAGAATTTACAGCTTTTGCAAATTGAGTCTTCCCATGAAAGAACATGTGTTGCTTTTCCATTCGTTTCTTTGGTGTACTTCAAAAGTGATTTAAATTATTCTTCACATGTTTTTGATATTTCTTGGTAAATATACTCCTATGCTTTTTCAATGTTATTGACACTATTGTAAAAGTGATGCTTTCCTTCAGTATAAATTCTAACTATTTGTTATTTAAGCAAAAAAAAATTATATGATAAAATCTTAGAGCTTTCTTTAGAAGGATATTTCAGAGATGTCACAGAAGCTTGACCATGATTCCATGATACTACAATTAGCAAATTCCCAATAATGAAGTTTCATTTTAATATTGTATACTATGCTAAAACAATGTTTCTGGCAATATGGCAGTGCTTAAATAAAGCCTTACAAATGCCTGTGCCTTTTGATTTATATATGCTTACAGGCTATAAGAATAGATAGGATGATGCCCAGATTGCCTGGCTCTATGTTAGAAGGGTTTGTGGAAGAGTTTACATTTCCTTGTTTTCTGTTTGTTTGCATGTTTCTGATTTTTAAATCACAAACATGCATTACTTTTATGAAATAAATGCTTTTTTCAATTAAAAAATCCATCTTCATAAATCATAGAAATTACACACGCATACACAGCCACATGTCAACAGCATCCCTTCCTCCACAGTGAGGGTTTGCTGATGAACAGTGCACACAAGCAGCTCTGCTGAACAGGAAAGAGAAGAGGGTGTGGGAGTGAGCTGGGCCTGAGATCTAACCCCAGCTCTGCCACGTGCTAGCTTTGTGTCCCTGGACAGGTTACTTAACTTTGGACATTGTCTCACCTACAATATAGGCTTGCTGTTAGGTTAGACAAAATTAAGTAACAACATTTATCATGCAGCAAGAATTTCAGAAAGGGTAGTTGCTTCAGTGATTCAACAGAATCAGGACAACCCTAGGTAACATTGAAAAGTCTGAGCGAGTTTTCTCCTCCCTTTCTTCCCTCTCGGTGACTCCCTTACCTCCTTCTCAATAACTCTGAATATTCAGTATACGCATTTTTGTTCTTCATGTCTTCTCCTTGTTAAAAACCCCTTCCTGCTATCAAAACAGGAAATTATTTACAACTCTTAATTAGTTAGCTGATTGCAAACAGCATTCTCAAGTAAATATTTTATCCTTCATGTACAATAGAATGAAAAATAACTGTTCTCAGTTAAAAGAATTTCATGCCAGTGTGATTTTGTCCCTCCCACCACCCAGGACCAATCCAATATTTTATATTTTCCACAACACTTTACACAGTATTAATTGGTATTGAATTATCTATGCATCATTTATGATTTATTTTACTTCACTATGAATATAGTCCTTACTGATATTGTTAAATACATCTTCGTGTCTCCCATATTACTTCTTCCAGGAGCAGTAAAGTTTCTGAACACAGTATGTGCTGTCAGAACATATTTTTTGTTAATATATACTAGGTTAGAATATGCTTGTTTTTAAGATTTATAATGCAACAAAAGGAGTGCTTTAGTAGCACATTCTTATTATTTTTATTGAATAAATTTGACATGTTAATGTGTAAGTTTAAGGTGTACAGCTGTTATTTTGTTACATTTATATATTGAAATATGATTGCCAATGTAGCCATATTTATCACATTACATAATGTCCGTAATTCGGGCTCCTTTGGTTCTGTGTTACCCAAATGTGTTAGTGAGCCTAAACAGAAATACAGTGCAGCATCCCTAAATAGGAAGAAAAGTAATCAATAGATAGAGACAATTTAAGTGATGTTTCAGCACAGTTAGGAACTGGCTGCAGAGGCTGAATGTCAAGGTCCTATAGGCCAGAAAGAAGTAAGGTTAAAGACATAAAAAAGACTTCCCCCTTATAAGTGGGAAGACCAGAAAGGGAAAAGGGAACCTACTGTGCTAAAAGAAGTCAGTTCCAAAGATTTGCAGTTCTGTGGTGATGCGGGTCACCCAGAAATGGATGGAGAGAGGGTGAAGGCAAAGCAGGTCTATCAGGAGAGCTAAGGCAAGAGGTGCTGAGGGCAAAGACTGAGGTGCAGGCAGTTTTGAGTGCAAGAAGTATGTAGGTATGCGCAGATGGGAGGAAATGCCAGAGCGGCTGATACCAAAAAGTACCCCATCCATCTTTACATGGAAAGGGAAAGGTTTTCGGGAGACAGGCATACCAAGTTTTCTCAGGTCAGAAATTCCAGCTTTAGGAAAAGAAGAAGTGGAGAGTGAGGCAAACACCCGTAAACAAACAAAATTACCTTCCTTAAGGACAAATCCAAGGCTTATGGGGGCTCGTGCAGCACAGGTGAGGCATCAACCAGTAAAAATCTCAAAACAGCCTTTGTGCTTCAGTTTCCTCATCTAAACAATGGAGAAAATAAAACTACATGTACCTTATCGAGTAATGGACTTGATTACAATGAGGTAATCTATGAAAAAACGCTCAGAAGAGAACCTGGCATATAGTAAATGCTATGCGTGTTTGCTATTATTATTCTGACACTAAGCCTGACTTAATGTGCACCTTCTAAGGGCAGCCCCAGCGGCCTTTGTAGAGAAGAGCATCATCCAGCAGTAGGGCAGTAAAAGAGCACTATTCCAGGACCACATAATACACATTTACTTCACTACTTTGTGCCACCTTAAGGAAGCTTCCAACTTCCCGGTAAGTTTAGAACATTTGTGATGCTGATGGTAGATGTTAGGAAGGGAAAAGGTAGACAAGTGGTCAAACTCACACATTGTTTTCTAAAAGTTGTGTACGATGGGTAAAATAAAGTCTTCACAATTTTCTTCTTTTACTCAGATTTCCCTTTCATTTCATTTACCCATCAAACGTAACTTTTAGAAAACAATGTGTGAGTTTGACCGCTTTCATGTTCTATTTAACATAGCTCACCCAAGATACCGCCATGCAGGTGCCAGGATGGATTCATGGGGCACTTACTGGCTCCTTCAAAACAATTGAAGAAGCAGGCAAGTGGCCTCTATAGACCAACGAGTCAATACTCCTTTTCTTTTTGGGGTTGCTGAACTCCCAGCAGAAGCTATTAACAATGAATATTTTTGCATCTCATTGAGCTGTAAATTGTAAACGCCTCCCCCAATCCCTACTGCTCTCTCACATTTCCTTCCTCTGAGCACTATGTCTAAAAGATCTAACTAGTTAATGAGCTCTGTGTTCCTTTTACTCCCTAAGAAAAAAATGCAAACTTTGTGAACCTTATTAGTAACACTGTGCTTGCTAGAAAAATAAAGCAGGGTAATTTTAATCCATAAACCACAGCTAAGTATGTCTAAGATGCTTAGCATTATACCAATTAGTACTTACTCAAGATAATGAAATCTTTCTCTAGGTCATCCATCGTTCTTTCCTTCCTTCCTTCTGAGAAATGGCTCTGAGGAATGGCCAGGAGTCCTCAGATCTGGGGGTTTATGAGTAATAAGATATGTAAGAATTTCAGCCTCCTGCTATCAAAGAAAGAGGTCTTGGAAGACTAAGATACATCATGCACAAAGTCAAACATTTATGACTCAAAGGCCGTTGCCAGCACCATCCTAACAATTGTCTTGATTCAGAGAAAATGACATTCCCCAATGGGATTCCTGTTTCTCTTTGTCTACCAATGGCAGGAAACAGGAGAATAGTTGTAGAAGCTTTGGATTGTTTTGATAATTCTCAAGGATTGTAAAAAATGAAAAGAAAAACTGCTAGGGGAATAGATAGGATCAATATACTTTTTAAAAATAAACTTTTTATTTTTGAATAGTTTTAGATTTACAGAATTATCGTAAAAATAGTACAGAGAGTTCCCATACCCCTCAAACCCGGTTTCCCTTATGATTAGTATCTTACATTAGAATAGTGCATTTGTCACAATTAATGAATCAATATATTATATATTATTTTAACTAAAGTTCATACTTTATTCAGATTATCTTAGCTTTCCACTAGTGTCCTTTTCTTGTTCTAGGATCTATCCAGAACACAATATTACATTTAATTATTGGGTCTCCTTACACCCCTCTTGGCTGTGACAATTTCTTAGACTTTCCTTGTTTTTGATGCTCTTTAACAGTTTTGAGGAGTACTGGTCAAATATTTTGTAGAATGTCCATTGATTGGGGTTTGTCTGATGTTTTTCTCATGATTAGACTGGAGTTATGGGATTTGGGCAGGAAGATCACAGAGATGAAGTTCCATTCTCATCACATCATATCAAGGGTCCATACCATCAATGTGACCTATCACTGTTGATGTTAACCTTGATCATCTGGCTGAGGTAATGTTTGTCAGGTTTCTCCACTGTACAGCTACTCCCTCTATACTATACTCTTTGAAAGCAAGTCACTAGGTACAGACCATACTCAAGGTTTGAAGAGTTAAGCTCCACCTCCTTGAAAGGCAGTGTCTATATAAACTATTTGGAATTCTGTACAGGAAGTTTGTCTATTTTCCCCCATTTATTTATTCATTTATTTCTATCAGTATGGACTTATGAATATTTATTTTATTCTTTGGGTTATAATCCAATACTACTTTATTTTGTTTCTCAAATTGCCCCAGCTTTGGTTATCAATAATTCCTTCAGTCAGCTGGTTCCTGTATCCCTTTGACATATGCCAACCATTATTTATTTGTTTGTATTTCCTTACTTTCTGGCGCTATGAGATGCTCCAGACTCATCTTGTATATTTCTTGTCTCCCTCCTAAAATCTGCCATTTCTCCAAGGGGCCTTGGTTCCTTTTATTGGAGAACAATATTGGAAACCAAGATCTGGGTACTAGGTGTTGGAGTTTCATTGCTTGTAGACCCTCTCAGTTGATGGAGCAAAAAGACATATGTGTGTATACAAACCCATGTATATACATATACCTACAAACGTTCCTATATGTAGTTATGTATATCTATATTAAGCTAATCATGAGTTCATATGGATATCAACAACTCCTTCTAGCCTCTTCCTCTTGCCTATCTGTAATCTCCTGCTCCAACAGTGAGAAACCTGGCACCCACTATCCATCATCAGTTTACTTAGTTGTTTATTACAGTATACATGTGTACATGTATGTATAGCTGTTTATTACCCCATATGTCCATGGGGGAAAACTTTATCAGCTAGAGCAGTGCTTATATATAGTTCCTTTTGCCTTTATTCTTACAACTCCACTCATTTCCAAAATTACTTCGGTTAGCACCTTATTCCCCCATCCCCTTTGGTGCCGTTGTTTTATACATTTGTAATACAGTTAGACTATTTTGTCACATACTGCATTCCACTCTGGAATCCTCCAACTTTCTAAATGATTTTTTTAAATTTGCATACATTAAGGTTCACTCTTTATATTTTAAATTCTATGGGATTTGACAAATACTTAAATGTCTTATATTCACCATTACAATATCACACAGAATAGATTTACTGAATTAAACAATGCCCTGTGTTTCACCTATACAACCCTCCCCTCACATCCCAAACTTCTAGCAACCACTGATCTGTTTACTGTCTTTATAGCTTTTCCTTTTCCAAAACATTATATAATCAAAATCACACAATGTGTAGCCTTTTCAGACAGGCTTCTTTCACGTAGTAATTTGCACTTAAGATTCACCCATGTTGTTTTGTGGCTTGATAATTTATTTCATTTTATCACTGAATAATATTTCATAATATAAATGTGCCATCGTTTGTTTATTCATTCACCTATTGAAAGACATCTCAGTTGCTTCCAGGATTGGCAATTATGAATAAAGATGCTATAAGCATTTGAATGCAAGTTTTTGTGTAACATGTTTTCAAATTATTTGGGTAAGCACTTAGTTGTTAGATTACTGATCATACGAGAATATTAGATTTAGCTTTGTAAGAAACTGCCAAACTGTCTTCCAAAATAACTCTATCATTTTGCATTCCCATCAGCAATGAGTGAAAATTTCTGTTGTTTTTGCATCCTGGCCACCAATTGGTATTGTCAGTATTCTGGATTTCAGCCTTTCTAATAGGTGTGTAGTTGTATCCAATTGTTGTTTTATTTTACAATTCCCTAATGGCAAATGATGTTGGACATCTTTTCATATGCTTATTTGCCACCAGTATGTCCTCTTTGATGAAGTGTCTGTTTAGGTCTTTTGCCCATTTTTAATTGGGTTGTCTCTTTTCTTGTCGTTGAGTTTTAAGAGTTCTGTACATTTTAACACTTTATGACATAAATCACAGCAAGATCCTTTTTGACCCAACTGCCAGAGAAATTGAAATAAAAACAAAAATAAACAAATGGGACCTAATGAAACTTAAAAGCTTTTGCACAGCAAAGGAAACCATAAACAAGACAAAAAGACAACCCTCAGAATGGGAGAAAATATTTGCAAATGAAGTAACTGACAAAGGAATAATCTCCAAAATTTACAGGCAGCTCATGCAGCTCAATATCAAAAAAGAAACAACCCAATCCAAAAATGGGCAGAACACCTAAATAGACATTTCTCCAAAGAAGATATACAGATTGCCAACAAACACATGAAAGGATTCTCAACATCACTAATCATTAGAGAAATGCAAATCAAAACTGCAATGAGGTATCACCTCACACCAGTCAGAATGGCCATTATGAAAAAAATCTACAAACAATAAATGCTGGAGAGGGTGTGGAGAAAAGGGAACCCTCTTGCACTATTGGTGGGAATGTAAATTAATACAGCCACTATGGAGAACAGTATGGAGGTTCCTTAAAAAACTAAAAATAGGGCTTCCCTCGTGGCGCAGTGGTTAAGAATCTGCCTGCCAATGCAGGGGATGCAGGTTTGAGCCCTGGTCCAGGAAGATCCCACATGCCATGGAGCAAGCGGTCATGAGCCTGTGTGCCACAACTACTGAAGCCCGCATGCCTAGAACCTGTGCTCCGCAACAAGAGAAGCCACTGCAATGAGGAGCCCGGGCACCGCAATGAAGAGTAGCCCCTGCTCACGACAACTAGAGAGAGCCTGTGTGCAACAACGAAGACCCAATGTAGCCAAATCTAAATAAAATAAATAAATAAATAAATGAACTAAAAATAGAACTACCATATGACCCAGAAATCCCACTACTGGGCATATACCCTGAGAAAACCATAATTCAAAAAGAGTCATGTACCCCAATGTTCATTGCAGCACTATTTACAATAGCCAGGACATGGAAGCAACCTAAGTGTCCATCAACAGATGAATGGATATAGAAGATGTAGCACATATATACAATGGAATATTACTCAGCCATAAAAAGAAACAAAATTGAGTTATTTGCAGTGAGGTGGATGGACTTAGAGTCTGTCATACAGAGTGAAGTAAGTCAGAAAGAGAAAAACAAATACCGTATGCTAACACATATATCTGGAATCTAAAAAAAAAAATTGGTTCTGAAGACCCTAGGGGCAGAACAGGAATAAAGACGCAGACATAGAGAATGGACTTGAGGACACGAGGAGGGGAAAGGGTAAGCTGGGATGAAGTGAGAGAGTGGCATGGACATATATACACTACCAGATGTAAAATAGATAGCTAGTGGGAAGCAGCCGCATAGCACATGGAGATCAGCTCAGTGCTTTGTGTCCAACTAGAGGGGTGGGATAGGGAGCATGGGAGGGAGATGCAAGAGGGAGGAGATCTGGGGATATATGTATACATATAGCTTTTTCACTTTGTTATAAAGCAGAAACTAACACACCATTGTAAAGCAATTATACTCAAATAAAGATGTTAAAAAAAAGAGTTCTGTACATTTTGGATAATAGTCCTTTATCAGCTATGTACTTTGAAAATATTTTCCCCAGTCTGTGGCTTGTCTTTTCATTCTTTTAACATTGTCATTTACAGAGCATAAAACTGCTGATTGTTAGTGCTCCCACAGTGGATGTGGCTCTGGTGCCCTTTGGGAGCTCACACTCACCAGAGTTGGGGCTGACCTCCAAGCCAATGGTCAGTGCTCCCACAGTGGGGACAGGTCTGGGGTGGCACCAGCAGGAGTCGACTGGGGGCATGCACACCAGGTGGTGAGTGACCTCACAGAATCGCATTTCCCTGGTGAACAGCACCTGGGGAGGAATACCCAGTGGCTCCTTTCCCAGTGAGAATGCTCCAGTCCCACCTACCTCACACTGCAGCTTAGAACCAGATCTTGGGGCTTCTACTCCAACAACTGGGGAGCAGACCCTTCCCCCAACAGGACTGTGACAGCCATAGAGCAAAGAGGAGGCCCCGCCCAACATTTAGTGCAGGATCTTGTCACCACAACACCAAACACACCCCCTATCAAGAGGACAACAGCCAGCACATTCTGAGGAAAGACGTGGCAGGCATCCATACCAAACACAGCCCTCACACCAAAAATATTGGACTCTCACAGTCTACAGAAGGATGATTCCACATAAAAACAGCCCTTCAGGACCACAGGTGATAACTGTTTCTCCTAAATTCATAAAGTCAGAGAAATTTAAGTAAAATGAAAAAGCAGAGGAAATACTCCCAATTAAAAGGACAAGAGAAATCTCCTGAAAGAACAGAAAATGAAACAGACCTCTCCAGTATATCACACCCCGAGTTCAAAAAGGAGGCAATAAAAGTGCTAAAGGAAATAAGAAAGGTTATCATTAGAAATGTAGACCACTGTAACAAGGAATTAGAAATTGTAAAGAGGAACCAATCAAAATTAGACAACTCGATTGCCTAGATAAAAAGCTAGCTAAAGGCAATGCATAGCAGACTAAATAATGAAGAAGAATGAAGAAGTGATCTGGAAGATAGAATAATGGAAATCACACAATCAGGACAGCAGACAGAAAGGCAAATGAAAAAAATAAAAGCAACATATGAGATGTATGGAATAATATAAAACATGCCAACCCATGCATAATAGGGATCCCAGAAGGAGAAGAAAGAAAAGTGGATCGAGTCTTCCAATCCATGAACATGAGCTATTTTTCCATTTATTTAGATCTTCCTTGATTTTTTAATCAGTGTTTTATAGTTATCTACATACAGGTACTGTACATATTTTATTATATTTATCCCTAAGTATTTGCTTTTTAAGTGTTATTATAAATGGTATTTTTTTAACATTTCAAATTCCATTGATTCATTGTTGGTATATAGGAAAGCAATTGACATTTGCATATTGCAACCTTGTTCCTTATTAGTCCCAGGAGATTTTTGTTGGTTTTGGGGGATTTTCTACATAGACAATCATGTCATCTGTAAGTAGAGAGTTTTATTTCTTCCTTTCTAGTCTGTATATCTTTTATTTTCTCTTCTCACCTTATAGCATTAACTAGAACTATATTGAGTAGGAGAGGTGAGAGAGGACACACTTGCCTTGCACTTGATCTTAGGGAAAAGTGTTCAGTTTCTCACCATTAACTGTGATGTTATCTGTAGGGTTTTTGTAGATTTTTAAAAATCTATTTGAGGAAGTTCCCTTCTATTCCTAGTTTGCTGACAGTTTTTCTTTTTTTAAAAAATCATGAATTGGTATTGAATTTTGTCAAATGCTTTTTCTAAATTAATTGATATGTTTACATGATTTTTTTCTCTTTAGACTGTTGATGTGGATTACATTGTGTTTTGAATGTTGAGTCAGTCTGGCAAACCTGTTATAAATCTCACTTGAGTGTGGTATATAATTCTTTATATGCATTATTGGATTTCATTTGTTAATATTTTGTTGAGGATATTTATTTCTATGTTCATGAGAAATATTGGTGTAATTTTCCTTTCTTGTAATATCTTTATCTGGTTTTGTTATTAGGGTAATAATGGTCTCATAGAATGTGTTAGGAAGTATTTCCTCTTCTATTTTTTAGAAGGGATTATGGACAACTGGTATCACTTCTTCCTTAACTATTAGGTAGAACTCACTGGTAAAACCATCTGGGCCCAGACATTTCTTTTTTTGGAAGGTTATTAAATTAAAATTTTCTTGTCACATTTTAAAAAGTAAAAAGAAACAAGTGAATTTAACTTGAATAATAAACTACTTAACCTAATATATCCCAATTATTGTCATTTCAACATGTAGTTAATATAAAATATATTAATGAGATATTTTATATTCTTTTCTTGAACTAAGTCTTTGTAATATAGTGTGTATTTTATACTTACTGCACATCTCAATTTGAAGTAGCCACATATCAAATGCTCACATATCAATAGCCACATGTAGCTAATAGCGACCATATTAGACAGTACACCTAAGGTCTAAATCAAAGCTGTGGTTACTGTTGAGTTTCAATAATATATATTTTATCTTGTCTCTCATTAAGATATTAATGATAGAATACAGATTTATTATTTTTTAAAAAGAAACATTCTGATACTTTCCCTTAAGAGAATCATATTGACCACTATCAGAAAATAAGCCTTGCCAATAAAAAGATACTATGTATGATATTATTTCTCATGTAGTAAATGCAAATTAATTTTAGGGAAAGTCACAAAATCTTCAAGAGGCACATAAACCAAGCTGCAATGTGAGAACTGGAAACTACCCTTTTCTGTGATAAAGCGCCTCTAAAAATTTCAAATTGAGTTACTATACTCAGAGAACTGTAAAACCAAAGCAATCCACTAGCAAAGTGACTTGACCTTGCTTGCACTAAGCCATTTACTGTTAGCATAAATTTACAATGTGGACTACTCAACAAATACAGCAGAGCAATTAGTTCTATTGAATATACATCCCTGTGTGATGTTGGCTTAATGAGACTTTTCTCCTTCATTATATAAGCCACTTTCCCTTTCCAGACTTGTCTCTATTGGTCCTCAGAAAACCCAAACATTATGCAACTAGCAAGTTGACCAGTGCTTTGGATTTGGCCAGGAATGCAAAAGATGCAAGCAGGAATAGTAGGAATCTTATTTCTGGCTTATTTCTGGTCCAGTGGCTAACAGGTGTCTTAGCCTCCATGAGGTCCCCCAAATCTTGGCAGCATCCAGCCAAAATCAGGAACAGGCTCCTTATCTGTATTGTGCTCACCATTGTACCCCTGAGACCTAGAAGGGATGAGCACATTATAAGTGGTTAATAAATAACAATTGGATGGATGGATGAGTCAATGAACAAATGCATGCATGAATGAATGAATAAAAATAAACTGCCTTCTCAGGAATCTGCAGTCCTCCTGCCTGCCGAAGCGTAGGCTCCAGGCCAAATTCTGAAGTCAGAAAGCTTTGTCTTTGATTTCCTCTCATCTCCTTTTCTTGGTGCCCTTATGTTCTCATAAATTCTAGCCTATGTCCTATTCCCACATTTTATCTTAATCCTTTGTGATGTGATTATTTTCCCTATTAGGTACCATTTCCACTAAGATCAGGAACAAGACAAGGTTGCCCACTCTCACCACTATTATTCAACATAGTTTTGGAAGTTTTAGCCACAGCACTCAGAGAAGAAAAAGAAATAACAGGAATCCAAATTGGAAAAGAAGTAAAGCTGTCACTGTTGGCAGATGACATGATACTATACACAGAGAGTCCTAAAGATGCTACCAGAAAACTACTAGAGCTAATCAATGAATTTGGTAAAGTAGCAGGATACAAAATTAATGCACAGAAATCTCTTGCATTCCTATACACTAATGATGAACAATCTGAAAGTGAAATTAAGAAAACACTCCCTTTTACCATTGAAACAAAAAGAATCAAATATCTAGGAATAAACCTACCTAAGGAGACAAAAGACCTGTATGCAGAAAATTATAAGACAATGATGAAAGTAATTAAAGATGATACAAATAGATGGAGAGATATACCATGTTCTTGGATTGGAAGAATCAACATTGTGAAAATGATTATAGTACCCAAAGCAATCTACAGATTCAGTGCAATTCCTATCAAACTACCAGTGGCATTTTTCACAGAACTAGAACAAAAAATTTCACAATTTGTATGGAAACACACAAGACCCCAAATGGCCAAAGCAATCTTGAGAAAGAAAAACGGAGCCGGAGGAATCAGGCTCCCTGACTTCAGACTATACTACAAAGCTACAGTAATCACGACAGTATGGTACTGGCACAAAAACAGAAATATAGATCAATGGAACAGGACAGAAAGCCCAGAGATAAACCCACGCACATATGGTCACCTTAGTTTTGATAAAAGAAGCAAGAATATGCACTGGAGAAAAGACAGCCTCTTCAATAAGTGGTGCTGGGAAAACTGGACAGCTACATGTAAAAGAATGAAATTAGAACACTCCCTAATACCATATGCAAAAATAAACTCAAAATGGATTAAAAACCTAAATGTAAGGCCAGACACTATCAAACTCTTAGAGGAAAACATAGGCAGAACACTCTATGACATAAATCACAGCAAGAGCCTTTTTGACCCACCTCCTAGAGAAATGGAAATAAAAACAAAAATAAACAAATGGGACCTAATGAAACTTAAAAGCTTTTGCACAGCAAAGGAAACCATAAACAAGATGAAAAGACAACCCTCAGAATGGGATTAAATATTTGCAACTGAAGCAAATGACAAAGGATTAATCCCCCTATTAGGTAAATGGAAAAACAGGCTCAGAAGCAAGCAGAAGCTCTGAATGCTAATCTTGACTCTGACTTTATCCATCAGGATGATCTTGAACATCTTGCTTCAACCCTGGGACTCAGATTAATGCCTTCTATTCCTACATGGCTTGGATGGCTGCTACTCACCAGCTGTGTGAATTTAGTCAGATTACTTACCTTCTATTAGCCTCAGTTGCCTTATCTGTAATGTCTAAGTAAATACCTGATGGGTTCATTTACCTGATGGGTTCATTTACCTGATGGGTTGTTTAAAAAAAATAAATAGATGAAATAAGGCTCATAAACCACTTAGCACAATAACAAGCATATAACAAATACTCAATAAACATTAACCACTATCATTTCTATTATCTCCCATCTGTCAAATGGTTGCCCTATCTATGCTTAAAAATAATAATACTGAAATAATAACTAACATTTATTGAGCCAGGAAATGTGCAAAGCTATTTACATATGTTATCTCCCCTAATTCTTGCATAATAACATCCTCATAATTTTACAGGAGAAGAAATTGAACCTCAAAATGTGTAAGTAACTTGCCTAAGGACACGATTGCTTAGTGGTAGATTTGATATTTGAAAGTATATCTTTCTAATTTGAAAGCATGTGCTCTTTCCACTATTTTAAAAGAACACTGCTCTAAAAGTCTATGACTTCCAACTATTGTTTGAGTTATAAAAATTTAGTGAGTCAAAAAATAAATCCATTAAAGGCCAACTTGTACATGGCTGTATGCTAGGTATTATGAAGGGTACAAGATGAATAGGACAACATCCTTAGCCCCTCATATTCTGGCAACATGAAGTAATTATTTCATTTTGGCCAGTTTTCCTTGGACCTCTCTTCTGAAATAATCCTAAAATTGAGCAGTAATTTCTCTGACTCTCTCATTTTTATAAATTGTTAGTTTCGAAAATGTGTTTTTAAAGAACCACATTTGCTAAATTAACAGTGCTAACAAAGGCTAATTATCTCATCACAGTAGATTGTCAGCATCAATGTTTAGGCTTTTTAATTAGCTTGAAATTATTATTACTAAGTGACTGACCCTTTATGTAACACAATAACAAATCATTTCAAAAACATTTGTTGACAACCTACAATAAATTAGGTGGTGTCAAAAAAACCCATAAAACACCCCCCAAAGCCCACCCATGTTTAAAGATTTTTTTGAAGAAAGATTTAAACTTATAGGGGATTCTCCCACTCACCCATCTGTAAACAGATCTGTTCTATCAAACACCTGCTGTGATACATGGTGCTTAATGTATAAGCAGATATAAAGTATAAGGTATGAGGTATGAGCTTTTTTATTCTAAATCAATTGAAAGATCACCATAATTGGTTTATGGGTTGGAAAAAAACAGTATGAGATATCAAGCTAACTGATCAACAGGAATCTAGTACTTCTGTTTAGATGGAACAAAATTTTTAAAAATCACTTTTTATGCTAACATAAATGTATGTAATACTTCCTCTATACCCCTAAAATGAAGAAACATTAGCATAATAAAAATAACTGGGCAATTTCTATTGAATTTATTCTCATTTCTCATGCTTCTGGTTCTCATAGTTTCAGGAATCAGAAAATGAAAGGTTTAATCCTATTGTTTTCAACAAACTTATGGTTACCAAATGGGGGAGAGAGGGGAAGGGGTACAAATTAGGAGTATGGGATTAACAGATACAAACTACTATACATAAAATAGATAAGCAACAAGGGTTTACTGTATAGCACAGGGAATTTTACCCAATATCTTGTAATAACCTATAATTCAATATAATCAGAAAAATCTTAAAAATAAAAAATCACGTTGTTTTCACATTGATCAGGAAAGGAGGATGTAGACAACAGGCTTTTAAGGAGAACCTGCACATGTCTACTTTCCTGCTTCAAAATTTATATTTGAAGTCAGGGCAGAAGTTTTATTAACAAAAAAGTGTTTTTCCATCTCAGAGTCTTTCAAAAACTAGGTCTTTCTAAATTTACTAAGACCTATGCTCTTCATTTAGTCTCTTCGTTATTACTTACTGTTTCCCTCTCTACTAGGCAAACAGGTATTTACCTGTTGCTTAGGTTATTTGGAATCAGACATTCTCCTTAACAAAGGAGCACTAAATTGTTTGGAGATCAGTTAGGAGATAGATGACTGAAAGTTTGGGTCATGGACGAAATTCTGTTCAAATCACTTGTTGATAGAAAATAAACTACTTTCATTAATAGATGAGAACTCACAAACATTAATAAAGGGGACTCATGGTCATCATCTCAGTTTTCATCAACATTTCCATGTCCAATTACTCTGAGATTCTAAAGTAACTTCAAATTATGGGGGTCCGGGAGAGAGGAATCCTACAGACCCAAATCCATGGGTTGTCCTCTGTGGAAAACCATGACTACCTTTCCACATCTTCTTTGCTCTCATAGTACAATAATATCTTTGCAGTACAATGAGTTTCAGTTTATGGACTAGATCAACCCATAGACTATCCTAACCCTCTCCCCGACCCAAACTCTTTCCTTTTCCTGTCTTAGCAACATTTTTTTTTTTTTGGCTGCACTGTGTGGCTTGTGGGATCTCAGTTCCCTGACCAGGGATTGAACCCGGGCCACAGCAGTGAAAGCACCGAATCCTAACAACAAGACCACCAAGGAACTCCCTTAGCCAACATTTTTTATCCATACTTACTAGACTTCTAGATGACCATCTGGGCAAGTAATATCCTGTGTAACAGAAAAAGAATTGCAGAAGATCTTGAAAAGTTGGGATGATTGAGCTGAGTTACAGGGGATGAAATACAACAAGAATAAATGTAAGATTCTCTACTCTGGCATGAAGAACTCAACTGGGCAGGCTTGGGTTAGAGGAGTCATGGTGTTTACGTGTAGCCAAAGATGTAGGGGTTAACAGAAGTAGAAAGTCTACTGTCTTTTTTTAAATTGAAGTACAGTTGATTTACAATATCATGTTAGTTTCAGGTGTACAGCACAGTGATGCAGATATACATATATTCCTGTTCAGATTCTTTTCCTGTATAGGTGTTTTATTTATTTATTTTTTGCCTGCATTGTATCTTACTTGCCGTATGTGGGATCTTAGTTGCGGCATGTGGGATCTTTCGTTGTGGTGTGCAGGCTCTTCATTGCAGCATCCAGGCTTCTCTCTAGTTGTGGCATGCAGGTGTTTTTCTCTCTCTCTAGTTGAGGCACGTGGGCTCAGTAGTTGTGGTGTGCGGGCTTAGTTGCCCTGCAGCATGTGTGATCTTAGTTCCCTGACCAGGGATCGAACCTGTGTCCCCTGCATTGCAAAGTGGATTCTTTACCACTGGACCACAAGGGGAAGTCCCTCTGTTATAGGTTATTACAAAATATTGAGTATAGTTCCATATGATATGCAGTAGGTCCTTGTTGGTTATCTATATTGTATACAGTAGTGTCTTTTGTTCGGCCTCTGACTGCTGCACTGCATGGAATTTTGAGAAAGGAAAGAAGAAAGGAAGGAAGGAAGGAAAGGAGGGAGGAAGGATGGATTTGCAATTTATTCAGAAGGAGATTAAGAGGAGGTAAGGGAAAGAACAAGGAAAATAAAAGGAGAGGAAGAAGGAAATGAGCAAAGGGGAGAACTGGGGAAAGAAAAAGGAGAACTATAGTGAAGGATCGGTCTGCCATCTGAAACGGAGGATCAGAGTTACAGTCTCAGAAACCACACTTAGAATTCAGGCTTCTCAGCCTCTCTCTTTATACCACTCCTTCCCCGTCAGGCCCCCTCCCATGTCAGGACCTGGAACAGTGCTCAGTTGAGGCAGTTTAGATAGCTGAAATAAAAAGCAAGTAAAGGATAACTATGGCTCTCACTTGTAGTGTTTTCCAAAAGAAACAAAAAGACACAAATTTTCAATTTTCTTATCAAGTGGACAAGTACAACTACTATATCAACACAATCTCACTTTTTGTTTTAGGGACCTTGTAACAAAGTATTTATACCAATAGGCAAAGAGATCTCAATCTAGGCCATAATCTATATCCCAATTGTTCTTAAACATGTATTTACCTAATGTGCCAATAAAACTAAAGTCAAAATACAAGTGTTTAGTGGATTGTGTGATGACCCTGGCTGCCAACTTCTGGTTTCTAGGGATGCAAATCCGGGTCACACTAATGCTACAATTTCCTCCAGCAGCTTGGTTCTCCTGTGTGCTTGCACCAGTCCCCATGTCTTACTTTGGGGCCTTTGCAGACTTTGGCTTTATTGAGATATAATTCACATACCATAAAATTTACCTCTGTAAAGTATATAAATCGAGAGACCTTCAAGATGGCAGAGGAGTAAGATGGGGAGATCACCATCCTCCCCACAAATACATCAGAAATACATATACATGTGGAACAACTCCTACAGAACACCTACTAAATGCTGGCAGAAGACCTCAGACTTCCCAAAAGGCAAGAAACTCCCCACATACCTGGCCATGTGGCTGACAGGGTCTTCTTACTCTGGGTGGGTGTCAGGCCTGTGCCTCTGAGGTGGGAGAGCCAAGTTCAGGACACTGGTCCACCAGAGACCTCCTGGCTCCACATAATATCAAATGGTGAAAGCTCTCCCAGACATCTCCATCTCAACGCTAAGACCCAGCTTCACTCAACTACCAGCAAGCTACAGTGATGGACACCCTATCCCAAACAACTAGCAAGACAGGAACACAACCACACCCATTAGCAAAAAGGCTGTCTAAAATCATAATAAGGTCACAGACACCCCAAAACACACCACCAGAAGCAGTCCTGCCCACCAGAAAGACAAGTTCCAGACTCATCCACCAGAACACAGGCACCAGTCCCCTCCACCAGGAAGCCTACACAACCCACTGAACCAACCATAGCCACTGGGGGTAGACACCAAAAACAATGGGAACTACAAACCTATAGCCTATGAAAAGAAGACCCCAAACACACTAAGTTAAGTGAAGTGAGAAGACAGAAACACACAGCAGATGAAGTAGCAAGGTAAAAACCCACCAGACTAAACAAATGAAGAGGAAACAGGCAGTCTACCTAAAAAAGAATTCAGAGTAATGATGGTAAAGATGATCCAAAATCTTGGAAATAGAATGTAGAAAATACAAGAAACATTTAACAAGGACATAGAAGAACTAAAGAGCAAACAAACAATGATGAACAACACAATAAATGAAATTAAAAATTCTCTAGAAGGAACCAATAGTAGAATAACAGGCAGAAGAATGGATAAGTGACCTGGAAGATAAAATAGTGGAAATAATTACTGCAGAGCAGAATAAAGAAAAAAGATGAAAAGAATTGAGAAGAGTCTCAGAGAGCTCTGGGACAACATTGAATGCACCAACATTACAATTATAGGGGTCCCAGAAGAAGAAGAGAAAAAGAAAGGCACTGAGAAAATATTTGAAGACATTATAGTTGAAAACTCCCCTAACATGGGAAAGGAAATAGTTAATCAAGTCCAGGAAACACAGAGAGTGCCATACAGGATAAATCCAAGGAGAAAGACACACATTAATCAAACTATCAAAAATTAAATACAAAGAAAAAGTATTAAAAGCAGCAAGGGAAGAACAACAAATAACATAAAGGGAATCCCCATAAGGTTAACAGCTGATCTTTCAGCAGAAACTCTGCAAGCCAGAACAGTGTGTCAGGACACATTTAAAGTGATGAAAGGGAAAAACGTACAACCAAGATTACTCTACCCAGCAAGGATCTCATTCAGATTTGATGGAGAAATTAAAACCTTTACAGACAAGCAAAAGTTCAGAGAATTCAGCACTACCAAACCAGTTTTACAACAAATATTAAAGGAACTTCTCTAGGCAGGAAACACAAGAGAAGGGAAAGACCTACAATAACAAACCCAAAATAATTAAGAAAATGGTAATAGGAAAATACATATTGATAATTAGCTTAAATGTAAATGGATTAAATGCTCCAACCAAAAGACATAGACTGGCTGAATGGATACAAAAACAAGATCCGTGTATATGCAGACTAAAAGAGACCCACCTCAGACCTAGGGACACATACAGACTGAAAGTGAGGGGATGGAAAAAGATATTCCATGCAAATGGAAATCAAAAGAAAGCTGGAGTAGCAATTCTCATATCAGACAAAATAAACTTTAAAATAAAAACTATTACAAGAGACAAAGAAGGACACTACATAATGATCAAGGGATCAATCCAAGAAGAAGATAAAACAATTGTAAATATTTATGCACCCAACATTGGAGCACCTCAACACATAAGGCAAATGCTAACAGCCATAAAAGGGGAAATCAACAGTAACACAATCATAGTAGGGAACTTTAACACCCCACTTTCACCAAAGGACAGATCATCCAAAATGAAAATAAATAAGGAAACACAAGCTTTAAATGATACATTAAACAAGATGGACTTAGTTGATATTTATAGGACATTCCATCCAAAAACAACAGAATACATTTTTTCCTCAAGTGCTCATGGAACTTTCTCCAGGAGACATCACATCTTGGGTCACAAATCAAGCCTTGGTAAATTTAAGAAAATTGAAATCATTTCAGGTACCTTTTCCAACCACAACGCTATGAGACTAGATATCAATTACAGGAAAAAAATCAGTAAGAAATACAAACACATGGAGGCTAAACAATACACTACTAAAAACCAAGAAATCACTGAAGAAATCAAAGATGAAATAAAAAAATACCTAGAAACAAATGCCAATGAAAACACAATGACCCAAAACCTATGGGATGCATTTCTAAGAGGGAAGTTTATAGCAATACAATCCTAACTCAAGAAACAAGAAACATTTCAAATAAACAACCAAACCTTACACCTAAAGCAATTAGAGAAAGAAGAACAAAAACATCCCAAAGTAAGCAGAAGGAAAGAAATCATAAAGATCCGATCAGAAATAAATGAAAACAAAATGAAGGAACTGATAACAAAGATCAATAAAACTAAAAGCTGGTTCTTTGAGAAGATAAGCAAAATTGATAAACCATTAGCCACACTCATCAAGAAAAAGAGGGAGAAGAGTCAAATCAACAGAATTAGAAATGAAAAAGGAGAAGTAACAACTGACACTGCAGAAATCCAAAGGATCAAGAGAGATTACTACAAGATATTATATGCTAATAAATTGGACTACCTGGAAGAAATGGACAAATTCTTAGAAAAGCACAATCTTCTGAGACTGAACCAGGAAGAAATAGAGAATATAAACAGACCAATCACAAGCACTGAAATTGAGACTATGATTAAAAATCTTCCAACCAACAAAAGCCCAGAACCAGATGGCTTCACAGGCGAATTCTATCAAACATTTAGAGAAGAGCTACCACCTATCCTTCTCAAACTCTTCTAAAATATAGCAGAGGGAGGAACACTCCCAAACTCATTCTACGAGGCCACTATCACCCTGATACCAAAATCAAACAAAGATGTCACAAAGAAAGAAAACTACAGGCCAATATCACTGATGAACATAGATACAAAAACCCTCAACAAAATACTAGCAAACAGAATCCAACATCACATTAAAAGGACCATACACCATGATCAAGTGGGGTTATCCCGGGAATGCAAGGATTCTTCAATATATGCAGATCAATCAATGTGATACACCATATTAACAAACTGAAAGAGAAAAACCATATGATCATCTCAATAGATGCAGAAAAAGCTTTCAACAAAATTCAACAACCATTTATGATAAAAACCCTGCAGAAAGTAGGCATAGAGGGAACTTACCTCAACATAATAAAGGTCATATATGACAAACCCACAACCAACATTGTTCTCAATGGTGAAAAACTGAAACCATTTCCACTAAGATCAGAAACAAGGCAAGGTTTCCCACTCTCACCACTATTATTCAAGATAGTTTTGGAAATTTTAGCCACAGCAATCAGAGAAGAAAAAGTAATAAAATGAATCCAATTTGGAAAAGAAGAACTAAAGGAGACCAGTCTTTGAAAAAGAAGAAATGAGCGTAGTGAAAAAGTCAAGTGGCTTATCTTTGCAATCTCAGGTAGCTACTGGCAGACTTGGAGCCCAAGTCCCTTGTGATCATTACACTATATTTCTTTTTTTTTTTTTCTTTTGTGGTATGCGGGCCTCTCACTGCTGTGGCCTCTCCCATTGTGGAGCACAGGCTCCGGACGCACAGGCCCAGCGGCCATGGCTCACAGGCCCAGCCGCTCCACGGCATGTGGGATCTTCCCGGACCGGGGCACGAACCTGTGTCCCCTGCATCGGCAGGTGGGCTCTCAACCACTGTGTCACCAGGGAAGCCCTACACTATATTTCTTAAAGTGTGGTCCTCAGAAAGTTATTATGTTAGATTTTCTACAGGAAAGGGGACCGTGGTTAAAGAAATTTCAGGACATGCTGTACTATATAGTCACTTTAGAGATTCGCAATGAACATGATCACATTAAAGTTTCTAAGAAGTCCTGTATGTTTAACTCTGCCCTGTGAAACACACTGGAAAAAATTACTCTAAATTTATGCTGCTTCTGCAGTGGGCTAGGTCTAAATTCTATATCTTCTATCCAAAGTAGTACCAAGATAAGGCAGAACAAGTTGGAAACTAAAGAGTTTACTTCAATCTGGATATCAAAAAACTTAAGAATTTCATTTCTTATGCCTAAAGTGAAATTTAGTTTTGTGGATCTCATTAAATTACGTGGTTCATATCACTCATGGCACATCTAAGAGACTGTTTTAGCACGTTTTAATATGTCAAACTGTACTCGGCACTGGGCCAAGAACAGGGCAATTTTTCTGTGTTTTCAGAGAGCTTGGTTGGTTGTAGACGTTTGGGGATAATTGTTTTTATGCAATGTTAGACTGGGATGAAGCGATTGGAAATGTTTGTGGGAAAACACTGCCTTTCCCATAAGGCAAGTTTGGGGCCTCCTGAAGGACAGCCATGCCTTCTTAGTTTTATGCTTTGTTTTCGACTTCATTTTTCTACAAATATTGCTGGATATAAGAAAGAGAATTTCTGTTTTTCTTAAGCATATTATACACTTACGTATTAAGAGGGTTAAAAAAAAGAGCAAAATTGCTACCCATTACTCTTTGGATGGGACTAGGGCTCTCGGAAAGCTATCTTATTTAATAATATCACCAGAAGTTTTTTATTTCAAACCATTTTCCCATAAAAGTAGAAGACTCTTCTACCTAGGGAAAGGCATTGAGGCTTTTCAAAATCATTCTATTGTTGAGCCGGTGGCTTTTGTCCCTGGAGAGTCATTGATTCCTTGAGTCTTCCAGGAAGAGCAGGGGATGGATATCCAGGGCAAGCTAAAGATGTAGGGTTTAGAACCCTGTGGACTCCAATTAGAATGCAAATTTCTTGGGCTTTCCTGGTGGCGCAGTGGTTGAGAGTCCACCTGCCGATGCAGGGGACGTGGGTTCGTGCCCTGATCCGGGAAGATCCCACATGCCGCGGAGCGGCTGGGCCCGTGAGCCATGGCCGCTGAGCCTGTGCGTCCAGAGCCTGTGCGTCCGGAGCCTGTGCTCCGCAACGGGAGAGGCCACAACAGTGAGAGGCCCGCGTACCACAAAAAACAAAACAAACAAACAAACAAACAAGCAAAAAATGAATGCAAATTTCTTGTCCTGAGTTCTCTGAGTTCCAGAGAGTGTTAGCTACCTTCCCAGAGAAGAGCTTTTCACCATCCCCTACTCTAGTAGCTGGGGGCTCAGAGTTTGGGAGGAGCAATATGCATTATCAGAGAAGAAAAGTACATTATCAGCTAGCCATGCTTCTATTATATGTAGAAACCTTGGACTTCTGATTCCCCAGGGAATCAGCAAGACCTTTTTTTTTACCCATGCTGAATAAACCAACCTACTAAATGTAAGGAAATTATTTCTATTAGAAAACCTCAGCCCTTAATTTGGCTCTTTTATTTTCCTTCCACAGCAGAGAAATATTTCCAAAAACTGAAGTGGTTCTGATTAGTGGTAAAGTCAAAAAGCCTTCAGCTCCAATTAAAATGTGCTTTAAGTCATTTTGTGTGGTAATGGCAGCAGTATAAAAACAAGTTAAATTTCTCTTGATTTTTGATCATGGGTTTGGCTCTTGAATTCTTCTATTCACTAGCAAATCTGGCACCGTTTTCTGGGCTGCCTGTGGAGGAGGCGTTCACGGGCTTCCCAATTAACACCCTGTTAAGCTGTACACCTGTGGTGGAATTACCCTCAGATCACGATATTGAAGCTTTGAACCCCATGACACCTATATTATTGTCCTGAAAGACAAACTTAAAATGTTATAAAAAGATTCCTGTTGTCTTGGCAAAGGTAATTTGCTTCCTTGGTATTCTTGTCAAGTGTAGAGGCATATGTAGGGGAGTCATTGTGAAGCAATTTATTTATTAACAACCTTATTGTGGTATGCTTTACATACCATAAAATTCACCCATTTTAAATGTACAATTCAGTGATTGTTAGTATAGTTTCAGAGTTGTGTAACCATCACCAAAATCCAATTTTGGAACATTTCCATCACTGTATAAAGAAACTAGTACCCATTAGCCATCACTCCCCATTCTTATATCCCGCCTCAGACAACCACCAATCTATTTTCTGTCCCTATAGATTTGCCTTTTCTGGACATTTCATATTAATGGAATCATGCCATATGTGGCACTTTGTGTCTAACTTATTTCATTTAGCATGTTTTCAAGGTTCATCCATGTTGTAGCATGTATCAGTACTTCATTCCTTTTTATTGACAAATAGTGTCCATTGTATGGATACACCACGATTTTGTTTATCCATTCATCAGTTTGTAGACATTTGGGTTGTTTTCATATCTTGGCTATTCTGACTAATGCTGATTTGAACATTAGCATTCAGGACTTCATGTGGACATAGCAATTTATATTAAACACAGCGAAAGCAGACTCAGTCTAAATCCTCATCTTCAGCCAGAACATTATTAGTAGAGCTATGGGGTGCTGTGATATTTGCAGAGTAAATGGCAGTTATACAAAATTGCTGATAATCAGAATGCTAGTTAATATAAAAATCTGTATAAATTCCCAAGGATTTTATGAAAATTTGGGGTTTTGTGAGGCTTGCCATGTCCATTGGCAACAAGCTTAGCTTTTCCCAATGATTGTAAAGAATGTCAAGGGTTAGAATACTTGATGGCCTGAGTTTAGAGGCCTGGTCTGAGACTTAAGAATTCAGTCTGCCTTTTCTATAACCCTCTATGCTGTCCTGGGAAAATTTTGTCACCAGACTCCTCAATTTCCTTGTCTTCAAAATGGGGATAAATGATTCCTATTCAGATCCAAAGGCAGTTATCAGGTTAAACATTTTCCAGGCATTTAAAGCACCTCAAAAGAAAGGTAATACACTATATAGGCATAAAGAATTTTGTTGGCAAAATGAAAGGAAGGTTTAGTCAACCTTTTTTTTTTCTTTTTGGAAAACCTAAAAAATAGATAAAACCACAAGGTTTAATTTTGTATATTTGAGCTGGCAAGAATGTGATATTCATTTCCTCCAAGGCCAAAAATGTTCAAAGTTCCAGTAATGTTAAGCCCTTGATTGAAGGAACAGTTTTTCTGAGTTCCCAAAAGCTTTGCTAACTATATTCTAAAATTAAAGCCTTTTACTTTCTCATCACAAAACAACAACCATTTGGTTTAGAGCAGAATATGAAAAAAATCTATAGAAGGAAATTAATACAATAAGCAATTACCCAGCAAGTCCTCACTGAAAGAGACACAAGGTGTTTCTGGTCTTAAAGAATGTGCTTGCTGTTCTGATGGGGTTCAAAGAGACTTAACAATAAAGAAACTATACCTATTTCATTTTAGTGCCCCATGTCTATTTCTATTCCAGAAAGGTATCTGGCCTGTTGAAGATAATTTTTTTTAATGATGAAGTTTTGACTGTCATAGGAATATAAAAATGAACATACGTTGAAGATTTTATTTAACTCATAATGAGAGAACCAGGCAGATGTTATAACCAATTCAAAGGGAATACAAAGAACAGACATATATATAGATCAGGAATATTCAAATGAATGTGCAAATGGAGGCTAAATGTGGTTTCTTCCACAGTGGGAAACTGAAGTCAATTAAATCTCTACCAGACTGGTCTCTAGAGTGCTCAGAAAATATCTTTAAAGCTACTGGATGAAATAACTAATCAGACAATAAAGGCAGCAGAAGTCAGGAGGAAACTGATAAAGATCTGTAAGGTTTATGAAAAAGATGGGCAGGGATTAAGTTTTGAAGATATTTGGTTAAGGTCAGGGTTCAGAGGAGGAGAGGGATGGGCAGTCTAAGCAGGGCAGAGATTAGATGACCTGGTCTGTTGAAAGTCCAGGACAGTTGTAAGTGAAGACATGGATTAACTTCATGATAGGGATTAAGAGGTAGATCATCTATACACAAGTTCCCAGAGAAAGAGCTGGCTGTATCCCCAGTTGCTTTGTAAGCGTAGAATCAGCCCCTGGGAGCCCAGAGTTACATAATGTCGCTTATACAATGTGTGGAATTTCAAGCAGAGAACAGTACAGAGAAAATGAATGCTGGGTCATACTTCGTGAGCTATGACTGCTTCACTATCCCTGGAGTGGGAAGCATTAGGAAGCAGCAGGAGCATTGGGGCTGACAAGTGGTCTTGCTAGACTAAGGAACTTTGGGCTTTCTGCTGAAATGGAGGTCCACTGAAATGCTTTAAGCAGGAGACTAACAGTCGTTTTTGTAACTTGAGTCCCTGGTAGCTGTATGGAGAAAGAGTTCGGATAAAGGGAGTGAGACTGAATGTTCAGAGACCTGTGGCCATTAAAGGGAGAAGTCCCATGATATTTAGGCAATAAACTCAAAGAAAGGAAAATATATCCTAAACGCCTTATAAAATTAGCCCAGCAAGATATTTTATTTTAAAAGGGCATTCTATGATCACACAAGTTTGGAAAACGCATTGTCACTCTCTTAGATACACACTAGAATATTAAGGGCTCTGGTAACTAATTCAACAGGGAAAATCTATTTATTTTTTGTTTAACCCAACAGTTCAAAATTTTATCAAATAACTTTAAATTTTGCATAACACCTATTAATATTTTGTTCTGTTTGGTTTGCCTTTGGGAATATTGGCCTAGGATGGCTTCCAGGGAGTTCTGGCTTGCTTAATAAACAGTGGTTCTATTAACTGAGTTTGGGAATACATGAATAAGAGATTTGTGGGACAGGATATTGAGTTTAGTTTGCATATTTTGAGTTTTAGGAGGATACCTCCAATAAACAATTGAATAGATGAGCCTAGAGCTTAAGAATGAGATCTGGGATGGAGGAACAGATTTGGGGATCAACTGTTGAATTTTAAATGGTAGGTGATGTTTCTAAGAAAAGTACATATAGGGAGAAGGAGACAAAAGGGCTGAGGGTGGCCTTGACAGCACTATTTACTGAATTCTTTTCCCACTGAGTTGCTTCTTACAGATTTCATATTTCACTTATGTAGGTCTACTAACTGAACTCTTTATTTGATTCCAGTGCTCTATCTATTTCTCTACCAATATTATGGGACATTAGTAGTAATTAGCTTTATAATAAGATGATATCTGGTAAGGCAAATTCATTTTCACTGTTCTTCAAAACTTGCTTTACAGTGGCACTTCGATCTTCCACATAAACTTTAGGGTAAGTTCATCAAGGTCTAAAAAACTACCACTATCCATATTTCTATTGAAATTTCATTGAAGTGATTAGTTTAAAATTGATATTTTTATTATAGTGAGTCTTCTTATCCATGAACAATAGTGTATGTGTGTGTATTCATGTATTTGTCTTATTACATTTGGTTAGCTGTGTATACATTTTACTTCAATGTTCTTAAAAGTTTTTAAAGGGATTAATGCTATCTATGTACCTTGTGGTTTTATTGTTATTGTCAAAAGAGTTTTCCCCCCATCCTTTCTATTGTCTATAACAGGTGCCGAAGAATGCTATTGGTTTCCATATGTTGATCTTGTGCTCAATAGCCTTGCTGAACATTTTTTACTATTTCAAAAAGTTTGCATCCTCTCTTGAATTTTTTTTTCAGACAACCTATCATCTGCAAAGAAGGACAATTTAATGCTTCTACTCCATTCTTTTTATATCTTTTATTTTTCTTGTCGTTTTGCATTGACAAAGACCTCTGGTACAATTTTAAATTAAAAAAAATGATGGTAACCATCTTTGCCTTATTCATAAGATTTATAGGAATGCTTCTAATTTTTAAAATTATGCTTTCCATAATTTTTATTAAATAGACTTTCATTTTTAGAGCAGTTTTAGGTTCACAGCAAAACTGAGCAGAAGGTACAGAGAGTTCCCATTCACCTCCTACCCCCACACATGCATAGCCTCCCCCATTATCAATATCCCCCATCAGAACGATACAATTGTTACAGCTAATGAAAGTACTTTGACACAATTTTATCATCCAAAGTGTGTTCTCTGAGCTTCCTGGATCTGTGGGGGGGGCTTTCGGTTTTTGTTTTTAGGTCTAACATTAATTTGGGGAAATTCTTAGTCCTTGTTCTTTCAAATAGTTCTTCCATTCCTTTTTCTCTTTCTTTGTCTGGTTTTCCCGTTACACATATGTCACACCTTTTTTAGTTGTTCCACAATCCTTGATATTCTGTTCTGGTTTTTCCATCTTTTTTGTTTGTTTGTTTGTTTGCTTTTCAATTTTGGAGGTTTCTATTGAGATATCCTCAAGGTCACAGATTCTTTCCTTAGCGATGGCTGGTCTACTAATAAGCCCATCAAAGGCAGTCTTCATTTCGGTTACAGTTATTTTTATCTGTAGCATTTTTTTTTTTGATTCATTCTTTGAATTTCCATTTCTCTGCTTACATTGCCTATCTATTCTTTTTTTGGGGGGCCGGGGGTTAATACTTTATTTAGCATGCAAACAACTTCAGGTTGTTTCACTTTTATATTAATGGTAGGCTTTCAAGATGGACCAGTATTTCATTTTTTAATTTTAATTTTTTTATTTTTTAAATTGAAGTATAGTTGATATACAATGTTGTGCTAATTACTGCTGTAAAGCAAAGTGATTCAGTTATACATATATATATATTCTTTAAATATTCTTTTCTATTATGGTTTATCAGAGGATACTGAATATAGTTCTCTGTGCTGTACAGTAGGACCTTGTTGTTTATCCATTCTATCAATATATATAAAAGCTTACATCTGCTAACCCCAACCTCCCACTCTATCCCTCTCCAAACCCCCTCCCCCTTGGCAACCAACAGTCTGTTCTCTATGTCCATGATTCTGTTTCATAGATAGGTTCACTTGTGTCATATTTTAGATTCCACATATAAATGATATTATATAGTATTTGTCTTTCTCTTTCTGACTTACTTCACTTAGTATGATAATCTCTAGTTGCATCCATGTTGCTGCAAAAGGCATTATTTCATTCTTGTTTATAGCTGAGTAGTATTCCATTGTATATATATTACCACATCTTCCCATCTATTCTTTTTTTTTAACATCTTTATTGGAGTATAATTGCTTTACAATGGTATGTTAGTTTCTGCTTTACAACAAAGTGAATCAGTTATACATATACACATGTTCCCATATCCCCTCCCTCTTGTGTCTCCCTCCCTCCCACCCTCCCTATCCCACCCTCCCTATCCCACCCCTTTAGGTGGTCACAAAGCACTGAGCTGATCTCCCTGTGCTATGCAGCTGCTTCCCACTAGCTATCTATTTTACATTTGGTAGTGTGTATTGCCCATCTATTCTTGAATGCTATCTATTTTATCCTATTTTATCTGTTAGAACCCTTAGCATATTAAACATCATTGCTTTAAACTACTGGTCTGATCATTGCAACATCCTTTTTTTTTTAATTGGGGTATAATTGTTTTACAATGTTGTGTTAGTTTCTACTGTACAGCAAAGTGGAGTTCCCTGTGCTGTACAGCAGGTTCTCATTAGTTATCTATTTTATACATATTAGTGTATATATGTCAATCTCATATCTAAGTCTGGTTCTAATACTTGCTCTGTCTCTTCAAACTGTGTTTTTTGCCTTTTAGTATGTCTTGTAATTTTTTCTTGATAGCCAAACATGATATACTGGGTAAAAGGAATTACTGTAAATAGGCCTTCAGTAATGTGGTAGTGAGGTGTGGGGAAGGAGAAAGAATATTGCATGTAGTTCTATGAGAGATCACAATCTTTTTTGAGCCTATGCTTCTGGGCTGTGAACTTCACATGTGCTTCTTTGTCCCCCACACCCTTGTGATGGGACAGGATGGCTAGAGTGGGCTGGAATTGAGTATTTCCTTTTCCCCCAGGTCAGTTATGCTCTGATAAAACCCCAGCAGGTTAATCTCTGGTTGAATACTTTCTCCTAGGACAGACCTTGTTAAGAAGAACAGAATGTTCTGGAGTATTTGAAAATGGCTTATTGCCACTCCCCCAGCTGGAAGCAGGAGGGGATTTTTCTCCAATATCTGCTGTGAGAACCTGGTAGAGTTTAGGAGGTAAAACCCACAAGAGTATCATATTTCCCTGATAACTGTATGTGGAGTTTTTAATTCCTCAGACTTGTCCACACTCAGCCTCCAGCAACTTGTCAATTACAGTTCAGGTTAACCTACCCCAGAACTGGTTCCCTCAGAGATTTCTACTCATGAGTTAAGATTCTCTGTATCCACTTGTTTGTCTCTCCAATTTGTGGGGGCGGTGGTGGGGCAGTGATTTGCCCTGTGACCCACTTCTTTTACGGATCTAAAGAGAGTTGTTGATGTTTTAGTTTGTTCAGCTTTTTACATGTTGTTAGGATGGGGTGGTGACTTTCAAGCTTCTTACATGCTGTACCAGAAACATTTTCCATAAATTTTGAAACGTGCTTTTATCAGGTTAGAGAAGTTAACTGCTTTTCTGAATTTTTTTTCCTCCATGAGTGTTGAATTTTATTGAATTTGTTTTCAATCTCTCTATATATAATCATGTATTGTTTTTGTATCTGTTAATATAGCAAATTTAATACATTGATAGATGTTTTCTATGTTAAATCCTCTTTGCCTTCCTGGGATAAACTTTATTTGATTGTGGAAGGCAGAATTCTAAGATATCCTCTGTGACTCCCACCCCGTTGTAACCATGTCTTCGTGTAACCCCCTCCCCTGGTATGTGTGTGGAATCTGAAACTTGCCTCTAACCAATAGAACATGGCAAAGTGAAGTGAATTTTCAGATGCAAGTAAAGTCCCTAGACAGTTTACTTTAAGTTAATCAAAAGAGAGATTATCCTGAATGGACCTGACCTAATAAGGTTATTCCTTTAAAAGAGGGTCTAAGTACTTTGAGATATCCTCCAGGTGGCCTTGAAGAAACAAGCCATCCTAAATTCCACAGCTGCAAGGAAATGAATTCTGCCAATAATCATGTGAGCTTGGAAGAGGACCCCAGGACTCAAATGATACCCCAGCCCAGGCTGACAACATGATTGTAGCCTTGTGAGCCCCTAAGCCAAGGATTCATTTAAGCTGTGTCTGAACTTCTGACCTACAGAAACTGTGTGATAATCAATGGGTGTTGTTTCAAACCAATAAGTTTTGTGGTTATTTGTTACACAGCAATAGAAAACTAATAATTTGGTATAATATATTTTTTAATATGTACTGTCACTAAGTTAATAACTTAGTTAACAAGTTTTTAGAACTTTATATCTATGTTTATATGTGAGAATGGTCTATAAGTATAATTTTTTGTACTACCCTTATCCAATTTTAGTATCAAGCTTCTATTAGCCTCATAAAATGAGTCCAATAGCTTTCCTTCTTATAATCTGTGAAACAGCTTGTATAAAATAGGGAGAATATGTTCCTTGAGAGTTGATAAAACTTGCCTATAAAATCAACTAGGCATGATGTCTTTTGAATAACACATCCAATTGCCTGTTTAATTGTTTAAAATTTTGTTGGTTAATTCATATGTTCTCTTTCTTGAATGAATTTTTATAATTTATATTTTCTTAGAAATTATTATTTCATCTGTTTCCAAATATATTTCTATATATTTTTCTCATATTATCCTTTAATCTTAGAAAAGTCTGTTTATAATGTCATACTTCCTTATTGTTTCTAATATTGTTTATTCATGCTTCCCTTTTTTTCAATGTTACCAGAGATATGTCTAATTTATAGACTTTTAAAAAAGTTTTTAGTTTTGTTGATTCTATGGATTTCTCTGTTTTCCACTTCACTCTTACTGCTCTTGTCCCCTTTATTCCAACTTATTTTACAGTGTTAGTTCCTTTATTTTTAATTTAGTATTTATTTTTATAAAAGTTATATATGCATATATTTGGAAAAGTCATACTTGTGCAAATATTGTTTCATAACAAATTGCGTGTCTCCTGTCACATCTCTCCCATTCCTGCTCTCCAGAAGCAACAATTTTCAACTCTTTTAGCTAATTCTTACGATTGACGTGTGTTAAAAACATGCTAACATTGCTATTTCTTGCTTGTGAAGTTTTAAACATTTTCCATTAATTTCCCAATACAGATTGATATCTGTGTTTAGATATATTTCACCATTACTCTACCTCCACCACACATGTCTATACTCCCTGTGACCTATCCTTCCAGGGCAGTTCTATGGTTACTTTGGTTAAATCACAATCATTTAATCATAATCATAAACCATTATTGGAACTATATAAATGATATTTGTCCTGGAGTCTTCTTTTTTGAATAATTTTTGTTTTCCTGGAGTTAATATTTTTTTATTTTGTTTTGTTTGCAAGTGTCTCACTCTCAAATTCTGCTCCATTGTGTAACTAGCTTCATAATATATTAATATATATTAGAATCTATCAATTTCATTTTCTTGAAGAAATCTTTTATGAAAACTACTGGGTGTTCTCTCACTGCTCTGCAGTTGTCCTTCGGAGATTTCACTTCAAGAATCATATTGGGGATTTCTTTTGCTCTTCCTTGTGTCAGATCCCATTGCTTGAACCCCGTGTCTTCCTCTTTCTGGGTTTACTCTGGCAAAATGGTTGAGATATTACACTTCTGGGGGAAAATGTCTATTCTACCCTCACACTTTTTTGATGATTTAGCCTCTTGCTAAATCTTAGATTAGAATTATTTTCTCAGAAAGATGCTGCTCCACAGGTTTTTCGCTTTCATTATTACTGGTAAGAAGATCAATGCTATTCTGATTCTTTTACATTCCTGTTAAAACTTTTCCTTTTCTCCTCTCTGAAAGCTGAAGAGTCTCCATTGTTCTAAAATTTTATGAAGACTTGGATAGATTTGAGGCCTTCAACTGCTGGATCCATTTAAAAGTGAAACTTGGAAACATTCATTTATTTTTTAACATTTTTATTGGAGTATAATTTCTTTACAATGGTGTGTTAGATTCTGCTGAATAACAAAGTGAGTTAGCTATACATACACATATATTCCCATATCTCCTCCCTCTTGTATCTCCAACACAGCCTCCCTATCCCACCCCTCTAGGTGATCACAAAGCACCAAGCTAATCTCCACATGCTATGGCGCTACTTCCCACTAGCTATCTATTTTACATTTGGTAGTGTATATATGTCCATCCCTCTTTTTCACTTCGTCCAATCTTACCCTTCCCCCTCCCCATGTCCTCAATTCCATTTTTACATCTGCATCTTTATTCCTGTCCTGGCCCAAGGTTCTTCATAACAGTTTTTTTTTTTTTTAAGATTCCATATATATGTGTTAGCATACGGTATTTCTTTTTCTCTTTCTGACTTACTTCACTCTGTATGACAGACTATAGATCCATCCACCTCACTACAAATGACTCAATTTCGTTTCGCTTTATGGCTGAGTAATATTCCTTTGTATATATGTGCCACATCTTCTTTATCCATTCATCTATCGATGGACACTTAGGCTGCTTCCATGTCCTCGCTAATGTACATAGAGCTGCAGTGAACACTGTGGTCCATGATTCCTTTTGAAATATGGTTCTCTGAGAGTATATGCCCAGTAGTGGGATTTCTGGGTCGTATGGTAGTTGTATTTTTAGTTTTTTAAGGAACCTCCATACTGTTCTCCATAGTGGCTGTATCAATTTACATTCCCACCAACAGTGCAAGAGGGTTCCCTTTTCTCCACACCCTCTCCAAAATTTGTTTGTAGATTTTTTGATGATGGCCATTCTGACTGGTGTGAGATGATATTGTGATTTTGATTTGCATTTCTCTAATGATTAATGATGTTGAGTATTCTTTCGTGTTTATTAGCACTCTGTATATCTTCTTTGGAGAAATGTCTATTTAGGTCTTCTGCTCACTTTTGGATTCGGTTGCTTGTTTTTTGGATATAGAGCTGCATGTGCTGTCTGTAACTTTTGGAGATTAATCCTTTCTCAGTTGCTTCATTTGCAAATATTTTCTCACATTCTGTGGGTTGTCTTTTTGTTTTGTTTATGGTTTCCTTTGCTGTGCAAAAGCTTTTAAGTTTCATTAGGTCCCATTTGTTTATTTTTATGTTTATTTCCATTTCTCTAGGAGGTGGGTCAGAAAGGTTCTTGCTGAGATTTATGTGATAGAGTGTTCTGCCTATGTTTTTCTCTAAGAGTTTAATAGTGTCTGGCCTTACATTTACGTCTTTAATCCATTTTGAGCTTATTTTTGTGTATGGTGTTAGGGACTGTTCTAATTTCATTCTTTTTACAGGTAGTTGTCCAGTTTTCCCAGCACCACTTATTGAAGAGGCTGTCTTTTCTCCACTGTATATCCTTCCCTCCTTTATCAAAGATAAGGTGACCATATGTGTGTGGGTTTATCTCTGGGCTTTCTGTCCTGTTCCATTGATCTATATTTCTGTTTTTGTGCCAGTACCATACTGTCATGATTACTGTAGCTTTGTAGTATAGTCTGAGTAAGGGAGGCTGATTCCTCCAGCTCTGTTTTTTGTCCTCAAGATTGCTTTGGCTATTCAGGGACTTTTGTGTTTCCATACAAATTGTGAAATTTTTTGTTCTAGTTCTGTGAAAAATGCCATTGGTAGTTTGATAGGGATTGCACTGAATCTGTAGATTGCTTTGGGTACTATAGTAATTTTCACAATGTTGATTCTTCCAATGCAAAAACGTGGTGTATCTCTCCATCTATTTGTTTCATCTTTAATTTCTTTCATCAGTGTCTTATAATTTTCTGCATACGGGTCTTTTGTCTCCTTTGGTAGGTTTATTCCAAGTTATTTTATTCTTTTTGTTGCAATGGAAATAGGAGTGTTTCCTTAATTTCACTTTCAGATTGTTCATCATTAGTGTATAGGAATGCAAGAGATTTCTGTGCATTAATTTTGTATCCTGCTACTTTACCAAATTCATTGATTAGCTCTAGTAGTTTTCTGGTAGCATCTTTAGGATTCTCTATGTATAGTATTATGTCATCTGAAAACAGTGACAGATTTACTTCTTCTTTTCTGATTTGGATTCCTTTTATTTCTTTTTCTTCTCTGATTGCTGTGGCTAAAACTCCCAAAACTATGTTGAATAATAGTGGTGAGAGTGGGTCACCTTGCTTTGTTCCTGATCTTAGTGGAAATGGTTTCAGCTTTTCACCATTGAGAATGATGTTGGCTGTGGGTTTGTCATATATGGCCTTTATTATGTTGAGGTAACTTCACTCTAAGCCTACTTTCTGGAGGGTTTTTATCATAAATAGGCATTGAATTTTGTCAAAAGTTTTTCTCTATCTACTGAGATGATCATATGATTTTTCTGCTTCAGTTTGTTAATATGGTTTATCACATTGATTGACTTGCATATATTGAATAATCCTTGCATTCTTGGGATAAACCCCACTTGATAAGGTTGTATGATACTTTCAATGCACTGTTGGATTCTGTTTGCTAGTATTTTGTTGAGGATTTTTGCATCTATGTTCATCAGTGATATTGGCCTGTAGTTTTCTTTCCTTGTGACATCTTTGTCTGGTTTTGGTATCAGGGTGATGGTGGCCTTGTAGAATGAGTTTGGGAGTGTTCCTCCCTCTGCTATATTTTGGAAGAGTTTGAGAAGGATAGGTGGTAGCTCTTCTCTAAATGTTTGACAGAATTTGCCTGTGAAGCCATCTGGTCCTCAGCTTTTTTTGGTTGGAAGATTTTTAATCACAGTCTCAATTTCAGTGCTTGTCATTGGTCTATTTATATTTTCTATTTCTTCCTGGTTCAGTCTTGGAAGGTTGTGCATTTCTAAGAATGTGTCCATTTCTTCCAGGTTGTCCATTTTATTGGCATATAGTTACTTGTAGTAATCTCTTATTATCCTTTGTATTTCTGCAGTGGCAGTTGTTACTTCTCCTTTTTCATTTCTAATTCTGCTGATTTGAGTCTTCGCCCTTTTTTCCTAATGAGTATGGCTTATAGTTTATCAATTTTCTTTATCTTCTCAATGAACCAGCTTTTAGTTTTATTGATCTTTGCTATTGTTTCCTTTGTTTCTTTTTCATTTATTTTTGATCTGATCTTTATGATTTCTTTCCTTCTGCTAACTTTGGGATTTTCTTTGTTCTTCTTTCTCTAATTACTTTAGGTGTAAGGTTAGGTTGTTTATTTGAGATGATTCTTATTTCTTGAGGTAGAATTTTCTTGCTATAAACTTCCCTCTTAGAAGTGCTTTTGCTGCATCCCATAGGATTTGGGTTGTCGTGTTTTCCTTGTCATTTCTTTCTAGGTATTTTTTGATGTCCCCTTTGATTTCTTTAGTGATCTCTTGTTTATTAAGTAGTGTATTGTTTAGCCTTCATGTTTTTATACTTTTTAGAGAATGTTTCCTGTAATTGATATCTAGTCTCATAGTGTTGTGGTTGGAAAAGATACCTGATATGATTTCAATTTTCTTAAAATTACCAAAGCTTGATTTGTGACCAAAGTTATGATCTATCCTGGAGAATGTTCCATGAGCACTTGAGAAGAAAGTGTATTCTGCTGTTTTTGGATGGAATGTCCTATGAATATCAATTAAGACCATCTTGTTTAATGTATCATTTAAAGCTTGTGTTTCTTTATGTATTTTCATTTTGGATGATCTGTGCATTGGTGAAAGTGGGGAGTTAGTCCCCTGCTGTAATTGTGTTAATATTGATTTCCCCTTTTATGGCTGCTAGCATTTGCCTTATGTATTGAGGTCCTTCTATATTGGGTGCATAAATATTTACAATTGTTATATCTTCTTCTTGTATTGATCCCTTGATCGTTATGTAGTGTCCTTCCTTGTCTCTTGTAATAGTGTTTATTTTAAAGTCTATTTTGTCTGATATGAGAATCGCTACACCAGCTTTCTTTTGATTTCCATTTGCATGGAATATTTTTTCCAACCCCTCACTTTTAGTCTCTATGTGTCCGTAGGTCTGAGGTGGGTCTCTTTTAGTCTGCATATACATGGATCTTGTTTTTGTATCCATTCAGCCAGTCTATGTCTTTTGGTTGGAGCATTTAATCCATTTTCATTTAAGGTAATTACCAATATGTGTGTTCCTATTACCATTTACTTAATGTTTGGGGTTTGTTATTGCAGATCTTTTCCTTCTCTTGTGTTTCCTACTTAGAGAAGTTCCTTAAGCATTGTTGTAAAGCTAGTTTGGTGGTGCTGACTTCTCTTAGCTTTTGCTTGTCTGTAAAGGTTTTAATTTCTCTGTCAAATCTGAATGAGATACTTGCTGGGTAGAGTAATCTTGGTTGTACGTTTTTCCCTTTTATCACTTTAAATATGTCCTGCCACGCCCTTCTGGCTTGCAGAGTTTCTGCTGAAAGATCAGCTGTTAACCTTATGGGGATTCCCTTGTATGTTATTTGTTGTTTTTACCTTGTTGCTTTTAATATGTTTTCTTTGTATTTAATTTTTGATAGTTTGATTAATATGTGTCTTGGCATGTTTCTCCTTGGATTTATCCTGTATTGGACTCTCTGTGCTTCCTGGACTTGATTAACTATTTCCTTTCCCATATTAGGCAAGTTTTCCACTATAATCTCTTCCAATATTTTCTCAGTCTTTTTCTTTTTCTCTTCTTCTTCTGGGACCCCTATAATTCGAATGTGTTGTGTTTAATATTGTCCCAGAGGTCTCTGAGACTCTCCTCAATTCTTTTCCTTCTTTATTCTTCTCTGCAGTAGTTATTTCCACTATTTTATCTTCCAGGTCACTTATCCATTCTTCTGCTTCAGTTATTCTGCTATTGATTCCTTAGAGAGAATTTTTAATTTCATTTATTGTGTTGTTCATCATTGTTTGTTTGCTCTTTATTTCTTCTAGGTCCTTGTTAAATGTTTCTTGTATTTTCTCCATTCTATTTCCAAGATTTTGGATCATCTTTACTATCATTACTCGGTACTTTTTTTCAGGTAGACTGCCTATTTACTCTTCATTTGTTTGGTCTGGTGAGTTTTTACCTTGCTCCTTCATGTGCTGTGTGTTTCTCTGTCTTCTCATTTTGCTTAATTTACTGTGTTTGGCATCTCCTTTTCACAGGCTGCAGGTTTGCAGTTCTCATTGTTTTTGGTGTCTGCCCCCAGTGGCTAAGTTTGGTTCAGTGGGTTCTGTAGGCTTCCTGGTGGAGGGGACTGGTACCGGTGTATTGGTGTATGAGGCTGGATTTTGTCTTTCTGGTGGGAAAAACCACGCCCTGTGGTGTGTTTTTGGGTGTCTGTGACCATACTGATTTTAGTCAGCCTCTCTGCTAATGTGTGTGTTTCTGTTCCTGTCTTGCTAGTTGTTTGGCATAGGATGTCCACCACTGTAGCTTGCTGGTCTTTGAGTGTAGCTGGGTCTTAGCTTTGAGATGGAGATCTCTGGGTGAGCTTTCACCATTTGATATTATGTGGAGCCTGGAGGTCTCTGGTGGACCAATATCCTGAATTCTGCTCTGCCACCTCAGAGGCACAGGCCTGACACCCGGCCAGAGCACCAAGACCCTGTTAGCCACACAGCTCAGAAGGAAAGGGAGAAAGAAAGAAAGAAAGAAAGAAAGAAAGAAAGAAAGAAAGAAAGAAAGAAAGAAAGAAAGAAAGAAAGAAAGAAAGAAAGAAAGAAAGAAAGAAAGAAAGAAAGGAAGGAAGGAAGAAAGAAAGAAAGACAAAATCAAAAGAAATAAAGTTATTAAAATACAAAATAAAAAATTATTAAAAATTAAAAATTAACAAATAATTAAAAGAAAAAAGTAAGAACAGAGCAACCAAATCGAAAAACAAATCCACCAATGATTACAAGTGCTAAAAACTATACTAAGAAAGAAAAACCAAACAATAAAAACCCCAGACAGACAGAACCTTAGGAGAAATGGTAAAAGCAAATCTATACAGACAAAATCATACAAAGAAGCATACACATACACACTTACAAAAAGAGAAAAAGGGAAAAAAGAAATATATCTATATATATTTTAAAAGGCAGGAAGAGATCAATCAAATCAATAAACAAATCTACCCATGATAATAAACTCGATACTAAACTAAGATAAACATAAAACCAGAAACCAGTCAGTTGGATACAGCAAACCCGAAGTCTACAGTTGCTCCCAAAGTCCACCGCCTCAATTTTGGGATTATTTGTTGTGTATTCAGGTGTTCCACAGATGCAGGGTACATCAAGTTGATTGTGGAGATTTAATCCATTGCTCCTGAGGCTGCTGGGAGAAATTTCCTTTTTCTCTTCTCTGTTCACACAACTCTTGGGGTTCAGCTTTGGATTGGCCCCTCCTTTGCATGTAGGTTGCCTGAGTGCATCTGTTCGCACTCTGACAGGACAGGGTTAAAGGAGCAGATGATTAGGGGGCTCTGGCTCACTCAGGCTTGGGGGAGGAAGGTATATGGAATGCAGGGCGAGCCTGCAGCAGCAGAGGCCAGCATGATGTTGCAACAGCCTCGGGCATGCCATGTGTTCTCCCAGGGAAGTTGTCCCTGGATCACGGGACCCTGGCAGTAGCCAACTGCAGAGGCTCCTTGGAGGGGAGGTGTGGATAGTGACCTGTGCTTGCACACAGGCTTCTTGGTGGCTGTAGCAGTAGCCTCAGCATCTCATGCCCATCTGTGGTGTCCGCATTGATAGCCACTGCTCGTGCCCATCTCTGGAGCTCACTTAGGCAGTGCTCTGAATCCTCTCTTCTTGTGTACCCTGAAACAATGGTTTCTTGCCTCTTTGGCAGGTCAGACTTTTTCCCGGACTCCCTCCTGCTAGCTGTAGTGCACCAGCCCCCTTCAGGCTGTGTTCATGTAGCCAACCTCAGTCCTCTCCCTGGGATCTGACATCTGAAGCCTGAGCCTCTGCTCCCAGCCCCGACCCTTCCTGGTAGGTGAGCAGACATGCTTCTTGGGCTGGTGAGTGTTGGTTGGCACTGATCCTCTGTGTGGGATCTTTCCACTTTGCCCTCTGCCCCCCGGTTGCTGCACTCTCTTCTGTGACTCCAAAGCTTCCCCCCCATCCCCCATCTCCTCCAGTGAAGTGGTTTGCTGGTGTGTGAAAACTTTTTCTCCTTCACAGCTCCCTCCCTGTGGTGCAGGTCCCATCCCTATTCTTTTGTCTCTGTTTTTTCTTTTTTCTTTTGCCCTACCCAGGTACGTGAGGAGTTTCTTGCCGTTTGGAAAATCTGAGGTCTTCTGCCAGCATTCAGTAGGTGTTCCGTAGGAGTCGTTCCACATGTAGATGTATTTGTGATGTATTTGTGGGGAGGAAGTTGATCTCCACATCTTACGCTTCCGCCATCTTGAAGCTATCCTCGTGAGAAACATTCTTGAATCATTTCTTTCTTCTCCTCTATTTTCTTGTTTCTTTTGCCTCTGTCTCTAATTCTCTTATCTTTTTGTCTCTTGCTTTCTTAAATTTGTCTTTTCACTGTTTTATGGGAGATTTTTCTAAACATCATACTCTAATAATTTTATTGAGATTTTTCCATGTTTTTATTTCTTTGTTCTTATTATTCCTGAATATGATTTTTTTTCAAGCACAGTAATCGGACTCACTTTAATTTTGCAAAAATGCTTATCATTCTACTTTATTATACAAAAATGAATTTAGTATTAATTGCCTATCTTCCATGCTTGTGAGCACTCTTTTTTTTTTTACATCTTTATTTGAGTATAACTTTTACAATAGTGTGTTAGTTTCTCCTTTACAACAAAGTGAATCAGTTATACATATACATATGTTCCCATATCTCTTCCCTCTTGTGTCAACCTCCCTCCCACCCGCCCTATCCCACCCCTCTAGGTGGTCACAAAGCACAGAGATGAACTCCCTGTGCTATGCGGCAGCTTCCCACTAGCTATCTAATTTACATTTGGTAGTGTGTATATGTCCCTGCCACTCTCTCAGTTGGTCACAGCTTACCCTTCCCCCTCCCCATATCCTCAAGTCCATGCTCTAGTAGGTCTGTGTTTTATTCCCATCCTACCACTAATCTCTTCATGAGATTTTTTTTTTTTTAGATTCCATATATATGTGTTAGCATACGGTATTTGTTTTTATCCTTCTGACTTACTTCACTCTGTACGATAGACTCCAGGTCTATCCACCTCATTACAAATAACTCAGTTTCATTTCTTTTTATGGCTGAGTAATATTCCATTGTATATATGTGTCACATCTTCTTTATACATTCATCTGTTGACGGACACTTAGGTTGCTTCCATGTCCTGGCTATCGTAAATAGAGTGGCAATAAACATTTTGGTACATGACTCTTTTTGAATTATGGTTTTCTCGGGGTATATGCCCAGTAGTGGGATTGCTGGGTCATATGGTAGTTCTATTTGTAGTTTTTTAAGGAACCTCCATACTGTTCTCCATAGTGGCTGTATCATTTTACATTCCCACCAGCAGTGCAAGAGTGTTCCCTTTTCTCCACACCCTCTCCAGCATTTATTGTTTCTAGAGTTTTTGATGATGGCCAATCTGACCGGTGTGAGATGATATCTCATTGTAGTTTTGATTTGCATTTCTCTAATGATTAATGATGTTGAGCATTCTTTCATGTGTTTGTTGGCAATCTGTATATCTTCTTTGGAGAAATGTCTATTTAGTTCTTCTGCCCATTTTTGGATTGGGTTGTTTGTTTTTTTGTTATTGAGCTGCATGAGTTGCTTATAAATTTTGGATATTAATCCTTTGTCAGTTGCTTCATTTGCAAATATTTTCTCCCATTCTGAGGGTTGTCTTTTCATCTTGTTTATGGTATCCTTTGCTGTGCAAAAGCTTTTAAGTTTCATTAGGTCCCATTTGTTTATTTTTGTTTTTATTTCCATTTCTCTAGGAGATGGGTCAAAAAGGATCTTGCTGTGATTTATGTCATAGAGTGTTCTGCCTATGTTTTCCTCTAAGAGTTTGATGGTGTCTGGCCTTACATTTAGGTCTTTAACCCATTTTGAGTTTATTTTTGTGTGTGGTGTTAGGGAGTGTTCTAATTTCATACTTTTACATGTAGCTGTCCAGTTTTCCCAGCACCACTTATTGAAGAGGCTGTCTTTTCTCCACTGTATATCCTTCCCTCCTTTATCAAAGATAAGGTGACCATATGTGCGTGGGTTTATCTCTGGGCTTTCTATCCTGTTCCACTGATCTATATTTCTGTTTTTGTGCCAGTACCATTCTGTCTTGATTACTGTGGCCTTGTAGTATAGTCTGAAGTCAGGGAGCCTGATTCCTCCAGCTCCATTTTTCGTTCTCAAGATTGCTTTGGCTCTGTGGGGTCTTTTGTGTTTCCATACAAATTGTGAAATTCTTTGTTCTAGTTCTGTAAAAAATGCCAGTGGTAATTTGATAGGGATTGCATTGAATCTGTAGATTGCTTTGGGTAATAGAGTCATTTTCACAATGTTGATTCTTCCAATCCAAGAACATGGTATATTTCTCCACCTATTTGTATCATCTTTACTTTCTTTCATCAGTGTCTTATAGTTTTCTGCATACAAGTCTTTTGTCTCCTTAGGTAGGTTTATTCCTAGATACTTTAGTCTTTTTGTTGCAATGGTAAATGGGAGTGTTTTCTTAATTTCCCTCTCAGATTTTTCATCATTAGTGATAAGAATGCCAGAGATTTCTGTGCATTAATTTTGTATCCTGCTACTTTACCAAATTCATTGATTAGCTCTAGTAGTTTTCTGGTAGCATTTTTAGAATTCTTTATGTAGAGTATCATGTCATCTGCAAACAGTGACAGCTTTACTTCTTTTCTGATTTGGATTCCTTTTATTTCTTTTTCTTCTCTGAGTGCTGTGGATAAAACTTCCAAAACTAGGTTGAATAATAGTGGTGAGAGTGGGCAACCTTTTCTTGTTCCTGATCTTAGTGGAAATGGTTTCAGTTTTTCACCATTGAGAACAATGCTGGCTGTGGGTTTGTCATATATGGCCTTTATTATATTGAGGAAAGTTCCCTCTATGCCTACTTTCTGCAGGGTATTTATCATAAATGGATGTTGAATTTTGTCAAAAGCTTTCTCTGCATCTATTGAGATGATCATATGGTTTTTCTCCAGTTTGTTGATATGGTGTATCACGTTGATTGATTTGCGTATATTGAAGAATCCTTGCATTCCTGGGATAAACCCCACTTGATCATGGTGTATGATCCTTTTAATGTGCTGTTGGATTCTGTTTGCTATTATTTTGTTGAGGATTTTTGCATCTATGTTCATCAGTGTTTTTGGCCTGTAGTTTTCTTTCTTTGTGATGTCTTTGTCTGGTTTTGGTATCAGGGTCATGGTGGCCTCATAGAATGAGTTGGGGAGTGTTCCCCCCTCTGCTATCTTTTGGAAGAGTTTGAGAAGGATAGGTGTTAGCTCTTCTCTAAATGTTTGATAGAATTCGCCTGTGAAGCCATCTGGTCCTGGGCTTTTGTTTGATGGAAGATTTTTAATCACAGTTTCAATTTCAGTGCTTGTTATTGGTCTGTTCATATTTTCTATTTCATCCTGATTCAGTCTTGGCAGGTTGTGCATTTCAAAGAATTTTTCCATTTCTTCCAGGTTGTCCATTTTATTGGCATAGAGTTGCTTGTAGTAATCTCTAATAATCTTTTGTATTTCTGCAGAGTCAGTTGTTACAATCTCCTTTTTCATTTCTAATTCTATTGATTTGAGTCTTCTCCCTTTTTTTCTTGATGAGTCTGGCTAATGGTTTATCAATTTTATTTATCTTCTCAAAGGACCAGACTTTAGTTTTATTTAACTTTGCTATTTTTTCCCTCATTTCTTTTTCATTTAATTATGATTTGATCTTTATGATTTTTTTTCCTTCTGCTAACTTTGGGGTTTTTTGGTTCTTCTTTCTTTAATTGCTTTAGGTGTAAGGGTCAGTTGTTTATTTGAGATGTTTCTTGTTTCTTGAGTTAGGATTGTATTGCTAAAAACTTCCCTTGTAGAACTGCTTTTGCTGCATCTCATAGGTTTTTGGGTCATTGTGTTTTCATTGTCATTTGTTTCTAGGTATTTTTTGATTTCCTCTTTGATTTCTTCAGTGATCTCTTGGTTATTTAGTACTGCATTGTTTAGCCTCCATGTGTTCGTATTTTTTACAGATTTTTTCCCGAAATTGATATCTAGTCTCATAGCGTTGTGGTTGGAAAAGGTATTTAATATGATTTCAATTTTCTTAAACGTACCAAGTCTTGATTTGTGACCCAAGATATAATCTATCCTAGAGAATGTTCCATGAGCAATTGAGAAGAAAGCATATTCTGTTGTTTTTTGATGGAATGTCCTATAAATAACAATTAATACCATCCTGTTTAATGTATCATTTAAAACTTGTGTTTCCTTATTTATTTTCATCTTGGATGGTCTGTCCGTTGGTGAAAGTGGGGTGTTAAAGTCCCGTACTATGATTGTGTTACTATTGATTTCCCCTTTTATCACTGTTAGTAATTGCCTTATGTATTGAATTGCTCCTATGTTGTGTGCATAAATATTTACAAGTGTTATATCTTCTTCATGGATCGATCCCTTGATCATTATGGCGTGTCCTTCTTTGTCTCTTGTAATAGTTTTTATTTTAAAGTCTATTTTGTCTGATATGAGCATTTCGACTCCAGCTTTCTTCTGATTTCCATTTTCATGGAATATCTTTTTCCATCCCCTCACTTACAGTCTGTACGTGGCCCTAGGTCTGAAGTGGGTCTCTTGTAGACAGCATACGTATGGATATTGTTTTTGTTTATTTATTTATTTATTTTTAATTTTTGTGATATGTGGGCCTCTCACTCTTGTGGCCTCTCCCGTTGCGAGGCACAGGCTCCGGATGTGCAGGCTCAGTGGCCATGGCTCACAGGCCCAGCCGCTCCGCGGCATGTGGGATCTTCCCGGACCGGGACACAAACCCGTGTCCCCTGCATCGGCAGGTGGATTCTCAACCACTGCACCACCAGGGAAGCCCTGGATATTGTTTTTGTATCCATTCAGCCAGTCTGTGTCTTTTGGTGGGAGCATTTAATCCATTTACATTTAAGGTAATTATCAATATGCATATTCCTATTACCATTTACTTAATTGTTTCGGGTTGTTCTTGTAGGTCTTTTCCTTCTCTTATGTTTCTTGCTTAGAGAAGTTCCTTTAGCATTTGCTGTAAAGCTGGTTTGGTGATGCTGAACTCTCTCAGCTTTTGCTTGTCTGTAAAGGTTTTAATTTCTCCATCAAATCTGAATGAGATCCTTGCTGGGTAGAGTAATCTTGGTTGTAGGTTTTTTTCCTTCATCACTTTAAATATGTCCTGCCACTGCCTTCTGGCTTGTAGAGTTTCTGCTGAAAGATCAGATGTTAACCTTATGGGGATTCCCTTGTGTGTTATTTGTTGTTTTTCCCTTGCTGCTTTTAATATGTTTTCTTTGTATTTAATTTTTGACAGTTTGATTATTATGTGTCTTGGCGTGTTTATCCTTGGGTTTATCCTGTATGGGACTCTCTGTGCTTCCTGGACTTGATTGACTATTTCCTTTCCTATATTAGGGAAGTTTTCAACTATAATCTCTTCAAATATTTTCTCAGTCACTTTCTTTTTCTCTTCTTCTTCTGGGACCCCTATGATTCGAATGTTGGTGCATTTAATGTTGTCCCAGAGATCTCTGAGACTGTCCTCAGTTCTTTTCACTCTTTTTTCTTTCTTCTGCTCTGCAGTAGTTATTTCCACTATTTTATCTTCCAGGTCACTTATCCGTCCTTCTGCCTCAGTTATTCTGCTACTGATCCCATCTAGAGTATTTTTCATTTCATTTATTGTGTTGCTTATCGTTACTTGCTTCCTCTTTATTTCTTCTAGGTCCTTGTTAACTGTTTCTTGCAATTTGTTTATTCTATTTCCAAGATTTTGAATCATCTTTACTATCATTATTCTGAATTCCCTTTCAGGTAGACTGGCTATTACCTCTTCATTTGTTAGGTCTGGTGGGTTTTTAACTTGCTCCTTCATCTGCTGTGTGTTTTTCTGTCTTCTCATTTTGTTTATCTTACTGTGTTTGGGGTCTCCTTTTTGCAGGCTGCAGGTTCGTAGTTCTGTTTTTGGTGGCTGTCCCCAGTGGCTGAGGTTGGTTCACTGGGTTGAGCAGGTTTCCTGGGTGGGGGGACTAGTGCCTCTGTTCTGGTGGATGAGGCTGGATCTTGTCTTTCTGGTGGGCAGGTCCACGTCTGGTGGTGTGTATGGGGATGTTGGTAGCCTTATTATGATTTTAGGCAGCCTCTCTGCTAATGGATGGGGCTGTAGACCTTTCTTGCTATTTGTTGGGTATAGGGTGTCCAGCACTGTTCGTTGCTGGTCCTTGAGTGAAGCTGGGTCTTAGTGTTGAGATGGAGATCTCTGGGAGGTTTTCGCCATTTGATATTACATGGAGCTGAGAGGTCTCTTGTGGACCAGTGTCCTGAGGTTGGTTCTCCCACCTCAGAGACACAGCCTTGACACCTGGCTGGAGTGCCAAGAGCCTTTAATCCACATGGCTCAAAATAAAAGGGAGATAAAAATAGAAAGGCAAGAAAGGAAGGAAGGAAGGAGGAAGGGAGGGAAGGAAGGAAGAAAGGAAGGGAGGGAGGAAGGAGGGAATAAAGAAAGGAAGGGAGGGATGAAGAAAGGAAGGGAGGAAGGAAGGAGCAAATAAAGGAAGGAAGGGAGGAAGGAAGGAAGGAAGGGAAATAGGAGAGAAAGGAGGGAAGAAAGGAAGAAAGAAAGGGGAGAAGACAAAATAAAGTAGGGTAAAATACAGTTATTAAAATAAAAAATAACTATTAAGAAGAAAAATTTCTATTAAAGGAAAAAAAAAGCACCCCCACCCCAAAAAAAACAGGTCCGTCTAACCCTAGGACAAATGGTGAAAATAAAGCTATACAGACAAAATCTCACACGGCAGCACTCACATACACACTCACAAAAAGAAAAAAGGGGAAAGTAATAGTATATCTTGCTCCCAAAGTCCACCTCCTCAACTTGGGATATTTTGCTGTCTATTCAGGTTTTCCACAGATGCAGGGCACTTCAAGTTGACTGTGGAGCTTTAACCCACTGCTTCTGAGGCTGCTGGGAGAGACCTCCTCCTCTCTTTGTTCGCACAGCTCCTGGGGTTCAGCTTTGGACTTGGCCCCGCCTCTGCGTGTAGGTCGTCGGAGGGCGTCTGCCCTTCGCTCAGACAGGGCGGGGTTAACGGAGCAGCTGATTCGTGGTCTTTGGCTCACTCAGGCGGGGGAGGGCACAGATGTGGGGCAAGTCCGCGGCGGCAGAGGCCTGCGTGACACTGCACCGGCCCGAGGCGCACCATGCATTTTCCCGGGGAAGCAGTCCCAGGATCCCAGGATCCTGGCGGTGGCGGGCTGCACAGGCTCCCGGGAGGGCCAGTGTGGAGAGTGACCTGTGCTCGCACACAGGCCTCTTGGTGGTGGCAGTAGCAACCCTAGCGTCCCACACCCGTCTCTGTTGTCCGTGCCGACAGCCGCAGCTCACGCCCGTTTCTGGAGCTCCTTTATGCGGTGCCCTTAATCCCCTTTCCTCGCGCCCCAGGAAGCGAAGAGGCAAGAAAAAGTCTCTTGTCTCTTCGGCAGCTCTGCGCCCGTCTCTGGAGCTCCTTTAAGCGGCGTGCTTAAACCCCTCTCCTCGCGCAGCAGGAGGCAAAGAGGGAAGAAAAGGTCTCTTGCCTCTTCGACAGCTCCAGACTTCTCCTGGACTCCCTCCTGTCAGCCATGGTGCACTAACCCCTTCAGGCTGTTTTCACTCTGCCAACTCCAGACCTTTCCCTGGGATCCGCCCAAGGCTCAGTTCCCAGCCCCGGCGGGTGAGCAGATGAGGCTCTCGGGCTGGTGAGTGCCGGTCGGCACCGATCCTCTGTGCGGGAATCTCTCCGCTTTGCCCTCTGCACCCTGTGGCTGTGCTCTCCTCTGCAGCTCTGAAGCTTCCCCCCTCCGCCACCCGCAGTCTCCACCCGCGAAGGGGCTTCTAGTGTGTGGGAACCTTTCCTCCTTCACGGCTGCCTCCCACTGGTGCAGGTCCCATCCCTATTCTTTTGTCTCTGTTTATTCTTTTTTTTTTTTTTTTTTTTTTTTGCCCTACCCAGGTACGTGGGGAGTTTCTTGCCTTTGGGGAGGTCTGAGGTCTTCTGCCAGCGTTCGGTGGGTGTTCTATAGGAGAAGTTCCACGTGTAGATGTATTTCTGATGTATCTGTGAGGAGGAAGGTGATCTTCACGTCTTACTCTTCCGCCATCTTCTGTGAGCACCCTGAATATGTTTTTTAAGCTTCCTGTTCTTGTCTCAAAGAAGGATTTTTTTTAAGTTTTCTGGTCCCATAAAGTGTCTGCTTCTTCCATATTTATTGGAAGTCTGTCACTTCTTTTCTAATTCTAATAATTTTCTAACTATCTAATAATTAACTCCTTTATTTTCAATTAGCTTCTTTGTTTTTAATCTTTTCATCTTTAAATAAATACATTTTAGACTGTAAATTTCTTTCTAAATGCTGTTTTACCTGCATGTTACAAAATTTTAAATGTAGTACTTTCATTGTCATTCAGTTCTAAATTTCTATTCTGTGATTTTCATTGTGGCTTTCTTGTTAATCATGAGTTCGTACTGAGAGCATTTTTGAGTTTGCAAATATTGTTGTGTTTTTAGACAGCTTTTTGGGGGGAGGGTTTTTTTATTTCTAATTCAATTTATTGTGATCAGAGAAGAATATGGTCAGTATGACTACAGATCTTTTATATGTTTTAGACTTCCTTTAAATTCTAGTATGTCACTACATTTTGCAAACATTATATTTGGAAATAATGTATTTTTATATTTATTGGCTTCTAGTTAATTTTCTTATTCAAAGCTTCTATATGCTTAACAATTTTTGTCTGCTTGCTTTATAAGCTTATGATAGAGGTGTTTTAAAATCTCCCATTGTGATTATGAACTTTTGTTGTATATGTCTTGAGGTAATGTTGTCAGTTGCATACAAGTTGAGGACTATCTCTCTGGTAGAATTTGAATTATATTATTGCAAATTATCTCTCTTTATTCCAACTAGTGTTTGTTTCTTCAAATTCTGATTTGACTTAATACAGTTTTAGCATCTTTCTATGATTAGTACTTGCATGGTATATGTTTCTCCATTCTTTTACTTTCAACATTTTTGTGAGGTGTTTTTTGATGTATGTCTTATATAGCTAAATGTTTAAATATTCCACTTTTTAAATAAGAGTGTAGTTTGTTTCATTTATTTTGATTACTAGTGTATTTGGACTTATTTTATATTTTCTATTAGCCAGTTATTCTTTGTTCCTTTTTATCATGCCTTCTGTTCAACACATAAAATTTTCCATTTGCTGATTTGGAGGCTATATATTTTTTTATTTCTTTATTAATATCTTCAAATTTTAAAATACATATTCTTCCTTAAGCTTTCTAACAAGGAATAAAGTTGTTCAATATCTGTTTCCTTATCCTAACCCTGACAAGGTCCTTAGTCGACTTTTACTACCCAAAGAACACATTTCCCTGAACATGGTTTTTGTTTAGGCTTTAATTTTGTATACATTTTAAATACAAAATAGTTATAAATATTTAAAATTAATAGTTAATTAAATTTATTCACATATCATATCATAGGTGGTGGAGTGTACTTCCATTAGGAAGCACATAATGCCTGGTTGTCTCTCTTTTTATGCCATTAACAGCCACTGGTGATCATTACTTATATTCATTAATTAAATAGGGGTTACAAAATGGTGATTTTTTTTTTGTTATTCCTTCTTCATTTATTAGTTGGAACACTTCTATAGATTGAAACTTGTACTTATCAACTATTTGTTTACCCTGAGGTATAATTCATCTAAGAAAAGCATAATTAATGCTTTATTTACCCCCTTTATTTGTCAACTCAAAATAGTATATTGGTTCTCTAGTTATCACCTGAGAATGAACAAAGAGCATTTAAAAAATATCCTTATAAACACACAGATTAAAATCCATTGCATGTGTTTATCCTTCATGATGTTTAGACAGACCCATCTTTGATCAATGAGAGCCTATTCACATTGGTTTTTGAGTCCTAAAGATGCAAACCTAATATTCTTTGACAGCTTCTTGCTTTGTGATATCACATGATGTTCAGATTCATCTCATAAGTTTCTTGCCCAGGAGCTCTATCCCTTTTAATGGAAAATTAGAGACCACAATCTGAGCCCTAGGAGGTGCTTATTACTTCTGGTTTGTTGATTTTTGCCTCCAAGATTTTTTTTTCTTGTTTAAAAGAAAATACATTGTGAGTTCATAATGATGCCTTCAATTCAAAATCAGGGTTATGGGTTTTACCTAACCTCATTGAACTTGCATCTGTATTTTCTTTCTCCCATGCACAAAATCCTGATTTCAAGAACCAAGTACTCATTTGTTTTATCTAACAATAAACATACAGCAGTCTCAGAGTAATGACACCAACACTACCATCAACAATATACTTACTAACTAGTTTTAGATTTTATTTTTCAGGTTGTAGGTCATCATTGTGTTTTGTTTTGTTTTGGTTTTCGTCCTTTGGTTTTGTCCTCACTAAGGATGTACGGTCAAATTTCTGTGTTTTAAAGTCAATTAGTATAATTCTTCTCTGTGTGGTTATGCCAACAACTGTATACACATGAAGGTTCATTTGCCACCTAAATTTCAGTTTTAGGAATTGCTTTTCTTGTCTCTTTTTTTTTTTCACGTTTTCATTAGAGTATACTTGCTTTACAATATTTTGTTACATTCTGCTGTATAACAGAGTGAATCAGCTATATGTATACATATATCTCCATATGCCTTCCCTCTTGCACCTCCCTTGCACACTCCCTACCCCAACCCTCTAGCTGCTGCTAGATAGCTTTCTATTTTACGTTTGGTACTGTATGTATGTCAGTACTACTCTTTCACTTCGTCCCAGCTTACCCTTCCCCCTGCTCATGTTCTCAAGTCCATTCTCTACATCTGTCTTTATTCCTGTCCTGCCACTAGGTTCATCAGAACCATTTTTTTTTAAGATTCCATATATGTTTTAACATACAGTATTTGTTTTTCTCTTTCTGACTTACTTCACTCTGTATGACAGACTCTAGGTCCATCTACCTCACTACATATAACTCAATTTTGTTTCTTTTTATGGCTGAGTAATATTCCATTGTATATATGTACAACATCTTCTTTATCCATTCAGCTGTTGGTGGACACTTTGGTTGCTTCCATGTCTTGGCGATTGTAAATAGTGCTGCAATGAACATCGTGCTACATGACTCTTTTTGAGTTGTAGTTTTATCAGGGTATATGCCCAGTAGTGATATTGCTGTATCATATGGTAGCCCTATTTTTAGTTTTTTAAGGAACCTCTATACTGTTCTCCATAGTGGCACCAACAGTGCAAGAGGATTCCCTTTTCTCCACACCCTCTCCAGCATTTGTTGTTTATAGATGTTTTGATGATGGCCATTCTGACCAGTGTGAGGTGATACTTCATTGTGGTTTTGATTTGGATTTCTCTAATGATTAGTGATGTTGCGCATCCCTTCATGTGTTTGTTGGCAATCTGTATATCTTCTTTGGAGAAATGTCTATTTAGGTCATCTGCCCATTTTTGGATTGGGTTGTTTGGTTTTTTGATATTGAGCTGCATGGGCTGCTTATAAATTTTGGAGATTGATCCTTTGTCCGTTGCTTCATTTGCTAATATCTTCTCCCATTCTGAGGGTTGTCTTTTGGTCTTATTTATGATATCCTTTGCTGTGCAAAAGCTTTTAAGTTTCATTAGGTCCCATTTGTTTATTTTTGTTTTTCTGTCCATTTCTCTAGAAGGTGGGTCAAAAAGGATCTTCCTGTGATTTATGTCATAGAGTGTTCTGCCTATGTTTTCCTCTAAGAGTTTTATAGTGTCTGGCCTTACATTTAGGTCTTTAATCCTTTTTTTTTTTTTTTTTTTTTTTTTTTTGCGGTACGCGGGCCTCTCACTGCTGTGGCCTCTCCCGTTGCGGAGCACAGGCTCCGGACGCGCAGGCTCAGCGGCCATGGCTCACGGGCCCACCCACTCCGCGGCATGTGGGATCTTCCCGGACCGGGGCACGAACCCGCGTCCCCTGCATCGGCAGGCGGACTCTCAGTCACTGCGCCACCAGGGAAGCCCCAATCCATTTTGAATTTACTTTTGTGTATGGTGTTAGGGAGTGTTCTAATTTCATTCTTTTACACGTAGTTCTCTAGTGTTCCCAGCATGACTTATTGAAGAGGCTGTCTTTTCTCCATTGTATATTCTTGCCTCCTTTATCAAAGATAAGGTGACCATATGTGAATGGATTTATCTCTGGGCTTTCTATCCTATTCCATTGATCTATATTTCTGTTTTTGTGCCTGTACCATACTGTCTTGATTAGCTTTGTAGTATAGTCTGAAGTCAGGGAGCCTGATTCCTCCAGCTCCATTTTTCTTACTCCAGATTGCTTTGGCTATTCAGGGTCTTTTGTGTTTCCATACAAATTGTGAAATTTTTTGTTCTAGTTCTGTGAAAAATGCCATTGGTAGTTTGTTAGGGATTGCACTGAATATGTTGATTGTTTTGAGTACTATAGTCATTTTCACAATGTTGATTCTTCCAGTTCAAGAACATGGTGTATCTCTCCATCTGTTTGTATTATCTTTAATTTCTTTCATCAGTGTCTTATAGTTTTCTACATACAGGTCTTTTATCTCCTTAGGTAGGTTTATTCCTAGGTATTTTATTCTTTTTGTTGCAATGGCAAATGGGAGTGTTTCCTTAATTTCTCTTTCAGATTTTTCATTATTAATGTATAGAGATTTCTGTGTATTAATTTTGTATCCTGCTACTTTACCAAATTCATTGATTAGGTCTAATAGTTTTTTGGGGGCATCTTTAGGGTTCTCTCTGTATAGGATCATGTCATCTGCAGTGACAGTTTTACATCTTCTTTCCTAATTTGGATTCCTTTTATTTCTTTTCCTCCTCTGATTGCCATAGCTAAAACTTCCAAAACTATGTTGAATAATAGTGGTGAGAGTGGGCAACCTTGTCTGGTTCCTGATCTTAGAGGAAATGGTTTCAGTTTTTCACCATTGAGAAGGATATTGCTTTTCTTATATCTACTTTTGCTTTGTTAATGTGTAAAATATTTATATACTTACAAAGTCAAATATACAAAATAAGGTATATTCAATGAAATCTATCTCCTATTTCAATATCTCACCTTATTCTCCCCATAAATAACCATTTTTAATGTTATAATTTATCATTTGAAGTGTACAGATGAACAGAATTATACCCATATTAATAGTTAACATTTCCCCTTTCTCAGTTGAAAAAAATGGCATCTGCACTGTTTTCTCCTTCTTGCTCTTCTTCTCTAAACAGCATACATACCCTAAGATTACTCCATAGGGATATTTCTTATTCCTTTTTGTACCTGCATAGCCCTTTACTTTTAAATACCACGTTTATTTAACTAGTTTCCTATTGATAGACATTTGGACCAGTTCCTGCTTTTCTTATCATTATAAATAATGTTTTAGCAGATGGCCTTTTACATATACATTTTGGGGGTTTTTGGCAATGTATATTTGACATGGATACTTAGAAGTGAGAGTGCTGGGTTACAGGATAAATGCAAATGTAATTTACAGGATAGTTTCAAATTTCCCTCTATAGGGATATTCCATTTTCTACTACCACCAGCAATGTTGCTTCAAGGCCTCAGCCCATCTGGTGTGAAATGGTCTTTCTGCACTCTTTGTATTTCTTTCATCTTGAGTTAACCATCTTGTGTTAAGGTCCATTTACTTTTTTTTTCTGTGAATTGTCTGTTCATATCTCTATCCCAGTTTTCTCTGGGTCTGATGGTCTTTTTCTTCTCTTCTTTTAGTAGTTCTTTATCTTTCCTAGTTTTCATTTCTCGTTACTTTACTCATGGTGGGTTTTTTTCCCCAATGTTCTGTTTATTGTTTTGATTATCTCTCATAGCATTAGATTACTTCTTGCATTTTGGAATTTTGATTTGTAGCCTCATTTGTTTTCCATTTCTCTTACTCACCTGTGCATTCTTCTCTTTATTTTGGCAGTTTTATAGTTGCTCATTCTTGTCCTTCTGGGCTCCCAGTCCAAAACTAGGTCTAATAATGACATTTTGGGGCTCCTGTCTCACAGTGATCTTGGGGGACCTGAGAGATATGGTCAAGCAGGGGTCTTGGTTCAGCCCTAGGTTCCAAGGATGTGTGTCTGTCCTTTTGCCTTTGGGGACCTACAGATTTATTCTAACTCTACCCTCAGGCAACATTTGGGGTCATTTTTTAGGCTTCTTCCAAGGGGATGAGTTGGCTTCTGGCTTCACATTGTGAACCTGCCCCCATTTCCCTGACTTATCTGAATCCCTCCAGTCTCCTTGGCCATGCAAGAGCTAAATCTCTGACTACCACTGTCTATTCTTGGGTCCTGAATTCAGTAAGCTCATAGTCTCAGCTCATTTCTTGTTCATGGATATATGTCTCTTGTATTTGATCTCAACTACATCTTTTTTATTTTTACTTTTTATATCTTATTTATTATTGCTATGTGTTTGCCTCAGAGAAGATTTTCAAAGCAAGGAGTCACTGAGGAATTTTAATTGGAAGTCTACCTGATTCTGATTCTTTTCGGCATTTACTCAGGATTTAACATTCACTGTGACTGCATATTATTGTCTGAACCCAGGTCACATGTCTGAATCAAAGCTTTAAGGGAACCTAAAAAGCATCTGTCACTTTCAGCTCCTATAAGGAGTGATTACTGCCTTCCCCCAAAACTCATAATTTGGTGATTTCCCAGACTCTCAAAGAGGATTCACATTTAGGGTTACCAAACAAAATAACTGTCTACTATGACGTATACCTTGGAAATCTATGAAGAGATATCCTCTATCTGACCATTATGTACATTTCTTAATCTGTACAAAACCACATAACTACACAAATGTTAACAAGCTAAAGTTTAATTTCTATGCAATGCAGAGCTGCAGGCCCTACAGATCACTATGACCATACAAAGCAGAGCTTTTGTTTTAAGTATGACTAAAATGCACAATGGCCTGATTTTATACTTTATAATAGCTTTTAATCTGCATTGGTTGGAACTCTAGAGGCCCATCTGTTCTAACAGAAGACTTTGTCAACTTTATATTTTTATGACACTACTGAAATTGCAAGTTTTTGTGATATTTGTAGTGTTCGAGCTGAAAATAATGAGAAAAATAATCTATAAAAAGGTTTCGGATGCCATCGACTTTCTAGCAGTTACCATGCAATCACAGATGCCAGGGACATTTAATTATTTAATCATATGGAACTTGAGACTCTCTTTCCAGTTTCCAAACTTGTGAACTTGTAGTATCAGAGATAATGGGGAAAAGAAAAAGAATGGAGTTTCCAGATTCCCTTTCCCCTCACATCCGAGAAATTATTTCCTTTGCTTTATGCCCACTGGAAAAGATTAACACTCCTTTGGTCCTTTAAGAATCTCCTTTTACAACTTCTATATGGAAAATAAAGGTGTCCTAGGAACCCTCTCTTGAACCTTTGTCAGTGACTCTGTGCGTTTTCTTCATATACCATGAGTGAATTAAAACACGAACTTCTCTTCTTCCCCAAGACATGAACCTACCTCTGCAATGTCAAAGCCTGCAGGTTTTCTTGCAAAATTTTAGAGTTAAATTCCAACATGATATTGGTTTTGCTCCCCATACTGATCCTCATCAGTGATTAAGGCACATCTAACTTCATATATGGACACTGTGACCATTTTAAAGTATCTTCACCTTAGAAGATAACTCATTTGTAAAGATTGTGTATAGTCTTTGTAATATGTCTGAATTATTACCTCAGCATATTCTTGGGGTATCCTCTTTGTCTTCTTGACCCTCATTTTAAGGATAACCTAGAACATGATCAAAAATTCTCTGTGCATTCACCAGATGAGAGATTTATTGATTGACGGGAATTTGGTGATGATCTATCACCTTCTTCTCTGAATATTCATCCCCTATCTTTTACTATCCAATATCTCTGTTTAGATATATTTTTAATACCTCAAGCTGGATATTGGTTAAGACTAAGTTCTTCTTATCCTGAACACAACTGGTAACACTTTGACTGGAAGAGGTAAAAGTGTAGTAAGGAGGCAAACAGTTCTGGGAGCCAAGCTTGGGAGTGAATTAAGAAACATGTGTTTTAATTTATTTTTATTATTATTTTTTGATGTGGACCATTTTTAAAGTCTTTATTGAATTTGTTACAATATTGCTTCTGTTTTATGTTTGGGGTTGGTTTTTGTTTGGCCCCGAGGCACGTGGGATCTTAACTCCCCAACCAGAGATCAAACCCACACCCCCTGCATTGGAAGGTGAAGTCTTAACCACTGGACTGCCAGAGAAGTCCTGAAATGTGCATTTTTAGAATGGGAGAAAATATTTGCAAATTATGTGACTGACAAGGGATTAATCTCTAAAATATACAAAGAGCTCATGCAGCTCTATGTCAAAAAAACCAAACAACCCAATCAAAGAATAGGCAGAAAACCTAAATAGACATTTCCCCAAAGAGGACAAACAGATTGCCAAAAAACACATGAAAAGATGTTCAACATCACTAATTATTAGAGAACTGTAAATCAAAGCTATAATGAGGTATCTCCTTACACCAGTCAGAATGGCCATCATCAAAACGTCTACAAACAATAAATGCTGGAGAAGGTGTGGAGAAAAGGGAACCCTCCTACACTGTTGCTAGGAATGTAAATTGATACAACCACTATGGAGATCAGTATGGAGTTTCCTTAAAAAACTTAAAATAGAACTAACCATTTGGTCCAGCAATCCCACTCCTGGGAAGATATCTGGAGAAAACCATAATTTGAAAAGATATATGCACCCCAATGTTCATTGAAGCACTATTTATAATAGTCAAGACATGGAAGCAACCTAAATGTCCACTGACAGATGAATGGATAAAAAAGATGTGATACATATATACAATGGAATAATTCTCAGCCATAAAAAGAGCAAAATAATGCCATTTGCAGCAACATGGATGGACCAAAGATTATCATACTAAGTGAAGTAAGTAAGACAGAGAAAGGTAAATATCATATGATATCACTCACATGTGAAATCTAATTTTTAAAAAAAGATACAAATGAACTTATTTACAAAACAGAAGCAGACGTATAGATATCGAAAACAAACCTATGGTTACCAAAGGGGAAGTGTGGGGGGTAGGGATAAATCAGGAGCTTGGGATGAACACACACACACTGCTATATATAAGATAGAACTATATATAAGATAAGTCAACAAGGACCTACTGTATAGCACAGGGAACTCTACCCAATATTCTTTGGTAACCTAAATGAGAAAAGAATATGAAAAAGAATGAATATATGTATATGTATAACTGATTCACTTTGCTGTACACCTGAAACTAACACAACATTGTAAATCAACTATACTCCATTAAAATTAAAATATTAAAAGAAGAAAAGAAATGTGTGGTTTCCACCCTGAAAAAAACAGTTAAACACACACCATTTGCTAGTCTTGTCTCCTCAAAGAAAAGGTCCTTGAATTAGCTATTAGTGCACTTGTGATCTTCTCCATGGTACATGGCATACTGTGAATGTTTAGAAAAGATTGCACTCGGCTTCTCTTTCATATTCTGTGTGTTAAATTCAAGGTTAAAATGAAAATATAACAAATATAACAAAAGCACAGTGAGCTTATATTAGACTATTCATTGTGATTGGTCAAGTGATAAAAATTGTATTGAAAGTAAATAATTGAATAAAAACACATTCAGAGACTCAAGACAGTGAAACAAATATTTTAGAATTTTCTAAATAGTCGTTCATTTATAATGGAATAAATATTTTAAATAAATATTTAGTTAAACTCCCATATCTTTATGGACATATTCCTTTCGAAATTATTAGGAGCAGAAATGAGTGCTCTTTAAGAAAGATACATTGTATTCTGGCATCAACAAAGTCATAAAGAACACTATTGCACCACTAAAATCTTATTCCTTGGCTTCTAGTCTCTGAAGCAGTGATTACTTCAAATTTACGTCAGACTTAAACAAAAGAAAATAATCTAAACACTACACTTGTTATTTTACCTAGTTCCCTCAAAATTAAAATTAAACTATTTGGAAGGGGTGCAGTGAGAAAAGAAATAGGTTGTATTGTGAGATTTACCCTTTCTCTTGCATTCAAGAGAAAGCCCTGGTCACACTACAGTAAAGACAAGATCTAAAAACAAATGAAGAAAATAGGCTAGACTCAAAATCAAATTAGGAGTTTAGGATTAACATACGCACACTACTGTATATAAAATAGATAACCAACAAGGACCTACTGTATAGCACAGGGGACTATTCTGAATATCTTGTAATAATCTATAAGGGAAAAGAAACTGAAAAAGAATATATATATATATATATATATATATATATATGAAACTTAATCACTTTGCTGTACACCTGAAACTAACGCAAGATTGTAAATTAACTATACTTCAATTTTTAAAAGTAATAAATAAATAAATAACAACAACAACAAAAGTTAATATTAACACAAAGGTAAAGACAGGAAAAGGTAGAACTGTAAAGTAATTTTCAATACAACATAGAATGAAAACAAATTGTCCCCCTTTACATCTCACACTCATGTCATACTGCTGCTACCTGCCACAAACCAGAGATAAACTTGGGGAAGAATTGATATTTTTCTGAACAAAACCAGGGATAGAGGTCTAGAGAAGGCTGGATGAAAAGCTTTTATTTAAGGAATATATAAGAATGGTGAAGGAGGAGGTGGTGGCTGAGGAGGAGTTTAACTAGGAATAAAATGTGACAGTTTGACAACCCCCTCCTGTAATTTCTTTATAGTCACACCTCCTCTCCCTCCCATCTCCAACTCCTGGCAAACACTGATGTGCTCTCCATCCCTATAGTTTTCTCTATTTCAGAATGACATATAAATGGAATCATACAGTATATAACCTTTGTGCCTGGCTTCATTCACACAGCATAGTTCCCTGGAGACTCATTCAATTTTCTGCATATATCGATAGTTTTTTCCTTTCTATTGATGAGTAGTAGTCCAGTGTATGGATGTACTACTCTTTGGTTTAACCATGAACCTCTTTGAAGGATATCTGGGTTCTTTCCACTTTTGGTCTGTTATAAATAAAGTTGCTATTCATGTACAAGTTTTATATGAGCATATGTTTCTATTTTTCTATGATAAATGACGAAGAGTGTAATTGCAGAGTTGTATGGCAAATACATGTTTGGTTTTTTGTTGTTGCTTTGTTTCTTTTTTCACATCTTTATTGGAGTATAATTGCTTTACAGTGGTGTTTTACGTTCTGCTTTAGAATAAAGTGAATATGTTATACGTATACATATGTGTCCATATCTCTTCCCTCTTGCGTCTCCCTCTCTCCCACCCTCCCTATCCCACCCCTCTAGGTGGTCACAAAGCACAGAACTGATCTCCCTGTGCTATGCGGCTGCTTCCCACTAGCTATCTATTTTACGTTTGGTAGTATATATATGTCCATGACACTCTCTCACGTTGTCCCAGCTTACCCTTCCCCCTCCCCATATCCTCAAGTCCATTCTCTAGTAGATCTGCATCTTTATTTCCATCTTGCTCCTACGTTCTTCATGACCATTTAAAAAAATATATTCCGTATATATGTGTTAGCATATGGTATTTGTATTTCTCTTTCTGACTTGCTTCATGCTGTATGACAGACTCTAGGTCCATCCACCTCACTACGAATAACTCAGTGTCGTTTCTTTTTATAGCTCAGTAATATTCCCTTGTATAAACGTGCCACATATTCTTTATCCATTCATCTGTTGATGGACACTTAGGTTGCTTCCATGTCCTGGCTATTGTAAATAGAGCTGAAATGAACATTGTGGTACACAACTCTTTTTGAATTATGGTTTTCTCAGGGTATATGCCCAGTAGTGGGATTGCTGGGTCGTATGGTAGTTCTATTTTTAGTTTTTTGAGGAACCTCCATACTGTTCTACATAGTGGCTGTATCAATTTACATTCCCACCAACAGTGCAAGAGGGTTCCATTTTCTGCACACCCTCTCCAGCATTTATTGTTTTGTAGATTTTTTGATGATGGCCATTCTGAATTGGTGTGAGATGATATCTCATCGTAGTTTTGATTTGCATTTCTCTAATGATTAATGATGTTGAGTATTCTTTCATGTATTTGTTGGCACTCTGTATGTCTTCTTTGGAGAAATGTCTATTTAGGTCTTCTGCCCATTTTTGGATTGGTTGGTTGTTTTTTAGATATTGAGCTGCATGAGCTGCTTATAAATTTTGGAGATTATTCCTTTGTCAGTTGCTTCATTTACAAATATTTTCTCCCATTCTGAGGGTTGTCTTTTTGTCTTATTTATGGTTTCCTTTGGTGTGCAAAAGATTTTAAGTTTCATTCGGTCCCATTTTTTGATTTTTGCTTTTATTTCCATTTCTCTAGGAGGTGGGTCAAAAAGGATCTTGCTGTGATTTATGTCATGGGTTGTTCTATCTTTTCCTCTAAGAGTATTACAGTGTCTTGCCTTACATTTAGGTCTTTAATCCATTTTGAGTTTATTTTTGTGTATAGTGTTAGAGAGTGTTCCAATTTCATTCTTTTAAATGTATCTGTCCAGTTTTCCCAGCACCACTTACTGAAGAGACTGTCATTTGTCCACTGTGTATTCTTGTCTCCTTTATCAAAGATAAGGGGACCATATGTGCGTAGGTTTATCTCTGGGCTTTCTATCCTGTTCCATTGATCTATATTTCTGTTTTTGTGCCAGTACCATACTGTCTTGATTAGTTTTGTAGTATAGTCTGAAGTCAGGGAGCCTGATTCCTCCAGCTCCATTTATTCTTTCTCAAGATTGCTTTGGCTATTCGGGGTCTTTTGTGTTTCCATACAAATTCTGAAATTTTTTTTTCTAGTTTTGTGAAAAATGTCATTGGTAGTTTGATAGGGATTGCATTGAATCTTTAGATTGCTTTGGGTAGTATAGTAATTTTCCCAATGTTGATTCTTCCAAATCAAGAACATACTATATCTCTCCATCTATTTGTATCATCTTTAGTTTCTTTCATCAGTATCTCATAGTTTTCTGCATACAGGTCTTTTGTCTCCTTATGTAGGTTTATTCCTAAATATTTTATTCTTTTTGTCACAATGGTAAATGAGAGTGTTTTCTTAATTTCACTTTCAGATTTTTCATCATTAGTGTATAGGAATGCAAGAGAGTTTGGTGCTTTAATTTTGTATGCTGCTACTTTACCAAATTCATTGATTAGCTCTAGTAGTTTTCTGGTGGCATCTTTAGGATTCTCTGTGTATAATATCATGTCATCTGCAAGCAGTGACAGCTTTACTTCTTCTTTTCCGTTTGGATTCCTTTTATTTCTTTTACTTCTCTGATTGCTGTGGCTAAAATTTCCAAAACTATCTTGAATAATAGTGGTGAAAGTGGGCAACCTTGTCTTGTTCCTGATCTTAGTGGAAATGGTTTCAGTTTTTCACCATTGAGAACGATGTTGGTTGTGCGTTTGTCATATATGGCCTTTATTATGTTGAGGTATATCTTTCTATGCCTACTTTCTGCAAAGTTTTTATCATAAATAGTTGTTGAATTTTGTTGAAAGCTTTTTCTGCATCTATTGAGATGATCATATGGTTTTTCTCTTTCAGTTTGTTGATAGGGTGTATCACATTGATTGATTTGCGTATATTGAAGAATCCTTGCATTCCCGGTATAACCCCACTAGATCATGGTGTATGGTCCTTTTAATGTGCTGTTGGATTCTGTTTGCTAGTATTTTGTTGAGGATTTTTGCATCTATGTTCACCATTGATATTGGCCTATAGTTTTCTTTCTTTGTGACATCTTTGTGTGATTTTGGTATCAGGGTGATAGTGGCCTCGTAGAATGAGTTTGGGAGTGTTCCTCCCTCTGCTATATTTTAGAAGAGTTTGAGAAGGATAGGTGGTAGCTCTTCTTTAAATGTTTGGTAGAATTTGCCTGTGAAGCCATCTGGTCCTGGGCTTTTGTTTGTTGGAAGAATTTTTTTCACAGTTTCAATTTCAGTGCTTGTGATTGGTCTGTTCATATTTTCTATTTCTTCCTGGTTCAGTCTTGGAAGGTTGTGCATTTCTAAGAATTTTTCCATTTCTTCCAGGTTGTCCATTTTATTGGCATACAGTTGCTTGTAGTAATCTCTCATGAACCTTTGTATTTCTGCAGTGACAGTTATTACTTCTCCTTTTCATTTCTTATTCTATTGAGCCTTCTCCCTTTTTTTCTTGTTGAGTGTGGCTAATGGTTTATCAATTTTGCTTATCTTCTCAAGAACCATCTTTTAGTTTTATTGATCTTTGCTATTGTTTCCTTCATTTCATTTTTATTTATTTCTGATCTGATCTTTATGATTTCTTTCCTTCTGCTTACTTTTGGGGTTTTTTGTTCCTCTTTCTCTAATTGCTTTAGGTGTAATGTTAGGTTGTTTATTTGAGATGTTTCTTGTTTCTTAAGGTAGGATTGTATTGCTATAAACTTCCCTCTTAGAACTGCTTTTGCTGCATCCCATAGATTTTTTTTTTTTTTTTCATCCCATAGATTTTGAGTCATCATGTTTTCATTGTCATTTGTTTCTAGTTTTTTGTAAAGTTTCCTCTTTGATTTCTTCAGTGACCTCTTGGTTATTAGGTACTATATTGTTTACCCTCCATGTGTTTGTATTTTTTACAGAGTTTTTCCTGTAATTGATATGTAGTCTCATAGCCTTGTTGTCGGAAATGATACTTGATACGATTTTAATTTTCTTAAATTTACCAAGGCTTGATCTGTGATCCAAGATATGATCTATCCTGGAGAATGTTCCATGAGCCCTTGAGAAAAAGTGTATTCTGTTGCTTTTGGATGGAATGTCCTATAAATATCAATTAAGTCCATCTTGTTTAATGTATCATTTAAGCTTGTGTTTCCTTATTTATTTTCATTTTGGATTATCTGTCCATTGGTGAAAGTGGGGTGTTAAAGTCCCCTACTATGATTGTGTTACTGTTGATTTTCCCTTTTATGGCTGTTAGTATTTGCCTTATGTATTGAGGTGATCCAATGTTGGGCGCATAAATATTTACAATTGTTATATTTTCTTCTTGGATTGTTCCCTTGATCATTATGTTGTGTCCTTCTTTGTCTCTTGTAATAGTCTTTGTTTTAAAGTCTACTTTTTCTGATATGAGAATTGCTACTCCAGCTTTCTTTTGATTTCCATTTGCATGGAATATCTTTTTCCATCCCCTCACTTTCAGTCTGTATGTGTCCCTAGGTCTGAGGTCAGTCTCTTGTAGACAGCAGAGATACTGGTCTTGTTTTTGTATCCATTTAGCCAGTCTATGTCTTTAGGTTGGAGCATTTAATCCATTTACATTTAAGCTACTTATTGATATGTATGTTCCTATTACCATTTTATTAATTGTTTTGGGTTTGTTATTGTAGGTGTTTTCCTTCTCTTGTGTTTCCTGCCTAGAGAAGTTCTCTTAGCATTTGTTATAAAACTGGTTTGGTGGTGCTGAATTCTCTTAGCTTTTGCTTGTCTGTACATGTTTTAATTTCTCCATCAAATCTGAATGAGATCCTTGCTGGGTAGAGTAATCTTGGTTGTAGGTTTTCTCCTTCATCACTTTAAATATGTCCTGCCACTCCCTTCTGGCTTGCAGAGTTTCTGCTGAAAGACCAGCTGTTAATCTTATGTGGATTCCCTTTTGTGTATTTGTTGTTTTTCCCTTGCTGCTTTAAATATTTTTTCTTTGTATTTAATTTTTCATAGTTTGATTAATATGTGTCTTGGTGTATTTCTCCTTGGAATTATCCTTTATGGGACTTTCTGTGCTTCCTGCACTTGATTAACTATTTCCTTTCCCATATTAGGCAAGTTTTCAACTATAATCTCTTCAAATATTTTCTCAGTCCCTTTTTTTTTCTCTTCTTCTTCTGTCACCCCTATAATTTGAATGTTGGTGTGTTTAATGTTGTCCCAGAGGTCTCTGAGACGCTCCTCAATTCTTTTAATTCTTTTTTGTTTATTCTGCTCTGCAGTAGTTATTTCCACTATTTTATCTTCCAGGTCACTTATCCGTTCTTCTGCCTCAGTTATTCTGCTATTGATCCCTTCTAGAGAATTTTAAATTTCATTTATTGTGTTGTTCATCACTGTTTGTTTGCTCTTTAGTTCTTCTAGGTCCTTGTTAAAAGTTTCTTGTATTTTCTCCATTCTATTTCCAAGATTTTGGATCATCTTTACTATCATTATTCTGAATTCTTTTTCAGGTAGATTGCCTATTTCCTCTTCATTTGTTAGGTCTGGTGCGTTTTTGCCTGGCTCCTTCATCTGCTGTATGTTTCTCTGTCTTCTCATTTTGCTTAACTTACTGTGTTTGGGGCCTCCTTTTCACAGCCTGCAGGTTCATAGTTCCCATTGTGTTTGGCGTCTGTCCCCAGTGGCTAAGGTTGGTTCAGTGGGTTGTGTAGGTTTCCTGGTGGAGGGGACTAGTGCCTGTGTTCTGGTGGATGAGGCTGGATCTTGCCTTTCTGGTGAACAGGTCCACGTTTGTTGGTGTGTTTTGGGGTGTCTGTGGCCTTCTTATGATTTTAGGCAGCCTCTCTGCTAATGGATGGTGTTGTGTTCCTGTCTTGCTAGTTGTTTGGCATCAGGTGTCCACCACTGTAGCTTGTTGGTCGTTGAGTGGAGCTGGGTCTTGTCGTTGAGATGGAGATCTCTGAGAGATTTTCACTCTTTGATATTATGTGGAGTTTGGAAGTCTCTTGTGGACCAGTTTCCTGAACTTGGCTCTCCCACCTCAGAGACACAGCCCTGACACCTGGCTGGGGCACCAAGAGCCTGTCATCCACACGGCTCTGGCACAAGGTGACCATCCCTGGTTTCACATCAACATGATTGCAGGCACAAACCTTCTTTTTACATTTTGTCTTTAAGTTACTTGTTGAAACAACTGGCCTGCAGTCCCTAGGACTGTCACGGTTTTAGCTGCTGGGACCCCTCCAGAGCTGGCAGCCTCAGTGAAGGCTGACCTCCCCTCGGGCTCCAGGGCAGTTCAATGAGAGTGGAGGGAAGAGACCCTGAGCCAGGAGTTCCAGCTCTGCAGAAACGTGGGCTCCATTCCATGTTTGATTTTATAAGAAACTGTCAGAATTACTGTACCATTTTACATTCCCACCACCAGCAATGCACAAAAGATGCAGTTGCTCCCTGTCATCAACAGCATTTGCTATTAACAGTGTTTTTTACTTTAATCATTCTAATAGGCATGCAATTGTACCTTATTGTGATTTTAATTTATCAAAAACTTTTATGCTTCAGTTGAAAACATCATATGATTTTTCCTTCCTTAGTATGTTAATATAGTGGATAACATTGATGGATTTTTTTTTTTGAGGAGGCAACTTCTTAAAAAATAATGAATATATGTATAGATATAACTGAATCACTTTGGAACTGAATCACTTTGCTGTACACCTGAAACTAATACAACATTGTAAATCAACTATACTCCAATCAATGTTTTTAAAAAGTTATTACAAAATAATGGCTGTAATCCCCTGTCTTGTACAGCATATCCTTGTTGCTTATTTTTTTATACATTGTTTATATCTGTTAATCCCATACCTCTGTCTTGCCCTTCCCACTTCCCTCTCCCCACTGACTGCACTGGTTTGTTTTCTATATATGTGAGTCCATTTCTGTTTTGTTATATACATTGGTTTGCATCATTTTTTAGATTCCACATTTAAGTGATATCATACACTATTTGTCTTTCTCAAAAGGGAAAAATTCTCAAATCTGACTTATTTCACTAAGCATAATATTATCTGAGTCCATCCACATTGCTGCAAATTGCAAAATTTCATTCTTTTTAATGGCTGAGTAATATTCCATTATACACACACACACACACACACACACACACACACACACACCACATCTTCCTTATTCATTCATCAGTTGATGGACACTTAAGTAGGTTGCTTCCATATCTTTGCTATTGTAAATAGTGCTGCTATGAACATTGAAGTGCACATATCTTTTTGAATTAGTGTTTTTATATTTTTCTGGATATACACCCAGGAGTGGAATTGCTGGATTATATGGTAGTTCTATTTTTAGATTTTTGAGGACCTGCCATACTGTTTTCCATAATGGCTGCACCAATTTGCATTCCTACTAACAGTGTACAAGGGCTCTTTTTTCTGGCCATCCTTGCCAACATTTGTTATTGGTAGACTTTTGATGGTAGTCTTCCTGACAGATGTGAGGTGATATCTCATTGTTGTTTTGACTTACATTTCTCTAGTAATTAATAATGTTGAGCATCTTTTCACATGCCTCTTAGCCATCTGTTCATATCCATTGGAAAAATGTCTATTCAGGTCCCTTTTTGATTGGGTTTTTTAAATATTGAATTGTATGAGCTGTTTATATATTTTGGATACTAACCCCTTGTAGGTCATGTCATTTGCAAATATTTTCTCTCATTTCATAGGTTTTCTTTTCATTTTGTCAATGGTTTCCTTTGCTGTGCAAAAGCTTTTATGTTTAATTAGGTCCTATTTGTTTATTTTTGCTTTTATTTCTTTGCTTTAGGAGACACAGACAAAAAATATTGCTACAATTTATTTCAAAGAGTGTTCTGCTTATGTTTTCTTCTAGGAGTTTTATGACTTATATTTAGGTCTTTAATTCATTAGGTCTTTAATTCTTCAATTCATTTTTACTTTATTTTTGTATATGGTGTGAGGAAATGTTCTAATCTCATTCATGGCCAGTTTTCCCGGCACCATGTATGGAAGAGAATGTCTTTTCCCCTTTGTATAGTCTTGCTCTCTTTGTCATAGACTAATTGACCATAAGTGTGTGGGTTTATTTCTGGAGTTTGAATTCTTTATTTGGTAAATTGTTTATTTTTGTTTCATTATTTATTTTTCGGGGTTTTTCTCTTGCTCTTTCAATTGAGAGTACTTCCTCTGCCTTTTCATTTTGCTTAACTTTATCTGCCTCTATGACTTTATGTGAAACAGTTACCTATTGCAGTCTTGAAAGTGTGTTCTTATGTGGGAGTATCCCTATATAGACTGCGTGTGCTCAAAGCCTTTCGGGGAGAGCTGGATTTAATGTGGATGCAAGTCTCATCTTTCCTCAGGGTATGCTGGCAGCTGTCACCTTGGTAGCAGGTAGGGCTGTAGATGGAGGGGCTACAGCTGGAGTCAGGTGTGAGGTGGAACTTCCTCTCTGCTCAGTAGCCATCACCACCCTACTGGGGTTGATGTCTGATCCCAAGTTGTTGGAACAGAAACTCTGAGGGTCTGGTCTAAACTGGTTCTGTTCCATTTAACTGTGTGTTTTCCCCCTCCCAGCACTGGGACTCCTGCCTCAGATGGGGGAATTTCTGGGGCAAGGGGGGCCCATGTGGGGTCTTGGCTCCTGTTGGCCACAGACAGAGACCCAAGCTGTCTCCAAAGCACTGCCTCACTCTGCTCAGACACAGCCTCGAGTGCAAGTCCCCATCATTCATCACAGCCCATCTCTACCATCAGCTGTCTCTGCCCTGTTGTGGAGCCACTCCACTAAGCAGGTAAGGCCCATGTAGACTCTTAGCATATATCAAGATATGAGCTGTGGTCAAGTGGCTGCCACCAGAGATCTAGGCTTCTTCTGAAGTGCTGCTTGAATAAGTGCCAACAATGGCTGCTGCCACCCCACCCAGGCTCTTATTTATCTTATAACTGGAAGTTTGTACCTTTTGACTGCCTTCATACAATTCCACCTCCCCTCACACCTTCCCTCTGGTAACCACAAATCTGATCTCTTTTCCTATTAGTTTGTCTGTTTGTTTGTTTTGGAAGTATAATTGACCTACTACACTATGTAAGTTCCTGGTGCACAACATAGTGATTTTTATGTATTACAAAATGATCACTACAGTAAGTCTAGTTACCATCTGTCACCATACAAAGATATTACATTCTTATTGGCTATATTCCCCACACCATATATTTCATACCCATGACTCATTTATTTTGTAACTGAAAGTTTGTACCTTTTAATCTCCCTCACCTATTTATCCCATTCCCCCACCCCTCTACACTCATGCAACCAGTTGTTTGTCTCTATTTCCCTGTTTCTGTTTTGTTATGTTTGTTCATTTGTTTCACTTTTTACATGCCACATATAAGTGAAATCATACAATATTTGTCTTTCTGATTTACCTCACTTAGCATAATTCCATCCAGTTTCCTCCATGTTGTCACAAATGGCAGGATTTCCTTCTTTTTATGTTTGAATAATATTCCATTGTATATATATCCTGCATTTTCTTACCCATTCATCAATTGAAGGACATTTAGGTTGTTTCTATATGCTAGCTATTTTGAATAATGCTTCAATGAACATGGGTGTGCAGATATCTCTTGGGATACTGATTTCATTTCTTTTGGATATATACTGAGGAGTGGGATAGCTGGATCATATGGTAGCACTATTTTAAATTTTGTGAGGCACCACCATATAGTTTTCTATAATGGCTGCACCAATTTACCTTCCCACCAACAGTGCATAATCATTCCTTTTTCTCCATGTCTTCACTAACATTTGTTATCTCTTGTCTTTTTGATAATAGCCATCCTAGTAAGTGTGAGATGATAATTCATTGTGGTTTTAATTTGCATTTCCCTTCCCTGATAATTAGTAATGTTGAGCACTTTTTCATATACCTATGGGCCATTTGTATGTCTTCTTTGGAAAATGTCTATTCAGGTCCTTTGTCTATTTTTAAATTGAATTATTTGATTTTTTGCTATTGAATTGCATGAGTCCTTCACATATTCTGTATATTAATCCCTTATCAGATATATGGTTTTCAAATATTTTATCCAATACTGTGTGTTGCCTTTTCAACTTATTGACTGTTTCTTTTTCTGTGCAGAAGCTCTTTAGTTCAATGTGGTCCCACTTGTTTATTTTAGCTTTTGTTGCCTGTGCTTTTAGTGTCTTATCCAAGAAATCATTGCCAACACCAATGTCAAGGATATTTTCCCCTATTTTTCTCCTAAGAGTTTTATGGTTCAGGTCTTACATTTAATTTGTTGATCCATTTCAAGTTAATTTTTGTGAGTGTTGTAAGATAGTGGTCCAATTTCATTCCTTTGTGTGTGAATATCTAGTTTTTCAACACCATTTATTGAAGAGACTCTCATTTCCCCATTTTGTGTTCTTGGCTTCCTTGTCAAAAATTAATTGATGGGATTGACATATATACACTAATATGTATAAAATAGATAACTAATGAGAACCTGCATTATAGCACAGGGAACTTCACTTCACTGTACAGTAGAAACTAACACAACATTGTAAAGCAACTATACCTCAATAAAAAAAAATAATTGATTGTATATGTGTGGGTTTATATCTGGTCTTGCTATTCTCTTTCACCAGTATATGTGTCTGTTTTTATGCCAGTACCATACTGTTTTGATTACTGTAACTTTGCAATAAAGCTTGAAATCAGAAAGTATGATACCTCCACCCTTGTTCTTCTTTCTCAAAATTTCTTTATCAGGGGTCTTTTATGTTTCCATATGAGTTTTAGGATAGTTTTTTCTATTTCAGTGAAAAAAATGCTGTTGGAATTTTGAACTAAAGAGCTTCTGCACAGCAAAGGAAACAGTCCACAAGTTGAAAAGGCAACATTGAATCTATAAATTACTTTGTGTAGTATAGATATTTTCACAACTTTAATTCTTTTAATCCAAGAACACAGGATATCTTTCCACTTATTTGTGTTTTCTTCAACTTCTTTGATCAGTGTATTATAGTTTTCACATATAGGTCTTTCACCTCCTTGGTTGAATTTATTCCTGACATTGTTGTTGTTGTTGTTTTGGTGCTAATTGAAATGGGATTGGTTTCTAAATTTCTCTTTCAGATAGTTCATTTTACTGTACAGAAATGTAACTGATTTTTATATGTCATTTTGGTATCTTGCAACTTTACTGAATTTGTTGATTAGTTCTAACAGTTTTTAGTGGAGTCTTTAGGGTTTTTCACATAAAAGATCATATCATCTGCAAACAAAGATAATTGTACTTCTTTATATCTGATTTGAATGTGTTTTATTTCTTTTTCTTGCCCAGTTGCTCTGGCTAGGTCTTCCAGTATTATGTTGAATAGAAATGATAAGAGTTGGCATTGTTGCCTTGTTCCTGATCTTAGAGGAAAGGTTTTTAATTTTTCACTGTTGAGAGTGATGTTAGCTGTGGACTTTTCATATATGGCCCATAGTATGTTGAGGTACATTCCTTCTGTATCTAATTCATTGAGAATTTTTATCATGAAAGGAGGTTGAATTTTTTCAAGGATTTTCTGCATCTATTGAGCTGATCATATGATTTTTACCCTTCATTTTGTCAATGTGGTGTGTCACATTGATTGATTTGCAAATGCTGAAACACCTTCATCTCAGCGATGAATCCCACTTGATCATGGTGCACAATCCTTTTATTATGCTCTTGAATTCAATTTCCTAGTATTTTGTTGAGTGTTCATCAGCTATATTGGCCTGTAATTTTCTTTTCTTGTAGTGTCCTTGTCTGATTCCAGTAGCATGGTAACATTGCCCTTATAAAATGAGTTTGGAAGTATTTCTTCCTCTTCAAAGTTAAGGAAGAGTTAGACAAGGACTGATATTAATTCTTCTTTAAATGTTTTGTAAAATTCAGCTGTAAAGTCATCTGGACCTGGGATTTACTGTGTTGGGAAGTTTTGATTATTGATTCAATCTCCTTGCTCATTATTGGTCTGTTCATATTTTCTATTTCTTCATGCTTCAGTCTTGGTAAGTTGCATGTTTCTTGAAATTTATCCATTTCTTCTAGATTATCCAATTTGTTGACATATAATATTTCATAGTAGGCTCTTACAATCCTTTGTATTTCTGTGGTATCTGTTGTAATGTCTCCTCTTTCTTTTACAGTTTTATTTATTTAAGTCCTCTCTCTTTTTTTCTTAGTCTAGAAAAAGGTTTGTCAGTTTTGTTTGTCTCTGTTTCATTTATTTCTGCTTTAATCTTATTTTTACAGTAGGTCCTTGTTGGTTATCTATTTTAAATATAACAGTGTGTACATGTCAATCGCAAAGTCCCAATCTATCCCTCCCCCTCAACCTTCGCCCCTGACAACATAAGTTCATTCTCTAAGTCTGTGAGTCTGTTTCTGTTTTGTAAATATGCTCATTTGTATCATTTTTTAGATTCCACATATAAACAATATCATATGATATTTTTCTTTGCCTGATATTTCTGCTCTAATCTTTATTGTTTCTTTCCTTATGCTAAATTTAGACTTACTTTGTTCTTTATTTTCTAGTCCCTTGAGTTGTAAGGTTAGGTTTTTTATTTGAGATCTTTCTTTTTTTTTAAGGTAAGAATTTCTCACTATAATCTTCCCTCTTAGAACTGCTGTTGCTGCATTCCATAAGTTTTGGCAGGCTATGTTTTCATTTTAATTTTTTCAAGACTTTAAAATTTTCCCTTTTGATTTCTTCTTTGACCCATTTGTTGTTCACAAGTATGTTGTTTAATTTTCAAATTTTTGGAATTTTCCAGTTTCTTTCTGTTATTGATTTCTAGTTTCATATCATTCTGGTCAGAAACAATACTTGATATGATTTCAATCTTCTTAAGTTTGTTAATACTTGTTTTGTAACCTAGCATATAATCTGTCCTGGAGAATGTTCTGTATGTGCTTGAGAAGAATATGTACTCTACTGTTGTTAGATGGAATGTTCTGAATGTCTGTTAGTTCTCTTTGGTCCTAAGTATAGTTCAAGTCCATTATTTCCTTATTGATTTTCTGTCTGGATGACCTATCAATTGCTGAGAGTGGAGGATTGAAGTCTCCTACTATTACTGCATTGTTGTCTATTTTTGCCTTCAGATCTGTTAACAATTTTTAATACAGTTAGGTGCGCCAATATTAACTGCATATATATTGGGTTGGCCAAAAATTTCTTTCCAAAAGACGTTACAGAAAAACCCGAACGAACGTTCTAGCCAACAAAATATTTAAAATTGTTATATCCTCTTGATGAATTGACCCCTTTATCATTATGTAATGACCTTCTTTGCCCCTTGTTCCTGTTTTGGCCTAAAGTCTGTGAGTTAAGAGACCTTAAAGATGGCAGAGGAGTAAGACGTGGAGATGACCTTCCTCCCAACAAATACGTCAGAAATACACCTACATGTGGAACAACTCTTACAGAATACCTACTGAACGCTGGCAGAAGACCTCAAACTTCCCAAAAGGCAAGAAACTCCCTCACATACCTGGATAGGGCAAAAGATGAAAGAAAAAAACAGAGACAAAAGAATAGGGATGGGACCTGTACCTCTGGGAAAGAGCTGTGAAGGAGGAAAAGTTTCCACATACTAGGAAGCCTCTTCACTGGCAGAGACGGGGGGCAGGGGGGAAGCTTTGGAGCCATGGAGGAGAGTGCAGCAATAGGGGTACAGAGGATAAAGCAGAGAGATACCCATACAGAGGATCAGTGTCAACCAGCACTCACCAGCCCAAGAGGTTTGTCTGCTCACCCGCTGGGACAGGTGGGGGCTAGGAGTTGAGGCTCGGCTTCAGAGGTCAGATCCCAGGGAGAGGACTGGGGTTGGCTGTGAGAACACAGCCTGAAGCGGCCTAGTGTGCCACAGCTAAATGGGAGGGAGTCTGGGGAAATGTCTGGACCTGCCTAAGAGGCAAGAGACCATTATTTGGGGTGTGGGAGGACAGGGGATTTAGAGCACTGCCTAAATGAGCTCCAGAGATGGACGTGAGCCACGGCTATCAGTGAGGACACCGGAGACGGGCATGAAATGCTAAGGCTGCTCCTAAAGGCACCAAGAAGCCTGTGTGGAAGCACAGGTCACTATCCACACCTCCCCTCCTGGAAGCCTGTGCAGCTTGCACTGTCAGGGTCCCATGATACAGGGACAACTTCCCCAGGAGAACACATGGCATGCCTCAGGCTGTTGTAACATCATGTTGGCCTCTGCCACAGCAGGCTTGACCCACATTCCATACCCCTCACTCCTCCTGGCCTGAGTGAGCTACAGTCCCTTAATCAGCTGCTACTTTAATCCCATCCTGTCTGGGTGGGTAACAGACACCGTCAGGCATCAGGCGACCTTCATGTAGAAGTAGGACCAAATCCAAAGCTGAACACCAGGAACTGTGCGAACAAAGGAGAGAAAAGGAAATTTCTCCCAGCAGCCTCAGGAGCAGCATATTAACTCTCCACAATCAACTTGATATACCCTGCATCTGTGGAATACCTGAATAGATAACAAATCATCCCCAAATTGAGGAGGTGGACTTTGGGAGCAACTGTAGACTTGGGGTTTGCTTTCTGCATCTAATTTTTTTTGGTTTTAGGTTTATTTTAGCTTAGTATATAAAGTTAATTATCATTGGTAGACTTGTTTATGGATTTGCTTGCTCTCTTCCTCTTATTTTTTTAAATATATATATATTTTTTTCCTTTCTCTCTTTTTGTGAGTGTGTATGTGTATGCTTCTTTGTGTGGTTTTGTCTGTATAGCTTTACTTTTCCCTTTTGTCCAAGGGTCCTGTCTGTCCATTGTTTTTTTTTTTTAGTATAGTTTTAAGTGCTTGTTAGCCTCATCCACCAGAACACAGACACTAGTCCCCTCCAGCAGGAAGCCTACACAACCCACTGAACCAACCTTAGCCACTGGGGGCAGACACCGAAAAAAATGAGAACTATGAACTTGCAGCCTGCAAAAAGGAGACCCCAAACACAGTAAGTTAAGCAAAATGAAGACAGAGAAACATGCAGCAGATGGAGGATAAAGGTAAAAACCCACCAGAACAAAAAAATGAAGAGGAAATAGGCAGTCTCCCTGAAAAAGAATTCAGAGTAATGATAGTAAAGATGGTCCAAAATCTTGGAAAAAGAATTGAGAATATACAAGAAATGATTAACAAGGACCTATAAGAACTACAGAGCAAATAAACACTGATGAACAACACAATAAATGAAATTTAAAATTCTCTAGAAGGAATCAATAGAAGAATAACTGAGCCAGAAGAATGGATAAGTGACCAGGAAGATAAAATAGTAGAAATAACTACTGCAGAACAGAATACAGAAAAAGAATGAAAAGAATGTAGGACAGTCTTGGAGACCTCAGGGAAAACATTAAATGCACTAACATTCGAATTATAGGGGTCCCAGAAGAAGAAGAGGAAAAGTAAGGGACTGAGAAAATATTTGAAGACATTGTGGTTGAAACTTCTTTAATATGGGAAAGAAAATAGTTAATCAAGTACAGGAAGCACAGAGAGTCCCATACAGGATAAATCCAAGGAAAAACAAGCCAAGACATATTTTAATCAAACTATCAAAAATTAAACACAAAGAAAAAATATTAAAAGTAGCAAGGGAAAAACAACCTATAACATAGAAGGGAATCACCATAAGGTTAACAGCTGATCTTTCAGCAGAAATTCTGCAAGTCAGAAGGGTATGGCAGGATATATTTTAAAAGGTTAATGGGAAAAACCTACAATCAAGATTACTCTACCCAGCAAGGATCTCATTCAGATTCAATGGAGAAATTAAAACATTTACAGACAAACAAAAACTAAGAGAATTCGGCACCACCAAACCAGCTTTACAACAAATGCTAAAGGAACTTCTCTAGGCAGGAAGCACAAGAGAAGGAAAAGACCTACAATACCAAATCCAAAACAATTAATAAAATGGTAATAGGAACATATATATTGATAATTACCTTAAATGTAAATGGATTAAATGCTGCAACCAAAAGATATAGACTGGCTGAATGGATACAAAAACAAGACATGTATTTGTGCTGTCTACAAGAGATCCACTTCAGACCTAGGGACACATACAGACTGAAAGTTAGGGGATGGAAAAAAATATTCCATGCAAATGGAAATCAAAAGAAAGCTGGAGGGAAGAGAGAAGATGGCAGAAGAGTAAGACAGGGAGATCACCTTCCTCCTCACAGATACATCAGGAATACATCTACACATGGAACTGCTCCTATAGAACACCCACTGGATGCTGGCAGAAGACCTCAGACCTCCCAAAAGGCAAGAAACACCCCACGTACCTGGGTAGGGCAAAAGAAAAAAGAATAAACAGTGACAAAAGAATAGGGGCTGGACCTGCACCAGTGGGAGGGAGCCGTGAAGGAGGAAAGGTTCCCACACACTAGAAGCCCCTTCAAGGGTGGAGACTGCAGGTGGTGGAGGGGGGAAGCTTCAGAGCCGAGGAGGAGAGCACAGCAACAGGGTGCAGAGGGCAAAGTGGAGAGATTCCCACACAGAGGATCAGTGCCAACCAGCACTCACCAGCCCGAGAGGCTTGTCTGCTCGACCACCGGGGTGGGTGGGTGCTGGGAGCTGAGCCTCAGACTTCAGTCGGATCCCAGGGAGAGGTCTGGAGTTGGCAGTGTGAAAACAGCCTGAAGGGGTTAGTGCACCATGGCTAGCCGGGAGGGAGTCTGGGAGAAGTCTGGAGCTGCCGAAGAGGCAAGAGACCTTTTCTTCCCTCTTTGCTTCCTGGTGCGTGAGGAGAGGGGTTTAAGCACGCCACTTAAAGGAGCTCCAGAGACAGGCACGGAGCTGCCGAAGAAACAGGATACTTTTTCTTGCCTCTTTGTTTCCTGGTGCGAGAGGAGAGGGGATTAAGCGCACCGTGTAAAGGAGCTCCAGAAATGGGCGCGAGCCATGGCTGTTGGCACGGACACCAGAGACGGGTGTGGGATTCTAGGGTTGCTGCTGCCACCACCAAGAGGCCTGTGTGAGAGCACAGGTCACTGTCCACAACTCCCCTCCTGGGAGCCTGTGCAGCCCGCCACTGCTGGGGTCCCGGGATCCAGGGACAGCTTCCCCGGGAGAACACACAGCACGCCTCGGGTTGGTGCAGCGTCATGCTGGCCTCTGCCTCCACAGGCTCGCCCCACATCCGTGCCCCTCCCTAGCCCCGGCCGGTGCCAGAGCCCCCGAATCAGCTGCTCCTTTAACCCCGTCCTGTCTGAGTGAAGAGCAGATGCCCTCGGATGACATATGCGCAGAGGCGGGGCCAAGTCCAAAGCTGAACCCCAGGAGCTGTGCGAACAAAGAGGAGAGGTGAGACCAGCAGTCTCAGAAGCAGTGGATTAAAGCTCCACAATCAACTTGAAGTGCCCTGCATCTGTGGAAAACCTGAATAGACAGCGAAGTATCCCAAGTGGAGGTGGACTTTGGGAGCAAGATATATAATTATTTTCCCCTTTTTTTCTTTTTTTGAGTGTGTATGTGCGTGCTGCTGTGTGAGATTTTGTCTGTATAGCTTTGCTTTCACCAACTGTCCTAGGGTTCTGACCGATCCGGGTTTTTTTGTTTGTTTGTTTTATATTTTAATAAAATTTTTCTTGTTAATAATTATATTTTATTTTAATAACTGTATTTTATGCTATTTTATTTTGTCTTCTTCCTTCCTTCCTTCCTCTCTTCCTTCCTCCCTTTCATCCTCTCTTCCTTCCTTCCTTTCTTTCTTTCATTTCTATTTTTTCTCCCTTCTATTTTGAGCCATGTGAATTAAAGGCTCTTGGCGCTCCAGCCAGGCATCAGGGCTGTGTCTCTGAGGTGGGAGAACCAACCTCAGAACACTGGTCCACAAGAGACCTCCCAGCTACATGTAATATCAAATGACGAAAATCTCCCAGAGCTCTCCATCTCAACACCAAGACCCAGCTTCACTCAAGGACCAGCAACGTACAGTGCTGGACACCCTATGCCCAACAAATAGCAAGACAGGTCTACAGCTCCATCCATTAACAGAGAGGCTGCCTAAAATCATAAGAAGGCTACCAACATCCCCAAACACACCACCAGACGTGGACTTGCCCACCAGAAAGACAAAATCCAGCCTCATCCACCAGAAGATAGACACTAGTCCCCCCAACCAGGAAACCTACTCAAACCACTGAACTAACCTTAGCCACTGGGGACAGCCACCAAAAACAGCAGAGACTCTGAAACTACAGCCTGCAAAAAGGAGACCCCAAACACAGTAAGCTAAATGAAAAGACAGAAAAACATACAGCAGAGGAAGGAGCAAGTTAAAAACCCACCAGACCTAACAAATGAAGAGGAAATAGGCAGTCTACCTGAAAAAGAATTCAGAATAATGATAGTAAAGATGATTCAAAATCTTGCAAATAGAATAGACAAATTGCAGGAAACAGTTAACAAGGACCTAGAAGAAATAAAGAGGAAGCAAGCAACAATGAGCAACACAATAAATGAAATGAAAAATACTCTAGATGGGATCAATAGCATAACAACTGAGGCAGAAGAAAGAATAAGTGACCTGGAAGATAAAATAGTGGAAATAACTACTGCAGAGCAGAATAAACAAAAAAGGATGAAAACAAATGAGGACAGTCTCAGAGACCTCTGGGACAACATTAAATGAACTAACATTCGAATTGTAGGGGTCCCAGAAGAAGAAGATAAAAAGAAAGGGATTGAGAAAATATTTTATAGTTGAAAACTTCCCTAACATAGGAAAGGAAATAGTCAATCAAGTCCAGGAAGCACAGAGAGTCCCATACAGGATAAATCCAAGGAGAAACATGCCAAGACACATAATAATCAAACTGTCAAAAATTAAATACAAAGAAAACATATTAAAAGCAGCAAGGGAAAAACAACAAATAACACACAAGGGAATCCCCATAAGGTTAACATCTGATCTTTCAGCAGAAACTCTACAAGCCAGAAGGCAGTGGCAGGACATATTTAAAGTGATGAAGGAAAAAAACCTACAGCCAAGATTACTCTACCCAGCAAGGATCTCATTCAGATTTGATGGAGAAATTAAAACCTTTACAGACAAGCAAAGGCTGAGAGAGTTCAGCACCACCAAACCAGCTTTACAACAAATGCTAAAGGAACTTCTCTAGGCAAGAAACATAAGAGAAGGAAAAGACCGACAAGAACAAACCCGAAACAATTAAGTAAATGGTAATAGGAACATGCATATTGATAATTACCTTAAATGTAAATGGATTAAATACTCCCACCAAAAGACACAGACTGGCTGAATGGATACAAAAACAATATCCATACGTATGCTGTCTACAAGAGACCCACTTCAGACCTAGGGCCACATACAGACTGTAAGTGAGAGGATGGAAAAAGATATTCCATGCAAATGGAAATCAGAAGAAAGCTGGAGTCAAAATGCTCATATCAGACAAAATAGACTTTAAAATAAAAACTATTACAAGAGACAAAGAAGGGCACGCCATAATGATCAAGGGATCGATCCATGAAGAAGATATAACACTTGTAAATATTTATGCACACAACATAGGAGCAATTCAATACATAAGGCAATTACTAACAGTGATAAAAGGGGAAATCAATAGTAACACAATCATAGTACGGGACTTTAACACCCCACTTTCACCAACAGACAGACCATCCAAGATGAAAATAAATAAGGAAACACAAGTTTTAAATGATACATTAAACAGGATGGTATTAATTGTTATTTATAGGACATTCCATCAAAAAACAACAGAATATGCTTTCTTCTCAATTGCTCATGGAACATTCTCTAGGATAGATTATATCTTGGGTCACAAATCAAGACTTGGTACGTTTAAGAAAATTGAAATCATATTAAATACCTTTTCCAACCACAACGCTATGAGACTAGATATCAATTTCGGGAAAAAATCTGTAAAAAATACGAACACATGGAGGCTAAACAATGCAGTACTAAATAACCAAGAGATCACTGAAGAAATCAAAGAGGAAATCAAAAAATACCTAGAAACAAATGACAATGAAAACACAATGACCCAAAAACCTATGAGATGCAGCAAAAGCAGTTCTACAAGGGAAGTTTTTAGCAATACAATCCTAACTCAAGAAACAAGAAACATCTCAAATAAACAACCGAACCTTACACCTAAAGCAATTAAAGAAAGAAGAACCAAAAAACCCCAAAGTTAGCAGAAGGAAAAAAAATCATAAAGATCAAATCATAATTAAATGAAAAAGAAATGAGGGAAAAAATAGCAAAGTTAAATAAAACTAAAGTATGGTCCTTTGAGAAGATAAATAAAATTGATAAACCATTAGCCAGACTCATCAAGAAAAAAAGGGAGAAGACTCAAATCAATAGAATTAGAAATGAAAAAGGAGAAGTAACAACTGACACTACAGAAATACAAAAGACCATGAGAGATTACTACAGGTAACTATATGCCAATAAAATGGACAACCTGGAAGAAATGGACACAATCTTAGAAAAGCACAACTTTCTGAGACTGAACCAGGAAGAAATAGAAAATATAAACAGACCAATCACAAGCACTGAAATTGAGACTGTGATTAAAAATCTTCCAACCAACAAAACCCCAGGAACAGATGGCTTCACAGGAGAATTCTATCAAACATTTAGAGAAGAGCTAAGACCTATCCTTCTCAAAATCTTCTAAAATATAGCAGAGGGAGGAACACTCCCAAACTCATTCTATGAGGCCACCATCACCCTGATACCAAAACCACACAAAGATGTCACAGAGAACGAAAACTACAGGCCAATATCACTGATGAACATAGATGCAAAAATCCTCAACAAAATACTAGCAAACAGAATCCAACAGCACATTAAAAAGATCATACACCATGATCAAGTGGGGTTTAACCAAGGAATGGAAAGATTCTTCAATATACACAAATCAATCAATGTGACAAACCATATTAACAAACTGAATGTGGAAACTAATATGATCATCTCAATAAATGCAGAAAAACTTTTGACAAAATTCAACACACATTTATGATAAAAATCCTCCAAAAAGTAGGCATAGACAGAAATTACCTCAATATAATAAAGGCCATATATAGGAAACCCACAGCCAACATCATTCTCAATGGTGAAAACCTGAAACCATTTCCACTAAGATCAGGAACAAGACAAGGTTGCCCACTCTCTCCACTATTATTCAACATAGTTTTGGAAGTTCTAGCTACAGCAATTAGAAAAGAACACAAAATAAAAGTTATCCAAATCAGAAAAGAAGAGGTAAAGATGTAACTGTTAGCAGATGACATGATACTATACCTACAGAATCCTAAAGATGCTACCTGAAAACTACTAGAGCTAATCAATGAATTCAGTAAAGTTGCAGGATACAAAGTTAATGCATAGAAATCTCTTGCATTTCCATACACTAATGATGAAAAATCTGAAAGAGAAATTAAGGAAAAACTCCCATTTACCATTGCAACAAAAAGAATAAAATACCTAGGAATAAACCTACCTAAGGAGACAAAAGACCTGTATGCAGAAAACTATAAGACACTGATGAAGGAATTAAGGATGATAGAAACAGATGGAGAGATATACCATGTTTTTGATTTGGAAGAATCAACATTTGGAAAATTACTATACTATCCAAAGCAATCTACAGATTCAATGCAAACCCTACAAACTACCAATGGCATTTTTCAAAGAACTAGAACAAAAAATTTCATAATCTGTATGGAAATACAAAAGATCCCTAATAGCCAAAGCAATCTTCAGAAAGAAAAATGGAGCTGGAGGAATCAGGCACCCTGACTTCAGACTATACTACAAAGCTACAGTAATCAAGACAGTATGGTACTGGCAAAAAACCAAAAATATAGATCAGTGAAACAGGATAGAAAGCCCAGAGATAAACTTATGCACATATGGTCACTTTATTTTTGATAATAGTGGCAAGTATATACAATGGAGAAAAGACCGCCTCTTTAATAAGTGGTGCTGGGAACCTGGACAGCTACATGTAAAAGAATGAAATTAGGACACTCCCTAACACCATACACAAAAATAAACTCAAAATGAATTAAAGACCTAATGTAAGGCCAGACACTATAAAACTCTTAGAGGAAAACATAGACAGAACAATCCATGACATAAATCAAAGCAAGTTCCTTTTTGACCCACCTCCTAGAGAAATGGAAATAAAAGCAAAAATAAACAAATGGGACCTAATTAAACCTAAAAGCTTTTGCACAGCAAAGGAAACCTTAAACCAGATGAAAAGACAACACTCAGAAAGGGAGAAAATATTTGCAATTGAAGCAACTGACAAAGGATTAATCTCCAAAATTTACAGGCAGCTCATGCAGCTCAATATCAAAAAATAAACAACCCAATCCAAAAATGGGCAGAAGACCTAAATAGACATTTCTCCAAAGAAGATATACAGATTGATAACAAACACATGAAGGGATGCTCAACATCACTAATCATTAGAGAAATCCAAATCAAAACCACAATGAGGTATCACCTCATACCTGTCAGAATGGCTATCATCACAAAAACTACAAACAATAAATGCTGGAAAGGGTGTGGAGAAAAGGGAACCCTCTTGTACTGTTGGTGGAAATATAAATTGATACAGCCACTATGGAGAACAATATTGAGGTTCCCCAAAAAACTAAAAGGACAACTGCCATACGACCTAGCAATCCCACTACTGGGCATATACCCTGAGAAAACCATAATTCAAAAAGAGTCATGTACCACAATGTTTATTGCAGCTCTACTTACAATAGCCAGGACATGGAAGCAACCTAAGTGTCCATCAACAGATGAATGGATAAAGAAGATGTGGCACATATATACAATGAATATTACTCAGCCATATAAAGAAACGAAACTGAGTTATTGGTAGTGAGGTGGATGGATCTATAGTCTGTCATACAGAGTGAAGTAAGTCAGAAAGAGAAAAACACATACCATATGGTAACACATACATTTGGAGTCTAAGAAAAAAAATGGTTCTGATAAACCTAGGGGCAGGATTGGAATAAAGACGCCAACACAGAGAATGGACTTGAGGACATGGGGAGCGGGAAGGGTAAGCTGGGACAAAGTGAGAGAGTGGCATGGACATATATACACTACCAAATGTAAAATAGATAGCTAGTGGGAAGCAGCCGCATAGCACAGGGAGATCAGTTCTGTGCTTTGTGACCACCTAGAGGGGTAGGATAGGGAGGGTGGGAGGGAGATGCAAGAGGGAGGAGATATGGGGATACATGTATATGTATAGCTGATTCACTTTGTCATAAAGCAGAAACTAACACACCATTGTAAAGCTATTATGCTCCAATAAAGATGTTAAAATTTTTTTTTAAATAAATAATATCTGTGGGATTTTTCTCTTACATAGTCATAGCTATCCCTGATCTCTTTTGTATTGCATTTGCATATCTTTTTCCATCCTTTTCCTTTCAGCATATGAGTGTCCTTAAAGATTGAGTCTTTTGCACTCAGCATATACTTTGGTCTAATTTTCTCATCCATTCAGCCACTATTTGTTTTTTAATTGGGGAATTTAAACATTTACATTTAGAGTAATTATTGATAGGTAAGAACGTACTATCTCCATTTTGTTAATTACTCTGATTATTTTTTAGTTCTGTGAAATAATAGAAAATATATTTATTGGTCTCTGCCCTCAGTTCTTGGTACAGAACTTCAAAATTCTTATAATCCCCTAACTGATAAGATGCACTAGGAGCATCTTTTGTTCTAAAATTTGGTCTTTGAACCTGGTTCCTGACATAGAGTTCCTGAAACCCTTGTAATTTCTTAGATGCCTGTTGGATGAGGGCTGGTCACTGGAAATACCAAGGCATAATTAGAAGCTTGGAATTTCTATCCCTGCCCCCCATTCTCCTGAGAAGGGAGACGAATTAAAAATGGAGTTAATGGTCTGTCATACAGAGTGAAGTAAGTCAGAAGGAGAAAAACAAATACTGTATGCTAACACATATACATGGAATCTAAGAAAAAAATGTCATGAAGATACTAGGGATAGGACGGGAATAAAACACAGACCTACTAGAGCATGGACATGAGGATATGGGGAGGGGGAAGGGTACGCTGTGACGAAGTGAGAAAGTGGCATGGACATGCATACACTACCAAACGTAAAATAGATAGCTAGTGGGAAGCAGCCACATAGCACAGGGAGATCAGTTCTGTGCTTTGTGACCACCTAGAGGCGTAGGATAGGGAGGGTGGAAGGGAGGGAGATGCAAGAGGGAAGAGATGGGAACATATGTATATGTATAACTGATTCACTTTGTTGTAAAGCAGAAACTAACACACCATTGTAAAGCTATTATGCTCCAATAAAGATGTTTAAAAAAAAGAAAATGGAGTTAATGGTCAACATGCTTGCATGATGAAGCCTCCATAAAATTCCCAATAGTACAGGATTTGTGGAGCTTTCAGGTGGGCAAACACATGCCTACAAGGATGGTGACACACCCCACCTCCACAGGGACAGAATCTCCTGCACTCGGGATCCTCCCAGACTTCACCTTATGTGTTCTTCATGTGGCTGTTCATCTGTATCCTTTATCATATCTTTTAATTAACTGGCAAATGTAAGTAAGTGTTCCCCTGAGTTCTGTGAGCTTCTCTAGCAAATTAATCAAATGAAAGAGGAATGGGTGTCTTTGGTACCTCCAATCTATAGCCAGTCAGTCAGAAGCACAGGTGATAACCTGGGCTTGTGACTGACATCTGAAGTGGGATGACGGCAGGCTTGTGGGACTGAGCCCTTAAACTGTGAGGATCTGACAATATCTCTAGGCAGATAGTGTTAGAATTGAGTTAAATTGTAGGACACCCAGCTGGTGTCACAGAAAGTTGCTTGTTGTGAGGAGAAGCCTCCAAACGTTTGGTGACCAGAAGTGCCAGAAGTCGAGTCTTCTTTGTAAGTGTTTTGTATAAGGAGTAATGGAGACACACAGGCGAGAGACTTGTAGTAGGTAAGAACTGGGTTTTCTCCACCCTACAAAGGTGGAAAACTGAGTAGGTTTTTCCAACTCAGTTGGTGTCAGAGAAATGGGATTTCCTAGAACAGCCCTAGCTCACAGAAACATGTGATTTGGGAATAGAAAGGATGAAAGGGTGGAGGATGAGGAACCTTTGATTCCTGGTGGCCAATGGAATTTAGAAATGGATCTAATTCTTGAGGAGTTGGTTCACTGTATGCATAAGGAAATGCAGGCCAATAAGAAAAAGACAAAATATTCAATCCTTTAGTTATTGTTATCTGTAATAACTAAACTAAAAGTAAAAGAAAATGCTGGATTGGACCTTGATGCTAGACCAAACTCAGATTTCAGTGGGTCTGAGCTTTGGCCACTACCTGCAAAGCCTCCCAACAAGGAAAAAATTATTCAGGGACAATAGAAAGTACTTCTAAGACCTCTGATAACCAGAAGGTAATCAATGTGGGAAAAGAACAAAATCAAGAACCTTGAAACCAGAGGGTATGGTGTGAAGGAGTGACTTCATTTTGTAGATCCATATCACCAGCTTCCTGAGGAACCTTTACTGAAATGGATTGTGAAAATGACCAATTTGGAGCCTGTGTCTTTGCTTTTGGATGCTGCAGAGTGGAAGAGCATGTTTGGGTTGATGCAGGATCCGCAGCTCACTATAGAACAATCACAGATGGCTTTGTGTGATCCAGACACATGGGAGGTTGTTCTTGAGAGAACAGCCAGCCCTGTGGACTGGATAAAAGCCTCTGTAATGTCTGTTTACTCTGAGTAGGAGACTTCAATCTCCCCCTATTAATGCCAAGTGGAACACCCCAAAAGAAGCAGCTATATCAGCTTTGTATGCAAGCCATGTGGGACTGGCTTTATGATGATTGGGATATTCACTAACTGAATATACCCATTACCCAGGTCACGGAAATGCTGTGGTTAAAAGGGGTCCCTTTCTCATGGGCAGCCCTTTTAACCTTACTGTTGCAAAACTGAAGGACAGTTCAGGAAGCCTTATCGAATTTGTTGTCTCAGCTTCCCCTCCATGGGTCTTACAGGAGTTAATAAGAATTAAGTTGATTAACAAGAGAAGAGGGAAAAGCAGAGGAAAGAATCAAGAGATGGGTCTTAGCAGAGTGAAAAAATTTAAGTAGATATTAAGGAATACGGTGAATAAAGAAAATATTGATAGGGGCAAAACAAAGAGGAAACAGAATGGGGAGAGTCACAGGATTCCTCTCAGCAGGGTGGAAATCTTTAGATGTTTATTAAGAAATGGGATGAAAAAAATGGACATTGACATTTAAACAAAAATTTTAATACAACACTACCCAAGGTTGAGTGGGCCAAAGGACCCCCTGCTGGTCCCTCAATATTAAAGTGCCCCAAAAAAGTCCAGTCTATTTCTCACAGTTTGGAAATTTTTAAAAGCCTGAAGGCAGAGATTATGATGAGAAACCTGACCAACTATCACCTGTGCTGGGGGCAGTGATTAGGCAATTAATTGAGTCAAATAGTGACAAAAGGGCCTGGGTCCCTTGGTTCAACCCCTTGCTAGGGACCCAAAGTCTTTTGCACAAGAAGGGGTAAAATGGTCAGGAGAAAGAGAACAGAAGCTTCAAGGACCCCTTGATATGGGAGTCCCACAAACTCTGGTACCAAAATCCATTGGTGAAGCCCTAATGTGGACTACAATTTAGATTGAGAGAAAACAAAAATGTGAGAGCGGATCAGATTATGAAAACTGGAAGGTTTAAACAAGCTTATGTGAAGTGGTTGTATCTCCTTTACCTACATGTCTTATAGGAATGGATATTATGCCATTCTGGGAATACTTCCCCTACCTAGTATTGTAAAACAAAGACCTGCTGATGAAGTCCTAGTAGAAGCTATAGTTCGGAATGTAAATGTTGCTGGAATTAAGGTAAAAGTTTGTAGGAGAATTGGTATGTTTGAACAAGCTTTGTGAAGTGGTTGCATCTCTTTTACCTGATCATGTTATAGGGATGGACATTGTATCTGAATGAGGAATATTTCCGCTACCTAGTTTTATAAAACAAGGGCATATAAATCCGCCCCTCAAGCAATATTAATGGGACTTGCTAAATGGGGACCAGTAAGACTGCTTAGCCCTACAATGGAGACTTCTAGATTCCTGGAATATGTTGGAACTTTTCAAAGTCCTTATTCCCCAAAGTATCTCATTCCCAGCCTTTCCTCTCATTCATTTTTGATAGCATATTGTTCCTGCCAACTGTTATCCATTGCTTCATGTAGGAGTGACAAAAACATTTGCCTATAAATGTTCTGAATTAGGTTAGATAAAACAAATCTTTTGAGTCACTTGAACCACCAGACAGATGAACCAAGGACAATCTTTGCAAATGGGGTCCATTCTGCTCTTTCAGTACTGGTAGGTGGGAATGCAGACTGTTATGTATCATCAAGACTGAACTGGGGAGAAAAGATGCAACTAGTGTAAGTTAAAATGCCACAAAGCTCACTACAATCAGCAAGATTCAGCTGTTTTTCTTGAATAAGTGCTCCCTGGGTTGTTGCAAGATTTTGGTTAGCTTCCAGACTTCCAAAAATATTGATTTTGTCAGCTTTTGCCAGTTTTTCAGTTGCTTTTATTGAGTAATGAAATTCTGAAGTTTCTTACTCTGCCTCTTTTTCTTATATCATCTCTCTGCACACATACTTCTAATCAGAATGAGTCAGGTATATAGAAAAGCAAATACATTTATAGATCAATAGGTTGTTTTCCAACTGTCTCTTCAAATTCTCTTTTCCTTATAATAAAACATTCTGCTCAAACTTCTTAAGAAAAGAAGCTGTGATTCATACTGTATTTTTATGTTGAAAACCTGCATATGGCAAACATATCACTGAAGACATCCAATGAACACTAGAGTTGCTCCATCATCAAGATGAAATATAAGTGCTAGGCCAGGATGAAAAACAAGCAAACAAACAAAAACTAGTGTTGAATGAGAGAAAAGACAGGTGATGAGTGCTTATCTGAGTTATAGGTTTGGGCAGTGTAATGGGTAGACCCAGCCCAAGTAAATCAAACTTGGGTAGGCCCACTTTTTGCCACCTCAAAATGGACACAGACCAGTAAAGTCGAATTAAGGACCCATGTTTACCTTGTGGAGAAGGGAAATTATTTCTGTGTTACTGTAAAATACAAAAGATGGAAACAAGGCTTCCCTGGTGGTGCAGTGGTTGAGAGTCCACCTGCTGATGCAGGGGACACGGGTTCGTGCCCCGGTCCGGGAAGATCCCACATGCCGCGGAGCGGCTGGGCCCGTGAAACATGGCCGCTGAGCCTGCGTGTCCGGAGCCTGTGCTCCGCAACGGGAGAGGCCACAACAGTGAGAGGCCCACATACCATGAAAAAAAAAAAAGAAGAAGAAAAGATGATGGAAACAAAGACCAGGTGCTTTTTTCCTACTGAGCCAGACTCTGTAGTAGGACCACATTGTGGCTGGGTATGTGATGAGAAATGTACTGAATGATTCTATTGACTCTTTTAGTCCGAGATTAATGTCTTATTTATTACTGGTAATCTATTTAGGAGGCCATGGCAAATTTAAATGACGTTTGTTAAAGAAAAAGATACATTGTGATACACATATTTATCATTCTTTGATGTGTCAATAGACTACAACATGAGAGTTAAATAAACTAATCATTAGGAAGAATGAAAGAATTTGTTCATCTGATGATCTTTGAGAGGAATTAGCTTCCGTATTTATAAGCTGTTAAATAACTCATTTTAGTTGCATTAAATCTTCACAATAACTAGGTCCAGTGTTTTCACTTAAAAATTATTTATTGTTAATTATTCTAAACATAAAATGTGAATAGAAATTAATATTATAAACCCCATATATTACCATCTAGCTTAACCAAATATTAACATTAAGTGCTGCTTTTATTATAGTTCATGATTTTCATAGGTAATATTTTCATTATTATTTCTAAATATTACATATTTTTCAAAATGATCCATAAGTGATTTAGGAGTGCATTTTAAGTTTTCAAATGTGTCCTGTATGTTGTTTATGTGTGTGTCTGTTTGCATGTGCTCTTTTTATTGTTGATTTCTAATGTAAATTTCATTATGGTAAACCAACATTATCTATACCATGTTGGTTCTTTGAAATATCTGATACTGCTTTGCAACCTAGTATGAGGTAATTCTTTATAAATGCTTTATGTGAGCTTGAAAAAAATGTATATTTTCTATCTGCTCTATATATCCATTAGATATGCTATTAATTTTTCTGTTCAAAGTTTTAAAATTCTTACTAACAGTTTTGTCTCCTTGTCTGATAGAGGTATATTAAATTCTTTCCCCATGATTGTAGACTTCTCAACTTCTCTTTATAATCCTAATTTTTTTAAGTTTCATATATCTTAAGGATATGTTATCAGGTGGCTACAGGTTCACAATTATTATATCTTTGGCTATTTTAATGTGTATTGTGTCAGGATAGGCTGTGTAATTCTATAGTGATAAATAATCCCCAAATCAAAGCCTTACAACAATAAATATTTAGTTTTTGCTGACATCACACTACCTATTCAACATGGGTTGACATTGAAATTTTATCTCAACATCTCACCTGCTTCCATGACAACCATAGCACAGAGAACATGATGATTTGTATACTGGTTCTTAAAGCTTCCACCCAGGATAACATACATCCCTTCTGCTCACATTTCATTTCTCAAGACCAATCACATGGCCACATCTACTGGTAAGGGGCCAGGGAAATGCAATTTTACCATGTGTTGGAAAGGTGAAAAAACTGAAAACATTTGATGAAAAGTATTAATGACTACAATATTTAATGTCCCACATAATTCCTAGAGAAACCAAAAGCAGTAGCTAGTGAATAGGAAAGGATAAAGAATAAGGAGGAAAAAGAGGTCTTGCATCAACCCTTCTCCAGTGCATACTTGTGAGCCTGAGGTAGGCTTGAGCTTTGGGGATGGGAAGATGCTTTCAATTCATTAGTTTTGATTTATACTGACTTAAAAAAAATAAATTTATTTATCTATTTATTTTTGGCTGTGTTGGGTCTTTGTTGCTGTGCACAGGCTTCCTCTAGTTTCAGAGAGCAGGGGCTACTCTTCTTTGCAGTGTACTGGCTTCTTTTTGCCGTGGCTTCTCTTGCTGCGGAGCACAGGCTCTAGGCACGTGGGCTTCAGCAGTTGTAGCTCGCGGGCTCTAGGGCACAGGCTTAGTAGTTGTGGCGCACGGGCTTAGTTGCTCCGCAGCATGTGGGATCTTCCCGGACCAGGGATCGAACCCATGTCCCCTGCATTGGCAGGTGGATTCTTAACCACTGCACCACCAGGGAAGTCCCTATACTGACTTTTTAATGCCTGAAAATGGGACTTTCCTGATGTCAGAGAATGATTGAAAAATTATTGGATCTTCTAGAAATATCATCTAGTTAGGAGAGAAGAGGTAAATTAGAATAGTTCTGAGCAACCATGGTGGGAGAATCATAGATTTACTCCCATTAACACATCCAATTCAATACATTGGTTATGCATTTCTAACTCTACATTTTGCTAATAAAGTCTAAAGTTTTTCATTATTTTTATTCTGTTCCAGTCTAGAATCTAGACACTGTTCATTGAATATGATGGGATTCAGGAGACACTATCCCCCAAATGTGGCACCTTGGCAGATTGAATATTTTAAGCTAAAGGAGTTTGAGAAAATGGCAGAAACAGGAAGTTTACTCTGACCTTCCCCCCTGAAGCAGGTCATAAAATCCTCATGTGACAGGTGCCCTCCCTTTACCCAAAGCAACGGAGTATCCTTATCTACAAAGACAAAGGGATCTGAAAGAATCCTAACCAACAGGCCTAAGTTTCCCCCAGGTTACTATTTTACCTCATATTCCTTGACCTATCATATTTTTCCACAACTGTCTCCTCTTCATCAAACCTAGAGGTAAAATACTCTGATTTAACCATTCCTTCTGGTCTCCATTTCCTTATGAAGGTTCCTATGTCACATAAAACCAAGCTAAATAAATGTGTATGCTTTTCTCCTGTAAATCTGTCTTTGTCAGTTTAATTTTCAGTTCCAGCCAATCTGGTTGTTTAGAATTTTGGCTTTGCCTTTAGAAACAAACAAATTAAAAAATAGGATGCAAACAAAGCAATCTAATTTATTTCACTTCTCTCTTTTAAATTTATTTGTTGAATAATTTTTTCTTACCGCTGAATGAATAACTTTTCTAATTAGTACTATAGCTTTTCTAATTATTGATAGTATTATATAATAAAAAGTCTTCTTATCACATTCCTGCCACAAGAATACATTCATTTTGGTACTTCAAAACACCCAATCAGGGCTTCCCTGGTGGCGCAGTGGTTGAGGGTCCGCCTGCCGATGCGGGGGACATGGATTCGTGCCCCTGTCCGGGAGGATCCCACATGCCACGGAGCGGCTGGGCCCGTGAGCCATGGCCGCTGCGCCTGCGCGTCCGGAGCCTGTGCTCCGCAGCGGGAGAGGCCACAACAGTGAGAGGTCCGTGTACCGCCAGAAAACAAACAAACAAACAAAAAGCTGGAAGGCTGATCAAAACCAAAATTCTCATTCAGCCTTCAAAATGTTCAAGATGCTGTTTACGTAGCATTTTTCCATATAAGTGAATTTTTTAAAACCTGAAGGACCGGGCTTCCCTGGTGGCGCAGTGGTTGAGAGTCCGCCTGCCGATGAGGGGCACGCGGGTTCGTGCCCCAGTCCGGGAGGATCCCACATGCCACGGAGCGGCTGGGCCTGTGAGCCGTGGCTGCTGAGCCTGCGCGTCCGGAGCCTGTGCTCCGCAACGGGAGAGGCCACAACAGTGAGAGGCCCGTGTACCAAAACCAACCAACCAAACAAACAAACAAAAAAATCACCCAATCAGTATAAGAATTGAAACTCTGGTCTGGTCTACTGTTATAAACCACTCCAGTTTATGCCCACGTGAGTTTTGTATGCCCCTGGTTTGGGCGGGAACATGATTAGCTGCTTCTAGCTTCCTCACTCATCTCTTCCCATTTGTTAGTTGTCTAGTTCCTGGGGACAAAAGGGATTGAGGACAAGGGCACTGTCTTAAGTTTTTGGTCTGGGTGCTCTCTGATATTGGCCCCTCTAGATGTGGCATATGTACAATTGCTTTTTCCCTCCTGGAATTTATGTGGGTTCTTCAGAGACAGTTGCACTGGGGAACTGCTGACTGTGGTTCCCTTGGAAGAAGTTTCAACCACTAATGGTTAGCACACATAAAAGGTTTTTATGAGTAATTATTGTAATTGAACAAATATTGCTTGCAATTAGTACTATTTATTGAATGAATAAAATAAAGTATATTGGTGATACAAGTCTTGACAACTCATAGTTATTTAACTTTTATCTGACATTTGGTTTTATAATTGTACCTTCACTTTAGCATCTCATATTCTTGGAAATTAATCCACACACTATAGCTGGAAATAACCAAACTTTCTCAATATTTAATATGACACATAAAGGTTAAAAAATGTTTCTGCTATGTAGTTATAGAGACTATTGGGATTTCAATAGTCAATACTGTAGAGAACTCCTCTATTTAGGAGTCCTTTTTTAATATAAAAATGTATTTATTTATTTATTTTTGGCTGCGTTGGGTCTTCATTGCTGCATGCGGGCTTTCTCTAGTTGCGGCGAGTGGGGGCTACTCTTCATTGTAGTGCCTGGGCTTCTCATTGCGGTGGCTTCTCTTGTTGCGGAGCACAGGCTCTAGGTGTGCGGGCTTCAGTAGTTATGGTGCACAGGCTCAGTAGTTGTGGTGCACAGGCTTAGTTGCTTTGCGGCATGTGGGATCTTCCCAGACCAGGGCTCAAACCTGTGTCCCCTGCATTGGCAGGCAGATTCTCAACCACTGCGCCATGAGGGAAGCCCAGTTCTGTTGTCTTTTGACTGGGCTAATTTTGAGGTGTAGATTTTTATACCATTTATCAGCGTTTTTCTCTGAGATTAAGTGCCAATTTCCCACTACAGTGGCTAGCTTAATAATACACCTTTTCTTTTTGGCTACCTATCCTTTCCAGTATCACTTCTCTACCTCCCTACTAGTGTTCTTTGCACCCCCCAACCTTGCCCAAACAAACTACTTACACTGGAAGTCTAGTCTCAGTATCTGCTTTGAGAGTCCAAACCAAGACACCACATAATTAAACAACTTTTAGCTTCTAATTTTGGCTACATAGACAATCTCAAAATATCTTCATTCTCAGACAGCAAGGCTCCTCAGTTTGAATATTATTATTATTATTCTGAATTGTCAGCATCATTTAACAATGGAGATTGAGTGAATGTGAAGGGTAGAGACCATGATGTAAATCAAGGAAAGGCTTGAAACACAACATAAGAACTGATGCTGATAATATCTTCCATATATATGTGCTCCTTAGCCAGGTACCCTAAACACTCCCCACATTTCACCAAATTTTTTCAATATATTTCTATTGGTCACCATTTTTCATGTTAGGATATTGATATTGAGAATGGTTATGCCAAATTGCCAGCATGCTGTACATGGAAGATAGACCAGAGAGAAGACACTTTCTTCACTCTTTTTCATTCTTTTTTCTTTGTTCTCCTATGACTGGGTAATTTTAAATGACCTGTCTTTGAGTTCAAAAATTCTTTATTCTCCTTGATCAAGTCTGTTTCTGATACTCTCTATCACATTTTTCATTTCATCCATTGTATTCTTCAGCTCCAGAATTTCTATTTGGTTCTTTTTTTATGATTTCTTTCTATGTGTTAAATCTTCTGTTTTGTTCATGTACTGTTTCACCAATTTTGTTGAATTGTCTTTCTGTGTTTTCTTTTGGCTCATGAGCTTCCTTAAGACAACTATTTTGAATTCTTTATCAGGCGAATTGTAGGTCTCCATTTCTTTGGAATCAGTTACTGGAAAATTATTGTGTTCCTTTTGTGGTGTCATGTTTCCTTGATTGTTTTTGTGTCCTAAATTCTTGCATTTCTGTATTCACATTTGAAGAAGCAGTCACATTCTCAATTCTTTACTGACTGGCTTTGAGAGGGAAATATCTTTCCAGGACTGCCAGGGATTCTGTGGCTTTCTTAGACTTTTTCTATGGATACACCTGCTGCACACTCCTCTTGGGAGAGTATTCTTAAGATTGTATGCCTTATCTCAGTCCTGCAAAGCCAGGCCAGGTACTGACAGTCCCCCATTTGCTTTCCCTAGAGTTGTGCTTAATGCTCAAGTTTGTGTGCTTCCTCTCAATATCTTGGAGTAGGGCCAGCTTTCTGTGCAAGCTAACTAGCCATTTGTAAAGACTTACACTTGTCACCCTTGTGGGCATGCAAAGAAAGCCAGCCACAGAATGTAGGTGGGGGGAGAGTTTGTGGGTGAAGTATGCAGAGCATTGGGGGTACTTACTGGGGAGCCCCACAGGTGAGGCATCCCCAGTAGCTTGTGCGTGGTCTTTCTGATGGAGTCTGTGAAGTGGTTAGTAATATCTGCATCCTTTTGATGCCCTCCAAGCCCTGGTTGCTGTGCTCCTGGCCCCTCTCTGTCCCTTAGTTGTACAGCACACCTCAGTATTCTAGATGGGGTGAGAAGAAAGTGAGCCTCTTTGGCAGTGTCTCACATGGCTGGGGAAACCAAACACTCATGCATATGTCTTCACTTTCCCCTCTGGGAGAAGTAGAAGTTCTCTCTTGGCACTGAACCAGGTAAAGTGAAACCACTCTTCTTACTCTCTTTTATGTGTCCAATGTTAGATTTTTTTCTCCAGTAGTGTGCTGTAACTACTCCTCTGGACTCCCACTTGTCAAAATCAGCATTATTTTGGGGGAAGATGGTAGAAAAGTTCTATTCTGCCATGTTGCTAACGTCACTCCTGGCAGTTTATTTTTAAATAAGACAGTGTTTTGGATGAAAATTGTGGCATTTCCCAGTTATCCCACTCCCATGTGGAGGAGGAGCTGGCCTTCCAGTGATTCATATTCAGGATAAAACATCAAACCTCTCTCCTGTCCCAGAGCTTACAAATCTATACTTATTTTTTAAACTCTTTAAAAAAATTTTTTTTTTGGCTGCATTGGGTCTTAGTTGCAGCATGTGGGATCTTCGATGAGACGTGTGGGATCTTTTGTTGCAGCACTCGGGCTTCTCTCTAGTTGTGGCGTGAGGGTTTTCTCTCTCTAGTTGTGGTGCACAGGCTCCAGGGCATGTGGGTTCTGTAATTCGTGGCACATGGGCTCTCCTGTTGAGGCATGCAAGCTCAGTAGTTGTGGTGCATGGGCTTAGTTGCCCCATGGCATGTGGGCTCCCAGTTCCCCGACCAGGTATGGAACCCACGTCCCCCGCATTGGAAGGCAGATTCCTCACCACTGGACTACCAGGGAAGTCCCACAAATCTATAATTAAACAGGAGAATGTCATGGTTTTTGTCACTCATTAGAGACTATAACATAAATTGTCTGTTATTCATCCTCTGTTGAAAGGTCAGCAAAAATAAATGACATATAGGGAAAGTAATCATCTTTCTACCTTTGGAAATAGGAAAAACTTGGATTCCTCCAGTTGACATTAATACTTTTTTCTGTTAAGAATAACCATGTACTTTCCCCCATTTTCCTCTTTTCTTTGACTTTGGGGGATTTAGACCCAGATTCTCTATTCTGTACCTTTTTGAGAAGATATATGAAAGGAGCAGTATCATGCAGAGTTGTATAAACTATTGGAAAAGCCTTTGGTTTTATTCTGAGTAAAACTGGAAACCATTTTGAGGGGGGGAAACATAAATTTAAGAATGACATTGTTTGACTTATTTTTAACTAAGTCCTTTTGGCAACTGTAGAGGACTGTCCTTACACATTGTCTCCACTTCCTTTCCTCCAGTTTCTCTCGAACACATTTGATTCACCTTGCCACCCATGCTTTCCAAAAAGACACTGCAGTGTAGACACAGAGAAACCAGTTAGGGAGCTGTTGCCATAACCCAGGCAAGAGGGTATTGAGACCTGGACCAGAGGATATAGTAAGTCACCAGTGGTCAGAGCCTGGCTATATTTTGACAGTAAAGCCAACTAGAATTTCTGATGGATCAAATGTGGGATGTGGTAGAAAGAGAGAAAACAAAGAATTTCCCACAGACTACCTTCTAATAATGAATCTGGGCATCATTTCATGAGATGAGCACCATAAGTTAAGTTCATATACTGATATGAATTCTGGCCTTACCTCTTCATGTCAAGATATCTGGTGAGTCAGCATAGTGAGCAGTAGGTGTATTCTTAGAAACCATTTGTATAGCTAGCAATAACTTAACTGTATATGGAAGTAACTGTGCATATAACCCAAACTAGAGGTATTCTCAACTTAATTTCCCTTTAGCTAGATTTCAATATTACCCATGGCCACTCCAACATCACTAATCTCAAGGGAAAGTATGATGGAGGGGTAGTTGGAGTGGGAAGAGCCAGCAGTTTTAACTGTTTTCAGTTAAAATGCCTAATTTTTGCAAATCCGGCAAAACTGGAATTGTGTGTGAAGACAAATGTGTGAACACATTGTTAGGGCTTTTCTCAGTACCTTGGAATGGACTTGCATAAGTGCATGTCTCTACAAAGTAAGCCGATTAACTTCACAGTAACCTCTCTACATGTAGAGTTTGGAGAAAAGAGCAGGAATCAGCCTGGGGGACTGAGAATGAACTACCAGTGCAGAAGGAGGAAAACCAAGAGCAAAGAGTACCTTAGAAGCCAAGAGAAGATGTTGATGGGGGAATTCCCTGGCAGCCCAGTGGTTAGGACTTGGCACTTTTACTGCTATGGACCCAGGTTCAATGCATGGCTGGGGAACTAAGATCCCACAAGCCACACGGTGTGGCCAAAAAGATGTTGGTGATGAGGCTGGTCAGATAATGACTAAAACTGAACAATGTATTTGGCAACATGGAGGTCATAGTGAACTTGAGAGGAAGTGTCTTTTTGGAAAGCATAGGTGGCAAGGTGAATCAAATGTGTTTGAGGGTAATTGGAGGAAAGGAAGTGGAGACAATGGGTTAGGACAGTCCGCATCACACTTTTTACTGACTGTCCAGATGCAAATCTTTTGTGGGTTATATGAGGAGCTACTATATCAGAATTTCTTCCTGTAAAGAAATAATTCCAGAAAGGATGAAAATAGAAGATGGTGGAGTAGAATGACGTGTGCTCACTCCCTCTTGCAAGACGGAGTTCTCTTGCAAGAGAACCGGAATCACAACTAACTACTGAACAATTATCGACAGAAAGACACTGGAACTTGGAATTTCCCTGGTGGCGCAGTGGTTAGGAATCCGCCTGCCAATGCAGGGGACAGGGGTTCGAGCCCTGGTCCAGGAAGATCCCACATGCCATGGAACAACTAAGCTTCTGAGCCCCACCTACTGAGCCTGTGCTCTAGAGCCTGTGAGCCACAGCTATGGAGCCCATGTGCCACAATTACTGAAGCCTGTACACCACAACTACTGAAGCCCTCACACCACAACTACTGAAGCCCGCATGCCTAGAGCCCATGCTCTGCAACAAGGAGAAGCCACCACAATGAGAAGCCTGCACACTGCAACAAAGTGTAGTTCCCACTTGCCACAACTAGAGAAAGCCTGCGTGCAGCAATGAAGACCCAATGCAGCCAAAAATAAAATAAGTAAATAAATAAATTTATTAAAAGCAAAAAAAAGAAAGACACTGGAACTCACCAGGAAAGATACCCACATCCAAAGACGAAGGAGAATCCACAATGAGACAGTACAAGGGCGGCAATCACGATAAAATCAAATCCCATAACCACTGGGTGGGCGACTCACAAACTGGAGAACAATTATACCACAGAATTCCACCCACTGGAGTGAAGGTTCTGAGCCCCACGTCAGGCTTCCCAACCTGGGGGTCTGGCAAGGGGAAGAGAAATCCCCAGAGAACTGGACTTTGAGGGCCAGTGGGATTTGATTGCAGGACTTTGACAGGACTGGGGGAAACAGAGACTCCACACTTGGAGGGCACACTCAAAGTAGTGTGTGCACCAGGACCCAGGGGGAAGGAGAAGTGACCCCATAGGATATTGAACCAGACCTACCTGTTAGTGTCAAAAGGTCCCTGCAGAGGTGGGGAAGTGGCTGTGGCTCACTACGGGGACAAGGAAACTGGCAGCAGACATTTTGGGAAGTACTCCTTGGCATGAGCCCTCCCAGAGTCTGCCATTAGCCCCACCAAAGAGCCTGTAGGTTCCAGTGCTGGGTTGCCTCAGGCCAAACAACCAACAGGGAGGGAATATAGCCCCACCCATCAGCAGACAAGCAGATTAATTTTACTAAGCTCTGCCCACCAGAGCAACACCCAGCTCTACCCATCACTGGTCCCTCCCATCAGGAAACTTGCACAATCCTCTTAGATAGCCTCATCCACAAGAGGCAGAAGCAAGAAGAGCTATAATCCTGCAGCCCACAGAATGAAAACCACAATCACAAAATGATAGACAAAATAAAAAGGCAGAGGACTATGTCCCAGATGAAGGAACAAGATAAAACCCCAGAAAAACAACTAAAAGAAGTGGAGATAGGCAACCTTCCAGAAAAAGAATTCAGAATAATGATAGTGAAGATGATCCAGGACCTCAGAAAAGAATGGAGGCAAGGATGGAAAAGTTGCAAGAAATGTTTAACAAAGACCTACAAGAATTAAAGAACAAACAGAGATCAACAGTACAATAACTTAAATGAAAAATACACTAGAAGGAGTCAATAGCAGAATAACAGAGGCAGAACGGATAAGTGACCTGGAAGACAAAATGGTGGAATTTACTGCCATGGAACAGAATAAAGAAAAAAGAATGAAAAGAAATGAAGACAGCCTAAGAGACCTCTGGGACAACATTAAATGCACCAACATTCGCATTATAGAGGTCCCAGAAGGAGAAGAGAGAGAGAAAGGACTTGAGAAAAATATTCAAAGAGATTATAGTTGAAAACTTCCTTAACATGGGAAAGTAAATAGCCACCCAAGTCCAGGAAGTGCAGAGAGTCCCAGTCAGCAAAAACCCAAGGAGAAACATGCTGAGACACATAGCAATCAAATTGACAAAAATTAAAGACAAAGAAAAATTATTGAAAGCAACAAGGGAAAAATGACAAATAATATACAAGGGAACTCCCATAAGGTTAACAGCTGATTTCTCAGCAGAAATTCTGCAAGCCAGAAGGGAGTGGTACGATATATTTAAAGTGATGAAAGGGAAGAATCTACAACAAAGAATATTCTACACAGCAAGGATCTCATTAAGATTCAATGGAGAAATCAAAAGCTTTACAGACAATCAAAAGTGAAAACAATTCATCACCACCAAACCAGCTATACAATTAATGCTAAAGGAACTTCTCTAAGTGGGAAACACAAGAGAAGTAAAAGACCTACAAAAACCCAAAACAATTAAGAAAACGGTAATAGGAACATACATATCGATAATTACCTTAAATGTGAATGGATTAAATGCTCCAACAAAAAGACACAGACTGTCTGAATGGATACAAAAATAAGACCTGCATACATGCTGTCTACAAGAGACTCACTTCAGACCTAGGGACATATACAGACTGAAAGTGAGGGGATGGAAAAAGATATTCCATGCAAATGGAAATCAAAAGAAAGCTGGAGTAGCAATACTCATATCAAATAAAATAGACTTTAAAATAAACAGTGTTACAAGAGACAAGAAAGGACACTACATAGTGATCAAGAGATTAATCCAAGAAGAAAACATAACAATTATAAATATCTATGCACCCAACATAGGAACACCTCAATACATAAGACAAATGCTAACAGCTAGAAAAGGGGAAATCAATAGTAACACAATAATAGTGGGGGACTTTAACACCTCATTTACACAAATGGACAGATCATCCAGACAGAAAATTAATAAAGAAACAAGCTTTAAATGACACAAGAGAGCAGACAGATTTAACTGATATTACAGGACATTCCATCTGAAAATAGCAGAATACACTTTCTTCTCAAGTGCACATGGAACATTCCACAGGATAGATCACATCTTGGGTCACAAATCAAGTCTCAGTAAATTTAAGTAAATTTAAATAGTATCAAGCATCTTTTATGACCAAAACACTATGAGATTAGAAATAAATTACAGGGAAAAAAACTGTAAAAAACACAAACATATGGAGGCTAAACAATATACTACTAAATAACCAAGAGATCATTGAAGAAATCAAAGAGGAAATAAAAACATACCTAGAGACAAATGACGATGAAAACATAACAACACAAAACCTATGGGATGCATCAAAAGCTGTTCTAAGAAGGAAGTTTATAGCAGTACAATCCTACCTCAAGAAACTAGAAAAATTTCAAATAAACAATCTAACCTTACACCTAAAGAAACTAGAAAAAGAAGAACAAAAAAACAAAGTTAGTAGAAGGAAAAAAAACAAAGATCAGAGCAGAAATAAATGAAATAGAAACAAAGAAAACAATAGCAAAGATAATAAAACTAAAAGCTGATTCTTTGAGAAGATAAATATAATTGATAAACGTTTAGCCAGACTCATCAAGAAAAAGAGGGGAAGGAATCAAATCAATAAAATTAGAAATGGAAAAGGAGAAGTTACTATGGACACTGCAGAAATATAAAGCATCATAAGAGACTACTACAAGCAACTATATGCCAATAAAATGCACAACTTGGAAGAAATGGGCAAATTCTTAAGTAGAATCTTCCAAGACTGAACCAGGAAGAAATAGAAAATATGAACAGACCAATCACAAGTAATGAAATTGAAACTGTGATTAAAATTCTTCCAACAGGGGAGACCTTCAAGATGGTAGAGGAGTAAGACGTGGAGATCACCTTCCTCCCCACAGATATATCAGAAATACATCTACATGTGGAACAACCCCTACAGAACACCTACTAAATGCTGGCAGAAGACCTCAGACTTCCCAAAAGACAAGAAACTCCCTCCATACCTGGGTAAGGCAAAAGAAAAAAGAAAAAACAGAGACAAAAGAATAGGGATGGGACCTGCAACTCAGGGAGGGAGCTGTGAAGGAGGAAAAGTTTCCACACATTAGGAAGTCCCTTCACTGGTGGAAACGGCACATGGGCAGTGGGGGGAAGCTTCAGAGTCACGGAGCAGAGCGCAGAAACAAGGGTGCAGAGGGCAAAGCAGAGAAATTCCCACACAGAGGATCACTGTGACCAGCACTCACTAGCTGGAGAGGCTTGTCTGCTCACCCACCAGGACAGGTGGGGCTGGGAGATGAGGCTCTGACTTCGGAGGTCAGATCCCAGGGAAAGGACTGGTGTTGGCTGTGTGAACACAGCCTGAAGAGGGCTAGTGCACCACAGCTAGCTGGGAGGGAGTCTGGGAAAAAGTCTGGACCTGCCTAAGAGGCAAAGAGACCATTGTTTTGGGGTGCACAAAGAGAGAGGATTCAGAGCACCACCTAAATGAGTTCCAGAGATGGGCGCAAGCCGCGGCTACCAGCGTGGACATCAGAGATGGGCATGAAATGTTAAAGTTGCTGCTGCAGCTACCAAGAAGCCTGTGTGCAAGCACAGGTCCCTATCTACACCACCCCTCCAGGGAGCCTGTGCAGCCTGACACTGCCAGGGTCCCCTGAACCAGGGACAACTTCCCCAGGAGAACACACGGTGCACCTTGGGCTGTTGCAACATCACGCTGCCTCTGCCGCTGCAGGCTCGCCCCGCATTCCATACCCCTCCCTCCCCAGGGCCTGAGTGAGTCAGAGCCCCCTAATCAGCTGCTACTTTAACCCTGTCTTGTCTGGGCGGGGAACAGATGCCCTCAGGTAACCTACACACAGAGATAAAGACAAATCCAAAGCTGAACCCCGGGAGCTGTGTGAACAAAGAAGAGAAAGGGAAATTTCTCCCAGCAGCCTCAGGAGCAGCAGATTAAATCTCCACAATCAACGTGATGTACCCTGTATCTGTGGAATACCCGAATAGACAACGAATCATCCTATAATTGAGGTGGTAGACTTTGGGAGCAACTGTAGACTTGGGGTTTGCTTTCTGCATCTAATTTGTTCCTGGTTTTATGTTTATCGGAGTTTAGTATTTGGAGTTAATTATCATTGGTAGATTTGTTTATTGATTTCGTTGCTCTCTTCCTGTTTATATATATATATATATATTTGTTTCCTTTTTCTCTTTTTGTGAGTGTGTATGCGTATGCTTCTTTGTGTGATTTTTCTCTGTATAGCTTTGCTTTTACCATTTGCCCTAGGGTTCTGCCTATTTTTTGTTTGTTTGTTTTTATAGCCTAGTTTTTATTTTTTTATTTTTTTTATTTTTTGGTGGTATGCGGGCCTCTCACTGTTGTGGTCTCTCCCTTTGCGGACCACAGGCTCTGGACGCGCAGGCTCAGCAGCCATGGCTCACGGGCCCAGCTGCTCCGCGGCATGTGGGATCTTCCCGGACCGGGGCACGAACCCGTGTCCCCTGCATCCACAGGTGGATTCTCAACCACTGCGCCACCAGGGAAGCCCATAGCCTAGTTTTTAGAGCCTGTTATCACTGGTGGATTTGTTTTTCAGTTTGGTTGCTCTCACCTTTCTTTCTTTTCTTTTTTTATTACTTTTTAATTTTTAATAATTTTTAAAGTTGTATTTTAATTATTTTATTTTATTTTACTTTATTTTTTTCTTTCTTTCTTTCCTATTTTCTCCATTCCTTCTGAGCTATGTGGCTGACAGGGTCTTGGTGCTCCAGCCGGGTGTCAGACCTCTGCCTCTGAGGTGGAAGAGCTGACATCAGGACATTGGTCCAACAGAGACCTCCTGGCTCCACATAATATCAAACAGCAAAAGCTCCCCCAGAGGTCTCCATCTCAATGCTAAGACCCAGCTCCACTCAACAACCAGCAAGCCACAGTGCTGGACACCTTATGCCAGACAACTAGCAAGACAGAACAAAACTGCACCCATTAGCAGAGAGGCTGCCTAAAATCATAATAAGGTCACAGACACCCCAAAATACACCACTGGACGGGGTCAAGCCCACCAGAAAGACGAGATCCAGCCTCATCCACCAGAACACAGGCAATAGTCCCCACCACCAGGAAGCCTACACAACCCACTGAACCAACCTTAGCCACTGGAGGCAGACACCAAAAGCAAGAGGAACTATGAACCTGCGGCCTGTGAAAAGGAGACCCCAAACAAATTAAGTTAAACAAAATGAGAAGACAGAGAAACACATGGCAGATGAAGGAGCAAGGTAAAAGCCCACCAGACCAAACAAATGAAGAGGAAATAGGGAGTCTACATGAAAAATAATTCAGAGTAATGATACTAAAGATGACCCATAATTTTGGAAATAGAATGGAGAAAATACAAGAAACGTTTAACAAGGACCTAGAAGAAATAAAGAGAAAACACACAATGATGAACAACAAAATAAAAGAAATTTAAAATTTTCTAGAAGGAATCAATAGCAGAAGAACTGAGGAAGAAGGACTGATAAGGGACCTGGAAGATAAAATAGTGGAAATAACTACTGCAGAGCAGAATAAAGAAAAAACAATGAAAAGAATTGAGGACAGTCTTAGAGACCTCTGTGACAACATTAAACACACAAACATTCAAATTATAGGGGTTCAAGAAGAAGAAGAGAAAAAGAAAGGGACTGAGAAAATATTTGAGAACATTATAGTTGAAAACTTCCCTAATAAGGGAAAGGAAATAGTTAATCCAGTCCCAGAAGCTCAGAGAGTCTCATACAGGATAAATGCAAGGAGAAAATGCCAAGACACATATTAATGAAACTATCAAAAATTAAATACAAAGAAAAAATATTAAAAGCAGTAAAAGAAAAACAACAAATAACATACAAGGGAATCCCCATCAGGTTAACAGCTAATTTTTCAGCAGAAACTCTGCAAGCCAGAAGGGAGGGGCAGGACATATTTAAAGTGATCAAAGGGAAAAACCTACAACCAAGTTTACTTTACACAGCAAAGAACTCATTCAGATTTGGCAGAGAAATTAAAACCTTTACAGATAAGCAAAATATAAGAGATTTCAGCACCACCAAACCAGCTTTACAAAAAAAGCTAAAGGAACTTCTCTAAGCAAGAAGCAGAAGAGAAGGAAAAGACCTACAATAACAAACCCCAAACAATTAAGAAAATGGTAATAGGAACACACATATCGATAATTACCTTAAATGTAAATGAATTAAATGTTCCAACCAAAAGACATAGATTCTCTGAATGGTTAGAAAAATATGACCCATATATATGCGGTCTACAAGAGACCCACTTCAACCTAGGGACACATACGCACTGAAAGTGAGGGGATGGAAAAAGATATTCCATGCAAATGGAAATCAAAAGAAAGCTGGAGTAGCAATTCTCATATCAGACAAAATAGACTTTAAAATAATTACTATTACAAGAGACAAAGAAGGACAATACATAATGATCAAGGGATTGATCCAAGAAGGAGATATAACAATTATAAATATTTATTCACCCAGTATAGGAGCACTTCAATACATAAGGCAAATGTTAACAGCCATAAAAGGAGAAATCGACAGTAACACAATCACAGTAGAGGACTTTAACACCCCACTTCACCAATGGACAGATCATCCAAAATGAAAATAAATAAGGAAACACAAGCTTAAATGATACATTAAACAAGATGGACTTAATTGATATTTATAGGACATTCCATTGAAAAACAACAGAATACACTTTCTTCTCAAGTGCTCATGGAAGATTCTCCAGGATAGATCATATCTTGGGTCACAAATCAAGCCTTGGTAAATTTAATAAAATTGAGATCATATCAAGCATCTTTTCTGATCACAACATGATGAGACTAGATATCAGTTACAGGATAAAATCTGTAAAAAATACAAACACTTGGAGTCTAGACCATATACTACTTAATCCTAAGAGATCACTGGAGAAATCAAGGAGAAAATAAAAAAATACCTAGAAACAAATGACAATGAATACACGACGAGCTAAAACCTATGGGATGCAGCATAAGCAATTCTAAGAGGGAACTTTATAACAATACAATCTTACCTCAAGAAAGAAGAAACACCTCAAATAAACAACCTAACCTTATGCTTAAAGCAATTAGAGCAAGAAGAACAAAAACTCCCAAAGTTAGCAGAAGGAAAGAAATCATAAAGATCAGATCAGAAATAAATGAAAAAGAAATGAAGGAAACGATAGCAAAGATCAATAAAACAAAATGCTGGTTCTTTGAGAAGATAAACAAAATTGATAAGCCATTAGCCCGACTCATCAAGAAAAAAAGGGAGAAAACTCAAATCAATAGAATTGGAAATGAAAAAGGAGAAGTAACACCTGACACTGCAGAAATACAAAGGATCATGAGAGATTACTGCAAGCAACTATACGCCAATAAAATGGACAACCTAGAAGAAATGGACACATTCTTAGAGAGTGGGCATTGAGGAAACCTACCTCAACATAATAAAGGTCATATATGCCAAACCCACAACACACATCATTCTCAATGGTGAAAAACTGAAAGCATTTCCTCTAAGATCAGGCTGTCCACTGTCACCTCTATTATTCAAGATAGTTGAATAATAGAGGTGACAGTGGATAGCCTGACTGTCCACAAGGCTGTCCACTGTCACCTCTATTATTCAAGATAGTTTTAGAAGTCCTAGCCATGGCAATCAGAGAAGAAAAAGAAATAAAATGAATCCAAATTGGAAAAGAAGAAGTAAAATTGTAACTGTTTGCAGATGACATGACACTACACATGGGAAATCCTAAAGATGCCACAAGAAAACTACTAGAGCTAATCAGTGAATTTGGTAAAGTTGCCAGATATAAAATCAATGCACAGAAATCTCTTGCATTCCTACACACTAGCAAGGAAAGATTGGAAAGAGAAATTAAGGAAACAATCACATTCACCATTGCAACAAAAAGAATGAAATATCTAGGAATAAAACTAGCTAAGGAGGTAAAGACCTGTACTCAGGGAACTATAAGACACTGATGAAAGAAATCAAACATGACACAAACAGATGGAGAGATATACCGTGTTCTTGGATTGGAAGAATCAATATTGTGAAAATGACTATACTACCAAAAGCAATCTACAGATTCAATGCAATCCCTATCAAATGACCAATGGCATTTTTTTACAGAACTAGAACAAAAATTCTTAAAATTCATATGGAGACACAAAAGACCCTATATAGCCAAAGCAATCTTGGGGAAAAAAAAATTGGAGCTGGAGGAATCAGACCCCTTGACTTCAGACTATACTTCAAAGGTACAGTAATCAAGACAATATGGTATGGGCACAAAAATAGAAATACAGATCAATGGAATAGGATAGAAAGCCCAGAGATAAACCATGTACCTATGGTCAACCAACCTATGACAAAGGAGGCAAGGATATACAATGGAAAAAAGGCAGTCTCTTCAATATGTGGTGCTGGGAAAACTGGACAGCTACATGTAAAAGAATGAAATTAGAACACTCCCTAAGACAATATACAAAAATAAACTCAAAATGGATTAAAGACCTAAATGTAATACTGGACACTATAAAACTCTTAGAGGAAAGCATAGGATGAAAACTCTGACATAAATCACAGCAAGACCTTTTTTGACCCAGCTCCTAAAGTAATGGAAAAAAAACCAAAAATAAACATATGGGACCTAATGAAACTTAAAAGCTTTTGCACAGCAAAGGAAACTATAAACAAGATGAAAAGATAACCCTCAGAATGGGAGAAAATATTTGCAAATGAAACAACTGACACAGGCTTAATCTCCAAAATGTACAAATAGCTTATGCAGCTCAATATCAAAAAAATAAACAACTCAATCCAAAAATGGGCAGAAGACCTAAATAGACATTTCTCCAAAGAAGACTTACAGATGGCCAAGAGGCATATGAAAAGCTGCTCAGGGGCTTCCCTGGTGGTGCAGTGGTTGAGAGTCCACCTGCCGATGCAGGGGACATGAGTTTGTGTCCCAGTCCAGGAAGATTCCACATGCCACGGAGCAGCTAAAGCTGCTCAACATCACTAATTATTAGAGAAATGCATATCAAAACCACAATAAGTTATCACCTCACACTGGTTAGAATGGGCATCATCAGAAAATCTACAAATAATAAATGCTGGAGAGGGTGTGGAGAAAAGGGAACCCTTTTGCACTGTTGGTGGGAATGTAAATTGATACAGCCACTATGGAGAACAGTATAGAGCTTCCTTAAAAAACGAAAAATTGAACTACCATATGACTCAACAATACCACTACTGGGCATATACCCTGAGAAAACCATAATTCAAAAAAGGTAATGTACCACATTATTCATTGCAGCACTATTTACAATAGCCAGGTCATGGAAGCAACCAAAACGTCCATCAACAGGTGAATGGATAAAGAAGATGTGGTACATATATACAATGGAATGTTACTCAACCATAAAAGGAATGAAATTGGGTCATTTGTAGAGATGTGGATGGATCTGCAGACTGTCATACAGAGTGAACTAAGTCAGAAGGAGAAAAACAAATATCGTATATTAATGTATATATGAGGAATCTAGGAAAATGGTACAGATGAACTGGTTTCCAAGGCAGAAATAGAGACACAGATGTAGAGAACAAACTTATGAACACCAAGGGGGGAAAGGGGAGGAGTAAGGATGAATTGGGTGATTGGGATTGACATATATACACTAATATGTATAAAATAGATAACTAATAAGAACCTGCTATATAGCACAGGGACCTCCACTTTGCTGTACAGTAGAACATTGTAAAACAACTATACCCCAATAAATAATAATTCCACCCTCCATTAAGTTCAGTTATATCACACTCCATGCCCTGCGTATTTCAGCATTTTCCTGACTCATATCCACATCCTTGGCACGTTGCAAAGATCATTGTATTGCTTTATCTTAGGAAATATATTGAACTCAATATTGAGAAAACTAGAGACATTTATAAGAAATGTGGGAAATTCTGTATTCATTTCCATGCTAAGCCACTTTTGTGAAAACTGTAGGACTTGAGGGGACACTTTTCTGTGGCACACACCAATGCGATTAAATCCTGGTGCTTAAAATATCACAGGAATTTTGGGAGAAGCCCAGTACTATTAAAATTAGGAGAAAGAGACTACAGAGTAACATGAAAAACATTACTTGTTTAGGAGAGTTATGGACTAATAGCATTGCTACACCTATTGTGATTGAAGTGAAAAGAGGTCTTTAAAATACAGAAATAATGAACTTCCCACCCTGTTAATATTGGCAAAGATCCGGCTAAACAACTGCCATCAAAAACAGAGCAATGGCTCAGACAAGACACAATGTAGTGTGTATTCAGGATGTGGGGATGTTATTAAGGCAGGTTAAAAACTAAAGAGGAAGAACAAAACAAGATGTGCTGCACTGTGATTCTGAGGAAGGGAAAGCCAGTGAATACATTTCCCTCTTGCCTTTATTCTGGGGGATGTGCCTTTGGATAATTTGTAAAACAAAATTTAGCTCCTTCCCAGTTTTGTGAGCATACATATTGCTCTGAAGTTAGCTATTTCTAGACACAACCAAGCTAAGATAAATGTATAAGCTTGGGAATGGGATGGAGGCAGAGCGGTGCAGTGGGGAAGAGGCCTGCATTCAGGGTCAGAATAGTTGGGCCACATCCTGATTTTCAATGAGCTTTACAATTTGGAGCCAATCTCTTAAACTCTGACTTCAGCTCCAATATCTATTATTGCAACTCTAGTCAAGTCATTTCCTTGCCTAAAACCTTCCAGGTGCTAAAAATTATGAGAAAAATGGGCCACGTGCTCCTCATCGTACACAAAGTCCTCTATGACTGGATCCTGTTTCCTTCACCATGGTCATCTCTCTCTACCCACCACCCAACACCCAACAGCCTAAGTGATATTGAAGTGCTTGAGATTCCCTCATGAACTGTGTTGTTCCAGAGGAGAGACTGTTCCTTCATTTCGTTGGCAAACTGTTAATTTACACTCATCATCTAGGATTCAGCTCACTGTCTTCTCCTCCAAAAAGTCTTCAATGGACCCTCCAGTCTGACTGAGGCCCTTTTCTTGATATTTCCATAGCATTTCATATTAGGTTGAAAAAACATCTTTGACCCTGCCTATGAGGGCATGCCCTGTGTCTTGGTTGTCTGTGTCTCCTTAAGCCCATCAGAGGGACCATAGTCACTTGGTTAAAAAAGCTATCTGACCATACAATAGTAAATTGAGAGCAATGCTCTCAAATTTAAAGCAATGCCTGCTTTGACACCTCACAGGTTTCTGGTAAGTAAAAGTTGAATATTAATATAATGCATGTAAAGGTGTATGGGAAAATGAGCATTTATTTAATACTTAATATATTTATTTATGCATTCATTCCCCAAATACTTATTGAATATCAACCAGGTGCCTGGGGTACTAGAGACATAGAGAAAAAAGTAGATCAAGTCTCTTTTTTCATGGAACCTACACTGTAAGTGGGAAACAGTTAATATAGAGATGAATAAATATATATCACATTATGTGAAGTTGTATAAAGAGAAACAGGGCAATGTGAGCAAATAGAGATGGATAGGGGTTACTATTTTAAATAGGGTGGCTAATAAGGGCCTGTCTGATGAGGCAATGTGTGGGACTGAAGGAAGTAACAAAGCAGGCTATTTGACAATATTGGTGACAGTATTCTAGACAAAGAACACATCAAATCTGAAAGCCTGGAGATAGGATCATGTTTGGCATAGTCAAGAAATAGCAAGAAGCCATTATGGAAATCCACACTGAGTGAGAGAAAATCTGGTGGGAAATGAAGTAGAAGAGGTAACAAAGACCAGCTGATGTAGGGCCTTGAAAACCATGGACTTGGCTTTTATTTTAAGTGAATGGAAGTCATCGGTGGAAAAGAGCAGGCAACATATAATTTGATTCATGGTATAGAAGGCTTCCTCAGGCAAGCTGGACTATATGAGGAGCAAATGTGGAAGCCAGTAGCCAACAATCACTGCATGGACCAGGGAGGTAGAGATCAGATTTGGGATTTAGTTTGAAGACAGGGCCACAAGGATTTGCTGATTGAATATGTGAGAAAAATGAGTTAAAGATGACTCTGGTATTTTGAGCAGCCAGAAGATTGGAGTTACAATTTTTGAGATGTGGGAGGCTACAGAAAGAACAGGTTGGGGCAGGGTGTGGGTAGTTAAGCACAGATCTGGTTAATGGATGTCAGTGCGTGGTTATACGCTGACAAGAGTGATGCAGCAGAGATTTTTTAAAAATCATGTAGGAGACAGGGGCAAATTGCTTGAGTGATGTCCATGAAATGACAATAGGGATTGGGATCTAGTGTTGATCCTAGATAAGGGTGTGAGCCATAGCAGATGGTGCACTGGAGGCTTAGTCCCTGTAACACGCTATACAAACATAAGGCTCTACTAGATACATCTTTATTAACTAGAGTGATGTATATTCTAGCTCTTGTATTTTTGGGGGGCTAACTATATTTTCCAGTTGAACTAGTCCAGTGAATTAAAAGCACTAAAAGGCCACAGCAATGACACAATGCAGAGTCACCTTCAGGCACAGCACTGTAAATATCATCTGCCCTTTTCAAGATTATATTCATATCTATGGTCTCCCTTATAGATGAAAAATCAGACGCTCAAGATTTTAAAGTGTTTACCTAAAGTCACATAGTTTATTAGTGAACGAATTAGGACTAGAACCTGGGTTTTCTGTCTGACATCCCAGGGCTCTTCCTAATAATTGGGATCTCAGTCATATTTTGTACCTGCCTTCTAGACCTTGTCCCTGACCAAGAAGAGACTTAAACACATTTCCAAAGGGGCATTTCTCTGGCAACTTGGTCTCTCAATTCACTGATTTCCCCTGCTTACTTTCTTCATCATTCTCATACTCAGCATAAAAGAAAAGGCTTATAATCTTCTCTTAGGAAAGTGATTAATTATGGGGAGAAAGAACTGGCTTGCTGTCAGGATGCATAAGGAAGACCATTTTTCTCTCCTCCCCAGGAAACCAACCAACCAACCAACCTGTTGCCATGGTTCTTTCTGATTTCTGGGCTTAATGCTCCTGGTTTGCACCTGGGAGACTTAAGAGGATTGATTCTCCGGGCAGTTTAGATAAGCAGAGAAGCTTCCACATGTTTATTTATAGGTTATATTGCAGATTTCACCTTTCTTTTCTTCTTCTCCTTCCCCTTACTCTATTTTCCAAACACACTTAAAGGGGTTGCAGAATTCAGACTATAAACCTAGCAAAAACAAATAGATGAGACAAAAAAGATGAGGGAAAATAGAGGAATGAGGATTGGATGATTCTAAAGTAAGATTAGACGTGAAGGCCATAAATCCCTACACATCTAGAAATACCCTGCACACTTGGCTCTGAGCTCAGCAGGCAAAGCAAAGGGGAAAACACAACTAGTACAATATCCACAAGTGTTCACGAGATTTTAACAAGCCAGTTGTTCAGAAATATAGCTTTTTCTAGTACTAATATATAAGACTTTTGTCCCATAGGCCATTGAAAGAGGACACTGGGAAATGGAATAGATGAAGTCCTCATATCCTCACAGTGAGTACAGGTGTTTCCTAAGACTGTTCTCCAAAAGGAAAGAAAAGAAAAAGAAAAAGAAAAAAAGTTTGATGGTATAAGGCCTTAAATGAGCTAGTTCAGTAATAGTAACTCCATGAAGAGACATTGCAAATTGATCCAGATGAAAACTCTTTGTTAGTCTGGCTTGATGCATTTCTTAAAATTTTTGGTCTCAGGACTGCTTTACACTCTTAAAAATTATTGAAGGCTTCAAAGTACCCTTGTTTATGTGGGTTATATCTATAAATATTTACTCTATTAGAAATTAAAATGACAACTTTGATAAATATGTATTTATTGATTTATTAAAAATGATAAATCCATTAGTTACATGTCAACATAATAACATTTTCCAAAACAAAAACTTTATTGAGAAGAGTAAACTGTTTTACATCTTGGTAAATTTCTTTAATGTGTGGTTTCGTAGAAGACAGCTGAGTTCTCATATTTGCTTCTGCATTCTAGCTGTTAAGACGTTTTCGTGGAAGTATATGAAGCAAAACATCACACAGATGTGTCATTGGAAAATGGAGGAGTATTTTAAGAGCCTTTTCTGACCATTGTGTATATTCTTCTCTAATACTACAACAAAATTTGACAAGTGGCTATTTCTTAAAGGCTAGTTGCCATGCAGAATCTGAAAGTATGTTAATGAACTTTTCATATGCTATTGTTACATTACAACCCATCACTCTGTCTTATACTTTGAATGGATCTTTTACTCATGCATGATTTTGTAGCATCATGCATTGGTCATTTGGGAAATACTAGCTCACTGACTTGTTGACACATTTCATTATACAATCTCAAAAATCACATTTGTTAATGTCACAACTGATCTCATTAGAAAGTCTTGAGAAGCTGTCAAGCTCACAGTAGCAGGTACAAGTTTTCCAAATTTCTAATTTTCAGTGGAAGCTCAAATCTTATCATTGGCAACAGATACTTTCAATTGTTTCCCTTGAAATGACAGACTCCTTTTTTTCATTTTGAAGAAAATGTTTGCCAAATACCCAAATATGAATAGCCATAGCTTGACTGTCAGTTGTTTTCAACAAAAAAATGGTGTTTGAAGAAAAAAGAGGCTAGTTCAGCCCACAACTCAGTTGCACAAGTGCTTTTCCTAGAGAAAACCATCATGCTTCTGTATGCAATGGAACTGCTTTATTCATGCTTTCCATTTCATCACACAGAGTACCATATTATTCTGTGTATTTCAAGGTTGAGATTTAAAAAAATTAGTAATTTACTTTAGCATCAAGGACATGAAATAAATAAATAAATAAAATTTGGTTTTTGTTTTTGTTTGCTTTTGTTTCTTCTTGTGTTGTTTTGTTTTCTATTGTGAGGGTATGGTAATGAAGAAGACAAAGATGAACACTACTAGTATAGTTGGCGCCACTGCCTTGATTCATGCTAAGGCACCAGCAGTTTACCACTGCATCTGCACCATTCATGCAACACATGTCAACTCAATAAAAAAGGCAACATTAGTAATTTTAGTATTAATAAGTATAATATAATTACATATTTGTATATACTCAGAATAATTAGTCTTTGTATTAACATGCAAATAGAATTGATCTTGTGAACCCTCTAAAAAGGTCTCTTTGAGCACTCTTTGAGAACTACTGATCTAGAGGAAGGGATGAACTGCATATTCACCAGGTAATAAATTTTATATATAAATTATATATATATAATATATATTTATAGCATTCAGATGCTACAAAATAATGGATGTACAATATAGTGATTCACAATTTTTAAAGCTTATATTCCATTTATAGTTATTATAAAATATTGGCTATATTCCCCATATTGTATAGTATATCCGTGTAGTTTATTTTATACATAGTAGTTTGTATCTCTTGATCCCTACCCCTATATTGCCCCTCCTCCCTTCCCTCTCCCCACTGGTAACCACTAGTTTGTTCTCTATATCTGTGAGTCTACTTTTTTGTTGTTATATTCACCAGTTTGTTGTATTTTTTAGATTCTACATATAAGTGATAGCACACAGTATTTGTAGTTCTCTGTCTGACTTATTTCACTAAGCATAATACCCTCCAAGTCCATCCATGTTGCTACAAATGGCAAAATTTTTTTTCTTTTATATGGCTGAGTAATATGCCATTGTATATGTATGCCACATCTTCTTTATCCATTCATCTGTTGATGGGCACTTAGGTTGCTTCCATATCTTGGCAATTGTAAATAATGCTGCTATGAACAACTTGGTGCATGTAACTTTTTGCATTAGTGTTTTTGGTTTTTCTGGATGTATACCCAGGAGTGGAATTGCTGGGTCATATGGTAGTGTTATTTTTAGTTTTTTGAGAAACCTCCATACTGTTTTCCAAAAACAATGGACTTTTAAATTAAACTTATTATTTTGAGATTATTCACATGTAGTTGTAAGAAATAATAGGAAGAGATCCTGTGTACCCTTCACCCAGTTTCCCTTAATGGTAACATCTTCCAAAACTATAGTACAATCGCACAGCCATGTTAATGATATTGATACAGTCAAGATACTGAATAGTTCCATTACCACTAGGACTCCTTGAGTTGCCCTTTTATTTTTATGCCCACTTTCTTCCTCCCCATTGCCTCCTATCTTCCATCCCTGACTCCTAGCAATCATTAGTCTATTTTCATTTCTGTATTCTGTCATTTCAGTAAGATTATATAAATGGAATCATAAAATATGTAACCATTTGAGATTTTTCTCTCAGCATAATTTCATGGAGATTCATCCATGTTATTGCACGTACCAGTATTTTATTCCTTGTTATCGCTGAGCAGTGTTCCACTGCATGGGTATGCCAGAGTTTGTTTATCCATTCACCTTTGAAAAGCATTTGAGTAGTTTCCAGTTTTGGTTATTATAAATAAAACTGCTATGAAAATTAATGTACGGGTTTTTGTGCTATGAAGATTAATGACAACATAAGTTGTCATTTCTTTGGGGCAAATGCTCAAGGGTACAATTGCTGGGTTGTATGGTAATTACACATTTGCATTCCAATAAACTGACAAACTCTTTTCCAGAATGGCTGTACCATTTTTCATTCCCACCAGCAAAGTATGAGTGATCCACTTTCTGCACCTCCTTGCCAGCATTTGGTGTTGTCACAATTTTTAATTTTAACCATTATGATAAGTTTATAGTGATGGCTCATGTTTTAATTTACATTTCTCTAATGAATAAAGATGTTGAATATCTTTTCATGTGCTTATTACAACCTGTATATCCTTGCCATCAAAATGCTGTTCATGTCTTGCCCATCTTCTAATTGGGTTGTTTCCTTTTTTTTTTTTTTTTTACAGATAAGTTCTTTATAAATTGTAGAAGGCATGAGACTCAGGTTGGGATTAATTTTTGCCTATGAATGTACTAGGACTTATGCATTCCATTTAAATTTTAGAATAAGCTGGTCTATGTCCACAAAAGCTTTGCTAGTATTTTTATAGAAATTGCATTAACCTACAGACCAGTTTAGGGAGAACTGACATCTTTACTATGTTTTGTCTTTCCAATCCATGAACACAATATATCTCTCCATTTCTTTATCTCTTCTTTGATTTCTTTCATCAGCATTTCATAATTTTCAGAATAGAGATACTGTACATTTTTTCTTAAGTTTCTACTTAAGTATTTAATTTTATTTAGAACAAGTATAAAAGGTATTGTGCTTTAATTTTGGTTTCTACATGTTCATTGTTAATACATAGATTTGAGATTGATTTCTGTGCTTTTATCTTTTATCCTTGACCTTGTTAAACTAACTTATTAGTTCTAGATTTTTATAGATTCCTTGGGATTTTCTATGTAGATAGTCTCATGTAATCTGTAAAATAGGACAGTTTTTTCCTTCCTATTCACTTGCTATTTATTATATTTATTTTCCTTGCCACATTGTAGTGTCTAAAACTTCCACTACTATGCTGAACAAGAGCAGTAAGAATGGACATTTTTTTCCTTGCTCCCAACCTTACAAGGAAAGCATTCAACCCTTCTCCATTAAGTATGATGTTAGCTGTAAGTTTTTCATAGATGTTCATTATCTAGTTGAAGAAATTTCCCTCTATTCCTAGTTTGCTGAGAGTTTTTAATCACAAATGGGTGTTGGGTTTTGTCAAATAATTTTTCTGCATCAGTTGATATGAACATATGGTTTTTCTTATTTACCTTATTGATGCGATGGAATATATTAACTGATTTTTTTTTGGCTGCATCACACAGCTTGTGGGATCTCAGTTCCCTGACCAGTGATCTAACCCATGCCCCCTGAACTGGGAGTGCAGAGTCTTAACCACTGGACCACCAGAGAAGTCCCTCCATTTTTGTATTGATGGATTCAATTTGATAATATTTTTGTTGAAGTTTTTGCCTCTAATTTCATGATAGATATTGGTGTGTAGTTTTCTTTTTTCCTATTGTCTTATTCCAAATTTGGTGTAAGTAATACTAGGCTCATAAAATGAGTTGAGAAGTGTTCTCTACTCTGAGACTTTCTGGAAAAGATCGTGTGAAATTGGTGTTAATTCTTCTCTAAATGTTTGTTAGTATCTCCAGTAAAGTCATCTGGGCCTAAAGATATCTTCTTTGTTAGCTTTTTAATTACAAATTCAATTTCTTTAATGTTTGTAGGTCTCTTCAAATTGTGTATTTCATCTTTCTTGAGTTTTGATTGTTTGTTGTTTCTAAGAAATTGGCCCATTTCTTCTAGGTTGTCAAATTTATGAATGTAAAGTTAGTTGTAGTAGCCCCTTATTTTCCTTTTAATGACTACAGGATCTGTTTTAATGAAACAGGATCCCTGTTTCATTTCTGATATTGGTGATTTGTGTCTTCTCTTTTAATTTTCTTGAGGTTTATCAATGTTACTGATTTTTTTCTAGAACCAAATTTTTGTTATATTGATTTTATTATTTTCTTGTTTTCAATTTCATTGATTTATCCTCTTGTTATTTCCTTCTTTATGCTTGCTTTAGGTTTATTTTTTGTTTCTTTTCCTAGTTTCTTGAGGTAAAACTTAGATTATTGATCTAAGAGCTTTCTTCTTTTATAATGTATGTATTTAGTGCTATAAATTTTCTTCTCTGCTTTAGCTATATCTCAAATATTTTGATATGTTGTATTTTTATTTTCAATTTCCTTTGAGCCTTCTTCTATGGTCAAAGGAATATTGAGGATTGTGTTGTTAATTTCCTAGTGTTTGGATATTTTCCTGTTATTTATCTCTAGTTTGATTTCATTATGGTCAGAGAACATATTCTGTATGGCTTCAATTCTTTTAAACGTGTTGAAATTTCCTTTAAGGCCCATGCTATGATCTATCTTGGTGATAGTTCCATGGGCACTAGGAAAAAATGTATATTCTGCTGTTGTTGCATGGAGAGTTCTATACATGTCGGTTATATTCTGTTGGTTGGTGATGGTGCTCAGTTCTCCTGCATTCTTGCTTATTTGATGTCTAGCAGTTCTATCAATTGCTGAGAGGGAGATATTGAATTCCTCAAGTATAACTGTGGATTTGTTCATTCCCTTTCAGCTCTTTCAGATTTTGCTTCATTATAGTAAAGCTCAGTTGTTTGGTGCATACACATTTAGAATTGTTATGTCTTCCTTGTGAATGGATTCTTCTATCACTATATAATGTTACTCTTTGTGTTCATAATTTTCTTTGCCCTGAAATCACTATACCAGATATTATTATAGCTACTTCTGCTTTTTTCCCATTTTTATTTTATTATTTTTAATTGGTTACTTTCTCCAGCTTCACTGAAGTATAATTGACAAAAATTATATATATTTATGGTGTACATCTTATTGTTTTGTATACATATACATTGTGAAATAATAACCACAATCAAGGTAATTAACATATCCACATGTCTACCACCTGACATAGTTGTTTTCTTGTGTGGTATGTGTGGTGAGAATATTTAAGATCTACTCTCTTAGCAATTTTCAAGTATATAATACAGTATTATTAACAAGAGTCACCATGCTGTACATTAGATCTCCAGAACTTATTCATCCTATATAACTGAAACTTTGTACCCTTTGACTAACATCCCCCCATTTCCCCCTCCTCCAGCCCCTGGCTCTCTCATCTAAGTTGCCTCAAATGACAGGATTTCTTTCTTTGTTAAGTCTGAATAATATCCCATTGTGTATATACCATATCTTCTTTATTCATTCACATTGATGGATGCTTAAGCTGATTCCATATCTTGGCTATTATGAATAATGCTGCAGTGAATATAAGAGTGCCGATATCTCTTCAAAATGTTGATTTCAGTGGGATTGCTGGATCATAGGGTAGTTCTAATGTTAATTTTTTGAGGAACCTCCATAGTGTTTTCAATAATGAAATTTACATTCCCACCAACACAGCCCACGGTTCTTTTCTCTACATCCTCGCCAACACTTTTTAAAAAAACATCTTTATTGGAGTATAATGGCTTTACAATGGTGTGCTAGTTTCTGCTTTATAACAAAGTGAATCAGCTATACATATACATATATTCCCATATCTCCTCCCTCTTGCATCTCCCTCCCAACCTCCCTATCCCACCACTCTAGGTGGTCACAAAGCACAGAGCTGATCTCCCTGTGCTCTGCGGTTGCTTCCCACTAGCTATCTATTTTACATTTGGTAGTGTATATATATCCATGCCACTCTCTCACTTCGCCCCAGCTTACCCTTCCCCCTCCCCATGTCCTCTAGTCCATTCTCTATGTTTGTGTCTTTATACCTGTCCTGCTCCTAGGCTCTTCAGAACCTTTTTTAAAATTTTAGATTCCATATATATGTGTTAGCATACAGTATTTGTTTTTCTCTTTCTGATTTACTTTACTCTGCTTGACAGTCTCTACGTCCATCCAGCTCACTACAAATAACTCAATTTCATTTCTTTTTATGGCTGAGTAATAATCCTTTGTATTTACATGCCACATCTTCTTTATTCATTCATCTGTTGATGGACACGTACGTTGCTTCCATGTCCTGGCTATTGTAAATAGTTGCAATGAACATTGTGGTACATGACTCTTTTTGAATTATGTTTTTCTCAGGATATATGCCCAGTAGTGGGATTGCTGGGTCGTATGGTAGTTCTATTTTTAGTTTTTTAAGGAAGCTCCTAACTGTTCTCCATAGTGGCTGTATCCATTTATATTCCCACCAACAGTGCAAGAGGGTTCCCTTTCCTCCACCCCATCTCCAGCATTTATTGTTGGTACATTTTTTTATGATGACCATTCTGACTGGTGTGAGGTGATACCTCATTGGGGTTTTGATTTGCATTTCTCTAATGATTAGTGATGTTGAGCATCCTTTCATGTGTTTGTTGGCAATCTGTATATCTTCTTTGGGGAAATGTCTATTTAGGTCCTCTGCTCATTTTTGGATTGGGTTGTTTGTTTTTTGCTATAGAGCTGCATGAGCTGCTTGTAAACTTTGGAGATTAATCCTTTGTCAGTTGCTTCATTTGCAAATATTTTCTCCCATTCTGAGGGTTGTCTTTTTGTCTGGTTTATGGTTCCCTTTGCTGTGCAAAAGCTTTTAAGTTTCATTAGGTCCCATTTGTTTATTTTTGTTTTTATTTCCATTTCTCTAGGAGTTCGGTCAAAAAGGATCTTGCTGTGATCGATGTCATAGAGTGTTCTGCCTATGTTTTTCTCTAAGAGTTTGATGGTGTCTGGCCTTAAATTTAGGTCTTTAATCCATTTTGAGTTTACTTTTGTGTATGGTGTTAGGGAGTGTTCTAATTTCATTCTTTTACATATAGCCATCCATTCTTTTACATGTAGCTGTCCAGTTGTCCCAGCACCGCTTATTGAAGAGGCTGTGTTTTCTCCATTGTATATTCTTGCCTCCTTTATCAAAACTAAGGTGACCATATGTGCGTGGGTTTATCTCTGTGCTTTCTATTCTGTTCCATTGATCTATATTTCTGTTTTTGTGCCAGTACCATACTGCCTTGATTACTGTAGCTTTGTAGTATAGTCTGAAGTCTGGGAGCCTGATTCCTCCAGCTCCTTTTTTCGTTCTCAAGATTGCTTTGGCTACTCAGGGTCTTTTGTGTTTTCATACAAATTGTGAAATTTTTTTTCTATTTCTGTGAAAAATGCCACTGGTAGCTTGATAGGGATTGCATTGAATCTTTAGATTGCTTTGGGTAGTATAGTCATTTTCACAATGTTGATTCTACCAATTCAAGAACATGGTATAACTCTCCAACTGTTTGTATCATCTTTACCTCCTCAACATTTTTATCTTTTTTTTTAAATAGTACACATTCTAACTAGTGTAAGGTAATATCTCATTGTGATTTTGATTTGCAATTCCATGATTAATGATGTTGAGCATTTTGTCATATACCTGTTGGCCGTTTATATGTCTTCTTTTGAGAAATGTGTATGCAGGTCCTTTGCCATTTAAAAAAAAATTATTTATTTAATTTATTTATTTTTGGCTGTGTTGACTCTTCATTGCTGCACATGGGCTTTCTCTGGTTGCGGTGAGATGGGGCTACTCTTTGATGCAGTGTGCGGGCTTCTCATTGTGGTGGCTTCTCTTGTGCTGAGCATGGGCTCTAGGCATGCAGGCTTCAGTAGTTGTGGCATGTGGGCTCTAGAGCGCAGGCTCAGTAGTTGTGGTGCATGGGCTTATTTGCTCCACGACACGTGGGATCTTCCAGGCCCAGGGCTCAAACCCATGTCCCCTGCATTGGCAGGCAGATTCTTAACTACTGCACCACGAGGGAAGCCCCTTTGTCCCTTTTTAAATTGGGTTATTTGTTTTCTTGCTATTGAGTTGTCTGAGTTCCTTATATGCTTTAGATATTAACCCATTTTTGGATGTATGTTTTGCAAATATGTTCTCCCATTTTATAGGTTTTCTTTTTGCTTTGTTGATTGTTTCCTTTGCTGTGAAGAAACTTTTTATTTTGATGCAATCCTATTTGTCTATTTTTGCTTTTGTTGCCTGTTCTTTTGGGGTCATATCCAAAAAATCATTGCCCATACCAATGTTAAGAAACTTTTCCCTTTGTTTTCTTCTAGTTTTTGTAGTTACAGGACTTATGTTAATTCATTTTGAGGTGATTTTTGTATATGGTGTGAGATAAGGGTCCAATTTCAGTCTTCTGCATGTGTATATTCAGTTATCCCAGCACCATTTATGGAAGAGACTCTCTTTTTCCCATTAGGTGTTCTTGGCACCTTTAAATGTGTGAATTTATTTCTGGGCTCTCTATTCTGTTCCATTTTCTGTATTTCTGCTTTTATGTCAGTACCATGTTGTTTTGATTACTATAGACTTGTAATATATCTTGAAATGAGGTAGTGTGATGCTTCCAGCTTTGCTCTTTTTGCTCAAGATTGCTTTAGCTATTCAGGGTCTTTTGTAGGTCCATATAAATTTTAGAATTGTTTTCTACTTCTGTGAAAAAAGTCATTGGAATTTTGGTAGGGATTGCATTGAATTTGTAGATCTTCTTGAGTAGTATGGACATTTAAACAATATAAATTTTTCCAAACCATGAATGTGAGATATCTTTCCATTTATTTGTGCCTTTGTCAATTTCTTTCATCTATGTTTTATAGATTTCAGAGTACAGATTTTTTAACTTCTTAGATACATTTATTCCTAAGTATTTTTTTAATATTATTGTAAATGGGATTGATTTCTACATTTCTTTTTCAGATGGCTTTTTTTGTTAGTATATAGGAATACAGCTAATTTTTGTATGTTGATTTTGTATCCTTCAACTTTACTGAATTCATTTATTAGTTTTAACAGCTTTATTTTTTAGTGGAGTCTTCAGGGTTTTCTATATATACAAGCATGTCATATGGAAACAGATAATTTTACTTCTTCCTTTCCAACTTGGATGCCTTAAAAAGATTTTTTTTTTCTTGCTGAGTTGCTCTGGCTAGGACTTCCAATGCTATGTTGAATAGATGTGGTGAAAGTGGACATCCTTGTCTTGTTCCTGATCTTAGAGGAAATGCTTGGTCAAGTTTGCTGTTGAAGTTCTCTACTGAATTCTTCAGTTCAGTCATTGAGTTCTTCAGCTTCAGAATTCTGTTTGGTTCTTCTTTATGGTTTCTACCTCTTTGTCGAACTTCTCATTTTGTTCATATATTATTTTATCAATTTCATTTTGTTGTCTATCTGTGTTCTCTTTTTGTTCACTAAGCTTCTTTAAGACAAATTTAAAAAATTCTGTGTTGAGCAGTTTGTAGATTCCATTTGTTTAGGGTTGGTTATTCGTGTTTTATTTTGTTCCTTTGGTAGTGTCATATCTTGCTGATTATTCTTGATCCTTGTAGTGTTGTGTTGGTGTCTGCACATTTGAAGCAGTAAGCACCTCTTCCTGTCCTTATGGATGGACTTTAGCTAAGATAGTCCTTCACCAGTCAGCCCGTCAAGAGATTCTGGGTGGGTCATCTAGCAGGGATCTGGGGGTAGGCTCGTTGCTGTAGTCTCCAGGAAAGCTTGGTGGTCTTGGCGCCTGGGTCTGTATGGGTGGGCCTGGAGTCTGAGTCCAGGGTGGCAAGCTTAGAGCTTGTGTTCACATGGGCTGTCCTGAAGCCTGTGTCTATGGGAGATGACCTGGCACTGGGGCAGACCTGATGCCTGGGTTCAGGGTGATGGTTCTGGTCCTAAGTCCATGGGGTCTGTCCTGGCACCAGGGTCCATAGAGTGGATCAGGCATATGAGTCTACAGGGGGAGGTTTAGCACCTGGGGCCACAGGGGTGTCACTGTCACCCAGGATTGCAGTGTTGGATCTGGAGCCTGGATCCTTGTTGTTGGACCTGGAGCCTGGGTCTGCAGCGGTAGTCCTGGAGCCTGGGTCATGAGGGCTGGCCTGGCACTGGGTTCTACTGGGCAGGCCTGTACTCTGGGTCCGCTGGAGCTGACCTGGACCATGATCCTGCTGGAGTCATGTCCACAGGGGCTGTCTTTGAGGCTGGGGCCATGGGACCTGGCTTGGAGACTGCGGTCACAGGTGTGGGCCTGGAGCTTGGTCTCTAGGGTCCAGCCTAGAGCCTGGGGCTGCAGGAGCCAGCCTGGCACTGGGGCATGTTTGGAGGCTTGGGTCAGTGGGTACTAGCTTGGAGCCTGGGTCCATGGAGACTAACCTGGAGCTTGGGGTCCATGGTAAAGCCACATGCTCACCCCACTCACCTTCGTCACTGTGAAGTTTACCTCTTTCTGATCTGCACTGCCAAGACTTGGGAGAAGGATGACATGAGTAATGTGGAACTGTCCTTCTTGCTCTCTTCAATGTATCTTATTTCTGTGCTCCACCCAGGTTCTATAACCTCTCACCTGGAATCCTTAGCTCTTGTGAAGGTATTTTTATGCATGGATACTTGTTCAAATTGATGTTTCTCTGAGGTGATAAGCACTGGAAACTCCTATTCTACCATATTGCTAATGTCCCTCCCCACTTATTCTTTTTTAAAATTGATGTTTGCATGGTGCTATGGACTGAATGTTTGTGCCCCCTCCCAAATTCATCATATGTTGAAGCCCTAATCACCAAGGTTATGGTATTTGGAGGTGGGCCTTTGAAAGGTAGATAGGTTTAGGTGAAGTCATAAGGGTGGGGCCCTTATGATGGGATTAATTACTTTATAAGAAGAAGAGACCAGTGCTCACTCTTTCTCCACTGTGTAGGGATACATTTGCAAGCCAGGAAGAGCCCCCACTAAGAACCAATTTTGTCAGCACCTTAATCTTAGACTTCTTAGCCTCCAGAACAATGAGAAATAAATGTCTGTCACTTAAGCCACACAGTCTATGGTATTTGTTATAGCAGGTGAAGATGACTTAGGCACATAATATATCTTTTATCATCATTTTACTTGTAATCTGTTATTAATTTTCCAGGGCTACTATAACAAAGTACCACAAATTGGGTGACTTAAAACAACAGAAATTTAATCTCTCGCAGTTCTGGAGGTATACAATATTAAGGTTTTGACTACGCCATGCTCTCTCCAAATCCTCGAGGGGAGTATCCTTTGTCTCTTCCAGCTTCTGGTATCTCCAGGCTTTCCTTGGCTGTGGTAGCATAACTCTAATCCCTGCCTTTGTCTTTACATCATGTTCTCCCTGTGTATGTGTCTTCACATGACCATATTCATATCAGAGCACCAGTCTATTGGATTAGGGGGTCCACTCTACTCCAGTATGACATCATCTTAACCTATTTCTGCAATTACCTTATTTCCAAATAAGGTCACATTCTGAGGTACTGGGGGTTATAACTTCAATATAACTTTTTGGAGGGATAAAATTCAACCCCATAACACCTACTTTTGTCATTGTCTTTGAAGTAAGTTTTTTATAAAGAGCATATAGCTGGATCATTTTTTAAAAAATCAACTCTACCAATCTCTTTTAATTGTTGTATTTAGATCAGTTACACATAAGCTAACTATTGATATACTAGGGCTTAAGTCTCCATTTTATTATTTGTTTTCTGTGTGTTTTCTCTGTTTCTCTTTTTTTGCCTTTCTCCAGGTTACTTGAACATTATATTGCTTTGTATAATTTTCTCAGTGGTTTTGCTAAGGGTTACAAAATACATATGTAACTTATCATAGTCTACTGGTATCTACCTTTTACCATTCTGAGTTACATGTAGAAAACTTACCTCCACTTAGGTTCCTTTACTCTCTCCACTTTTTAAATATAACTTTTAAGCATTTCCTGTACATACATTGAATACTATATCCAATAATGTTACAATTTTTGCTCCAACCCTCAAATGTGATTTAAGAATCCCATGAAGATAGTCCATTATATTTCCCCCTTATTTTTTAACCCATTCCAATGTTATTCTTTTCTCACTGACATTCTGATCTTTCTGTTATCATTTTCTTTCTGTTTAGAAAAATGTCTTTTAGCCATTATTCAAGGGTATATTTACTAATGACAAATTTTCTTAGTTTTGCTTTGCCTGAGAATGTATTTCCCCTTGATTCCTGAAAGGAAATTTTTTCCAGATATAGAATTCATAGTTGAGAGTTCTTTTCTTTCAGCACTTGAAAAATATTGTTCCATGCCATTTTGTACTCCATGGTTTCAGATCTGCTGCCATTCTAATTGGTGTTTGCCTATGAGTAATGTACCATTTCCCTCGGGTTGTTTTGATTTTTTCTTTGCCTAATTTTTAGAAGTTTAATTACAACATGTCTTGGCATGAGTTTGGGGAGGTTTAACTTATATGGGGTTGACTCAGCTTCTTGAATCTGTAGGTCTATGTCTTTCACCAAATATGGAGAGTTTTCAGCCATTATTTTCTCAAATTCTCTTTTAATCTCACTCTGTTCTCCTCCCCTTCTAGGATTCTAACAGTACAAATATTAGCTTTTTGGTTATTCTCCCTGAGATTCTGTTCATTTTGTTTCAGTCTATTTCCTCTCTGTTGTTCCGAATGGGTAAATGTTATTGATTTGCCCTTAAGCTCAGTGATTTCCATCCTTTGTCATCTCAACTATACTACTGATCCCGTCCAGTGAGTTTTTATTTTGGTTATTGTATTTTTCAGTTCTATAATCTCCATTTGGCTCTTTTTTATAACTTCTGTTTCTTTACTGAGATTTTCTATTTTTTCAAGAGAATTCATAATTGATTGTTGAAGCATTTTTAGGATGGCTGTTTTAAAATCCTTGTCAGATAACTCCAACATCTGATTCCTCTTTGTATAAAGGTCTGTTAACCGTCTTTTTTCACTTATTTTGTGGTTTTCCTGTTTTTTTGTATAAAACATCCTTTATATTTAGGATGTTATACAATTCTGGATCCTATTTAATATTTTTGTAAAAAAACTGGCAGTTGACATGTAGCAGGAATACCAGGTGGGTGTGTATGTTCAGCCTGCCTCTGGTTTCCACTGGGTTCCACTTACACCACCCCAGCAAAGATGAAGTGCTGACTCACAGTGCCTTATTGAAGATGGATGAAATGGAAGTTCAGCACCCCTCTTGGTCCTGCAGACATCTTCCCAGTGAAAGTAGAACACTGACTCACACTGCCTCATTGTCTCCAAGTGGGGGTGTAAGCTCAGTTCCTTGCTGGGCCCCATTAACATCAGGAAAGGGGAAGATGAGAAGTGAAGTGCCGACTAAAATCTCCCACCGCCCCATTCCTCCTTGTGGAAACTGAGTGGGAGCTCACCACTGGGCTCTACTGATACTACCCCACCTGGGAAATCTAAACTTTCCCTGGTTCCACCAAGCAGGGGATAGAATATTAGCTGCCTGCTTAGTCCTGCTGACACTCTCCCAGCAGGGAACTTGGATCACTGCTACCTGCTTCTTCTGGGTAAGACATGGAAGATCAGGTCTTTCCTTGGTTAATCAACACCATCCAGCACTGGAATCAAGGTGTGCTTTCTGCTTCTACCAGGTTGGGAAGTGGGGTGAGGTGGAACATCATCTTCCAGAGTAGGATAGGTATTTCCTAGTAGGTTTTATGTTGTTATATCACTCTTTTACAAGTACTTTGGCTAGAGGAAAACAGGCTTTTTCTTGGAACATATTTGTCTCAGCCTGTTGGCAGTTCTGGGTTGGAGACTTCTGCAATGCCATGTCCAGGATATATGGAAGGCAATGAGGAAACCCAGGAAACTCACCTCAGTGTTGTGTCTCAAATTCTGAGATCTCTAGGAAGGTTGCCAACTTCTTTCCACTTTTCAGAGTCTGTCTGTGCTTGCTGGTTTTGTTATATCCAGGAGGTTTTAGTGGTCAATATATTGAAATTGAATCTCAAATGTTTCTTGGTCCCTACCAATTTATATGGTCTGGAAAGGACATGTTAATAGGTTGTACCTCAGTCCCCTTTCCTTCTTAAGAAATTTTAGAGGATATTCCCCAGCAAAGAGCTTTAAATGTTTTTTTAATTGAAGTGCTATATGAATGCAGAGAAGTACACAAATCATCAATGAATTTTCACAAGCTGAACACATCCATGTAATTAGCACCTAGATCAAAAAATAGAATATGACCAGCATCCTCAAGGCCCCCATTCTTACCTGCTTCCAGCTATTACCTTCCCTTGGATAACCATTAAACTGTCTTCTAGTAGTATAAACTAGTTTTGCCTACTCTTTTTTCTGTCTGTATATTTGACATTTTTGTTCAACACTGTGTTATGAGATCTATCTGTTCTACTGTGGGTCATTGTAAAATGTTCATTCTTGTTGCTGTACAGTAGTCTATTTTGTAAAAATACCACAATTAAGTTATCCATTCTACTGTTGATGGGCATTTGAGTGATATATTTCAGAGTTTTCCACAGAAACAGACCCAATAGGATATATATATATATATATATATATATATATATATATAGATAGATAGATAGAGAGAGAGAGAGAGAGAGAGAGAGAGAGAGAGAGAGAAAGAGACAGAGCAAGACAGGGAGAGATTATATGGAATTGGTTCACATGATTATGGTTCCAAGGCACACAGAGTAAGTCAACAAGCTGGAGACCCAGGAGAGCCAATGGAGGGGTTCTAGTCCAAAGTCTGGCAACCTCAAGTCCCAAGAAGAGCCAATGTTTCTATTCAAATCTAAAAGCAAGGAAAAAAACAATGTACTGGTCTAAAGGCTTCCTGATGGGAAAAATTCTCTCTTACTTGGAGGAGGGCCAGCCTTTTATTCTATTCAAGCCTTCAACTGATTGGATGAGGCCCACCCACATTGGTGGGGGGCAAGCTGTTCTACTCATTCTACTGATTTAAATGTCAGTCTCACCCAAAAATACCCTCACAGAAATGCCAAGAATAATGGTTGACCAAATATCTGGGTACCCTGTGGCCAAGTCAAGTTGACATATAAAATTAGCCATTGCAGGTGTTTTCTAGTTTGGGCTATTATGAGTATGCTACTATGAACAATCTTGACTATGTCTTTGGGTGAATATATGTGTGCATTTTTGTTGAATATATACCTATCACTGTGTCATAGTATAAGCATATTCATCATTAGTAGATAGAGCCAAAGAGCTTTCCATAGTGGCTGCGTAAATTTACACACCCATCAAAAGTACTTGTGATGCCATTAAACGTGACAATTTTTGTAGTTTTCATTTTAGTCATTCTGATGAGTGTGTATAAACATTGCACTGTAGCATCAATTTGTATTTCTCTTTTTGATGCTTATTGGCCTTTTCATTTCCCTCTTTTGCAAAATGTCTGTTCAAGTCTTTCCCATTTTCTATTGTGTTATCTGTCTCTTTCTTAGAAATGTATATGAATTCTTTATATAATCTAAATATGAGTCTTCTGTTGGATATATGTATTGTAAAAATCACCTCCCAGGCTGTGGCTTGCCTTTCACTTTCTTAATGATGGCATTTGATGTACAGAAGTTCTTAATTTTTGTATAGCTCAGTTATCATTTTCCCCCTATAGTTAGTGCTTTTTGTGTCTTGCTTAAGAAGTTTGGGGGCTGTTCTTTTTTTAAATTTATTTTTTATTGAAGTACAGTTGAATTACAATGTTGTGTTAATTACTGATGTACAACAAAGTGACTCAGTTTTATATATATATATATATATATTTTTTCATATTCTTTTCCATTCTGGTTTATCATAGTATAAACTGAATATAGTTCCTTGTGCTATACAGTAGGACCTTGTTGTTTATCCATCCTATATACAATAGTTTACATCTGCTAATCCCAAACTCCCACTCTTTCCTACCCCTACCCATCTCCCCCTTGGCAACCATCAGTCTATTCTCTATGTCTCTGATTTTGTTTCTATTTCAGAGATAGGTTCATTTGTGTCATATTTTAGATTCCACATATAAGTGATATCATATGGTATTTGTCTTTGTCTTTCTGACTTTCTTCACTTACTATGATAATCTCTAGTTGCATCCATGTTGCTGCAAATGGCATTATTTCATTCTTTTTTTATGGCTGAGTAGTATTCTATTGTATATATGTACCACATCTTTATCCATTCATCTGTTGATGGACATTTAGGTTGTTTCCATGTCTTGGATATTGTAAATAGTGCTGCAATGAACATTGGGGTGCATGTATCTTTTTGAATTATAGTTTTGTCTGGGTATATGCCCAGGAGTGGGATTGCTGGATCATATGGTATTTCTATTTTTAGTTTTCTGAGGAACCTCCATACTGTTTTCCACAGTGGCTGCACCAACTTAACATCCCCACCAACAGTGTAGGAGGGTTCTCTTTTCTCCACACCCTCTCCAGCATCTGTTATTTGTAGACTTTTTAATGATGGCCATTCTGACTGCTGCGAGGTGGTACCTCATTGTAGTTTTGATTTGCATTTCTCTAATAATTTCAGGGGCCCTTCTTTTTTTTCTTTTTCTTTCTTTCTTTTTTTTTTTTATGGTACACGGGCCTCTCACTGTTGTGGCCTCTCCCGTTGTGGAGCACAGGCTCTGGATGCCCAGGCTCAGCGGCCATGGCTCACGGGCCCAGCCGCTCCGCAGCATGTGGGATCTTCCCAGACCGGGGCATGAACACATGTCCCCTGCATCGACAGGCCGACTCTCAACCACTGCACCACCAGGGAAGCCCAGGGGCCCTTCTGTTAATATATCTTTCTCTTTCCCAGAACAACGGTTGCTCAAGAAGGAGTAAGGTGTCCAAAGATGATCGAGTGGGAAACTGAGTCAGGTGGTATTCATGCTCATCCTTGCATTATTCCTGAAGCCAATACCACCTCTAGCCCTGGGAACTTTGTGCTAAATCAAGGTTACCTAGCTCAACTTTGCCCCCAACCATGGTGATTTCTCTTTCTAGTGGCAGTGCTTCTATTACTCATGAATTCTATTAATCTCTTCCATCCACATTTTATCAGACATGTCTGTACATATCTAAACCTCCAATTCTGTACATAGCTCCAGAGTTCTTTCCCACTGAACTCCTGAGATGCAGGCCAATCATGAAATGGTATACTGTTTAAGTGTTCTTGAGAATGCCCTTGAAGTTAGGGAAACTTTATCCAATCTAGGTCATTGAGGACTTTGGATGTGCTTTCTAATTGCACAAGCTACCATATTTAAGCATCAGTTCCAGGCCAATCAAGATACCCCCACACATATATTTCTGTTAGGCTGTTTTTCAAATTATCTTTTTATTGTTTAAATAAGAGCATAAACAGTTCTCTTAAGCTAACACTTTGTATATGCCAGTTGTAGAAATGTGAACTGATGTATCAGTTTAATTAGGGAATAAGATGGAAAAGCATTATGGTGACAATAGTTTAGTAATTATGATTAAATATTAGGAGCTCCCAACCTGCCAGTGATCCTTAGCAAAGAGCTAAATGATTGGAATATGGTGGGAATGAAAGAACACAGTCACACAAAAGGGAAAGAGAGAAGAAAAAGAAAGGGCCTAAAGGAATACTATCAAAGCTAAATTGTGTTCCAAAAGAGCATTTAAAAATATTTGGAAATTGAAGTGTAATTTTCCCTGGAAGAAAAATGTTAGACAAAGTAGTTTAGTGTCTAGGATAGCCTACAAAGTTTACTTAACCCACAGTGTAGCAGCAATAGTACCACGCTTGCCCTTAGTTCCAAGTTCCCCCAAGGTGTTTAAGTCTTAGTCCTTGAGCCTAAACTCATCTAAATTCAGCAACAGAACTTGAGCTTCAGAGAGACCTGAACCCAGAGAGTAGTCACCTATGAAAGAGGAGGAGGTGGGAAATGTAGCTCCATGGCAGCAGGGGGCTATATACTTCTGTAGCTAGGAGATGGGGAGAAAGGTGACTTGAGCCCGAGGTGTCCCCAGATCTGCTGTGAGTAGTGGGAGGGTGTGTCATGGGTCCCTCAGAAACATAGGTGAGGGCTGCAGTAAACCAGCCATCACTACTTGGTCCAGACAGCTATGGTGGGAGCATGGATGTCAGCAGATACCTACAGGCTATTTGGAAATTGTCACTATTTGGTACTTCTCTGTAGTCTTGATCTAGTTTGAAGGGACTGAGCATCTAAATTAAATCAGAGCTGACAGACATTGTAATGCCTCTAGTTTATTAATTCTATGGTGATTTAAAGCAAATTTACCAAAAGTCTTAATTAGAATCTTGAAATTCCAAGAGCACTAGGCAAAAACTCAGTCTTGGCAAAAACATGTTAGTCCCACCCACATCCCCTTCTGCACACCCAGCTGCCAAATTGCTTAAATTTCTAAATAATCATTTTCTAGATTAAATAAATTAAGCTCATTCATTTGTGCTTAAGTTTCAAGACTTACCTGAACATCTTTGCTCCCAAAGTTTGTTATGAGCAAAATAGTAGTACAGTTTGTTTGATGTTACACACACACACACACACACACACACACACACACACACACAATTAGTAAAATGGATTTTTAAAATGATATTTTCTGGATGTCAGAAAGAACCAAATCAGTAAATATTTAAAAGTTCTATTATGAACTTAAAGCTACTTTTACCAGCTATGGAAGAATGAAGGGGAAAGAGAACTATTTAACCATGTAGACATGCTTGTAATCAATAGAATTACACACACTACAGGCTATGGTAATAAGAGGAATCACATATAAAGAATGCCTACAGAAGATGAAAGAGAAGATGAGAGAGGAAAATGTATGCCATTCACCTCAGTAGGAATAGGTGAATAATGCAGTTAACATTCCTAAAAAAACCCCACCCAAATCTGGTGGTACATTTGGGAACTAGCTTTCCTGAAGTCCTGCACTACACCATCAGGTGAGAGGCAAGAGGACAGCCCCCTCCAGAATGAGGCTGCCTCTCCCCATCATCCAATCTAGCTTTGAGTGTGGTCCCTGGACCAGCTGCAGCAGCATCTGGGAACTTGTTAGAAATGCAAATTCTTGGATCCCTCCGTAGATGTTCTCTCAGGAATCTGTGTTTTAATAAGTCCTCCGGGTGCTCCTGAGGCATGCTAAAATCTAAGAACCATTCATCTTGCAGCTTTTAAATTAAATTTGTAAAGCTTCAATAAAATGGCTTTAAAAATTGATAGTTTACAGATTCACCAGAAAATTTTACAGGGCATCTGAGGAATAGTTGAATCACATGGGCCTGGGTTCAAATTCTGACTCAATCAACTGAAGCAGGATCACTTTGGGCAAGTGATTGTTAAACAGTGCACTGTTTCCTTCATCTGTAAATGCAATTTCTCATGGTGGGATAGGGCCCAGAGAAAATGTAGGCCTAGGTTCAATACATTCATTGGAGTTGCCAGAAATCAATTAAGAAGCAAGCTGTGGCTTTGGGAAATGTTTCTTTCTCACTCTTCCCTATGATCTGGAAAGGCAAAAATAATGTGGATCTGGAAAATACCACATTAAATGAGATATATGTCCAGTCAATTGATGAACAGAATATGGACACAGACCCTGGTCTTTCTAGGAAGAATGAACTAAGACTCACCAAGCATTGCCAATTTTTAAAAAATATTATTTTGTATTACATAGGCAATACAACCAAATAATAGAAACTTCAAAAATGTTAGCGTGAAAAGCAAGCCTCCTTCTCAATACCTTCCCTCAGACACCCAGTCCAGAGTTTCTTGTGTACCCTTTCAGTGCTATCCTATGCATACATGGGCATATAAATATGTGTATATGTTTTTTTAACATCTTTATTGGAGTATAATTGCTTTACAATGTTGTGTTAGTTTCTGCTGTATAACAAAGTGAATCAGCTATACGTATACATGGCCCCATGATTTACTCAATGTATTCCTTTCTTTTCCACTTGAAAGTCTATCTTTGAAAAGGTGCTTGACATCACTAATCATCAGAGAAATGCAAATTAAAATCACAATGAGATATCACCACACACTTGTTAAAATGGCTATCATCAAAAAGACAAAAGATAACAAATGTTGGCGAAGATGTGGAGAAAATGGAACACTTGTGCACTGTTGGTGGAAATGTAAACTGGTGCAGTTACTATGGAAAACAGTATGGAGGTTGCTCAAAAAATCAAAAATAAAACTACCATATGACCCAGCAATTCCACTTCTGGTATATATCCAAAGGAAATGAAAACAGGATCTCAAAGAGATATCAGCACTCCCGTGTTCACTGAAGCATTATTCACAATAGCCAAGATATGTAAACCAACCTAGGCGTCCATCAACAAATGAGTGAGTAAAGAAGATGTGGAGTACATATATAATGGAATATCATTCAGCCACAAGAAAGAAGGAAATTCTGTCGCTTGCAACAACTTGGATGAACCATGAGGGCATTGTGCTAAGTTCAGTAAGTCAGAGAAAGAAATACTGTATGATCTCACTTATATGTAGAATCTAAAAAAGCTGAACTCAGAGAAACAGAGAGTAGAGTGGTGGTTATCAGGTGACAGGGGTGGGGGAAACTGGGAGATATTGGTCAAAGGATAGAAACGTTCAGTTATAAGATGAACAAGTTCTGGGATATAATGTGCAGCATTGTGGTTACTGTTAATAATACTGTATTATATACTTGAAAGTTGCTGAGAGAGTAGATCTTAAATGTTCTCACCACAAAAAAGAAATGGTAATTATGTGACAGGATGGAGGTGGTAGCTAATGCTATGATGATAATCATTTTGCAATTGATAAATGTATCAAATCAACACATTGCACACCTTAAACTTACACAATGTCAATTATATCTCAATAAAGCAAAAGGGGAGTATATCTTTAAAATCTTTCCATACCCATACATATATGAATCTTCCTCATTTTTCTAATGGTGGCATAACATTCTACTGTATTGATGTATCATACTTTTTGTGGGGACCAGTTCCTTACTGATGGATATTTAAATTGTTTGCAAGCTTTTGCTAATACAAGTAAAGCTATGATGAATATCTTTAAATATACATCGTTTTGCCCATATGTGTACATGTCACATAAATTCTTAGAAGGTAATTGTTGATTATGCATTGGGTGGTTTTACTAGATACTCTCAAATTTCCAGCATAGCGGTTTTACTAGCTTTCTTCCCATTAGCAATGTATAAGAGAGACTATGAGCTTCCCTGATCTCATCTTCAGCAATGTTGTTGACCTTTGACAAACTAATGGGTTGAAAATAGTACTTAATTTTAATTTAATTTATTTTTCTCTTACTATGATATATTTTTATCTGTAGTCTGACCATATGCCAGAGTTCCATGTAGAACTTGGCACTAAAATGCTTATATAGGGACTGAATCTTTAACAAAACCCCATTTCAGCAATATTTTATGAGCAGAAGCCATTGGAGACAACGGAACATGGACAAAAGAATTCAGATTATTTCTCAACTGTACTCAACTGATGTCCCGTCAAGAGCATCAGCAACACAGATGAAGGACTGCATCATTACCACTAAGAATACATGTAAAGTGATAACTAATTTAATCTATGCTTCACTTAAGAGTGGTGTTTATGAGGGAAAATGGATGAGATGAGCAGATTCTGTTCTATTTGGTTTATAATCATTTAATCTAGTTCCTTTTCTGCGCTCTTATATGCTAGTAGTACCACCACTACCAACAACAAAACAAAAAATACCCATGTTAAAATATGAGCCATTTAGGGCTTCCCTGGTGGCGCAGTGGTTGAGAATCCGCCTGCAGATGCAGGGGACACGGGTTCGTGCCCCGGTCCGGGAAGATCCCACATGCCGCGGAGCAACTAAGCCCGTGAGCCATGGCCGCTGAGCCTGCGCGTCCGGAGCCTGTGCTCCGCAACGGGAGAGGCCACAGCAGTGAGAGGCCCATGTACCACCAAAAAAAAAAAAAATTATGAGCCATTTTAAGTAGATGTTAGAAATTTAAGAGTAGCTTCATAATTCAAAAAAATTTTACCATGTTTCCTTTTCTATTTTCTTCTCTTCTGGAATTATCTTAAAATATTAAGTCCATTAATAATGCAATGCATGGATATTTTGTACTAATTTAACAGGTTTTATAAAGGAGATTTTTTTTTGCATGTAGCCTATACCTGGGCAGTACTTTTACTTATGTGATAAATATGACACAGCTTTAAATGAAGTCAGGTCTGAAAAAAGACACTTGAAATGACACTTGTATGTGCACTATAATATTTGTTCAATTTAGACTGATATGTAGAGAAGTCAAAAAAGAATATTGCTAATTATTGTATTTATTTTTAGAAGACACCAATTAAGAAGAAATGAGGTAATTAGAAGAAACTTCAACTGAAATAAATATAATAATCCCAGACAATCCTTTAAATCACAGAGGACCTGGGCCCTCCTTTATCATTAGTTAATGCTAATCTCTCTGTAGAGTCATTAATTATTGAGAAAATCTGTCAATATTTAAAGTCTATCAGAAAATGAAAGCTACAAAAGGAGGAAAAAATCTCAGGTCTTCCCTGGTAGTGCAGTTGTTAAGAATCCACCTGCCAATGCAGGGAACACGGGTTTGAGCCCTGGTCTGGGAAGACCCCACATGCCACAGAGCAACAAAGCCCATGCACCACAACTACTGAGCCTGTGCTCTAGAGCCTGTGGGCCACAACTACTGAGCCTTTGAGCCACAGCTACTGAAGCCCATGTGCCTAGAGCCCATGCTCCGCAAAAAGATAAGCCACCATAATGAGAAGCTCGAACACCGCAACGAAGAGTAGCCCTGCTCGCCGCTCGACGCAGCCAGAGAAAGGCCACTCACAGTAACGAAGACCCAATGCAGCCATAAGTAAATAAATAAATAAATATTTTTTAAAAATCTTAGTACAGTTACCTCATGACCAAGATATACATGTATGTGTGCACATCTCTCTCTCTGTCACACACACACACACACACACACAAATAAAGCTAGTAATAATCATGTACTTTCGATAGGCTTGACACTTATATTTCCTGAAAATAATCATTCCACAGCTTAGATGGAAGTAACATTGCCATTATAGGTGACATTTACTCTAAATCAGCAGTCCCCAAATTCTTTGGCACCAAGGACCGGTTTCGTGGAAGACACTTTTTCCACAGACGGTGGGGCGGGGGCGAGTTCAGGCAGTAATGTGAGCGATGGTTCAGGCAGTAATGCGAGAGAAGGGGAGCAGCAGATGAAGCTTCTGTCGCTGGCCTGCCGCTCACCTCCTGCTGTGTGGCCTGGTTCTTAACAGGCCATGGACCTCCTGCTGTGTGGCCTGGTGCTTAACAGGCCATGGACCAGCACTGGTCCATGGACTTGGGGTTGGGGACCCCTGCTCTAAAGTACAGATTAGACTGTGGGTACTCAAATTTTACTATAATTAATCTAAACTGTTAAATTCAGTGAAATAGTTTTTGAATGTCTTGAGGCACTATCAGTACATTCATGGTTTCTCTCTAATGGTTAGTACTTTGGAGAGAGGGTACAGTTAAGTTCTTCATGAAACTTATTTATCATTTCAGCGATATTGCTTCCAGGGATAAAAGTCAGTTGAGAATTATCAAATGCAACTAGGCAGAAGATGAAAAGGCTAATCATGCCTTGTTAGGAATCCACTTAAAATGATTCAATGGTGTTTTTCAATATTCTAAGGCTAAGGGTAGTTTACATTTTAAGTTGTAACCATTTTTTGAAACTTCCAATGTTATTAGGTAGCAGATTGGAGAAACATCAGAAATGAGAATAATGAAGTTTTTTAATGATATTACGTTCATTCATGTTACCCATTTCATTTCATGCTTATAAAATAACTCTAATGTCATTAAAGATGAGAACATGGTACATCTGAGCAGCTTATTAGATTAATTTGGAATCTAGAGATCATGACTTTCATGTTTAGCAGGTAAAATATGAGTTCAAATTAAAGAATATTTATAGTGATTCCACAATATGCAAAAAATAACTGTTTGTATTGTGATCCCACAGTATGCAAAAAAAAACTCTGTTTATTTCCCAAAAAAGACATAATTTAGTTTGGAAAGGTCCCAAGGGAAAAAGAATCAGTTCATTTAAGTAGTAATTAAGAAAACTTGAGAGTCAGCTACCATCATCACTGAAGTATCAAAAATCTTAGGCCAAAATGACTAAAAATTCCATTTACTTATAGACGTTCAACACCTAGTGAAAATCTCACAGGGTGAGAAGCTTTCACTGGTGCATGGGAACTAGCTCATATTGGCCATGAGAGCCAGTTTTTAAATTTTCAGGAATTTTTTGAGATTGCTGTGAAAGACACATTATTAAAACTTAAATTATATAAACTTACAGTTAAAGAAATTATATTAAAAAGCAAAGGTAGCAAATACTTGAAACTCATCACTTCCTAATTATTTCACTATTTTTTTTCTATTATCTATTTTCTTGAAGTTGTTAATGTCTACTGTATCTGTGTGGTAGAAACACCATGTAATGGTGGCTACTGTGTACCTCTTCCCAACTCTGCATTCAATCATGTCGTGTTGGTAGCTTGAAATCAGCGATGGTGGGAGTATTAATAACATGGAAATTGGCAAATGCTGCAAATCACTGCTTTTTTGTTTGAGAGAGCCAGTGGCTAAACGTTTATCAGCACACTACTGCTCATATAGAACATTAAGCTGGAATTCTAGGTCTGAGGAAGATTTGAGAATTAGATTCAAAATATCTCATCAAGCAGGTGAGTAGGGTGTCTCTGAAAGTGTTTTGTGAAAGAAAATTAGGCAAGATAGGTAATATTCCAGATGAGTTAGGCCTCATGATTACTTGGTATCCCAATGATCAGGCACTCCATCTCTATCAGAGCACATCAGGAGTTTTTTTTTTCAGAAGGTGTATATGATATGGCTTTCCTCTAGAAGCCCAGGGGTCTGTATTGTGAGGCTCTGATTGGAGATTATTATAAACTCCACACAATTTTCCCCACTACTGATACCTCTAATACCATACAGTCTGCTGGGTCATATGATTCAAACAATAGGGATGCTTGCATCATAGCCTGGATCTGCTGCAGAACTTTTCCTGCTCTGAGCCTCACTTAAAGCTGGCAGACTTTAGTGTTACCCCAATGTGTGGGTCATAGCACTATTCAAAGAAGTAAGCACTTTTCCAGATACCCCTAGAGCCCAATGAGACCTGTGAAGTGATGTGCTTCTTTGTGATGAGAGGGGCAAGATGCAAAAATGTTTCCTTTATTGTTAAGGGGATGTCCTGGCATAACCTAGACCATTGAAGTTGTAAAATTGTTGTTATTTGTGGCAGTCCCTTAAATTTTCATAGGGTTTATCTCCTGTTTCTGGAGTATGTCTTTTATTTTTATTTATTTTTGACTGTGTGGGTCTTTGCTGCTGCGCACAGGCTTTCTCTAGTTGCGGCGAGCAGGGGATACTCTTTATTGTGGTGCGCGGGCTTCTCATTGTGGTGGCTTCTGTTGTTGCGGAGCACGGGCTCTAGGCACGTGGGCTTCAGTAGTTGTGGCACACAGGCTCAGTAGTTGTGGCTTGCGGGCTCTAGAGCACAGGCTCAGTAGTTGTGGTGCATGGGCTTAGTTGCTCTGCGGCATGTGGGATCTTCCTGGACCAGGGCTTGAGCCCGTGTTCCCTGCATTGGCAGGCAGACTCTTAACCACTGAGCCACCAGGGGAGTCCCAGTATGTGAGTCTTGACATTGAAAATATTCTAGGTTTTTTTTTTTTTTTTTTTTGCTTAACAAGTCAGATTGGCAAGATGTCATCAATAGAGAGGACCATTATGATGTTCTGTGGGATGTGTAGCTGATCTAGGTCTCTTTGGACTTTTTTTTTTTTTTTTTTTTTTTTTTTTTTGCGGTATGCGGGCCTCTCACTGTTGTGGCCTCTCCCGTTGTGGAGCACAGGCTCCGGATGCACAGGCCTAGCGGCCATGGCTCACGGGCTTAGTTGCTCCGCGGCATGTGGGATCTTCCCGGACCAGGGCACGAACCCGTGTCTCCTGCATCGGCAGGCGGATTCTCAACCACTGCGCCACCAGGGAAGCCCTCTTTGGACTATTTTAAGACAGAGGACAGGGCAAGTCCTGGGGAAAGACTGTAAAAGTATTCTGTGGTATGTTCCCAGTGAACAAAATTTCTGATAAGAATAAAAATAGATGCATTTTTCAGATCAACAGCCACATACCATATACCTGAGATCATGTTAATTTGATCTGGAAAGGTACTATGCCTGGCACAAGCAGCTGAAACTGGGGCTATTACTTGTTTTGCAGTAGTCCACTTTTATCTTCCAATATATGTCCAGGTTTTACAAGGACCAGACTGGTTACTCAAATGGAGTTATGAATAAGACTACCACCACTGCATCCTTTAGGGCGGCATTAATTTCTGCCATTTCCCCTAAGATTAGATATTATTTTTTGTTTACTATCTTTGGTATTTCTTGGAGGGGGTGCAATTTTCGAGGCTGCCACTTGGCTTTCCCTACTATGATAGCTCTCATCCTGGTAGTTGTGCCAACCACTAAGGATGTCCATTTTAATTACACGTTTAGGGCCAAGGAAATTACCACTGGGTGGGTCTGTAGACTCAGTAGAACCACTGTGATCCAAAGCATGACTCCACTTATTACCTGGCACTCACTTCCCCCCACTCCAATAGAGGGTCCATCATGATGCTTTGGGTATATAGATTTCAATGTCAAATTGAGTTGAGTGCCCAAAAGTTCTTAAAATATTTGGCTACTACCCCTTCTTCAGTGTACAGTTACCTAGGTAAATAACTATGGGTCCCTCTCAGGATAGACTGGGGTAATCATTACTGGTGTACTTACCACCGTGTTGCAGGGTCCTTTCTCCTAGTTACTTATTCCTCTTTCAGTTAATAGGTTCCTGTTCCAAAAACTGACCAAGTCCAGAACTGGGCAAGAAATAGGAACTTTTACTGGAGTAATTGTGCTTAGCTACCTGATCATCTATCCTTGATTTCATTTGATTTTATGGACTGAGTAGCTGCCTTCTGTTTTTCTCCTAGTGATGCCATGTTCTTTTTTTTTTTTAACATCTTTATTGGAGTATAATTACTTTACAATGTTGTGTTACTTTCTGCTGTATAACAAAGTGAATCAGCTATACGTATACACATATCCCCATATCCCCTCCCTCTTGCATCTCCCTCCCCCCTGCATCCCACCGCTCTAGTTGGACACAAAACACTGAGCTGATCTCCCTGTGCTATGCGGTTGCTTCCCACTAGCTATCTATTTTACGTTTGGTAGTGTACATATGTCCATGTCACTCTCTCACTTCGTCCCAGCTTACCCTTCCCCCTCCCTGTGTCCTCAAGTCCATTCTCTTTTTTGTGTGTGGTACGCGGGCCTCTCACTGTTGTGGCCTCTCCCGTTGCGGAGCACAGGCTCCGGACGCGCAGGCTCAGTGGCCATGGCTCACGGGCCCAGGCGCTCCGCGGCATGTGGGATCTTCCCGGACCGAGGCACGAACCCATGTCCCCTGAATCGGCAGGCGGATTCTCAACCACTGCGCCACCAGGGAAGCCCCTCAAGTCCATTCTCTACGTCTGTTCTGTTAAACATCTCCATTACTCTTTGAAGGTCAGGGTCCCCTGGCTCTTGCTCTAAACTTGTTGCTCATTACTGTAATTATATTGACCCAGCTTCTAATGGTTATAGCACTTCCACCTGGCTTCTAGCATCTCCATTTCTATCAGTGAGGCCATTTTTATAGCAGCATCACCACTGGCCAACAGAAGACTACCACCATAAAACATTTTGGTGATGTTGGTCTCCTCACCATCACATCTGGCAAATGTGATGATAAGTGCTATATCCTCTTAGTCTTCCCAATAAATACAGCCCTCCAGTGGGTTTTCTGGACTTACATAGTATGTCCACTTTCGCATTCCCACTTCTTCCATATAGTCTTCCACTACCTGCCATGGCAACTCTGGTGTTTCTATCTAAATTAACGTTAACCATTGCTTTGTCCATGTTTGGAAAGGAAATATCCTTGGAGTCCTTGCCAAGGAGTCAAATCCTGTTTCCTGGAAGAGTGCTCCCAAATCAATAAACTCTCCCTTTTCCAACTTTATGTTATGTCTCCCTCCCCTGCTTAGTCAAGTGCCCTCAGAATCCAGCCCCACCTATATTCCTCCAACTCATACCAGTATGTATTGGCTGGGAAGTGCAGATCTTTTGAGGTCGAGTTCCTTTCCTACCTTATGAGACCATCATTTTCCTGGAGAAGCCATGATGTATCTTAACCCTGGTTATTAGTTTAGTGACCAGAATGGTGATGGGGCATATCCTGGGGTGTGGGGTTGGTTGGGGAACACAGGTTTTCTTATGTGGTAGACGTCTCTGCATCATCTTCAAACAACTGGAGAGAGCTAGCTTTTTATAGAGAAGAGGGGCCAGAGGGTTCAGGGGAACCTGGGTATTTAAACTATTGAGACTATTAACCCATCTGTCGCTATCCTTTGTGTTGGGGTTCTATTCTTTCCCAGCGCAGATCAGGAACTTGGCATAACAGAACTTGTTTTCTGGGTTTTTTTTTTTTTTTTTGGAAAGTGTATCTTCTTTGGAGCTCTTTTCCTCTTAAAATTAAGTCTCAGGCTTGGTCTTCAGTTTCCACTTATTTCCACTGTCCTTACAGTTACTCTTTCCCTATGTTTCTTAAATGCCAGAATCATATCATCAGCTAGTGCATTCCTTTCCACCAGTATACCATTCCATTTCACTAGCAGTGAAAGTTTTAACAATGGCACTGCTGTCTTGTGCCAAAAGCTCCCTCTGTTCCACCTATCACCAGTGGCGGGATTCTTATTGCCGGTTGGGTGGCAAGTGATCCAGTTCCTAATTCTATTCTCAGCATTTGCTTTGTCAGATCTGGCACCAACTGTGGTAGGTCAGGTAACTGGAAAACAGTCTCAGAGACAGAGCTTACAGTGCAGTAGGGTTATTAGGGAATGCATTGGGTTCAAAGCTTATGGAAGAGTTGTGAGAAAACAAAATTGGGAAAAGAGAGAAGTTAAATTGTGTTTTAGAGTCAGTGGAGGTCTCAGCTGACCCTACAGTTAGCTTAGGATTTATTATGAGTTGAAGTGAGATGATCAGACCTTTCTATCCCTTCTTGAATCAGTCATTAGGTGCGGGCTGCCCTGGGAAGGGAGCATGACCTTGGGCCAGGCAGTGCTGAGGAAATCCCTTAAGGGGCTCAAGAGCTGAGGGCTAACTGTCAGCAGTATTCCCAGAGGCTGGCCAGAGTGGGTGGGGAGGAACTGTTTCCCCCTGCAGGAGAATCTAGGTGGCACATCACAGCATTCGTCAACTATAACAGCAAAATATCTTTGATAATTTCTAGATTTCCAACTTCCAAAGAGTGCAGAACTGCCTAGAGATGGAAGTGGTAAACAAATACAAGTGTTATTTAATGATCTGTTAGGTTGAAGAATATGACCTTGACATTTCTGTAGGTCAAAATGATTGAATACCAGCAATTTCATACTGTCCAACTTAATTGTAGAATAAACAAGGAAGGAACCTATATTGGGCATGTGGTCATATTTAAATGTTTATGCATTCTAAAATAATCTATCAAATAGCTTCACCTCCCATGCAAGCCCATCACCCTCCCCATCGTCCCCATTTTGGTTATACTCATTAAAAACCCTGCTTTTAAAGCATTTAATGTCACCCAAAACCAGTGGTAAAATAACGCCTCATGAATGCAACAGGAACTTATCTACTCCTATACAACACTTTCATTCCACCTCTGAGTCTTGATCCTTGTTCCTCTCCTCACTTGGAATGCTTCTTTCTGCATTGCCCCAACCAAACAACAACAAAAACACTACCCTTTTCCAAACCGACCTCCTCCTTATAGTCTCTTTTGATGATACCAGGTTCATCATAGCTTCCATGAGTTTCTTTAGCACTTAAGGCCTGTTCAGCACAATCTAGGATTTAATAATGGTGTGGTCTGTCTCATGGAAGGATTTTTTTCAATGTGGGTTACCTTTGTTTCACCAGATAGGTGTGAGTACCTTGAAGACAGAAGTTGTAACATTTACGTCCTTTGTTTTGCCCACATCCCTAGCACCCAAATGGAAACTCATGACTGAGAATTATGTGGACTATAAAGACCTTTGAATTTGTATATTTCCTATTTATCTACTTTAACTGTCTTTTCAAAGTTGTATATACATAAAAAATTAAATCATTCATAAGCACTCAAAAAGTCAAGGAATGAAGTTTAGGTTCTTTCAAAGTATTCTTGGAGGGTGTGAAAAAGATGAGGTGGGAAGAAAAACTGTAACCTACCAAAGAGCAGAAGCTATATTTGGCTTCCTAATTCTTCCTCTCACAGAACTCTGCACTTTCTTTAATAACACCTCTCATCATTTCTAACTATATGTTTATGTCATTATTTAATTAGTTTCTGTCTCACTCCAACTAATTGATAAGCCCCAAGAGGGCAAGGACCATATTTGTCTATTCATCATCATATTTCTAGTGAGTAGCACATAATACATGCTCAATAAATATTTATTGAAATAATTATTGAAGGCAATAACGAAATGACTATCATTTGATGGAAGGACTTATGCTTTCAGCTCCAGGGACTTCTAATCACCAACCCTTGTCCCTGGCCAATGCTCCAAGGTGGCTTCTTTCACCCTGTTGTATTTCTCATTTGAGAATATCCCTAATGCGTAAATATAATGTATAAATATTCTAGTCTTTTATCCCTACTACAAGAATCCATCTTTTCCTCTTCTGGGCATATTTTTAGAGTATGCCCAAGGTTCTTATTGCCATCATTCCAGAGGTTCTCTGTCCTATGACTGAATCTTCTACTTGAACCAACAACATCTACCCATAAGATCATGAACTTCAGCAAAACAAGTTAATCTCCTGGCAGTGGCACCTCCAAATTGTCACCACAAACTCTTGAAATCCCCCTAAGAAACATTTCCCCAAATTTGTCCCTTAAGATCACCCTCTGGACACACCATCCCTAAACTGCCTCTCATGTTTGACTCAAATATTGGAAGTGATTTCTTGCATTTACTACTCAGTACAAGTTTACCAGACTCATGAATTCTTTCCCTTCCTCTCCCTCTAGTTTTCACAACTCTTATCTCTCCTCTACACTATTATGTGTGTGTGTGTGTGTGTGTGTGTGTGTGTGTGTGTGTGTGTGGTGAATTGTGGCGTGTGAACGCGTTTGTGGCATGGCAGAGTGAAGAAAGAGTGTCAAGAGAGAGAAGATAAAGTCATTTCAATATCTTTTTGTTCTGCGTTTACGAGTTCTCTATTGCTGCATAACAGATCACTCTAAGATTTAATGGTTTGAAACAATACCAAAAATTTTGCTCACAAATCTGAAATTTAGGCAGGCCTTGGCAGGGGCGTTTGTATCTGCCCTACATGGCATCAGCTAGGGCAGCTCAACTAAGGGCTGAAGGATCCATTTCCAAGATGGCTCATTCACACATGACAAGTTAGTGCTGGCTGCCAGCTGAGAGTTCAGCCAGGGCTGAGGGTGGCAGGGAGGTGGGGCTGTTGGATTCAGTGTGGTGGCTGAGTTCCAAGAGTGAACATCCCAAACCTAAATGGATTATGTTTGGATATTATCAAAGAATTTAGCTGAGAATCCCAAGTATTGCCTGATCTTTTCTCCATCTGTTTTTCATTTATAACCAGCTTATTTCAAAACGGATTTGAGGCAGAAGCTACTTTTATTTAAGGTAGACACTGTAACCTTTAAAAGCAATTCTTATACTCTGGATTCTAAGAGATGGTCTACATTTTTGAGAGGAAAAAAAAAGTATGCACGGTGGGGGGGAGATGTGCTTGTGTATTTGCATGCTGTGTGGACACATGTGCACATGCCTATGTGTTTTACATGTGTGTACATTATATATGTGCCTATATGTGTCTACTTGTGTGTGCATGTGAGAGTGTGTGTATATATGTGTGTCTGCTTATGCTGGTGAAACTGTCTCTGTATTAGCATTTGTATGCATGTGTGTGTGGAGTGTAGTTTCCATAAGGATATCAATCTTTATTAGTAGTTCTACAATGACTTGGAGAACTGCTCCAGGACTGACTAAATGATAGCACGATATTTTTTTAAAAGAAAATTCAGTTCTATGTGCAAAGTCAACAGACTGTAATATAATTATTTTAAACTGCATATATATTAGCCCAAACCATAGCATTTTCTTCAAGTGATGCCTTTGTTTACAAAACTGACTAAGAGGGCTTATTTGAGCCATCACCTTTAAAATGTTATAGTACCAAAAGTCCTGTAGATTGTCCTGATAAAATACAAGGGATGCTATAGAAGAATCTGCTGAATTTTCTCTGACAATTATGATTCATGACATACTACTTATACTTAGAACTATCTGAGAAATGCTTCTGAAATTATCCATTTGTTCCTGGTTCAAGTTAACAAAGAATGCAGCACATTTTTACCATTGTTTTTAAAGCAAAGAATTAGGTTTCCAAAGAATGCACTACACGACCACCCTAACCTTGGTATCTGATAATGCTAAACCTTATTTCTGTGGTGCATGAGGCATTTACAGGAGTTACCTTTTGCTTAATTTTGTTATTTATATACAGTAATATACACATTTTTACAGTTCTATGAGTTTTGACAAAATGCACAGAGTTGTAAAATTGCCATCAAAATGAGGATACAGAATAGCTCCCTTACCCCAAAATATTAGCTCATCCTACCTCTTTAGAGTCAAACCTTCCTTGTCCCCTAACCCTTGGTAACTACTTATCCATTCTCCCTCCCTATAGTTTTGCCTTTTCCAGAATGTCATAGAGATGAGATTACACCACACATAACCTTTTGAGTCTGGCTTCCTTCACTGAGAAAGTGCATTTGAGATACACCCATATCATTGAATATATGTACATTTATCTTGTTTTTATTGCTGAGTAGGAGTTCATTTTATGGATATACACTGTTTGTTCATCCACTCACCAGCTGAAGGACATTTGGGTTGTATCTAGTTTGGTGCTATTGCAAATAAAGCTGCTATAAACATCCATGTACAGGTTTTAGTGTGGGAACATAAGTTTTAACTTCTCTAGAGTAAATAGTACATACTTAGCAGGTGGGATTACTGGGTCAGACAGTAAGTTTATTTTTAACTTTATAAGAAAGTGTACCTTGCGTTTCCATCAGCAATGTATGAAAGTTCCAGTTGTCCCATATCTACTTCAATATTTTGTATTGTCAATATTTTTTATGTTAGCCCTCTTAATAGGTGTATAGTAGTATCTCATTGTGGTTTTCACTTCCATTTCCCTAGTAACTAATGATGACCATCATATCTTTATGTGTTCATTTTCCTTCCACATAGTTTCTTTGAGAAGTGGCTGTTGAAACCTTTGCCTATGTTTGAGGGTTGTATGCTTTCTTATTGTTGAATTTTGTTTGTGAGTTCACTACATATTCTAGATATAAGTACTTTGTCAGATATAATTTGCAAATATTTTCTCCAGTCTGTGGCTTATCTTTTCATTCTCTTAACAGTATTTTAAAGAGCAAAAGCTTTAATTTTTTTAAATTTATAAGTCTGACTTATAAATTTTTATTTTATAAATCGTGCTTTTGGTTCACATCTAAGAACTCATTCCCTAATACAAGGCCACAAAGATTTTCTATATTTCATCTAAAAGTTTTATAGTTTTATATTCATATTAAATCTTGGAATCAGTTTTAGTTAACTTTTATATCAAGTGTGAAGGATAGGATACGGTTCATTTTTATGCCTATGATGTTCAATTGTTCTAGCACCATTTGTTGGAAAGACTATCCTTTCTACATTGAATTACTTTTGCATCCATTGACCATATTAGAGTGGGTCTATTTCTGGAACATCTACTCAGTTGCATTGATCTATGTGTCTGTCTTTTCACCAATACCACACTAACTTAATTACTGTAGCTTTATAATACGTATTGAAATCAGGTAGTGTGAGTCCCTCAATTTTTTTTTTCTTTTTCAAAATTCCTTCACTTATTCCGGTCTCTTTATCTTACAACACAGATCTTAGAAGCACTTTTAGATATCTACAAAAAATCTGGTGAAAAATTTGCTTGTGATTGTGCTAAATCTATAGATGTTTGGGGAGAATAGACATCTTAATAATAGTGGGTCTTCTGACCCACGACCATGGCATATTTTTCCATTAATTTCGGTATTATTAAAAAAAATTTTTATTGGAGGATAGTTGATTTACAATGTTGTGTTAGTTTCAGGTGCACAGCAAAGTGAATCAGTTATACATATACATATATCCACACTTTTTAAGATTCTTTTCCCATATCGGTCATTACAGAGTACTGAGTAGAGTTCCCTGTGCTATACAGCAGGTCCTTATTAGTTATCTATTTTATATATAGTAGTGTGTATATGTCAATCCCAATCTCCCAATTCATCCCATCCCCCTCTTCCCCCTGTTGGTAACCATAAGTTTGTTCTATACATCTGTGACTCTATTTCTGATTTGCAAATAAGTTCATCTGTATCATTTTTCTAGATTCCACATACAAGCGATATTATATGACATTTGTCTTTCTGTGTCAGTCTTACTTCACTTAGTATGACAATCTCTAGGTCCATCCATGTTGCTGCAAACGGTGTTATTTTGTCCTTTTCTATAAATGAGTAATATTTCATTGTATATATATACCAAATCTTTTTTTTTTAAACATCTTTATTGGAGTAAAACTGTTTAACAATGGTGTGTTAGTTTCTGTTTTACAACAAAGTGAATCAGTTATACATATACATATGTTCCCATATCTCTTCCCTCTTGCATCTCCCTCCCTCCCACCCTCCCTATCTTACCCCTCTAGGTGGTCACAAAGCACAGAGCTGATCTCCCTGTGCTATGTGGCTGCTTCCCACTAGCTATCTATTTTACATTTGGTAGTGTATATATGTCTATGCCACTCTCTCACTTCGTCACAGCTTACCCATCTGCCCCCCCATAGCCTCAAGTCCATGCTCTAGTAGGTCTGTGTTTTATTCCCATCCTACCACTAATCTCTTCATGACATTTTTTTCTTAGATTCCATATATATGTGTTAGCATACAGTATTTGTTTTTCTCCTTGTGACTTACTTCACTCTGTATGACAGACTCCAGGTCTATCCACCTCATTACAAATAACTCACTTTCATTTCCTTTTATGGCTGAGTAATATTCCATTGTATATATGTGCCACATCTTCTTTATCCATTCATCTGTTGATGGACACTTAGGTTGCTTTCATGTCCTGGCTATCGTAAATAGAGCTGCAATGAACATTTTGGTACATGACTCTTTTTGAATTATGGTCTTCTCAGGGTATATGCCCAGTAGTGGGATTGCAGGGTCGTATGGTAGTTCTATTGGTAGTTTTTTAAGGAACCTCCATGTTGTTCTCCATAGTGGCTGTATCAATTTACATTCCCACCAGCAGTGCAAGACTGTTATCTTTCCTCTACACCCTCTCCAGCATTTATTGTTTCTAGAGTTTTTGATGATGGCCAATCTGACCGGTGTGAGATGATATCTCATTGTAGTTTTGATTTGCATTTCTCTAATGATTAATGATGTTGAGCATTATTTCACATGTTTGTTGGCAATCTGTATATCTTCTTTGGAGAAATGTCTATTTAGTTCTTCTGCCCATTTCTGGATTGGGTTGTTTGTTTTTTTGTTATTGAGCTGCATGAGTTGCTTATAAATTTTGGATATTAATCCTTTGTCAGTTGCGTCATTTGCAAATATTTTCTCCCATTCTGAGGGTTGTCTTTTGGTCTTGTTTATGGTATACTTTGCTGTGGACAAGCTTTTAAGTTTCATTAGGTCCCATTTGTTTATTTTTGTTTTTATTTCCATTTCTCTAGGAGTTCGGTCAAAAAGGATCTTGCTGTGATTTATGTTATAGAGTGTTCTGCCTATGTTTTCCGCTAAGAGTTTGACAGTGTCTGGCCTTACATTTAGGTCTTTAATCCATTTTGAGTTTATTTTTGTGTATGGTGTTAGGGAGTGTTCTAATTTCAGACTTTTACATGTACCTCTCCAGTTTTCCCAGCACCACTTGTTGAAGAGGCTGTCTTTTCTCCACTGTATATTCTTGCCTCCTTTATCAAAGAGAAGGTGACCATATGTGCGTGGGTTTATCTCTGGGCTTTCTATCCTGTTTCATTGATCTATATTTCTGGTTTTGTGCCAGTACCATATTATTTGATTAATGTAGCTTTGTAGTATAGTCTGAAGTCAGGGAGCCTGATTCCTCCAGCTCCGTTTTTCTTTCTCAAGATTGCTGTGGCTATTTGGGGTCTTTTGTGTTTCCATACATATTGTGAAATTTTTTGTTCTAGTTCTGTAAAAAATGCCAGTGGTAGTTTGATAGGGATTGCATTGAATCTGTAGATTGCTTTGGGTAGTAGAGTCATTTTCACAATGTTGATTCTTCCAATCCAAGAACATGGTATATCTCTCCACCTATTTGTATCATATTTAATTTATTTCATCAGTGTCTTATAGTTTTCTGCATACAGGTCTTTTGTCTCCTTAGGTAGGTTTACTCCTAGATATTTTATTCTTTTTGTTGCAATGGTAAATGGGAGTGTTTTCTTAATTTCAATTTCAGATTTTTCATCATTAGTGTATAAGAATGCCAGAGATTTCTGTGCATTAATTTTGTATCCTGCTACTTTACCCAATTCATTGATTAGCTCTAGTAGTTTTCTGGTAGCATCCTTAGGATTCTCTATGTATAGTATCATGTCATCTGCAAACAGTGACACCTTTACTTTTTCTTTTCCAATTTGGATTCCTTTTATTTATTTTCTCTGATTGCTGTGGCTAGAACTTCCAAAACTGTGTTGAATAAGAGTGGTGAGAGTGGGCAACCTTGTCTTGTTCCTGATCTTAGTGGAAATGGTTTCAGTTTTTCACCATTGAGAACGATGCTGGCTGTGGGTTTGTCATATATGGCCTCTATTATGTTGAGGAAAGTTCCCTCTATGCCTACTTTCTGCAGGGTTTTTATCATAAATGGATGTTGAATTTTGTCAAAAGCTTTCTCTGCATCTATTGAGATGATCATATGGTTTTTCTTCTTCAGTTTGTTGATATGGTGTATCACTTTGTTTGCTTTGCATATATTGAAGAATCCTTGCATTCCTGGGATAAACCCCACTTGATCATAATGTATGATGCTTTTAATGTGCTGTTGGATTCTGTTTGCTAGTATTTTGTTGAGGATTTTTGCATCTATGTTCATCAGTGATATTGGCCTGTAGTTTTCTTTCTTTGTGACATCTTTGTCTGGTTTTGGTATCAGGGTGATGGTGGCCTCATAGAATGAGTTTGGGAGTGTTCCTCCCTCTGCTGTCTTTTGGAAGAGTTTGAGAAGGATAGGTGTTAGCTCTTCTCTAAACGTTTGAGAGAATTCGCCTGTGTAGCCATCTGGTCCTGGGCTTTTGTTTGTTGGAAGAATTTTAATCACAGTTTCAATTTCAGTGCTTGTAATTGGTCTGTTCATATTTTCTATTTCTACCTGGTTCGGTCTCGGCAGTTGTGCATTTCTAAGAATGTGTCCATTTCTTCCAGGTTGTCCATTTTATTGGCATAGAGTTGCTTGTAGTAATCTCTAATAATCTTTTGTATTTCTGCAGTGTCAGTTGTTACATCTCCTTTTTCATTTCTAATTCTATTGATTTGAGTCTTCTCCCTTTTTTTCTTGATGGGTCTGGCTAATGGTTTATCAATTATATTTATCTTCTCAAAGGACCAGCTTTTAGTTTTATTGATCTTTGCTATTGTTTCCTTCATTTCTTTTTCATTTATTTCTGATCTGATCTTTATGATTTCTTTTCTTCTGCTAAATGTGGGGTTTTTTGTTCTTCTTTCTCTAATTGCTTTAGGTGCAAAGTTAGGTCGTTTATTCGATACCACATCTTCTTTATCCAATTTCTCACTTGAAATTGGGGGACTTCTAGAATGCTTGGTTTATTTATTTCATAAGTTCTAGAAATTAATAGCCATTATAGCTTCATTCTCTCTCTACTGCCCTTTTGGGATTCTAATTAAATTACTTTCCCTCTATCCCTCATGTCTCTTAATCACTCTTTTGTAGCTTCCATCCTTTATTCTCTCTGTGGTGCATTCTGGATAATTTTTTTCTGACTTATCTTCAAATTCTCAATTATCTTTTTACCCATGAATAATTTTTTAATTCTATGCATTGATCCATAATGTATCCAGGTATGTGTGTGTATGTATATACATGTATATATACACACACATACATATATACATACATATATATCTATATAGATATATACCCATCTATGAATATACCTATATTGATCTATTTATCTATATAAATATATTCATTTCTAGAAGTTCTAACTGGTTCTTTTCTAGATCTGATTTTACTTTATAAGGTTTCCTGTTTGCAAGGATATTTTCAGTTTGTCTTTTATTTATTTATACATTGAAAGCATAGTTGTTTTACAAGCCTTAACTAATAATTCCATATCCAGAGTCTTTGTGGATCTCTTTCTGTTGTCTGTTCTTTCTGCTTGTTCTCATGCACAATGCTTTTTTTTCTTGTGTGACTGGCACTGTTTGCTGCTAAATATCTTTGAAAATGTATTTATAGGAATAATTTGAGCTCTGCTATAAAAGGTGCAAAAATACACAAAAGAAAATACACATTTGCTTAAACCAAATATATAGGGACACGTTCTGTTCAGTAGCACTTCAAACTAAATTCAGAGCTAGAGGGTTTCATTTTTATGTTGTTGTTTCTGGGTGTTTTCTCTTTTTTTTGCCATCCATAAGATGTCAATTTCAGCTAAAAATACATTCAAAGGCCAATTTACTTCTGCTTCACACTGACCCTAAGAGTATAGCCCTTTAGGATTTCTACTTATAATGCAGAGCATCTCCTCTTAACTTCCCACCTTGGACAGACCATGTCAGCCTGGGTGTTAACACTAAAGTTCTAATTTTTCCTGGTTGACAAAGGCCTTTAGAGGTCTCTGGGCTCCCTTTACCTCTCTGGGTTCCTGCTTTCCCTTCAAATTTGCCCTGGACATTCCTAGCTTGTCAGCTCTTCAATGCTTTTTCTTAAAAAAAAATCATTTTTTTGCATTTTATCCATAATTTGTAGTTGTTTTTCTGAGAAAAGTTGCTCCTAATAACCTAGCTTGCTATTACTAGAGACAGAAATGAATTAATAATGTATACCAAGAAAAGTTTCACAGCAGATTGGAATTGTATGGGTCCTGATGTGACATGGCTATAATATTTTTATTTATTTTCATTTTATTTTTGTGGGGAGGGGTTGCCCATTCTAGTTTCTGCACACCACTATTTTATTTTAGGGATTAAAAAAATGAAATATTCAGTAGGTGTCTTTGTCTTTTCGCATCAGCAATGAACAGATTCTCCTCCCCATCTGTTAGTGGGGGGGAGGGTCAAAAACATTTTCGTTTTCTCTGTAATTTTCTCTTTTCAGACATATATAATTTTACAATTACCTTTATGTTACATAATATTTGTTAGCACTTCTCAAATTGACCTTTCTTATTTTGTGCTCACAAGTCTTTGTTATTATTTTTTCCTTCCTTTCTCTTGTTTGTATGAGAATGAGGATCAGGGTTTGTAAGTTTCATTTTCTGAGTTTGTTTTTTTTTTTTGGTAGGAGTGTGTGGGTGAGGGAAAACTATCTTTTTTTTTTTTTGTCTTACCTGAACTCTTGTTATCCTATTTTCCTTATTTAAATTTTTTTTATAGAAATAGAACCACAGACATAGAAAACAAACTTATGGTTACCAAAGGGAAAAGGGGGGGAGGGATAAATTGGCAGTTTGGAATTAACATTCACACACGACTATATGTAAAATAGATAAACAACAAGGACCTACTGTATAGCACAGGGAATTATACTCAATATTTTACAATAAAATACTGAAAAAGAATATATATATATATATAAAACTGAATTACTGTGCTGTACACTTGAAACTAACACAACATTGTAAATAAACTATACTTCAATAATATATATATATGTATACACACACACATAAAGAAAAGAAAAAAATTTTTTGATTTAATCCACTTTATTTTTCTTGGCTACCTATGAGTGCTGATAAAGACATTTCTCTAAGTTTTATGGTGATGGGATTGGATTCAGAAAATTTTTCTAAATAAATAAGAGAGGATTATAAGAAGTTTCAAAGAAACTACAAGTCAGACTTTTGGTAACAACTGGATTATCTCATCTATTAATAAATCCAACTTCATCAAGCAATAACTTGCTACTCTCTCATTATAATCAATGCTTAAAGTGTTTATAGTCTTGTCATTCATGAGTCACCAACTATTGGAAGCTGCACCTACCTAGGGGTTTTGTGAAGAAGGGAGGCTCCACCCTTACACACCCGCACTGAGTAAACCAAGAGTTGATGCTTGAAAAGAAGACATAAAAGATAAGTAACAAGCCAATAAAATAAGAGAGGCTGATAAAAATTAAAAGATAGCATGCAGAAAAGAATTAGATATATAAAAATTAATAATTATTTGGGATTATTGCAAACTTAAAGACCATACTATCACTTTATTACAAAATGTGTAAGCTAGGACCTCCAGTTTTCCAGATGAGATATTGTAGCTTCACTGTGGACACTCCTGATTTCCCCTAAATTCAGTGATCCTTTGTTCCGATGGTGCCTTAGAGGATCCATTCTCACAGTGTGTTTCATCAAAGAGTCATTCAGAAAGCTGGTAAGAGGCATCATCAGGAACAAACAATCCTCTGGTCAAATAAGATTGGGAAATACCAAATTAAATAAAAATCAACCGGTTTTCTCTACTGTATAATTCCTGAGCCTTCAACATGCCAATTGGTATAACTAATCTCTGAAAGGGCAGTTAGGGTGTAGTGGTCCCTCTTTTTGTGAACATGTCTTAGAATATTTGTTCTGTGGAACACACAAGAAATGTGTCTTTAGATAGAGAGTGAGAACTTTAAAAAAGAGGGAGAGAGAGGAAAATCTACTTCTTCATCCTGTTGAAAGTTGCATTACCAAGAAAGCCCCCAAGAGTCTTTATCTCATTTCCTAATATTGTGTGAAATATGTATTATCCTTAGAAAACTGAGACACTAAGAGGTTAAGTAACTTGTCCAAGATCACACATTTGTAAGTGTCAGAAGTAGGATTTGAGTCCAGAAGTTCTTCACTCATACCCTTGACAGTATGTCTTCTTTCATACAAGAAAAAAAAAATCTTCCTGATGTTTCCACGAATTTTCCAGTAAGAAATTCTTTTAAGAAAATGTGCATAAACACATAAATCCACACAGGTCACTGACATTCTGATAGATAGACATTGGTGCAGCCAGGAATGGATTGAATTTTACAAAATATGTTTGTGTGTTTGTCCTGTACCTACACTTTGATTAATTGACCTAGTACACAGGTACAATTTAGAAGAGCCTAACCTTCCACCCTGCCCATCAGGAATGAGAAAAATGCCTGTGGCATTCACTAAGTACACTAGCCTGCATGGTTTCCCTTATCACCGGGAGGGAGGGGAGTCCAGTTTCACCAGCAGCATCTCCTGCTTGCTCCTCATACATTCACTCTCCTTCACATCCCTTCCTGATTCTATTCCAAGTTTCTGTTTTAGAAGTGATTATCAAGGAAAAAACTTACTGATGGAATTCTTATGTGGTTCATGTTGGACGTGAGGTTCACAGAGAATTTGACATGTACCAAGTCTCATTCCTTTTGAATGATACACTAAACATGCCCAGAGATGTTTCAGATTGTTCTGAGGCATGCATACCAGGATTCGTTAGGGCATGATGTGTATCTCTGCATCCAAGTTAAAATGGTGTGTGCCTTCTCAAGTCTGATGTCTTCCCCAGGAAGATGGCGCTACTCAGATGCTGTGCATGGTGACACATACATGATTCCTTCCAAGTCTTCAGCAATTCATTACTAAGGAGGCAAGATTTTAAATCAATGACAAAAAAAAAAAAGCCCCACAAGTACAATAATAGAGTATCCATTAAATGAAATATACCCCAATATGACAAAAGATCAAAGAGTCTTTAAAATGTTCATGACCTTTTAATGATATGGAGAAACATTCATGATATAACTTATTTAGCACATACTACTTGTCACGTTCTGCTTTAAGGACTATCTTGGGGCTTACATTCTGGTGGAGGGATGGGTGTTAACACGTGCCAGATTCGTGACAGATGTGTCTCATCCACTGAGGTTTCTATGAAGGCTGGAGTGTCTCCCCCACTCCAGTTTCACTAACGCCAATCACAGCTGGCTTCCTCCATTTTCCCCAGCATGCTGTTCAAACAGTATCATTTTCTCAGTGTGCCATGATGGAAAAAAAGGTTAGGATGTCTTACCAAAGGAAAATAAACAAACAGGTAATGTGATAGTTGTTGATATGAAGAAAAATAAATCAGGGTCAGAAGGAGAATAATAGCAGTGTCATTTATGTGCCTGGTAAAGAAAGATCTCTTCGTGGAGGTAAATTTTAAGCAAAGATCAGAATGAATTGGAGGAAGTAAGCAGTGTGGATATTTCCAGGCAGAGGGAACTGCAAGTGCAAAGGCTCTGTGGAATGAGCATATTTGCCATGCTAGAGGAATAGTAAGGAGGCTAGTATAGCTAAAGTGGAATAAAGGGGAAGAGTGAAAAAAGAGAGAGATGTAGGCAAGATACACTAGTGAATATCCTTTAGACAGAGGGACCATAAACTAGAACCAGTTTATGCCAAACCCAGCAAGCTAGAGTCGAAAGTTGAAAGCCTTTAGATCGGGCATGAGCTCCCCAGATGAGTATAATATTCACTTAATCAGTGTCTTTTTTATGTTATCCACCTGGCCCAATAACCAGCGTTCCGCTTTGTACCTCATGCTATGTGATATGAATATGCCAAAATGGTAGCTATCACCAGGTGATTTTTAATTTCTCCTTGAAAGTTTTGTTTCCCAAATTTTCTACAAAAAGTATGTGATTTTTTTACAATGAAAAAAAATGAAGTTGGTTTTGAAACAACTGAGTGGAAGTCTACTCTAAGAGGAAAAGGCAATTCAGGATTCCATGCCAATAAAACTTTCCAGCCAGTAAAACTCTTTATAATAAGGTGGTTGAAGATGTAGTTCTGTTCAGCCCAAGGCAGCCTGAGAGGATGAAGAGGAGAGGCCAGCGGGGGTGAGGCATTTCTAGGCTCAAGTCCAGTGCAAGCTGGAGGTCTCTCCTTGTGGTCTTAGCATAGGCCCCTCTGAGGCAAGCAACTGCCTTGTTCAAGGGAAGAGTTACATCTCACAGGACAGTTAATAGGCTCAGAGACCAGGTGGCACAAACAACAACCAGGGTTATCTTGTCAAAATGCAAATGGATCTTCTTACTCTCTATTCAAAATTATTCTATGGATTCCCATCTATTTCATCTAGAAGAAAACACAAACTCTTCCATAGCTTACAAAATCATGCATGAGCTGGCCCTTGCTTACCTCTCTAGTGTAATCTCCTTCCATTGCCTACCACGACCTGTCCAACCTAAGGACATTTATTTTCTCTTTCCACCTGTTGCAGGTTGGGTACTCCTGGAAATAAAACCTGTGGCAGGGTTTAGCATGCAGGGTGCTGATGTAAGGATCAATACCAGTAAGAGGTAGGGAGCTCAAGCAGCCATGAGCAGAAGGAGAAATCCAGGCTTTGGGGTCAGTGCCGGCCCAAAAAAGACGTTAGTCAACACTGGGGGGGGGGGGCACTCTGAAGTTAGAATGGCCCTTCGGAGCTGTTCCAAGTGGAGACAAGATAGCCAGACCTGCCTCCATCAGTCACCGGGTAGGGGCCACCCTGATCAAAGGCATGCCCTTGAGTGAGATGGTTCTCTGCAGCTGAGGCAGGACTCGTAGAGGCTGATAGATTGAAGCTGTTTGCAGGCAGTATTCTCAGCAGCTAAGGCAACAAGATCTTCCTTAAAGGGGGTGTTATGGGTTGAATTGCATCCATCAGAAAAGATATGTGGAAGGCCTAGCCCCCAATACCTCAGAATGTGATCTTATTTGGAAATAGGGTCTTTATAGAGATAATCAAGTTAAAGTGAGGTCATCAGGGCGCGCCCTAATCCAATATGACTTGCGTCTTTATAAAAAGGGGAAATTGGTTAGCATACTAAGTGAAGCAAGTCAAACAAAGACAAACATAATATGATATCCCTTGTATGTGGAATCTTTAAAAAATGACACAAATGAACTTATCTACAAAGCAGAAACAGACTTACAGACTTCGAAAACAAACTTATGGTTAGCAAAGGGATAAACTAGGAGCTTGGGATTAACATATACACACTACTATACATAAAATAGATAATCAACAAGGACCTACTGTATAGCACAGGGAACTCTACTCAATATTCTGTAATAACCTATAAGGGAAAAGAATCTGAAAAAGAATGGGTATATGTATATACGTATAACTGAATCACTTTGCTGTACACCTTAAACTAACATAACATTGTAAATTAACTATACTCCAATATAAAATACAAGTTAAATTTAAAAAATCAAAAAAATACAAAATAAAAAAGGGAAATTTGGACACAGAGACAGACATGCACAGAGGGAAGACTACGTAAAGAGACATGGTAAGAAACACCCTGTGAAGGTGGAAGATTGGAGTGAGGCATCTACAAACCAAGGAACTCCAGATTTCCAGTAAACCACTAGAAGCTAAGTAAGAGACATGAAAGAACCAACCCTGCCGACACCTTGTTCTTGGACTTCCAGCCTCCAGAACTATGACATTTCCATTATTTTAAGCTACCCAACTTGTGGTACTTTGTTACTGCAGCCTGAGCAAACTAATACAAGGAGCTTTAGGCAGTGAGTTGCAGTGAAGACCACAACCTGCACAACCCCATGTACTATGTGGAGGCAATATACTGGTGTTTTTTCTTTAACCACTCTCTTCTCTTTCATCTCTCTTTGGTCATAGTGGTGATTTTCTCTCTCTAATGAAGTTGTACAGCAGGATCGGTGTTGCCTAAATGTTTGTCAATCACCTGATACTAGAACTCTATGCCACCTGGGTCAGATACTCCACCTATTTGTGTTCATGCATTACTGTGTCTATAGAGTCTCTCACATAATAGGTGTTCAGTGAAACTGTGTTTGTGAACAAATAAATTAGTTCATGAATATTCAATATTCACATGCCTATGGACATTCAATTATGTCTGAAACTCAGCCAAGGGAATGCTCTGTTGAACTGGGTTGGAATCAGACCTGGAAGAAACACATCAGGTTTATCCTACAGTAGCAATGCCAGGGAATGAGTGGAGCAATCTGGAAATAAGACCACATAAAAGGCAAACAAACAAATAGAAAAAGAGTCAGATCAAAGTGATGACTAAGAGCCAGGTATAAGGAAGACATGAGAATATGGAAATACAGATACCAGGAAACAAAGCATCAGAAGTCACACCCAAGAGGGGAACAAGAGAATTGTATTTTCCAACCTAAGGAACTTAATCAGAAACCAAGAGGTTAAGGGATTCTGGGTGTCAGGAACACAGTCAGCAAATAGAGGACATGAGCAGTAATGGATACTTTTGTACTCTTGAAACTGAGGCAGTCTTGCTGGAGCCAGAAAATAAAAGACCATGGGCCTTGGAGTCAGACTTTGATTCCTACACTAACTCTGCCTTTTACTAGTTGGGAGACCTAGGTAAGAGAAGTCTCAGTTTCTTCTTGGACAATATTCATATAAAAATGACTATCCAGGTGACAGCAGAGTATTTATTAAATGTGATTTGCCTGCCTTCATGTGTTTCCTGTAAGGTTCAGAGCTGTTTGTTGGGGGTCATCTGCATAGTGGACAAAAACAAGCATGTTAGGGAACTGGTGAGATAAAGAAGTTAGTGGTCCTGGGGTTCATCAAGGCACGGTGACGGCAGTGCTTTCCAAGAGGGGAAGCGACCCCCTCAGGGACTTTCCTGGCTGAGGGAACCCGCCAACCCAGACTGGTTCCAGCCTAGGCCCCATTCAAAGAGCTGTTCTGAAAGAGACATAACTTTCTAACATACTATGATATATATCTCTTTCTCTTCTCCATCCTGATGCCTCCAAAAAGCCCCAGATTCCCTCCCATGTGCTGGCCCCTTATGACCAGGAAGCTTGTTTATTCTTCTCAGTGTTTAGTGCATTACCCTTGTCCATAAAAGTTGCTCAGTAAATGTTGAATTATGAAATGTTGCTCCTCTTGTATAGGCCCCTATTTTATAAACTTCTGTGACCATAGCAGGTATAATATCAAGCGTATTTGAAAAATAATATCTCTACTTTCCCTTCTGGTCAAGTTGAACTAACAGTGACCACCCTCCAAAAACAACTAAAAAACTGGAAAACTATATGAAACAATGGGTTTCAAGATATCAGACCTGAAACAGTGGAGAAGAGTGATTGCTAAGACATGGGAAACAAACAATGTGAACCTGTGATTACCACAGCTTACTGCTTGGAGAGAGATTCCAGGCTGTAGGGCAGTCACCCTGAGTTGAGAAGAAAGAACAAGGGGTCCAGTGAGGCCCAAAGTTGCTAGATTTCACACGGCAGAGTAACAGACAGAAGAGAATGGGACACAGAGAGAGCTCCAGAGATTTTCAGAGGGATCCCCTCAAGTATTTAGGTGAATACGGATCAGCACGTGCCAGAGAAAAAAATACCCAAGGTTGGAGAAAGAACTACTTAAAGGATTGGAGGAAACAATCCTCAAAACTCACACAGGACAAAAAGTAGTTCTTATTCCCACAAAACAAAGTAGAAAACCTTACATATGGTGTGGTAGGCTAAATAATGGCCCTCCAAAGATGTCCAGGCCCTAATCCCCAGAACCTGCAAATATGTTGTATTACATGGCTAAAGGGACTTTGCAGATGTGATGACATTAAGGGTCTTGAGATGAAGAAATTATCCTGGATTGTCCATGTGGGTCCAATGTAATCACAACAGTCCTTATAAGAGGGAGGCAGGAGGGTCAGAATCAGAGAAGGAGAGGTGACAATGGAAGCAAAGGTAAGAGAGGAAGAGAGAGAGAGAGATTGGATGATGCTATGCTGCTGACTCAAAGATGGAGAAAGGGACCTCAAGCCAAGGAATCAGGCAGCCTACAGAAGCTGGAAAAGGCAAGGAAACTGATTCTCTCCCCCAGAGCTTCCAGAAGGAACCATCTCTGCTAACATTTGACTATAGCCCAATTAGTTTGATTTTGAACTTCTGACCTCCAGAACTTTAAGATAAAAAAATTTGTGTTGTTTCAGGCTACTAAGTTTGTGGAAATTTGTTACAGCAACAATAGAAAAATATACACATGAGTATTGAGTAGAGTACTCAGAAAGGTCATGCCTCAGTAGTATGGCAAAATTATCTTTTGACTAAATGGCACTCTAGTCCTGCCCAGCAAAGCTTAAAAAGCAAGACTCAAAAGGATTAAACTGTTTCAGGATAGTTTAAACACATTCCAGAACAAAGCTCAAGAATACTTATAGGAAGACAAAAATATCCAGTACCTAATAAGGTAAAATTCACAATGTTTGTCCTCTAATCAAAATTACCAGGTAAGCAATGAGACAAGAAAATATGACTCATGATGATGATAAAATCAATCAATTGAAGCTGGCCAAGAAAAAAACAGGTGATGAAGTTAGTAGACAAGGGCATAAAACAATTACTATAACTGCATTTTATATGTTCAAAAACCTAGAATAAAGATTGATCATGTTAAGTAGAAAGAGAAAACACTAAAAAGACTGAAATAGAAGTCCTAGAGATGAAAACTATATTTGAGATGAAAAATACACTGGATGAGATTAATGTCAGATTATACATGGCAAAAGAAAAGATTACTGAACCTACAGCCATAGCAATAGAAACTAGCCAAAATGAAACAGAGACAAAAAGAGTAAGAAAGAAAGAAAGAAATTAAAAGAAACTAAGAGTATCACTGAGCTATGGGATAACTTCAAACAACCTAATATAATTAGAGACCCTGAAAAGAGAAGGGACAGGAAAAATATTTGAATACACAAAATTTTTCCAAATTGAATATTATAAAGTCACAGATACAATAAGTTCAACAGACCCCAAACACAAGAAACATGAAGAAAATCACACAAATCATGCATTCATATGTGTACATATATATATCATAACCAAATCACTTTAAACCAGTGATAAAGATATCTTAAAAGCAGTCAAAGAAAAATACACACTATGTAATAAGCAAAAAGATAAGGATAACAGCAGATTTCGTGTCAGAAACAATGCAAATAAAAATAATATCAGTTATAAATAAACTCTTATACAAAATTAAAGAGGAAGGGATGTTTCCTAACTCACTCTCTGAAGCCAGAAAATGAGATAAAGATATTACAAGAAAGGAAAGCTACAAACCAATATCTTTCATGAACAAAATTGATAAAGAAATTCTTAATGAAATTTTAGTGAATTGAATCAAACAATGTATAAGAAGGATAACACATCATGACCAAGGAAAATTTATGCAAGGATTCCACAGCTGGTTTAATATTCAAAAACCAATCCATGTAATTTGCCAAATTAACAGATTAGAGGAAAAAAATATGATCATTGCAAGAGACACAGAAAAAGCATTTGACAAATCCAACATCCATTCTGGATAAAACTCTCAGCAAACTAGGAATAATAGGGAACAGCCTCAACCTGAAAAAAATGATCTATGAAAAACCTACAGCTAACATCATGTAATAGTGAAAGACTAAGTGTTTCCCCTTCTATTCAGAAACAATGTAAGGATGTCTGCTCTATATTCAGACATCTATTCAACATGTCTGCTCTTCTATTCAACTGTGTACTGGAGACTCTATCAGTGTATCAAAGCAAGAATAATAAATAAAAGCTGTCCAGATTAGAAACTCTATTTGTTGGTAATATGATCAAATATGATCAACCATACAGAATCTCCAAAAATGTGAAAATCAGTGAGATTAGCAAGGTTGTATGACAGAAGATCAATATTTAAAATTTAATTGAATGTCTGTGTTCTAGTAAAGAATACTTGGAAATTAAATGTATTATAACAATAACTGAACACTAAGCAATGACACATTGCTGAGAGAAATTAAAGAATTCCTCAATACTCCCTGTTTTGACAAGTTCAGCTTTTTTAGAGTTCACATATAAGTGATACCATACAGTATTTGTCTGATTTATCTCACTTAGCATAATGCCTTCAATGTCTTTAATATTACATTTTTAACATTGAAAGACAAAAAAGCCAAACAACCAATAGAAGAATGTAAAAAAGTCATGAATAGTCTCTCTCTCTCAACATAAAAAATATTCAAACTCACTCATAATTAGAGAAATGCAAATTAAAACAACATTGAGATACCATTTCTCACCTATCAGACAGACAAAACTTTAAAAGTATGGCTACACATTTAGTTCGTGAGGCTATGGGAAAGCGGGCACTCTCATACATTGCTGGTGGGAATGCAAATTAGAATAATCCTTCTGGGGCGAAATTTGACAATATCGGACAAAACTACTTATGCACTTACCTTTTGACTCGGCAATTCCAATACTAGAAATCTACCTTGAAATTATACCTCTAACAATACAAAAATACATATGCACAAGGTTATTAATTGCAGCATTGTTTACAATTGCAAAATATTGGAAACAATCTAAATGCCCATACATAGCATGGTTGAATAAACTATGGTGTATCCACACACTGGAGTGCTATGCAACTTTTTGAAAAAGAAAAGAATGACTAAGATCTCTATGAACTGATTTAGAGTGAAAATATCAAAGTGCGAAAGAGTATCTATAGTTCTTGTAAGAAAGAGATATAAGAAAATACACGCAGGGAATTCCCTGGTAGTCCAGTGGTTAGGACTCTGTGCTTTCACTGCCGAGAGCTCAGGTTCAACCTCTGGTCGGGGAACTAAGATCCCACAATCCGTGTGGCCAAAAAAAAAAAAAAAGTACATGCATATCTGCTCTTTTGTGCAAAAGAAATATAAGAAGAATAAACCATACACTAAAAGTGTTTCTCTCCTATAAGGAATGGTCAACAAAAGAGGGAAAAGAAAGGTGAAATGGGAATGGGTTAGTAGGGATGAAGAAAGAGCTGTTTCTCTGATTATACTTTTTTGTATAGCTTTGACTCTTAGAAACATAATAATGCTTAACATATCTTCCCCAATAAATAGCTGAAACAAACCAAGATGTGAGGGCAACCCAAAATGGAATACAAACAATAATAAATGAACAGAAGTGTATTACAAATGAATAGCATAACCACACTGAAGGAAATCAGGAAGAAAATTCCTAATCTAAGTATACTTGGAGAAGAGTATTTTGACTGGATACTGGATTAAGGCTAAAGACAAAAAGAACTGGACACATACTGTATTCTAGTTAGTAAGTCTGGTTCTCACAGGCATATGGGTTAGCAATTCTGAAATTATTTTATATGAATTCTAGAGTTGAACAAATAGGTAAATATATTTTAGATAATGAGAGCCAGGTTTTTCACTCTCAGAATTCCAAATAAGGAAGGTGTTAGAATGAACCTTGTGGTGTGGTATTAGAATTGGAGATATCAGAAGGACCTCATAGTTTTATATGCATACATACACACACACACACACACATATATATATATATATATATATATATATATATATATATATATATATATATATGTAGTTAGATAGCTACAGAAATACAGACGTGTGTATATATGGGTTAGTACACACAGATATATTTCCTAGCTCTGTTTACTGAGAGAGCCTAGAAGCAGTGATATCCCAGTAGCAATAAGCACCCCTAGTGTCCAGATCTTGGTTTCTAAAACACCATTCTCCAATAAAAGAAACAAGGACTCCTTGGAGAAGTAGTTGATTCCAAGACAGGGGCAAGAATACTGCAAGATGAGCCTGGAATATTTTGTGGTGCCAGAAAATGAAGAAGTACTCAGAAAAGGATGAAGGTATGTCAAAAGGACACAGGACCCAGCCTGAAGAAGGTCCCAATGGCCGAAGATGGAACAATTTGAGAAATGAAATGAATAATGATAGTATTAGATTATAATCCACAGAATAAAATAAATATTCATGAGTCTATGTTGATAAAAATAATTAATACATGAATCAGTGAGTGAGAATGGACAGCTCTCCCTTACTGAAGAATTCCAGTTTTAAAATGTAGAAAGAATGAGAGAAATGCAAAAATGACCATGGGGCAAACATCACAGTGATCATTGTTGTGGGCAAGATCCACTGATGGATACTAAAATCAGTGAGTGAAAGTTTGAGGAGAAACAGGGTATTAGCATACCCTAAAAATATCTCTCTCAACGTATTTATCAATTCCAAAGGGAAAAGTAGTAATTTTCAGTAGAGAAACTTGGAAAGCACCACCCTTACCAAGTAATCAAGGTTCATAGTCATAAAACATATTCACATCATGTACCCCCAGTATGATGCACTGAGAAGCACATGACATAACTTCTATATTAGTCTTGTCAAAAATGCATAACCTCAAACTAATCATGAGAAAACACCAGAAAAACTCAAATTAAGGGTTCTACAAAATAACTGACCTGTACTCTTCAAAAGTTTCACAGTCATAAAAGACAAGGAAAGACTGAGGAATGGTCACAGATTGGAGGAGACAAAGGAGACACAGTGACATGCAACACGGGATCCCAGAACAGAAAAAGTTAATTTTGGGGGAAAAACTGGTGAAATTCAAATGCACTCTGTAGCTTAGTTAATCATATTGTACCAATGTTAATTTCCTAGTCTGGATAATTGTACTGTGCTTATATAGGATATTAACATTAGAGGAAGTTGGGTGAAACATATACCTGAAATTTTTGTACTATTTTTGCAACTATCCTGCAAATCTAAAATTATTTCAAAAGGCAAAGTTAAAAATAATATGTGTGAGAACTACCATATGACCCAGCAATCCCACTACTGGGCATATACCCTGAGAAAACCATAATTCAAAAAGAGTCATGTACCACAATGTTCATTGCAGCTCTATTTACAATAGCCAGGACATGGAAGCAACCTAAGTGTCCATCAACAGATGAATGGATAAAGAAGATGTGGCACATATATACAATGGAATATTACTCAGCCATAAAAAGAAACGAAATTGAGTTATTTGTAGTGAGGTGGATGGACTTGGAGTCTGTCATACAGAGTGAAGTAAGTCAGAAGGAGAAAAACAAATACCGTATGCTAACACATATATATGGAATCTAAAAAAAAAAAGTGTCATGAAGAGCCTAGGGGTAGGATGAGAATAGAACACAGACCTACTAGAGCATAGACTTGAGGATATGGGGAGGGGGAAGGGTAAGCTGTGACGAAGTGAGAGAGTGGCATGGACATATATACACTACCAAACATAGGGTGGATAGCTAGTGGGAAGCAGCCGCTTGGCACAGGGAGATCAGCTGGGAGGTTTGTGACCACCTAGAGGGGTGGGATAGGGAGGGTGGGAGGGAGGGAGACGCAAGAGGGAAGAGATATGGGAACATATGTATATGTATAACTGATTCACTTTGTTGTAAAGCAGAAATTAACACACAATTGTAAAGCAATTATACTCCAATAAAGATGTTAAAAAAATAATAATCTGTGTGTGTGTCTGTAGGCAGCGGAGAGAGAGACAGAAAGAGAGAGAGAGAGAGAGAGAGAGAGAGAATGAGCGAGAGAGAGAAATGTCATGAGAGTCACCAGAGATGTATGGCAGTAATCAAATATGACATGAGCCCCACTAAAAACCAACATGCTAAATAGCATAAAGGTGAATGCTCACCTACTGGAGATATGAGAAAGGCAAAGTAGGGGCATCAAGCCTCCTTAAATTACAGAAATACCATTATATTTCTGATATCTAACCCACTGAAAGATAAACCGAAATGAGATTAGTCTAGTTAAACATGACAAGCCTGCACACATTTAGTGAAAGCAGATATGGGCAGGCATGACCTCAAGACCAGAACAAACTCAGAAAGACAGGTGAAAAGCCACCTTTACTGAGAAAGAAATGACCATTCTCCCAGTCTGAAGGTCCCCAGGATTTCAGAAACTCCTTTTTCTCTGATGTGTGAGGTTACCCACCCATGGAGATAGGTACAGAGCCGCAACAAAGGGTCTAATGGCTGAGTTTTTGTGCTACTATCTATTCCCTGTGTTGGTTACAATCTTACCAGCTCCATTTTGTTGATCTTGGACTAATGCCCTCATGCTTAAAAGCCACTTCAAAAGATGGATTATTTAAATATCTTTGTTCTGACTTTTATTTTTTCATTCTGAAGAATTTTTCTATTATCTTATTGCTGGACCAGCTTTCACCTTTAATTCAGATGGAAAATATATGCCTAATGCAATACCCTGCAAATATTTTTAGCATCTGAACTTTTTTGCCAAGAGTAACCATTTTAAAGGTGGAGTTTGATAACATCACTTTTGCTGATTAATTGCCTCCATGTTAGATAGATGAGTGTTAAAAGCTTTAAATTTGGCAAAATGACAAGACAGACAATAATTAAAGACTAGTAGAGAAAAGACAATTCTTTTCATTTCAAGATGGACAAGAAAAAGAATAATAATGGTAGTGAACCATGGGTACAATCTTTTGGATTAAAGAAAAATGGCTTTGTGAGTAGTGATTGTAAAAGTAGGGAGAGCAAAGAGGGTTTCTTTTGTGGCAGAAGAGTTCTAGTGCAGAATGATCATGAAATGCTTTTATTAAAAGTCAGTTAATGTCATATCTGCTAAGTCACATTTTGTTTTAGCCTGGGTTCCCTAGAATCTGAGGAAGGCTTATATACCAATGTATTATTTTTTTTACATCTTTATTGGAGTATAATTGCTTTACAATGGTGTGTTAGTTTCTGCTGTGTAACAAAGTGAATCAGCTATATGTATACATATATCTCCATATCCCCTCCCTCTTGTGTCTCCCTCCCACCCTCCCTATCCTACCTCTCTAGGTGGTCACAAAGCATTGAGCTGATCTGTCTGTGCTATGGGCTGCTTCCCACTGGCTATTATTTTACATTTATATACCAAAGTATTATTCAGGAGGATACAATCCTAGGGAAGCAAGAAGGAGGGAAAAAGGAAAGTGGGGCAAGGAAGGAGAGAGAGCATATAGAGGTGATGATGAGCTGGCCACAGCTTCTCAAGAAAATCCAACTAGTTCTCAGTTGTGTGGGAAGTTTTCAGAGAAGCCACACAGAGAAGCTCCTTCTATGCCCCTTCTCATTCATCATTGTGGGAGTAGTTTAGCAAATATAGGACTAGAATAACTGACCTCTTCCAGCCAGGGACCAGACACACCACTGGTTTATCATAGACTTACTAGTTCATCTAGTGGCATGAGAGGAGAAAATGTAGGGAATGTTATCATTATTGGCAAACCCACTGCTATTGCTCATCTACACCAGGTTCTCCAACATCAATACAGCTAATGTTTTAGTCTCCATCAGCCACTCTGCTGCTTATAACCATTGGTATAGAGCTCAGGCATGGGAAAGAAGGGTGTTATGTATTAGCCCCTTCAATCTATAATAGCTATGATTATACTGTGTTATTTGATATTACATATAGGAGTCAGGGTGGGGGGAGAAGGGAGAGAGGCAGAATGTACCTATGGTTCACAATTTTGGACATAGTCAGTGGTAGAAAATTATCACATTCTCATCCTTGGAACAAAGTTTTGATTTAAGAGACAAAGTTCATCACAGCCAAGTCCAATGGATGTAGTGAACAACTTTGGTGTGGGTAACAGGATTTCTTCTTCTTAGGATAGTGAAAAATAGTGTGAGACAATGAGAGGAAAATGCAAAATAAGAAGGGATTAAAAGGAAATGGATGGCTCTTGTGACTATTTCATATTCTAGTCCTGCCAGTGATTCCAACAGTATAATTCTAAAAATGTTTGAGTCAATGACAGCATCTTTGGAATAAGTATTTATTTGGTCTTTTAAGATTATTTTTTTGAAGCATAACAGTCATTTGAATATTCACATTCTCTCTGGTATCTGTAAGGTCACCATATAATGTAATTTTACCCAAAAGGGGCACTTTTGAGAGTGAAAAGGGTGCTATTACTAATTATGCTGGGGCTTCCCTGGTGGCGCAGTGGTTGAGAGTCCGCCTGCCGATGCGGGGGACGCGGGTTCGTGCCCCGGTCTGGGAAGATCCCGCATGCCGTGGAGCGGCTGGGCCCGTGAGCCATGGCCGCTGAGCCTGTGCGTCCGGAGCCTGTGCTCCGCAACGGGAGAGGCTACAACAGTGAGAGGCCCACATACCCCCCAAAAAACAAACAAAATAATAATTATGCTGGAATAAACTAACACAACAATGCAAAGCAATTATACTCCAATAAAGATGTTAAAAAATGAGTCTGGGGGTGTTGGGGTGGAGAAAGTATAAAGCCATGTAAGCCATTTAGAAGAGCAATGCTAGAACTTTGCCCACTTAAGAGCACACATGGGACTCCCCACCCCCAATTTGGAAGCTTTGCTGTAACATGACTTCTCTAATCTAAATGGAGCGGCAAGAACAACACAGCAAACCTAAAGTCAGGCCTGGTACAGGGATTATGAAAATTCAAAGAACTAAGACCCTCAACATATAAGCACTTCAGGCCTACAGGATTGCTCCCTGATGAACGTCCTAGACACAGAGCTCCTCTGAGCTTCCCTAGCTGGCAACACCTCACATGGGCAGGGAATTAGGCACATCCACTGGGAGAGGACCCCTGGAATCTTGCTCCTGCTTTTTCTAGTCGCTGCACCATGTCTCTTCTTCCTGTGAAGATCTTACTCCACAACTTTTCACTGTAATAAACCATAACTGTTAGTCTAACAAAAAAAATAATAATTATGCTGGAACAAAGGCACAAATCAGGACTGTACCAGGCAAATGGGGACATATGGCACCCTAGATATATGTAAAACATACCATTGTCTTTCCTTATAGTCACCCTTTTAAATACCATCAGATGTCTCTTTTTGAAGAATTTCCATTGTGAGGTCCTATGGAAGGAGAAACATTTACTGAAATCTCTTATTGAGATGATATCATATTTAGAGAGTAGGGAGGAACTTTATTCTTTTTATACCAGTGAAGGGGACCAGAATATGTTATCCCAAAATATGTGACTTTGGCATAAGAATTATTTTGAGCTAAAGGCAATTGAGAAGCAGCAGACCCAAGAAAAGCTTTTTACCTCCCCCAACTGCCTAAAAATAAGGTATAAATTTCCCCTTTTGTAAGGACATTTACATTTATATAGGAAATTTCCTTATTTCTTTTTGTAAAAATGTCTGTACCAGGCAGAGAGCTACTCCTAGAGCCAACTCTTATCACCTACGTGAGAGACTCTTATCTGCATACAAGATAACACTTATTTACCACACATTTCCTCCCCTCCCCTTCCCATAATTTACCTCCCACGCCCAGAAGTCACAAACCCCTTTTCCTTTGTTTAGCCTAAAATGGTATATAAGCCTCAATCATCTGGCCACCTACTTGAGCCACATTTTCTTTGTAACTCCCTTGTACATCATTAAAACCATTTTTTCTCTTGTTAATCTATCTTTTATCAATTTGGTTTGCAGGCCCCAGACATCGAACTTAGAAGAAAGGAAGCAAAAATGTTTTCCTCCTCTACACCAGCTGTGTTGTCAACAAAAAATGCCAGAACAAATGTCAGAAAAGAAAAATTTAGTCAACTGACTGGAATTTAATTACTAGATGTTCTGACTGTATCATTCCAAGTGGCTAGTGGGGATGACAATTCTTCCCCAGGCAGCCTGAATTCCCTGGTTTTATTGGATCTAGATAAATTGCCTTAGTGGTACCCCAAAACTGGGTTTACCTCGTGGTGGGTGTTGAGACAATAGACACAACCAGGCCAAAGATCAGGAGAAGGAAGGATTTATTATTACTTGCAGCAAGTAAGGAGAACACTGGGGATCTTTCCCAAAGCAGTATCTCCCCAACACCAAGAATGGGGAAGTTTTAAGCTAAGGGTATGAAACCAAGCAGGACCCTGTGGGGCTCCTAGGCATGGAAGCCTTTTCTGTGTCCCCCGTTTCTTGTTTGCAGGGAATAGGCTTTAGCCTCCATGACCTTCCCTGAGTTCCAAAGGATAGGTTCAAACCGTTGCTAATCAGGTAAGGGAGGGGATGCAGAGACAAGGGAGGAGCAGTGAAGAAACAATACTGCAGGCTTCGGACAGGATCCTGGTTCCGCCTCAAGGCATACACATAACAGTATCTTTGAGCTCTCCTGAAGAACTAAAACCCCCAACCAATGGAAGATGTTAACTGCTTGATGGAACATTCTTGTTCCAGGCAGAAGGTCACAGTTTGATAACATTGAGAACCACAGAAGCTCAACAGGAGGCCACCTGAGGCCAGATTAAAGGAGTGCAGGCCCTACATACACCCTGATCCTTATCAGTAACCCCACTCTTGAACCATTGTTATAAAACTCCTCGCCAAATTCCCCCAGATTGGGACACACAGTTTTTGAGGGCATGAGCCCCACTGTGTCCCCCTTTGCCTGGCAAAGCAATAAATCTATTCTTTTCTACTTCACCCAAAACTCTCTCTCTGAGATTCAATTCAGCACCGGTGCACAGAGGTTGAGTTTTCAGCATCAGGTACATGCATATTCATGCAGGGACTTGAGCAGAGGAGAATTCAGCATAGAATTGAGGAAAAGGTTGACAGAGTCCAAGCTGTAGTTGATTGGGATCAGGAGTGTCAACATCATCATTCCTTCTCCAGCTGGGTGGGGGCCTTAGTTCCTGAACTCAAAGATATATTATTATGTTTATCCCTTGAGGAACCAGGACCCTGCCCCAAGGCTGCACTCTTGCTTCTTGATCATTCCTCCTTAGTTTCTGGATTCCCTCCCTTAAGATCATGAATTACTGAGACCTGTTCAAGGGCAAGCACTGCAGCCAGGCTCAGATCACAAAATAGCTTAGGCCAAAATGGGTTCTCTTATGTCAAGAAAGCTATTCCTGGTTGTCCTTCTCTGGGAACCCCCTAATCTATCTGCTTACATTAGTGTCCTCAGAACTGATTGCACAGAGTTGTGCTAGACACTGTGATGTGCTGGCCAGATCCTCCTTCAGAAATGAAGAACTTGTTCCACAGCTACTGGGAGTGCTGCCTACTAATAGCTCTCAGTTCTCAGCCCCCTTCAGGGCTTGCCTTGGCTGAAAAAAAAATTCCTTCACTCAAAGTGCAACTGGGGAAGCCCATATCCAATGCCTGAACAGTGCAGGGGTTATAAAAGCCTGGCCCCCTTGCATCAAGTAGAGAAGCTCTGAAGAGCTATCCCAATTCCAGTGCTCCCCAGGACATCAGCTGAAGGCTTCATTGAGACTGGCAGCTCAACTTCTCCCTCAACCTAGTCTTGTTTCCTTCCCCTCCTTTCTATAGGTATTGATCCCAAGAGCACTTCCTAATAAATACCCTATATGCTGATCTCCTTCCTGGAGTCTGATTCCTGGTGAACCCACACTGTAACAGTCAGCTTTAGTCTAACATTTGATCCATTCTGGTCTCAACTCCTGAGTAAAAGGCTCAGATTTAGTCTTGGCTCACAAGTTTTACTTTCCATGAATGCCCAGATGGAGAGATTAAAGGCCTCTGCTCTTAAAGTTGCCACTCTCCTTTGAGGATAGACATTTAAGGAGGAATAATGGAAATATCTGTACAACTTCAACAATCAAAACAAACCCATTATGCATACTACAGCGACAGTCTTTGTAGCTTGGAAGCCACTTGACTCATCAGAATTGTGAGGTCCTACTCCCTGTCTCTCTATAAGACAGAAACTGTCCTATTCCAGGTGGATCCCTGGTGCCCTGCACATAGTGAAGAACAGATGAGATACTTGGTAAATGTTTGTGAATGAATGAATATATGCCTGGAGAGAATGATGAACCAGCTCATGCAGTCCCCCAGGGCAGTGCTTGAGAGCCGTAGAAATGAAATGTCCAGCTCAGGGTGAGGAGATGAGAGGAAAGAGCTGAAGAATTAAGTGAATGGGAGGTAAGTAGGAAGGTCCATAAAAGGGAGACAGAAGACTGAATAAAATCAAGCCAGTCTTCTACTAAAGAAGGAAGTGTTCTGCAAGCTTAGTCACTCCTTAGCCTTCTCTCCCCTTAGTTACTTTTCACCAGATTCTCACCTCCATTCAACCTACTAAAGTAAAGGAGCATATTACAGGCCCTGCTTTATTGCAGAATTATTTGTGGCATTATGAGAATTTGTCTATAGAATCAGAACAGTGCTGGTTAACTCTGAGTTCTTTTTATAGAAAACTTTTTCTACAGCAGTTGGAATTGAAATTGGAAACATGCAGGCCTCGAGTGTTAAGCTGGAGATGATGAGCAGGAAGTGGTAAATGAATAACTACCTTATTAGATCATATTCTCATTTTTACAACTCTTTAGAACAAAGACATTTGCAGCCACAAGACTTGTTACCTAGTGGTATAGTTATGTCCAAGCCAATAATGATTGTACCAGGCTAAAATCCTGTTCAAATCCATCACTGGTAAGTATAAAGAAACCTCAGACACTTCAGGATTTACTATAATTTTTTCTGGATAAGCTATGATTTAGTAATGGAAATTTCTGAAAGTGATTCCAGGCATCAACTAACATAAAATATTTTAAACAATGGTGTAAATGGATTAGTGTTCTCTTGATCTCAAATAAAATCTATTCTTTTTTTTTTAAGAGAAAAGACAACTAAGACAAATGCCTTTAGGGATCCTTTCAAACTCCCAAATGTCTAAGTAGGGTTTCAAATAACAATGGATCAGAGAATGAACCAGCCCACCCCATGTCCATAAGTATGGACAACATACTTATTCACATTAACTATTACACTAGGCTGAATGAACTAATCCTGAATGATCAGCAATATTATTAGTAGGGGCAGCTGTATTTGAAAGATCTGACTACCTCTAGTAATTATGCTAATTACAGGTGTAAAAATTTTTTTCATGGTGTGTGTCATAAAATTCACTGTGAATGTTAACCACGTTTCACCTCATGTGGAGCATTAGGCATGTGTGTTGATAGGGTAGGATAAAGCATGAAGCATTAATCAGGTGATTATAAAGCATGAAGCAGAAATCAAATAAGAGGGCACTTTCTACTGACAGCACATAGAATTGCCCCATGAGATCACTCTGAAGAGTTCAGGTTCTAGTAAAATTATTTATGGTTAAGTGCTATAAGGCTATTCAAAGAATGTATAAACAATAACTAACTCTAATTTTTCATGGATGCCATAATTACTTAGAGTTCTTGCTTTTAGTTAACTTCTAAAAGTACAGGTTTATTTCAGAAGTGGATTTTGAGGAATGCTTAAGAATTGCAATCTTAAAAAAATTAACAGTCAAATAATCTACCAACGAATGAATAGTAGTTCAAATTTAGTAAACTATAATTCAAGAAACTCTATTGTTCATAACTGCTCCCAGAATAGCTTAGTTCAACAATGTTCCAAGTTTACCCTATGACCGCACCCTTGCAGAGCTCTGTCAGCTACTTGCATTCCTACACCTGGGGGTGGAAGGAAATCATGTAAAAAGTCAATAATGAAAGGGGTGCAAAGCATTTTCAGAACCTGATTTTCCCCATTCCTTACCCTAGTGCTCAGAGCAAAGGGAGGGCAGAAAGAGAAAGAATACATACATTTCAAAGGAAACTATAAAAGTTTATCCACATTTAGATAACCCAGAAGGCATAAGTTTTACACAGGTCATGGAACCACCCACTTCCATTCAGGAGGTAGTCACACCTATTTTGTGTCCAAAATAAACCTATACAATTGTAGATATTGTGGAGGAGAAGGAGTCAAAGGTTAATACAGAGCGTTCAGAGGAAAAACTCATAAATATGCTCTTGGGGAAAATACTAGTACAAATGAATATGAATCAGATAATGTATTCTTCAATAATTGGTGGGAGAGAAATAAATCTCACAGAGTTTATATTTATTCAAAATGTATTTTCTCCCCCAGCAAGCCAGAAACATATGCTTCTTAGCACCATCATTGCCCTGTGAGATCTCACCAGAAGTACAGCTAAAAATGGGTTCATATGTACCTTTATGTACCTTTGGCAATAAAGATTTTTTTTAATAACAGCTGAAATTTGCTTGTGTGCTTGTAACACAAAATTTAGCCAGGTTTACTATTACACCTGATGTTGTATATAAAACTGTGCTATTTTAAAAGCTCTGACAGAATTACAAAAATAACCATAGCACAGGAACTCTATGCTAACGTGATGAGTGAATGAGTGAACATGTGAATTTCAGCTTACATTATTGGAAAACATTTCCCCTCATGTATTCTTGAAGCTTAATCTCCAATTTTATCTTCCCAGGAACAGTACTGATATTAGAACAGAACCTATGAAGTTCTCCCCCAAGAAAGTACTCCCTTTTAAGTGAAGAGTAAAAAAAACTTCAGCTTTTTTCCTATTCTTTAAAGTAACAGTTTTTTTAAAGTATAATTTACATACCATAAAATTCACCAGTTTTTAGTATATAAGTTAATGATATTTAGTATAAAGAGTCTTATAAATATCACTACAATCCAACTTAGGATATTTCCACTACCCCAAAAAGATCCCTTACACCCATTTACACTCATTCCCCACTCCTATTCCCAGCCCCAAGCAACCAATAATCTACTTTTAGTCTCTGTAGATTTATCTTTTCTGGACATTTTATATAAGTGGAATCATATAGTATGTGGTCTTCTGTGACTGGTTTCTTTCACTTAGCATAGTGTCCTTTAGTTTCATCTATGTATCAGTACTTTGTTCCTTTTAATGGCTGAACATTATCCCATTGTATGGATATATTACATTTTGTTTAATCATTCAAAAGTTAGTGGACATTTGGAGTTGCTACTATAAATAATGCAGCTATGAACATTTGTGTACAAGTCTTTTTGTGAACATATGTTTTCATCTCTCTTGGGGAGATATCTAGGAGTGAAATTGCTGGGTCCTATGGTAGATTTATTTTAACTTTTTAAGAAACTGCCAAATTGTTTTCCAAACTGGCTCTACCATTTTACATTCCCATCAGAAATATATGGGGGTTCCACATTCTCATCAACACATTATTATTGTCTTTTTGAGTATAGCCAATCTAGTGGATGTGAAACAACATCTTGTTGTTTTAATTTGCATTTTCCTAATGACTAATGGGATTGAGCATCTTGTTCATGTGTTTACAGGACTTTAGTATACGTATTTGCTGAAATGTCTATTTCAAAACTTTTACCTATATTTCAATTGGGTTATTTGTATTATTATTGAGCTGAAAGGATATTTCATATATTCTAAAAACAAGTTCTTTATATTTGATTTATTAATATTTTCTCACTATCTGTGGCTTGCCATTTCATTTGCTTAATTGTGTCTTTGAAGTCCAAAAGATTTTAATTCTGATAAAGTCCAATACATCATTTTTTCTTTGGGTGTCATATCTAAGAAATCTTGGCCTAACGCAAGGTCACAAAGATTTTTCTGCTATGTTTTTCTCTAAGAGTTTTTTTTATTTGTTTCTTTGTTTCGGCTCTTACATTTAGGTTTATGATCTATTTTGAGTTAATTTTTGATTATGATGTAAGATAAGAGTCATTTATCTTTTTTTCATCTGTATATACAATCATCCCAGCACCATTAGTTGAAAAGACCATCGTTACCCTATTGGAATACATTGGTGATTTTTTCAAAAATCAATTGACCATAATTGTAAGGGTTTGTCCCTGGAATCTCAATTATGTTCTCTTGATCTATAATATGCCTATCCTTGTTCTTGTTTCTGACTTTAGAGGCAAGCATTCAGTCTTTCACCATTTATAATGTTAGTTTTAGGCTTTTCATAGATGCCTTTTATCAAGTTGAGGAAGTTCTCCTAGTTTGTTGAGAGATTTTATCAGGAATGTTGAACTTTGTCAAGTGATTTTTTTGTGTCTTTTGAGATGATCATATGATTTTTGTCCTTTATTCTATTAATATAGTATATTAATTAATTTTTGGATATTAAATCAACTTTGCATTCCTGGGATAAATCCCACCTGCCATAGCATATAATCCTTTCTATATGTTGCTGGGTTTGGTTTGATAATATTTTCTCAGAGATATTTGTGTATATATCCATAAGGGATATTAGCATAGTTTTCTTGTAATGTATTGTTTGATTTTGCTATTAGGGTACTGGCCCTATAGAATGGTTTGACAGGTGTTTCCTCCTCCTATGTTTTATGGAAAAGTTGTAAAGGACTAATACTATTTCTTGTTCAAGGGTTTGGTAGAATTTACTAGTAAAGTCATCTGTGTCTGGACTTCACTTTGTGGGAAGATTTTTATTTACTAGGTCTGGGCCTATACATATTTTCTATTTGCTCTTTAGTAAATTTGGGTAATTTGTATCTTACTGGGAATGTGTTCATTTCATCTAAACTGTAACGTTTATTTTTTTTTTTATTTTTTTTTTTTTTTTGTGGTACGCGGGCCTCTCACTGCTGTGGCCTCTCCCGTTGCGGGGCACAGGCTCCGGACGCGCAGGCTCAGCGGCCATGGCTCACGGGCCCAGCCGCTCCGCGGCACGTGGGATCCTCCCGTACCGGGGCACGAACCCGTATCCCCTGCATCGGCAGGCGGACTCTCAACCACTGCGCCACCAGGGAAGCCCTGTAACGTTTATTGACAAAACTTTGTTCATAGTTTTGCCATATAATCCTTTTAATGTTTGTAATTTAATAGTGGCATCTCCTCTTTCATTCCCAATTTTTGTAATTGTCTTCTCCTTTTTATTGGTCAGTGTAGCTGAGGTTGGTCAATTTTGTTGATCTTTTCAAAAAACCAACTTCTGGCTTCAATGATTTTCTCCATGTTTTTTTCTGTTTTCTGTTCCATTGATTCCTGCTCTAATCTTTATTATTTCCTTACTTCTGCCTGCTTTTGGTTTTATTTGCTCATATTTCACTAGTTTCTGAAGGTGAAAGGTGTGGTTATTTATTTGAGATCTTTCTTCTATTCTAAAATAGGTGTTTATAACTATAACTTTCCCTCTAATCACTGCTTTGGCTGCATCCCATACATTTTGATATGGTGCATTTTGTTTTCATTCTGTGCAAAGTATTTTCAAATTTCTCATACGATATCTTCTTTGACCTATGACTTATATAGATATGTGTTGTCTAATTTTCAAATATTTATGGATTTCCCAAATTTCCCCCTGTCATTTATTTATAATTTGATTCCATTTTGGTTGTAGGTCACACATTAATTTATGGCTGGATGCCATTCTGTTGCTTGTCCCAACCAGTAATGTAACCTCAGTCTAGCTGTGATGTTGTTCTTCCCTGATTGTTTGCCACTGAAATTGGTATTGTTTTTGACAGTCCCCCAGGCATAGAATGCTGCAAACAAGTCATCATTCTTACACGGCTGCAGAGTACAACATGCCCACCTAGGTAGGATTACAGAGCTAAGGGGAAGGAGCTGGAGATGTACAAGGCTAAAACACCAGAGACTCTTACTGCTTTTATAGATATTCATTAAATTTTCATGAATAAACACTCTTTGATTTGTTCCATGTCTTTAGTCAATTTTCAGAGTCTTTAAAAGGTAATTTTTGACAATCATGCCCAGTTTAGCATTGCCTTTTGGAGAGAGGCTTATTCAGCCTTTCTAGAAGCCCTGCAGAATTTCAGCTTTTTAGATAAGTAAGACAGTCTAAAGGCCAGACGGCTTTGGGACATTTTAGTTATTTTGGTGCAATTAGGACTTAAATTTTACTAATTTAAGACTTTTTTTAGAGTGAGTAAATTGGCCATAGAATTATTTTTAGAATTCAACCATTATTGTCACTTACTAAGGATTTGCTATGTGCCAGGTACTTGGCATAACTTATATTCAGTAGTGAAAATCTTCCTTTAATATATTATTATTTCACTTTATAGATAAGGAAACTGAGACTTTAATTTCTTTGCCTAAGAACTCACAATGAATAGGTCCTGGATCTGGGATTTGAACTCACAAATACCTGACTTCAAAGCCATTCCTTTCCATACACAATGCTATAGAACTAAGCACTACCAGATATATCTCTCCCCAAGACATAATTGCAGGTTACTAGATGAATCTTGGATAAGAAGGAAATTTAGATCATTAATACAATTGGCATTTATCTACTTGGTGGGACATTAGAGGATAAAAAAATGCCACGTAAACTAAAATAACTTCTAGTGCCTGCAATTTATTCTATTAATTTATTAGTCAGGTTTTTATGAATGATTTATGCTCTGCCTACTTCAGAAGACTAGAAGTGACTTAGGAGAGTCTTTAGATGCAATGATTTTAAACATTTTGGGGTTCATACATCATTGAAGATCAGATTAAGTCTCTCTCAGAAAAATGGAAAAATATATATCCAATTCTGAATAATACTTCTAGGAGTACATGGGCTCCAAAAGTCATAAACTCCAGTTTGAGAACTCTTGCTTCAATAATGGGGATGAAACCTAGAGCAACTGCTTGCCCATACAACACCTTTGTCAAGTATTAGAAGAAGGCAGCCATCACAATCAAATGCCCCTGTACAATAAAAAACCTGCACGGCTGTACATGATGATACTGAAAAAGACCGTGGACTTCCTAATGAAGGTGTCTATGCTTCCTTTGTTTTGTAACCCTAGTTCCCAGCACAATACCTGGTACACAATTATGTTTGATTCATGAATAAATGATTACTAAAACACTTTATTCCAAAATAAGATATGACTTAAAATGCCAATGACCTGAGAAAGGTAACAGTGAGTCTAAAATTTAGAGTAAGGGTTAAGTCCCTTGTCTGTTCCTTTGAGATGGACTAGGAAGGTCCCAATGTAGAATTTAGGTGTTTCAAAAAGACTTTCACCCAGGCCTGAGTCAGACAGGATCTTAGTCACCTAGTTCTTTTCTGAAGAAATTAGTGAATAAAAGTGGAAGGATAACTTACTTGTGGGTCGTCACAGATTAAGTAGACCTCCATAGATAAAAACAACACAACTTATGCAGTGCTAGAACACCTTAGTGTTTTCCACATCTCTGCAAGTTCATTTTGCTTCCATGTAAACTATTGATTTACATTGGCTCATAACAGCTTCTACAGGCAAACACTTAGAGAAAGTCAAATGCAGGTATGTTGGGTTCCAGGTACTCAGAGGTCTCCAATCATCCTGTTCATGGAAGGCTGTCAGGGCAGCCAGCATACCTTCTGACCTTCAGTTTATTTTCAACACTCTTATAGGCATTGCTGAATATATCATTTTGAATCCCCAAACTTCTGATTTTTACAATTCAATTCAGCAAACATTTATTGAGGTTCTACTATATGCCAAGCATGGTCCTAAGATCTAGAAATATAACAACTGTGATTAGTGCATTATTGACCACAGGGGAAGGGCTAATGAAGCAACATTCAACTGCTATGAAATTCCAGGTGCTTATTAGGGCTCCTCAACACCTAAGTGATAAGTTGTCCTGCTTATCCACCACCAAGACACCTTGGGGATCTCCTTTGGTAGCACTGGCCACAGTAGTTTAATGGCTAATTTCCTATTATACTGGGAGACCCATACTCTCTTATTCACTATTTTATCTCTTACATCTAGTATAAAGAATGCTACAGAGTGGTACCTAATAAATGTTTGTTGAATAAAATACATATTAAAGCAGGTTAAATATTTTCTGATGGCAAGATTATTTTCTAAGCATAAAGAACCAGCATTCTGGAGAGAAGGGAACACAATAGAAGATAGGGGTTAAGGCAGAACTGTTTCTCTCTTAGGGCAATTAGACCATAAGGCTTCATTCCCAGCAATATTTCTTAATGCTGTATCTCTAACACTTTAGATTTTTATTCAGTCAGCTGTTTTCTATTGACAGGACCTTCTAGGCTTAAGAACTAACTATACATATATATATTTTAAAGAAACCTACACTTTTTCCACCTCTAGGAAAGGAGAGTTTGGTGGGCAGACTCTAAAATGACCCAAGCCTCCTGATATTTACACCCTTGCATGATCCCCTGCCCTCGAGTACGGGTGGGACCTGCTTCTAACAAACATAATACAGCAAAAGTGATGGGATATTGTGACTTCCCTGGTGGCACAGTGGTTAAGAATCCGCCTGCCAATGCAGTGGGCACGGGTTTGATTCCTGGTCCAGGAAGATCCCACATGCCACGGAGCAACTAAGCTCATATGCTACAACTACTGAGCCTGTGCTCTAGAGCCTGCAAGCCACAACTATTGAGCCCAAACACCCTAGAGCCCACGCACCACAACTACTGAGCCCATGCACCACAACTACTGAAGACCCCATGCTGTAGGGCCCGTGTGCCCCAACTACTGAGCCCGTGTGCTGCAACTACTGAAGCCCGCATGCCTAGAGCCTGTGCTCCACAACAAGGGAAGCCACTGCAATGAGAAGCCCGCTCACTGCAATGAAGAGTAGCTCCCGCCCACTGCAACTAGAGAAAGCCCACGTGCAGCAATGAAAACCCAATGCAGCCAACAAAAGGTGACGGGGTATCACTTCTGTAATTATGTTACATAAGATTGTAACTTCTGTCTTGCTAATTGACTCTCTGACTTTCTTGCTTTGGTAAAACAAACTGCCATATTTTGAGTTACCCAATGGAGAGGACTAGATGGCAAAGAACTGAAGGCAGCCTCTGGCAAATAGCAAGCAAAGAATTGAGGTCCTCAGTACATCAGTCTTAGAGGAAATAAATCCTGCCAACAACTACATGGTCTTGGAAGCAGATCATTCTGCAGTCAAGCTTCCAGATGAGACCTCAGTCCTGGCTGACATCATGATGGCAGCCTTATAAGAGAGTCTGAATCAGAGAACCTAGCTAAGCCATGCCCCGATTCCTGACCCACTGAAATTGTGAGACAATAAATGTTCATTTTTTAAGGTGCTAAATTTGTAGTAAATTGTTATGCAGCAATAGATAATTAATACAGAGGGGTAGCTTATTTTTTGCATTTTCCATTAGGCAAATAACTTTTGTAGCATTATATTCCATCTGTCAATTTTGTTCTGGGATTCAATAGCAGGAAGAGAGAACAGTATCCAAAGTGATAAATAAATTTCAAGGCTAATAATATCAATAGCTATTAACAGAACTGCTAGAATCTCAGTAAGAGAATGGAAATGTACAGTCCCAAAAAAAAGAAAGAAAAAAGAGGAATAGCAAAACTCTTCTTTATAGATGATAAAAGGAACCACCTGAAGACTTCAGTTTCAGGCCAAGAGGGTATAATGATGCCAGGATTTAACCTACACATTGAAACAACTAAAAAATAGACTTGTCATGAAATAGCAATTTGTAAGACACTGTACATCAGAAAAAAAAGGACTGTGATCTATGAGAGATGGCAAACAAAGAAAGTGAGCCCTACAATTTTCCCAGCTTACTGCTTTGAAGGATTTTCCAAGCCATGCTTCAGGAAGGGAAAATGCAAGCAGAGTCCAGGGATTTCCTGAATTGAAGAGACAAATCTGAGAGCCTGGGGACACCAAGGCAACTAAAGTTCTCATGAAAGAGTACTGAAGAGGAAATGACTCTTCACAAAAAGTTCTGGAGATCTGCAGATGGTCCCACTGAAGTATTCAGCCTAGTAGTAATGATCAGTGCATATGTGTGAGGAAATTACCTGAAGCCAAGGAAGGAACCACCTAAAAGGATTAGAGACAATGTGCCAAGCCCTCACATAAGGCTGGTAATAGTGCCTGTTCCCACCATCCAAACTGAAAAGTCTCAAAATTCACAGAGCATTGTTTTTTTTAAACATTGAGTCTAATTTTTTTTTTTTTTTTTTTGGCTGCTTTGGGTCTTCGTTGCTGTGCGCGGGCTTTCTCTAGTTGCAGTGAGTGGGAGCTAATCCTTGTTGTGGTGTGCAGGCTTCTCACTGCAATGGCTTCTCTTGTTGCAGAGCAGGAGCTCTAGGCATGCAGGCTTCAGTAGTTGCAGCATGCGGGCTCAGTAGTTGCAGCACATGGGCCCTAGACCACACGGGCTTCAGTAGTTGTGGCGCGTGGGCGCTAGAGCACAGGATCAGTAGTTGTGGCACATGAGCTCAGTTGCTCCACGGCATGTGGGATCTTCCTGGACTAGGGATCGAACCTATGTCCCCTGCATTGGTAGGTGGATTCTTAACCACTGCACCACCAGGGAAGTCCCATAGAGCATTGGTTTAATATAGAGAGGGGTCTTGCCTCAGTAGTGGTGATTAGTCCTAGAGTGAACACATCTTTTGTTCTGACTATCTAATCTTAAAAGGAAGACCCCAAACAATCAAACAGTTTCCAAGTAACTTAACTGCATACCTGAACAAAGCTCAAAAATACTTTTAGGATACAAAAATATCTGGCACATACAGAGGTAAAATTCACAATATCTGGCATCAAATATAAAATTATCAAGAAAATATGACTCAAAATGAGGAGAAAATTCAATCTGTCAAAACTGACAGAGAAGAGACACAGATGTTAAGATAGTAGAAAAGGATATTAGAACAGTTTGTAACTGTATTCCATATGTTCAAAAAGAAAAGTGGCTATGTGAAAAATATTAAAAGGCCCAAATAAAACTTCTAGAGATGAAAATTATAATGTGTGAGACAAAAATAATATACTGGATGGGATTAATGTCAGATTAGAGACTGCAAAAGAAAAAAATAGTGAATTTGAAAACATAGCAATAAAAATTATCCAAATGCGACACAGAGAGAAAAAAAATATTTTTAAGGAAAAAAAGGAGGTAAAGAAGAAAACAACAGAACATCATTTGGCTGTGACTTCAAGTGGCCTAATGTATGTGCAATTGGAGTCCCTGAGATGGGGAAGAAAAGTGGGGAGAGAAACATATTTGAAGAAATGATGGCCAAATTTTTCCAAATTTCCAGATCAAAGAAACTTAACAAACCCAGTCACAAGAAACATGAATAAAACTACACCAAACCACATCATAAACAAACTTCTGAAAAACAATGAGAAAGATAAAATCTTAAAAGCAGCAGGAGAAGAAAAAACATTATGTATAGAGAACCAATGATAAGGATTATATCAAATTTCTCATCAAAAACAATGCAAGTGAGAAGACAGGAAGCAATATTTTTAAAGTACTAAAAGAAGAAAAACTCTTAACCTAGAAATCTATATCCAGTGAAAATATCTTTCAAAAACAAAGGAAAAATACTTTTCAGACATACAAAAGATAAAACAACTCATGACCAGCAAACTCACACTACAAGAAATGTTAAAGAATATCCTTCAGACAGAAAGAAAACAGTATCAGGTGGAAATATGAATCTATGCAAAGGAATGGTAAATACATGGAAAAACGTATACGATTTTTTTCTTATTTAAACCTCTTTAAAAATTGTTATTTAAAGAGCAGTAATAATAAATGGAGGTGGACTTTGTAACATATGTAAAAGAAAACTGTATGGCAATAATAGCACAAAAATTGGGAGGGGAAAAATAGAAGCATAGAGTTGTAAGGTTCTTATACTCTAGGAGAAGTGGTACAATATCACTAGATGGTAGATCGTGATAAATTAAAGATGCATATTATTACCCTAATGCAACCACTAAAATAACAACCAAAAAAGTCTACCTACTAAGCTATTCAGGAAATAAAACACAACAATAAAAAATAAATACTCCTCAGGCTTCCCTGGTGGCGCAGTGGTTGGGAGTCCACCTGCCAATGCGGGGGACATGGGTTCGTGCCCCGGTCCAGGAGGATCCCACATGCCACGGAGTGGCTGGGCCCGTGAGCCATGGCCGCTGAGCCTGTGCATCTGGAGCCTGTGCTCTGCACTGGGAGAGGCCATGGAGGTGAGGGACCCACATACAGCAAAAAAAAAAAAGAAAAAAGAAAAAAAATACTCCAAAATAAGATAGAAAATAAGGAAAAGGGAACAAAGAGGAGATGGAACAAATGGTGGAAAGCAAGTTGGTAGCTTTAAACCCAACCATATCAATAATCACATTAAATGCTAAAAGTTTGAAACACCCCAATTAAAAAACAGAGATTGTGAGATTGAATTATAAGGCAAAACCCAATTATATGCTGCCTATGAGAAATGAACTTTAAATATAAAGTCACAAGCAGTAAAAGAACTGAAAAATATATTCTATCATAACAATAAGCAAAAGAAAGCTAGAGTGGCTATATTAACATCCAGGTAGATTTCAGAGCAAAGAATATTACCAGGGATAAAAAGAGTCATTTCAAAATGATACAGTGGTCAACTCATCAAAAGGACACAGCAATTCTAAACATGCACCTAATAACAGAGCTTTAAGATATTGACACATGAAGAAGAAACTAACAGAACTGCAAGGAGAAATAGACAAATCAACAATTATAGTCTGATGTGTGAATACTTCTCTCTCAATAATTGATAGAACTAGCAGACAGAAAATTAGCAAGAATATAGTATACTTGATCAACATGATCAACTAAAAACATGATTGGCATTTATAGAACATTGCACCCAACAATATCAAAATACACATTCTTTTCAATTGCAAATGAAAGCGCTACCAAAATAAACTGTTTTCCAAGAAAAATACATTAAAACAAACAAAAGGAATTAAGTCATACAAAGTATGTTCTCTGACAACAATGGAATTAAATTAGTAATCAATAACAGAATAATATCTGGAAAATCCCCCAAATATTTGGAAACCAAATAATACACTTTTAAATAATCCATGAATCAAAGATGACATCAGAAGTGAAATTAGAAAATATTTTGAACTAAATTAAAATGAAGACATAACATATCAAAATTTGTGAGGTGCTATTTAAACAATACTTTGGGGAAATTCTCTAGCATTAACTCCTATATTTGAGAAAGAAGAATGGTTTCAAATCAATGACCTCAGCTTCTACCCAAAGAAACTAGAAAAAGAAGAAAAAATTAAGCTCAAAGTAAGTAGAAGAAAGGAAATAAATCAACAAAAAAAAAGGGTGGCTGTTTGAGATGATCCATAAAATGGATAAACCTCTAGGCAGTCTAATCAGGAAAAACAGCCTTAGCTTTATTGAGGTATAATTGACAATAAAATTGTAAGATATTTAAAGTGTACAATACCTTGTGAAAAGATTCTTCCCATCAAGTTAATTAACATATCCATCAGAGAACTTAAAGAGCTCTCAAACCCTGGTTATAGGATAACAAAATCATAATATATTTGAGCAAAGGATTTAAACAGACCAAAGAAGATATATGAAAGGCAAAGAAACAAATGAAAAGTCATTAGAGAAATACAAGTTAAAATTACAGTGAGAGATTACTATACACTTATTAAAATAGCTAAAATTTAAAAGACTGACCACACTAAGTATTGGTGAAGATGTGGAGCAACTATAACTCTCATATATTGGTGATCAGAATGTAAAATGGTACAAACACTTTGGAAAACCATTTGGCAGTTTTTTCAAAAGTTAAGCATGCACTTACTATATGACTCAGCCATTCCATTCTTAGGTATTTATCCAAAAGAAATGAAAGCATATGTCTATTCAAAGATTTGCACATGAATGTTCAAAGCAGCTTTATTTATAATAGCCAAACCAACTCAAGTCTCCATCAACCAATGAATGGATAAGCTGTGCATTCAACAGAATACTACTCAGCAATATAAAGGAATGAACTATTGATACAAGCAACAACATGTATGAAGCTCAAAATAATTATTTTGAGTGAAAGAAGCCAGAAAAAAAGAGTACATGCTTTATGATTCCATTTTCATAAAACTTTAGAAAATGCAAACTAATATACTTTTGACTTTTGGGGATGATGGATATGTTCATTGCCTTGATTGTGGTGATAGTTTCAAAGGTATATATACATAAATTTCACAGATATATATATATAAATTTTTACAAAATGATAAAATGTATATATATATTTTATCATTTTGTAAAAATTTATGAATTGCATGGTTAAATTATATGCAGTTTATTGTATGTCAATTATTCATCAGTAAAGTTTTTTTAAAGAGAAGCCAAAAAATATTGGCATTGAACATTTGAATGGAAGACCAGATGGGGCAAAAAGAGCCTCTTGGTATGGGCATTCAACAAAGAAGATAAATATCCATCATTTATTGCAAAGGAGGTACATTTTGAAACATTTACAGGTATCAAAAGGGGAAAAATATAAATTGTATGTATAACAGTGATTTTTACCAATGTAATTTATGTCAAGTATCATATTTTCCTTATTAAAAAAATAATCCACTGAAGTGTACATTCCTTATAAAGTTAACATGATGAACCCTACATGGAAAAGCACACCCTGCCTGTTGCAAAATCGAGATTTACAAATGCATCACATTTTGCTCCTAAACAATCTGGAGATTTGTCTTCAATGCATAATTATTTAGGAAGGCAGTTTTGAAGGTACCTTCCTGAAGGACCAGTCAAATCTTTGAAACTGGGACAGACCAAACTTTTAGGCAGGGTTCTGTCTCACTGGTGCTAAATACTTTCCTCATAATATCCCTTCAAAATAATCATTATTGTCTTCATTTTGCAGATAAGAAAAACTGAGGCTCAAGAACAGTAATTTTCTCTGGCTCACTCAATTGCACCAGAGGGCATCATGAAGCTTTGTACTAGATAAGCTAGATTATAAAGTCTAGGATATTCACACAAAGAGCTCTCTACTCATGTTATCCTATTTAATGATGATAAAAATTCTGAGTGATTTTATCATTTCTGACTTACAGATGGGGAAACCAAGCCAGAGACGGATCAGTGCTGGTGAGTCAATGAAGAGCTATGGGTGGATTACAAAGGTGATAACGCCATAAACAAGCCCAACAGCCAGATGAGTTTCAGAAGCAGAAGAGATGGGGACCAAGGAGATGGTAGAGGTATGCAGGCTACAGATGGGGACTAAGGAGATGGTAGAGGTACGCAGGCTACAGTCCAGAGACAATTTGCCAGAAAAGATGATTTGGCTGTAGCTGCCTTTTATTTCCACTTAAGACCCTCAAGAACATCCCACTCTATTTCTTAAGGGAACACTGTTGATTTCTGACAATGTTCTAATAGATTCATGGAGATGGATCTGTGATTGGGCCTGGACCAGCCTTCGTGTCCTTCTCTGAGTCCTTTACTACCAAACAATCATAAACCCCAGAACAGAGGTACCTCTGTTTAGTATTTACTTCATCCATGTTATCCCATGGTAAATTATTTGTATGCAGGAATCTCAGCATCTTGGCTTTAATTTTTTGTGCAAAGACAAGAAAAGATATAAAATTTTTGAAAAGAATATCCCAAGAGAATTTTACCTCAGCACTTCTTAATTTGGAAGATCAAAACCTTTACCTCCAAAATGATAAAGTCTGTAGTTACCAATAAGAATTGACAGGGCTTCCCTGGTGGCGCAGTGGTTGAGAATCCGCCTGCCGATGCAGGAGACACGGGTTGGTGCCCTGGTCCGGGAAGATCCCACATGCCGCGGAGCAACTAAGCCCGTGAGCCATGGCCGCTGAGCCTGTGCGTCCGGAGCCTGTGCTCTGCAACGGGAGAGGCCACAACAGTGAGAGGCCCGCATACCGAAAAAAAAAAAAAAAAAAGAATTGACAACATATTAAAGGGCATTGCCTATATAGAGTTCTCTTCACCTGAGAGGGATTTGAAACAAAAACTAAAGTTCTTTGGGTGCAGTTTTGTTGATCATTTTAAAAAATGCATGCATATATTGTAGAAATTCAAATGATAAGAGAACCACTTTATAAAGCTGAAAACAATAATAGTAGTAATTTTTTGAATGTCACTAAATGCCAAGAAGTTATATACATGCTCTTGATTAATCATCACAATAATCAGGTAAAGTATGCATCATTATCTTCACTGGCAGAGAAGGACATGAGGTTCAGAAGGTCATATGACATCTTCAAGTTCACATGACTAATATACATCAGAGTAAGGATTCAAACCCAGCTTTGTTTGGCTCCAATCCCCATATCTCACTACCACCCTGGTACTGGGGGAAAGAACTACTTCTGCTCTATTTCCACTTTCCTGATTAGACATGTTTCAGAGGATGTGAACTGGTCAGTGTACGGCTGAAACAATAGGAAATTCTCTGGTTAGAAAAGATCATCAAATGCTGCATGGCTTTAGGAGGAACCACTTCGCTTTGGGCCTCCATCTTTCCTTGTCTCCAAATTAGGTCTAATGGTGGATATTGTGGAAATATGGGCATTGAAACTGGTTCATGTCATTTCAGGAAGATGCATGTTGGACTGATCCACCTATACAAGTGTCAAAGGTCCCTCTCAGAACCCTGGTGAAGTGCCTGGGGTTTTGCCATTTGTTCACAGACTTAGCATCAATATTTATTAAATTCTTTATGTGGATTATCTCATTTCAGCCTCATGTAATTTGACAAGATGGCAGTGTTTCTGATGAGCAACAGGGCAGAGAGCAGTTGAGTGATTTGCCTAAAGTAACATAGCTAGAAATTATAAAACCAAGATTCAAACTAGGTCAGTCTGACTTCAAAATCTACCCCCAGACATCATGGCAGTGTTGCTGAAAGCCTGGTTGTTTTCAGAATTACACAGCAGGGCCATCTGTCAAGGGGAAGGGGGTGTGTAATCACACAGATTCTTGGGCGCCACTCAGACCCACAGCAGTAACATTGAATCAGCTGCACTTGAAAGTGTGAAGGCCACGATGCTCTTCAGTGAAGCCCTGTTCCTTGCCTGAGCACCTCAGAAGTGCCTGCTCCTGCCTCTCCTCCCTCACTGCTGCTCACACACACACCTGCTGGTCACTCTCTGCTGGCTCCCTATGTTGCTGTCAGCCCTGGGCACAAACCCTGTCACCCTTCCCATCTTATATGCGTTCTCCCCCAGCTGTCATCAAGGACCCAGCCCCTACTGTCAGTACCATGTCCCCAAGACATGGAAAGCACAATCCTGTGAAACTAAGGCCTGCACATCTCAGAGAGTAAGCTTGACTGTGTGTTGGATTGTTTAGAGCTGCTGGGGCCGACATGCTTGGGCACCAGAGCCCCGGAAAGAAGAATCACAAGTGAGCTCTGCTGCAAGGCACTGTGATCAATGCTGAGTATATGGATCAACACGATTCCATATAATCCCCCCCAGCCACAACAAAAGGTGGGTTTCATTATATCCAGGAGGAGAGCCATGAGGTAAAAGAGGTGAAATAACCTCCCAGCATCACATGCGGTGACAGATATCTTCCATTTGCCTCTCCAGATCCACTCCCCCACTTGCTCTCTGTCCCAAAGTCTGAATGGTCCCTTTGCCAAACTAGGTTCAACCAATGGGTGTCCTGGCAGGCTATGGGAGGGCAGGAGGAGAATGAGGTCAGGGTCGTTATTCCCTGGCTTCCTCCCTTCAGGGTCCTTTTAGGCTGTTTGCCACCCTCAACTGAAGGTCACAGTTCCTGTCAGATGCCCCTCTCTGGGTTATTGTAACCACTCCCTTCGCATTCTTTCAGGCCCAGGAGTAGTAACAGCCACACCATGAGTGCACTATCCCATGTGGTTCTCCTATACCCTTCCCACACCTTTGCAAATTGTTTTTTCCTGAAATCATCCTACTTTGAGTGTGCCTGGGACCCTGACTGATACACATGGTTATGGAGTCATGGAGATAGGATTGGAACCCAGACCTAGTCTGGTTCCAAAGCCCGTATTTTTACCACTACCCTGTTCTAATACTTTGACTCCTAACCAGAGCAGATCCAAAGAAAACACCACACATCTTGCTCATTCATTTCAATTCAACATTCACAGAACATCTGCTGTGTGTTAGGAATCATCTGAAATCACAGACAAGTTGCTAAACTTTTCTGAGCCCCCTTTATCCATTTCTATGAAGTACGAATAGAATTATCTACCTAAATTGTAAGATTGTTCTTAGGCTAATATAATATTCTTTTTAAAACATGAGAGGAAAAGAATACTACTCATTTTTCCGTCAGAAGTTTCTACAATACCTGATTCATAGTAGGACTCCAGTAAATGTTATTTGAATGATTGAGTACCTGGATGGATGGATGGATGGATGTACAAACGGATAGAATATGGCTGGGGTTTGTATTTAGACATGCTAGAGATCTTTAATGTATGTATTAACTTCCTCTTCTATTGGACTTTGAGCATTCAAAGGTCAAAAGGCCTTCCCACTCCTGTGTGGGGCACTTCTCTTTCCACTTTAAGACTAAGAAGGCTGGGAAACGAGATGAAGTCCGAATCTGCTACACTGGCCCAAGGATCATCTTCCTGAAAATGAATGGACCAAGCCTGTACTTACGCCAAAAACTTTACATCAATTTTAAAACCATCCATGGAACTTTTGCAGATACTTGGAGAAAGACTCAAAATGTGCTCAAACACTCAATAACTTCCAACACAGCATTTTAATGAATTACGGTAAATGTAAATTGATCAGGAGCATATGGATTTCATTTATTCTTAAGGACGTGCATTTAAACATTTAAGGAGAAAATGTGTCTTTTGAAACATATTCTGGACTATGTCCAGTGTAGCACATTTAAAACAAATTTTCAGATTTTAGATGTATCCAGATCTCTAGTATGCTCACTCGGGCATTATCAAGAGATGCAGATGGAAAGTTATTTTTATTTTTAAAATGAAATTCTCAAAAAGAGCTAGGAATTAGAGTCCTGGCCTGACCATTTAACATGTGACCTTGGCAAAGCCTCTTACCTCTGTGAGACTGTTTCACACTTGTGAAAACCATATAATACCTTGTGCACTTCACCTGCTTTATGTGAGGATCAAACAAGATGGTTTATGTCAGAATCTGGTGGCTGGGGACTTCCCTGGTGGCACAGTGGTTGAGAATCTGCCTGCCATTGCAGGGGACACGGGTTCAAGCCTTGGTCCGGGAAGATCCCACATGCCACAGAGCAACTAAGCCCGTGCGCCACAACTACTGAGTCTGTGCTCTACAGTCTGTGAGCCACAACTACTGAGCCCACGTGCTGCAACTACTGAAGCCCGATCGCCTAGAGCCCATGTTCTGCAACAAGAGAAGCCACTGCAATGAGAAACCCACACACTGCAACAAAGAGTAGCCCCCACTCGCTGCAACCAGAGAAAGTCCACACACAGCAACAAAGACCCAATGCAGCCATAAATAAATAAATAAAAGAATCTGGTGGCTGGTAAAGTGCTACAGAAATTAAACAATTATTTGCTGCCATGCACACAGTAGACACTTTATAAATACTTGCTTTTCTCATAAATATTGATTTTAATTATGAAACAAATGACTTCCCTTTTCTTTGTATTTCCCTTCTATCATCACACACTCAGTTTAGAGTTCACTTAACTCTCACCTACTTGGCTGAACTACACAGGGATGCTTGTTGCTGGTTTTTGACATTAGTTTTTCAGACTCCCAGATTCCCTGGAAGGAGCACTGATCAAGCTTTATTCAATTAACACAAAGAACTTCTACTTTTATCCTTCTAGTATTGCTTATTAAAATATATTCTACTGATAATTTTGCTGATCAGCTCTGGCCCAGGGCAGGATAAACTGTGCCTGCCCCAAACTGCACCAACTTGTTCAAGGGCATTTGTGTGGTACAACATTGATTTATCTTTGCTGTTCCAGTAGCTGAGTCCTTTGACCTAGAGTAATTTCAGGTGTGGAAGGCAGCCATTCAGAAATTCCAGAAGCTGTTATCTCTAGCATACTTTGTTCCTCAACCCCAAAGACAAATTTTTTGTTTTGTGGTTATTTTTCTTTTGCTTGAATCTCTGCTGCATCTGGACTCTTTCAGAGAGACATTTTTTAACTTTTTATTTCAAATTTAGATAGACATAATTTTAGATATACAGAAATGTTGCAAAAATAGTAAAAAGAATCCCCATGTGTTCTTCACCCAGCTTCCACTAATGTTAACATCTTACATAACAATAGTACAACTACCAAAACCAAGATATTGATGCTGGCACAGTAATATTGACTGAATTACACACTTTATTTTTATTTCACCAGTTTTTCCACCAATGAACATTTTCTGTTCCGGGATACAAATGGGTATTCCAAATTTCATTTAGACATCGTGTCGCCTTCGTCTCCTCCAGTCTGTGACATTTCTTCACTCTTTCTTGTCTTTCATGGCCTTGCCACTTTTGAAAAGTAACAGTCAGTTTTTTTGTGTAATGTCCCCCAAATTGGATTACTGTGATGTTTTCTCATGATTATACTAAGGATATGCATTTTTGTCAAGAGTATCACAGAAGCGATGCTATGCCTTTCTCAGTACATCATATCAGAGGATCTTATGACTGGTGATGTTAACCTTGATCACTTGATTAAGGTATTATCTGCTGAGTTTCTTTACTGTAAAATTATTATTTTCTCTTTGTAGTTAATAGATATCTTGGGAGAGATAAAAAGTATCTTAAGGTACAGAAATATCCTGTTTCTCCTCAACAGTTGTTGACTAATTCTGGCATTCGTTAGTGGATATCTTGCTTGCAACAATTATTACTGCAGTCTTCTAATAGTGATATTGTATTTCCTTTATACCTTTTACATATATTAATTGTAATTCTTCTGTAAGTAAGTGCTATCTTTTTCCCCTGTTCATTTATTTATTCAATCAATCATTTATTTACATCAGTCTGGACACATGAGTATTTATTTTATCCTGTGGTTTATGATTCAATACTATTGTTATTCATTTTGTTGCTCAAATTGCTCCATCTTTGGCCACTAGGAGCTTTTTCAGGTTGGTCTCTATGCTCTTTTGACAAGTCCCATACTTTTTAAAGAACTTCCTTATTTCCTGGCACACAAGATGCTCCAAGTTCATCTTGTGTTTTCCTTTTCTCAGCTCTGGAATCAACCACTTCTACAAGAAGCCCTGTTTCTTTTTATTGAAGAATGATGTTTTAGAAACCAAGATCTGGGTGCTAAGGTGTTTGACTGCTTATAGGCCTCCCCACCCCTTCTCTCTCTCTCTCTCTCTCTCTCTCTCTCTCTCTCTCTCTCTCTCTCTCTATATATATATATATATATATATATATATATATATATATATATATATAAATTGACTATAAATGTTCACATTTATAGTCAATTGATTTTCAACATGGGTGCCAAGACAAGTCAATGGGGAAAAATAATCTTTGTAAAACAGTCTTATAGTCCCTCAAAAAGCTAAACACAGACTTACCATTTGATCCAGCAATTCCACTCCTGGTTACATACCCAAGAGAAATGAAAATCTATGTACATATAAAAACTTGAGTGTTCATAGCAACAATATTGCTTAATTTTGATACCTTAGAAGGTTTTAGAGAAATCTTTCTGTGATTGATTTCTAGTTCAATTCCATTATCATCAGAGAACATAGTTTGTATGATTTCTTTAATATTAAACATGCTCTTTGATTTTTGACACAGAATATGTTCTACTTGAGGGAAGTGTACTTGAAAAAAATGTGAATTCTGTTCTTACTGGTTTGCATTCTCTATATATGGCATTTAGGTCAAGTTGTTTGATAGTGTTGTTCAGTTCTTCTGTGCTCTTACTGTCTATGTACTTGTTCTACCAATTACTGACAGACTAGTATTGAGGTGGTGTCCAACCATAATTGTAGTTTTGTCTATTTCTCCTTTCAGCTCTATCAGTTTTTGCTTCATGTATTCTGAAACTCTGTTGTTAGGTGCATGTCCATATAAAATTGCTATGTCTTCTTAAAGAATTTATTCCTTTATTAGTATGTGATGTCCTTCTTTATCTCTGATGATATTCCTTGTTCTGGATTTTACTTTGTCTGATAATACTACAGCTACCCAGCTTCTTTATTTATAGTGTTTGCATCATACATCTTTTCCATCCTTTTATTTTAACTTACCTATCTTTCTATTTTAAGCGGATTTAGTGTCACAGCATATAGTTCTTATTTTTCTGCCTTCTCTTGTATTCATTGTATATTTTTATTGAGTTTTTTGTTATTCCATTTTATCTCCACTATTGTTTAAAAGCTTAATATTTATACTTTATAAAAATTGTTGTGTTATTCTAGGGCTTATAATATATATCACCAGTTAAACAGAATCTATCTTCAAATAAAATAATATCACTACATGTGTAGAGTATACAGATCTTAAATAGTGTGCTCCCAATTCCTCTCTCCCATTCTTTATTCCATATTGTCATACATTCAACTTTTACATATTATGCCATAAATAAAATTTTGCTTTAATTAGTTAGTTTTATTTTAGGACAATTTAAGGTAAGAAGAACACAAATTTTATTTTACCTTAATTTATTCCATTTCAAGTGCTCTTCAGCTCTTCGTGTCTAAGTTTTTCCTGGTATCACCTTCCTTCTGCCTGAAGAAGTTTCTTTAACTTTTCTGGTAAAATTGTTCTGATTTTTTGTTTGTCAGAGAGAGTGTTTATTTCTCCTTCATTTTTGAAAGGTATTTTTTTTGACTTTAGAAATTCTGGGTTGAAAGAGTTGCTTTTCTTTTAGCACTTTAAAGTTGTCACTCATTGTCTTCTGGTTTGTGTGGTTTCTGACAAGAAGTCTATGGTAATTCTTATCCTTCTTCCTCTGTATGTAATGTGTCTTTTTTCCTCTGGATGCCTCAAGATTTTCTCTTTGTATTTCCTTTTAAGCAGTTTAATTATTTTATGCCTAGGTGGGTGTGCTGGGGGTGGGGGTTGGATTTGGGTTTTCAGTATTTATCTTTCTTGGTATTCTCAGCCTCTTGGTTCTGTGTTTCAAAATTCTCAGCCATTAATTCTCCAAATATTTCTCTTGTCCCATTCTCTTTCTCTTTTCTTTCTAGGATTCCAATTGTGTGTATGTTAGACTATCTAATGTTGTTCCACAGTTCTTGGATGCTCTGTTCTACTTTTTTTTTTCACTCATGTTTCTCTTTGTGTTTCAGTTTTGATCATATCTATTGACCTAGCTTCAAGTTCACTGCTTCTTTCCTTGGGTGTGTCAAGTCTCCTAATGAGCTAGTCAAAGGTATTCTTCACCTCTGTTACAGTGTTTTTCATTTTATTCTTTCTTATAGTTTTGGTCTCTCTTTGAAAATTTCCCACCTGATTATGCATGTTGTCCACCTTTTGCACTGGGGCCTGCAGCATGTTACTCATGGCTATTTTAATTCCATGTCAGATAGTTCCAACATCTGTGTTATCTCTGAATCTTGTTGTGTTGATTTCTTTGTCTCTTGGGTGTGTTTTATTTTTTTCTTTCCTTTTGTATGCCTCATAATGTTAAGTTGAATCCCAGACATCTTGTGTAGCAGAGATCAAAGTAAATAGTTTTGATGCCTGGAAATGGACATGCTTTTTCTTTTGCTAAGCCTTTAATGTGGAGGTTTGAGAATCTAGTAAGGAGTTGAGCTGGGCTGGAGGTTTGTTGTTGCTCTAGTTTGTTGTTGCTTTAGTGTACCCTCAATGCACCTCAGACTTCAAATTCCTATAGCAATACCTTATGTTTAGACTGGAGACTGGTTTGCTAAAGAGACTTTTTTCAATGTCACATCAGCTTTAGATTTTCTTTTTAAACTGTGACCATCTCTACAGTCTTGCAACTCTTCTGGCAGTATTCCACTATTACTTGTTACTTGACACTTGTTAAATGGTTGTAAGGAAGCATGGCAGCAGGGTATCTGTTGTTCTGATTAAACTTCAGTTTTAGGCAGGCCCCATGCCCCTGGATCTCTGCCTCTTCCACAATGGCTGCTACTCCTCTCCCACAGGCCTTCACCAAGAAGGATGCTTTCTCAGAACTCTTAGCAAGTGGAGTCCATGCAGAAAATTTTTCTTATATCTGCAGTCCCCAGGGTCTCCACACTCTCTCACCAGTTCACACTCAGCCTCCACTGCTTCTAGGTGAAGTTTTCATACCAGTGTTTAGGAACTTCTGCCCCAGGTAAAAAAAAGAGTGCTTACATCCTGTCTCCAAGATGCCCATCTCCTCTTTGATTTCAGGCTAGTTGGTTACCCTGCTACTCAGCTCTCTCAAGAAAATTCATGTACATGCAATTTGGCTAGCCTTCTTTATTGCAAAGCTGGGAATGACTCACTCCAGCTTTCTAAATCTCTGTATGGAAATCAGAAATCCCTCGGGGAGATGTTCAAAAGCAATTTTTAACTATCTTCATAGCAAAGAGGTTACTCTACCAATGCCATAGAGCAGTAGCTCCAATGGCATGGCATACAAATAATCGTTCAGATCAGTCTGCTATGAAACAGAAGACGAAGAAAGGAAAATGATATTGAACATTTATATCCTGAAGAAAGCATTATAGCATTTTCTCATCTACCCCTTAAGCCTACATAAACTTCCCCATGTCTCTAGGCTCTTCCATGACCACCGCTCAATAAAAAGAAGGTCAGAATTTGATTTAATTAAAAATTCACACTGTGTTTGTGCGTTTTATTTATTCCATTGCATTCCGAATTCTGTCTGTTTCTTCTTCTAATCCCAAGGCAAGTAGAGAAGCAGTCCTTAAATAATTAATAGTAATAAGTCAACAAGAGCTGCTTGGGTGTCTTTCACCACCATACCTGCAAACAGCTGCAGTTATGGACCCAGCCTACACTCACTTCATCCATCCAGCAGTCAAAGTCAGAATCTCACTTTAGTTACAGGTTAAATATTCTTCCTATAAACTTGTGTGATCTCATGGTGGTTTCCAAACCTGGCTACACATCAAAATTAGCGAGCCCACAACAGAGATTCTGATATAGTATATCTTGGGCAAGGAGTCTGTGTTTTAAACAAGTTCTCCAGGTGATTCCGACACAACTAGTTTGTCTTTGCAACCAAAGAAGTTGTGGATACACTCTGGATCCTTAGTTCTTGATTCCTTAGATAGTGTGTCAACCACAGCCAGGGTTATGTTTATGGGACATCAATACTCACAGGGCCTGTTCCTGTTTCTCCAGCCACACAGTTAAAACTTCTTAGAGCCCTTTGTGTCTGACCATTCACTGCTGAGAGGAGCTCCTGGACTCTATCATGAGGAGCCTCGTTGTCTAACATTTTGCCAAGATCTGGGTGTTATAGGCAGCCTCCAAGATGGCCCCCAAAGATCCCTGACTCTTCACTTGTGTAGTCCCCTCCCACATTGTGCCATGCTTCTTCTATGTGACAAAGAACTATGGTAGAAGTGATGGCATGTCATTTTCAAGATTAGGTTATAAAAGACTGCAGCGTCTGTCTTGGGTACACGCTCTCAGATCACTCTTTGGGGGATGCCATGCTGCAAGCAGTCCTTCAGAGAGGACCACGTGACCTATGTTTCATTTTTTTTTCTGCCAACAGTCATGTGAGTGAGCTTGAAAGTGAATTCCCTAGTCACTTCAAGAGGACTGCAGTCCTAGCTGACAACTTGACTACTCCTGAGGGACCCTGAGACAGAACCATCCAGCTAGCTTCTCCCAATTTTCAAACCCTCAGAAATTCTGTGAGATAATCAGTGTTTATTGTTTTAACCTTCTAAGTTTGGGGGTAATCTGTTCTGCAGCAATAGATAACTGATACACTGGGTCAGACCCATAGCTGATGTGAGAAGGCAACAACTGAGAACAGACCTCTCCTGATTCCAGGTAAGATTGGTTTCTAGTAGGCTGCAGGCATACTCTACCTGCTTTCACAAACAGGTTCATTTCCTCAGATAGCTTTCCCAGTCCATGCTGTCCTGTATATCAAGGATAGGGCAGCCCAAGTATGGAGTTTCTCAGTACAAAGGAATCTGAAGGAAGCCAGGTTTATCACAGCTCAGCTATCACATGATTAAAAGCATCTATTCCTCATTTCACCTTTTCAAAACACCTGAGTACAATGGTGATTGATGGTATAACAGCCAGTGGGCAAGAGAACAATGAAAGTATGTGTTGTATAGAAAACAGGAATGATGTCCATACATAAGGACTCTGGAAAGGAAGCTTCCAGGATACACAGAGGAATTTGGCGCTCAAAGAAAGCAAGAGAGGCAAGCAGCTTCTGGTCAGTGTAAAGCAGCCAAGTGAGAGGCTGCTATTCAAGCAACAGGGTCTTAGGAGTAAAAGGAAGGCCATCATGTTGACTTGATTTGGGGCAACATGGAAAAATGAAATATGCTGATCATTGTTAAGTCTCTGAAGTTTAAAGCAATGAGGAAGGGAAGCAATAATGTACATACAATGGGGAAAAGACAGCCTCTTGAATAAATGGTGTTGGGAAAACTGGACAGCTACATGCAAAATAATCAAACTAAACTACTCTCTCTCACCATACACAAAAATAAATTCAAAATGAATTAAAGACTTAAATGTAAGACCTGAAACCATAGAACATCTACAAGAAAACATAGACAGTAAGTTCTTATTTACTCAATCTTATTTGATCTTAGTAATATATATTTGGTTATGTCTTCTCAGGCAAGGGAAACAAAAGCAAAATAAATGGGACAACATCAAACTAAAAAGATTTTGCACAGTGAAGAAAACGATCAACAAAATGAAAAGGCCACCTACTGAATGGGAGAAGATATTTGCAAATGATATTTTTGATAAGGAGTTAATATCCAAAATATATAAAGAACTCATACAAATCAACATCATAAAAGCAATCCAATTAAAAAATGGGCAGAGGATCTGAATAAACATTTTTCCAAAGAATACATACCAATAGTCAACAGGCACATTATAAGATGCTCAACATCACTAACCATCAGGGAAATGCAAATCAAAACCACAATGAGATATCACCACACACCTGTCAGAATGGCTATCATCATAAAGACCACAAATAGCAAATATTGGAGAGGATATGGAGAAAAGTGAGTAATTAACACCCTGGAGGAATTTAGAGCTATAGAATCATATGTGATGACTTGGAGCACTGGTTCCCTAAATTTCTTGGTTCATGGCACCCTTAGGGTCTCAGTAATTTTTTAGACAGAATTCTTATGCTAAAGGAGATACCCAACAATTCTGTTTACCAAGTAGAGAACAGAAGAGATTTGAGGACCTCCTGTATTACTCCATCTCTAAGAGGAAGATGATCCAGAAGAGAAATCTGCAGTGAAGCTGCCACTGAGGTAGGAGGAAAGTCAAGAGATATCCTGAAAGTTAAGGCTTGTTTTTTATTTTTTTTAAGTGTCTCAAGAAGAAACCAACTTTGGGTAAAAGAGTAAGATAAAGTGTGAGGGAATTCTGAGGAATAACATCAGCAAGATAGCAGTATAGAAATTTCTAGCATTTGTCCACCCCCAGATACATAAATTGAAACAACTATCTACACCTGAAGATAACTTCATAAGAACTAAGGATTCCATAGGAGGGATTAAAGCACCAAAGTGGGGCACAGAGCTAAGAAAAGACACATTGAAGAGGGTAGGAAAGAGTACCACATTAGTCCTGTCACCTCTCCCCCAAGTCCTAGCAGCCCAGTGTGGAGAGAGATGCTCTCCCTATGGGGCAAGGAGAGTGAAGTGAACACCCAATTTCACCACGGACCCCAGCACCAGGCCCACACCAATGCAAGGCAGCTCCTGTGGGCCCAAGCTCCCAGTGGGCCCTACAAACCCAGCCCCCAGCACACTCCAGTACCAGGCCTCCCCATACACAACCCCATCACTAATCATCAGGGAAATGCAAATCAAAACCAAAATGAGGTACCACTCACACCTGTTAGAATGGTTATTATCAAAAATCAAGAGATAACAAATGCTGGAGAGGGTGTGGAAAAAGAAAACCCTCCTACACTGTTGGTGGGAATGTAAATTGGTGCAGCCATGATGGAAAATAGTATGGAGGTTCCTCAAAAAATTAAAAATAGAACTACCCTATGATCCAGCAATCCCACTTCTGGGAATATATCTGAAGGAAATGAAATCACCATCTTGAAGAGATATCTGCACCCTCATGTTTATTGCAGCATTATTCACAACAGCCAGAAATGGAAATAAACTAAGTGTCTGTCAGTGGATGAATGGATAAAAATATGTGGTATATATATCTATACCTATATCTATATCTATATCTATCTATCTATCTATCTATCTATCTATCTATCTATCTATCTATCTATCTATATATGGAATATTATTCAGCCATGACAAAGAAGGAAATCCTGCTGTTTGTGACAACATGGATGGACTTGGAGGGTATTATGCTTAATGAAAGAAGTCAGACAGAGAACACAAATGCTGTATGATATCACTTATAAGTGGAATCTAAAAAAGTCAAATTCATAGAAACAGAGAGTAGAATGGTAATTATCAGAATTGGGGGTGCGGGAAATGTGGAGATGTTGGTCAAAGGGTAAAATTTTCGAGTTTTAAGTTGAATAAGTTCTGGAGATCTAATGTACAGCATGTTGACTATAGTTAACAATATTATACACTTGAAAGTTACTAAGAGAGCAGACCTTAAATGTTCGCACCACCAAAGAAAAGAAAAAAAGATAACTATGTAAGGTGATGGATGTGTTAACTAACCTTATTGTACTAATGACTTCACAATATATACATGTATCAAATCACGTCATACACCTTAAGGTTGTTTCCAAAGGAATAGGCAGAGTTTAGGGAAATGGTCAGGGCATTGTGCAATTCCGAGGCTAGCGACAAAAGGGAGCTGTTATCCCCTAGGCCTGAAGAGGCAAGAAAAAGAAGTTACAGGGACTTCCCTGGTGGTGCAGTGGTTAAGAATCTGCCTGCCAATGCAGAGGACACGGGTTTGATCCCTGGTCCAGGGAGATCCCACATGCCACAGAGCAACTAAGCCTGTGCACCACAACTACTGAGTCTGCGCTCTAGAGCCCATTAGCCACAACTACTGAGCCCACGTGCCACAACTACTGAAGCCCGCATGCTTAGAGCCTGTGCTCCACAACAAGAGAAGCCACCACAATGAGAAGAACATGCACCACAATGAAGAGTAGCCCCCACTCATGGCAACTACAGAAAGCCCACATGCAGCAACGAAGACCCAATGCAGCCAAAAATAAATAAATTAAAATTAAAATTAAAAAAGAGAGAGAGAGAGAGAGAAAGAAGTTACAGGAATCAGGGAAAGTATGACAAACAGGAGCCTTGGATGGAGCCTTAGGTCAAGGATTCAGTCAACTCATGGTGATCAGGCTGGAAGGGACCCAGAGCATATATACCTCGACTTCTCTCTGTCTACCCTCTGACTTCCTTAGTGCCTCCCATTGGCTGAACCCAAAACAAAGCCAGAGGTTAGGGAGCCTATTGATATAACCCATAGATGTCAGTCTCCTGAAGAACAGAGCAGGATGGAGAGGGTGAAGAGTGAATCTGGAAAAGATTTTAGTGTCAAGAAAAATATAGTTAAAGTGACTCAGTAGGGATTACAGGTTTTATTCAAATGATGCACATCAAGGAGTACCTCAAAATTAGGTAACTCCCTGAGCTGAAGCAGGATTGGAGAAGAGAGGAGTACATGACTTTGGTCTTATCTCTGGTTGCAGTTTTCTTTATCTGTAACTGATGCAAAACTTGTGGTTGGAATAGTTGGTGGTTGGAATAGGTTGGTTTTCATGCCTCAGGATCACTGGTGCCATCTCATGTTGGCAGCGGATAGAACAGTTCTTTCCAGAGCTATCTTTGTAAGCTGGGACAGTTGTCTGTAAGCTCCCTAATGTCGGTCAAGATTCAGGGGAGTGGGAGATAGGAAAGGGGAAAAAATGGAAAAGAGAAGAGAGGGAAAAAAAGAAAAGAAGGCAAAGGTCTAGGCAAAGAAAACTGAGGTCTGCTTTATTCTTTTTTTGTGTGTGTGTGGTATGCAGGCCTCTCACTGTTGTGGCCTCTCCCGTTGCGGAGCACAGGCTCCAGACGTGCAGGCCCAGCGGCCATGGATCACGGGCCCAGCCGCTCCGCGGCATGTGGGATCTTCCCAGACCGGGGCACGAACCTGTGTCCCCTGCATCGGCAGGTGGACTCTCAACCACTGCACCGCCAGGGAAGCCCCTGCTTTAATTCTTTTATAGCTCTTCCTCTTGGCCAAGATAAACTACTTTTATCTCCAGGAAAATCTTTTGGGGGTGAAAACAAATTACAGGGATGTTCAGCATTCAGGAATTGAGTCAAGAAGGCTCCCATAATGGGTTGGAGGAGCAGTTTGTTCTTCGGTCTTCTGTCTTTAACCAGTTTGGGTCATCTCTTTAGACAGGACAGTGCGGCTAGTCTTGATTAGATGTGATTGGATGCACTTGAGGAGGGGTTTTCCCATAAGAAGAAAAAAGAAATGATCACTAGCCCTCGGCCAAAAGGGTATCCCATGGGACTTCCCTGGTGGTGCAGTGGTTAAGAATCCACCTGCTAATGCAGGGGACACGGGTTTGAGACCCGGCCCAGGAAGATCCCACATGCCGCAGAGCAACTAAGTCTGTGCGCCACAACTACAGAGCCTGTGCTCTAGAGCCCAAGAGCTACAACTACTGAGCCCACGTGTCATAACTACTGTAGCCCGCGCACCTAGAGCCTATGCACCACAACAAGACAAGCCACCACAATGAGAAGCCCACGCACCAAAATGAAGAGTAGCCCCCACTCACCACACCAGAGAAAGACCGCACACAGCAACGAAGACCCAATAAAGCCAAAAATAAATAAATAAATAAATTTTTTAAAAAAGTGTATCCCATGGACTATATCCCTGTTATGAAGACCCAGAGAAAAAGGTTCCTTTCCCAATCACCTGATGATGATCCATAGGTCCTAGAGCAAAGGACTGCATCATTCACTCAACAAATGTCTTGGTTTGCTTCACAGATGTGCTCATTCAACAAAAAGACATCAGAAAGTTTTGAGAGGATGTGTGTGCAGCAATCATCATTGACAGCTGCACAAGTGTATCCCCTAGATATCAAGATGATGTCTAAAGTCAGTCAATGGTGGACAACAGCCTCTGGAATTCTGGTATTTCTTGAGTGTTTCAATATTTTGATGACATTGTTGGTGGCATGGGTGACTGAAATTTTTATAAGCCCACAGGTTTTTAGTGATCACCACAGCATAAAATCCAACTCAGGTGGCGGTGAACACATCTAGATTGATTCTGGTCTTTTAGCTTCTTCACATAGTTCCTTTGCATCACTTGCTGGAAATGGATGTTTTACAAAGAGGGGTGCTTGACTCCCCTTGTATTATTCTTCCGTTTTGGGATCGAGAGTTTGACTCCTGATCTAAAGAGGTCATAAACTCAGATAGGTGAGAGAATATGGTTCTAACTGCTTATTGTTAAAAACCTATGCTTTGCATCTAGTAGGCCCTTGGCAATGGGCCTCTCAAATATAGCAAGAGTCCTTTGGCCACTGCAGTAGCAGCTAAAACAAACTCCTCATGGGCAGATTTTCTATGACTGAAACTGCAGCCAGCCAGGGAAAAGGAGGCAGAAAAACTGTTTGGACAAATTTTCTGGAACAATGCATTCCTGAACTCTGCCCACCCACACCTTTGCCCCACCCTGAGGCACTGGCCACTCCTGAACCTGGAATTCACACGCAAGCGAGAGGCCAAGTTTGGAGCTAAGGAACACCTGTGTCTATGAGGAAATGAGCTAGTCTTCTCTCTTCCCAGAGGCTACAAACTTGAGAGGCTCACACAGTCTTGCGTTTCCCTGCCCAGCAGTTGGGCACAGCCTGACTTACTGGAAAGCAAGCATTAAGCAGCTACTCTGGGCCAGCCTCAGTGAATACAGAAGTGAATATCACCAAGCTATGAATAAATGTAAAGCTGATAAACTTAGCTTTGTTCATACATTTCTTAGTTCAGCAACATGTTCTCCCAGAAATGGCAGACTCCACCATTCACAGGATCTGAATATCTGATCATAAAGAAGTCCAAAGTCTTGAAGTTTTGTGTAAGGAAGGAAGGGGTCAAAGGGAAGAAGGAAAGGTAGAACCTGAAAGGTCTAACTCCCCAGCTGATTAAGGACTTCAGTCAAAATATCAGGTCTTCTCCTAGAAGTCACCGATGTAGCCCTAACCCCATACCTTGTTCTCTTCGTATTTGTTCTGGTTCCAATGCTAGAAAAGCAATTTTTTTTTCTTTTTATATTTAATTTTGAAGTACCTTGGGTCAAGAAGGGGCTTTGACATGTGGGGGAATATAAGGGCAAAAGAAAATTGCATTAGAACAGATGGGTAGTGTAATTTCCCTGGTCCAGCTCACCTATCCAGAAACACTAGAAAGGTCATAACCAGTCTCATGAAGTGTGCTTCCAAGACTAAGCCATATCTGCAAAACATCCTTTCCCCCCTGACCTTGGCAGGGTTGCTAGAAGCAGTGGCTGACATAGAAATTCCGGTTGAAGGGATGTATTGAGGAAGGACTCTAGGCTGGGGGAGGGGGGGGCGGGGGCGGGGGAGATGTAGCGAGCAGGAACGTGATCCAAGCAGGAGTGTAGCTTCAGCCTGATCCCATGGGGAGGCTCTAGAGCACTAATCCTACCCATGTATCAGTAGGCCAAAGTCCGCAGTAGGCAGAAGAGCATGGAGATTGCTAGGCAATTGTCTCTGGAGAAGAAGGTATCCCATAAGTTATCAGCCAACAGTCCGGGCAGCTGGGATATGAGTGCAAGGGCAGGAAAAGGGAAACTGGGTGAGGCATCAGCAGCATCCTCTACCACCCCCTCCACCATTATCTTCTAAATCAGGAGTCAGCAAACTTTTTCTGTAAAGGTCCAAATAGTAAATAGTTTAAGCTTTTGCCATAGTCTCAGTCACAACCATTCAACTCTACCATCGTAGCACAAAAGGAGCCATAGACAAAATATAAATGAGTGGACAAGGCTGTGTTCCAATAAAATGGTATTTACAAAAACAGGAGACTGTGTTTTTCACCTGTCCTCTTGAAGAAAAGGTGCCATCTTGGTCTGTCACCAGTACCAGGTATGAGAGGCAGATGTGGACTGTGGTGGAAAAGCTTGGGTTGCTAATTGCAGCCGTGTCTCTCCATCTTTTTCAGATGCAGGGGCAAAAAACCCAACTCAAATGAGCTCAAAGGAGAAATGGAGTAGGGGAGAGGGAGTATTTAGTGTCGCAGGTAACCTAACCATGGGTGAGCTGGGCTCAGGGACAAACAGTTCCAGGAGTTCAAACTCCTTAGTACCTGCCCTCTGCTTATTCAACATTTTGGCTTTGGTCTCTCCTACTCTCAGTGGACTTTATTTCTGTGTCAGGGAACATGGCCTCTGGCAGTTCTGGACTCAAACACTGATGGCCCCAGCTCTGGAGAGGAAAGAGGATCTTCTCTACCCAAGGCTAAGAAAGAAGGTCATGGGAAGAAAATTGGAGCATGTGCTCATCAATGTTTTATTCACTCCTCCTTCCTTTCCTCATGACTAAGGTGATAGAGTCTCGCACAAGAAACATTGCAAAGAGAGCCCAGACCTGGCCACTGGGGAATCATTTTGACCCAGCGTCTCCCCCAAATTATGTCAATTACATTAACCTTGAGCTACTAACCTTTGGACTTTCAGTTTCTTCTCAATGTCTATCGTAATATTTCAGTACTCAACAAATATTTTTTGAGCGTATACTATGTGCCAGGTACTATGCTAGATAGGTAGTGTAGACTTAGTATGACGAAGACAAAAATGTCTCTGCCTTCACTTAACTTCCTACAAGTGAGCATTGCAAAACTCAGAATAGCCAGCCCTGATCTTTGGTCCCAATGGTTTGAGAATCACAGAACAGGGTATGTTGCTCTAAAGAATAGCCTCCATTCACTGTCTCCACTTCTTCCCTCATTATTTCTGTCCTACTGCATTGCCCTTAATCATTTCACTGAAACCACCCTGGAAAAAGTCACCAGGGACCTCCTTATTGCCAAAAGGAGTGTACCACTTTTGTCCTCACTTGTACTGAATTTGGAGGCCTTTGATGTAGCTGTCTACTGCCTACATTTTAAAATTGTATTTCTTAACTTCGGTGCATGTACTCTTCTGGTTCTCTTCCTAGATATGTGGATGAGAGGTCAGTTAATTATGCTTTTTAGTTTTTACTTTCTATGCTTTTTTATAAATAGGAGGTTTTATATTGAAAATTGAATTTTTAAAATAAATTTCAGTTAAATATGGTTAATAAGAAAGTTTAAAAGTCTAGGATTCAAGAGAAAATGGGTTTTAATCTAACTTTAATCCTATCTAGCTGTCAGAATAAACTCTCTACATTTCATTGACTTAATCTCTAAGAAGAGGGGATATTGCTAGGTTCAATATAATAAGCATTGACTGTATATTCTCTTTGCATTAGGAGTACATATATATATATATATATATATATACATTAGGATATATATAAATATATATATATATGTATATGCATTAGGAGTACAAAGATGATGAAGACCTTGCCAAAGGCTTCCACAAAGAGCAATGGTGGAGGGGCAGGAAAGATTTTATACATGAGATGATAATTGTTTTGAGATTATGAGGAAGTGTTCAGCAGGCCACCAAGGTGGCATGCCAGACAGGATCACGGCAGGTACATCAGAAACAGCAAAGTTTGTGCTGGGAGTCCTAAGGAGGTCCTCATGGCTTAAGTGTGAAGTTTGGGGGTGGGGAGAGAAGTGCCAGGATGAGGCCAGAAACAGAGACAGGAGTGAAATTAGGGGAAGAAATATGAAATTTGAATTGTCTGCACAAGCAGTGGGAAGGCAGTAGAGCTGTGCTTTCTTAACCTGGGCTATAATGTGGTTGATCATCTTTTGTTTGTTTTTTTTTTAATTTTTTAATTTAATTTTATTTATTTTTTTATACAGCAGGTTCTTATTAGTCATCAATTTTATACACATCAGTGTATACCTGTCAATCCCAATCTCCCAATTCATCACACCACCATCCCCACCACCTGACAGCTTTCCCCCCTTGGTGTCCATACGTTTGTTCTCTACATCTGTGTTTCAACTTCTGCCCTGCAAACCGGTTCATCTGTATCATTTTTCTAGATTCCACATACATGCGTTAATATACAATATTTGTTTTTCTCTTTCTGACTTACTTCACTCTGTATGACAGTCTCTAGATCCATCCACATCTCAAATGACTCAATTTTATTCCTTTTTATGGTTGAGTAATATTCCATTGTATATATGTACCACATCTTCTTTATCCATTTGTCTATCGATGGGCATTTAGGTTGCTTCCATGACCTGGCTATTGTAAACAGTGCTGCAATGAACATTGAGGTGCATGTGTCTTTTTGAATTATGGTTTTCTCTGGGTAGATGCTCAGTAGTGGGATTGCTGGATCACATGGTAATTCTATTTTCAGTTTTTTAAGGAACCTCCATACTGTTCTCCATAGTGGTTGTATCAATTTACATTCCGACCAACAGTGCAAGAGGGTTCCCTTTTGTTCACACCCTCTCCAGCATTTGTTGTTTGTAGATTTTTTATGATGGCCATTCTGACCGGTGTGAGGTGATACCTCATTGTAGTTTTGATTTGCATTTCTCTAATAATTAGCGATGTTGAGCAGCTTCTCATGTGCTTCTTTGCCATCTCTATGTCTTCTTGGGAGAAATGTCTATTTAGGTCTTCTGCCCATTTTTGGACTGGGTTCTTTGTTTCTTTAATATTGAGCTGCATGAGCTGTATATATTTTGGAGATTAATCCTTTGTCCGTTGACTCATTTGGAAATATTTTCTCCCATTCTGTGGGTTGTCTTTTCATTTTGTTTATGGATTCCTTTGCTGTGCAAAAGCTTTGAAGTTTCATTAGGTCCCATTTGTTTATTTTTGGTTTTATTTCCATTACTAAAGGAGGTGGATCAAAAAAGATCTTGCTGTGATTTATGTCAAAGAGTGTTCTTCCTATGTTTTCCTCGAGGAGTTTTATAGTGTCCGGTCTTAAATTTAGGTCTCGAATCCATTTTGAGTTTATTTCTGTGTATGGTGTTAGGGAGTGTTCTAATTTCATTCTTTTACATGTAGCTGTCCAGTTTTCCCAGCACCACTTATTGAAGAGACTGTTTTTTCTCCATTGTATATCCTTGCCTCTTTTGTCATAGATTAGTTGACCATAGGTGTGTGGGTTGACCTCTGGGCTTTCTATCTTGTTCCATTGATTGATGTTTCTGTTTTTCTGCCAGTACCATATTGTCTTGATTACTGTAGCTTTGTAGTATAGTCTGAAGTCAGGGAGTCTGATTCCTCCCACTCCGTTTTGTTCCCTCAAGACTGCTTTGGCTATTCAGGGTCTTCTGTGTCTCCATGCAGATTGTAAGATTTTTTTGCCATTGGTAATTTGATAGGGATTGGATTGAATCTGTAGATTGCTTTGGATAGTGTACTCATTTTCACAATATTGATTCTTCCAGTCCAAGAACATGGTATATCTCTCCATCTGTTGGTATCGTCTTTAATTTCTTTCTTCAGTGTCTTATAGTTTTCTGCATACAGGTCTTTTGTCTCCCTAGGTAGGTTTATTCCTAGGTATTTTATTCTTTTTGTTGCAATGGTAAATGGAAGTGTTTCCTTAATTTCTCTTTCAGATTTTTCATCATTAGTGTATAGGAATGCAAGAGATTTCTGTGCATTAATTTTGCATCCAGCAACATTACTAAATTCATTGATTAGCTCTAGTAGTTTTCTGGTGGCATTTTTAGGATTCTCTATGTATAGTATCATGTCAGCTGCAAACAGTAAGTTTTACTTCTTTTCCAATTTGTATTTCTTTTATTTCTTTTTCTTCTCTGATTGCCGTGGCTAGGACTTTCAAAACTATGCTGAATAATAGTGGTGAGAGTGGACATACTTGTCTTGTTCCTGATCTTAGAGGAAATGCTTTCAGTTTTTCACCATTGACAATGATGTTTGCTGTGGGTTTGTCATATATGGCCTTTATTATGTTGAGGTAGGTTCCCTCTATGCCCACTTTCTGGAGAGTTTTTATAAATCAGTGTTGAATTTTGTCAAAAGCTTTTTCTGCATCTACTGAGGTGATCATATGGTTTTTATTCTTCAATTTTACCAGGTGATGGTAGCCTCATAGAATGAGTTTGGGAGTGTTCCTTCCTCTGAAATTTTTTGAAAGAGTTTGAGAAGGATGGGTATTAGCTCGTCTCTAAATGTTTGATACAATTCACCTGTGAAGCCATCTGGTCCTGGACTTTTGTTTTTTGGAAGATTTTTAATCACAGTTTCAATCTCATTACTTGTGATTGGTCTGTTCATATTTTCTGTTTCTCCCTGGTTCAGTCTTGGAAGGTTATACCTTTCTAAGAATTTGTCCATTTCTTCCAGGTTGTCCATTTTATTAGCATAGAGTTGCTTGTAGTCTCTTAGGATGCTTTGTACTTCTGTGGTGTCTGTTGTAACTTCTCCTTTTTCATTTCTAATTTTATTGATTTGAGTCCTCTCCCTCTTTTTCTTGATGAGTCTGGCTAATGGTTTATCAATTTTGTTTATCTTCTCAAAGAACCAGCTTTTAGATTTACTGATGTTTGCTCTTGTTTTCTTTGTTTCTATTTCATTTATTTCTGCTCTGATCTTTATGATTTCTTTCCTTCTGCTAACTTTGGGTTTTGTTTGTTCTTCTTTCTCTAGTTCCTTTAAGTGTAAGGTTAGATTGTTTATTTAAGATTTTTCTTGAGGTAGGCTTGAATAGCTATAAATTTCCCCTTTGAACTGCTTTTGCTTCATCCCATAGGTTTTAGATTGTCGTGTTTTCATTGTCATTTGTCTCTAGGTATTTTTTGATTTCCTTTTTGATTTCTTCAGTGATCTCTTGGTTATTTAGTAACATATTGTTTGGCCTCCATGTGTTTGTGTTTTTTACGTTTTTTTTTTCCTGTAATTCATTTCTAATCTCATAGTGTTGAGGTCAGAAAAGATGCTTGATATGATTTCAATTTCCTTAAATTTACTGAGGCTTGATTTGTCACCCAAGATGTGATCTATCCTGGAGAATGTTCTGTGTGCACTGGAGAAGAAAGCGTAATCTGCTGTTTTTGGATGGAATGTCTTATAAATATTGGTTAAATCTATCGGTCTTGTGTCATTTAAAGCTTCTGTTTCCTTATTTATTTTCATTTTGGATGATCTGTCCATTGGTGTAAGTGAGGTGTTAAAGTCCCCCACTATTATTGTGTTACTGTCGATTTCCTCTTTTATAACTGTTAGCAGTTGCCTTATGTATTGAGGTGCTCCTATGTTGGGTGCATATATATTTATAATTGTTATATCTTCTTGGATTGATCCCTTGATCATTATGTAGTGTCCTTCTTTGTCTCTTGTAACATTGTTTATTTTAAAGTCTATTTTATCTGATATGAGTATTGCTATTCCTGCTTTCTTTTGATTTCCATTTGCATGGAATTACTTTTTCCATCCCCTCACTTTCAGTCTGTATGTGTCCCTAGGTCTGAAGTGGGTCTCTTGTAGACAGCATATATATGGGTCTTGTTTTTGTCTCCATTTAGCAAGCCTGTGTCTTTTGGTTGGAGCATTTAATCTTTCCACGTTTAAGCTAATTATCGATATGTATGTTCCTATGACCATTTTCTTAATTGTTTTGGGTTTGTTCTTGTAGGTCCTTTACTTCTCTTGTGTTACCCACTTAGAGAAGTTCCTTTAGCATTTGTTGTAGAGCTGGTTTGGTGGTGCTGAATTCTCTTAGCTTTTGCTTGTCTGTAAAGCTTTTGATTTCTCCATAGAATCTGAATGAGGTCCTTGCCAGGTAGAGTAATCTTGGTTGTAGGTTCTTCCCTTTCATCACTTCAAGTATATCATGCCACTCCCTTCTGGCTTGTAGAGTTTCTGCTGAGAAATCAGCTGGTAACCTTATGGGAGTTCCCTTGTATGTTATTTGTCATTTTTCCCTTGCTGCTTTCAATAATCTTTCTTTGTCTTTAATTTGTGCCAATTTGATTACTATGTGTCTCGGCATGTTTCTCCTTGGGTTTATCCTGTATGAGACTCTGTGCTTCCTGGACTTGGTTGGCTATTTCCTTTCCCATGTTAGGGAGGTTTTCAACTATAATCTCTTCAAATATTTTCTCTGGTCCTTTCTCTATCTCTTCTCCTTCTGGGACCCCTATAATGCAAATGTTGTTGTATTTAATGTTGTCCCAGAGGTCTCTTAGGCTGTCTTCATTTTTTTTCATTCTTTTTTCTTTATTCTATTCCGCAGCAGGGAATTCCACCATTCTGTCTTCCAGGTCACTTATCTGTTCTTCTGCCTCAGTTATTATGCTATTGCTTCCTTCTAGTGTAGTTTTCATTTCAGTTATTATATTGTTCATCTCTGTTTGTTTGTTCTTTAATTCTTCTAGGTCTTCGTTAAACATTTCTTGCATCTTCTCGATCTATGCCTCCATTCTTTTTCCGAGGTCCTGGATCATCTTCACTATCATTATTCTGAATTCTTTTTCTGGAAGGTTGCCTATCTGCACTTCATTTAGTTGTGTTTCTGGGGTTTTATCTTGTTCCTTCATCTGGTACATAGCCCTCTGCCTTTTCATCTTGTTTATCTTGCTGTGAATGTGGTTTTTGTTCCACAGGCTGCAGGATTGTAGTTCTTCTTGCTTCTGCTGTCTGCCCTCTGGTCTGATCATCTTTTTATATGTGTTAAACATCTCAGTTTCTACTGGGTGGCTTATCTTTTTCTTATCAATTGGTAGGGTACTTTATGTAATCTGGATCTTAATAATTTGCCTGTTTCTAGTGGTGCAAATATGTCCTCTCAGTCTGTCACTAATTTTTTGTGCTTGCCTATGTGTCATTACCACACAGAACGTCTGTACTTTTGTGTAGATATATGTGTTGGTCTTTTACTTTAGTGAATTCAGAGAATTAATTTTGTCTTAAAAATTCTTCTCCATTTTGAATGTGAAAAATATTTCCTTGTCTAATTCTTTCATAGTCTTGTTTTATAGTTAGCTCTTCATCTGGTAATTATTTCTGTGAATCGTGTAAGATAAAGATCTAACTCTTTTCTTCCCCAAAGAAAGAACTATCTTTCACAGCACCATTAATTACACACTATATTATTTTCCACAGAATGAATTGCCATCTTAATCACACTCTAAGTATTCCAGATTTCCTGATGCACATTAATTTACATCTGTAAATCTGTGTAAAATTGAAAAACACCAAAACCTAAGTAAGAAAATTGTTAACAGACATTAACAGGCACTACATAGAAAATATATTTCGCTAATCTCCAACCTCAATAGAAACAAAGTGCTGGCTAAAATAATAAAATAGGATTTTCTTCCAGTTTTATTGAGATATAATTGATATACAGCATTGTATAAATTTAAGGTGTACAGCATAATGATTTAGCATATGTACCTCATGAAATGATTCTCACAATAAGTTTAGTGAACATCCATCATCTTATCTAGATAAAGAAATAGAAAAAAATATTTTTCCTTTCGATGAGAATTCTTAGGATTTATTCTCTTAACAACTTTCATATATAACACAGAACAAGTTGTATATTATATCCCTAGAACTTATTTCTCTTATAACTGGGAGTTTGTACCTTTTGACTACCTTCATTTCCCCCACTACCAACACCCTGTCTCTGGTAACGACAAATTTGATTTCTTTTTCTATGAGTTTGTTTTTGAAGTATAATTGACCTACAACACTATGATAGTTGTTTTTTAAAAAAATTATTTTATTTATTTATTTATTTTTGGCTGCCTTGGGTCTTTTTTGCTATGTGTGGGCTTTGTCTAGTTGCAGCAAGCGGGAGCAATTCTTCATTGCGGTGTGTGGGCTTCTCATTGTGGTGGCTTCTCTTGTTGTAGAGCATGGGCTCTAGGCATGCAGGCTTCAGCAGTTGTGGCTCATGGGCTCCAGGAGTTGTGGCTCACAGGCTCTAGAGCACAGGCTCAGTAGTTGTGGCACACAGGCTTAGTTGCTCCACAGCATGTGGGATCTTCCCAGACCAGGGCTCGAACCCGTGTCCCCTGTATTGGCAGGTGGATTCTTAACCACTGTGCCACCAGGGAAACCTGACTATGTTAGCTCTTGTTACACAGCTTAGTGATTTGCTATTTCTGTACATTTCAAAATGATCACCATGATAAGTCCTGTTACAATATGTCACCATACAAAGATGTCACACAGTTATTGACTATATTCCCCACACTGTACGTTTCATACTGGTGACTCATTTATTTTGCAGCTGGAAGTTAATACCTCTAAATCTCCCTCACCTATTTCCTTCCTCTCCCCACCCCCCTCCCTCCTCTCTGGCAACCACCTGTTTGTTCTCTGTATGTATAACTCAGTTTCTGTTTTGTTATGTTTCTTCATTTGCTTTCTTATTTAGATTCCACATATAAGTGAAATCATACAGTATTTGTCTTTCTCTGTCTGACTTATTTAACTTAGCATAATACCCTCCAGGTCCATCCATGTTTTTGCAAGTGGCAAGATTTCATTCTTTTTTATGGCTGAGTAATATTCCTATATATATATGTATATACATACATATATACCACATCTTCTTTAATATTCATCTATTGATGGGCATTTAGGTTGCTTCCATATCTTGGCTACTGTAAATAATGCTTCAGTGAAAATAAGGATGACTATATCTTTTCTAATTATTATTTTTGTTTTCTTTGCATAAATATCCAGGAGTGAAATTGCTGGATCATGTTAGTTTTATTTTTAATTTTTTGAGGAATATTCATAATGTTTTCCATTGTGGCTGAACCAATTTACATTCCTACTAACAGTGCACAAGGGTTCCCTTTTCTACACATCCACACCAACACTTGTTATTTGTTGCCTTTTTGATAATAGCCATTCTGCCAGTTGTGAGGTGATATCTCATTGTGGTTTTGATTTGCATTTCCCTGATGATTAGTGATGTTGAGCATCTTATCATGTGCCTGGTGGTCATCCATATGTCTTCTTTCTAAAAATGTGTATTCAGATCCTCTGCCCATTTTAAATTCGGTTGTTTGTTTTTATGATGTTGAGTTGCATGAGTTCTTTGTATATTTTGAATATTTACCCCTTATTGGAAATATCATTTGCAAATATCTTCTCCCATTCAGTAGGTAGACTTTCATTTTGTTGATAGTTTCCTTCACTGTTCAAAAGCTTTTAGTCTGATGTAGTCCCATCACTACCCTGAACTCCTTTTCAGGTAGATTGCCTATCTTCACTTCACTTAGTTTTTCTTCTGTGGCTTTATCTTGTTCCTTTGTCTGGAACATGTTCCTCTGTCACTTCATCTTGCCCAAGTTGCTATTTTTATTTTTATGTATCTGGTAGGTTGGTTACATTTCCTGACATTAGAGAACTGATAAAAACTGATAAACTGATAAAAAGTTTCATTTAAGAAGCTCCCTGCTCTGTAGATAGCTGATCATTATGCTAATCATGCAGAGACTTCAGTAGCCACACATAACAAATAATATAGATTTTATAGGATCAATACAGAAAAGTCACTAAACACACTACAGATCAATATCTTTTATGACTATACATGCAAAAACCCTTTAAAAAATAGCAAACTGAATCTAGCAACATAATAAAAAGTGGCATATGGGGCTTCCCTGGTGGCACAGTGGTTGAGAATCCTCCTGCAGATGCAGGGGACACAGGTTCGCGCCCCAGTCCAGGAAGATCCCACATGCCATGGAGCGGCTGGGCCCATGGGCCATGGCCACTGAGCCTGTGCGTCTGGAGCCTGTGCTCTGCAGCAGGAGAGGCCACAGCAGTGAGAGGCCCACATACTGCCAAAAAAAGTGGCAATTATCAGAGGAATGCAAGGTTAGTCTAACATCCATCAATGCAATACACCATATAAATGGAATAGAGGACAAAAACCACATGATCATCTCAATAAATACAGAAAAAGAATTTGACAAAATCCATCTCACTTTTATTATAAAAACACTCAAGAAACTAGGAGTAGAGGAGATCTTACTCAACCTAAGAAAGGACATCTACAAAAACCTACAGCCAACATCATACCTGATGGTGAAAGACTGAATGTTTTCTCCCTAAGATCAGCACCAAGACAAGAGTGTCCATCCTCACAACTTCTATTCAGTATTGTAATGGAGGTTATAGTCAGGGCAATCGGGTAAGAAGAAGAAATGAAAGACTTATAGATTTTAAAAGAAGTAAAACTACCTCTATTCACAGATGATGTGGCCTTATATATATAAAATCATAAGGAATAGACACCAAAATTATTAGAATAAACAAGTTCAGCTAGGTTGCAAGATACAAAGTCAATATACAAAATCATTTGTATACACTAACAATGAACAATCTGAAAATGAAATTAACAGAACAATTCTATTTAGAATAGCAGCAAACAATGAGGAAATCAAAGAGGAAATTAAAAAATACCTAGAAACAAACGACAATGGAGACACGATGACCCAAAACCTATGGGATGCAGAAAAAGCAGTTCTAAGAGGGAATTTTATAGCAATACAATCCTACCTTAAGAAACAGGAAACATCTCAAATAAACAACCTAACCTTGCACCTATAGCAATCAGAGAAAGAAGAACAAAAAAACGCCAAAGTTAGCAGAAGGAAAGAAATCATGAAGATCAGATCAGAAATAAATGAAAAAGAAATGAAGAAAACGATAGCAAAGATCAATAAAACTAAAAGCTGGTTTTTGAGAAGGTAAACAAAATTGATAAACCATTAGCCAGACTCATCAAGAAAAAAAGGAAGACGATTCAAATCAATAGAATCAGAAATGAAAAAGGAGAAGGAACAACTGACACAGCAGAAATAAAAAGGATCATGAGAGATTACTACAAGCAACTCTATGCCAATAAAATGGACAACCTGGAAGAAATGGACAAATTCTTAGAAATGCACAACGTGCCCAGACTGAACCAGGAAGAAATAGAAAATATGAACAGACCAATCATAAGCACTGAAATTTAAACTCTGATTGAAAATCTTCCAACAGGGCTTCCCTGGTGGCACAGTAGTTGAGAGTCTGCCTGATAATGCAGGGGACACAGGTTTGAGCCCTGGTCTGGGAGGATCCCACATGCCATGGAGCAACTGGGCCCGTGAGCCACAACTGCTGAGCCTGCGCGTCTGGAGCCTGTGCTCCGCAACAAGAGAGGCCGCGATAGTGAGAGGCCCGCACTCCGTGATGAAGAGTGGCCCCCACTTGCCACAACTAGAGAAAGCCCTCATACAGAAATGAAGACCCAACACAGCAAAAATAAATTAATTAATAAAAAAAAATCCCAGACACAGAATACTATGCTCGTAAGTAAACCAACATGCCGAATGAATATTAAAAAAAAAATATCTTCCAACAAACAAAAGGCCAGGACCAGATGGCTTCACAGGTGAATTCTATCAAACATTTAGAGAAGAGCTAACACCTATCCTTCTCAAACTCTTCCAAAAGATAGCAGAGGGAGGAACACTCCCAAACTCATTCTACGAGGCCATCATCACCCTGATACCAAAACCAGACAAAGATATCACAAAGAAAGAAAACTACAGGCCAATATCACTGATGAACACAGATGCAAAAATCCTCAACAAAATACTAGCAAACAGAATCCAACAGCACATTAAAAGGATCATACACCATGATCAAGTGAGGTTTATTCCAGGAATGCAAGGATTCTTCAATATACGCAAATCAATCAACATGATACACCACATCAACAAACTGAAGGAGAAAAACCATATGATCATCTCAACAGATGCAGAGAAAGCTATCGACAAAATTCAACACCCATTTATGATAAAAACCCTGCAGAAAGTAGGCATAGAGGGAACTTTCCTCAACATAATAAAGGCCATATATGACAAACCCACAGCCAACATCATTCTCAATGGTGAAAAGCTGAAACCATCTCCACTAAGATCAGGAACAAGACAAGGTTGCCCACTCTCACCACTCTTATTCAACCTAGTTTTGGAAGTTCTAGCCACAGCAATCAGAGAAGAAAAAGAAATAAAAGGAATCCAAATTGGAAAAGAAGAAGTAAAGCTGTCACTGTTTGCAGATGACATGATACTCTACATAAAGAATTCTAAAAATGCTACCAGAAAACTACTAGAGCTAATCAATGAATTTGGTAAAGTAGCAGGATACAAAATTAATGCACAGAAATCTCTGGCATTCCTTTACACTAATGATGAAAAAACTGAAATTGAAATTAAGAAAACACTCCCATTGACCACTGCAACAAAAAGAATAAAATATCTAGGAATAAACCTACCTAAGGAGACAAAAGACCTGTACGCAGAAAATTATAAGACACTGATGAAAGAAATTAAAGATGATACAAATAGATGGAGAGATATACCATGTTCTTGGACTGGAAGAATCAATATTGTGAAAATGACTCTACTACCCAAAGCAATCTACAGATTCAATGCAATCCCTATCAAACTACCAATGGCATTTTTCACAGAACTAGAACAAAAAATTTCACAATTTGTATGGAAACACAAAAGACCCCGAATAGCCACAGCAATCTTGAGAAAGAAAAACGGAGCTGGAGGAATCAGGCTCCCTGACTTCAGACTATACTGCAAAGCTACAGTAATCAAGACAGTACGGTACTGGCACAAAAATAGAAATATAGATCAATGGAACAGGATAGAAAGCCTAGATATAAACCCACGCACATATGGTCACCTTATCTTTGATAAAGGAGGCAAGAATATACAGTGGAGAAAAGACAGCCTCTTCAATAAGTGGTGCTGGGAAAACTGGAGAGGTACATGTAAAAGTATGAAATTAGAACACTCCCAAAAACCATACACAAAAAGAAGCTCAAAATGGATTAAAGACCTAAATGTAGGGCTTCCCTGGTGGTGCAGTGTTTGAGAATCCGCCTGCCGATGCAGGGGACATGGGTTCGTGCCCTGGTCTGGGAAGATCCCACATGCTGTGGAGCGGCTGGGCCCGTGAGCCATGGCCGCTGAGCCTGTGCGTCTGGAGCCTCTGCTCCGCAACGGGAGAAGCCACAACAGTGAGAGGCCCACGTACTATACACACACACAAAAGGACCTAAATGTAAGGCCAGACACTATAAAACTCTTAGAGGAAAACATAGGCAGAACACTCTATGACATAAATCACAGCAAGATTCTTTTTGACCCATTTCTAGAGAAATGGAAATAAAAACAAAAATAAACAAATGGGACCTAATGAAACTTAAAAGCTTTTGCACAGCAAAGGAAACCATAAACAAGACCAAAAGACAACCCTCAGAATGGGAGAAAATATTTGCAAATGAAGCAACTGACAAAGGATTAATCACCAAGATTTACAAGCAGTGCAGCTCAATAACAGAAAAACAAACAACCCAATCCAAAAATGGGCAGAAGACCTAAATAGACATTTCTCCAAAGAAGATAAACAGATTGCCAACAAACACATGAAAGAATGCTCAACATCACTAATCATTAGAGAAATGTATATCAAAACCACATTGAGGTATCACCTCACACCGGTCCAAATGGCCATCATCAGAAAATCTGCAAACAATAAATGCTTGAGAGGGTGTGGAGAAATGGGAACCCTAACCCTCTTGCACTGTTGGTTGGAATGTAAATTGATACAGCCACTATGGAGAACAGTATGGAGGTTCCTTAAAAAACTAAAAATAGAACTACCATACGACCCAGCAATCCCACTACTGGGCATATACCCTGAGAAAACCATAATTCAAAAAGGGTCATGTACGAAAATGTTCATTAAAGCTCTATTTACAAGATCCAGGACTTGGAAGCAACCTAAGTGTCCATGATCAGATGAATGGATAAAGAAGATGTGGCACATATATACAATGGAATATTACTCAGCCATAAAAAGAAACGAAATTGAGATATTTGTAGTGAGGTGGATGGACCTAGAGTCTGTCATACAGGGTGAATAAGTCAGAAAGAGAAAAACAAATACCATATGCTAACATATATATGGAATCTAAGGGAAAAAAAGGTCATGAAGAACCTAGGGGTAAGACGGGAATAAAAACACAGACCTACTAGAGAATGGACTTGAGGATATCGGAAGGGGGAAGGGTAAGCTGTGACAAAGTGAGAGAGTGGCATGGACATATATACACTACCAAACGTAGGGTGGATAGCTAGTGGGAAGCAGCCGCATAGCACAGGGAGATCAGCTCGGTGGTTTGTGACCACCTAGAGGGGTGGGATAGGGAGGGTGGGAGGGAGGGAGACCCACGAGGGAAGAGATATGGGAACATATGTATATGTATAACTGATTCACTTTGTTATAAAGCAGAAACTAACACACCATTGTAAAGCAATTATACTCCAATAAACATGTTAAAATAAAGAATAGCAGCAAAAGAGAACAAAAAGGAATAAATTTAACAAAATAATTTACAACATAAAAATAGATGACCCAGTTAAAAATTGGGCAAATGTTTGATAAATACTTATCCCAATATTAAAATATTTATAATATTTATCCAAATTTATACAAATGGCCAATAAATATGCTCAACATCACTGGTCATTAGAGAAATAAAAATCAAAGCCACAATGAGATACCACTTACCAGAATGTCTATAATCAAAATAACAGATAATAACAAGTGCTGAAAAGATTTGGGAGAAATTGGAACCCTCATATACTACTGGTGGGAATGTAAAATGCTGCAGCCACAGAGAAAACAGTCTGTCAGTTCCCCACAAAGTTAAACATGACCCAGTAATTCTACTCCTAGTTATATACCCAAGATAACTGAAAGCATGTGTCCACACAAAAAGTTGTACATGAATGTTTATGGCAGCATTTTCATAAGAACCAAATGAACTTTACTAACCCATCAATAATAAAAAATTTTAATTATCCATACTAAATGGAAGACTATCTTTGTATTTTCTCTATAAAAAATATATTATAAAATCATTGTAATATAATGAGGTGATATAGTATGCCACCTAAAACATAGGGAAAGTACATTAGAGGTGTGTCAGATATTAATTAATTAAAATGTGCTGTTAAAAAAAAAGTGGAAACAACCCAAATGATAAATTGGTAAACAAAATGTGGTATATCTGTATGATGGAATATTATTCAGCCAAAAAAAGTAATAAAGTTCTGATATATGTTATAACATAAATGACCCTTGAAAGCATTATGCTAAGTTAAAGAAGCCAGACACAAAAGGCCACATATTATGTCACTCCATTTATATTAAACATCCAGAATTGTCAAATCCACAGAGACAGATAATAGATTGGTGGTTTCCAGGGCCTGGGAGCAGGGGAGGGAATGGGGAATGGCTACTGATGAATATGGATTTTCTTTGGGGGGGTGATGAAAATGATCTGGAATTAGATAGTAGCAATGGTTGTACAACTTTGTGAATATACTGAAAACTACTGTACGCTCTAAAAGGATAAATTTTATGGTATGTGAATTATATCTTAATAAAGCTGTTATTAGACTATAATAAATAATAAAATACAAGAAAAAATAGATGAGGCTGGAGTGCTTGCCAGCTACAACCTCTGTATAGGGAAGTCACAGGACCTCCTGGGTGACATCAAGGCCAAAGCCCTCAGGCTACTTTCAGCATCCTTTGAACCCATCAGTGTAATTTCATGGTACAATAGGGGATTGCAAAGGGCTGGAGTATTCTTTTCCAGAGAGCTTCCTAAAACAACCAGCTTGTGTGCAGTTTGCAAGACAAATGAGGAGAAAGAACAATCCTGCTTGAGCACCTGACCTTGGCATGCCAACTAACAGTGATGGATACAAACGTATATTTATACACTTCTTCAGAAAATGATTCAGAGAGAAAGTTAACAGAAAAGCTGACATGCCTCTAAATGGGATGAAGTTGAATAAAAAGATTTCTTCAGGGTCAACTTCACAGGTGTACAACCTGTGCAGTCATACAGGGCCCCACATTCAGAAAGGTCTTGTGCTTGGTTTAATGCTGTACTGTCCCACTGTCTTGAAATTCTTAATAATTTTATCTTCAAACTTGTGTTTTCTAAGGGAAATCTGATAGAACAATGGAGCATGAGTGTGAGCAGAGAATATATGGGCAATGTGTGTGTCTACTATTCCTTGTCACCCCATTCTCATATAACATTCATGATATTTCATGAGCACAGAGCTCCAGTAGACCCATGTTGCATCAAGAGTTTAGTGACACTAAAAGTGAGTATGAGGTAAGTGTGCTACATCTACGACTAAGTAGGGGCACTGACAGCCTGCAGAAGCCACATTTACCATTTGAACTAGAAATTGCTGAGATGGCATTGGTATTCTAAGAAACACAAACAACCAAGGGGCCCTATTATATCCTTTCTTACTCTTGGTACTTTGCTGCATTAGCCAACCACTTATTCTGAAAATGATGACACAGAAGGAAAAGGGAAAGATAGGGCAACCCACAGTTCTTTTCACTTTTTCCTTACTCATCAGTAAGCTGAAGGCAGAGTGCTGGTAGAATGTGAGCATATCAAGAAGTGAGGTAAAAATATTTGGCTTCGTCTTCAAATTTTTAATAATTTCATTTTTGACCTTGTGTTTTGTAAGTGAAGCCCAATGAGACAATAAAGCAAAAGAGATACGAGCAAAAAAAATATTTGGCTTCCTTTTGTGTAGTATTTCTACTGTTCTGGTAAGAATTAAATATATATACACCTATGAGCTACAAAATAATAATTGTCTAATTTTGGTGATTCAGCATACAGGTTAATTTGCATTTAAAAGTAGCATTGGGCAATATAAAGATGAGTGGTAAAATTCATGCTAATAATTCAATTTTTAAATTTTTCTTTATTTAGAATCATATTAAAGAGCAAATAAAAAACATCATGACAAGTCGAGAGAAAGAGAGAGACCATAGAGGAAAGGACAAGTTAGTACCATTTAGTAACTAATGGCACTTTGTTCCTGCTTTTTGAACAAAGGGCCCCACATTTTTCTTTTGCATGGGGCCCTGAAATTTATGTAACTGGAGATTGCCTTGATGTCTGCATTTGTGGTTCTCAAAAAGTCTGCTGCTTCACAAGCCTACACTTTATGTTGGAGTCATTGTGTGGGTGTAAATTGTGTCAGTGGGTGTGTGTTAGCAGGGGTGCAGTGAGGTAGTGAAGGTGCTGGAGAGTAGGCTGACAGTAGCAAGCCCGAATTAAGAACACACAGAGGGGTTTCAGAAAAGGAGGTGCTAGTTGGATTCTCTGAGGGGCTCAGTCTCAGTATTAAAGTCACAGAAATAAAATTATCATCTTAAATTTTCCAAGTCAAATGATGAAGAAAGAGATGGGGTGGGGGAGGAGTTTCTGCTGCATCGTGGCAGCAAAAAGGTTTTCAGATGCCTGAGTGAGGCAGTTCTCTCTAGGAGCTTAAGGTACAGAATGTGAAGGGAAATCAGAATTGGTCATGAATGTCATTTGTTGTGAGATATAAAGCATTCAAGCTTTTCTCTGTGTTTCACCCTTAGCATTTTTTTAAAAAAGAGTTGCTGCCTCCCAGTGCCCAGGCAGTGAATGTTTTCAAACTCACTACCTCTCATTGCACAAAATGAGTTTTAGATTATTTTCTCTCTATTTTTTAACATCTGTTTAAGGAGCTCAGTATTTAATATACATTATCCTGCAATAGGCATACAACATTTTAAAGATACAAAATTGAAGCTCAGTAAAATTAAGTAGTTTGCTCAATGTCACACAAAAGGCTGAAGAAGAGCCCAAATCTGTTGCTACTTGACATAATGAATGGGATACTGGATCTTATTCCCTTACTCTATAAAGACAGTGCATGGTTTACTTATTTGGTATTGGTTGTGTGGTTTTGTGGGCAGAAAGGAATAATGATTCATTTTAGACTAAGAGCTACTTCAGATATTATAAAGGTCAGCTGATTAGCAATCTTAATTCCATCTGCAACCTTAATTCTCTTTTGCCATATAACATAGCATATTGAGGGATTCTAAGGATTATAACTTGGACATCTTTGGGGAGCCATAATTATGCCTATACACACGATACAAAAATGAAGAAATATGCAATTCAGCAATAAATTTGAAGACTTCAATATATGACTCTCCAAAATTGAGAGAACAGTTAGACAGAAAATCAGCAAGGATATATAAGACTTGCTGTGCCTTATAGGTACAACACTATCAAACAACTTGACCTAACTGGCATCTACAAAACCCTCCACTAAACAATGTCATATACATTCTTTTCAAGTACACATAGAATTTCTGCAGGATAAACCATATTCTAAGCAGTAAAACTAGTACCAACAAATTGAAAAAGATTGAAATAACTTAAAGCATATTCTCTGAAACACAACAGAATTTAATTTGAAATAAAAAAACAGAAAAAATTGTGAAATCCACAAATATTTGGTAATTAAATATCACTTTTCTAAATTACCTATGGGTCAAAGAAGAAATTACAAAGAAAAAGATTTTTGAACTGCATGAAAATGAAAACACACCATATAAAAATATATGGCATGCAGCTAAAGCTAAAGAGTTTATATCCATAAACAGTTATGTTAGAAAAGAAGAAAGATCTCAAATCAATATAGTAAGCTTCTACCTTATGAATCCCACCCCCAAAAAAGAGCTAATTAAACACAAGGCAAGAAGAAAGAAGAAAACAGAAATTAGAATGGAAATCAATAAGATACGAAACAGAAAATCAGTAAAGAAAAATCAATTAAACCAAAGTTAATTCTCTGAAAAGATAACAAAACTGATAAACCTTTAGCTGGACTGACCAAGAAAAAAGAGAGAACCCACAAAACACCAAAATCAGGGTGAAAAAGAGAGGACATTATTACTGACCTTACAGAACATAGAAGAACTATGAGGGAATACCATGAACAACTTTATGACAAGTCAGATAGTTTAAATGAAATGTATGAATACCTAAAAAAATACAAATTAGCAAAACTGACTCAGAAACGTAGAAAATCTGAATAGACATATAACAAGTAAAGAAATAGAATTAATTTAAAAACTTCCCACAAAGCAAAACTCAGGACCAGATGGATTAAATGATAAATTCTATCAAACATTTAAAAATGAAATAATGCCAAAACTACACAAACTTCCAGAAAATACAGGAAGAGGGAATAATTCCCAACTCCTGCAAGGCAGCACTACCATGATACCAAAACCAGACAAAGACATCACAAGAAAAGAAAATTAAAGAGCAACATCCTTCATTATTATAGACACTATAATCCTCAAGAAAATATTAGGAAACCAAATCTAGTTAAATATAAAAAGGATTATACACCACAACCAAGAGGGATTTATCCCAGGAATACAAGGTTGGTTTAAAGCCAAAAACCAATTAACATAACAAACCATATTAACAGGATAAAGGGCAAATACTACATGATCATCTCAACAGATACAGAACAGGCATTTCACAAAATCTAATACCCATTCATGATAAAAAATAAAAAACTCTCAACAAACCTGAAATAGAAGGAAACTTCCTCAAGCTGAGAAAGAGCATCTGTAAAAACTCTATAGCTATCATATTTCATGGTGAAAGACTGAATGCTTTCCTCCTAAGATAAGGAACAAAGAAAGAATGTCCATCTCACCACTTCTATTTAACATTGCACTTGGGGTCTGGCCAGTGCAATCATGTAAGAAAAAGAAGTAGAAAGTATTAAGGTTGAAAAGAAGTAAAACTTCACAGATGACATAACCCTGTGAATAGAAAATCCTAGGGAGATCTCAAAACACTATCTGATAAACAAGTTTGGCAAGGTTGCAGGATACAGTATCAATGTATGAAAATCAATTATATCTTTATATATACAAGGAATAAATGATCCAAAAGTGAAATTAAGAAAACAATTCCATTCATAATATCATCAAAAAGAATAAAAGTTTAGGAATAGATTTAACAAAAGAATTGTAAGACAAGTACACTGAAAATTATAAAACACTGCTGAGGAAAATTAAAGAAAATTTAAATAAATGGAGAGACATTCCATGTTCATGGATTGGAAGACTCCATATTGCTAAAGTGGCAGTTCTTCCAAAATCAATCAATAGTTTCAGTGCAGTCCCCATCAAAATTCCAGCAATGTGTATGTGTCTCTCTCTATAACTGATAAAATTATCCTAAAATTTATATGAAAAACCAAAAGCCTCAGAATAGCTAAAAAACAATTTTTAAAAGAAATTTGGCAGACTTTCATGTTAAAACTTTAAAAGCTTACTATGTACATGTATGGTTGAGTTGCTTTGCTGTGCACCTGAAACTATCACAACATTGTTAATTGGCTATACTCCAATATAAAATAAAAAGTTTTTTTAAAAAAGCTTACTATGAAGCTACAGCAATCAAGACAACATGATACTGCATTAATGATAGACATATATAAATGGAACAGAACTGAGAGTCCAGAACTACACTCTTATATTTACAGTCAATTGATTTTTCAGCAAAGGTACCAAGGCAATTCATTGAGAAAGGATAGTCTTTCCAACAAATGGTGCTGGTACACGTGGACATCTACAAGTCAAAAGATGAACTTAGACCCTTACCTAACACTATACACAAAAATTAATTCAAAATGAATTGTAGATCTAAATGTTAGAGCTAAAACTATAAAAACCTTTAGGAGGAAAATTTTTAAGACCTTAGGTTCTATAAAAATGTCCTAGATATGATCCCAAAAACATGATCCATAAAAGAAAAAAATTGTTAAATTGGAGTTCATCAAAATTTTAAACTGTTGTGCTTCAAAAGATACCATTAAGAAAATAAAAAGACAAGCCACAGCCTGGGAGAAAATATTTGCAAATCACATATCCAGTAAAAGATTTGTATACAGAACATACAAAGAACTCTTACACACAATAATAAGATAAACAACAATTAAAAATTGGCAAATGATTTGAATAGATATTTCCCCCAAGAAAATATATGAATAGCCAATAAGCACATGAAAGGATGCTCACCATCATTAGTCATTAGGAAAATGCAAATTAAAACCACAATGAAATACCATTTCGCATCTGCTAGAATGGCTATGATCAAAAAGACAGACAATGAGAAATGTTGCAAGGATATGGATAAATAAGAGCTCTCATACATTGCTGGGGGAAATGTAAGTGATGCAGCCACTTTGAAAAACTGGGAATTTCTTAAAAAGTTAAACATACCTTTACTATATTACCGAGAAATTCCACTCCTTGGTATCTACCCAAGCTAAATGAAAACATATGCCCACACAAAAAATTTGTACACCAATATTCAGAGAGCATTACCCATAAAAGCCAAAAAGTGGAAGCCACGCAAGTGTCCATCAATGGATGAATGGATAAACAAAAGGTGGTATATCCAAACAATGGAATTTTATTTGAAAATAAAAAGAAATGAAATACTGATAATTGCTACAACATAGAAGAACCTCAGAAACATGCTATGAGAAATAAGCCAGACATTAGAGGCCACAAAATGTATGTCTCTATTTAGGTGAAATGTCCAGAAAAGGCAAATATATAGAGACAGAAAGTAGATTAGTGGTTGCCTGGGGCTGATTGCAACTGGGCACAAGATTTCTTTTGGGGATGATGAAAAAATATCCTAAAACTGGATAATGGTCATAGTTGCACAACTCAGTAAATTTAAAAAATCATTAATCATACACTTAAAATGGGTGCATTTACAGTATACAAATTATACCTCAATACATTTATTTAATAATTCTAATGGAAACCAAATTCCCCACTTAAGGTACAAAACATACTTCAGCTACTTTGTTGTCCATAAAGCAAGGCCCTTAGAAGCATCTCTTTATACAGTTACTAACCATAATAACTATCACACTTATTGAGCTCTTACCATAAGCCATAAACTACCCTAAGCACTTGAAATGCATTTTCTCCTTTAATGCTCATAATAAATTTGAGTTTGATTTAGTAACGTCATGAAAGTCACACAGGTGGCCAAACCAGTACTTAAATTAATGTTTGCCTGACTCTAGAGTCCTTGCTGTACATCCCTATATTCTTATCTATTAATATGAAGCTAGAAAAAAAGAACAAACCACCACCTTTAAAGAGATCTGGAAGACCGGATACCCATTTGACAGACTAGTAAGTACAATAGCAATTGTGATCACAGACTTTAAGACAAAGAAAGTGTATTAGTCTCTAATTCCGTGTAAAAAAATTACTCTAGACTTAGTGATGTAAAACAACAATAAATATTTATTATCTTGCAGTTTCTGTAGGTCAAGAATCGGGGGATGGCTTGGCTGGGTGGTTGTAGCTCAGGGTTTCTCATGAGGTTGCACTGCAGTCATCTCAAAGCTCAACTCAGGCTGGAGCATCCACTTCCAAGGGGGCTCACTCACATGCTTGGTAAGCTAGTGCTGGCTGTTGGTGGGAGGCCTTAGTTTCTCTGTACACAGTCATCTCCACAGGGTTGCATGTGTGTCCTCATGACACGGTTGCCCACTTCCTCCAGAGCAAGCTGTCCAAGAGATCAAAGTTGCAGTTGTGTTGTCTTTTATGACCTAACCTCCAAGGTCACACACCATCATTTTTGCAATGTCCTATTCAGTGTAGGAAGAGTCTCCACAAGAACATAAATACCAAGAGGAGAGGATCATCACAGTCCATCTTGGAGGCTGGCTAACAGAAAAGATTCAGCTCACTCTGGGAGGGCTGAGAGAACTGGAGTTGTCAAGTGTTCAGTCCCACATGTACCACAGACATACACATGACACTCTCACCAAGTTAAAAATACTTGCTCCAAAGTCATGGATAGCAGCCTGTCCCTTTGGGCTGCAGTCTCATTCTGCTGGCCACACGTGACAATCTGAGTGGACCCACATGGTGAATGGGAAGCGAGAAAATGACTTTTGGTGCATCTGCAATCCCCTTATCCTCTCTATCTGCAGTCTTATTATGGTATCCTCCCTTCTGTTGATTTCCTATCCTGCACATAGCTTCTCTGCACCTCCCTACATCCCCTATTCCTCATCAAAATGGACCTGTCCCGCATCCCATCTTTTTGAATCCTTTTCATCTAGAGCTTGGAAAGTTCTAAATCCAGATTACTCATTCAAGGTAGTGGGTTAGGAACTCATTCAGTATATTTGCATTCTAACTGCCTTCCAAAGCTTTAGCCCCCAAATGGATGCATATGAGAGTTTTAGTCATCTGCAGGGAGAGGGAGAGCATTTCTGGCTCTTCAAATTATACCAAGTTGATTCAAACCATATCTTCATGCATTCATTCATTCAGTTAATCACCCAACCAGCGTTTACTGAGTGCCTACCATGTACCATGCACTGTACTCGGCACCACAAACCTCATCTTGGATACTGTGAATGCATGTCAGCAAAACATTTTATAGGTCACACAACTGCAGAGTACGGAAAGATCGAACATAGGCTCCTTTCCTAAGGTTCCAAGGGAAGGGAAGGAGCACACAAAGGCATCTCCTCGTATAGCACCCTATGATATGCATACATTACTGGAAGGGTAGATTTGTTAGAGTCTCAGCCACACCTAGGAAAAGCTTGTCAGCCAAAAGCAAAACCCAAATTAGTTCCTTTGAGTGCAGATTTTTTTAAGTACATTTAAAGTACCACCCCCATGAATGCTTCAAAAGGTACATTTCTGAACCCTATGAATATGAAAATATAATTCACATCTAAGAGTTGACATTCTGCCTAAAATAAGGCAGCTAACAAATGTTGCCTTCGGAATAATTAGATATTACAAGTGTAAAGAGTTATCAGGACAGGACACCATTGTTTTAGAAACCAACCAATTAAAACTGTATTACATTCCTCAGCAACTCTTGGGTTGCCCCCCACCCCCATTAACAAAGAGAAATAGAAGAATGAAGAGTTTATTCAGTCAACAAAAATTTCTCAGTAACTATTCTGTATCGTAATTAACTGTACTGGTGCTGGAAATACATACATGGACAAGACAGACACATAAATTGAATAAATATTTCAGAAATTTACTCACAGGGGTGAGCAATGCTAGAAGATAGTCCGAAAATATGCAACCCTACACTTCAAGAAAAAATTTTTATGACCAGGACCATGGTCTTATTTTAGCATACAGGGAAGCAGTATAACATACTCATCTTGGAAAATAAGTCCTAACGTCTGACTACTTGAGTTCAAATTTCAACTCTACCATTTAGAAGTTGTAAGTTGACCTTGGGTCATGTAAACTTTCTAAGTCCCAGTTTCCTCACTTAAAAATAAAGCCTGCTTTGGGGTGCCGTTGAGATAATTGAGATATATAACAAAGCATACTGCCTGGGAATTCCCTGGCGGTCCAGTGGTTAGGACTCCATGCTCTCACTGCTGAGGGCCCAGGTTCGATCCCTGGTCAGGGAACTAAGATCCCACAAGCTGCGTAGCGTGGCCAAAAACAAAACAAAGCAAAACAAAACAAACAAACAAAAATACAAATTGGTGGGGGGAAAAACCATACTGCCTCCCATATAATGAATGCTTAGTTAATGTTATCTGTAATTTTATTAACTATGGATCAAAGTAATAATAAAATTAGTTTCCATTCCTGAGGATACACTCACATTATGAAAGAAGGCTTGGGTTTATATTTTCTCCATGTATTTATTCAGCCACTTATTTACATCTTTGACATCTTTCTTGCCAAAACCAAGGAGAATATAGGATCCCAACACTTTCTTTAAATGTCTTACTTGGCTTCACTTAGAATTTGCTCACTCCAGATACTTGAGAGCATAAGTTTCTTCACTCCCACACTCCAAACCCCATTTCTCTTTTCCTTCCCCTTCTTCTCAAGGGCATCATGGATTAACAAATGGGCTCAACCCCCAAAATAAAGTCAACTCTTCTCATAGGTATAAGAGCAGTCAGAGAAACAGTGCCAGAGCTTTTAGCACAAGAATGAGATCCCAATATGAGAACGTGGTCTCTGTTTTAAAAATGGTTTGGGTAACCATTTTAGAAAGGGAATTTTTAGCCCTGAAAAAAATTCACTATATCCCAGGCAGAAAAGTGATCCTTCAATATATGGACCCAGATTTCATCCACCTATGGAAAAAAAAAAAGTCATTGTAAAGCAAATAGCTATTATTCACCTTAGGAGAAAAGGCAGAGGTGTGCCATTCTTTCATTTCTCATTTTTTTTCATGTCAGTGAATAATAATGGCATTTATTCCCTTCATCCTCAGTTCTTTATTCTTCTGTTTTAAATATTGCTGGGGTTGTTCCTAAAAAAAACCTGTCTTGCATAACTTAAGCATCTCATTTAACTCAATAAATGGTTATGGTTTCAGCTTCTTAAGATTATTATTAATTTGAAATCCATTTCTGGGTTCAAACTGTACATATGTGCAAAACCACACATGCAGATGTGTTTATGTTACCAGGTAGCATAAGGAGATGGTGTAAAAAAATCATGGGTTCCCAAGTCAAACAAGTTAGGGCTCAAATACCAGGTCTGCCATTTACTAGCTGTGTTTAGTAGGCAAACTATTTACCCTCAATGAACCTCAATTTTCTCACCCATGCATTGGGTTTATCTCAATGAATAAATGAGATAAGATCTGTAGAATGCTTGGCACCCTAATAGGTGGTCCATACGTACTAGCAGCCTCTTTTGGAGGGGGTATAGGAAGGGAGTCACGTGTAACTTAAATTTCCACAGGCTGCCCAGTTCTTTGTGTAGACAGTAGAAATTCAAATCCCACTGGTTCAGTCCCCTCACCTGCACTAGGACACCCTTCTCCCCAAAGTCTCCCCACTTACTTCTGAGAATTCTTAGAAAAATTTTATATGTGTTCACAAAATCTTCACCCACCTTGGCCTTGGTTTTGGAGTCCCCAAGACCTGTGAAGCCAAAAACAGGCCTCCCTTCACCATTTCCCTCACCATTTCCCCCAGCTTCAGTGCTCTCCAGAAGAGATCATTTTCCATGCCAGGGAAGCAGCCTTTGCTTCTCCCCAAAGCTGTGGATCATGAGGTATTTGAACAAAACTGGTTTGTTTTGAGTCCTTACTCTGACGCACCATACTGCATTCTAGGCATTTATAGGGGAAAAGCCCCTCCTCCCAGCTCTGTGCTGCATTTTGTCACCTGGTCCCCAAGAAGCACTATTTGTTTCCCAAGTATTACAGGAAGCCTCATGAGAAAACCTTCTTTAGTTTCTGCCAGAAGCCCCTCTGCTCATGGGCCGCATACCTCCTCGCTGGCCACAAGCTGGGACTCATACCATGTTTTCCTCCTGTGCCACATGCCCTCTGTGTCATGCCCATATCTCCTCAGGCCTTACTGATGGCCAACAGCTGCATCACTTTGCCTGAGGCCTTCTTCAGTAGCCTGCCTGCCCTGCTTGCAGGCAGTCTTCTTGGGTGCAGTCCTCAGCCAATGACTGACAGGAATAGGTGTGGATAACTCCAAGGCCTATGTTCTACATCAGCATCTAGAGTTCCCCAATACAAGGAAACTCCAGTTAACCACAGTGGTAACTGGCTTGATAAGGCATCATTAATTCAGTGTCTCTTTTCTTACCTGTCTCACTTCCCTATTCCCTTATTAGTATTTCTTAGGATTATCTCCCCTCAAAACTACTTGCACTCAAATCCTTGTCTTCAAGTCTACTTCTAGGGGAACCTAAACTAAGATGACTCCTCATGTCCCCATATTTATCTCCAGACCCAAAGAGCACACATCTTCCCAGGCAAAATCAACACATACCAGTAAATACTTGAGGAACTACTGGTCCACCAGTTCCTTAGACATGGCCAAGGTCTGAATCCAGATCAGCCCCAGCTGGGCCTTCTTCTACAAATATAAGTATCCTGTAAGTATCCTTCCATATACAGAGGTCCTGGGTTAGGTACCCCTTCTATGGACTTCTCCAGTTTCTATGTTTCCCCAGTTGTCATAATGGCAATGCTGTATTATAATTCCATGTTTTATTAACCACTGATGCCATCACATTCTAAGGTCTGTGAGGGCAGAACAGTGTCTGTCTTATCATTTATACCTATTACATATGATAGTGTATTGTGCAGAGTCAATCCTCAATAAGCATAGGTTGATTTCAATTAAATTTCTAAGGAAGAGCAAAAGCCTGACACCTCAGGCAGTCTGAAACCAGGGAAAAGGAATGAGCTCATACTAATCAATAATACTGACCACTTGTAGAGAGTCAGCTATATGCCTGGTCCTATGTTAAGTAATTTTCAAACATTATTTCATGGAACATTTATATTTACCTATGAGATAGGTACTACAATTCTCATTTTAGGATAGGGAACATGAAATATAGAAAAGTTCAACACCTTAGCCAAAGATACACTGCTACTAAGTAGCAACACTGGTATCAGATTCAGGTCTGTCTGAATCTAAGAGTTAGCTTATTAAGCACTACACTGTCTCTGTTGAGAATCTCTCAAAACTATTCTGCTTTGCACATAGAAAGTATCATCATAGGCCAAGCACTATTGTATGAATAATGGTGATAGTTTAATGACCATTAAAAATAAGCATAGTGGCTTGAATGGTGGCCCCCTCAAATTTGTCCATGTCCTAATCCCCAGAACGTGTGAATGTGACCTTACTGAAAAAAAGGATCTTTGCAGATGTAATTGAGTTAAGGATCTTGAGATGAGGAGATCATCCTAGATTATCCAAGTAGACTTTCAATCTAATGACAAGTATCCTTAGAAGAGGCAGACGGAAGAGGAGGAAGCAATGTGACCATGGAGGCACCAGAAGCTGGAAGAGGTAAGGAACAGTTTCTTGCCTAGAGCCTTCTGAGAGAGTGCAGCCCTGCTGATACATTAATTTCAGACTTCTGGCCTCCAGAATTGTGAAAGAACAAATTTCTGTTGTTTTAAGCCACTGTGTGTGGTAATTTGTTATGGTAAGCCTAGGGGATTAATATAGGCCCAACATTCATTTGTCCATTCATTCATTCTACAAACATTTGAAAAGCATCTCTTATTACATGCAAAACACTGCTACACAAACAGATAAGATGCTATTTCTGCCTTCAAGAAGTTTATAGTTAAGTTCAGGACCTTATGCCTGAGTCATATGGGCATTCTACTCTGGTACTAGACCTACTGGCCATTTTGCTGGCCAGTCCACTGCATAATCATGTAGCAAGTTAGAGTGCTAGGCTACCATTGGAAATCTCTGAAACTTGAAAGGGGTAGGGATCTTGAAGATCATTTGGTTCAACCTCTCCCCTCCACACAGTATAGGAATCCACTTTTCAGAGTTCCTGGTAGGGGGCCATTTAGCCTCTTTTTGAGCACTTGCCCAATGAGTAGTGTATCCCTTTCATACTAAATCTCTCATGTATGGGCAACTTTCACTGTAGAGTTCTCACTGTCACTGAGCCCCAATTTGCCCATTATGGCTTCCATCCAATTATCAAAATTCTATCCTCAAGACCCATAAGAATATGTCTAATTCTTCTTTCATATAACAAATTATTTAAAACACCTGATATGTTTCCCCAACTATCTTCTGCTACCTGGCAACTAGCCCAGTTTAACTTACCATTCCTCAGGTGAAGTGGTTTCTAAACCTTTCACCATATTGCATTCCTTCTCTAAATACAGTATCGTTTATCCATACAATTTAAAATATGGCACTGAGAAGAGAATACAGTTTACACATAACTCAAGCAGAGGAGAATGGGACCATTATTTCCTTTATTCTGGGCTTAATTCACACATCCTAAGCCTGTATTCATATTGTAAAAAATTATGCTACACGACTGACTCATTCTGACCTTCTTGGCAGCTGAAACTTAAGTGTTTTACTGAATTTCCATTAAACCTGGTTTCCCTTATATGCCCATATGCTTGATTTTGGAATCTATGTGAAATATTTTTTATTTACTTCTGGAAATTGCCCATTTTTTGATTCAGCTAATTTTTCCAAGCTGTCAAAATACCTTTCAATTCTGAGTTCTCATCCAGCACATTAACTTGCTTTCAGTAATTCTCATTCCCATGCTCCCCCACCCCATCCCTGGAACTTACCACTATGTCTTCAGGCTCTGGTTTAAACCCTTTCTTTCTGGACTCTTCGAACCTGCTCACATACTCCGATAAGCCATTACTCCTAGCCCTTGACTCCTGTCAAGTCATGACAAACAATTTCTGGGTCAGGGCTCCAATCTCTGAAGTTCCTTCCAGCTCTAATCTTTTATTCATGTTAGAAACTGGCAGATATTCAGAATCACTGCAGTTGATAGGATGCATGTAAGTGTAGGGGGCAGCGAGCACCTTATGAGATCCAGGAAGACAACCAATGTTTTATAAATGGCATCAAAGCAACATAGCTGGGGAAGACCCTAGGGAATTACAGCATTGTTAAGAAAGTTCACAGCAAGGTTTTGGAAGCCCTTTGGGGTTCTATTCTCTGAGCTGCAGGTATAAACCTGAAGAACCCAAATGTGGTTCTCACAGGCCTGTGGACCAGTTCTAAAGCTCTGGGGGCATCACCACCTGACACTATCAAAACTAACTCACTGTGGCTATTGGGGCATAACAAATAATATCTTGTCAATACCTTGTTGTCGTTCTTTATTGAATTAAAAGGCATGTCGATAAGAGAGGTGAAAGGATGAGGTAGGAAGATGTGACATGTTTGGGAAAAAGAAGAAATCCTGTTTCAATGCCACATTTTCTGATTATTTTTATCCATTTCTTTTCTGAAAAAACATTCAGTGGAGTAGTTTGTGGTGGTGAGGATGTGATGTAAGAAAAAAGAGGGAAAACTACTATTTAGAAGTTGTTTTATTATTATTTTACAAATTTTCATATTCCCTATGCTATTGAGATGCCAGTCTTATTTAAAAGTATTTATGAGACTTCCCTGGTGGTGCAGTGGTTAAGAATTTGCCTGCCAATGCAGGGGACATGGGTTCGAGCACTGGTCTGGGAAGATCCCACATGCCGCAGAGCAACTAAGCCCGTACGCCACAACTACTGAGACCACGTGCCATGACTACTGAAGTCCACATGCCTACAGCCTGTGCTCTGCAACAAAGAGAAGCCACCACAATGAGAAGCCCGTGCACCGCAATGAAGAGTAGACCCCTCTCACCGCAACTAGAGAAAGCCTGCGCACAGCAACAAAGACCCAATGCAGCCAAAAATAAATAAATAAATTTTAAAAATAAAAGTATTTATGACAAATGACAGGCTAGAAGGGCTAAAAATAATAAAAATTAAGCAAGTACCATCAATCCGAAGTCTCCAATGATACTTTATACCCACATAGCACTTTACATTTCTCAAAACACTTTTTGCATGCATTAAAACTTCACAACAACACTGTAGAACTGCCATTATTATCTCTGCTTCAAGATGAGATTTGGTAAGGTCAAGAGACTTGCCCAAGTTTATAAAAGTAGTGAGCAAAGGCAGAATTGGGAACTGAACTGTTATATTCCAAGCAGTATTCTTTACACCATGGTACAACTATTCTGAAAGAAGAAAGAACAAATCATTACTAGCACAGCAATCCTGAAAAACTGCAAGTATCTTTAGATTTCATACAAAAGGAGTGGAGATTCCTTTATTTTATATACAGATGGAAATAATGAAATCACTCTGCAAGTCCCCTATCTCAGTCTCTCTCAGTTAGTCTACAAAGATGTTTCTAACTACTCCAATTTAACGATTTAACAAATGTTTATACTTGCAACACATAAGGTGTTATGCTAAAGGAGTGGAAATTACAGAATTATCTTGGCTCTCAAAAATATTATCATCCAGTAGAGAAGACAGATGTCTTAGTTATCTATTGCTGCATAACAAACCAACCCAAAACATAATGGTTTAAGAGAACAACAACCATCTCCTATTGTTCATGCTTCTATAGGTTAGCTAGGCTTAGCTGGGCAGTTCATCTCTTCCGCCAGCATTTGGGCATCCCCAAGACTACCCTCAGGTTCACTAGAAGGACTCACAGAACTCAGAAAAGCCATTAAACTCAGAGTTATAATTTATTATAGTGAAAGGATACAGATTAAAATCAGCAAAGGGAAGAGGCACATAGGGCAGGGTCCAGGAGAGACCAGGCATGGAGCTTCTAGTTGTCCTCGCCCAGTGGAGTTGGATGGACAGAACTTACTTCTCCCAGCAGTGATGTGTAGCAACATGCACAGAATATTACCAACCAGGGAAGCTAACCTGAGACTTGGTGTCCAGAGATTTTATTGGAACTTGGTCACATAGACTTGGTTGACCCCCTAGATGGCTGACCTTAGTCTCCAGCCCCTTCAAAGATCAAGCTGATACCACATGGCCCAAGTCCCTTACCATAAATCACATTATTAGCAAAAACTATCTGGTATGGCCCATGGCCCTCAGGTAAACAAAGACACTCTTGCCAGACAGGACATTCCAAGGTCTTAGAGATACCTCTCAGAAGCTGAGCAGGACCAAACCTTTCTTTGAGGAAGATTTATCCTTTGTTGCATATCCACATAATGTCTGCTGGGGCTGCAGACATATGGAGACTTGATTACATTGAAACATCCAAAATGGCTCACTCACATGATGGCAGTTGGTGCTGGCTATAGGCTGAGAGAACTCAGCTGGGGCTGTCAGTTAAAACATCTTATACATGGCCTCTCCATGTAACTTGGCCTTCTCATAACATGGCAGATGGGTTCTAAGAAGGAGCTTTCCAAGTATACAAAAACAGAAGTTGCAGGTATCTTAAGACCCAGCCTTGGAAGTTGCACAGTATCACTTATACTGTATTATACTGGACAAAGCAAATCACAGACTGAAGAGGAGGGAAAATCAACTCTACCTCTTAATGGGGGAAGTGGAAAATAATTTACAACCATATTTAATGCATGGAACAGCAGATAGGTTTCCTTCAAAGGGACTAGAGTTTTCTTTTACAAACTCCAGTGACACTGCCCTGAAGACACAGTGTGAACCGTTGTTGGAACAAAACAACTGGAGGGAAGTGTAGCTTATACTCTGGATCCTGTTCTGGCTCTCAGAACTACAGGAGAGTTGAGACCAAGGACAAACCACATAGCTATGCCATATTTGTAAGAGGCATACAGTCTATGTGACAAGCTGAAGGAGAGATGGTGAGCGCATTGTAGTCAGCAGCTGCTGACTGCAGTCAGCAGAAAATAAATACATATATACTTAGACACATACAAAGCAACCACAGAAAAACTCTCACCTCTCCAACGTCCCTGTCTCCAGGGAAGCCACCATCTCTGTATCTCCTTTCTGGGACATAAATCAGTTGTTAGAACCATGAAATATTTGAGTCTTAGTTTGGCAAATCTGTACCACTGAACTGGCTCTACTAATACTAAATTTATCATTGGCCACATGATGAAGACCTTGACGGCCAACTGTGCATATGAAAACTCCATAAGACAGGCAGTTTCTGGATTCCTTTTGATACTAGAGAGTCCTGGTAAAAACAACAAAATGGTTTACCAAAATGACCAAGTAACTACAAGTTCAAGACACTGTGTTTCTGGTTTCAGTTTAAGAAAAGATTTTTTCCCCATGAGTTTAGTCACCCTCTACCTCATTCAAAAAAGAATCTAATTTTCCAAAAAAAATGAGGAAGACTTCCTAAACATTCAAACAAGACTGTCAAAAACTGATAGATCTGAAAGGAGCAACAGACATATCCACAATTATAGTTGAAGACTTCAACATCTCTTTCAGTAATTGATAGAACAAGTAGACAGAAAATCAGTAAGAATATAGATGATCTGGACAGCACTATCAAACAACTTGACCAAATTGCCATTTATAGAAGACTCCATCCAATAAAAGCAGAATACACATTCTCTCCAAGTGCACATGGAACATCCACCAAGATAGACCACATTCTGGGACATATAACAAAGCTGAACAAATTTTAAAAATAGAAATCATACAAAGTACATTCTCAGACCATAACAAATTTAAACTAAAAATCAATAGTAGAAAGATATCCAGAAAAATCACCAAATATTTATAAATTAAATAATATACTTCTCAGTAACCCATCTCAAGAGGGTCAAAAGAAATCATCTCAAGGGAAATTTTAAGACATTTTAAACTAAAATGAAAATGAAAATAGAGTGTATAAAAATTTGTAGTGTTACAACATGGATGAACCCTGAAAACACTCTGCTAAGTGAAAAAAGTCAGACACAAAGGGACAAATATTTAATAATCCCACTTATCCGAGGTACCTGAAAAAGGCAAATTCATAGAGATAGAAAGTAGAATAGAAGTTAGCGGGGCTGGGAGGAGATGATGAAAAAGTCCTGGAAAAGGATAGTGGTGGTTGCACAACATTGTGAATGCACTTAATGCCACTAAATTTCACACTTAAAAATATTAAAATTGTAACTTTTATGTTATGTATATTGTACCACAATAAAAAATGTAAAAAATGCACGGGATGCTGATAAAATAGTACTTAGAGGGAAATTTACAGCATAGCATTAAATGAAAATGTTAGAAAAGAAGAAATATCTAAAATCAATAACTTAAGCTTAGACTTTGGGAAACTAGAGAAGAGCAAATTAAACCTAAAGCAAGCAGAAGGAAGAAAGTAATAAAAATTAGAGAAGTCAAAGAAATTGAAAAGAGGGAGAACCCAATGAAAGCAAAACCTAGATCTTTGAAAAGATCAATAAAATTGATAAATCTTTAGCCAGCATAACCAAGAAAATAAAAAAGGAGACACAAATTATCAATATCAGGAATAAAAGAGGAAGATCACAGCCAATCATACTAAAAGGTTAATAAGAGAATACTATGAACATTCCCATGACCATAAACTGAATAACTTAGATGAAAGACACAAACTACCAAATATCATCCAAGGACAAAGAGATAACCTGAATAGCCATGTATTGCAGAAACTGAATTGATAGTTTAAAACCTTCCCCCCAAAAACTCCTGGCCCAGATGATTTCATTGGTGAATTCTACCAAACATTTAGGAAAAAACAATATAAATACTACATAACCTCTCATAGAAAATGGAAGAGGAGGGAACATTTCCCAACTCATTTTATGAGGTTAGCATTATCCCAATCAAAACCAAACTATAGGCGGGGAGGCGAGAAGATGGCGGAAGAGTAAGACGCGGGGATCACCTTCCTCCTCACAGATACATCAGAAATACACCTACACATGGAACTTCTCCTATAGAACACCCACCGAACGCTGGCAGAAGACCTCAGACCTCCCAAAAGGCAAGAAACTCCCCACGTACCTGGGTAGGGCAAAAGAAAAAAGAATAAACAGAGACAAAAGAATAGGGACGGGACCTGCACCAGTGGGAGGGAGCCGTGAAGAAGGAAAGGTTCCCACACACTAGAAGCCCATTCACGGGCAGAGACGGGGGTGGCGGAGGGTGGAAGCTTTGGAGCCACGGAGGAGAGCGCAGCCACAGGGTGCAGAGGGCAAAGCAGAGAGATTCCGCAGAGGATCGGTGCCGACGGGCACTAACCAGCCTGAGAGGCTTGTCTGCTCACCCGCCGGGGTGGGCAGGGCTGGGAGCTGAGTCTCGGGCTTCAGTCGGATCCCAGGGAAAGGTCTGGAGTTGGCAGAGTGAAAACAGCCTGAAGGGGTTAGTGCACCACGGCTGGCCGGGAGGGAGTCCGGTTGAAGTCTGGAGCTGCCGAAGAGGCAAGAGACCTCTTCTTCCCTCTTTGCCTCCTGGTGCGCGAGGAGAGGGGTTTAAGCGCGCCACTTAAAGGAGCTCCAGAAACAGGCGCGGAGCTACGGAAGAGACAAGAGACTTTTTCTTCCCTCTTTGTCTCCTGGTGCCAGAGGAGAGGGGATTAAGCACACCGCGTAAAGGAGCTCCAGAAACAGGCGTGGAGCTGCCAAAGAGACAGGAGACTTCTTCTTGCCTCTTTGCTTCCTGGGGCACGAGGAGAGGGGATTAAGGGCACCGTGTAAAGGAGCTCCAGAAACAGGCACGAGCCACGGCTGTTGGCGCGGACAGCAGAGACGGGTGTGGGACGCTAGGGTTGCTGCTGCCGCCACCAAGAGGCCTGTTTGCGAGCACAGGTCACTCTCCACACTGCCCCTCCCAGGAGCCCGTGCAGCCCGTCACTGCCAGGGCCCCGTGATCCAGGGACAGCTTCCCCGGGAGAACGTGCGGTGCGCCTCGGTCCGGTTCACGCCGGCCTCTGCTGTCGCAGGCTCGCCCCGCATCCGTGCCCCTCCCTCCCCTCGGCCTGTGCCAGAGCCCCCGAATCAGCTGCTCCTTTAACCCCGTCCTGTCTGAGCGAAGGGCAGATGCCCTCGGACGACCTACATGCAGAGGCGGGGCCAAGTCCAAAGCTGAACCCCAGGAGCTGTGCGAACAAAGAGGAGAGGGGGAGGTCTCTCCCAGCAGCCTCAGAATTAGAGGATTAAATCTCCACAGTCAACTTGAAGTGCCCTGCATCTGTGGAAAACCTAAATAGACAGTGAAATATCGCAAGTTGAGGAGGTGGACTTTGGGAGCAAGATATACTATTATTTTCCCCTTTTTTCTTTTTGTGAGTGTGTATGTGTGTGCTGCTGTGTGAGATTTTGTCTGTATAGCTTTGTTTTCACCATTTGTCCTAGGGTTAGACCGACCCGTTTTGTTTTTTAATAGACATTTTTCTTCTAAATAATTATTTTTTATTTTAATAACTATTTTATCCTACTTTATTTTGTCTGCTCCCTTTCTTTCTTCCTTTCTTCCCTACTTCCCTCCTTTCTTCCTTTCTTCCTTCCTTCCTCCCCTCCTTCCTTCCTTTCTTCCTCCCTCCCTTCCTTTCTTCCTTCCTTCATTCCCTCCCTCCCTCCTTGCTTCCTTTCTTTCCTTTCCATTTTTTCTCCCTTTTATTTTGAGCCGTGTGGATTAAAGGCGCTTGGCGGTCCAGCTAGGGGTCAAGGCTGTGTCTCTGTGGTGGGAGAACCAACCTCAGGACACTGGTCCACAAGAGACCTCCCAGCTACACGCAATATCAACTGGCTAAAATCTCCCAGAGAACTCCATCTCAACACCAAGACCCAGCTTCACTCAAGGACCAGCAACGAACAGTGTGGAAACCCTATGCCCAACAAAGAGCAAGACAGGTCTACAGCCCCATTTATTAGCAGAGAGGCTGCCTAAAATCATAATAAGGCTACCAACATCCCCAAACACACCACCAGACGTGGACCTGCCCACCAGAAAGACAAGATCCAGCCGCATCCATCAGAACAGAGGCACTAGTCCCCGCAACCAGGAAACCTCCTCAACCCACTGAACCAACCTCAGCCACTGAGGACAGCCACCAAAAACAGCGGGAACTACAAACCTGCAGCGTGCAAAAAGGAGACCCCAAACACAGTAAGATAGGCAAAATGAGAAGACAGAAAAACACACAGCAGATGAAGGAGCAAGATAAAAACACACCAGACCTAACAAATGAAGAGGAAATAGGCAGTCTACCTGAAAAAGAATTCAGAATGATAGTAAAGATGATTCAAAATCTTGGAAATAGAATAGACAACTTGCAAGAAACAGTTAACAAGGACCTAGAAGAAATAAAGAGGAAGCAAGCAACAATAAGCAACACAATAAATGAAATGAAAAATACTCTAGATGGGATCAGTAGCAGAATAACTGAGGCAGAAGGACGGAAGAGTGACTTGGAAGATAAAATAGTGGAAATAACTACTGCAGAGCAGAAGAAAGAAAAAAGAATGAAAAGAACTGAGGACAGTCTCAGAGACCTCTGGGACAACATTAAATGCACCAACATTCGAATCATAGGGGTCCCAGAAGAAGAAGAGAAACAGAAAGGGACTGAGAAAATATTTGAAGAGATTATAGATGAAAACTTCCCTAATGTAGGAAAGGAAATAGTCAATCAAGTCCAGGAAGCACAGAGAGTCCATACAGGATAAACCCAAGGATAAACACGCCAAGACACATATTAATCAAACTGTCAAAAATTAAATACAAAGAAAACATATTAAAAGCAGCAAGGGAAAAACAACAAATAACACACAAGGGAATCCCCATAAGGTTAACATCTGATCTTTCAGCAGAAACTCTACAAGCCAGAAGGGGGTGGCAGGACATACTTAAAGTGATGAAGGAAAAAAACCTACAACCAAGATTACTCTACCGAGCAAGGATCTCATTCAGATTTGATGGAGAAGTTACAACCTTTACAGACAAGCAAAAGCTGAGAGAGTTCAGCACCACCAAGCCAGTTTTACAACAAATGCTAAAGGAACTTCTCTAGGCAAGAAACACAAGAGAAGGAAAAGACCTACAAGAACAACCAGAAACAGTTAAGTAAATGGTAATAGGAGCATACATATCGATAATTACCTTAAATGTAAATGGATTAAATGCTCCCACCAAAAGACACAGACTGGCTGAATGGATACAAAAACAAGACCCATGTATATGCTGTCTACAAGAGACCCACTTCAGACCTAGGGACACATACAGACTGAAAGTGAGGGGATGGAAAAAGATATTCCATGCAAATGGAAATCAGAAGAAAGGTGGAGTAGCAATTCTCATATCAGATAAAATAGACTTTAAAATAAACAATGTTACAAGAGACAAAGAAGGACACTACATAATGATCAAAGGATCGGTCCATGAAGAAGATATAACAATTGTAAATATTTATGCACCCAACATAGGAGCACCTCAATACATAAGACAAATACTAATAGCCATAAAAGGGGAAATCGACAGTAACACAATCATAGTAGGGGACTTTAACACCCCACTTTCACCGATGGACAGATCATCCAAAATGAAAATAAATAAGGAAACACAAGCTTTAAATGATACATTACACAAGATGGACTTACTTGATATTTATAGGACATTCCATCCAAAAACAACAGAATACACATTTTTCTCAAGTGCTCATGGAACATTCCCTAGGATAGATCATATATTGGGTCACAAATCTAGCCTTGGCAAATTTAAGAAAATTGAAATCGTATCAAGTATCCTTTCCGACCACAACGCTATGAGACTAGATATCAATTACAGGAAAAGATCTGTAAAAAATACAAACACATGGAGGCTAAACAATACACTACTTAATAACGAAGAGATCACTGAAGAAATCAAAGAGGAAATCAAAAAATACATACAAACAAATGACAGTGGAGACACGATGACCCAAAACCTATGGGATGCAGCAAAAGCAGTTCTAAGAGGGAAGTTTATAGCAATACACTCCTACTTTAAGAAACAGGAAACATCTCGAATAAACAACCTAACTTTGCACCTAAAGCAATTAGAGAAAGAAGAACAAAAAACCCCCAAATTTAGCAGAAGGAAAGAAATCATAAAGATCAGATCAGAAATAAATGAAAAAGAAATGAAGGAAACAATAGCAAAGATCAATAAAAGTAAAAACTGGTTCTTTGAGAAGATAAATAAAATTGATAAACCATTAGCCAGACTCATCAAGAAAAAATGGGAGAAGACTCAAATCAATAGAATTAGAAATGAAAAAGGAGATGTAACAACTGACACTGCAGAAATACAAAAGATTATTAGAGATTACTACAAGCAACTCTATGCCAATAAAATGGACAACCTGGAAGAAATGGACACATTCTTAGAAATGCAAAACCTGCCAAGACTGAACCAGGAAGAAATAGAAAATATGAACAGACCAATCACAAGCACTTAAATTGAAACTGTGATTAAAAATCTTCCAACAAACAAAAGCCCAGGACCAGATGGCTTCACAGGCGAATTCTCTCAAACATTTAGAGAAGAGCTAACACCTATCCTTTCAAACTCTTCCAAAAGATAGAAGAGGGAGGAACACTCCCAAACTCATTCTATGAGGCCACCATCATCCTGATACCAAAACCAGACAAAGATGTCACAAAGAAAGAAAACTACAGGCCAGTATCACTGATGAACATAGATGCAAAAATCCTCAACCAAATACTAGCAAACAGAATCCAACAGCACATTAAAAGGACCATACACCATGATCAAGTGGGGTTTATTCCAGGAATGCAAGGATTCTTCAATATACGCAAATCAAACAACGTGATACATCATATCAACAAACTGAAGAAGAAAAACCATATGATCATCTCAATATATGCAGAGAAAGCTATCGACAAAATTCAACATCCATTTATGATAAAAACCCTGCAGAAAGCAGGCATAGAGGGAACTTTCCTCAACATAATAAAGGCCATATATGACAAACCCACAGCCAGCATCATTCTCAATGGTGAAAAACTGAAACCATTTCCACTAAGATCAGGAACAAGACAAGGTTGCCCACTCTCACCACTCTTATTCAACCTAGTTTTGGAAGTTCTAGCCACAGCAATCAGAGAAAATAAAGAAATAAAAGGAATCCAAATAGGAAAAGAAAAATAAAGGTGTCACTGTTTGCAGATGACATGATACTATACATAGAGAATCCTAAGGATGCTACCAGAAAACTACTAGAGCTAATCAATAAATTTAGTAAAGTAGGAGGATACAAAATTAATGCACAGAAATCTCTGGCATTCTTATACACTAATGATGAAAAATGTGAAATTGAAATTAAGAAAACACTCCCATTTACCATTGCAACAAAAAGAATAAAAGATCTAGGAATAAACCTACTTAAGGAAACAAAAGACTTGTATGCAGAAAACTATAAGACACTGATGAAAGAAATTAAAGATGATACAAATAGGTGGAGAAATATACCATGTTCTTGGATTCAAAGAATCAACATTGTGAAAATGTCTCTACTACCCAAAACAATCTACAGATTCAATGCAATCCCTATCAAACTACCACTGGCATTTTTTACAGAACTAGAACAAAGAATTTCACAATTTGTATGGAAACACAAAAGACCCCGCAGAGCCAAAGCAATCTTGAGAACGAAAATTGGTGCTGGAGGAATCAGGCTTCCTGACTTCAGACTATACTACAAGGCTACAGTAATCAAGACAGTATGGTACTGGCAAAAAACAGAAATATAGATCAATGGAACAGGATAGAAAGCCCAATATAAACCCACACACATATGGTCACCTTATCTTTGATAAAGGAGGAAAGGATATACAGTGGAGAAAAGATAGCCTCTTCAATAAGTGGTGCTGGGAAAACTGGACAGGTAAATGTAAAAGTATGAAATTAGAACACTCCCTAACACCACACACACAAAAATAAACTCAAAATGGGTTAAAGAACTAAATGTAAGGCCAGACACTGTCAAACTCTTAGAGGAAAACATAGGCAGAACACTCTATGACATAAATCACAGCAAGATCCTTTTTGACCCACCTCCTAGAGAAATGGAAATAAAAACAAGAATAAACAAATGGGATCTAATGAAACTTAAAAGCTTTTGCAAAGCAAAGGATACCATAAACAAGACCAAAAGACAACCCTAAGAATGGGAGAAGATATTTGCAAATGAAGCAACTGACAAAGGATAAATATCCAAAATTTATAAGCAGCTCATGTAGCTCAATAACAAAAAAACAAACAACCCAATCCAAAAATGGGCAGAAGAATTAAATAGACATTTCTCCAAAGAAGATATACAGATTGCCAACAAACACATGAAAGAATGCTCAACATCATTAATCATTAGAGAAATGCAAATCAAAACTACAATGAGATATCATCTCACACCGTTCAGATTGGCCATCGTCAAAAACTCTAGAAACAATAAATGCTGGAGGTGGTGTGGAGAAAAGGGAACACTCTTGCACTGCTGGTGGGAATGTAAATTGATACAGCCACTATGGAGAACAGTATGGAGGTTCCTTAAAAAACTACCAACAGAACTACTATACGACCCCGCAATCCCACTACTGGGCATATACACGGAGAAAACCATAATTCAAAAAGAGTCATGTACCAAAATGTTTATTGCAGGTCTATTTACAATAGCCAGGACATGGAAGCAAACTAAGTGTCCATCAACAGATGAATGGATAAAGAAGATGTGGCACATATATACAATGGAATATTAGTCATAAAAAGAAATGAAAGTGAGTTATTTGTAATGAGTTCTACAAATAGAACTATCATATGACCCCACAATCCCACTACTGGGCATATACCCTGAGAAAACCATAATTCAAAAAGAGTCATGTACCAAAATGTTTATTGCAGCTCTATTTACGATAGCCAGGACATGGAAGCAACCTAAGTGTCCATCAACAGATGAATGGATAAAGAAGATGTGGCACATATATACAATGGAATATTACTCAGCCATAAAAAGAAATGAAACTGAGTTATTTGTAATGAGGTGGATAGACCTGGAGTCTGTCATACAGAGTGAAGTAAGTCAGAGGGAGAAAAACAAATACCGTATGCTAACTCATATATATGGAATCTAAGAAAAAAAATGTCATGAAGAGATTAGTGGTAGGACGGGAATAAAACAGAGACCTACTAGAGCATGGACTTGAGGATATGGGGAGGGGGAAGGGTAAGCTGTGACAAAGTGAGAGAGTGGCAGGGACATATACACACTACCGAATGTAAATTAGATAGCTAGTGGGAAGCTGCTGCATAGCACAGGGAGCTCACCTCTGTGCTTTGTGACCACCTAGAGGGGTGGGATAGGGAGGGTGGGAGGGAGGGTGACGCAAGAGATATGGGAACATATGTGTATGTATAACTGATTCACTTTGTTGTAAAGGAGAAACTAACACACTATTGTAAAACAGTTATACTCAAATAAAGATGTTAAAAAATATATAAGGTTTTGCTTTAAAAAAAAAAAAAAACAAACTATACAGACCAATATCTCTCACAAACATAGATGCAAAAATCCTTTAAAAATTAGCAAATTGAGTCCAGTCATGTATATAAAAAGAATATCAAGATCAAGTGGGATTCATACCAGGAATACAAAGCTGTCTCAATATTAAAAAATCAATATTTAAAATATTTTAAACATTTGAAAAGACTAAGAAAACCCATATGATCATATCAATAAATGCAGAAAAAGTTTTCAGTAAAATTCAATATCCATTGATGATAAAACCTCTCAACAAACTAGGAATAGAAGGGAACATCCTTAACGAAGTAAAGGGTCTCTAAAAAAAACCTGTAGCTAACATTACAATTAATGGTGAGAGACTGAATGGTTTCTCCCTGAAATCAGTAACAAGGCAAGGATATCTTTTCTCACAATTCTTACTGAGAATTGTACTGTAATTACTAGTTAGTGCAGTGAGGCAAGGAAAAACAATAGAAAGCATACAGATTAGAAAGGAAGAAATAAAATTGTCTTTATTCCCAGATGACATGATTGTATATGTAGAAAACCCTAACCTACAAAAATAGCTATCATAAAAATGGTTAATTTGCAATTATGAACATTTTTGAAACAAATGAAAAAAGTAGTCTCAGCAAAGAAACAGCAAATATAAAGAAGAAACTAATGGAAATTTCAGAACTGAAAATTACATTGACCAAAATTAAAAACTCATCAGAAGGGCTCAATAGCAAAATGGAAATAACAGGGAAAATAATCAGTGAAAGTTAAGATAGATCAAAAAAATTACCCAAACTGAATAACAGAGAGAAAACAGATTGGAAAAAGAGAGAGAGAACAGAGCCTCAGACACCTATGTGAAAATAACAAGAGATCTAACATTCATGTCATCTGAGTCTCAGAAGAAGAAAAGAAAGAATATAGGGCTGAAAAAAAAATCAAGGAAATAATGGCTGAAAGTTTCCCAGATTTGGTGAAAAACAAACCTACAGATTCAAGAAGCTGAGAAAAACCCAAATATATAAACCCATATCTATACCCAGACATGTTAAAATAGAATTTCTGAAAACTAAAGAAAATGAAAACATCGGCTAAAGAATATATGTTTTAAATTGGAAATCCAGAGAGGTTTACTTAACTTTAAGGTTTCTTTTGGAAAATAAAAGGCAATAAACAGAAACAAGGATGCAAGATATAGACACATGTTCATTCTTATTTGGTACAAACTAGGGTAATTATTTATGTTTATCTTCAATATCAAAACAGCATTTGGTTTGGTTATTTATTTATATCTTGCCTTACTCAAAGGAATATGAGACAGTTCACAAAAACAAATAAATTCAAATATTTAACCCAGCTATTTGCTTTGACCTCACACACTGTTTGACTAGTATGGTAGGCAGCACAATGGCCCCCCAAAGATGTCCACAGCCTAATCCCCGGAACCTGTGAGTATTTTATGTTAGAAGGCAAAGTGGGTTTAAGGTTGTAGATGGGATTAAGGTTGCTAATCAGCCAACATTAAAATAGGGAGATTATCCTGGATTATCTGGGTGTGCCCAATGTAATCACAAGGGTCCTTAAAAGTGAAAGAGGGATGCAGAAGAGGAGGTTAGCGTGATGGAAATAGAGAAGGACTCAACCTACTGTTGCTGGCTTTGAAGATGGAGAAAAGGGACCATGAGGCAAGGAATGTGGGTGGCCCCTGGAAGCTGGAAAAGGCAAGGAAATGGAGTCTCTCCTAGAGCCTCCAGAAGGAATACAGTCCTACAGACATCTTGATTTTACCCCAATGAGACCCATATTAGATGTCTGACTTCCAGAACTGTAAGATAATAAAATGTATTGTTGTAAGCCACTAAGTTTATTGTAACTTGTTATAGCAGCCACTGAGAACAAATACAGTTGGGAAAATGGTTTTTCCAAGCACAAATTTGAAGCTAATAGAAATTTAAATCAGCTTTACAGATAGCTGTTTGCTCTTTAGTATCGTATTTCCTTTTCTTGTGACCTGACAACATGGACACACATTCATTTGCAAGCATAATTTGGACGAGGTTTTTTTTTTTTCAGGTTAAACTTTTAGGAAGATAAAGCCTTTAGAAGGCACCCTTCTACAATTAGTTAATAAATTTGGGTGGCATTCTCAATGATCATCCAGTTTTAGATATGGACATTGAGGCTGTAGAAAACATTAAGAAAATAAAATTATTGTTATAGATGAATATCTTATTGCTGATTGGAATACCTTTAGACATTCTGAATTAGAACCCTGATGAAAATTACATGACTGTTTGTTTGTTTGACTTATGCTAGATTTTACCTCTGGAAAACTTTTCTAGAGCCATTTACAAAAAAAAAATCAAAGAGCAAAGCCCTTAATTGTTTACTGAAAGGGCCTTTGGTCTGATTTAGAGCTTAATGCCCTCCCACTCCACATAGCCAGAGACACAGAATTCTTCTACAGAAAAAGAAATTCACAAATTTCTGAAGCATTGAAATTGGCTTAAAATATACTAGGAGATACTACAGATTCTCAAGAATATGCTAGGATAGAGATAAAATGGTGATTCATGTAATTCAAAATAGCTGATAAGCCTATATATCCTTAATATTTGTTTGTGAAATGTGCTATATGCCATGCCATATATGAAGCATTCTTGCAAAAAAAAAATCAAACCTGAATATGATCAAGTCTGGTTCAAATAACATTTTACAGGAAATTCAGAAGACAGGAGAACATGTCATGTTAAATGACAAATCAATTACAAGGAGAGAGAGACTTGTAGATTTAAATGGACCTAAAAGGCAAATAACCAATTACAATGTGTGGACCTTATTTGGATCATGATTAAAACAATTTATGCTATTTATGAAAAAACTGGAAATTTGAACACTTAATGGATACTTGATGACATTAAGAAATTTTTGTTACCTTTTTTAAGTCTGATAATGGTGACTATATTTTTTTAAAGTCCTTACCTTTTAGAGGTACATGCTGAAATAGTGATGGATAACATAATATGACATCTGAGATTTGTTTTAAAAAATATATGGGAAGGAGATTAGTGGATGGGGGCTCAAATGAAGCAAGACTGGCCATGAACTGACAGTTGTTGAAGCTGGGTGATAGGTAGGGGGATTTCATTATATTATTCTGTCTGCTTATGTTTATGTTTGAAATTCTCATAATATAATAAATACTAAAACATATATATTCTATATGATGTTTTACACATCCAATTTTCTTTTTTTTAATTTTTATTGAAGTATAATTGATTTACAATGTTGTGTTAGTTTCAGGTATACAGCAAAGTGATTCTTTTTTCAGATTCTTTTCCCTTGTAGGTTATTACAAAATATTCAGTATAGTTCCCTGTGCTATCCAGTAGGTCCTTGTTGTTTATTATATATATAGTAGTGTGTATCTGGTAATCACAAACTCCTAATTTATCCCCCCCCCCACGTTTCCCCCTTGGTAACCATAAGAACACATCCAATTTTCATTTCTCATCACCATTCACTGAGCTAATATTTTAATGGGATCATGTCTCAGGAAAGTAGATGGTTGCTATGGCTTTTGAGAGGTGACACAGATGTGTGTTACAGGAAAAGGCAAACCTTTGTCATTTTTCGTTCAATATTTGTTTTGTGGGGGTTTTTGGTTGTTTTTGTTTTGTTTTGTTTCGATCAGAACAAAAACCGCACTCGGGAAAAATTATAACCAGCCGTTTTCATTCCCCTCCTAGGGGCTGCCTAATGCTTTCAGATGAGCTTCTATTTGCTGATTTAATCTTCTCAGCAACAGAGGGACTAGTAAATAGACTAGGAAGGAGTGGCTCCCGGAGGGTGGGTGGGGAGGGAGTAGAAGGATGACTTCGAAGGTACTTCAGTTACAACCTGAAAGAAAATCCATTAGGAGTTTGGGTTTAACATATACACACTACTATATATAAAATAGATAAACAACAAGGTCCTACTATATAGCACAGGGAACTCTACTCAATATCTTGTGATGACCTATAACAAAAGAATCGGAAAAAGAATAGATATATGTGTGTATATATAACTAAATCAGTTTGTTGTATACTTGAAACTAACACAACATCGTAAATTAACTATACCTCAAGTTAAAAAAAAAAAAAGAAAAAAGAAAAGAAAATCCAGGACAAGAAGTTGGACTGAGAATTATTACTCACCGCCTAACAGCGAAACCCAGGGTGGTCCCATTTTGCTAGGCATCTTCCTCCCCTTCTTCCAGTTCACCCCATTTTCCCTACCTCCTTGGGGTTAGGACTGCAAACACCAATGGGGAAAAGGACAGAGCTGGGCATATTGTGAGGGCAGGGAAGTTAAGCCTTTAAGGGGTAGGCCTCAATATCCGATAACAAGGGAAGGGAGATGAGAGAAAAATTTATTCTCACCTAAAGCCCAACATGCAGAGGCAGACTGCTGGCACCCAGAACACAGGAGCCAAGGAGACCTACTAGAGCTGTAACTCGAGGTCCCTGGAGGAGAGGGAAAACATTTGGGAACTGAGGGGCTGAATGAAAGGTGTTTCCTGACATCTTCTTCTGGCAATAGCAAGGGGATTTTCTTGCTGCCTTTTTAAAAATCTCGAGATAAGGAAGGAGAAGGGACGCTCAGAGAAAAGAAGCCAAGCCTTCCTCCCTGCCCTCACCTCTCCCCATGGCTCACGTTTACAGCCGTGGTTCTCACACTTAGTGCATCAGAATCACCTGCAGAGCTTGTCAAAACCTGCTGGGCCCCAACCCCAGGGTGTCTGACTCAGTAGCTCCGGATGTGACCCAAGAATTTGCATTTCTAACAAGTTCCTAGGTGCTGCTCTTCCTGCTGATCCCACACCATACTTTTGAGAACAGCTGCCTTAGAAGAGAGCTGATGCAAGTCACCAGGAGGTCCCCAGCTTGTAATGTGAGGCTATGAGGCTTGAGCTTGGGGCCCAGGAAGGATTATATGGGGTCCAAGTCCCGGGATGGTTAGCAAACCATTAGCAAAGTGAAGTAGAAATCACTGGATTTCAGTTTTCATATGTTATCACAAAGTAAATGCTTGAAATTGGTGAGTTGCTTTTTTTTAGTTGAGGATAATAAATATTTCTTGAGCATCTGTTATGTGTCAGCCCCTGTTTCAGGCTCTTTAACTAATCTAATCTGTTTTTTAGCCTTTTAAAAATTTTATTGAAGTATAGTTGATTTACAATGTTGTGTTCATTTCTGCTGTACAGCAAAGTGATTCAGTTACACATATATATATTCTTTTTCATATTCTTTTCTATTATGGTTTATCACAGGATATTAAATATAGCTCCCTGTACTATACGGTAGGACCTTGTTGTTTATCCATCGTGTATATTATAGTTTGCATCTGCTAATCCCAAACTCCTAATCCTTCCCTCCTTAACTAATCTAATCTTAATGCTTGTAACAACATCTTTGTAAGGTAGTGTTATTACACCAATTTGCAGAAGAAACTGGTTAGTTAGTTAGCTGAACTACAGATTAGCTGAACTACAACAAATGGCTACAACAAATGCTACACTACTAAGGTGATAAGAATCCTTACAGGAGATGAGTAGAGAGCATTGGGTTACCCAGTCTAGCAAACTATTTCCAGGAGAGCTCTGGCAGTCTGGGTTCAAGTGACATGAGGTTTTCTATAGCAGAGCCAAGGTCAGGATCAAGATCACTAATGTGGCACTGGATGATTTGTGGTTTGCATGAAAAATAGCCAGAATCTGCAACACTGCTGCAAGGCCTTGGGCCCAGCAGTTGATGGGAACACTGCCCAAGAACTGAAAACCTTCTCGGGTTTCTCTGGCTATTTGGTGCAAATTTCATGAGGAGGCAAGCAGAAGAGAGTCTATCCTTTTTAGCATGTAGGTTACTGAAGAAGATACAAAATCTGAAGAATTCTGTCAGTGGCCTCTAGCTAAATAAATCCCAACAGAGCCTGTGTGTCCTATGCTGCAACAAACAGGAGACGAATCACACTTTATTGTGATACTAAGGAAGAAAAGCAAAGGTCCACCATTTCAAATTGTGATCTTTGTTTTCCTAGTTATTCACTGGCATGAATCAACTTAGAACCCATTCCTTAGAAGATTAAAATGTTACATTCGTTCCTCAACGGGCTAGTCTCTACATGTTCTAGCGGAGCTATTGGGGTTTGGTTTGGTTTGGTTATTACTTTGATTCGAGTAATGTCATAGCCTTGCTCAGCCTGAGAGAAAGATGTGAGAAAATGCAAGCCTTTCTGATCTAGGAAAGCAACTGCCATAAAGAACATGAGAGAGAGAGAGAGAGAAAAAAAAAAATCAAAGCTCAGCATTTGCCCAAGCAAGGGAAATACAGCAGGTTGAAAGTGCTCCTTTACACGTGCATATTGGCAATGTTTTCTAACTCTGATAAAGACAGTCGTTTGCATTTTTCAACCGCAACAAGCTGCTTTGACTTTGTAGGATTTCAATGACTCATCATCAGTGAAGCTGATGTTCCTCGGCGTTTGTCCTCCCCACTCCAACAAGCATCTTCTCTCCAGGGTGAAGTCAAGGCATAGGTGCACCAGCTGTAGTGCCCACACCTGGGAACGGGGCTGGGAACCCCCGTCCACCCCTTGCCTCTGGCCCCAGGCCTCTCCTCCAAGAAGTAGCGCCATCTCCGGTTCTCAGTTCGTATTCACTGTGATGTTTCTCTCTCTCTCCTGCTCGAAAGAAAACCTCTAACTGAATTAGGTTGAACCATTTTGTAGGTAAAAAGTGATCAAATATCAGCTATTTCATATAGTTCAACCTCATAAAAATGGAAAAATCCGACTTCAGCTGTATACGGGAAAGGGCTTTTGAGAGGAGGGAGTTGGAAATATGGGGCAGGTACCCACACCCTGATAAGAGGGCTTTAGGAGATTTGGGGGTAGAAGGGGAGGCTCCAGGTCACCAATGACAGGAGCCCATAGCATCTTTATCTTAAAGGCAGAGGAAATTCCCTGACTCAGCCATTCCACGGTTGCAATTGCCCCTGTTCAAAAAGGAATTGCGACCCCAAAGGATAAAATCCCTGCCAGTTATTCTTTCTATGGGTGGACTGAGCAGCAACTAACCACTAGGAAAATCCTCAAGCTGTCACATGCATTTTGGTCTCTGGCCTCTAGGAAGAAGGGCAGAGTGAAGGGCCTGATGCTGTGGGCCCTCTGAGCCTGGAAATTAGTCAATAAAATGGTCACAGTCACGAGCAAAGAGCAATGCTTTTCCTGCAGGTTCTGCCACATTACGGCTTGAGTGTAGGCAAAGCTGTGGGGCTACCATGGCAAAGGTCATGTATAGTCATGTCTAAAGTCAATTATAAAAGGTGTAACATGAGGGCTCTGACACTGGTGTGAATCTCCACCCCTGCATCCCTCAAGTGGATGCTTCTTACTCACATTTTTTTCAAAAAGCTAGAAATTAGAAATGGCTCCAGGATAGCCACAGGTTTCTAGCTTTCACTTAAAAAAAAAAGAGAGAGAGAGAGAAAGAAAAATGTGCGGTCTCAAAAATACACTGCTGCTGCACCACCAAGAAGGAAGTGGGGTTTTTTTGTTTGTTTGTTTTTGTTTTTTTGCAGTACACAGGCCTGTCACTGTTGTGGCGTCTCCGTTGAGGAGCACAGGCTCCAGACACGCAGGCTCAGCGACCATGGCTCACAGGCCCAGCCGCTCCACGGCATGTGGGATCTTCCCGGACCGGGGCATGAACCCGTGTCCCCTGCATCGGCAGGCGGACTCTCAACCACTGTGCCACCGGGAAGCCCAAGAAGGAAGTTTAAATGACAAGAGATTTCAGGCCTGAGAGCGCATGTGCCCCTTGCAAGGAGCCCGTTCCTGACCTGAGCAGCCCACCCTCAGGAGGTTGCCCTGGCAATTCTGAGAGGAGGGCAGCAAGGGAGAGCCTCAAACCCCCACCCCCATTAGCACCCCAAAGCCTCTGGATGAAGTATCTGAGCCACAGACTGACACACGGGAGAGATGATGTGTGCTTCAAAGCCCTAGAAACACAAAATCATTGTTCCCCTAACATCAGAGCAAGATCAGCAAACTCCATTGTCTCCCTTGCATCCCTGGGTTTTGTTATATCTGAGACTTGAGATGGCTTGGCTGCCTTTTCTGCAGTTGACATTTTTTTTCAAATCATTATTCTAATGGAAAAGAATATGAAAAAGAATATATACATATATGTATAACTGAATCACTTTAACACAACGTTGTAAATCAACTATATTTCAATTAAATAAATACTAATTATTATTCTCTTAGCAGATATAGTATATTGAGAGATTACGTACATGCTCTGTGCCTCAGTTTTCTCATCTGCAAAATGGAGATAATAATAATACACCCCTCATTGGCTGGTTGTGAGGCTTCAGTGAGTTAGTAAATGTAAAGTGTTTAGAACAGTTTCTGGGCCATAGTTAGCACTTAATTTTAGATATCATTGTCATAATAACATTTAGTTATTACTATTGTAAATACTACCACTTCAGTAATATATCAGGTACTCTCCTGGATAAGACGAGATTCTCTGCCTCGAAGGGGCTGCAATCTGGCAAGACAGAGGCAGAGGCATAAACAATTAATAGCAATATCTATTGTGTGATGCCTGCTGGACCAAAGGTATCCAGAGTAATTAATCTAGGCAAGTGGGAGGAGAGTAAGATGCAGGGAATGGGGCCACAGATGACCTGGGTGTGTGCTCACTGAACCTGGTGAGAAGTGTATGCAAAGGTCAGGAGAGCCTAACCAGGGTCCCATGAAAGGGTATGAACAGTCCTTTGTTATCAGGTTGTCAATCTTCCCTGAGCTAGAGATGCACAAATTCTATCCACTCTGCCAAACACTTGTAACAGAGAGGCAAAGGATCAGTAGGGGCCCCAGAGGGTATAACAAAAACCATCCACCTCAGTAAAGGGTACAAACAGTGTGCCTCATCAGGGAATACAGCCAGAGGGAACTAACCTGTGAGTCTCCACATGAACTTTGATGATCCCCGCCGCCCCACCAAATTCCATGAATCTGATGTTTTCACAGAATAGGAAGCATTCAGCTATTGCTGAATGGGATAGGAGGTGGGACTTCCACAGTGGCTGTATAAGGAGTTCAGCAATGCTCTCCCCAGAAAAACAGTGATAAAACTGGGGGAAACTTGAAAACAACAATAAATTGAGCAGCATTTATTCAATAAAATCTACTGAATCTCAGTAAGAACAATGGGAGCCTGCAACATTTGAGCCAGGGGCTGTTCCCATCCCCACCAGCTCTGTATTGTGAAAGATCTATTCTGGATGCGTAGGGCAGCCTATGAAGACTGGCAGCTCCCACCCTCCTTCAGTTCTGGTTCCACAGTGTGGAGGTTCCACTTTAGGTGGGGTGGCACGTGGCCAGTGGCTCCCCTCTGCATGTCCCCCCTACAGCTCCAGACCTGTAGCACAAAGGGTTGACTCTAGCAGGGAAAAGCAGGCCAGGAAGTACAGTAGCCCATATATGTCCCTATGGCTTAAACTCTCCTTGGGGTTGCGGGGGGGATGATAGGGCATGGGAAACTGTGAAGGCTGGCAGGTCTGAGGCTCTGCCTAAGAGGGATGACTTTATTTGGAACAGAGCATGGAGAAACTTATGCCCAGGAGTAATGTTGAAAACATTAGAGATTATACTGGCTAGAAATTAGAGAAGACTAACAGCTACATGATACTAGGACAGGCAAAAAAAATGGCAGACCAGCCAGAAATTCGACAGGGAGAGCCAGGAAAAAGATAGGCAAAGAGCGCCCTGCTAAAATCATACTCTTCTTTGGTGCTCCAGAAAACTGCATGCATATGCAGGATTGTGCCCTCTTAGGAGCATCCAGAAAGGGTACTTGCGAGCTTCCAGTCCCTGACTGAATGTGGAACATACTTGTAATGTCTCTGAACTTTGAAAGCAGTCCCCAAGCCACACACAGATCCAACAGCAAAGGGTGGAAGGCTTACTGGCTCATAAGCTCAACCTCTGGCCAATCACTGACTGACCAATAAGCTCTGCTGACCACAGATGACCTCCAGGATGCCAGGCTTAAGATAAGAATAAGGAAAAAAAAATGAGCAGTTATATCACAAGCTGCACACTGCAAGAGAAATAGATTTTACAGAATTAGTCCAGGCAAGTCACTAAACAAATAAGCAAACAAACAACATGAATTGAGCAACAAGACCAAAAAGGCTGGTAAAGAGGGGCGCAGGAGGGAAGTGGACCTGGGTAATCAGAATCCAGAGTTAATCCAACATATTCTGTAAAATGTCCAATTTTCCCCCAAATGGTAAGATAGTAAAAAAAAAAAAAAAAAAAAAAAAAAAGAAAAGAAAAGAAAAGAAAGAAAGAAAAAAATAACAGGAAACTGTGACCCATGCATAGGGCAAACCAGGCAATAGAAGCTGCCACTGAGGGGGCCAAGATGTTGAACTTAGTAGAAAAATACTTCAAAGCAGCTATTATAAATATGTCCAAAGACCAAAGGAAAGCATGTTTTAAAAAATTAAGTTATGATGACATGGCTCATGAAATAAAGAATATCAATAAAGAAATACACATTTTTAGGGAATTTCCTGGCAGTCCAGTGGTTAGGACTCCATGCTTCCACTGCAGGGGGCCTGGATTCAATCCCTGGTCAGGGAACTGAGATCCCACAATCCATGCTGTGCAGCCAAGAAAAAAAAAAAAAAGACACACATGTTTAAAAGAACCAAAGAGAAAGGTAGCATTGAAAAGTATAATAACTGAAATGAAAAAGTTACTAAAGGAGTTCAACAGTCGATGTGAGCTGGCAGAAGAAAGAATCAAGGAGATTGAAGATAAATCAAACGAGATTATGCAATCCGAAGAAAAGGAAGAGGAAAGAATGAAGAAAATGAACAGTCTCAGAGACAATAGATAACATTAAGCACACCAACATATGCATAATGGGAGTACTGGAAAGAAAGGAGAGGGAGAAAGGGGCAGACAAAATATTTCTAGGAATAATGGCTGAAAGCTTTCCAAATTTTATGAAAAACTCCTAATTTTTGATGATGAAATCTAATCAAGAGAATCAATATATACCCAAAAGAATTGAGAACAGGGTCTCAAAGAGGTAGTGTAGTGGTACACCCATGTTCATAGCAGCATTATTCACAATAGCTAAAACATGGAAGCAACCCAAGTGTCCATCGATAAACAAATAAGCAAAATGTGGTATATCCATACAATGGAATATTATTCAGCTTTTTAAAGGAGTGAAAGGGACTTCTCTGGTGGCGCAGTGGTTAAGAATCCACCTGCCATTGCAGGGGACACGGGCTCGAGCCCTGGGCCGGGAAGATCCCACACGCCGCAGAGCAACTAAGCCCATGCACCACAACTACTGAGCCTGCACTCTAGAGCCTGTGAGCTGCAACTACTGAGCCCATGTGCCACAACTACTGAAGCCCGCGTGCCTAGAGCCCGTGCTCCACAACAAGAGAAGCCACCACAATGAGAAGCCCATGCACCACAACAAAGAGTAGACCCCTCTCACCACAACTAGAGAAAGCCTGCACGCAGCAACAAAGACCCAACACAGTCAAAAATAAATAAATAAATTTATTTTTTTTTTTAAAAAAAGGAGTGAAGTTCTGACACGTGCTATGACAAGGATGAACATTGAGGACATTATGCTAAGTGAAATGTCAGTCACAAAAAGACAAATACTGTATGATTCTACTTACATGAGATACTCGAAGTATCTCATATTTTGAATACTTTGAGTAATCAAAATCACAGAGACAAAAAGTAGAATGGTGGTTTCAAGGGCCTGGGGGGAGGCGGAAATGGGCAGTTATTTTTAATGAATAGAGACTTTCAGTTTTACAAGATGAGAAGAGTTCTGGAAATTGATGGTGGTGATGGTTGCACAGCATTATGGATGTATTTAATACCACTGAAATGTATACTTTAAAATGTTTAAGATGATAAATTTTATATTCTGTGTATTTTATCACAATAAAAAAAAATGGGACAAAAAATCATGGGATAGAGGCTTTGCTGCACATTTCCTAGGAGAGGGTGTATAACACAAACATTCCATGCCTGCCCCATGTGACAAATAACTCCTTAATGCCTGAGCTCGCTGTCCTGGGGGACAACTTACTGGAGCACTTTGTGGGTAATTTTCCCACAGCTTCACCCATTTGCTTCTCACAAGACCTTGAAAAATGGAAAGGGTAGTAATTACAAGCCACACCATGATTGGTACAGCACGCTCCCAGGAAGTTAACTGACTTGACTGCAATGAACTAAGACCAGAGTCAAGGACAAGCAGGCCACTTCCACTCCACACAACGTGCTCAACCTACTCCCCTCTCATCACCACGGAGGACACAGAGAGGCCCTCTGAACTGATTGTCTACACCAAGGTCTGCAAACTTTTTCTATAAAGGGCCGAATAGTAAAGAGTCTAGGCTTTGTGGGCCATATAGTCTCTGTCACAACTACTCTGCCATTGTAGCAGGAAAGCAGCCATAATATGTGAAGAAATGGGAGTGGCTATGAGCCAATAAACTTTATTTACAATTGGTGCAGCCTATGGAAAACAGTATGGAGGCTCCTTAAAAAACTAAAAATAGAGTTGCCATATGATCCAGCAATCCCACTCCTGGGCATATACAGTAAGTCCCCTACATACAAACGAGTTCCATTCGGAGAGCAAGTTTGCAAGTCCAATTTGTTCGTAAGCAACAGTCAGCCTAGGTACCCAACTAACACAATCAGCTATATAGTACTGTACTGTAATAGGTTTATAATACTTTTCACACAAATAATACATAAAAAACAAATAAACACAAAAAATAAAGAAAATCTTTTTAATCTTACAGTACAGCACCTTGAAAAGTACAGTAGCACAGTACCACAGCTGGCATCCAGGGGCTGGCATCGAGTGAACAGGCAAGAAGAGTTACTGACTGGAAGAAGGGGAGGAGGTGGGAGATGGTAGAGCTGAAGGGTCATCAGCACTAGGAGATGGAGGGCAAGCTGCAATTTCACTCACACCTGATGTTGATGGCACAGGTTCTGGTTCCTTGCTGGATTCAGTTCTATCTAGCCTCTTGAAAAAACAATCCAGTGATGTCTGGGTAGTACTGTACCAGCCACATCACCACTGCCTTTACACTTGCTTTCAGACATCCTGGGCTTGAAATAAAGATACTGTACTACTGTACTCTATACAGTACTGTACAGCAAAGTACACAAAAGCACAACCACCTGTAGAGGATGCACTCATGCTGACAGTATACACCAGACACATGAACTAACTTACATGACTAGATGGGCGAACAGCCATTCGCATCTTTGAAAGTTTGCAACTTTAAGGTTCGTATGTAGGGGACTTACTGTATCCGGAAAAGATGAGAACTCTAATTCAAAGAGATACATGCACCCCAATGTTCACAGCAGCACTATTTACAATAGCCAAGACATGGAAGCAACCTAAGTGTCTGTCAACAGATGAATGGATAAAGAAGATGTGGTGTATATATATATATATATATACACACACATACATATATATATATTCCATTGTATATATATGTACAATGGAATATTACTCAGTCATAAAAAAGAATGAAATAATGCCATTTGCAGCAACACGGTGGACTAGAGTTTATCATACTAAGTGAAGTCAGTCAGAAAGAGAAAGACAATTATCATATGATATCACTTATATGTGTAATCTAAAATATGATGCAAATGAACTTATTCACAAAACAGAAACAGACTCACAAACATAGAGAACAAACATGGTTACCAAAGGGGAAAGGGGGTGGGGGAGGGATAAATTAGGAGTTTGGGATTAGCAGATACATACTACTATATATAAAATAAATAAACAATGAGGTCCTACTGTATAGCACAGGGAACTATATTAAATATCCTGTAATAAACCAAAATGGAAAAGAATATATATGTGTGTGTATACATATACATAACTGAATCACTTTGCTGTACACCAGAAACTAATACAACATTGTAAATCAACTATACTGCAATAAAAAAATTGAAAAAAGAACAAAGAAAAGAAAAAAAACTTTATTTACAGAAACAGGTGGCCGACTGGATTTAGCCCAAAGACCCCAGTTTGCCTATCCTGGGTCTGCATGCTTGCCATGCAGGCAGGCCCACCAGGACCCTCACCCCTGAAGAGTCAGCTCCTTGATGCAAAATCTCTTGACTGTGAAATTGTCTCAGGGTTGCCTTGGGCATAAGGAACACCTGGCTGCTTGTGGAACTAGCCGGATGCTGCTCAGGGCATCTACTATTCTCCTTGTCCCAGCCCATTTCCCCTCTCATGCTCCCTGCTCCACTTGCAAGTCAGCTCTCTTAACTCTCTGAGGGAGATTGTTTTCTGATTCTCTAGGATTTCACTTCAGTCTAGATTGTATCCCCACCCTCCTTTCCACTGTGCTTCTCTGCTCCCCCAAAGTACAAAAATCACCTGGGCAGCTAAATCCCACTGATTTGCCTCTGATCAGCCAAGATGCTCCTCTCCTAGCGCTCACCACAACTCTTCTATCTTTGAGTAAAATGGCATGCCCCTGGAGCCTCGATTTCTTTGTTTTTTTCATGGTATGTGATACCTCAAACTTTGATTGAATAAATTTTGCATGTAACATAGTACGGATTGAAGGTGTACATTTATATATTGTAATGTTTGCCCATGTATCTCTATTTATCACATTATATAATTACAGCACAGTATTATTTTCTATATTAATTATACTGTGCATTAGATCTCTATGGTTCATTTACTATTCTTTACAAGTTTGTACCCTTGAACACCATCACTCTTATACCCCTGGCCCCCCATTCCCTGGTAACCACCATTTTACTCTGTTTTTTATAGGTTACACTTGTTTAGATTCCACATACAAGTGATATCATACAGTACTTGTCTTTCTCTGTGTGACATCTTCCTTAGCTTAATGCATTCAAGGTCCACGCATGTTGTCACAAGTGGGAGGATGTCCTCCTTTCACATCCTGGAGCCTCAGTTTCTTTCAACAGCTTCCCTTTCTCTCCATGCCGGCTCTAATAAGATCACTGAATTCCATAGAAATGGTGATCTATTATCAATTTTTCACCGAATGAGCATTTTCAAAGCTTCATTCATTCAGCCATTTCATCATTTCCGCAAATATTGATTAAGTCCTTGCTATGGGATGAACAACACAAGCATAGCCCTGGCCCCTTTGAAATTAGCAGTCCAGTTTGGAAAGCAGGTCAATAGGCAATCAGAACAGAGAGGATCCTGGGGCAAAGTGTAGGAGGAGGTGCCTAATTCCATTTCTTAATCTGTTTTCTCTGTGCAGACTAGGATAAAACAATATAATCTTCACTGACCCGGGGCAAGGCATCCGGCTTCATCAGTGGGCTTTTTAACAGGAACACAAGCACTGCTGCTTCCCACACTGGGCCTATCTTTTTGAGTGTGCAGGAGTATTCTTAAACACATGGCAGGTTTGTATTCCTTTGGGGTTTTTTGCCAGCTCTGGTTGCTGCCTAACAGCACTCACACCAGAGGTCAAGGGACCTTCCAGGTTCCCTGCATAGCCAGTCCAATCCTTGGCTTTAGCCTTTCATAAGTGGGGGAGGAATGTGCCCAGCTCTTAGACTGTGGATCTCAGCATATTAAGGGTCTGTAGAAGCTGTCCACGAGTTATTAACTGAAGCCCATGCAAAGAAAATAGTACATTGGAAAACTTTCTGTTATGTAGGCTGGCTACCATGGTAACAACAAATTTCTCCCAGATCTGGGCAATTTTAAATGCAAAGTGGATTGAAAAATCTGTTTGAATTTACAGGATTTAAAGCTTCATGGAGGGTCACAAGGTGGTAGCTGCTACATATTAACCACACAGATAATATTGGTATCTCCATTTGGTAAATTGCTTCTCATTGATTCTACCTTACTTGGCACATCAGGCCGCCCTCTGGCCATTTCTCATAACAGAAACAAAACAAAGCAAATCTAAGCCTTTTTACATATGCAGTGAAGGCTGTTTCTCCACAGAAACATTTGCTCAGAGTCCAAGGCTCTGCCCCATGCTTGAATCCACTGTGTAGGCTCTGGCAGGGGCCCTATTTCATCAACAGGTTGATGGACATTTCATAGGAAATGTGCTTGCTTGCCAATTAGGCTAGAATCCTGGTTCACCTCATGGAATGGTGGGGGGGGGGTGGTAAGCACTGGGCCTTTTAAAAGTTATTTGTATTTTTTTAATCCCTGCCATAAGTGTATTAAGATTTTAGTGGACATAGCAGTCATAAAATATTCTTAAGACCCAATATCGTAAATCAGGGATATCTGGAAATGGAAAAAACTACAGGGTCTTCAAGTCAGACAGAGAAAGACAAATATCATACGATATCGCTTACAGGTGGAATCTAAAAACATGATACAAATGAACTTATTTACAAAACAGAAATAGACTCACAGACATAGAAAACAAACTTATGGTTACCAAAGAGGAAAGGAGGGGGAAGGATAAATTAGGAGTTTGGGATTAACATACACACCCTACTATCTATAAAGTAGATAACCAACAAGGACCTACTGTGTAGCACAGGGAACTATACTTGGTATCTAGTAATAACCTATAAGGGAAAAGAATCTGAAAAAGAATAGATATATACATATGCACAACTGAATCACTTTGCTGCACACCTGAAACTAACACAACATTGTAAATCAATTATATTTCAATTAAAAAATTTTTTAAGTATAGGGTCTTCAAATAATCATGGTCAGAATATTTGCTTAAATGCCACACAGTTGTTGATGGTTATAAGTCGTGGGTACCAAGTTTTGCTTCACTCTTAGAATAGTACAAAGATTTTCAAATCAGACTGCCTAGTTCAGGCCGGGGCTCTTCTGCTACTGCTTATGTGACTTTGGACAGGTTACTTGGCTTTTTTAGCTTTAGTTTCCTCATCTGAACCTACTTCATAGGGTTGTGAGGATTAGATAGGGCTAAGTACATAGCACCTGGCACATTGGCTAAGATGCAATACAGTGTACTTTGCAATGGAATGGTTAGCATAAATCCAGAGGTCTATGAGAGCAAAGAGGAGTCTCAGACACCCCTGAAAGGTCCCTTACAAGCCTTCCTGGGACCTCAATTGTGGGGAGACGGGAGAAAGCTGGGACCAGAAAGCACCAATGGAAGAAGAAGAGAGGGAGTTGGGGACAGCATCACGGAAAAAAATTCGCCATTAGACTGTGCGCATCAGGAAGGTGGAAACCAGGGCTGCTTTATGTCTGTGTCCCCTGAACAGGCTGAGTACTTGAGCACAGTAGGTGCTCGATGTCTGTGGAATTGAATAGAAATCATTGAACTGAAAGGATTTGGAAGCCTCCCAGAACTGGAGTCAATGCAAGGGGAAACAGAACAATTCTGTTGCCAGAGCATCAGACTGACGCTGGGAACATTGAGTCACAATCACGGGTGTTGTTGGGGTCATTTATGAGGTGAGTCATAAGTAATCTGTTAATAATAAAGTATGGGATGTTCTGAATGATGTGCTCTTTCACAGATTAGAGCAGATTCAAGGTTATCACTATAGCAATGATGTAGCGCAATATGCTTTATTGAGTGCGGTTGCTTGTGGGGGCGTTGTACACATGTAGGTGCTGACTGCAGAATAGGTCAAGGCAAACAAGAAAAAATAAAAGCAAATGAGAGTCACTGACTCAGACTGCAGGAGAGGTGGGCTCAGTTTGATCTCCAGAGTGAGCCAGAGAAAGTTAATTCCTTTCCTCCATCTTTCCCCCCAAGACCCAGGGTGGGTGATGCTGCTTTTACAGGAAACGGCAGAAAAGTGACATTTAAAGGTTGATTTTAATAATATAAAAACTGAAACCATACCATTCATATTTTCTTAGCACATTAGACATTACAAATGCTTTCGTATGAATTATCACTTGTTAGAGGATCAACTTGGCTTAAGTGAATGGCCTGTATTTGAAGGCTGACTATGACAGCAAGCAGTGTAAACATTGCAGGAATGTCATCTAAATGAGATCTGAGAGGTGGGGTCTTTATCCATGGAACACACACCAGCTTTGTGTTAGGGATTTCATGATCCACATCTTCCCAACAGCTCATCCCACATACAGACATATATCCAAAAATGGGAGGGAGGGAGGGAGGGAGGGAGGGAGGAAGGAAGGAAGGAAGGAAGGAAGGGAAGGAGGGGAATGTTTTTCTTTTATTTGTCTTGACAATCAAGCAATCTGGGGGACAGCGGTTGTATCTTTTGGTTTTCGAACCCAGTTTGCCCTCCAGTCTCACAAGGCAGGTAAGAGGAGAAAGGCTTAGAGGCTGACCATGGAAACCTGAAATTCACAGTCAAGATCGCATCACTCTCACAAGGCCATTTCCCTCTTCTCCCACTGAGATTCCTATGGGCCACACTGGCCCAACACCAGCCCACAGCAGGGGTTGGTTCCAAATCCCCTGCCACCATGGGTTGTTGGTCACACCTAGATAGGTCCTATGACTTCAAACAATGACCTTTTCAACTGGCTGCTCTGCTTTGCTACTTAATTACACAGACTATGCATTTATGGGTAAAAGGAAATGTGTCTCCTTATACAATCACTGAGTAAGGGAGATATGGCTGAAGCCTTGATTCCTATTTTAGTGAACATGATTTACTCTGATACCTGCATCCCATAACAGGAGGGTAAACCTCTTGAGGCCACTGATCATGTCTCATTGCATTCTTTACAATGCCTTGGCCAGTGCTAGACACATAATAATAACAGGTATTAACTCAAAAGAGTTAGCTGTAGGAATATTGGCCTTGTTTCATTTTATTCACTTCTTGTTGCTAAGTGTTTGTTGCTGTTATTGTTATTGTTCTTTTAAGGTTATTTCTCTGCCCGAATGCTATCCTTTTATGGGGATACCCAGAAATGAAATGATATCATGGCTACCCATTAAAAATAAATAAATCAGCAAAGTAAAACCCAGGGAGGCTGTACTTAACACCACTGTAAGGTACACTTAAAAATGGTTAAGATGCAACAGCTTTTATATTTAACCACCATGCCGGTTATTTTTGGAACCAAAATAATGTTTAAAAAATTAAATTTGTTTAATATAAAAAAAAGATGGTAAATTTTGTTATGTTTTTTACCTCAATTAAAAAAAATAACCCAGACAGGTTGAAGCCAGATGTCTCACTTCCTGCACATGCTAAAGGATGGCACAGGGCACTGTTTGCAAGGGGCAGTTACACAGCCATAACCCTCGTATCCAGTAATGTATTTACAATGAATCTTTTGCAGCAATAGATCAAAGAACAGCTTTTATTGACCTATATCCACATTTGACTGTACAGCATATTAGCACAAACACACACCCAGAGACCAGCTTCAGTTTCCTCTTACCACACCGGCTCTCTAAAGCAAAATAAATTTTCTGTCCTAAAAACAGAGTTTTGCAAAGAGGAAACTTCTGAAAAACAAGCATTGTCACTGAGGTTAACAGGGCTCAACTTGAAAAATGACCCTTTGGCTCATGAGAAAACATAACTCTCCTAAACTACTATGGGTGAGAAGGGGTGTGAGGGGGGAGAAGAACAGTGGGAGTATAGAGAACATGATGAATGAAGCAAACAGAAAGACACATTCATATATGTGCGTGTGTGTAGACCCGTGCACAAAACGTCCATTATTTGCATGTTTCATTTCCAAAGGTGCAGATAATGTCAGGTAAAAGTGTAACTTATGACTCAGTCAGGGCAATGCTTTTGCTTTGATAAATCAATGTTAGCTAAGTCAACTAGGGTGGAGGTGGAAAAAAAAAAAAACAACATGATAAGTGGCAGATGCATTGTTCAGCGGAAAGACAGAATAAGGTAGCTCTCACTTTGAAGAACTGAGTTCAGAGGTTTCAAAGTGCACACAGGAAATGCTCCAACAGCATAAACTGTGCCCCAAGCATCATTCCAGCAAACTTTCAGCCCTTCACATGGCTTTATCTGATCCCCTGATGCTCTATCTCCAGATCCAAGGTACCCACAAAGAAAAAGGGCTTTGTGATAAAATCAAGAGCTCAGGGTTGATCACCTTTCTGATCAGTGAAGACTGGGAGGTGTCGAGATGAGACTGCCAGATGGTCAGAATCTGGTAGGTTCTCCTGAGTTATTGGAATCTTGACTTTTTGTTGGTTTCTGGTTCTGAGTGTACTTATGCACACACGGTGACTGTTTTCATCACAGATATAACAAGTTGACTACCAAAAAGGAAAAGGACATAGAGCTCCAAACCAGGTCTGTAAAACATTATAAATTCATCTCTGGCTCTCAAAAATATCTACAAGGCAATATTTTGGTGATGATGAATATACACTGAGCCTTGGGTACCCCTTGGGCCAAAGGAGGAGAAAACCCAGCATTTAGGGCATCCCATTTTTCTTTTTTGAGGTGTTTTTTTTAAGGCACCAATTGAAGTAGCTATAAATTAAATCGAGAAGACCAAATTGTGAATGCTACTATTTCCCCAACACCAACTAGTATCCACAGAACAGAGAGGTGGAATTGGATGAAAAGTCTTCATGGAAGAAAAGCAATGTTCTTTTCTCTCTGCTACTCTGTGGTTCGCCCTCATTGTGTGGGATTTGGGGCCCACGGTTAGGAGAAGAAAGTGTATACTTTAAAGATAACAGCAAAACAGCGACAAACACATTTTGTGGGAGAAGAAAATACATTAATTGTATATTGGGCTTGAGAATCAGGTACTACAAGTTAACATGGAAAGGTTTCACAGAAAATTGTTTATGTCAGAGGAGATGATGTCCAAGCTTTCAAACATCCTGGCTGTATAAATCTTCAGGGGAAATCAATGTAGTCATCACAGATAATTCACAAGAAGTAGTTTGTGATCATAATTGAATATTTCCACAAATGTTTTCTTAAGAAAAACCATAGAAAATGAAGTTGGTCATAGAATAACTGGATACTCTAATAAACATATACCCCTCAGAAATGTTCCAGATATAAGATCTTGCTGCTTTCCTTATACCTCTTTAGCCTGTGAAAAACTCCTCTTTACAACTTATGTGTCAGGTATTGCAAAACTCAAAATATGCACTTTTGCTGAGGCCACTGATCATAAAGAGAGAAAAAAGTTGTTGGTAGCAATGCTGTGGTTTATCACGTGCTATACAGAACCAGTATGAATTTCCCTTATTTGATTTATAGAATTAAATTGCAAACATAAAATTCAAACAACTCAAACAACAGCCCCCCTGATGATTCCTCTCTCTGCTTTTCTCTACTTGGTTTCACTGGGAGACTAGCCTACTGCCTCCCTTGGACACCTCAGGAGTCCCTGGGCCTCTGTTATTAACCCTGAAGGCATGAAATGGAGAAGTCATTTTCTTTAATTGACCATGACTTTATAGTCAGTGGTCTATAGTCACTCTGTCTAAGCAGGCCCATGTGGGAGAAAGGAAAAAATGAATTTTCCAGAATAATGGGAAAGTCTGAATCCAAGGAATTTTCCTGGACTGCTGGGACTCAGTAAGGCAACACTGCCAAGGTACAAAGCAGCAGCCCTCAGGGCAGCACACTTTAAACACATGGTCATGAGGGTCTTACTAGCTGTCTTCCAGAATAAGCAACATGTTAGAGGAGCCTCTATGGAGATCTCTAATTGCTACTCAGCCAGCACAATGGTAAACCATATGTTTAATAGAAACAGGGGGGAAGAAATCCAATAACTCATTTCCTGAGCAATCAAACAAAGTCAAACAAAGGAATACTAATGGTGGTATAGCTGAGGAAAAACTTCCTCTACCCTCTTAGGCTCTGTTCTTGGGACCTGTGAATTAAACTGACAAAAGACAGATTAATGGGAGAAAAGCCATATGTTTCTTTATCAGTGCTAATATTTTTATGTGCACAGGGGCTTCACAGAAACAAAGTGAAACCCAAAGGCAGTTAGATCTTTTAACAAAGGGCAATAAATTGTGGAGAAATGATTAGACAAGGAAAAGGGGTTTGGGTTCTTAGGGGCAGTAAATTGTGGGAAGGTGACTAGGAAATGTATGGTAGATAGGGTTGTTCAGTAGGATCTGTTATCCAGATTCAAGTTGCTCTCTGATAAGAGTCTTGTCCTCTTCCTTGTATAGAAGAGGGGGAGCACCTTTACAAATGGAAGTTTATGTCCCTTTTACCATGGGAAATTTATGCCCTGCTTTTAGGCAGAAAGGGGGAGTTCTTCCTGTGTCTGCTGCTTCTCAATTGCCTTCAACTCAAATCATCTTTATGTCAAAATGGCATATTTTAGGGTAGCATGTTCTAGGGTAGCATCCCCTTCATTGGTGATTATATCTATGCCTACAAGGCAATCGATTTCATCTTTCCCTTGCAGACGGTAGACAGCAACAGGACACAGGAACCAATGAGAAACTCCCAGGAATTTGAGGCACAAAAGTGGGTTCATATCTCATTACTCCTTTCTCCATCTTCTTTTCTCCCTCAGTCTCTTTTCAGAATGTAAGATGCTAAACTTTGACTTTTTCTTCATCCTGCCTCAGGATGTAGCTTTGGGGCAATAGGGGCAGCTGTGGCCTACAGGTGATGCTTGATCAAAGAACCTCTTTCTCAGGCCCTTCCTGGAACTCCTCCTCCTTGACTCCCATCCCTGCTTTTGGCTCCCCCAGGCCTCTGAGTCCTCTACTCAAATGGGGAAGTTGGCCTCATCTACCATGGCCTCTGGATCTCTAGGCTATGCTAGGAAGTTCACTTCCTTATTCCAGTGATACAAGTATTATATTTTAAAGCCCTGCAAAACATTCTGATGCCTCTCACTGAAGGGGATCAGAATATGACACCCCAAATTATGCCACTTTGGCATAAGGATTATTTTGAACTGAAGACAATTGAGAAAAAGCAATCACAAGAAGAGTTCTCTGACTAAAAGCAAGTTTCCCTTGTGAACATGTCCCCCTTTCCCATACCAGGAAGAGGACAATAACACATCACTGAGACAGAGAAGGTACCAAGATGAGTCTGCATAAGCAAACCTGTTAAATAGCCTTTGTCCACCATTAATTTCCCCCACATATTTCCTGGTCACCTTCCTACAATTTATTGCCCCTGAAAGCCCAAACCCCCTTTCCTTTACCTAGTCACAGTTTATCAGCCTTTGTTAAAATGGTATATAAGCACTCAAACCTGATAAATTTTGGGGGATTTCACTTCTTTTCTGTAAAGCCCCCATGAATATAAAACATATTAACATCAATTTCTCCTGTGAATCTATTGTTTGTCACTTTAATTCACAGGTCCCAGCTATAGAACAGAAGAGGAGAGAGTAAAAGTTCTTCTCCCCTAAATTACTGTCTGTCTCACTGTCTGTCTAGTTGATAAATATGTGTTGACTGGGACTTTCATGGTGGTCCAGTGGCTAAGACTTCACGCTCTCAATGCAGAGAGTCTGGGTTCAATCCCTGGTCAGGGAACTAGATCCCACATGCTGCAACTAAGAGTTCGCATGCCACAACTAAAGATCCCACATGCCACAATGAAGATCCCACACGCCACAACGAAGATCCCACACGCGGCAACGAAAATACCGCATGCTACAACTAAGAACCCACGCAGCCAAATAAATAAATTAATTAAATATTTTTAAAAAACATGTATCGACTGACAGACTGCCAGGAGAGTCTACATGTACCAGAGCCTGTGACAGGTAAGAGCTCTCAGCTCAGAGGCAGCTGTGCCATGCTGGTATGACAGAGCTTGGCAGCAAGTCTTAATGATTAGCCACAAAAGAAAAGTGCAGAGGGGCACAGCTTCTCTTTAGAGAGCTCCAAGATACCATCAATCTCTGTCCCAGCCTAGGGAAATCTGGAAAAAAAGTGCCTCAAGCACTAAGGAATGGGGAATGCAGGGGCAAAATGCGTAATGAGTCAGAAAGGAATGTCTGCTAACCCACACTCACATACCTGCATGCCAATGTGAAGACAGCCCTGCATAAATTCTTTTACACATACCAGGGTCTCACATGTACTTCTGAGGGCAATTTTTCCACATGAGAATCTGCCCTGTGCTTTACAGAACAGTAAGTAGGTCACTTATTTGCTTTTGGATGTAACTCTGCAGAAGTGTGTTGTCACTGTGATATCTTTTTTTCTCTCATGCTTTCTCAATATCACCAGCCTTGGCATTCTTCGTTAGATAATAGATTGAAATCCATGCAGTGGCCTGAGAATCACTGCTACAGAGGAAAATGGGGGAGGGGGAGGTCAATCAAAGCCTGGGCTAGTGGGTTTGGTGTTTTTAGTTGTTTGTCTTTAAATAAATGAACCTAGAACAATATTTCCCGAATTCGAAAACAGATGCTTTTTAGAGTCGATTTCTTATGCAAGAATATAAAAATAAGACATTAAATCCAGGAATGAGAAGTAATTCTCCAACATGGCTTTGTTTTGAATCTCTACCTCTTCACTTAGATACAGGTTTGGGGAAAGAGCTCCATCTAAAGTGCCCATATTTCCATCTGTTACTTTAGATATCGGGTCAGAGTTAGTACTTTTAGAAAGCTTGACAGATCTCTTTGATGCAACAGGGGGAAAAAAGACATACTTTCTAAGCAGTAGAATCCAAGATATCCCTGCTCTTTGTCTCCATGATGCAATGGGTCACTTTGGAGACTCTCAGCAAAATAAGCCCAAAATGGCCATCAGGATTAAGGCATCTGCTGACCAAAACAGCTCTAGAGCAAGTGGGTTCTCCATCCCAAGTTCCCATCCTCCTTGTGATTTCTCTTTAGTGCAAGAGGTGTGACAGAGAGCAAGATGACATGGGCAAAGCAGCATCTTCGTCATCCTTCTCAACTTGCCAAGGAACAACCCAACCAGAATTCTATGCATTTTTATGTGACAAAGAAATAAAATAAGGTAGAAAATTGTGGAAGAGGGAAATCATCTTTGGCCAGAGGTTCTCAAGCCCACCTCAGTCTTTGGTTAAAAAGTACATATACGGTTTTCGGCGGGGGGGGGGGGGGGGGGGGGGGGCGGCGCAGAGAGAGGGCAGGGGTTAGAGGTAAGCAGATAGAGGGGACACTTCTCTTAAGGCAATATGTAGAAAGCAAAATTTCTTGCCCTTGTAGAGAAAATTCATACTTCAGGGGAAAACTCTTTATTGCCTAAAGCACTTGTTTCCTACAGGAGCTATTCTTTAACTCTGTAAGTTGTAGAGAAGGGATAGACATGTGAATTCTGTCCTGTCTGGTTCAACTTACCTCCTTCATAGTGGGGGGCTGGGGGCGGGGAACGTTTGCCTCCATTTGTAATTCATTTCAACATTCTTTACTCCCTATAAATCTGGGCTGCTTCTTTTTTAAATCAGTTATAACATGTGCCTAGTTCCCTCAGTTATTACGAGTAAAATGAAATCTTGAACACATGCTCATTTTTATGTCTGTATAAGGATAACGATTTTACCTTTTTTCTAAAAATTCTCTTGTAACACCCTTGTAAGACTTCTTTATCGGGTAGCAGCAGAAGGAAACGTGGTGGAGCCCTTCAGGCTGCAGGAGGCTATAGCACTGGGTCATCTGATCTACAGGTAAAGGGAGCGAACTGGCTCTTCTCAGGGGACATGCCCTTTCTCCCCTCTAATCTTACAGGTTAATACCACCATCCAAAACATGAATTTAGTCACCTTTCAGGAGAAGGCATCCATCCCATTTTCGAAGGCATTACTTCTGGCTCCTCTCTCCACTTGCAGGTTTCTCACGCTCTCGATTTGCAGATCACTGTGTGGGAGAGCTGCAGCTTCACCCAGTGGGCAGGGCTGGGTTTCTGTTATCCGGCCTGCAACCCCCTGCGCTCTGCCAACACACAATGATCAGTGGCATTCCTGAAATTCCTGACATAGCAGAGAAGCCAGGCTTGGCCCTGCAAACGCCCTTGAACTGTGGTTCTGACCCTAATGGGGCATTTATCTTTTATTCACAGCCAGAGGTTAGGACCTATTTATGTAAATCCTCCGCCAAGGGTCAATTCATCTTGACCCCCTGGTTTTCATTTCTCTAATTGTCTCAGGTATTTTTTAGACCCCTTGGAAACTCTTCATTCAGTGAAAAGCTTTGGGGTCAGTAAGAATTCAGTTACAAAGGGAAGGGGTGGAGGGCTGGAAGAGTTGAGAAGGCTTCCTTTGAAGTATTCTAAGAAGCTTTCAGAGGCCACCCAGTTGACAAAGTAAAAACAGCAATGACCTTATGCACCCCACTTTATTCAGGAAAAGTAAGCTTTCTTGAAATGGTATCTTCACCTAAGAAGTTGCTTAGAGCACACATTGTCCAATTTCAGTTTCCTAGAGCATGTATTGTCCAGTCTCAGCGGTGGTAAGAGGTTGGGAAAGGAGCTATTAAAATGGAGGGCCTCTGGGCGGGCACTGGCTCCGAAGACAATTGTTCCCACTTAATGGGCCCCAGCATCCTCCCAGCTTTGCATTTTAAAACGGGGCCCCAGAATAGTGAGAAAATACTTTATTCCTAAGAACTGACCCAGGTTACAGGGATTTCAGGCCACATGGGAAGTCAGCAGGGGAGATATTTAGAGGTCAGCAGGTCTTTGGGGGGCCCTCAAATCATCTTGATTGAGAGCCTTGTACTCTAGCTTCCAACTCCCAGTAATGAAGACTTTGAGGGAAGGAATCACTTGGAAAGCAGCCCAACTGTTTAACAACCTTGACGGCGAATTTCTCCTTTTCACTAACTGGATTTTCGCCTTCTGTACTTTAAGCCTGTTGAATTTTTCCATTTTCATTGAGAGTTGGTGGGCAGAACCTTCTCTTTAAAAAAAAACTTTTTTTTAATTTGCTGTCAACATTTTATTATGAAAAATGTCGAACATACAGGAAAGTTGAACAAATAGTACTGTGAACACCCCATATACCCACCATTTAGATTCAACAAATGCTGACCTTTTGGTATATTTGCTTTATCTATATACACACTGTACATACATATTTGCTTTATGTATGTATATACATTTTTTTGCTGGGCTATTTAAAAGTAAATTGGAGACCTAAATGTAAGACCAAATACTATAAAACACTTAGAGAAAAACATAGGCAGAACACTCTTTGACATAAATCACAGCAAGATCTTTTGGGATCCACCTCCTAGAGTAATGAAAATAAAAATAAACAAATGGAACCTAATTAAACTCAAAAGCTTTTGCACAGCAAAGGAAACCATAAACTAGATGAAAAGACAACCCTTAGAATGGGAGAAAATATTTGCAAACGAAAAACCGACAAAGGATTAATCTCCAAAATATACAAACAGCTCATGCAGCTCAATATCAAAAAAAAACCCAATCTAATCAAAAAATGGGCAGAAGACCTAAATAGACATTTCTCCAAAGAAGATATACAGATGGCCAACAAGCACATGAAAAGATGCTCAACATCACTAATTATTAGAGAAATGCAAATCAAAACTACAATGAGGTATCACCTCACACCAGTCAGAATGGCCATCATCAAAGTCTACAAACAATAAATGCTGGAGAGGGTGTGGAGAAAAATGAACCCTCTGGCACTGTTGGTGGGAATGTAAATGGATACAGCCACTATGGAGAACAGTATGGAGGTTCCTTAAAAAACTAAAAATAGAATTACCATATGATCCAGCAATCCCACTCCTGGGTATATACCCAGAAAAGACAAAAAGTCACTAATTCGAAAAGATACATGCACCCCAATGTTCATAGCAGCACTATTTATAACAGCCAAGACATGGAAGCAACCTAAATGTCCACCAAGAGAGGACGGATAAAGAAGATGTGGTGTATATATATTTACAATGGAATACTACTCATCCATAAAAAAGAATGAAATAATGCCATTGCAGCAACATGGATGGACCTAGAGATTATCATACTAAGTGAAGTAAGTCAAAGACAAATATCATATGATATCACTTATATGTGGAGTCTAAGAAAATGATACAAATCAACTTATTTACAAAACAGAAACAGACTCACAGACATAGAAAACAAACTTATGGTTACCAAAGTGGAAAGGTGGTGGGAGAGGTATAAATTAGGAGTTTGACATTAACATATACACACTACTATATATAAATAGATAATCAACAAGGACCTACTGTATAGCACTGGGAACTCTACTGTAATAACCTATATGGGAGAAGAATCTGAAAAAGAATGGATATATGTATAACTGAATCACTTTGCTGTTCACCTGAAACTAACACAATATTGTAAATCAACTATACTCCAATATAAAATAAAAATTAAATTAAAAGATAAAATTCCTAAAATACTGCATTATAAAAATAAAAGTAAATTGGAGACATCATGACACTTCACCCCAAACACTTAAGCCTGCATATCCTAATATAAGTTCATTCTCATATATAGCTATCACAGCATGAGCACCCCTAAGAAAATTAACAGTAATTCCATAATATCATTTAACTCTTAGAATACCCAGTCCATATTCGAATCACCCCAATTTCCATCATAATGTCTTATAGCAATTTCTTTTTTAAACCAGGATCCAATCACAATTCATACATTTGGTTTCTTTAGTCTTTATGGAATAGTCTCCCTACTTCTTTTTTTAAATGATATTATCTTTTTGAAGAGACTTTATAGGAAGTCTCACATTCTGGACTTGTCTGATTATTTCCTTGTGGTGATATTTAACTTGTTCTTCTCTCTCCTAGATTTCCTGTTGTTATGAGTTGAATTGTGTCTGTCCCCTGAAATCATATGTTGAAGCTGAAGGTGTGCAGAATTTGTCACCTTAAAATCTGCCTCTTTGGCATAAGGATTATTTTTGGCTGATTATTTTTTAAGAAAGAGCAGACATAGAAAAAGCTCTGAAAACCAAGTAGAAGTTACTCTTTGTACGGGACATTTACATTTATAAGGGAGGTCTCCATTTGTAAGGGTGTCTCCCTCTCTGTACCAGGAAGAGAGGATGACTAAATCTCTGGAAACTCTTATCAGTGGAGAAGGCACGGACTCAAATCTGCATAACAACCATACCCTTTTTTACTTCATTTTCCTTGTGCTTTTCCTGGTAGCCTACCATAACTGCCTCCCCAGTCCTCCCATCTGTGTTTGTCTTTAGCTGGAGATGGTATTTAAGGTGGTGGCTTGAGCCATCTGGGGGGATTACTCAGTTTTCCTGGGTCTCTCCCATGTAAATAGGCAGTATACACGTTCTTAAACTTCTGTTTGTTTTTCTCCTGTTAATCTGTCTTTTTATTACAGGGAGGTCTCAGCCAAGAACCTAGAAAAGTAGAGGGAAATTTATTTTTCCTCCTCTATAAGGCCCTAACCCCCAGTGCTTTAGGATATGACCTTATTTGGAAATAGTGTCGTTGTAAATGTAATTAGTTAGGGTGAGGTCATACTGGAGTAGGGTGGGTCCCTAATCCAAAATGACTGGTGTCCTTATAAAAGGAAAAATGTGGAGATAGATGTGCACACAGGGACAACACCATGTGAACATGAAGGCAGAGATCAAGGTGATGCTTCTACACGTCACGGAAGATGAAAGATTGCCAACAAACCATAAGAAGCTAGAAGAGAGGCATGGAACAGATCCTCACAGCCCTCAGAAGGAACCAAACCTACCCACACCTTAATCTCATATTTCCAGCCTCCAGAACTGTGAGATAATAAATTTCTGTTAAGCCACTCAGTTTGTGGTACTGTGTTATGGCAGCCTAGTAAATTACTATACCTATAAACTGGATGTTAGGTCTAGAGGCTTGATTAGATTCAGGTTAAACATTGTTGGCAAGAATGCTACCTAGGTGACACTGTGGCCTTCATATTGCATCGCATCATATTACACCACATAGCCTCAGTCTACCTCACTGTAAGTGGTGTTAACTGTGATCACAGGGTTAAGGTCATGACAACCAAGCTAAGTTTTTCTCTTTGTAATTAAAAAGGAACTTGAGGGGTGATACTTAGGTACCACATAAGTATACAGCCTCCATCAATGTCACCCAATTGTTTTAGCATTCCTTAATGATCCTTGCCTGAATGGATTATATTCTTGGAAGATGCCAAAATGATGCTATTGTAAAAATTCATTTGCAACTGTTAGCTGGCATTCTTCTGTAAAGAAGAATCAAATGGAGACAACAAGTTTTCCCTTAAAAGTTGGGGTAAACGCTTAACTCTTTCCTTTGGTTGCCTATTTTCAGAATAAAGTGTTTGTATAATAGTCATCACCAATCACTAATGAGTTTTTCCTCTCATTTGAGTGTCATGATGGACTCATGATACTCATGGTTTTAATTTATTCAATCATCATAAGCAAAGGCATTCATTATTCCTCTTGATGCTCAACTGTTCCCATTGGTCTTTTGGTGCTTTCTTAATTTCTGGCATAAGAAGCCCCGGCCTCACCTTATATATTGTCTGTACCGAGCCAGAAATAAGCCATTTCTCCAAGAAGCACTGTTTCCTTTTATTAGGGAATGTAGAAACCAAGATCTGGTTTCAATGTAAGCTTATTGCTATTAGGATGTCATTGTTTCTAGACCAGAGAAGTGAACAGCACTATGAAATAGAAGGGCAAGCTACCAGTACAGTCACACAGGCACTCGTGCCCAGAAGGGCCATGTGCTTGGAATTTAATACTCTGTAATCACTGTCTTGAAATTATTTGCAATTTTATCTTTATATTTGTATTTGGTCAGTAGAGTCCAATGTAATAATGGAGCATGCGCCAGGGGCTTGGAGCCTCAGTTCATGTTTGGGTCCTCAGGACAGGTTCCCAGGGGCTGCTCCTATGCCTCCTGGTGCCCTGGGCCCTGCCCAGCCTCCCCATCTCCAACCCTTCCTAGCAACCACTGTTGGTTGCCCTCTGTCCCAAATGGGAGCCTGGGTATGAGTGTAGGGAAGGTCAGGGTTGGGTGCATTTGCCCCACAACATCTTGGGACAAGGCATGGTGGTGGTGTCCCCACCCCAGGTTAGCAGTGCTACATCACATTTAGCAGGTGACCAAGCAAGGATAGCCTCTCCCCCACCATCAATCCAGATCACTAATGTATCCAGCACTAAGGTTCCAATATGCTTGGAGGTCTCCCATTAGCTGTTGAGTTGGGGCAGCAGGCCCATGGGAAGGGGAAATGGCTGGCTTGACTTCCCTGCCCCTGGCCTGGGGTGTACATCATATCACATTAGTCATGCCCCATTGTCACAGGGCAGGGCCCCTGGGGCCTGGGAGCATCTGTACTTGCCTCCTGAGTATCCCATGCAAAGGGATACCGTTTCTTCTACCTTCTCATTTCCTAAATCTGGTTTTTGTTAGTCTCTTTCGGCCAGCTCAAGACAGTCTCCAGGATAAGTCACAAAATACAAACTGTGACGTTTCAGCTATTCCACATGCAAGTCAAATGCTCTTACATTTGCTTTTAAAACTGACATTGCACAATATCAAGACTAAGGGTAAAATTCATGCTAACAATGTAAAATTTTAATTTTTCTTTACTTAGAACACCATTAAATAGCAAATAAAAAACACCATGACAAGTTGAGTGAGTGAGAGACTGTAGAAGAAAGGAAAAGCCTTTACATTTTACCTTTAATGGCACTTTATTCCTGGTTTTTGAACAAATAGCCCCACATTTTCGATTTGCACTGGGCCACACAAATTATGTCGCTGGTCCTGAAAAATACATATACGTTTTATATTTTTATATATAAAATAACTTACATATATTATATATATATATATATCAATCATGATATCATGCTTGATATATATGATATATATTAATCATGAGATCATACTGGTATTTTCCATTCAAATTTAACATTATAAGGTTTTTCAAAACCTTATAATTATTTTATTTTATACATGTATTTATTTCCTATTATACTGAAGATTTTAGTTCTATATATAATTAACATAATTACTTATTTGCTTTATCTATAATACAAACATATACCTACATGAGTTTCAAAATTTCAATACCAATGTTACCACTAACAATAAAACTACAAAGTAACATTTAAGATTCTTTTCACTTCTTTTTGACTTCAGTACAGTTGAAATACTATGTTCATAAATTATTTGAAATAATTCTTGTCTCTGAGCAATTCTGTTACCTTTTATATAGAGTCAGGTTTATTCGTTTCTTTCCAATTTTAGGCTTTGCTTTGTCTTCTTTTTTATTTCATTGCATTTTTTGGAAGTTAAACATTTATATATTTCAAAAGTCAAGCTATATAAAAAGGCATACTCAGAGAAATCTCTCTACAATTCCTATTCTCTCCTCTTCAGCCCCTCTCCAAGCTCTCTACAGGAAACTATTTCTATTAGTTTCTGGTATTTGGGGGGAGGGGAGAGCAAACATATACACATATTCTTACTTCCCTTCTTTCATATACAGAAGATAAAACACTATATACATGCTCTGCACATCTTTTTAGCAAAATAACCTCCATATCAGTACATAGTCATCTTCTCATTCTTTTTATACAATTGTATAATACTTCATTATGAGGCTATACCTTTGTTTATTCAATAGGTCCTTTATTGGTGGACATTTCAGAGTTCCAGTCTTCATTATTAAACATAATGCCACAATAAATAACCTTGTGCATTTATTATTTCATAATTATAGAAGCATACCTACCAGGTAAATTCTTAGCAGTGAGATTGCTAAGTCAAGGGGTAAGTGTAATTTTGTTAGATAAACCAAACTCCCTTCCTTGGGAATTATACCATGTTGTACTCCCACCAGCAACGTATGAGAGTACTTGTTTCTTCACAGGCCTGTCAACAGTGTGTTCTGTCAAACTTGAGGATTTTAGCCAATGTGATTTTGGTAAAATGGTAACAGTGTACTTTGTTTGTTTGTTTTTTTTCAAAAGTGTATTTTTATTTTTTTTAACATCTTTATTGGAGTATAACTGTTTTACAATGGTGTGTTAGTTTCTGCTTTACAACAAAGTGAATCAGTTATACATATATATATGTTCCCATATCTCTTTGCGTGTAGTTTTAATTGGCATTCCTATTGTTGTGAGTGAAAGTAAGCATCTTTTCAAATGTTCATTTGCATTTCTCTGCAAACTCTGCCATTTGACAATTTTTTCTATCAAGATTTTAGACTTTTTCGTCTTCATGGTTACGATCTCTTTATTTATTAGGGAAATTAATCTTTTGTCTGTCATATACATGTCAAATATTTTCTCCAGGTCTACATTTTATTATGATTATATGTTTTTAACGTAAGAAAATATATTAATCTTTTATTGATTGATTCTAAATGTTGAGTCAGCTAGAAAAGCTTTCTCTACTCCCATATTAAAAAGAAATACAAGGAACTTCTGGTTTGGGCCAAGATGGAGCACCTCATTCCTCCCAGGGCTTTCCCCCTACAACTAAGAAACCCTGGCTATAACACAACAAACAAGCTTAGGAAGACTGAAAGGTGGAAAGAAGTCAAACTTCCCAGGGACCTGAAACATGACAACGCAGGGGAGATCCCTGGGTTTCCTTATTGCCTCCCTTATATCCCAGACAGGGCCCGGTAGAAACCTCCAACTGAGAACTGCCAACAGGTACAGATAAAAGAAAAAGCTTCAAGAAAATCTGGATACCCCTAGTTGAGGGACCAGAAAAAGGATGGCAAAACAACAGAAAACTCTTTTGGCAATACGGGCACTACTCCAACCAACCAACAGAAAGAAAGCACCTCTCCTTATGTGGGATCTTCCAAGCCCCACTGGCAGAAGCAGGTGGTGTTCTAATTCCCCTGCAGGGGTACTGATGGCGCTGAGCAGAGAGCTGAGCTTCTATCCCCGTGCAAGGAAGCAGGCAGTGCTCTGATTCCCCCCCATAGGGTAGTATCAGCAGATCCAGCAGTGAGCTGAGCCTCCACCCCACTGGGTAGTACGGGGACTTAATGAGGCAGTGAGAAATGAAGCTAGTCAGTACTCTGATCTCCCCCCATCCCAAGTGTTAGCAGGGCCCAGCAGTGGGGAACTAAGTATCCACCCTATTTGGCATCAATGACACTGGACAAGGTGGTGCTAATCAGGTCTACTCAGTGCTACACCATCCACTATTCTCCTGCTTCTTGTGTCAGCATGGTGCAGTAGGAAGCTGAATCTCCACAGTAACCCAGTAGCAACAAGATTGAATAAGCTGGTGTGAAACAGGGCTAGCAGGCATTCCTTTTCTCTCCCGTCTGCTCCCATCAGCAGGTCCCAGTGGAGAGGTGGGCCTCCAGTACCACCCAACTTTAATGATGAGGCTGAATGAGGTGGTGAGAGGTGAGCTAACCCAAACTTTGTTTTCTCCCTCCCCTAGTATCAGTGGGACCCAGTCAGATGAACCTCCATCCCTACCAGGCATCAACAAGGCAGAAGGAGGTGGTGAGAGGTGGGGTTTGTTGGCATTCCACTTTCCCCTTCCTCTCCCTGTATGTTTGAGGGGCTCAGCACAAAGCCAAGCTACTGCCCCTACCCTGTAGCAAAAAAGCAGTGAGTCAACCCTTGGCTTTACCCCTCACTAATGTCAATGGGAACCAGCAGGGAGCTGAGCTTACATGCACACTAGGAGGCAGTGAGATGTCATGAGTCAGTGCCCTGTTTTCACTGGGAAGGTGTCCATGAAGCCAAGGGGGGAGATGAACTTCCAGACCACATATCTAAAATATGGCAGTGGAGTCACTGCCTACTTTTGCTGGGGTAGTATCATCGGGCACCAGAGGGAAGCTGAACATATACACGACTCAGCCCTCCTGCAACTCAACCAGGGGACTGACTGTTTAAAATTAAAAAAGAATTAAAAAAGAATTAATAGGGGGCTTCCCTGGTGGCGCAGTGGTTGAGAATCCGCCTGCCGATGCAGGGGACACGGGTTCGTGCCCCGGTCCGGGAAGATCCCACGTGCCGCGGAGCGGCTGGGCCCGTGAGCCATGGCCGCTGAGCCTGCGCGTCCGGAGCCTGTGCTCCGCAACGGGAGAGGCCACAACAGTGAGAGGCCCGCGTACCACAAAAAAAAAAAAAAAAAAGAATTAATAGGATCAAGAGTCTACTGATATAGTATCCAAAGTTTTCAGGATACAATCAAAAAGTCACTCATCATACCAAGAACCATAAACTCACAACATGAGTGAGAAAAGACCATCAACAGACACCAACATGGAAATGAATCAGATGATGGAATGATCTGACAAGAATTTTAAAGCAACCATCATAAATATGCTTCAACAGGCAATTACAAATTCTCTTCAAACAAATGAAAAAATATAGAAAATATCAGCAAAGAAATACAAGTTATATGAGAAAACCAAATAGAGATTACAGAACTGAAAAATACAATAATAAAAAGAGTGGAGATGACAGAAGCAAAAATCTGTGAATTTGAGGACACAACAATAGAACTTTCCCAATCTGAACAACAAGAGAAAAAAATGAACAGTCTCAGAGACTAATGGAGTAATAACAAAAGATCTAACATTTGTATCATGGGATAGCAGGAAAGAGAGACAGAGAATGGAACTGAAAATGTTTTTGAGGAAATAATGGCTGAAAACGTCCAAATGTGGTGAATTCAAGAAGACTCAAGAAACTGAGTGAAACTCAAACAGGGATAAACCTAACAAAATTCGTGTCAAGACTCAAAACTTCTGAAAAGTTTTGAAAACCAAAAAAAAAAAAAGAAATCATGAAAGCAGCCAGAGAGAAATAATGCATTACTTATAGTGGAATACCAATTTGAATCACAGGTTATTTCTCAAAGGAAACCATGGAGGCCAGCAGGAAATAGCACAATATTTTTCAAGTACTGAAAGAAAAGATCTGTCAATTGTGAATTCTATATCAAGTGAAAATATCATTCAGGAATTAAGAGGAAGTAAAAGCATTCTTGGTCAAAGGAAACTAAGAGAATTTGTTACTAGCAAACCTACCTTTAAAGAATGGCTAAAGGAGGTTCTCTAAATAGCAAAGATGATAAGAGAAGAAGGCTTGGAACTTCAAAAAGGAAAGAAGAACATCAGAATGGGTGAAAACAAGAAATTAGAAATAGAAGAACAGGGCTTCCCTGGTGGCGCAGTGGTTGAGAATCCGCCTGCCGATGCAGGGGACACGGGTTCGTGTCCCGGTCCGGGAAGATCCCACATGCCGTGGAGCGGCTGGGCCCGTGAGCCATGGCCGCGGAGCCTGTGCTCCGCAACGGGAGAGGCCACAACAGTGAGAGGCCCGCGTATCGCAAAAAAAAAAAAAAAAAAAAAAAAAAAAAAAAAAAAAAAGAAATAGAAAAACAAAATAAACCCAAAGGAAGCAGAGAAAGGGAAAAAATAAAGATATGAACAGAAATCAATGAAATTAAAACCAGGTACATAAGACAGAAAATCAATGAAACAGAAAGTTCTTCTTAAGAAATTGATATAAACTGATAAACCTTTAGCAAGACTGACAAAGAGGAAAAAAGAGAGAAGACACATATCATCAATATAAGAAATAAAACATCGGATATCATTTCAGATCCTGAAGCCATTAAAAGGATAATAAAGGAATACTATGAACTGTATGCTCATAAATTTGAAAACTTAGAAGGGGACCAGTTCCTCCAAATCCACAAACTACCATACTCAACCTCAATAAAACAGGCAACCGAAATAGTCCTATAAGCACTGAAAAAAATGAATTTGTAATTAAAAAGCTCCTGAATGGTTTCACTGAAGAATTCTACCAAACATTTAAAGAAGAATTAACACCAATTTTACACAATCTCTTCCAGAAAATAGCAGATGGGAACACTCTCCGACTCATTTTATGATGCTAATATTACCCAGATACCAAAACCAAAGACAGTACCAAAAAAAAGAAAAGAAAAAGAAAAACTATAGAACAATATCTCTCATGAACTTAAACACAAAAAGTCCTCAATAAAATATTAGCAAATCGAATCCAGCAATATATAAAAGTAATTATACACCATAACCAAGTGGGATTTATTCTAAGTGTGAAAGGCTGGTTCAACATTTGAATACCAGAATAGCTATAATTTTAAAAAAACAGCACAAACACCTAATGTTTGCAAAGATGTGGAGAAACTGGATCACTCATACATGGCTAGTGGGAATGGAAAATGGTACAGCCACTCTGATAAAGAGTGCAGCACTTTCTTAGAGAACTAAACATGGCTTACCACACAACCCAGAAATTGCACTATTTGGCATATATCCCAAAGAAATGAACACTTATGTTCATACAAATATCTTTATACAAATGTTCATATGAGCTTTATTAATAATAATCTAAAACTGGAAATAACCCAAATGTCCTTCAGTGGGGGACTGGTTAAACAAACTGTGATACGTCCATACCAATGGAAAACCACTTAGCAATAAAAAGGAACAAACTATCGATACAGCAACAGTTTGAATGGATCTCAAGGGAATTAGGCTGAGAGAAAAAAGCCAATCCCCAAAGGTCACATACTACATGACTTTATCTATATAACATTCTTGCAATTATAAAATTATAGAAATGGAGACCAGATTAGTAGTGGCCATAGGTCAGGGATAAGGGAGGAGAGTGTGACTATAAAAGACAATATGAGGGATCCCTGTGGTAATACAACTGTTCTGTATCTTGACTGTATCCTGGTTGTGATATTGTACTGTAGGTGTGTTAGTCTGCTCAGGCCTCCATAACAAAATACCACAGACTGGTGGTTTAAGCAACAGACATTTATTTCTCACAGTTCTGAAGGCTATGAAATGTAAAATCAAGGTCCTGACAGATTCAGTTTATTGTAAGGGCCCTCTTCCTGGCTTGCAAATGGCTACCCTCTTGCTGTATCCTGACATGGCCAAGAGAGAGAACTCTGGTGTCTCTTCCTCTTCTTATAAGGGTACTAATACCATCATGGGGACCCCACTCTCATGACCTCATCTAAACCTAATTAACTCACAAAGGCCCTACCTCCAAATACTATCACATTAGGGGTTAGGGCTTCAACATATGAATTTTGGGAGAGAACATTCAGTCTGTAACAAGGTTTCTTTTTATTACTGTGATACATTTTTATTATTGTGATAGCATGAAGTTTGCCATTCTGACCATTTTTAACAGCATAATTCAGTGGCATTAAGCACATTCACAGTGTGGTATAACCATCACTGCTATCTATTTCCAAAACTTTTCCATCACTCAAAACAAAAACTCTATAACCATTAAATAATAACTCCCCATTTCCCCTCTCAGCCCCTGGCAACTTCTATTCTACTTTCTGTCTCTATGAATCTGCCTGTTTGTACTATAGTTTTGCAAGATGTTATCATTGAGGAAAACTGCTAAAGGCTACACAGGATCTCTCTGTATTATTTCTTACGACTGTATATGAATCCACAATTATCCCAAAATTTTTAAAAAGGAATTCATTCATGTTTTTGTCTATTATTTTTATTATTATTAAAATCTCTGATCTATTTACTAATTAACCTCTTAATCTCCTGAACTAGTGCTGCATCACATGGTGGCAACCATTCCTCTCCCCTAGTCAAACATGTGGCATGTGGCAACAACTCCTCTACCCGAGTCAAACCTTTTTACATTGGATCAAATAGTTTTGGTCTTTTCAACTTCTCTCATGCCCACTTTCTACCTCTTAACCATTTTAGTGAATGTTCCAGAAGACAACATACTTTCAAGGAAAGACAGAAATTGGAACAGCCACAAAATGAATACATAACACTAATAAGCAACTACAATGATGACAGCAGGAAAAACTACAATGATTTATTAACTGCTAGGAATTCTAGATAATTACAGCTGTCCCTTGTATCCACAGGGGATTGGCTCCAGGACCCCCTGTGGACACCAAAATCCATGGATTCTCAAGACTCTTATATAAAATGTCATGGCAGAGTATTTGCATATAACCTATGCACATCTTCCCGTATACTTTAAATCATCTCTAGATTACTTATAATACCTAATACAATATAAATGCTATGTAAATAGTTGCTGGCATGCAGCAAATTCAAGTTTTGCTTTTTGGAACTTTCTGGAATTTTTTTTCCCAAATATTTCTGATCCAGAGTTGGTTGAATCTGCAGATGTGAAACCTGTGGATATGGGGAGCCAACTGTATATCATTTAATCTTTACATCAACATTGCAGGAAAAGTATTATTAATGCAATTTTATATATGAGGAAATTTCATCTTGGAGAGGTTAACTAAGCCAAAATCGCACCTTTATTAAAATGATGGAGAATGCAGGTACATTTGGCATAAGAGCTTATGAGCTTTCCTCTGTGAAGAACTGAATCGAATCCAGAAACTCTCATTTGGAAAGCAGCAAGACATTCAGTTGGCCCAGGTCTTGTCCCAGGTCTCAGAAACAGAATATCAGACTCTAACCCTATATCAGTTTGCTAGAGCTACCATAACAAAATACCACAGACTTGGTGACTCAACAATAGAAATTAATATTCTCACAGTTCTGGAAGCTAGAAGTCCAAGATCAAGATGTCGGTAGGTTTGGTGTCTCCTGAGGCCTCTCTCCTTGGCTTGTAGATGGCCTACTTCTCCCTGTGTCCTCACACGTTCTTTCCTCTGTGCATGCACGTGCCTGGTGTCTCTTTTTGTGTTCAAATTTTCCTTTGACACCAGTCAGATTGGATCAGGGCCCACCCCAATGGCCTCATTCTAATTTAATCACCTTCGTAAAGGTCCTACCTCCAAATACAGTCACATTCCGAGGTACTGGGAGTTAGGGCTTCAACATGTGAATTTGGTGGGAGGGACACAAATTCAGCCCATAACAGGCCCCGAGACTGGATGCGGCTGGGGAGGAGAGAAAAAAGAAAGTTCAAAACCAAGATAAACACCTACACAAAATCATGTGTTTCAAGTAGGCACAATCAGTGTCTTCTAAACTTCTTTTGACAGTGCTCATGATAAAAAAATGTTTAAATACATTTTGCATTATGGCTCAATACATACGTATTTATTTTTATAAAACCAGACAAGAGTCACAAATTAATTCTGATCTTACTATTTGCAATGTATTCCAACATTTTCTATTTTTTTCTTTTGAATTAAGATTGTTAGTTGCCCCTCACGGAATTGATTTTAGGAACTGCTCTTCTTTACAACCTGCTGTTTGAAAATGAATGTTCTAATTTGTGCTGTCAGCAGTGACTGTTAAATTATTTTGTTCATTCTACCACTGCTCTTAAAGCCCGGATCCCACTCTCTTACCACCCCACATATGTATTGGATCAATTGAATTATATTTTTTCAAAGCCTTGATCCACTTATTCATTAGTTTCATTTCGTAATTCCTTCATTTCTGTCAACTGCCCAGGAAACTGTGGCGCCATTTCCTCCGTAACAAATAGAAAATTGCCATCTAATGGTGGAAGGGAGACAGTGCAGGCCTACGTTTAGCATCCTTCCTCCCCTTTTTTTTAATCTCTGCCCTCCCCCCTTCCCCCTTTCTGAGGCAATTTTCACAAATACTTGGCAGCATTTTAGTAAGGATTCTTTAAAAATCTTCCTGAAGTGATATTGCATTCCGTAAATTTAGCTACTCCTTCCACAGAAGTTTGAAGGTCCGGGGGCTAGATGCAGCTCTATCCTATACTAGCTGTGTGACCTTGAACATGCTACTTTACCTCTCTGAGTCTCAGTTGTCTTAACCAAAAAATCCCGCGATAAAACATGCCCTGACAACTTTGTTGAGTTGTCTTGCAGTTCAACAAATAAAATACAGCCCGTTTCTGCCCCTTCCCTCTCCGTCTATCCTCAACTCACCAGGCAGATCCCATTAAAACTAAGTCAGATCATGTCACTCCCTGCTCAAAACCATCAAGTGGTTTCTCACAGTAAAACTCCAAGTCTTTACCATCACCTAAAAGGTCCTACATAACGTAATCTGCTCGGCCCCCTAACACCACCGGGTAGGGACATTGGAATGCCCCTGCCTGCTTCCATAGGGTCAAGGAGGGGGGTTGGGTGGAAGCTCAGCTCCCTGTTTGGCCCCCCTGGAGTAGGGTGTGTATTATTAAAAAGATTTTCTGTTCTGGAAGGCCACCCTTTTTCCTGTTCCTTTGGCTAGGGAAACTAAGCTTTCCTTGGAGCTTTTTGTTCCTTTTCTTTTTTTTTGGTTTTTTTTTTTCTCTGAGCCTGTTGGAAGTTCCAGATTGGAGGCTTCTGCAGCCATTGTCCAGAATGTAGAGGCAATAAGGAAGCCAAGGAAACTCACTACCATGTTGTTCCTCAAGTCCTGAGGTCCCTGGACCATCTACCCTCTTTCCACATTTCAGATTCTTCTTATGCTTGTTTCTGTGCTATTTCCAGGGTTTTTTTTTAAGTTGTTAAGAGACAGGATGTGGTAGGAATGGGGCTACTCCATCTCGGACAGAAATGGAAGTGAATATTAGATTTGAGAGCCTCTGAAGAGGGCCCAGATGTGAAAAACATACAATGCTGTTTGTGCTACCTTATAGGAACCCTTTCCACATAGCACTTGAAGAGCCACCTTCCCTGGGAAAGACAGAGAAACTCTCACATACCTATCTTGCAGACACAACAAAACAGAAAAAAAACACACACAATAAAAACAAACAGGGCAACCAGCTAAGGTTGTAGAGGTTTTTCCCTGAACAGAGACATCCCACTGAGGCAGTGAATAGGACTGAAATCAGTTATATTCGCCTTTCAAAACTCTGTGTCTTGATGTGGGCAAACCCATGAGGAAGACATGCCATTTTGTAATTCATTTGCCAAGAAGGGGCACCATCTTGTATGCAGAAGGTGCTGTTATGGACTTGGAGGCACTAAACATACAAGTTATGTCTTCACTAGAGTACCTCCTTACTATAATTATGACCATTCTTCCTCTCTGTGCTTGTGAACTCAGAGCTTGGTATGTCTTTTGGTCTCTGAGGAAGAAGGGGGCCCTCCCCAGGCATCTGTCCTCTTTCGGTTTTCTCATCAATTAGGAACCTTTCCACTTTCCATCTTCCAAAAATTACTTAAAAGCTCTGGTCCACTGATGATATCCTTCTTTTTTCAGAGCTTTTATGGATGAATATTTTTAAAATATCTATTTGGATGTTTCACTAGGATTTTGGAAAAAGGCAAGGCAAATATAAGTGTTGGTTTCTCATCTTGTGCTTGAAATCTGACAATGACCTAACAATGATGTTTGAAAACTTTTGTCCAGGATGTTTGTGTCCTATCAACCCTCAAATAATAAAAGATGCAATGAAATAAAGTAAAACACAAATTTACAATCTAACTAAAATCTCAACAGTATTGATATCAAAAGTTTGTAAAGGGGGAAACAATAGACAAAAGACTTTGTAACTTCATCTCATACCTCCTAGCAACTAAAATGAAGAAAACCAAACATATAAATGACAGTAATACAATCTGAGAAAGTTTCCTAAATATATTATTACTATAATCTCAGTCTTTCCTTACCTCTTCCTCCCTCCTTCTCACTACTCTTTCTTTCTACACACACACACACACACACACACACGCAAACACACGCACCACAGTACTATGGCTTTTTAGTGAAAACTTAACTATTTTTGTTTACAGAAAAAGCTTCTTGTTTTTTTTTCATGTAAACTCAGACAATGGATTAGAAAATATTAAGTTCTTATTCGCATAGTTAAGAATTAACCTTACCAAACAAAAGTCTGGCTTGTGTCCATGGCTCCAGGGAGGTAATGTTTAAGTCCTTAGTAGTCCCACCTGATGAGTGTCTTTGTTTTACTTGGTGGTGGGGAGCCTTGGACCACACCAGATACTCTTAACAATGTGATTTATGGTGGGGCTTTAGGTCATGTGGTATCAGCTCCCCTCTGGAGGAGCTGGAAACTAAGATTGGCCACACAGGCAGTCATCTGTGTCTATGTCACTGAGCCCCAATAAAATCTCTGGACACCAAGGCTCAGGTGAGCTTCCCTGGTTGATAATAATCTGTGTGTACTGTTACATATCATTGCTGAGAGGAGTTAGCTTTATCCATGACTCTCCTGGGAGAGGAGAGGACAGTTGGAAGCTTCTCACTTGGAACTCTCCTGGACCCTGTCCTATGCACCTCTTCCCTTCGCTGATTTTAATCTGTATCCTGTCACTGTAATAAACCATAACTATGAGCTTAACAGCTTTTTTTGAGTTCTGTGAGTTCTTATAGTGAATTATTGAACTTAAGGGTGGGGTTAGGGTCCCTCTGACAACAATACTAAATATTGTCAAAGACAGAGTAACAGGAATCTCATTTATTGTTGGTGGAAATGCAAAGTGGTACAGCCACTTTGGAAGACAATTTGGCAGTTCTTATAAATGTAAACTCATATAATAGACTTATCATATGATCCAGCAATTCTGCTCTTAAGTATTCACCCAAGTGAACTGAAAGACTATACTCACACCAAAAAACCTGTATGCTAATGTTCAGAGTAATTTTATTCATAATCACTCCAAACTGGAAACAACCAGGATGTCTGTTAAAACACAACTGTCGGGCTTCCCTGGTGGCGCAGTGGTTGAGAGTCTGCCTGTCGATGCAGGGGACACGGGTTCGTGCCCCAGTCTGGGAAGATCCCACATGCCGTGGAGTGGCTAGGCCCATGAGCCATGGCTGCTGAGCCTGTGCGTCTGGAGCCTGTGCTCCACAATGGGAGAGGCCACAACAGTGAGAGGCCCGTGTACCGCAAAAAACAAAACAAACAAAAAAACCCACAACTTTCAAAAAAAACCCACAAAAAACCAAAAAAAACTATGTTATATCTATGCAATGGAATATTAGTTGGCAATAAAAAGAACATACTTGATTCATGCAACAATGTGGATGAATCATAAATGTATTTTTATAAGTGAAAAAAGCCATATACAAAAGGCTATGTATTGTATGATTCTATCTATATGACATTCTGCAAAAGATAAAACTATAGGGATGGAAAACAGATTAGTAGTTGCCAGAGGTTGGGGTAGAAGACAAGTTAACTACAAATGGATTGCATAGGAAAATTTTTCTGTTATGGGACTGACTCTTCAGTATGGTACTAGAGTGGTGGATACATGATTCTATGCATTTGTAAAAACCCATAGAATTTTACTAAACAAAAAGTAAACTTTATGCAAGTAAAAAAAGTCAACCAAGATATCAGGGCATCCCAGGATGGAATGAAATGTGACAAATGAATTTCAGTATATTACAAATGCATGACACGACTTCACTGAAGGCTGTGAGAGAAAAAAAGCCAACCTCATTAATTTTTTAAAAAAATGAACTTATTTTTGAATAATTTTAGATTTACAGAAAAGTTACAAAGATAGTACAGAGTTCCTTATTCAATTTTCTCTTTTGTCAATATCTCTCATTTTCATGGTACATTTGTCAACTAAGAAACCAACATTAGTACATTACTATTAACCAAACTGTAGACTTTATTTGGATGTCACCAGTTTTTCTATTAACATTCTCTTTTCTGTTCCAGCATCCAATCCAGGATACCACATTGCATTTAGTTATGTCTCCCCAGTCTCTTCTGGTCTTTGACAGTTTCTCAGTCTTTCCTTGTTTTCCATTACCTTCACACTCTTGAGGAATACTGGCCTTATATCCAGTAGAATGTCCCTCAATCTGAGTTTGTCTGATCTTCTCAGGATTATACTGGTGTTACTAGTTTTGGGGAAGAATACCACAGAGGTGAAGTGCCTTTCTTATCACATCATATCAGGTGGCATATATTATCAACTTCACTTATTACTGATGATGTCAACCTTCACATCACTTGCTTAATGCAGTGTTTGCCATGTCTCTCCACTGTAGAGTTACTATTTTTCCTTTTCTCTACTATACTTTGGATATGAGCCACTAAGTCTAGCCCACCCTCGGAGGGAGTATCAACCTACATTATTTGGAATTATTTTGTAAGCAAGACTTGTCTCTCCTCTCCCATTTATCTATTTATTCAAGCATTTCTGATTAACTTGTGAAAACAGTGTTTTCACTGAAAAATCTAAGGATAAATACAAAAAGAACTGTACATAAACACTGTATTCTAGTTGATAATTTTGTTTCTCACAGCAACAATTCTAAAACTACTTTACATTATTATTGTTGAACAAATAAGTAAGCAAATTGTAGTAATAGGACCCAGATTTCTCCCTGTCAGAGAAAGAACTTACAAATCAGCAACTGGTATAAGCTAGAATAAACCCAGAGGTGCTGGGGTGCTAGATTAGAATCAGAAGTATCAGTATGAATACAGGTAGGTAGGTAAGTGGGAAGGTATGTAGATAGATATTTATAGATAGATTGATACAGAATTATAGACATTTGTGTATACAGGAGTTAGTATACATACATATATTTCCTTTCTCTGTCTGCTGAGGGTCTAGAAGCAATGACGTCTCAGTACCAATGAGCACTCCCAGTGCCCAGATCTTGGTTTTTAAACACTACTCTCTAATAAAAGGGACTCAGGTTCCCTGGAGAAATGGCTGAATCTAAGGATGGAATACACTACTTGTGTACAGTAATACACTGATATCCATATTATTACATGACATATTTTAAATATTGGCAACAAATTACATAATTGAAAAAAATCTGTACGCAAGCCATTGGTGTAGGGGCCAAACACCTCTAGCAGCTGAATAGAGCCTATGGGTCAGAGCCGTTGTGTAGGCTATGTACTGCAAAACCCTATAGGCACCATTCATGTAGAACACAACATAAACAGTACCCTTAGGGTTGGGCAGTGTATAATAATACAAGTGCTACACCATGGGATCAGCAGTTTGCAATGTTTGCTTGATCTCCTTCACCAAATTTGTGTCAACATCACTGCCAGGACTTCGAGTTCCTCTATAATATGGACCTTTTCCAGTCAAATATCCCTCTACTGAATGTTCCTTAATCTGTCTTACATCCTAAAGGGACCACATGCTCATCAATCGGTTTGTTCAGGCTTTTCCCACACCCTTCTTGGTTCATGCTGCTCTCCCTACTCCTTTCCTTATTTCTTTCCCTACCAACTCCATCTCCACTAGAATAATACCTGTTTATCTTCTCCCAAGAAGCTCAATTAACTGTGACCTCATTGCCCTTTGAAGCTTTATAAAGAGAAAAGAGTCATTTTTGGCATTTGTCCTATTCTTCCTCTTATAATATAAATCTGAGTTCAGGATTCTTATTCATCATTTTGTCCCAAAGTAGGGCCTCCATATAATAGTTGTGCAGGCTATGCATCCTGCTCTATTTAGATGCGCCCTCTGGAGCTGTGCAGTGTACAGTCTGCCCAACTCTATGGAGCAGTCCTGCAATATTAATGCTTTCCACCTAAGTGTCTTGTAAATGGCTATTTAGTTGAAATAGAAACATAAACTTCATAGTTCTATAGGAGTAAGTTATAGAATATATAAAATACGTTGATTTTTTTGCTCATGTACAGGAAAGATGGTTGCATAAAGTAAGTTTTTACTATCAAATTTTTTAAAACATTTAGCTCCTAAGGATCTCTAGATGTGAAAATTCAAAAGCCTTTTTCAACTCTCTAGAGGTAACATTTATAATTGAGTGTGTATGCAAGCACCCAACTCTGATGGAATTTTTCATTCTTAATCACCACCACAACAAAAACAATAATGTTTATTTGTCTACAGTGACTTCCCCTTCTCCATCTGGCTAACTTCTTCTCATCTTTCAAGACTCAATGTCTCCATTGACAGATGAATGGATAAAGAAGATGTCATGTATATATACACAATGGAATATTACTCAACCATAAAAAAGAATGAAATAATGCCACTTGCAGCAACATGGATGGACCTAGAGATTTATCATACTAAGTGAAGTCAGACAGAGAAAGACAAATATCATATATCACTTATGTGTGGAATCTAAAAAATGATACAAATTAACTTATATACAAAACAGAAAAAGACAGACACAGAAAACAAACTTATGGTGACCAAAGGGGAAATGTGGGGGAGGGATAAATTTGGAGTTTTGGATTAACAGATATACACTACTATATTTAAAATAGGTAAACAACAAGGGCCTACTGTATAGCACGGGGAACTATATTCAATATCTTGTTATAACCTATAATGGAAAAGAATATATATGTGTAACTGAATCATTTTGCTGTACACTTGAAACTAATACAACACTGTAAATTAACTATACTTTAATTTTTTAAAAAAACTCTGGAAATGAAAAAAAGAGTCAATGTCACCTTTAGAAGGCTTCCTGAATCATCTTCCACTTCTGTAGGGCTGATGCTCTACTGGACCCCATAATACCCAGTTACTTCTATCATATAGTGACAGTATCTTTTCATGTTGATGCCCTTCACTGAAACATAAGGTCCTGGGACTTCTCTGGTGGCACAGTGGTTAAGACTCTGTGCTCCCAGTGCAGGGGGCCTGGGTTTGATCCCTGGTCAGGGAACTAGATCTCACATGCATGCCGCCACTAGGAGTTCGCACACCACAACTAAGGAGCCAGCAAGTCGCAACTAAGGAGCCCTCAAGCCATAACTAAGGAGCCTACGTGCCACAACTAAGACCTGGCACAACCAAATAAATATACTTTTTAAATTAATAATAAAAATAGAAATATGGGGCTTCCCTGGTGGCACAGTGGTTGAGAGTCCGCCTGCCAATGCAGGGGACACGGGTTCGTGCCCCGGTCTGGGAAGATCCCACATGCCGTGGAGCAGCTGGGCCCATGAGCCATGGCCGCTGAGCCTGCGCATCCGGAGCCTGTGCACCGCAACGGGAGAGGCCACAACAGTGAGAGGCCCGCGTACCGCAAAAAAAAAAAACAAAAAAAAAACAGAAATATGATCTCAATCAATAACATTGCTAATGGTTGTTCTCTATATTCAGTGGTCCAAGATATCGATATTCAATCAAATATCTACAAAAATCTGTGCAGTGGATTTTAGCATAGTTCTTTTTTATTACAAGTGTTGACTTTATTTTAATAACTTTTAAATTTTTTATTTATTTATTTTTGGCTGCATTGGGTCTTCGTTGCTGCACACGGGCTTTCTCTAGTTGCAGCAGGGGGGCTACCCTTCATCGTGGTGTGTGGGCTTCTCACTGCCGTGGCTTCCCTTGTTGCGGAACACTCGCTCCAGGCGCATGGGCTTCAGTAGTTGTGGCTCTCGGGCTCTTGAGCATAGGCTCAGTAGTTGTGGTGCATGGGCTGCGGCATGTGGAATCTTCCCAGACCGGGGCTCAAACCCGTGTCCCCTGCATTGGCAGGCGGATTCTTAACCACTGCACCACCAGGGAAGTCCCAGTGTTGACCTTTTTGATTTTTGAAAATATTTCTTTTGAGAGACTGCTTCATCTTGTCTCTACAAATAAGGACTTATTTACTCAAATAACCATTGAACATATTGTTTCTGTGAGAGCAATAAATGGCTACAAGAAGAACATATCCATTTCTGGTTTGCAGAACCATCATTCCACAGTTGTTTGAGGCATTATCACAGCATCCTTGAGTAAAGGTTTTTCTTCTGCTGAAATCTGTGACATGTATCAGCAAGACTTGGGATAGCTGCTGTGGACTTGTGGGACCTGCTTCCTCATGCCTGGCTTTGAGCAACAAACTGATCCCATCAAAGCTTTTTTCTCCCTAAGTGTCAGATAACTGACTCAACTTTGAAAAACCTAACCATCCAGTTGCTTAATTTCTTTAACCAAATAAGCTGGTGGGTGCTGTGTAAGTGTGCGTACATATGTGTTGTGTATGCAGGAGCTGAGATGGTTGTTTACAAACTGTAAAAAGCTCAAATTTAAAAACAAAACAAGAAAACTAGATCTCAGGGAACAAAAACCAATATCTCCAAACCATGACTGCCTGTGAGGAAGCTGTCACATTTTCTCTACTTAAAGGCACCTTTGACAAGGTCAGTTTCTTCACTCTCATGAGTAATTTTTTGTGGGTCATTGATTAGGCCCTTACATAACACAGAGATGAATAAGAGAGTCTGATATTAAATAAAAGAGATGAGAGACTTCCCTGGCGGTCCAAGTGGTTAAGACTTCGCCTTTCAGTGCAGGGGGTGTGGGTTCGATCCCTGGTCAGGGAGCTAGGATCCCACATGCCTCACAGCCAAAACACCAAGACATAAAACAGAAGCAATATTGTAACAAATTCAATAAAGACTTTAAAAATGGTCCATGTCAAAAAAAATCTTTTAAAAAATGAAAGAGATGAGAAAAGAATTATTTCTCACTGAGAAAGAGGAAAGCTATTGTCATACAGTTAAACAAATGAACTGAAGTATTTTGCTGAGTTAAACACAGGGTTAGTTAATTCACACAAAGGTACCAGGGAATATAAGGAGTTTTTAGAGATGTTATCCTCAAAGAATACATATGAGAGAGAAAAAAATGGATATGAAATTAAGTTGGAAGGGAAAACTAATACATACAATTGCAACAATAGATCAGCTAATGTCGGACTTAAAACTCAGTTATGAGAACTGTATAAAAGGTGAACATGCCTTAATTAATACAAATGAGAATGAACAGAGTCACGTTCTGCCCCTAAATGTACCAAGAACCCCTAGAGAAGAGCATGCTGAAAACTGTACAGAAACAGAGATGGGCAGGGAGCAAAGTTTATAACTTCCCCCTCACAGCTGACCATCCTTAAACACATTGTGCTCTGAATTCAAAGTAAGCATAAGACAGGAAAACCCTCCTATATCTTGTTCTAGACACATCTCTTTTTTTTAACATATTTATTGCAGTATAACTGCTTTACAATGTTGTGTTAGTTTCTGCTATATAACAAAGTGAATCAGTTATACATATACATATGTTCCCATATCTCTTCCCTCTTGCGTCTCCCTCCCTCCCACCCTCCCTATCCCACCCCTCTAGGTGGTCACAAAGCACCGAGCTGATCTCCCTGTGCTATGTGGCTGCCTCTCACTAGCTAGCTGTTTTACATTTGGTAGAGACACATCTCTTTTTATCTCTTTATCACAAAGATAAATACTCTCCAAAATGGTAGAATTTGCCAGTTCTCTGAAAGCGTGATGAGGAGGAAACAATTTTGCTTTGATAGTCAACTGACACGTATATGACTGTTTATGTCAATTATTTCTCCAATTATAGAAAGATGATCGATTTTAACTGAAGACATTATTCTAGCATTCAGAGTCCTTTTTTTCTTCTAAGTCGTTGGCTTGGATCAGTTATCCAGCTTTCAATGACATGAGTTTCAGGGCCACAGCCCTTGATTTGCCCTCCCACACTTATATCATAAGGCCAAGAGTACAAGTACCTGCCCAGAGCAAAAGCCCCAGCATGTTTCCTCACAAATTCCCAAATCCAATGGAAACCAGGCTGAAAGGACTCAAGAAACAAGAAGGGAGTGCATTTGAAAACAACCTAACAAAACAGGTACTTTTCTTACCTATTTTACCACCACTTCACTTGTGCTCATGGAAGTGGTGAGGGGATGAGTAAATGCCTTATTTTCTATAATATTGGCTATTGGCAACTTAATTTCAGGCATTTTTTTCCTCACAAAACACACAACTGAAAGTGGAAAGTCCTTCGATAGGTGGCCAATTGTGATTGTTAGTTTTATGTGTCAACTTGACTGAACTAAGGGATGCCCGGATATCTGGCAAAGCATTATTTCTCGGTGTGTCTGGGAGAGTGTTTCTGGAAGAGATTGGCATTTGAATCGGTAGACTGAGTAAAGAAGATTCCCCTCACCAATGCAGTTGGGCAGCATCCAATCCACTGAAGGCCTGAGCGGAACAAAAAGGGGGAGGAAGGGAAAGTTCGCTCTCTCTGCTTGAGCTGAGACATCCATCTTCTTCTGCCCTTGGACGTGGGTGCTCCTGGTTCTCAGGCCTTCAGACTCAGACTGGTATACCACCAGGTTTCCTGGTTCTCCAGCTTGCAGGCAGCAGATCAGGTAACTTCTCAGCTTCCATAACTGCATGAGCCAATTCCTATAATTATCTATCTATCTATCTATCTATCTATCCTATTGGTTCTGTTTCTCTGGAGCATCCTAAATAATATACCAACGTTTATGTGGAATGTAGAAAGCATGGCTTTTTATATCACCTGGTGATATAAATACTCTTAGAAAGTTAACCCCAAACTTCCAAGGTATAAAGTGATAGTGGGAGGGGATGGTCATATTCAAATTGTTAAAATATCCATAGGGAAGACATAGAAACTTACCACAGACGTTCATAAAACATCAATCATCAGATATCCCATCCTGACACTAGCCTCCAATACACCTTCTGAATACCTGAGCTTAAGTATGAGTGATTAGCTCTAGTACTTGGAAATGTGGAAACAGAACCCTACTGGGAAGTAAAAAAATCAAACCTGTCAAGAAACACATCTCTCTTTCCCCTACGTAAACAATTTCCCCAAAAGAGACAGAAGGGCTAACACTGTACCCTTAAAGGAGAAAATCAGAATACAAAGGGTAACATCTCTAAAAGGAATTTCCTGTTTTCACACCAAGCTTCTGCTTCACTACGTTGATGGTGTGCAGAAAACAAAAACGGGAATCCTTTGGGTTGACTGAGCAGAGGCACACAGAGTACGAGCCTGTGAAAATAGCAGCCCTGCTCATGGACCAAGGGCTGAGGACGTCCAACAGAAATATAACCATAGCTGGCATTGACCAGAGTCAGGCCCCACACTGGCTACTTCATACCTGCATCTGATTATTTAACTCTCATGGCAACCATCTGAAATAGATATTTTTATTTCCATCTTAAAACGAGGAGACAGAGGCATCAAGAGACTAACTAACCTGTCAAGCTAGCTGTATAGAGCCTAACACAACTAGCAAGTGGCAGTCACGAGTCAGCCCATGTCTTTCTGATTCCTCCCTTTAAGCAACTCTTGATCCCTGTGTTGAGACTGATTCTTTACTCCCAGGTCTTTACAGCCTCTTCTTTCGCAGACATGCAAAGGACAATGCCATGATTAACTCATTCAGCATGGAAACTGTCATTGTAAAATGACAGAGGCTCTCTCTAGAGAAAGCCAAAATATCGGTATGAAAAATAAAATTCACAGTCAATCTGACATTAATTTGCCACGTCTGAAGAACTGAGTGCTACAATTTTTATTTGGTAATGTATCCCATTCCTGAAAGTGTTGGATAGCTGATATTTTTGTTTTAAATTAAAATGGAAAAAATATAGGTTTCAAAGCTGTTAAAGATATTGTGAATGTGCTTCAAATTATTATATTTTAGAGGGGAAGTCTCAAAACCAGAGCTGGAAACAGGTAGTTTGAATGATTTTTTTAAAAAATAATTAGTTTAGCAGACTTATCCAGATGAAGCTCACATCTTGGAACTGTGAAGTTCTAGATTGTCCTTTGGCAGAGAGAAGCAGATAAGTAATCTATAATAACCCACACCTCAACCTCCCTCTCCCGTACTTCCAATCTCTCTAATAGCAATAACTTCTCTCTTTGGCTTAAAACATCTGAACAGCTCTATGTTCTGTCAGTTTACTAATTACAATAAGTCTATCTCTGCAATCGTTTTATTCCTGCTCCCTGTCTGTTGCAACCACCTGTATCCTAGTTCAGATGCTTCTTAACTCTTGCCTCTGAAGTGGCTTCTTTCCCTGTGCCCAGTTCTTCCTACTCTGTCTTATATTTAGCCAGAGAGTTTTAACTACAAAAGCACATCAGTCAATTAACATAAAGCACACAGATCATCTTCAAAACCTCCAGTGTTTCCCTGTTGCCAAACCAGAAACAAGCAAAACAATACAAAACAAAATGCTAAGCAAAACACAGTTCTCAGTTTCGCATTAAAGGCCTCCCATGATCTGATCACTGTTTATTTTTCCAGACAAGATGGCTTCCCAATATCCCATCCCCTGCACCATACTCTGTAGTCACAGAAGACAATGCAATAGGTCCCTAAAACACCTTGCATTCTCCTACTAGGGCTTTTTTTTTTTTTTTGCTTCAAAATACTATAAGTTCTGTGAAAATGGAAACTTTGCTTGGTGTACTATAAATATTTGTTAAATAAATGAGTGAATGAATGGTGTTCCCCCTGTGTGGAATGGTCTTTTCTCCCATCCTTACCTGTCTATGTACTATCAGTTCCCTCCATACATCATTTAAATCATTCCTCCTCCACAGTCCTTCCCTGATGACCCTTACAGAGTCCGTCCCTTGACTATGTCTATTCTTCCCTTGATTGGCTCTTCTCTGTTCTAACATTTCCACAGGCTGCCTCAGATTACAGGCCCTCCGACCTCTTGTTCTTCTGCTGGAAAAGCCCTTGGAGAGCAGAGGTAAAGTGTGTACTTCAAGCATGGGGTCTGGCACATAGTAGGAGCTCAAAAGGATAAACATCATCATGTATTAAACTGAAGCTTATTAACAACAGCCAGGCCACACAATATATTCCTGTGTACATGGTTTTTATCTGTATGAGATTTTTTTTATCTTCAGGGACAAAATGTGAAATATACAAACATATATATATATATATATACCTAAATCAGGGATCAGTAAACTTCTCTTGAAAAGAGCCAGATAGTAAATATTTTAGGCTTTATGAACCATAAGATCTCTGTTACTTTTATGGCAAAAATAGGCATAGACATATAAACAAATGGGTATGACTGTATTCCAATAAAACTTTATTTATAAAAGCAGGCAGTGGGCCATGAAAGGGACCAGGATGTCACCCTGGCATTAAGAATTATTTTGGGCTGAAGGCATTTGAGTTCCAGAAATTCCTTATCAGCCTAAAAGCAGAGCCTCCCACAAGAACTCAATTGTCACAAATCTCTCCCCAGGAGCAACTCCCATCTTCTTTTCTCCAGGAGAGGAGGTGTTGACATCACACTCAAACAGACATTACCATAAACGATCATAACTCCCATCTATGTTCCTAAGGACCCATCTATCCTTCCAAAAAGTCATTTGTGTTTCCATTAGTACCCTTTCTCTGTCCCCAACCCCTCTCTAAAAAGTCATTTGTCCTCCCAGAAGTACCCCCTGCCCCTCCCCATCTCCTATTGAGATGATACATAAGCTCCAAATTCTAACCACCTCCTTGACTCACATTTTTCTGCAAACTTGAGTACCTATGCAAATAAAAACCTGTCTTTTTTTTCTTGCTAATCTCTCTTCTGTCAGTTTAATTTGCAGGTCTCTGAGCACTGAACCTAAGAGGGTAGATAAAAAGGTGTTTTTCTCCCCAAAAGTTGGATTTGGCCCAAGGGGCATAGTTTTCCAGCCCTGTATTGAATCATAACATCAAATTAGCAGGAACAATGGCTGCTGTGTTTCTTCAGCTTCTCCTTTCACTGAGGCAGACAAAACTCTGTTTCCAATTAAGATCAAAACACACTCATTCCTGTACTTCAATAAAGGGCTTCTCAGTGCTGATGACTATGTTCCTGCTGGAGGGATGCAAAAATAAATATGTGAAAAGTCACTTGTGAGCATCCAGTACATAAATATTTGGCATTTTCCTTCCCCTGTATTTCCCAATTTATATCCTGTTGATGTTTTTAAATTTATTTATTTATTTATGGCTGTGTTGGGTCTTCGTTTCTGTGCGAGGGCTTTCTCTACTTGCGGCGAGCGGGGGCCACTCTTCATTGCGGTGCACGGGCCTCTCACTGTTGTGGCCTCTCCCGTTGCGGAGCACAAGCTCCGGACGCGCAGGCTCAGCGGCCACGGCTCACGGGCCCAGCCGCTCCGCGGCACGTGGGATCTTCCCAGACCAGGGCTCGAACCCGTGTCCCCTGCATCGGCAGGCGGATTCTCAACCACTGCGCCACCAGGGAAGCCCTATCCTGTTGATTTTTGAACTTTGTTAACTTTTTGGCACTGAAAATAGATTCTGTTTTCAGAGTGATGTGCCATTCTAGACATGTATAACATATTCCCTTTCTAAAGAATTCCTTTTTGAGAGGAAAAAAAGCACACAAAAAATAAATCCAAATACTGAATTGAATATTCATTATGGTCTCAACTACATAACAAATGTTCACAGAATTGGTAAGTAAATACTCTTCAGTATTACAGAGAAAAATTTTGTTTCAATGGAGAACACTGCATCTTTTATAGCACACCCTTTGGGTTATCAGATTCTGGTCCTGTTCATTGTCTTTGAACTGTTTTGCATCTCTTTGTAAACTACAGGTAAATGATAAATATTCAAACTCTACCTTGTCTGACAGGAGATATAATTGACTTCCTGTCCCTCTGGAAAAACCAGTTTGGGTTCTTACCTGCAAGCTGGACTGGATCCCATTACTTTACCCAAATTGTCCATTCTTAACACATTGTCCATTCTTCTAGTTTTCTTCAAAATCTGGCTACAACCCTCCAAATTAACATATCCAATTTTTCTCCCTCCTGCCTGACTCTGAGTCACCAAGAGCTAAAATCTGACTACCCAGATCCCTGTTGAGACCCTGGGCTCCCTTGCAGCTGGCCTTTTCCCCCAGGACTTGAAGAAACCTTGCAAGCTGAATCAGTAAGACTCCATAAAAACCTTGAAGGACTCACTACCACATCAGACCAGGCATGGGCTAGAATTCTGCATGGACAAGCCACTGCCTGGACCATTTAAGGATGTCCAGTGAAATGATCAGGTCACAGATGCCCTCATATGAGAGGTAACCAAGCCTGTGGACAACATGGCCATGAGCATGAACATACTAATTTGAGAGCTTCAGGAAAGTCAATGATCTGTGCTGCCTAACCGACTGGTGCTCACATAATTCTGGCTTCCAGACAGGGTACATGCACAGTAAATGGAAGCAACTACTCTAAATGTTTCCCGAAACTTCTTTGACATCTTCATATAATCACATTTGAGAGGCTAACAAAGAAATTTGTCAGATGTCTGCAATTCTCCTGACTCAAGCTAAATATTTTCCTCCACCAATTTCTTGCAATCTAGTAGACTGGTTACCCTTAGTGTTCAACTCCTGACACTTCAACATAACTTTTTATTTTTGTATTGGTGTTTCTCTTTTTCACTTGGGGCAACGCTCTTTTGAAATGCCTGGTCTCCAGGATCCTAAAACAACTTACCTTTGCCAGCAAATCTCAACAGATGGTTTCACTGGTTTTACAGGCACAATGCCAACAAGAGTCCTGGAAAGACTATCTCTTAGACCCTGCTTCCTCCACTCAGGAGGTTTCTGATCACCTCTGTGTTGTTAAATGACTCATGATATTTGTCTTGAACAAAAGCGGAGATTGACTGCACTGAATTTTATCTGAAGCCTGTGCTCCTAGAAAGCAGCAAGGGTTAAGAAATTCACCATCCCTTTCCAGAAAAGAATACATGCAAAGGACCACCTGCCCTTGGTATACAGAGATAAAGACCCACCTCCACCATTCCTTATGACTCCTCCTGACTCCCACAAGACTCCCTGTCTACCCTGCCCCATGACTCCCTTGTTTACTACTTGCCTGTGTAAAACTTCAGGTGTTCTCTTTCTTCTTTGAGATGTTCCTTATTAATGAACATTCTCCTTATTGCAATAACCTGCATCAAATCATCTCCTTAATTGTCCAATGCATTTTGTCTTTGATGGTGTTTTCAAAATTTTTACAATCAGTATTGATTATTGTAGGACAGGAAAAACTTTTTTCCTCTACTCTCCTAGGTTTTTCAGTTGGGGCTCTGCAGATTAGACTGGTGAAAGATAGATTAATAAGAGATAATAAACAGAGTTTATTAACATGTGCATTGTGCATATACACAGGAATACTCAGTGATGAGTAACTCAAAGAGGTGGTTAGAACTTGGGCTTATATAGCATCTTAACTAAAGAACAATACATTTTAGCGAAGTGACAAGACAAAGGAGAAGACTTTGAGTTTGGGGGGGCAGAAAACTGTGGGACAGTAAATACATGGGGAAACTAATGGAAAATAAGGGCTAGCTGGTAAAGCTTGTTATGTAGATTCTTCTGGTGCCCTTCCTGGCCTGATAAGAGTCTAGAGTTGTCTCCAGGGATTAAGACTCTTCCTGCCCTTCTTGGTAAAGAAGGAGAGGGCAGAGAGTTTTTCTTGTGTCTGCTTCTTCTCAATTGCCTTCAGCTCAAAACAACCTTTATGCTGGAGTAGCATATTTTGGGGTGGCATACGCTGAATGCTTTCATTATCCTTATATTTTATTTATTTTTTTAATTTTAAAAATTTATTTATTTATTTTTGTTTTGGGCTGTGTTGGGTCTTCATTGCTGCGCACGGGCTTTCTCTAGTTGCAGAGAGTGGGGGTCACTCTTCGTTGTGGCGCGCAGGCTTCTCACTGTGGTGACTTCTCTCATTGCGGAGCATGGGCTCTAGGTGTGTGGGCTTCAGCAGTTGTGGCTTGCAGGCTCTAGAGCACAGGCTCCGTAGTTGTGGCACACGGGCTTAGTTGCTCCACAGCACGTGGGATCTTCCTGGACCAGGGACTGAACCTGTGTCCCCTGCATTGGCAGGCAGATTCTTATCCACTGCGCCACCAGGGAAGCCTTATTCTTATATTTTAAAAGAATAAATAGTACAAAAGTTCTTTTTTAGTTTTTCGTTCAAAAAGTGTTTTGGATTTCTGTGATCCTATGATGATCTTTCCATTGGAGGAAAAGGGACAAATCATTTTTGAGCTTTGTATCACAGTTACTTTGTGTACATTCTGTGTGCGTGTGTGTGTGTGTGTGTGATAGCTGTAGTTGTGAATATTATGATATCTATTTTACTAATGACGACACAGGCTCAGGGACATAATGCCTGTGTAGTCCAGTTGTGCTGGACTGCGCTGGCACTCAGCATTCTTTGTACCTCCTTCTATACCTTGCCTGGTTTTCAGGGGTTAGAAATCTGGGAACCACATTTCCCAGATTTCCTTGCCAACAGGATTCTGGATTCAGTTTAGGTTCCCCTAATGAAATGGATATGCACGAAATTTTCTCCACGTGGAGAAAAGGTACCAGCAGGTAGACCTATATGTATCAACAGATATGAATTCTTTTAATTAGCCTCCAGATGTTTCTCTGCTAATCACCCTCCCTGATGGTGCCAGCAGCTGCGACCACTGGTGGCAGTCTCCTGCAATTCCTTTCCTGAACAGCTGAAGCAACTTCCTGAGTCTCTGAGAGCCAGCAGGGAATCTGAGAGCTAGCAGTGGCTTTCCTTGACCTTTGCTCTTCCAGCCCTTCCAACAGTCACATAAGCACCCAAGTCTCTGTGTTATCACCCTTATTGATTGAAATACCAAGAGTAATTTCTGTTTTGTTGTCCTAATCCTGACTGATACAGGGGTGCCTGATGTTACAGACCCTGGAAGCACAGAGCTAGACTTTTGATCCAGCTCTGTCTGACTCCATAGACCAAGTTCCTTGCCTAAGACCTCCCTGGTTCGCCAGCAGTTCCCTGCACCACAAATCATCCATCCTGGAATGACCTACTTCATGGAGGCTAACCATGGAGTTTTGAGAGCGGGAAGAGAGATGAGAGGAGGCATGAGGAGAATGAGTCCTCCAGTACAACCTCCAGAGGGGAAAAGCACATTATGTAGCTTTGGACACATGAGAGAAATGTCAAAAGAACATGATATCAGGTAGGCTTTTATTCTGTACAAATACAAAACAAAAAAGTTTCTTCAAGATGACACTATAAGGGAGCCAGTATCTAGCCTAAGTAACCCAAGTCCTACCCAAACCCTTCCCCACCATCATGTAGGACCTGCTGCATCTGGGGTGAAGGAGAGGGCTCCAAGCCAAACTTTGGTCAAAGTCTGCCTTTGACACTGTTGACTGAAAAAGAAAAGCACAATGTAAAAGCTGTGAGTCGAATGTATTCAGTGTCTTATTGAAGACCACAGCCTGGGACACAGCCTCTCGGAGAGCTCTGAGAAACTGTTCCAAAGAGGTAGGGGAGATGTTAGTATATATGTGATATTGGCGAAAGGAGTACATGCAACCAAGCACACATCTCGTCAGGTTGCTGCTAGTCATGAGGGACAGATATCTTAGTTAATGGTTTTAGTGCTTTTCTAAGTATGGGAAGATGCAAGAAATGGGGTTCAGAAAAATTTCTCCTGAAAATATCTAACCATCTGAAGTCTTCTTCTGCCAGTTTTCCCAGAGCACAGAATGCCTCATTCTTGATCTCCACCCTGAACTCCTTTTAGGGGGTGCTAAAGGTCAGCAACTGCAGTGGCTAATAACTCAATCCTTGCAGAGCCAGATGGCGAGTGACATTCTTTTGTTGGCAACACCAGCCCACCACTTCTGACATCACCTCCTTTTTGCTCCTGGGTTCCCACCTCACCTATCTAGGTGTCAGTCTCATTGTGACGGGTTCCTGGAATATCTCAATTCCAATACCCAAGCAAAGCCTTCTCCAGCCCTGTCTCTCTCTCTTGAGAACATATATCTTGAAATCCTGATTTGGCTCACATCCACAAAGCATGACACAGACACTATTCCTACGAGATATGAGTCTACCTTTTCCTCAGAAACCTTCAGAGAAAGTCCTTATGCCATCAGGTTCTAGTTTCAAACAGCTCAAACATAAAACACTTGGGGTTACTATTAAGCTGTGACCAAACCAAGACACACAGGGATTTCCTAAATATAAAACTATAAGATTGTTGGCCTCTCTGTCCCTAGAAATGTGTGAGGACTGGTTGACACCAGTCATAAAAGGCATTTAAGAAAACAGGAGTGCTTTAACTACCACACTCCTCTCCAACTTCTCCACAGATCAAGTAGATTTCCTCAGACTGGAAACAGAAGTATCCTACATACATGTAAACACAGACACACACACACACACACACACACACACACACACACACACACGCCTCTTTTCCACCTCCAGTCTTTCTCAATTGTGTTATCTAAAATTAATAAATATTGACTCTTCTCATACACACACATTATGCTCAAATATCTTTAGGTTAAATTCCCAGCTGTTATCAGCATTAAGGGTACAGTCAAAGACAGCCCCTAGGGTTAGCCTCACCAAACCCTCTCCCCGATGGGTGAAATATTAGGAACTTTGAATCATTTCCACTTTGAAAAGGCTTTAAGAGTTGCTTACTGGTCTCTTCTGACAAGTCTTTTGAGCCTTTAAGAAAGTATTTCACTTTTCAAAAGGTCAAAGTCACATAATTCCATGAATAAGTAAATTCATGAAGGCATTCAAGTTCAGTCTAAAAATCTAAACTCTGGCCCAAGTTGGGCTCTCAATTTAACAAAATTTTTAATTTAAATTTAACTTTAAAAAAATCATGCCTGTGGCTTCCCTGGTGGTGCAGTGGTTAGGAATCCACCTGCCAATGCAGGGGGCACGGGTTTGAGCCCTGGTCCAGGAAGATCCCAAATGCCGCGGAGCAACTAAGCTTGTGTGCCACAACTACTGAGCCTGCGCTCTAAAGCCCGCAAGCCACAACTACTGAGCCTGCGTGCCACAACTGCTGAAGCCCTCACGCCTAGAACCCACGCTCCGCAAGAAGAGGAGCCACCGTAGTGAGCGGCCTGTGCATCGCAACGAACAGTGGCCCCCGCTCCCTGCACCTAGAGGAAGCCCGCAGGCAGCAACGAAGACCCAACACAGCCAAAAATAAGTGAATAAAATATTTTTTTAAAAATCATGCCTGCCTGTAACTCTCCATGACTCCTCCTTCTTCTTTACTTACATCCTTTCATTTACCACTGCCCACAACTACTTTTTGATTTCCTTTGTTTGCAACCCAGAAATGTAATCTTTGTTAAGAATCATAAGACTTTAAGTTTTCCCCATTCTAGTGCAGATATGAGATCATTTAACACCCTATGAAGTTTTCATTTCTGATGTTTAATATTCAGGTAGGAAATTGAGGCTCAGTGGTATCAGTGGTTTCATTCAAGAAGAAGCAGAGTAGGATAAGAACTCAGGTCATCCTAACCTGAGTTCATTTATCCTGTGCAAATTCTTGGACCCACTCCAGATTCTCAGAATCAGAAACTCTAAGGATGGGGCCTAATAACCTATCTTCTGATGCTCACTGAAGTGTGGGAACCACTGAGTTACCAGATGCCACACAGTCTGGTCCTTGCCAACATTTGCAACCTCATCTAGTTCCGCTCCCCGCCTCGTCCACTCTGCTCTAACCACTCTGGCCTTCTTTCTGCCTGTTAAATACTCCAGGCTGATGTCTAACTCGGGAATGTTTCACTTCTTACTCCCTCTACCTGGAATGCATTTCCTGAGGTCTTGGTATGGCCTATGCCTTTTCATCTTACAGGTCTGAACTAAGATGTCACCTCCTCAGAGGAGCCTTCCCTAAATACTTTTAAAAGTCACCTTCCTCAATCCCCTATCTCATTACTTTCTTTTCTTTTCTTCATAACAGTTATCACTATAGGGGTGGGAGGGACTTTTCCTCTACCTCTTAGGGTCAGTACCTGAGACCTTGAATTAAACAGACAAAAGACAGCTTAACAGGAGAAAAAGGCATACATAGTTAATTGATATTTCGAATTTTATGTTGGGGGGAGGTGCTATACAGAAAAGAAGTGAAAACTCCAGAGTGGTGGTTAGACTCTGGGGCTTGGATACCATTTTAACAAAAGAGTGATAAATTGTGGAACAGTAACTAGTCAAAGTAAAAAGGGATTTGAGCTCCTAGGAGCTATAAATTGTGGGAAGGTAAATATATGGGGGAAACTAATGCTAGATAAGGGTTGTTATGTAGATTCAAGTCAGTGCCATCTCCAGTGATAAGAGTCATCACTGGTGATTAAGAGTATTCTCCTCTTCCTCTTTTGTGAAAAGGAGACACCATTACAAATGGAAATTTTTGCCCTGCTTTAAGGCAGAAAGGGAGAAGGCAAAGAGATCCCCTTGTGTCTACTGTTTCTTAATTGCTTTCCCACCTTAAATTTTCTTATTAAGTTTCATTTTCTTAAATTGCTATCTCCTTGTCACTATATTGTAAGCTCTGTGAAGGCAGAGACCTTATCTGTACTGCTGGTTCAATAGTTATTTGTTGAATGAACTGACCTGGATCTCTTCTGTCTCTGCCCAAGTGCTCCCCCACATATGTCTCACCTCAAGTAATGTATAAAGGAATATTGCTGTAAAACGATTGGACAGGTTTTTCCTTCTATCTTTAACTTAAAGAGGCAAAAAATACGTGGAAAAAATATGTGAAAAATAAAATGACATTGAAAAAACCACTTCTAAAGGGAAGGTGATATGTGCCTACTGAAGAGATCGGAACATGCCACCCGAAAATGAAAATATGCCTCTTTGGCGTATGGATTATTTTGAGTCAATTGAGAACCAGCAGACACAGGGAAAGCTCTTTATCTCCCCCTCACTGACTGAAAATAGAGTACAAATTTCCCCTTTTGTACAGGAAATTTACATTTATAAAGGAAATTTCCATTTGTAAAGTTGTCTCCCACCAGGCGGAGACCTACTTCTCAGGAGACAACTCAGCACCTGAGAGACTCTTATCTGCATACAAGATAACCCTTATTTACCACACATTTTCTCCCCTCCCCTTCCCATAATTTACCTCCCCCCCCCCTCAGAAGCCCCAAACCCCTTTTCCTTTGTTTAGCCTAAGGTGGTATATAAGTTTCCATCATCTGGCCACCTACTTGAGCTACAGTTTTCTTTGTGAATTCTCATGTGCACATATGTAATTAAAATTGTTTTTTTCTTGTTAATTGGTATTTTATCAATTTGATTCACAGGCTCCAGGAGGGTAGATGGGGAGAGAGATTTCCTCCCCTATACTACCAGGCCAGGAAATATTTTTTGCAAGAAATGTTTTAGGTCAAATTAATAAAACTCAGTTTGCCCCTTTGAATTTATCTTTATCAAGTGGGAGATATCCTTCCTTCTCAGTCCACTACTAGAAGTTATCAGAAATGAAAAAAAAAATTTTAAATCAAGATCCATATTGAAAGAGGAGGGAAGAGGGCAGGGCACAACCCTTAAAGAATGACATAGCCATTGTGGGTACGACATAAACTGGTTAGAATCAACTAGGCCCAAGATGGCAGAAGATTCAACTTCCAGTAGACCTTGAGCCTCATTATATGCTCATTTTAATATATTAACATACACTAAATGACACACCCACAGGCACCATGACAGTTCTGGGGCTAACTATAATAGGCTAAAAAGTGGGCTGTGGCCCAATTCCTGGAACTCCCCACGCCTTCTCCAAATTAGTTGGAATAATCTTTCTAGTCTAGCCTATGAAATTATTCAGGCCATAAAAACTAACCACCTCATATTTCAGGGCCTCTCTCGCCTTTTGAGACGACCACTTCTGTCTATGGAATGTGCATCTCTCTAAATAAATCCACTTTTTACCTATCATTTTGCCTCTGGCTGAATTCCTTCTGTGCTGAGACATAAAGAACCTGAGCTTCATTAAGTCCTGAGACCAGGTGTGCAATTTCAATTAAAAGGTAGTGGGTTTGAGTCCCAACCTGTGGGTTCAAGTCCCAATCTGAGTTTTGGCTGCATTCAAATCCCATCTGAGTTGTGTGGTTTCAATATTACACATCTGGGAAGGTCCCTCTCATTCCAGCACTCTTCCAAAATCATTGTCCTCATCATTATCATTAGCACTGGTATTCTTACCCAGTGCTCCGCTCTGATAATTCTCTTCTCACTCACATATCTAGTTTCAGATTTATTTTTTCGCAACAGGAAACTATTGATCTTCACTGTTTATGTATATGTGAAATAGAGATAATAACTGCTTTTGATTCGAAAGTGCTATAGAAAGGAAAGGTATTATGTTGTTATTATATTATTTTTCAAAGACATCTGCATGGGAGAATGAGCAGATGCTTTTGTTTCCTTTAAAGATTTCCTACAAGCCATTGCCCCATCATCTATACCTACAACATGCATTGATTTTACATAGAATCAAGTAAGATTGCTTATTCCTATAGAGACCTGACCTTAAGTAAATGAGAGAAGCTAGGTAGCATGAAATTCGAGTCAGAACTCATGTTTAGGGAGGGTCTGAAGGAAATGGACATCAAAAAACTAACTCAAAGTGCAGCCACGGACCATCTATCACTCATCAGCCCTGTTCATCACAGCATGCTTCATAAAAGCCAGTTATATCAATACATACAAAGTAAAATAAATTTCTATCATGGATCACTGCATCAGAAATTCTCTTCTGAGATACATTCATGCAAGGGCCAAGCTATTCCCCCTGCACAGACTGGAAACCTCTAGAAACATCGCAATTCTCTTTTTGTCACTAGGATTCCACTGTGCAAGCTGCTGCTTCTATATAGCAAATAGAAGTCTGGAGTTCTCTCCAAGGCCCCACATCCTCAAGAGCCCCTGCCTAACCTGCAAAAAGAGAACAACTACATTCTAAGACAGCAACTTGGATTCTGAAAGGACACGATGCAGTGTCTCATGAGACCCTTTTCCGTGGACAGGATTTGCATCAGGGCTTACATGCAAATCCTGGCATGATCCTTATTCATAACAGCACAACACATAAGAACTAGGACAGAAAAACGTAAACATGATTGTAATTTACAGGACAATTGTGAAGTCAGAATCATATGTAATAACACCTTGTAAAATAATGTCACTCCTGTCCACTTAGGAGCCTCACGCACATTTCTTTGTTCTCAGCTCCTGTGCTGCAAACTAGCACTGAGCTTCCCTCTCTTCAACTTAGTAGGAGTGAAAGAAATTTTGTCCTCACTGTGCCTCAGCTGGACCTCCAGAGTGGAGGTCCTTGTATTAGTTTTCTATCGTTAGGTAGGAAATTACCACAAATGCGGCAGCTTAAACAACATAAATTTAGGACCTCACAGTTCTGTAAGTCAGGCACAGCATGGCTGGCTCTCTGCTCAGGGTGTGACATGGTTGATATCCAGGTGTTGGCCTGGCTGGGTTCTTGTCTGGAGGCTCTAGGGAGAAAATCTACTTCCAATCTCATTCTAATTGTTGGTAAAATTCAGTTCCTTGCAAGCTGTAGGACTGGAGTCCCCATTTCCTGGCTAGTTCTCAACGGGCGGGGGTGGGGGCATGCCCTGCTCTTAGAAATACATCATTATTTCTTAGTGCCTTGACTTTTTTAAAACCATTTTTTAATTGAAGTATAGTTAATTTACAATGTTTTATTAGTTTCAGGTGTACAGCAAAGTGATTCAGTTTTATGTCTATATATTTTTCAGATTCTTTTCTATTATAGCTTATTACAAAATATTGAATAGAGTTCCCTGTGCTATACAGTAGTTCCCTGTTGTTTATCTATTTTATATATAGTAACTTCTATCTGTTAATTCCAAATTCCCAATTTATCTCCCCACCCCACTGTCCCCTCTGGTTTGTTTTCTATGTCTGTGAGTCTGTTTCTGTTTTGTAAATAAGTTCATTTATATCATTTTTTTTAGATTCCACATATAAGTGATATCATATGATATCTGTCTTTCTCCACCTTGATTCTTGTGCTTCAAATCTCTGCCCTCCTTTTTGGCAGCCAGCCAGAGGACGCTCTTTGCTTTTAAAGGGCTCACCTGATTAGGTCAGGTCCACTCAGGATAACCTCCCTTTGCTATATAACATAACATCAGCACAGGAGTAATATCATATTCACAGGTTCCAACCACACTCAAAGGGGAGAGGATTATACAAGAGCAAGGCTCATGGGGAGCCATCTTAAAATTCTGCCTACCACAGCCCAAAGGGATAAAGGTGACAGAAACAGTGAATGTGGGCAAGTAGTGGGTATAACAAGACTCCAGGGTCATTTCAAAAGCACAAACCCTTCAGCTCCCTCATTCCTCCAAGCCTGCTTACCACCCTTTTTAGAGGGCAATATTTAACTCAGAGCACAGTACTCTAAAACTTGTGTTTCCTAAGGGAGCTTCCCCAAGCCCCCAAAATTCAGGAGATCCTCTAATGTTTACCTTGTCATACAGTTTGTCACAAGGGGCTCAAACAGGCTTTTGTTGTGTTCTCTACAAGATTCCAACTTATGGGTAGGAATCTGTCTTCTCCACTGCAATCTCACAACAGTGCCTGTGACAGTAAGTTCTAAGTGCATGTCTGCTAAATGGATGGCATATAATAATGACACAACTGTTTTGTGATTCCTCCATGACATACTCCTGTTTGATCATGTTTGCTGGCTTCACTAACCATTATTTTTACCAATCTGTATGGTATTTATGAAACTCCATTAGATCAACCAGCATTTATAAATTATCTATTGTGTGCAAAATTTTACAGGAGATACAAAAACTAATGAAGATAGGGACCTCCCTGGTGGTCCAGTGGTTGGGAATCCACCTTCCAATGCAGGGGACGTGTGTTCGATCCCTGGTCAGAGAACTAAAATCCCACATGCCGCAGGGCAACTAAGCCCATGAGCTGCAACTACTGAGCCCACGTGCCACAACTAGAGAGGCTGTGTGCCACAACTACAGAGCCCATGTGCCACAACTAGAGAGGCAACACACCACAACTACTGAGCCTGCACACCACAACTAAGAGAACCTGCATACCACAACTAGAGAGAAGCCCACGTGCCTCAATGAAAGATCCTGCATGCCGCAACTAAGACCCAATGCAGCCAAAAATAAATAAATAAATAAATATTTTTTTAAAAATAATGAAATGAAATCCCTCTCAAGGAGCTTGCACTCTCAAAAAAAAAAAAAAAGCAGAAAATAAAAGGAGCTTGCTCTCTGATAGGAAAGACTAGCATATAAACAACTAGAACAAAAACACAAATCTGACCCTGCAACTCTCCTGATTTAAACTCTCAGATAGCCCCTAGGTATACTTGGGTTAAAATCCAAAATCCCTGCTGTGGTTTTCAAGGCCGTGTATGACTTGGTCTGCACCTCCTCTCCAGCACACTTCATTATGGTCCAGCCATAGGAGACACATGTCTTTTTTTTCTTAATTGAAATATACTTGATTTACAATGTTGTGTTAGTTTCTGGTGTATAGCAAAGTGATTCAGTTATATGTATATATATTCTTTTCCAGATTCTTTTCCATTATAGGTTATTACAAGATATTGAATATAGTGCCCTGTGCTATACAGTAGGTCCTTGTTTATCTATTTTGTACATAGTAGTGTGTATCTGTTAATCTCAAACTCCTAATTTATCCCTCCCCACTTTCCCCTTTGGTAACCATAAGTTAGTTTTCTATGTCTGTGAGTCTGTTTCTGTTTCGTAGATAGGTTCACTTGTGTCATAATTTAGATTCCACATATAAGTGATATCATATGATATTTGTCTTTCTCTTTCTGATTTACTTCACTTAGTATGATAATCTCTAGTTGCATCCATGTTGCTGCAAGTGGCATTACTTCATTCTTTTTTATGGCTGAGTAATATTCCATTGTATATATACCACATTTTCTTTATCCATTCATCTGTCAATGGACATTTAGGTTGTTTCCATGACTTGGCTATTGTAAATAGTGCTGCTATGAACATTGGGGTGCATGTATCTTTTCGAATTAGAGTTTTTATCTTTTCCAGATATGTGCTCAGGAGTGGGATTTCTGGGTCAAATGGTAGCTCTACTTTTAGTTTTTTGAGGATTGGCTGCACCAATTTACATTCCCACCAACAGTGTAGGAGGGTTCTCTCTTCTCCACACCCTCTGCAGCATTTATTTGTAGACTTTTTGATGATAGCCATTCTGATCTGGGTGAGGTGATACTTCATTGTAGTTTTGATTTGCATTTCTCTAATAATTAGTGAGACACATCTCTTTTTGGACTCAAGGTCTTTAAAACAGTAGTGCACTGATTGAATGTTTAACAATTGCCTCTCCAGAAGAAAAATAAACAAATCTGATTTGTAGCATTCGACAATTTCCATGGTGTAAATACTCCCATCACGGCCAATTTCAAGTACTGATGTAAAGTCAACCAAATAACAAAATTGCTGAAAATTTAACAATCAGCTCTTAAGAGCGCATTCAAGCCAACTCCCGCACATCACTGCTTCAAACATATTATTTCTTCTGGTCATTCCCTGTAGTAGGTTGAACAGTATTCCCCCCAAATTCATGTCTACTCAGAAGCTCTGAATGTGAACTTATTTGGAAATAGGGGCTTTGCAGATATAATTAGTTGAGGATCTCAAGATGAAATCATGCTAGATTTAAGGTGGGCCCTAAATCCAATAATTGGTGTCCTTATAAGAGGAGAGGAGATGGAGACATATGTACAGAGAAGAAGGCTATGTGAAGACACAAACAGAGATTGGAGTTATGCTGCCACATGCCAATGAATGCCTGGGGCTACCAGAAGCTGGAAGAGGCAAGAAAGGATTCTTCCCTAGAGCCTTCAGAGAGAACCTGGCCTTGCTGCACCTTGATTTCTGACTTCTAACTTCCAGAACAGCAAGAGAATAAAATTCTGCTGTTTTAAGCCACGCAGCTTATAGTGTTTTGTTATGGCAGCCCTATCAAACTAATATATCCCCCCAATTTTATCTTGGATGATCCCTTTCTACCCTTCAATCTTCGACTAAAATATCACTTCCTCAGAGAAGCCTTTCCTAACTAAATCAGATCCCCCCTGTATATATTTTCATTATGCTTTTCCTTCAGAGCCTGTATTATACTCCATAATGAGAGAGAGAGAGATACCAAGAGAAAGAGACACAGAGACAGAGAGAGATGATAGATGATATGGATGATTTTTTTTTAACCTGTCTGTACACCCCACTTGACATAAGGTCCATGAGGGCAGGGACATGGTCGATCTTGTTCACTGCTTTATCCCCAATACCTAGCAGAAATCTTATACTTAAGTAGGCACTTTTTCTTTCTTCTCATTCTTTCTTGGTGTCTCCTCCTACTTCCATGCCTACTCCTTCTCAGTCTCCTTTGTTGTCTTCTTCATGTCCCCAATCATTAAAGGTTAGACGTTCCCACAGTTCTGCCCTCAAACCTTCTCCTTATCCACATCCTCTTCCTAGGTGATTTCATCTTGTTTCATGGCTTTAACTACCATCTATATGCTGACAAATCTCAAATTTATTTCTCTGCTGGGCTACAGACTTGTATACCCAAATGCCTACCTGAAATCTCTACTTCTGTGTCTGTAATAGTGTTTTATTCCTTGAGCCAGATGCAGGTTATGCATGCAGTTACTTTGTGAAAATTCAATGAGCACTTTTCTGTTAGAATGCGAAATTTCAATTAAAATTATTTTTAAAGTAAAAAAGAAATTGTAACAAATCCAAAATAAAACTCCTGATCTTGCCCCCTCACCTGCTCCTTGCACCATCTTCCCCATCCTGGGATTTGGCAATTCAGTATTTCTATCTGTTCTGGGAAGAAACAATGGAGTCATCCTTGATTTCTGATACCCCATGTCCAATCCATCGATCCTGCAATTCTGCTCTACCCAAAAACTATATCCAGATGATCCCTTCTCACCACTTCCCAGTGCAAGCCACTAGCAGCTGTTCACTCCTTGCCTCAACAGTCTATCCTCAACACTGCAGCCCTGTCATTCCTCAGCTCAACACCTTCCAGTGGCTTCACATCCCACCAGAGTAAAATCCCAAGTCCTTTCCATAGTCCAATTTTATCTTCTGCTTTCTCCCTCACTCACTCTATGTCTCTGTCCTCCTTGCCCTTCCTCAAACACGCCAAGCACAATCCTACCTTAGGGCCTTTCTTCCCTCTGCTTGGAATGCTCTTACCCAAGATATCTGCATGGCTCACTTCCTCCCTTCCTTAAGATTTTTACCCAATGTCACCTTCCTGCCAAGGCATTCCCCAATCACCCAATAAAAAATGGTAACCTATCTCTTTCTAGCACTCCCTAACTCTCTTACCTTGTTTTGTTTTCCTCTCAATGGTTATTCATTTATTCACTAGAACATAATCTCCATGAGACTGGAGACTGTCTATTTCATTCACTGTTCTATCCCTAGGCCTAGACCAGCACCTAATACATACAGGGGCCCAACAAATAAATCAACTCAGAAGGCAGATTTAAATTAAGTACCAGAATAGATGTGTAATGAAACAGCCTTGAGAATATTGAAGAGGAAGGAATCTATTCCAGTATCTGTGGAGGCATAGAAATCAATAATGCCTCACAAAGGAACTAGTATTTGAACATATTCATGGAACATGAGTAGGATTTCCATTCTCTGTGAAAGGATAAAAGGCATTCCACAATTCTGCTACAAGCAAAAACATAATAGTATCACTTGAAAATAAAAATCAAAAAATAAATTAAAAGAGTAAAAGGGACTGTCTCATTATTATAAACCAGGACTTTTCCCTACCAATTGTGGGACTAGTTGAAAATACAGGGCAAAACTTATGCTGGATTAAACAATCTCATTGTTTAATATATCATTCTTAATAGAATCCATATTAAAGTAAATAATTCACTAACTTAACTGTCAAAATAGAAATGTGTTATAATGAGATCAGCAATGCCTCTTGAACTTCAGTTGATAAGCCTGCTCAATCTGGTTTCAGCTTATTCTAAGCCTATGCTTATAGGAAAGCAAGTTTTTAAACTACTGGTTTGAAGAGCAGTTTCTTATAACACTAGATTTACTCAAAAAAATTCAAGAACATTTATAAACATGTCTATTCTACTAAGATAAGATCTCTAAACCTAACACTATAAAAGCACACAAAAGTGACTTCAATTTTGTTTGTGCTTCAGGTGATACAACATGTAAATAACAAATCTGAAAATGTAATATCAACATTTCTTTCCTGTACTACTATTTGTAAGAAAAAGAGTAAAATATATGACTGAATGACTCTGAAGTAGAATCCACCTGATAAATGTATCACCTCAAAATTTAACAGTTTGGGCAGCCAAAGGGAGTAAAAACTAAGGTAAACCTGCTCAGAAGATAAAGCCCTGTATTCCTGGGGCTTCCCTGGTGGTGCAGTGGTTAAGAATCCACCTGTCAATGCAGGGGACACGGGTTTGAGCCCTGGTCCGGGAAGATCCCACATGCCGCGGAGCAACTAAGCTGGTGCACCACAACTACTGAGTCTGTGTTCTAGAGCCCACGAGCCACAAGTACTGAAGCCCGCGCATGTAGAGCTGGTGCTCCACAACAAGAGATGGCACCACAATGAGAAGCCCGTGCACCTCAACGAAGAGTAACCCCCGCTCGCCGCAACTAGAGAAAGCCCGCGTGCAGCAGCCAAGACAACACAGCCAAAAATAAATAAATTAAATAAATAAAATTTAAAAAGAAAAACAAACCCTGTATTCTGATTTTCTGGTTTTGGCTTCGGCACTTATTAGCTTGGGCAAGTCACTGGGCCTCATTTGATCTACACTATTTACAAAGTCAATCCCTGCTCTCATGTTCTATCTGTAGAAGGTAATGCATTTGGAATTAAATCAAGCAGGCATTACAGAAGCTTAAATGTTTTGAAATACTGGTACAGAAAATCATACATTTTCCCAAGGTAATCTGAGATTCAAGAGGAAGTTATCTTAGCTAGTACAGATTCTGATTTTGACGTGCCTACGGCCTTACACCATGGGTCATTTTTTCCCCTTCTAAATTCTTCCCACGGTGAACTGTGGAATGCTACCGTGCATCATTCAAGTTTTAAAATAACCAATTCACAAACCAGGTAAGTCAGTTGTGAATCTGAGAAGCCCTATAAGATCCAAATCAACTAAATGATACCAGTCTACCCTCAATGAAATCCAAGTAAAATTATGAGCTTTCTATTTTTCTCCTAGGAGAGGAAAGAAAGAAAGAAAGAAAAAAACACTTCATCTTATGCCCCTAACAAATTCCTTCCTAAGTGGTGTTGAATCATGGATGGGGGTATTATTCAGGTCGACACTTACTGCTTCTCTGTCTGCTCAGAGGACAGCACATGCAGCAGCCTGAAACCTGACCTCAGACACTGGTTTCTATGCGACCCCGTGAACCTTGCCTGGGACAGTTTGGTTATACACATTCATGAATCATGTGGCTATCACTTTCTCCTGTCACAGCTGATTAACCTCAGGGAATTGCCATGGGAACTCTCTTGCCCCGTCAGATGCTAACAAGATCCGATGCAGATACTGTGTACCTGCCTGAATTGAGTTCCCTGGGAGATGCTTCTCTTTTCTCCCCCAGCATCTGTCTCTCCTCAGTGAGAGGAGGGCTTTGTGTGCCCCCATACACCCCAAGACTTGCATATCTATAATGAATTCCAAACCCAGGAGACTTACTTTCTAGTTTTCCTGATGTTTAGATTTGAACTGGGATCTCTGAAACCTAGAAGTTTCCTCATTATTATATTAGCTTAGGAATTCCAAATATTTTAACCAAGGTGTGTGGCAGGGGTAGCTTTAACACAGAGAAAAGGACTTTCCTGGATGCTAGTGAACCTAGGGTCATGCCAGTGGCTTCAACATGCTGAGGACTCATTCTGGAAATTCCAGGGATGCTTCTGGAGGGCTGCTGGTGCGAGAGAAGATCCTGAAGATCTACTGTTCACTGATAAATTGCCTGGGCCTGGAAATATTCAACAAACTTTGAGGCTTTTGTTGTTTCAGTTAAGAATATGCTTGGAAAAGTGCATCATTCAGCTCTGAAACAGAATGATGTGGGCTCTAAATAGCTCCCATGACAGTCTGTCTTAGAAAAGAATGCATTTCACAGACATATTCAGGGATTCCATTTTAAAGAGCTCTTATAAGCTGGTAAGAACTGCACACATAAGATATTAGAAAGAAAGAAAAAAAAGCATGGAAAAATCTCCTTTCAAAGGCACTCCTGAGAAACTCAATTTGAAGTTCTTAGGAAAAACAATCTGCCATCATTACAACCAGAGATTTGCTGGAGAAGAGAAGGTCAGGCTTAGGGGGAACTTCAATTCACTTCAAGAACATAACACAAACATCAATATCAGTAGCACAGGTATTTGCTTAAGCTCATTGCATCAATTGGTGTGAACTTTACTGAGAATTAAATGGCCACAACAAATACTCAACGGCAACTTTCTCAGCAAGTGGGACCAAACAGATCCTCGGGATCCAGCTACTGTTCTTACACTCAAGAAAACTCCGGAAGACCGCCAAACATAGAGCACACTGGTCAGGCTAGTTTGGAATTCACAGATATTCACTGCTACCTGGCTCGACAAGGCTTTTTGGAAACCAGAAAAACAAAATAGACAGAAGGAGAGTTCTTTGTCTACAAGCAAGGGTCCAACAACTGTAGGTTGATGAAGGACTGTGAACTTCTCTGTTCACAGAGAAAATGGCAAACAAAATAATGTTTCTTCCCCCATGACACCGACTTTGAGGACAATATCTTGCACTCATTATTAAAATGCCAGGGAAGAAAGAGTGATGGCAGTTCATGGGTAGGGATGAGGTCTGAGGTGAGAAAGAGAAGATACGAGCCCAGATGGTAGAACAAGAAAACAAAAAAAGCCTTACTTATTCCAGAAACTATTTTCACTTATGTCAAGTTTCTTAACTCCAGAGCTAGGCATGTGAGAATTCATTCAAAAGTAGAAATAACCTATCCCCCACCTGATCATAAATTCCAGGAAATGCCAGGTACTTTGATTATTATGGCCCATATGCCACGAATTCCTTAAAACACAGACCTGTTTCTGCTACAGGAAGCACAGCTTTGTGGAATGAGCACCAGAGTGTGTCCTGGCTTGACTGTTCTCTTTTAAGTGATGCTAGGCAATCTGCTTAGGTCTTCCTCTGTGTTGTAACTCTCCAACTGTAAGAAGGGGCAGGGGAAGAAAGAAAGAGAAAGAGAAAGAGAGAGAGAGAAGGAAGGAAAGAAATTCTCCATTTCTCCTGCTTATCATTCAGAGATGCTGGGAGAATTGACAAATAGCATCCTTAGAACACCGAGAGGCTTCTGGAAGCCTGATATGGGGGCATCTCCCAGGGTTGCATGCCTGGAGCTAGGCCCATATCACCACAGGACTGCACAGAGCCTGAGATGTTGAGAGGTTCACACTACAAGCTTCTTCCTTCAGCAAGTCCCACTTGTAAATTATAGTTCATTGGTATTTTCTGATGTCCCCCGTGTAGGAGGTAAAAGCTGACTGCTTGTTTTAAAAATAATTTTCTAAGGAAGATTTTTTTTTTTAAATATCAAGGCATTTTAACTCAGGAAAGGCAGGGAAGGGAAACATCTCATTCAGTGATAAATGGATTGATTCATTTACTCATTCCACAAACATGTATGGAGCAGCTCCAAGGTGCCAGAAACTCTGCTAGACTCTGGGAAGGCAAAGCCAAATGAGGCAGAACTCTGGCCTCAGGGAGTTTATGGTCTCATAGGAGAGGAAGACGAAGGAGCCTGTGATCTAGCACTGTGCTCAGGGTAAGACCAGGTGCTATGAGAGTCTATTGAGGCCACATCAAATTGTACCGGGGTTTCCAGAACAGGGTGTGCTTTTTAGCTGGACTGTAAAGACAGATAGGAATTAGATTGAGAAAAAGGAAAGGGTATTCCGGGCAGAAAGAGTAGCACCTGCAAAAATAATGTGAACAGGGACTTCCCTGGTGGTCCAGTGGCTAAGACTCCGCACTCCCAATGCAGGGGGCCCAGGTTCAAAACCTGGTCAGGGAACTAGATCCCACATGCTGCAACTAAAGATCACAAATGCTGCAACCAAGACCCAATGCAGCCAAATAAATAAATACATTTTTTTAAAATAAATAAAATAGACATGAACCAGCTTTCCTACTATGTAGTGAAATATTAAATGAGATATATGTGAGGAGCACCTAAGGAAGAATAGGCATTCAACAAATGGGTGAAACAAATGAGGTAGAGCCAGTGAAAGAGCTAAAGAGCTAGGCAGTTGGCAGGGCGGGCATAAGTGTCTCACTTCCTCTAGGAGGCCCTGATGTTTATGGCTGGTAGGGGGACATGCAGGACGAAGGGGGTGATACACACAGGATGGCAACCTTGGCCCTCCCGACCTCAGATCTCCAACTGTAGTTCTTGCCCCAGCACCATGTTCTTGCCCCCAGAATCACTGATTTTATAAGGTTCCTTGAGAAGCCAGGGACTGAATCATGTGTAGATCCATGACAGCAGAACTGTAGAAACTGTGCAGATCTTCTAGACAGTGTGAGCACCCTTAGCTAAAGAGATATAGCCCCCTCTGTATGCGGTGGTCCAAGAGCTTAGAGATTATGTTTTGGTAAGTTGTAGCAGTTACCTTCTAAAAACACTAATGAAAACCAAACATTTATTGAGCTCTCACTAAATGCCAGGCACTATGATTGCCCTGAGGATATCCAATGACTAAAAGACAGTTCCTTGCTCTCAGTGACCACTGAAAAACTCATTAAAAAAAAAGCAAGCTCCTGCCCAACCTCTAATTAACTCGTGCAGTTTCTGTTATTAGTATTTTAAGGATACTCATTTCTGTTAGTCGGGCAGTCTGGAAAAGGCATTTAGATCAAAGAGAATCGATCTCTCCATTTACCACAATTCCAGGAGAGAAAGCTAGAAAAGCCAAGTGTCTGCTGCCCCCATGTGGCTACAGTTCATCCTTTACTTTCTTTAATGACATGAAAGTACATCTCACACACCAACATCACAAACGTGAAATTAAGAATTGTGGAGAATAAGGGTACAGTCTTGGGTAAGGGGCTTCTCTTTTTCTGTGTCCCTAAGAAAATCCAATGATAAAAACTGAAAAAAACTTAAATCTCTCCAAGACAGCCTAAGAGATCCCAGTAGTAAATTCTGGTTTATCTTTCTGAATTGAAGGCCCTTGTTCTGGCATTCTAAATTCCATAAGTTTCTGCAATATCCAAACTGGTAAAACAGTTCATGTCCAGGAATTCAGTAAACAAATTATGGAAGCTACTTCAACCAACGTCTTAGCTATGTGCTCTGAGAGCTGTGAAGAATTTCAACCAAATTTCATATCTGTTATTTTCAGGTCTCCTTCAAATAATCTTTCCATCCTACACCCACTCCTTAAAAATCTGTCATGCAATAAGTTTAGCCAAGCAAATACATTTGTTTTTCTCTGTACAGAGGCCAACAACTACTGAATCAAATTATTCTCCCATATTTATTTCAAGCCAATAATTCAGTATCTTCCACCCGAAGGAGAAAACAGAGACAAAGATAGAAAGAGACAAAGAAAAAGAATTAGTAGGAACTTATATATAAACTATTCAAAAGTAAGAACTGCACGTTGCCTTTCCATTTTGCCTTCTCCTACACTATTACAATGGGATATATATATATGGAGAGAGAGACACACAATAATGAGAGTTCAGGATACTATTATTTAAATCCACCTTTTCCAAGAAGAATATTGAATTTTAACATCAGGCATGAAATATAATGGGAAAGAAAACCATAGCACGTTGAATGTATTTCTATAAATGAAATTAGCTTAAAATATTACATTTACAGATCTGTCACCTCAGCTAAATGTCAAGCACCTTGCACCTCATGGGTATGAACCATGCCTGCTTTGACTTTTAAAAAAACAGGTTTATTGATGAATAATTTATATGCCACAAAATTCACCCATTTTGAATGTACAATTCAATGATTTTTAGTAAATTTATAGAATTGGGAAACCATCAACACAATAGAGTTTAAGAACATTTCCATCACTCCAAAAAGATCCTGTATGATGTTTGCAATCCCCACTCCAACTCCTCACTCCAAGCAACCATTAAACTGCTTTCCATCCCTATAGATTTGCCTTTTCTGGACATTTCATATAAATGGAATCATACATGTTATTTTGCTTCTGGCTTCTTCCATGTTATTACATGTATATGTACTTCATTCCTTCTTCTTGTCCACTGAGTGGATATAACACATTTTGTATCCATATGTCAGTTGATGGACATTTGAATTCTTCCCACTTTTCAACTATTATGAATAATGTTACTATGAACATTGAAGGTCAAGATATAGTCTTTCTATGTTATGTTTTCATTTCTCTTCAGTAGATACCTAGAGAATTGCTGAATTTATGGTAACTTTATTTAAGAAACAGCCAAACTGTTTTTTTCCAAAGTCGCTGTCACATTTTATTATATATTCTCACCAGCAATGTGTGAATGTTCCAACTTTTCCACATCCTTACCAACATTCTAATGGGTATGAAGTGGTATGTCATTGTGGTTTTTATTTGCATTTCCCTAAAGATTAATGAGTGTTGAGCATCCTTTCATGTGTTTATTGGTCATTTGTATGTCTTCTTTGGTGAAACGTGTATTCAAAAATTTGCCCATTTTAAAATTTAGTTGTCTTTTTATTATTGAGTTATAAAAGTTCTTTTCACATTCTGGACACAGTCCTTTGCCAGAAATACATTTTGCAAATATTTTTTTCTGGTCTGTGGACTGTCTTTTCAATTTCTTAATAATGTCTTTTGAAACACAAAAGTTTTATAATTTTGATGCAGTACAATTTGTTAATTTGTTCTTTCATGTATTTTGCGTTTGGTGTTATATATAAGACATTTTTGCCTAACCCAACAACACCAAGATTTTCTCCTGCATTTTCCTTTTAAAGTTTTACAGTTTTAGCACTTACATTTAGGTCTATGACCCGTTTTAACTGAATTTTTGTGTATGTTGTGAATTAAGGGTACAAATCTATCCTTTTACATATGGATATCCAATTATCCCAGCACCATCTGTTGAAAAGACTACCCTTTCTCCATTGAATTGTCTTGGCACTGTTTTCTTCTGAAGTATAGTTGATTTCAATATTATATTAGTTTCAGGTGTACAACATAGTGATTCAGTATTTTTATAGATTATACTTCATTTAAAGTTATTACAAAGTAATGGCTATATTTCCCTGTGCTGTTCAATATATCCTTGTTGCTTATTTATTCTATACATGGTAGTTTGCATCTCTTAATCCCATATCCTTATTTTACCCCTCCCCACCTTACCTTTCCCCATTGGTAACCATTAGTTTGTCCTCTACATGTGTGAGTCTGTTTCTATTTTGTTATATACATTTGTTTGTTTTATTTTTTATTGTTATTTTACTTATTTATTATTTTTTTTATTTTTGACTGCATTGGGTCTTCATTGCTGTGCGCGGGCTTTCTCTAGTTGTGGAGAGAGGGGGCTACTCTTTGTTGTGGTGCGCAAGCTTCTCATTGCAGTGGCTTCTATTGCTGCAGAGCACAGGCTCTAGGCGCGCGGGCTTCAGTAGTTGTGGCACGCGGGCTCTAGAGCACAGGCTCAGTAGTTGTGGTGAACGGGCTTCATTGCTCCACAGCTTGTGGGATCTTCCCAGACCAGGGCTCGAACCCATGTCCCCTGCATTGGCAGGAGGATTCTTAACCACTACGCCACCAGGGAAGTCCCTAGTTTTTAGATTCCACATATAAGTGATAACATAAAGTATTTGTATTTTTCCATCTGACTTATTTCACTAAGCATAATATCTTCTAGGTCCATCCATACTGATGCAAGTAGCAGAATTTTATTCATTTTTATGCCTGAGTAATATTCCATTGTATATATGTACCACATCTTCTTTAGCCATTCATCAGTTGATGGACACTTGAATTGCTTCCATATCTTGGCTATTGTAAATAGTGCTGCTATGACTGTTAGGGTGCATGTATCTTTTTGAATTAGTGTTTTTGGCTTTTTTTCCAGATATATACCCAGCAGTGGAATTGCTGGATCATATGGTAATTCTATATTTAGTTTTTTGAGGAACCTCCACACTCGTTTTCCATAGTGGCTGCAACAATGTACATTACCACTATAGGTGTACAAGTGTTCCCTTTTCTCCTCATCCTCGCCAACATTTGTTATTTGTAGACAAATATTGAACATCCCTGGAATAAATCCCACATGATCATGGTGTAAGATCCTTTTTATATATAGTCGAATTCAGTTTGCTAATATATTTTTGAGGATTTTGCATCTAATTCATGCTGGCCTGTAATTTTCTTTTTTTGTAGTGTCTTTATCTGTTTTTGGTATCAGAGTAATAATGGCCTCACAGAATTAATTTGGGAGTATTCCATCCTCTTCAATTGTTTGGAATAGTTTGAGAAAGATAGATATTAGCTCTTCTTTATATGTTTGGTAGAATTCCCCTGTGAAGCCATCCAGTCCTGGACTTCTGCTTGCTGGGAGTTTATTACAAATTCAATTTCAGAATTAGAGATAAGTCTGTTCAGATTGTCTATTTCTTCAGTCTTGATTCAGCCTTGGAAGATTTTATGTTTCTAGACATTTTTCCATGTCTTCTAGGTTGTCCAATTTATTGACATATACCTGTTCATAATTTCTCTTATTATTTTCTGTATCTCTATGATATTATTATTTCTCATCTTTCATTTCTCATTTTACTTGGGTCCTCTTTTTTTTCTTGATGAGTCTGACTAAAGATTTATCAATTTTATTTACCTTTTCAAAATACACAGCTCTTGGTTTCATTGATCTTTTCTATTGTTTTTTGATCTCTATTTTAGTTATTTCCTCTCTCATCTTTATTATTTCCTTCCTTCTGCTGACTTTGGGCTTTGTTTGTTCTTCCTTTTCTAAATCCTTTAGATGGTTGGTTAGAGTGTCTATTTGAGATTTTTGTTTCTTGAGGTAGGCTTATATCACTATAAACTTCCCTCTTAGAGCTGCTTTTGCTGAATCCCATAGATTTTGGAAAATTGTGTTTCCATTTTCATTTGTCTCAAGGTATTTTCTGATTTCCTCTTTGACTTCCTCATTGACCCACTGGTTTTTTAGTAGCATGCTGTTTAGTCTCCACATGTTTGTGCTTTTCGCACTTTCCTTCCTGTAATTGATTTCTGATTTCACACTGTTTTGGTCAGAAAGAATGTTTGGTATGATTTCTAACCTCTTAAATTTGTTGAGACTTGTTTTGTGCCCCAGCATGTGATCTATCCTGGAGAACATTCCATGTGGACTTGAAAAGAATGTGTATTCTGCTGTTTTTGGATGGAACGTCCTGTAAATATATATTAAGTCCAACTGGTCTAATGTGCCTTAAAAGACTACTGTTTCTTTAATGATTTTCTGTCTGGATGATATGTCTACTGATGTAAGTAGAGTGTTAAGTACCCTAGTATTATTGTGTTATTGTCAATTTCTTTCTTTATGTCTGTTAATATTTGCTTTATGTATTTAGGTATTCCTGTATTAGGTGCATATATGTTAATGAGTGTTAGATCTTCTTCTAATATTTATCCCTTTAACACTATATAATGTTCTTTGTCTTTTGTTATAAACTTTGTTTTAAGGTCTATTTTGTCTGAGTATTGCTACACCAGCTTTCTTGTCATTTGCATTTGCATGAAATACCTTTTCCCATTCCCTCTCTTTCTGTCTCTGTGTGTCTTTAGCTCTGAAGTAAGTCTCTTGTAAGCAGCATATAGATTGGTCTTGTTTTTTTTAATCCAATCAGCCACCCTATGTCTTTTGATTGGGGCATTTAGTCCATTGACATTTAAAGTGAACCAATATCCCCTGCAGCGGCAGGCGGACTCTCAACCACTGCGCCACCAGGGAAGCCTGTTATAGCCTTTTCTTTTCCACTTAGAGAAGACCCATTACCATTTCTTTTAGGGTCAGTTTAGTGTTGATGAACTCTTTTAGTTTTTGCTTGTCTCAGAAGTTCTTTATCTCTCCTTCAATTCTAAATGATAATCTTGCTGGGTAGAGTATCTTAGGTTGCAGGTTTTTCCCTTCAGCACTTTGAATATATTATGCGACTCACTTCTAGCCTGCAAGGTTTCTGCAGAAAAATCAGGCAATTGCCTTACAGGGGTTCCCTTGTATATTACTCTTTGTTTTTCTCTTGCTGCCTTTAGAATTGTCTATCTTTAGCTTTTGCCATTTTAATTATGTCTTGATGTAGGTCTGTTTGGGTTCATCTTGTTTGGGACTCTCTGCTTCCTATACCTGGATATCTGTTTCCCTCTTCTTTTTTGGAAAGTTTTCAGCCATAATTTCATCAATCACATTTTTTACCTCCTTCTCTTCTTTTCTCCTTCTGGAACCCCTATAATGTGAATGTTGGTATACTTAATATTGTCCAAAGATCTCTTTCTAATTTTTTTATTTGCTTTTCTTTTTGCTGTTCTGATTGGGTGATTTCTATTATCCTATCTTTTAGATCGCTTATGTGTTCTGTATAACCTAGTCTGCTGTTAATTCCTTCTAGTGTGTTTTTCATTTCAGTTATTGAATTCTTCAGTTCTGACTGGATCATTTAATATTTTCTATTTCCTTGCTAAAATTGTCATTGTGTTCATCTATTCTTTTCCCTAATTCAGTTAACATTATTACTACTGTTTTGAATTCTTGTTCTGGTAAATTGTTTATTTCTGTTTTATTAGTTGCTTTTTTCAGGGGTTTTCTCTTGCTCTTTCAATTGAAACAAATTCCTCTGTCTTCTCATTTTGCTTAACTTTCTCTGTCTCTATGAAATTAGGGGAAACAGTTACCTATTGCAGTCTTGAAGGGGTGTCCTTGTGTGGGAGCAACACTATACTGCCTGCATGTGCCCCGTGGCTTTGAAGGAGGAACTGGATCTGACATGAACACAAGTCACATCTTTCCCCAGGGTGTGCAGGCAGTTATCACCTTGATAGGAGGTAGGGCTGGAGATTGAGGGGCTAGGGCCTGAGCCAGGTATGAGCTGAGGGTTCTCCTCTGCTCAGTGGCCATCCCTGCCCTTTCTGGGTTGGGACTGGATCTCAAGTTGCTGGAGTAGAATCCCTGAGGGTCGAGTCCCAGCTGGCTCCATCCCCTTTAAGTGTGTGCTCTCCCCACCCCCAGCACCAGCACCCTCACCCCAGAGGGGAGCAGTGCTGGGGCAGGAGGAGCTGATGCAGGTGCTGGGCATGGGTTGGGGTGCAGGCTGTGGGGGTCAAGCCACAGTCAGTGACCCTGACCACTTTTGATGCCCTGCCTGTGTAAGCACCAGTAATGGCTGCCCCTGCCCTGCTCAGATGCTACTCTGGGACTGGGCCACCTTAATCCTCGGCTGCGGCAGTCCTTGCCCCAGTGTGGAGCTGCGCCATGAAGCTGTCACTCAGCTCAGACTGGGGTGCACACCAGGGTGGTGGGGGAAACGGGCCAGTGACCCATGAAGATTCAATCTGCCCTCTCCACCCTGTTTCAGGAGTAAATGTGTACTCACTCCTCATGAGTGAAGTCCAGGCTTCCCACAGCCCTCCTGTTAGTCAGAATGGCCCTCCAACTAGCCAATGGGACTCATCTTCCCAGTGTCAGACCCAAGGGCTGAGGCACCCAATCTGTGGCTCAAACCACCACTCCCCAGGGAGGATCTCTACCTGTGTAATCCCCCTCCTCTTCTGAGTCCCCTCTTAGGGGCACAGGTCCCACCCTGATCACTTCTCTTCCCTTCCTATCCGATTCTGTGTGGATCTTTCTTATAGCCTTGGCTGTACAGGAGTAGTTCTGCCAGTCTCCTGTTAGTTTTCAGGGAAAATTCTTCCACATGTAGATGTATTTTTGATGTGTTCATAGGGGAGTTGAGTTCCACCTCCTCCTTCTCCACCATCTTGGTCTCCTCTTCTCTCTTGGCATTTTTGGGTTTGGCATTTCAATTGTCAAAAATCAACTGACCATAAATATAAGGGTTTATTTCTGGAGTCTTGATTCTGTACCACTGTTTGTCCTTGTGACAATACCACACTGTCTTGATTACTGTAGCTTTTTAGTAAGTTTTTGAAATGAAGAAGTGAAAGTCCTTCAACTTTGTTCTTTCTCAAAAATCATTTTGCTATTCTGGGCCATTTTAGGATCAACTTGTAAATTTCTGGGGGGCAGGGGGAAGCCAGTTAGGATTTTTGTAAGGATTGAGTTGAATCTATTGATCTAGCTAACAGAATTTGGTTTTCTAATCTATGAACATGGACTGTCCCTCCATTTACTTAGATCTTCTTTAATTCCTCAGCAATATTTTGTATTTTCGGTGTACAAGTCTTGCATTTCTTTTGTTACATTGATTCCTATTGTCTTTGATGCTAGTGTGGATGGAATCCTACCCTTAAATTTCATTTGCAGATGGTTCATTGCTAATATATAAAAATACAATTGATTTTTGTGTATCAATCTTGTATCCCACAACCTTGTTCACCTTGTTTATTAGATCTAGTAATTGTTTTTTGTAGATTCCCATAGGATTTTCTTACATACAGGGTCCCATAATCTGCAAAGATAGTTTTACTTCTTTCTTTCCAATCTTGATGCCTTTACTTTTTCCTCTTGTTGCATTGGCTAGAACATACAGTTCAATGTTGAATAAAAGTGGCAAGAGTAAACATCCTTGCCTTTTTCCCAATTTAGGGAAAGCATTCAGTCTTTCATTATTACCTAGGATTTTAGCTGTAGGTTTTTCATAGATGTCATTTATCTAATTGAGAAGTCCCTCCTTATTACTAGTTTGCTGACAGGTTTTGGTTTGTGTTTTTATCTTGAATTTTAGATTTTATTAAATGTTTTGTATCTATTGAGATGATTCATGCATTTTTAATCCATTACTCACTAATACAACTTATTATATAAATTGATTTTGAGATGATAAAGTCAATCTTGCATTCTTGAAATAAATTCCACTTGGTCATGGTGAATAATCTTTTTAATAGGCTGTTGGATTTGGTTTGCTAATATGTTGTTGAGGATTACTGTATCTATGTTCATGAAGGTTATCAGTCAGTATTTTTTACTTTTTTCTTGTGCTATCCTTATCAGGTTTGGGTATCAGGGTAATATTGATCTCATAGAATGAATTGGGAAGTGTTCCCTTCTCTGTTTTCTAGAAAAGTTTGTGAGAATCAATGTTAATTCTTCTTTACATATTACATAGAATTCACCAGTGAAACAATCTGAGCCTGAACTTTTCTTTGTGGGCAAAATTTTAATTACTAAATTCACTGCATTTACTTATTACAGATCTATTCAGATTCTCTATTTCTATCAGTTTTATCTATACTCTATCAGTTTGGGTGATTTATATATTTCTAATAATTGGTCCATATTATCTACATTTTCTAATTTGTTCGCATAAAGTTGTTCATAGTATTCCCCAACCATTCTTTCCATCAATAGTGAAACATCAATAATGATGATGCCTTTCATGCCAGAATGTGGTAATTTGTGCCTCTCTTTTTCTTAGTCAGTCTAACTAAGGGTTTTTCAAATGTGTGGATTTTTTTCTAAAACCCAACTTTTGGTTTCATTGATTTTCTCAAAAGTTTTGTTTTTGTTATTGTTTTCTATTTAATTGATTTCTCCTCTAATCTTTGCTATATTCTTCATTCTGTTTGTTCTTCTTTTTCTAATTTATTAAGACATAAGCTTAGGTTATTGATTTGGTATCTTCTCTATCTTTTCTAATATAGTATTTAAAGTTATAAAATATCCCTCTAAGCACTGCCTTAGCTGCACCCCATAAAATTTGATATGTTATATTTTCATTTTCTTTCACTTCAACATATTTTAAAATTCCTTTACTGATTTTTTTCTTTCACTCAGGAGTTATTTAGAAGTTTGTTACTTAGTTTCCAAATATTTGTAAATTTCCCAAATTTCATTCTTTGTGGTTTCTAATTCATTTCTGCTGTGGCCAGGGAATATGTTTTGCATGATTTCAAATCTTTTAAATTTACTAAGACTTTTTATGGACTAATATGGTCTATCCTAGAGAATGTTCCATTTGCACTTGAAAATAATATGTATTCTGCTTTGGTTGGATGGAATGTTTTATAGATGTCAGTCAGTTCAAGTTTGTTAATAATATTGTTCAAGTCATTTATATCCTTGCTGATTTTCTATCTAGATTTTTATTTATTATTTAGAGGAGGGTGTTGACATCTCCAGCTATGATTGTTAAGTGTCTATTTCTCCTTTCAGTTCTATCAGCTTTTGCTAAGTGCATTTTGGGGCTCTATTGTCATGTGCATATAGGTTCATATTTGTTATAGATTCCTGGTCAATTTACACTTTTATCACCATGAAATATTCTCCTTTAACTCTGATAATATTTTTTTGTCTTAAAGTCTATTTTTTCAGATATTAGCATGGCCACTTCAACACTTTCTTAGTTGCTGTTTGCATTGTATATCTTTTTTCATCCTTTTACTTTTAATCTACCTGTGTCCTCCAAAATAAAGTGTGTCTCTTACAGACAGCATAAAGTTGGATCTTGTTTTCTGTCCTAACAATGTCTGGTTTTTGACTGGAATGCTTAATCTACTCACATTTAATATAATTATTTACATGGTGAATTTACATCTCCCATTTTGTTATTTTTTTTTTTTTTTTTTTTTTTTTTTTGGTATGCGGGCCTCTCACTGTTGTGGCCTCTCCCGTTGCGGAGCACAGGCTCCGGACACGCAGGCCTAGCGGCCATGGCTCACGGGCCCAGCCGCTCCGCGGCATGTGGGATCTTCCCGGACCGGGGCACGAACCCGTGTCTCCTGCATCGGCAGACGGATTCTCAACCACTGCGCCACCAGGGAAGCCCCATTTTGTTATTTTTTATATGTCCCATGTCTTTTTTGTTTCACTGTTCCTCCTTTATTTTCTTCTTCGCTGTTATACATTTTTCTATATTATACCATGTAAATTCCTTTGCTGAATTGTTTCACTATTTTTTTTGTTATGGTCTTAGTTGTTCCTCTAGGGATTACTATATATTTTTTAACTTGTCGCTATCTACTTCATATTAATACCAACTTACCTTTGGCAAAATATAGAAAAATCGCACTAACATAGCTCCATTTCTTCCTCCCCCTTCTTTGTGCTATTATTGTCATATATTATATCTTTATATGTTACAAGCTGAACAAAAGAGTCTTATAATTATTATTTCATGAAACCTTATCTCTTGTAAATTTGTTAAGAAAATGTTTTAAATATATATAGCATTTTATATTTACCTACATATTTATCTTTTTCTGGAACTTTTTATTTCTTTAGGTGAATTAGAGTTACCATCTAGTGTCATTTCCTGTCAGCCTGAAGGACAATATGTATTATTTCTAGAAAAACACATCTGTCTATAAAAAATAAGGTTATTGGAGAGACCTTAAAGATGGCAGAGGAGTAAGACGTGGAGATCACCTTCCTCCCCACAAATACATCAGAAATACATCTACATGTGGAACAACTCCTACAGAACACCTACTGAACACTGGCAGAAGACCTCAGACCTCCCAAAAGGCAAAAAACTCCCCACATACCTGAGTAGGACAAAAGAAAAAAGAAAAAAACAGAGACAAAAGAATAGGGATGGAACCTGCACCACTGGGAGGGAGCTGTGAAGGAGGAAAAGTTTCCACACACTAGGAAGCCCCTTCACTGGCAGAGATGGGGCGTGGCAGAGGGGAAGCTTCGGAGCCACGGAGGAGAGCGCAGCAACAGGGGGTCAGAGAACAAAGCAGAGAGATTCCCACACAGAGGATTGGTGCCGACCAGCACTCACCAGCCTGAGAGACCTGTCTGCTCACCCGCTTGCTGGGACGGGTGGGGGCTGAGAGCTGAGGCCCCAGCTTCTTCAGTGGTCAGATCCCAAGGAGAGGACTGGGGTTGGCTGCATGAACACAGCCTGAAGGGGTAGCGTGCCACAGCCAACCGGGAGGGAGTCTGGGAAAAAGTCTGAAACTGCCTAAGAGGCAAGAGACCATTGTTTCAGGGTGTGCGAGGAGAGGGGATTCAGAGCACCATGTAAACAATCTCCAGAGATGGGCGTGAGCTGTGGCTATCAGCACAGACACCAGAGATGGGCATGAAATGCTAAGACTGCTGATGCAGCCACCAAGAAGCCTGTGTGAGAGCACAGGTCACTATCCATACCTTCCCTCCTGGAAACCTGTGCAGCCCACCACGGCCAGGGTCCCGTGATCCAGGGACAACTTCCCCAGGAGAACAAACAGCGCACCTGTTGCAATGTCATGATGGCCAATGCTGCCACAGGCTCGCCGCATATTCCATGACCCTCCCTTCCCCCAGCCGGAGTGAGCCAGAGCCCCCAGTCAGCCGCTACTTTAACCCCATTCTGTCTGAGTGAAGAGCAGACGCCCCCAGGTGACCTACACGCAGAGGTGGGGCCAAATCCAAAGCTGAACCCCAGGAACTGTGCAAACAAAGAAGAGAAAGGGAAATCTCTCCCAGCAGCCTCAGGAGCAGTAAATTAAATCTCCACAATCAACTTGATGTAACCTGCATCCCTGGAATATCTGAATAGATAATGAATCAACCCAAAATTGAGGCAGTGGATTTGGGGAGCAACAATATATATATATATTTCCTTTTTCTCTTTTTGTGACTGTGTATGGGTATGCTTCTTTGTGTGATTTTGTCTGTATAGATTTGCTTTTACCATTTGTCCTAGGGTTCTGCCTGCCTGTACTTTTTTCTTGTTGTTGTTGTTTTTGTTTTTTAGTACAGTTTTTAGCACTTATCATTAATGGATTTGTTCTTTGGTTTGGATGCTCTCTTCTTTCTTTCTCTTTTTTTATCTTTTTTTACTACTTTTTAATTTTTTTCATTTTTAAAAAGTATTTTTAAATTTAATAACTATTTTATTTTTTTCTTTCTTCCTTTCTTTTTTTCTCCTTTTTCTTCTGAGCCTCATGGCTGACAAAGTCTTGATGCTCTGACTGGGTGTCAGGCCTGTGCCTCTGAGGTGGGACAGCTGAGTTCAGGACATTGGTCCATCAGAGATCTCCCGGCTGCATGTAATATCAAACGGTGAAAGCTCTCCCAGAGATCTCCATCTCAATGCTAAGACCCAGCTCCACTCAACGACCAGCAAGCTACAGTGCTGGATGCCCTATGCCAAAAATGTAGCAAGACAGGAAGACAACCCCACCCATTAGCAGAGAGGCTGCCTAAAATTATAATAAGGTCACAGACACCTCAAAACACACCACCGGACCCGGTGCTGCCCACAAGAAATACAAGATCCAGCCTCATCCACCAGAACACAGGCACTAGATCCCTCCACCAGGAAGCCTACACAACCCACTGAACAAACCTTAGCCACTGGGGGCAGACACCAAAAACAACGGGAACTATGAATCTGCAGCCTGAGAAAAGGAGACCCCAAACACAGTAAGTTAAGCAAAATGAGAAAACAGAGAAACACACAGCAGATGAAGGAGCAAGGTAACAACCCACCAGACCAAACAAATGAAGAGGAAATAGGCAGTCTACCTGAAAAATATTTCAGAGTAATGATAGTAAAGGTGATCCAAAATCTTGGAAATAGAATGGAGAAAATACAAGAAACGTTTAACAATGACATAGAAGAACTAAAGAGCAAACAAACAATGATGAACAAAACAATAAATGAAATTAAAATTTCTCTAGAAGGAATCGATAGCAGAATAACTGAGGCAGAAGAACGGATAAATGACCTGGAAGATAAAATAGTGAAAATAACTACTGCAGAGCAGAATAAAGAAAAAAGAATGAAAAGAATTGAGGACAGTCTCAGAGACCTCTGGGACAACATTAAACACACCAACATTCGAATTATAGGAGTCCCAGAAGAAGAAGAGAAAAAGAAAGGGACTGAAAAAATATTTGAGACATTATAGTTGAAAACTTCCCTAATACAGAAAAGGATATAGTTAATCAAGTGCAGGAAGCGCAGAGAGTCCCATACAGGATAAATGCAAGGAGAAACACGCCAAGACACATATTAATTAAACTATCAAAAACTAAATACAAAAAGAAAATATTAAAAGCAGCAAGGGAAAACAACAAATAACATACAAGGGAATCCCCATAAGGTTAACAGCGAATCTTTCAGTAGAAACTCTGCAAGACAGAATAGCACGTCAGGACACATTTAAAGTGATGAAAGGGAAAAACCTACAACCAAGATTACTCTACCCAGCAAGGATCTCATTCAGATTCGATGGAGAAATTAAAACCTTTACAGGCAAGCAAAAGTTCAGAGAATTTAGCACCACCAAACCAGTTTTACAACAAAATGTTAAAGGAACTTCTCTAGGCAGGAAACACAAGAGAAGGAAAAGACCTACAATAACAAACCCAAAACAATTAAGAAAATGGTAATAGGAACATACATATTGAGAATTACCTTAAATGTAAATGGATTAAATATTCAAACCAAAAGACAGACTGGCTGAATGTATACAAAAACAAGACCTGTATAAATGCTGTCTATAAGAGACCCACTTCAGACCTACGGACACATACAGACTGAAAGTGAAGGGATGGAAAAAGATACTCCATGCAAATGGAAATCAAAAGAAAGCTGGAGTAGCAATTCTCATATCAGACAAAATAGACTTTAAAATAAAGATTAGTACAAGAGACAAAGAAGAACACTACATAATGATCAAGGGATCAATCCAAGAAAAAGATATAACACTTGTAAATATTTATGCACCCAATATAGGAGCACCTCAACACATAAGGCAAATGCTAACAGGCATAAAAGGGGAAATCAACAGTAACACAATCATAGTAAGGGACTTTAACACCCCACTTTCACCAATGGACAGATCTTCCAAAATGAAAATAAATAAGGAAATACAAGCTTTAAATGATACATTAAACAAGATGGACTTAACTGATATTTATAGGATATTCCATCCAAAAACCACAGAGTACACTTTCATGGCAAGTGCTCATGGAACATTCGCCAGGAAGGATCATATCTTGGGTCACAAATCAAGCCTTGGTAATTTAAGAAAATTGAAATCATATCAAGTATCTTTTCCAACCACAATGCTATGAGACTAGATATCAATTACTGGAAAAGATTTGTAAAAAATACAAACACATGGAGGCTAAACAATACACTACTTAATAACCATGAGATCACTGAAGAAATCAAAGAGGAAATACAAAAATACCTAGAAACAAATAACAATGAAAACACGATGACCCAAAACCTATGTGATGCAGCAAAAGCAGTTCTAAGAGGGAAGTTTATAGCAATACAATCCTACCTCATGAAACAAGAAACATCTCAAATAAACAACCTAACCTTACACCTAAAGCTATTAGAGAAAGAAGAACAAAAAAAACCCCCAAAGTTAGAAGAAGGAAAAAAATCTTAAAGATCAGATCAGAAATAAATGAAAAAGAAATGAAGGCAACAATAGCAAAGATCAATAAAACTAAAAGCTGGTTCTGAGAAGATAAACAAAATTGAGAAACCATTAGCCAGACTCATTAAGAAAAAAAAGGAGAAGACTCAAATCAATAGAATTAGAAATGAAAAAGGAGAGCAACTGACACTGCAGAAATACAAAGGATCAAGAGGGATTACTACAAGCAACTATATGCCAATAAAATGGACAACCTGGAAGAAATGGACAATTTCTTAGAAAAGCACAACCTTCCGAGACTGAACCAGGAAGAAAGAGAAAATATAAATGGACCAATCACAAGCATTGAAATCGAGACTCTGACGAAAAATCTTCCAAAAAACAAAAGCCTAGGACCAGATGGCTTCACAGGTGAATTCTATCAAACATTTAGAGAAGAGCTAACATCTCTCCTTCTCAAACTCTTCCAAAATATAACAGAGTGACGAACACTCCCAAACTCATTCTACGTGGCCACCATCACCCTGACACCAAAACCAAACAAAGATGTCACAAAGAAAGAAAACTACAGGCCAATATCACTGATGAACATAGATGCAAAAATCCTCAACAAAGTACTAGCAAACAGAATCCAACAGTACATTAAAAGGATCATACACCATGATCAAGTGGGGTTTATCCCAGGAATGCAAGGACTCTTCAATATATGCAAGTCAATCAATGTGATACACCATATTAACAAAGTGAAGGAGAAAAACCATATGATCGTCTCAATAGATGCAGGGAAAGCTTTTCACAAAATTCAGCACCCATTTATGATAAAAACCCTCCAGAAAGTAGGCATAGAGGGAACTTTTCTCAACATAATAAAGGCCATGTATGACAAACTCACAGCCAACATCACTCTCAATGGTGAAAACCTGAAACCATTTCCTCTAAGACCAGCAACAAGACAAGGTTGCCCACTCTCACCACTATTATTGAACATAACTTTGGAAGTTTTTGACATAGCAATCAGAGAGAAAAAAGAAATAAAAGGAATCCAAATCAGAAAAGAAGAAGTAAAGCTGTCACTGTTTGCAGATGACATGATACTATACATACAGAATTCTAAAGATGCTACCAGAAAACTACACGAGCTAATCAATGAATTTGGTAAAGTAGCTGAATACAAAATTAATGCACAGAAATCTTTTGCAGTCCTATACACTAATGATGAAAAATCTGAAAGACAAATTAAGGAAACACTCCCATTTACCACTGCAACAAAAAGAATAAAATACCTAGGGATAAACCTACCTAAGGAGACAAATGACCTGCATGCAGAAAACTATAAGACACTGCTGAAAGAAATTAAAGATGATACAAACCGATGGAGAGATAAATCATGTTCTTGGATTGGAAGAATAAACATTGTAAAAATGACTATACCACCCAAAGCAAACTACAGATTCAGTGCAATCCCTATCAAACTACCAATGGCATTTTTCACAGAACTAGAACAAAAAATTTCACAATTTGTATCGAAACACAGAAGACCCACAATAGCCAAAGCAATGTTGAGAAAGAAAAACGGAGCTGGAGGAATCAGGCTCCCTGACTTCAGACTATACTACAAAGCTACAGTAATCAAGATGGTATGATACTGGCACAAAAACAGAAATATAGATCAATGGTACAGGATAGAAAGCCCAGAGATAAACCCACACACATATGGTCACCTTAGTTTTGATAAAGGAGGCAAGAATATACAATGGAGAAAAGACAGCCTCTTCAATAAGTGCTGCTGGGAAAACTAGGCAGCTACATATAAAAGAATGAAATTAGAACACTACCTAAACACCATATACAAAAATAAACTCAAAATGGCTTAAAGACCTAAATGTAAGGCCAGACACTATAAAACTCTAAGAGGAAAACGTAGGCAGAACACTCTATGACATAAATCACAGCAAGATCCTTTTGACATATCTCCCAGAGAAATGGAAATAAACAAATGTGATGTAATGAAACTTTAAAGCTTTTGCACAGCAAAGGAAACCATAAACAAGATGAAAAGATAACCCTCAGAATGGGAGAAAATATTTGCAAATGAAGCAACTGACAAAGGATTAATCTCCAAAATTTACAAGCAGCTCATGCAGCTCAATATCAAAAAAACAAACAGCCCAATCCAAAAATGGGCAGAAGACCTAAATAGACATTTCTCCAAAGAAGACATACAGATTGCCAACAAACACATGAAAGGATGCTCAACATCACTAATCATTAGAGAAATGCAAATCAAAACTACAGTGAGATATCACCTCACACCAGTCAGAATGGCCATCACCAAAACATCTACAAACAATAAATGCTGGAGAGGGTGTGCACCTCTTGCACTGTTGGTGGGAATGTAAATTGATACAGCCACTATGGAGAACAGTATGGAGGTTCCTTAAAAAACTACAAATAGAACTACCATATGACCCAGCAATCCCACTGCTGGGCATATACCCTGAGAAAACCATAATTCAAAAAGAGTCATGTACCACAATGTTCACTGCAGCTCTATTTACAATAGCCAGGACATGGAAGCAACTTAAGTGTCTATCGACAGATGAATGGATATAGAAGATGTAGCACATATATACAGTGGAATATTACTCAGCCATAAAAAGAAACAAAATTGAGTTATTTGTAGTGAGGTGGATGGACCTAGAGTCTGTCATACAGAGTGAAGTAAGTCAGAAAGAGAAAAGCAAATACCGTATGGTAACACATATATATGGAATCTGAGAAAAAAATGGTTCTGAAGAACCTAGGGGCAGGACAGGAATAAAGATGCAGATGTAGAGAATGGACTTGAGGATATGGGGAGGGGCAAGGGTAAGCTGGGACAAAGTGAGAGAGTGGCAGAAACATATATACACTACCAAATGTAAAAGAGATAGCTAGTGGGAAGCAGCCGCATAGCACAGGGAGATCAGCTCGGTGCTTTGTGACCACCTAGAGGGGTGGGATAGGGAAGGTGGGAGGGAGACACAAGAGGGAGGCGATATGGGGATATATGTATATGTATAGCTGATTCACTTTGTTATAAAGCAGAAACTAACACACCATTGTAAAACAATTATACTCCAATAAAGATGTTAAAAAATATTAAATTAAATTAAAATTTTTTTAAATTAAAAATAAGGTTATTTTGGCTTTACAAAATACTAGGTAACCCATCCTAGAGGCAGGTACAAAGATAAAATGGGAAGAGTACAAATATTTTATTTGTATCTATTAATTTCTGGAAGATTTATGCTCTTATGTGGTGTCTAGACATATTCTGGAAAATTTAACTGTAAGGTAGCCAAGTTCTTGGGTTATCAGTCCATCATTTTCCTTCAACCTTTGTGAGAGTAGGTTGGATATTCCTTTTTTAAAAGTATTTTTTGAAAGGAAATCTTGCTTTAGAGAGTACTTTGCTGCTTTCTTTTGGATCTCACCACCACCATCTCAAATTAAGAAGGGGAGCCCCAAGATAACTCAGAATAATGGAGGTTGCCTTTCAGATGGGGAGGCTGACATCTGTTTCTTCCCCAGCTGCTGAACTGCAGAAATTCACAGACCAATCCTGTCTCCTGGGTGCAACTTCAGAGACTTGTTGGTAAAGCTTGTCCTCAGGACTTTGGAGTGTTGGTGAAGATAATGACTGATGACTACTCCCACCTAGATGAACTTGTAGAGCAGAGGCTGGTATAGCTGCCTGAAATGGCAAGATGAAGAAAGAGCAGCAGTGAAGACAGTTTGCATGTCCAGAGTTTGGTGGAGTGAGAGTGTTTGGGTTTTCCCAGGGGCCAAGTGGATGCCACAGAAGGCATCCAGCTGGAAGAATCTTAAAGGGTCTTGACCCAAGTGGACAGTCTGTCAGGTGAGGACACTAGGGGTAGGGGTAACCCCTGTGGTAGAAACTGAGGTAGTAAGTAACTGAGCTGGGGAGTAAACACTGAGGAATTCAGTGCTCTTGGGCTCATGGACCATCAGAATGACCCTATATTCCGTCTGGTACTCTTCCGTACTGCTAAACCTGTGCAAAGATCTTGCTGTTATTAATGTCTTGGTTTCACCCATTTGCATTATAGGGTTCCTGGGGATGCTTGTCACCTTGTTTTGTTCAAAATGTAGTATGTGAAGTTTTTCTTTTGTTATCATGATGGTTCTATGTTTAAGACAGTATTTAATCAAATCTACACCATCATCATCACCTTGCCATGACCTGTTAGCCTAATACTGACTTTTTGAAGAAACAGGGCTAGTTGACTTGTAGAATGTCCCATGTTCCGTGTCATCTGATTGTTTCCTCATGATCTCATCTCAACTTTTCTTGGAAGTTAGGTATAGAACTTTGATCAGTTTTAGTTTAAGCATTTTTTAAAAATTTATTTATTTTATTTTTGGCTGCACTGGGTCTTTGTTGTTGTGCATGGGCTTTCTCTAGCTGTGGCGAGCGGGGGCTACTCTTCGTTGTGGTGTGCGGACTTCTCATTGCGGTGGCTTCTCTTGTTGTGGGGCACAGGCTCTAGGTGCGTGGGCTTCAGTAGTTGTGGCACATGGGCTCAGTAGTTGTGGCTCACAGGCTCTAGAGCACAGCCTCAGTAGTTGTGGCACAGGGGCTTAGTGGCTCCGCAGCATGAGGGATCTTCCCAGACCAGTGCTCGAACCCATGTCCCTTGCATTGGCAGGCGGATTCTTAACCACTGCACCTCCAGGGAAGCCCAGGTTAAGCATTTTTAACACAAATACTTAATAACTGCCAAGAATACTTCATAGGTGCTACTGTGCCACCCCCTACTAAGGATGCAATTAGCAAATAATTTGTAGAGTAACATTTTGGTTCTACGTGAGCATCTTGTTCAAACAACCTTTTATCAAATGCATTTAACATCTGCTACGGACTGAATGTGTCCCTCCCAAATTCATATGTTGAAATCCTAACCCTCAATGTGATAGTGTTAGGAGGTGGGGTCTTTGGAAGTTGATTAGGTCATGAGGGTGGAGCCTCATGAATGGGATTACTGCCTTAGTAAGAAGAGACCAGAGGGCTAGCTTGCTCCTTTTCCACCATGTGAGGATACAACAAGAAGTTCAGCTAGCTACAACCCAGAAGTGGGCCCTCACCAAGAACCCAACCATACTGGCACCATGAGCTCCAATTTCCAGGCTCCAGAACTGTGAAAAATAAAGCTCTGTTGTTGATAAGCCACTCAGTTTATGGCATTTTGTCTTAACAGCTTAAGCTAAGATAACATCTCTTGAGGTTCCTTACCTGAATCAATTATCTAGTTCTTTCTATATTTATTGGGTGGCATTCTTCTATAAATAATTGCTGTAGTGAATACTGTGTTGCTCTGCTCAGATCTCTTTTTTGGGGCCAATACATTATCCCCCTGTTTCTGGGAAAATCAGCTACTGACCTCATAGCTATATCTCTCATTGGGAACTGCCCTCAGCTACAGGGAACTGCCTCACTCAAAGTTATGCCCTCACTTCCCCACCTCTGCTCAGGCAGCAGGCAGTATTAAATGAGTGTCTTATGCAGGAACACAAAGGTCCAGCCTTACATTTGGGACAACTCTGAAGGGCCACCCCAGCTCCAGAGCTCCCTGTAAGACTGTCTGAGGTCTCAGCTGCAACTGCATTGAGGGTAAATTCTCCCTCTGTCCAATCCTATCTTCCTCAGCCTCTTACAGATGTTTCTCCCCAATAAACCTCTGTATGCAACTTTCCATTTTTGTTAACCCAGAATTCATTCTAAGACAATGACAAAGAGCTTTCTTCTCTTTTTCTTTCATCTTTTTTTTTCATTTGATTGTTTTTGGAGTATCACTATGAACTCATGGTTTTGTATTTATTTAATGTATTACAACAAATTGCAGCCATTTTCGTCTTGGTGCTCAAATGATCAAATGTGGCCAGTGAAGGCCCTTCATGATGCCTCCTATGTCCTTTAGACATTAATCTTTAAGTGTGTCTTTTCTAGCATGAGAAGATAACCTATGCTCATCATGTATTCTTCTAGGTCCAGACCCAAAATCAGGTATTTCTCTAAAAATCTCTGGTTCCCTTTTAGTGGGAATGGTGGTTAAAGATCAAGATCTGGGCACCAGGGATAAAATGTTTTCTTTTAATTTCATTTTCTAAATGTCTTTTTGTTGGTATACAGAAATACAATTTATTTTTACATAGACATTTCACTGTGGTCACATTAGAATTAGAACCAAGTTCTCCTGAATCTCAGTCTCTATTAGTTAGAAATATTTTCAGCTGCAAATAACGGGAAGCTGACTCACAATGGCCTGGGAAAACAAGATGTTTAGTTAGCTCCTCTAATAAGGAGTCTGATGATAGCCAGTCTGGGACTGATGCAATGGCTCAATAATCCTGTCAGGGACCGAGACTGTTACTATTTAACCATTTCTTAGTTTGTTCTCATGTTTCTTTTCTTGTTCTTACAAGATGACTGGGCTCCTACCAGATACTATCTATATTCTAGGCAAAAATAAGCAAAGATAAAGAGGTTAATGGTAAAAAAGTTTTCTCCTTTCCAGGCTTTGTTTTTTCTAATTTGAGAAAGATGCCCTCTCCATATAATTCCACTTAATCATTATTGGACAGAACTGTCACAAATCCAACTCAATATAAGGTAGGTGAGAAAACTGAGGGGTTTTATTTCTTAACTTCCAATAACTGTTAAAAGGAAGGAAAGTTAGAAGGAGGCAAGAATGGATGTTGAAAGTACCTCTTGTGGTATCTGCACTAAAGCTAACATTCTTCCCACTAGATAATTCCGTTAGGTAAAACTTTGACAAAGTGTGACAAAGCTTGATTCATGTAAAAAAGGATTCCTTTGAATAAAAAGACCTCAAAGTACTTATATTTAGCATGTGTATCTGAAGACAAGATACGCTATAAAAAATGTGATCCTTGTTCACTGGAGAAGAATTTTTATTTAGTTTTCTCAATATAACTGAGGTATAATATTAACATCATCTAAGAAAAAATTCTAGCAAAAGATGAATTACTTGTTTGGGACCAACTATCCCAGGGAAAACAACTAGAAAACCTAGGGAAAATATAAAAACAACTGTTTGAAGGCATCATAGAATCATAGGCCTTAAGACTTTGTACAGCTAAGACCCAGAAGTAGAAGGAAGCCAAGAGTGGCTGGCTTTCCTCTCAAAGTGATCACCATTCTGCACATCCTACAAGTGCGAGCTGCGACTCAGAGATTTCAGCACTCTTATGTGGTCGCTGGAAGTTCAGGGCATGCCAATGCAGAGGGGTCTTTATAAACACTCCAAGATGTTAACTGGAATAAGTGTGAACTGAAATAGATCATTCCTAGGAATGAAGCTCGGACTTAAATTAGCTCAATACCTGACTGGATTAAGGTGGGAAGTCACAAATAAATTAATATCAGGAATGAGAAAGGGACTATCACCACAGATCTTACAGATACTAAAAAGTTCATTAGAAAAGATTATGAAAAGCTTTTACTAAAAATATGAAACTGAGGTGCAATGAGCTAAATTCTAAGGTAATACTGTAACAAACTGACAGATGAGTAGAGAATCTAAATTTTCCTGCATCTACTTATCAACATTTAATCCATAATTTAAAACTGTTCCAGACAGACAACTCAAGGTTCACATGGCTTACTTGACAAATTTTATCAGGGAGCTAAGGAAGAACTAACACCAATATTACACAAACTCTTCCAAAGAAAAGGACTCTTTCAAAGAGAAGAATGAAGGGCACCTGCTGCATCTCGTTTTATGAGGTCAGCATTACTTTGATCCAAAAGCTGACAAGAACATTACAAGAAAGGAAAATTCAGTTCAATCTTTTTCATGATATTCTAAATGAAACATTAGTACCTTAACTCCATAAATATATTAAAAGATAATAGGTCATTAGTAAACTGGGTTTATTCTAGGAATGCAATATTCATAAATCAATGAATGCAATGTTATAATGACAGAATAAAGAAGAAAAATCACATCTCAATAGATACAGAGAAGGTATTTAATAAACGTAACATCCATTCATATTAAAGTCTCTTTGCAAACCAGGGATAGAAGGAATCTTTCTTCAACTGGTAACTGATATCTATAGAAATTCTATAGCAAGGATTTTTTTCTTCCAAATATGACAGGTTATCTTCTCTCATACCAATTCTTTGGCTGATAGAAACTATGAAAACTAGACAAAACACCAAAAGATCACAGCTTTTTAAAGGCATCAGAGGGGCTTCCCTGGTGGCGCAGTGATTGAGAGTCTGCCTGCCGATGCAGGAGATGCGGGTTCATGCCCCGGTCTGGGAAGATCCCACATGCCGCAGAGCGGCTGGGCCCGTTAGCCATGACTGCTGAGCCTGCGTGTCCGGAGGCTGTGGTCCGCAACGGGAGAGGCCACAACAGTGAGAGGCCCACGTACCGCAAAAAAATTAAAAAAATAAAAATAAAGGCATCAGAGATAAAGCAAGGAAACCAGCATTAGAGAGGTCTAGATGATTAAGTAAAGGGAAACACACTGAGGTGAACTGCTTCTTTTTCCCTTGAGGCGTTTGTCAATTCCTAAGCTGTGTGGAGCCAAGGTGAAGAGCCAAGGTGAAGAGCAGAAAATAGCGATTTATAGCTTTGAGAAGTCTCATGAAGGAGGGCACAAAAATTGGATTTACTGCTTGTTATTAAGGCAGCCAAGACTTGAAGGTCAAGATCCAACAACAAAAAAAGGAACCACAGAAAACTGAGCTCCAAATTGTGAGCATAGTTCAATTTCTAAACTACACAAGACAAGATGTCATGAAGTCAAGCAGAAAGCAGCAACTAAAAACCTAAAAACTTAAGCAGAGCTTTTGCAAGTCTCATAGTAATAGAGACAAAAACTAGAAAACTAGAGATCAGGGTCTGCCAGGTTTTCAGGTAAAAATCCTGAATGGCTTTGTCCTAGGAGAGGCAAGCCTCTTATACATCAGCCCTCATGAAGATGAAATAGATTCTCAGATCACCTTAATCCTTTTTTAAAATTAATTAATTAATTAATTTATTTATTTAATTTACTTTTGGCTGCATTGGGTCTTCATTGCTTCGCACGGGCTTTCTCTAGTTGTGGCAAGCAGGGGCTACTCTTCTTCATTGCAGTGCGCGGGCTCCTCGTTGCGGTGGCTTCTCTTGTTGCTGGAGCACAGGCTCTAGGAGCGCAGGCTTCAGTAGTTGTGGCACACGGGCTCAGTAGTCGTGGCTTGCGGGCTCTAGAGTGAAGGCTCAGTAGTTGTGGCACACGGGCTTAGTCGCTCCACAGCATGTAGGATCTTCCCGAACCAGGGCTCGAACCTGTGTCCCCTGCATTGGCAGGGAAATTCTTAACCACTGCGCCACCAGGGAAGCCCTCATCTTAATCTTTGATGGACCAAGGTTATCTGCTTCTACTATATCTGGCCTCCAGAAGAAAAGTAAATTATTTCTAGAGGATGAAACATCATCCAGAGAAATTTTTAAAAACACTTCATTTACAATTTCTGGTATTCAACAACAAAAAATTTTCACAGGCATGCCATGAATCAGATGAAGGAAACCAAGATAAAACAAGTGATATAAATAAACCCAACAGCGATCCAAATATTTGAGTTATCAGACACAAACTTTAAAAAAAAAAAAACTATGATTACTATGTTCAAGAAATTAGGTGACAGGGACTTCCCCAGCGGTCCAGTGGTTAAGACTTCACCTTCCAAAGCAGGGGGTGCAGGTTTGATCCCTGGTCAGGGAGCTAAGACCCCACATGCCTCGCAGCCAAAACAACCAAAACATAAAACAGGAGCAATATTGTAACAAATACAATAAAGACTTTTAAAATGGTCCACATAAAAAAAAAGAAATTAGGTGACAAAATTATTGACATTAGAAAGAATCACATGGGGATTCTAGAACTAAAAAACACAGCTTAAATTAAGCACTAAGTAGATGTTAGATATAGCATAATAGAAGCTTAGTGAACTGGAAATGAGTTAGCAGAGACTATGCAGGCTGGAGCATTATGAAAAAAAAGGAATGAAAAATAATGGAAAGAATGTAAGAGACATGGAACATGGTGTAAAGGTTCAATATATGTTTAATTGGAAGGAATAACAGATTGAAAAGATACCAGAATTGACAAATGATGTCAAGCCACTGATTCAAAAAGCTCTACTAATCTCAAGCAGAATGAATACAAAGGAAATCATAACTAGGCACATCATAGTCAAACTGCTGAAAACAAAAGACAAAAAAGGAAAATCTAATTGCAGCCAGAGAAAAAAGGCACATTACATTCAAAGGAGAAACAATAAGAATGGCAACTGACTTTTCAACAAATACAATGAAATGGTATCTTTAAAGTGCTGAAATAAAATAACTGCTAACCTAGAATTCTACTCTCAAGGAAAATATCCTTTTAAACGAAGATGAAATAAAGTTGATTTCAGAAAAACCAAACTGATATAATTAATTGCCAGCAGACCTACACTAAAATAAACATTAAAGGGATTCTTAAAGTTAGGAAATAATGATGCTTAAAAAATAAAAAGTGAAAGCGTTATGAAGAATAAAGAGTAAATATGTGGATAAAACTATATGAACACTGACTGTATTAAGCAATTATAATAATGCATAGAGAGACTTAAAATATATGTAGAATTAAAATTCAGGTCAACAATAGTATAAATGATAAGAGGGGATTGAGCTAAAATATTTTCTATCATTGAATTGTGGAAGAAGCCGTAAAAGTATTAATCTACAGAAGACATAAATTGAGGGTGTATATCATAATCTCTAGGTTAACCACTAAAAGAATAATTAAAGACTGCAAAAACAAAGCGATACTTGAAGGGAAATGGAATGATAAAAGTTAATTGAGGGACTTCCCTGGTGGTGCAGTGGTTGGGACTCCGTGCTTCCAGTGTAGGGGGCATGGGTTCGATCCCTGGTCGGGGAACTAAGATTCCAAATGCCATGTGGCACAGCCAAAAATTTTTTTAAAAAGTTAATTGATTCATCTAGACAAATTATCCAATCTCTCAGATTCCTTCAGCCCTTCATGGTACCAGTCTTGGGGGAAGCCTTACTATTTCCATGAAGTGTCACATTTTTACACGCACCTGACTTTCTCCAAAAGTCCTCTATCTGGTACACTGAATGATGATAAAATCTGAGGGGTTGGGCTGCATCAGCTGCCACAGTGATGTCCGGATTTGAGGGGCCCTCTCTTGTCCCTTTCTCTTCATCTTTAAAGCTCAAAAGTAGAGTAGACGAGAGATCTAACAATGGGCAGCCTTGTCTCTCAGCCTCAATTTTTCATAGTGACACAGCCAAATTATCTGCCCATTCAGGTGTGCATCTGTGGCCCCTAGACATTTTAACTACACAGTGACTAGCCACCAAGAAGCAAATGAACTGCCCATTCAGCAGTGTTTCTGGGACCTATAGACATTGTGGCCATACAATCATAAGGCCATAAGTTCACATGGCCTGCCAGTTCAGGGGCATTTGTGGCCCACAGAAAATGAGGCCATTCAATCATGAGCACTACTGGTGATTTGTCCTCTACCCCAGAAAGGATGCTTCCCACCCCTCAAGTGAAACAGTTCAACTTTTCTGCCATGTTCACTCCACATTAGGTACCACTGTCAGGCAAAGGGCTCAATCACCAGCAAGCATCATTGAGGCAGGCTGGGTCACAAACACATGGATCAGCAAAAAGCACAAGTCTCACATTGTCTCATTATCCTGTAGAGAGACATGCTTGGGTTGGGTGCAGCTGGACCAGGACCACCCCCTGACAATCTTCCTTTTCACAGCATGAGCATGAAAGTGCCATTGTAAGCAGAGGAAAAGTATTTGAGCTCAGGTGCCAGATGTTCAGGGGAATGCTGAAAATGACAGCTGCCCAGCAACCTTGTGGGAAGTTGAGATCATGAACAGCCCCTCACTCTATCTGGGGGAGGAGGAGCCACTGGTCCCGCCTAGCCCACTGTCAGGCCACCCAGAGGAAGCCTCTATTATTCCACGTATAATCCTTTTTGTCTCCCAACATGTTCTTTGGAAAGAGTTCTATGGTGAAATACATTTGGAAAATGCTGTATTTTACAGACCTTTTGGGAGATCTATATAGTATCCTACCTACATAGTATCCTAGTGGTTGTAGAAGTCCCTCCATTAAAAAAAAAAAAACACATCTAAACAACGTTTCCCAAGTTTTTATGATCATAGAACCTTTTACTCACATCATGATTCTTAATAAGCCAGAGAACCAGTGTTTCATGGAAGACATTTTGTGAAATGCTGACCTAGGGCAGGCATAGCAAATAGGTTTCAACATAATTACCAACTCTTATTGGTAGAGGTAGTCTAGAACATACTGTTGAGAAGAATTCTAAGAGCCTGTCTGACCTTGACCAGAAAGAGTACCATTATTTTTTTTGAATTTTATTTTATTTTTTTATACAGCAGGTTCTTATTAGTTATCTATTGTATACATATTAGTGTATATATGTCAATCCCAATCTCCCAATTCACTTTACTGACAAACGACAGCTGCCGTGTATGTAGAATATAATGGCAGCATAAGGGTAACGGACTTGCCAGTCTTGATCTAGGTTCTCTAGCTTCATTTTCTCTGGCAAAAGATTCCTCTAGGTCAGAATCGGTGACTTAAGAATTCCTCCAACAGGAACCCAACTTGGGAAACGTGAGTCTTCATTCATTATAATTTGCTCATGTTCACTGAGTCTTTACTGAGTGGACTGGTCCCTCAGGAAGGGGAGAAAGTTCTTTCTATTGAAAGGAATGCTCTCAGAGGTGCCATATAAAATAAATCCTGGAATCTATCTCCAAGCTCAGTACCCAGGAGGATGCTCTTTACCCGAATGCTCCCATGACTACAGCCTTGGCCTCTGAGGTCAGGGGCATTTGGGCAGAATCTAGGAATTTCTCCCAACTCTCTGAAGCCTCCTTGGCCCTAACACCTATTAATATGTTGGGCTCCTCCACTGTGAAGCTGCTCAGGGCTTTGGAGGCCAGTATTTTGCACTTGAGGATCTGCTGTCTGAGATGTGGATCTGTGTGTATGTACCTGCACATCTATAAGAACATACATGTACAAGTGTGCACAAAGATAGTGGGGAGCACAAATTAGGGCTCACTTAATATCCATAGGATCCAGGGCCAGGAGAAGAAGACAATTCCATGACACAAACCACTGTTGCTTGCCTCAGCAGCTGATGCTTCAGTCTGCAGAGTGACACTGGAGACATCGGCAGGGATCAACTTCAGTCTGGAAGGAGGAAAAGGGAGAGAAATCTTTCAACTTTAATGGGATTTTCAAAGACGTGCCAGGTATTGTCTGTTGGCACTCTGTGACATTCCCATTCCCATTCCCTCTCCTGTACTGCCGGGGCTGGAAGCATTGAGATTACATTTCTCAGACTTGCTTGCCAATGTGACCTCTCTGTATGAAATTTGGAAGGGAGAAGGGAGTTAGAAACCATACTTTTCCTCTAGAAGGAAGAGTAGGCAAGTATCTTTCAGCAGATGTGAGTTTTGTTTTAATTTTATTTAAGTATAGTTGATTTACAATGTTGTGTTAATTTCTGCTGTAAGCAGATGTGAGTTTTGCAGCACCTGCTAGACTCCTTGCTATGCTAATCACCCAACTACCCTGGGGCCGTGGGACACCTGTGCTGTCAGCAATGGTTTTCTGCAGTTTTTTGCCCTCGGGTCTCAGAAAAAACTTCCTGACTTTCTGTACCATGGTGAGCCTGAAAGCTAGTGGTGGCTCCTGACCTGTGCTCCTCCATTCTCTTTCTCACTTCCAGGAATGATGACAACCAGACTGCCCTGGAAGCCATGTTGAAGAGGGCAGAGATGCCAACAGCCTCAATCTAGATGGAGGAACACCACCGGTCAATATGGACTACCCATGGTTGATTCTTATTTGAGCAAGAAAGGGATTGTGTCCGAGCCATTATATTTTCCATCTAATTATTCCAGTAGTTTGGCTTACCCAGACTAATACAAGAGTTGTAACATGTATCTAGTTACTGGTGGTCCCTGGGGTTTGTAGACAGGCAACTGTGCTTACAAATAGTGTCTGATCATCAGAGAGACCTCTGTGGGTCCGTTTTCCCCAGAGTGGTGCCTGCATGGGTATGTAGACCTATGAGGAGAGCTATCGGGGTTGGCCCAAAAGTTCGTTCGCGTTTTTCTGTAACATCTTATGGAAAAACCCAAACAAACTTTTTGGCCAATGCAATATTTTGACCTTTTGACCTGGGCTCAGTACAGCTGGGTCCTCTTGGGCAGCTGAGACCTGTGTTCAGTACAACATGAAGACAAGGAGGCCTGGAATGGAGATCACCCTGGTGGTTCTTATAAAGTCTTAAATAATCCATCATTGAACAATGTCCATTCCTTTACTATTCTCTTCCCTCAGAAGCTCCTGTGCAACAAAAGGAGGAAAGGAGGAGAGAGGCACATTGGCTGGGAAGTCAAGTGGAATAGGTCCCAGTCTGTCTCAGCCTGTTAACAACTCTCTGAAGCATCCTCTCCCTCCACGGGCCTCAAAGTCTTCAACCCCAGAAGGGAATTGGTGAGGGGTCTCAGTAGTGAGATCAGAGAGCACCCCAATCCTACTCCTCATCCCTGACTCACTATCTGTGTTTCCATGTGTATGCGTGTGTGTGTGTGTGTGTGTGTGTGTGTGTGTGTGTTCCAAGCAGAAGTCATAGCTGCTAAACCAGAGGGTCCGTAAGACCTTATTTGGGCTCAAAGTGTGTTCTGAGGACCAGCATATTAGCACCACCTGGGAGCTTATTAGAAATGCAGACTCTCAGGGCCCCCCACACAACTACTGAATCAGAAGCTGCAATTTAACAAGATCCCTAGAGGAACCCTATGTAAATTCAAGTCTAAGATGCACTGCTCCAGAGGACTGGGGAAAAGACAAATCACCTTGAAAAAAGAATGGGATCTGGAGTCAGGAGACCTAAATTCTAGTTTGAGTTCTGCCACTTACTTGCTCCACAAAATTCACCAAGACATGTAACCATCCAGATCTTTTTCTTAAATGAGGATGTGCTCATGACTACTGAATGGTATAGAAGTCAAGGGTATGCATTCTGAGTCAAATCACCTAATCTTAACTCTTTATTTCATTTACTAGCTGTGAAGCTTTGGATAACTCACTTGACATCTGTATGCTTCAGTCTCCCGATCTGGAAGGTATGGTATAATAACAGTGAGAGAATTCTACTAATAATTTTAAATTAGAAATGAATATAAATAACATAGCACAGTGCCTGACATAGTCTAAGTCCACAGTACATATTATTATACTCTGGCTTATTACAACATCCTTCAATAACAGAAAGAGACCTTGAAAGTAGAATCGTCAAAAGCTAGCTGAAGTCTTCCTCCTTTGGGGTTTATTGTGGTACACACACTTCTTAACAGACACAGTCATCCGAAGACTGAAGCTCTAAGCTCCGTGCCACCTGACAGTCATGTGATTGCCTTCATGCCACCATTTTGGAACCATCAACCAGTTCCCTGGGGTGGATTCCCATTTTGTCTATTCCAGCCCCATTCACTCTGCACACTCTCCTGCCTGTGGGAAATCTGCAGAGGCAGTGGCACAGACAGCAATGCAGTGCAGCAGGGAATGAACACTTGCAACTGGCCTTCCCTTTCCTACAGGAACTCACACAGTTCAAAGAGCAGAACGTCATCAAGGCATTGCTTGAAGGACCTGCCACCTCAGTCACTGCAGGGAAGACTTCCAGGGAGAGGCAGGTAGCAGGGACCCTCAGCAGAACGCCATGCCACAGCAAGAAAGCAAGCTCCCTCAGCCGCCGCCCGCTGCGAGTACCCAGGACCTCTGCTCCTCGGAGGTGGGAAAATCACAGCAGTGCCCTGGGCTGCTGCTCCTCAGGTCTGCAACCTCCTCACAAACACCAGGCACCTGTACTGCTGGGGGCGGAGTCACACTGTGTTCATGAGGTCCGCCCACTGGGATGGCTGAAACAAACCAACCTCAGAATCTACAGCAACAGTATGTTCAGCTTCCCCGGGACCACCCTCAGGCTTGAAGATTCCCTAGAAGGACTCGGAACTCAGAAAAGCTGTTAGTTCTTTTCGGAGTCTGTTGAGTCCTGCTGAGCGGTTATATACAGAGTTATTATTATTTTTTAAAGAAACGCATTTATTTATTTATCTATTTGGCTGCACCAGGTCTTAGTTGCGGCATGCGGGCTCTTCAGTTGTGGCATGCAGGCTCTAGTTCCCTGACCAGGGATCGAACCCGGGCCCCCTGCATTGGGAGCATGGAGTCTTAACCACTGGACCACCAGGGAAGTCCCATACACATAGTTAGGATTTATGACAGTGAAAGTAAACTCAGCAAAGGCAAAAGGTGCAGGGGTGAAGTCCACGGGAAACCAGTGGTGAGATCCAGTTGTCCTCTCCCAAAGGAGTCACATGGACAATGCTTAATTCTCCCAGAAATGACGTGTGACAACACATGCAAAGTGTTGCCAGTCAGGGAAGCTCACCCATGCCTAGGGGTCCAGAGATCTGACTGGAGGTCAGTCATGCAGGCATGCAGCTTCCATGTGACACACTTTAGCTACTCGGTCTACAGCCCCCAGATGTCAAACTAATACAGCACAGCCGAGGGCCTCAGACATACAAAGCAGACCCTCACCATACGTCACACCATGAGCACGAACTACCTGGTCAGATGGAACAGAGGTGCCTGGATTACAGAAATACCCTACTAGGCAGAACACGCCAGGCTCTTGGTGGCGCTCTCCCAGGAGTGGGACAAGGACCAGTCTTCCCGAGACAGGCCTTTCTTTGGAACATAAGGGCTTGAGTCACCCGGGCCTGCTGGGGTTACACTTTACAATGAATTTTAACTTAATTAGAGGCCTAACTTCCATTTAAAAAAACGTTTTCAGGGAATTCCTGGCGGTCCAGTGGTTAGGACTCGGTGCTCTCACCGCCAAGGGCCCGGGTTCACTCCTGGGCCTTGGGCAAAAAAAAAAAAAGACACTTTCAGTGGTGACCTTGGGCAAGGTTGGTGGCGAAGGGGAGGGAAGCACACAGCGCAGGAAGGAGCAGCATTGGCACCAGCACGCCCCCTAGTGTTGGGGAGAGGACAGCAGAAACTGCCAAGGTAACCAAGCAGGACCCTATAGGCCTTCCCGGGACAGACCCCTCCCATGTCCTCCACCTGCTTCTCATCAGTAGAAAAACTATAGCCTCCTTGGCCTTCCCCAAGTTTCAAAGAATAATTTAATCAGAGAAGTCAGAAAATGCAGAAACAGAGGCAAACAGTCAAGCAAGACAAAATAGTAGTTTAGTCATTAAGCAAAGTCAAGGACCTTTAGTTCCTCCCCAAGGGCTATAGGTAATATTTGGAGCCATATCCTGCGAGCTGTTTTGCAGATACTGAAACCCCTACCAGGTGGAAGACCTTAACTGCATGCTGACCACAAGCACGTAGACCCCAGACTGGTTGGAAGCAGAAGGTTGATGAGGTGGACTCCCCGATTACCTCACCACCAACCAAACAGAAGAATGTCCACGAGCTGATCACACATCCCACAACCTCCTGCCTCACTCTGTCTTTTAAAACCCTTCCCTGAAAGCCATCGGGGAGTTCAGGCCTTCTGAGCACTAGTTGCCTGGACTCCTCGCTTGGCACCCTGCAGTACACGCCGTACTTTCCTTCACTACAACCTGGTGTCAGTACATTGGCTTTATGGGGTGTGGGCGAGTGGACCCAAGTTTGCTTTGGTAATACCACCACTTACCAGGTGCCTGCCTTGGGACACGTTCTGGGCTGGGGGCGCTACGCATGTTGCTTTAAACAATCCTGACAGCCCGCTGGGATGTGTGGTCTTTAGCTATGACGCAGAAGAGGCCCAAAGGGCTGGTAAGTGGTGCAGCCAAGCCTTCTCTTCTATGGATCGGTAGATCCCAACAGCTGGGCGGAGCGTGGGCTGGAAGAACACCTTGGCATGTTTCTTGGTTCCTGGATGCCCAAGTCACACTAGGAAATGCTGGCCCAGCATGAGCAACAACTGCACGCCCTTCGCCAGTCCCTTCTCTTTCTGAGAAAACACTCATTCCTGCAGAGTCAGGATATGGGGAGCGTCTGACCAGGGCCAATGACCAGCTCTTTCTGCAGCTGGGGGTTTCTCTACTGTCCTCAGAACACTGTCATACTAACTCTATTAACTTTCTCCTGCCTCCTGACAGCGGTGTCAGAAAAACGTATCAAGTCACCTCTCTTCTGGAAATAAATAGGTTAGGATCCCTAAACCTGGCCAACATTTAAGAAGGTACAAAGAATCACAGTGGGGGGGCAAGTCCCCGGTCACGTGCCTGACAGAAAACAGACTCTTCTCCCGGGACTTCTACACAACACTGGGACAGAGTCACTTCCCAGGAGACCTCCAGGTTGTAGATTTGGGCAATGATTCATCCAACCAACCTGGGAATATCACACATGCCACCACCTCCTCAGAGGGGAAAGGGAAAGCCAGGGAGAAAGCAGTATGTTCAGACGGAAGAGTAAATAAATGTATGTTGGATTCCATGACTGCTTTTGTCACTTGCTTCTCTCAACAGTGCCTGGCACCTGTTGGCTGCAGCACAGAAGGCACTGAGTGTACTGAGCCCAGACCCTGCCTTGCCCAGCCCAAGGAGTTCTGCTTGGTGACCAGGCAGGGACCACAAGCACACGGCACACACTTGGCCTCTTTCCCCAGACCCCCACAGGGAACACAAAACTTTCCTCTAGGGCACTACAGGACTTTTAGCAGGCCATGTTGCCACCGGCTGGCATCGTCAGAGAAACGGCTCCCCCCCCCAACCACCCACTTCATGCTGTGCTTTCAAACCGGCAAAGCCCAGATTCTCCAAGGATCCCCCGGGTCCCAGAAACCGGAGTTCCTCGATTTATTTCAGGAGAATCAGGCATCATGGTTTCCTCCTCATTTGTGCATGCTGCCTGCCCTGCAGCCCAACTCCCAGCCCCGCCTCCATGCTGCTTCCCCGACTGAGCCTGAACCCTGCTCTCTGACCCCTGGCCTGAGACCAGAGCCCGGCTCCGACGGCTCCACCCCGCGCCCAAGATGGCCGCGCCCATGTGCCGCCGTGGAGGCAGCAGGCACCACTAGCGGTTTCTTATTCTGAGGACCTAAGAAAGAGGAGAGCGTGGCTTTGGAAGATGGAGGGGCGGGAACTCCCCAGGGGGCACAGCAACAAGGAGGCCTGGCCGCGCGGGAGAACGGACTGGGAGAGCGGGCCTCGGCCTCGGAGGCGGCGGACTCGGATCGCCACGACAGTCCGCGCGGAGCCCGCTCGCCTCCCGCCGCCCGAGACGCCTCCCCAGCCTCTCGTACGACTCGTCGCGGAAAATGCTCGCACGCTCTCGTCGCTCCATCTAACCTCAGAGGGAACCACGTCAGAATCCTTTGTCCCCCGAAAGGCGCCGTGTTGCCCATTGGCTGGGTTGCCCCCGCCCCCAAAGCCCGCTCCTGCGCGTGCACCGCGCTCGGGCTCCCGGGGCGACGGCGAGCGGAAGTGCTCTGCTGACCCCGAGGGCGGTGCGAGTTGACGCTTGCGGTTGCTACCTGCCCTGAGACCTCGGGTTCCAGGCGGTGGAGTAAGGGGAGGCGGAGTTGGGGATGGGCTGGATGGGGAGGTCGGAGGAGCCTTGGCCAATGAGGTCGCGCCCCTGGGGGCTTGAGTGACAGGGCCGCGGTGGGGAGGGGAGGGCGGGGGGTCTACGGGGGTGTCAGCGAGTGATTGGTTCATTGCTTGATTCATTCAGCGACCGTTTAACTCAGTGCCTAGTAAATGCCGGGCACCCCTGTGTTTCACAGTAGTCTGTTCACAATAGCCCTGTGAGTAGGGACTACGATGCTCTTTGTTTTACAGAGAGAAAGCAAGAACAGAGAGGCTGGGAAACCTAACCAAAGTCACACAGTAAAGTGGAGGGAGCCTTTTTCTGTTTTCGTTTTTTCGGCATAACGCTTATTATGCCTTTCCAACAAACACACCCTAAATTTATCACTTTGCTGGCTCGCTGTCTGTGTCTCCCCTGCTAAGAGTATGGCTCCGCAAGATGGGGGAGCTCTGAAGTTTTGTTCACGTAGAACAGTAGAACCCGTAGAACAGTAGAACCCGTAGGACGGTAGAACAGGCACACAGTAGGCCCTGACCTCTTATTAAACGAATAAAAGCGGCAGAGCAGGCGGTCAGTTTCGTTCCAGAGGCCACACCTTATCGGGCGGTAATTGAGCTCTCCCCGAATGTCAATTCTTAAAACTAGAGTGAGGCACACTGTGCCTTCTGGTGGCAAGGAAAACTTGGGGGTTTTCCTCAACTTCGCTCCATCATGGAGGTTGCTAGTTGCATCGCCTGTGTGGTCATTGCCTTTCCAGGGTCAGGGTTCATAACTGAGCCCACGGCTCAGCAGCTTCAGACACCAGCTGATCTGCCATGGGCTTCCTTAGTTAGACTACAGAAGACCCAGTCTGAGGCCTCAGAAGGAGGTGAGCTCCTCGGGTCAGAGGCAGAGACATGGTCCTGAAGTGATGGTCCCAGCAAAGGTACCTTTGTCTTTGAATCCTTGGGTCCTGCCTCCTTAGAAATAAAATAGCTCCTCTGAGGGGAGTTGGAAGAGGAGCGCCAGCCCAGACCCCAGGGGCAGAGGGGGAGGGCTCACAGGACAGACCCAGATGCTCTGGTTAGAGGGAAGGGGCTCACAGGATAGCAGGCCCTAGAAGAGCTGGACTTGCAGTGCCCTCTGTCCCTTCCTTCAGCTGAGAGAGAGCAAGGCTGAGTCGGTGACTCAACTTGTAGCCACCATCAAGAGCTGTGTGATGGTGGTCAGTTGAACCCCTATTGGAGGAGAGGGATGAAAGTTACAGACGGATGGAGGGACGCTGCCCTGCTGTAGTGCCTGCAAAGGCAGGATCAGGCTGCAAAGATTGACTACCTGCCTCACGGGACGTTCTCCACTCCTGACACATTTGTGCACACATCATTATACTTCCTCTTGTGCCATGGGCTATTTTTGTTTTGTTTGTTTGTTTGCTTGCTTTTTGTTTTTGGCCGCCCCGCGCGGCATGCGGGATCTTGGTTCCCCAACCAGGGATCGAACCCGCGCCCCCAGCGGTGGAAGCACAGAGTCTTAACCACTGGACGGCCAGGGAAGTCCCCTGGGCTACTTTTGGATTTGAGTCAGTCCCATAGTATAAACAACCCACTTACCTGTAGCAGAAATGTTGAGTCTCCTCTACCCTGACTAGATGACCAAAGAGGTGTCTTTGGTTTCTGTGTGTCTGTGACCTTTCAGCGTGGTCCCTAGGTAGGCCATCACCTAGCTCTGCTGCCTCTCTCTCGTTTTGATGCTAGTAACTGGGTCTGGGAAGTGACTCATCAAGCTCCATCTTGCTGTGAACCCTGTTGTCCTGATCCTAAGGCAGGGATTGCTACAGTAGCAATGGTTAACAAAAGCTCCTTGCCGAAACTGTGTTTTGAACACCGCCAAATAAGGAAGAGCATGGCGATCAAATGGACATAATGGGAAATAAGGAAGTACTGGGGCGAGAACAGGGTGGCGGTGGCCCACTGAAGGTCGGAAGGAGCCCGGAGCAAGGTCAGTGGTTTCCAGCTCCATGTGGAACCGACCAACGCCTGGCCCTTAACCGCCCTCCACCCCCTCCTTTCCTCCCTCCTCCCTTCCTCCCTCCTCCCCCCTCCCTTCTGCCCAGCGCTCAGCTCTGCTTTGTCTCCTTCCTCCAAACCACAGCAAGCTGTCCCTGTCCTCCAGACTTTGCTCAGGGTCTGTCACCTCCAGGGCTCAGTGTGATAATAGGTGATTTGTCATAATTTCTCCTTTTCATTTTACTAGTAAACGATATTGTGAAAAATGAAAAAATGCAAGTAAATAAAAGAGGAAAGGTGATATTACCACTGGAAGGTAAGCAGTGTCCACATCTTCATAAATGCTCTTCTGGACTGCTCTTCCTCAATAAATACATATTGCTTAACAAAGGAGATCGCACTGCAGTTGCTTTCTGGTAACCTACTTTTAAATATGTTAAGAAATGAGAACAGGATTGCATTGCATTTTTAAAGCCCATGTGGTATTTCCCATGTTGTGTGTCTAAGTTTTGATCTGAGTCCCCTTTGCTGGAGGTTTAGTTGCTTCCAAATTGTTGAATGGTGGAAACACCTACAGTTAACATCCTTGTAGCCTGTGCTTATTTATGATTGCCTTTTTATGATAAATTTCCAGGCATAGAATAACTGAGGGAAAGGAGATGTCAGGTTGTTAATGGCTTCAGAGGAGATGTCTTTAAACGCAAGTCATAAATCTGTCCAGGAAGAGAAAATAAATTCACGTGGAAAACTCACAGGATCTTAGCCGTGTCCCAGGGGAACAGGCTGGAGCTACCAGGCCACGTGTCTGGATCATCCCCGCTGTGGGGCAAGAGTGATTGTCATTAAGCTGGTGATGGTGGTCTCATGGCTGTATGCACTGATCTTGACCCTCCTAATTCTGCCTTCGTAGATCTCCATCCTTTGTCAGGGCAGAGCCAGATGGCCGTGTCCCAGGTGAGTTCCTGATTTACCCCCTACTTTGTTTCCAGTGAATTTGAGGCAGCAATTAGGAAATTATATTGCAACCTTGAAAAATCTATTAGTCCACTTAGCTCTGGCTGCTTTCTATTCAATCTGTCATCCACCTCAGGTTTCTCCAATCCTTCTCTTCCCTACCAAAAAAAAAAAAAGGGGAGTAGAATGAAAGACACCTCTCAACTACTTCCCTATGAGAACTGCACTTCATCTTTTCCTCTTTTCCTTCTCAGAGAAGATTGTCTACACACATAGACTTACCTTTCTTCCAGTTCACTTTTTTTCTTTTAAATTAGGGAAAATAATGAAAGTAAGTCGATGCTTAATGTCTTAAAATGCATATAAAAATAGTAGCCCAATCATCCGTATTTCTTCTCCCCCAAGTACCTCATTCTTCCTCAGAGATGCCCACTTTTAACATTTTGGTGATAAGGCGCTGTAGATGCATTTACATCAGCGTAATTAAGTGAAAATAGACGTATGGGTAACATGTTTTTGCACAAATGTCATCACATTCCCATACCCATCTTGCTTTCCCCACATGATTATATTCTGGGCGTTGTTTCTCATCAATACATAAAGATTATTTCAGTTCTTATTTCATGGTATGGATGTATCATTTAACCATTTCTCTATTCATAGATATTGGGGTTTTTATTCATTTTTTTACTATTATAAACAGTGCCTCATGAACAGCTTTCTATATATCTATAAGCTCAGTAGTGTAAGTGTTGTGGAGGGTTCACATGGAAATCAGATTGCTGAATAAAAGCCTGGAACATTGGATCACAGAAATTATCTGGTCTTCAAAAATTAATGAAAGTAGTAATTATGAAGGATTTGGGAGTACAAATTTAAATGTAAGATGAGAAGGCATCCAATTCATTTTATGAAGCCACTTAAATTTGATGAAGATACTACAAAAAAGAAAATTATAGACCAGCTTCACTTAAGAATATGAATGCCCCAAATTTAAAAATATTCTGCATAGAACGGTAATAAATTGAATTACACATTTTTTGAAGTAATGCATGCACAGGGTAAAAATTTCAAGCAAAAGCTTTGTTCAAGAAAAGGTAAAAAATAATTCTCCCTCTCACTCTGTCCCCATGTCTCCTTCTTCAGTGTTTCATACATTCTTCCAGAGCTAATGTATCCATCTCTATATAGATATATGAATCTCTTGAAAAAATATTTTTTTTTTTTTTTACAAATTAAAGCACATTCTGGTCCTTGTCTTACTGATCATTCCATTGCAGTTGTACATAGCTTATCCCAGGGATTCTGAACTGTGGCACTCTCGCCATTTGGGGCCAGATTATTCCTTGTTGTTTGGGACGGTCCTGTGCATTTTAGCATGTATAGCAGCATCCCTGGCCTCTCTCCTCGCGATGCCAGTAGCACTCCCTCCCCCAGTTTTGACAATCAGAATGTCTCCCAACATTGCCAAATGTCTCCTGGGGGACAAAATTACACAAGGTTTCAAACCAGTGGTCTACCTTATTTACAAAAATAGCCACTTTATATTCTACTGGATGGAAATGCCACTTATTATTTACCTTTCTCCTAGTGATGTATATTTAAGATATTTCTAGGCTTTTGCTACCATAAACAACATAGCAGTGAATGTCCATGTACATTCCAGTTGTATGCACGTTGAGTATATCTTTCTAGAAGTGACATTTCTAGGTCAGTGGCTACACACATTTTGAATTTTGATTTAAGATTGTCAAATTGCCCTCCAAATAGCATGTAGCAGTTTGTACTCCTAGCAGCATTATGATGCCTTTTCCCATAAACAGGCAATCACAGTGATTTTCGCCATTGTGAGGGGAAAAAAGAGTGGTGCATTTTAATGTGCATTTCTTGAATTGAGTGTCTGTTCATATTTTTAAATGCCATTTGCACTTTTTCCTTTCAGATGATTATTCTAAGTTGTTTGCCCATTTTTCTCTTGGGTGTGGAATTTGATTGCTGATTGCTAGCTCTTTTTGTTAACTTAATAAGTAAATTAGACCTCTATCATGTATGTTGTAAATATTTTTTCATGGTTTCTCATTTGACTGGGTTTACGTATCTTGGAGAGTAGACACTTAAATTTTTAAAATGTGGTCTAATTTCACAATCTTTAGTGGTTTCCAGATTTCATGTATTGCTTCAAAAGGCTTTTGTGAGTCAAGATTATAAAAATGTCATTTCAGTTATGGGAAAAGGAGTGGTTAATGAATGATTGTGGCACAACTGAGTTTCCGTCTGGATGGAAACAAAGCTAGACTCTTCTACATCATATGAAAGTAAAAGGCCAGATTGATTAAAGAACTACATATATATTTGAGAAATTAGATGAAAATTTAAGAGGATTCTGTAACCTCGCTCAATGCAAGGAATATTTTTAATGAAATACAAAACCCAGAAACCATACAGAGAAAGACTGTCAGATTAGACTGCATTAAAATGTTAAAATCTGTACAGTCAAAAGACATTTGAGGCTGAAAGGCGGTGCATATGATACACAGAGGATTTATATACAGAAAATGCAAACTGGTGATACAAATGTGATAGAAATATAGAAAGATAGTACAGGCAATCCAAAAAAAGAAAAGGGGTGATACCATAAGGGAAGATGTTTACCTTTTCCTTATGGCTCATTTTTATTCCTCCTTTTCTGTTGCATTCCAACAAATGAAACCAGTCTTGGCCCTTCTACTAACTGTTTGCCTTCCAGGTGGAAGTGTGTGTGTGTGTGTGTGTGTGTGTGTGTGTGTGTGTGTGAGTGTGCAAAAAACCCCCAAATTTTTGCACGGGTTGTTTTTAATGAAAATATGCTCCTACTATGCATACTCTGCTTTTTTTCATTTAACAAAAATATATCAGACATCCTTTCATGTCAGCCAATTTTTATAATGGCTGTTTTAGAGTATAGCCATAACAATTTATTTAACCACTCTGTCCTCCACCAGTCCAGATGCAGCTTGTTGACGATCAGGGTTCATTCTTATCAGAAGCAATGTTGCCTGGTGATATAGCTGTCATGCCACCATTATTAGATTCCCAGGAACACAGGACACTGAGGGTCATCTCCCCTTACTTTTTGCTAAATAAAAACAATGCTGCCTTGACCATCCTTATGGCCATATAAATATTTCAGTAGGATAGAGTCCTGGTTAAAATACGAGAAAAAAAATGTAATAGGTACTGCAAAACTACCTGTCAACCAGCCTTCTCTGCGAGTACTCATGTTTCCTATATGAGGAACAGTGGCTCATGAACAGTGAGCCACTCGTGAACAGTGGCTCTTCTCTATCTTTTGAATGTTTACCAACCTTATAGGTAAAAGACAGTATCTTACTGTTTAATTATCATGTATTTGAACTTTAATGAGGTTTATAATCTATTTGTATGTTTATGCTTTTTTTTTTTTGCGGTACACGGGAGATTTAAGATCACGTTTGGCAGTGTACTGCGGGATGCTAAATAAGACTTCACTCATATGGCTTTGGATTTCTTGATATCTTGTTACATTTTCCATCATCCACTGAAACAATTAGTTCAGCTTCCTTAACCTAAACTGGAAGCTTCCCGGATGTCAAAGCCAAAATGACTCTTGATTGGTAAACAAACTGCACCTGGGCGGGGAGGACTGTGGATAATTGAAAATAGCTGATAGGAAGCCACCGATTTGGGTTTTCCTGAGTCCAGTGTGACTCCCATAACTGGGCATGTCCTTTGCCAGGAGCTTGGAAGATGCGCTCAGGGGCCTGTTACAAGACATACTGGTACATGCAGCAGCTTCCAGCTTCTAAGCCAGATACTGCCTGCACTCGCCGGTGTGGCCCTGTTCCCGGGCACCTCAGGCGGGCAGGGGCAGGTTGAGCCACTGGATTGTACTGAGAACTCCTCTTGCTGGCGTCACTGCCCTTTGGCCCACTGTTTCCTGTCTCCCTCTGCAAAGCCGAGTAAACTGGTGCCACATATGGCCCATGGGGGCCTTGTGGGTGCAAAATGTCTCCTTGAATTTAAGGCCACCAAGTGTGGGTGGGACAGGATGGGATCCAGAATGTAAATAGGTGGATTATTGCTCTCTGATAGGAATCCAGGCACTTAGAGAAGTAAATTCTTATTTGGTGGTGATAAGATCAAGTACAAAACCTTTCCTTTTTTACCTCAATCTGCTGACCAAGCCAGGTACAGTCCTGTTCTTTGACTCATGATTGATTGGATAATCAGCACTGTTGGTCGTGAATGAGTAGCTGTGTTTCAAACTGTTTGTTCTAGATCTACATCCCCTTCAAAGCCTTCTCTGTCAGCCCTAGGCAGAACTGACTTCTCCCTCTTCTGGGTTCCCTGCCCTACCTCTGCCATTGCCTCCTTCCTTTCCTCCCACTCTTTCATGTATGAGTTTGTAAGTGTTGTTTTTCTCCCTCTGCTAGACTGCGTGTAGCTCCTTCATTTCAGGAGGTGTTTGTTTTTACTAACCTTTACATCCTTAGAACTTATCAGCTTGGTCTCCAGTCAATAAATATGTGTTGGGAGAATGAATTTCCAGGGTAAAATATTTTTAACACTCGATCTCTTTCCCCATAGAATTTAAAATAATTTTAGTTACATAAGCACCCTATATACTACACTATGTCAACTTGTGGATGGTGAACAGCATAAGAACAATTATGTAGAGAAAGGCAATGCAGTGTCTGAAAAGTGCGTGCAGAAACCAGACTGAATGGACTTTAATCCTTAATTCCTACCTGTGTGACCCTGGGCAGGTGACCTCGCACTCTATGAGCCTTCCTGTCCTTATCTGTCAGGGTTCTCCTGGGTGGTGGGGAGGACTGAAATCTTTCTACGTGTGAAGGACGTAGGATGGGCACAGAGTGGGCACTTGATGTAACATACTGTCTCCGTCCGCAAGCCAATCACTGGGCTAAGGAGGAGTGTGCTGTTGCAGGGAACGTTGACCTTCAGGGACGTGACTGTGGACTTCACCCTGGAGGAGTGGCAGCAGCTGGACGCCACTCAGAGGAACCTCTGCAGGGATGTCATGCTGGAGAACTCCAGCCACCTGGTCTCCGTGGGTGAGGGACCCTCCACAGGGTGACTGGAACGCACCCCCCGGGGCTCCCTCTCTCTCGGCTGCTGCAGCTCAGGGGCGTCTGGGCCCTGAATGAGTCGGGCCTCAGGCTCGCGGTCAGGAATTCATAATGGCGTTTGCACCCTGCACGGGATGTCCGTGCTCTCACCCTCTCTGTGGATGGTCTGCACTGAGGGCCCGCTAGCTGGGCTCACGGGTCAGTCACCAAGGCCAGACCATCTCTGCCCTGCAAGGATGGGCCTCGGTTCCGGAATGCCTCATGTGTCAATAACAAAGTCCTCTGTCATTTCCCCTTAACAGGATTCCTCGTGGCCCAACCAGGTAGGATCGCCAGGTTGGGACAAGGAGAAGAGGAGGCCGAGATGGCAGCTGGAGAAAGCCCAACACGGAGGTGTCCAGGTGAGCCCGCGCCAGGCCATTTGGGCCAGGGCAAGGGGACCTGGTGGGTCAGGGAGAGCTTGGCCTCGGGGGCACGCCCCGGAGTTCTGCTCAGAAACCCCAGACTTGGGGACACAATTCGGGTCTGATGGAACGAGCTGCTGTGATATCCACACGATGCCCCACCTGCTGCCCCTCTGCAGCCCCTTGTTCTTGGGGTTCAGACAGAGGCAGCCACTGCTGTTCTGTAGATCCCGTCTCCACCTTCCAGCATCTGGGTGGCTAGGGAGACGTGCCCAGCCTCGTCTCCTTCCTCCTCCCTCTCCTTTCCGGAAGCTGTTGGGACTTTCCCCCTCTCTTGGGCATTTGCGTGTTCCTCAGAAGACAAAGCAGATGGAGGGGTGATGTTTCCTGTTTACTGGGCATACTGTGGGCCCTCGAAGTCTGAAACACAGAGTCTTTAACCTCAGGGAAATTATCCTACCTGGTTTACTGGAGTTGGGACAGACAGGAAAGCTTTGCTAATGACCTTCAGCTCTACCAGGCCAAGTACCACCATGTCCTTGTCTGCCGTCACTTTGTGTTTAAACAGTGTCAACTTCACACAGGTTTCTGTCTTCTTATTTCTCTGAGGCTCTTCCAAATCTGACTTGATTTCACCTGTTTTTAGATTCCTCCTCTTGTCAATACTTCCCTCCCACTCAATTATTTTGTCTTTTGTGTTATCTGTATTTATTAAAACAATAAATAAACTTGAGAGTGTATTACTCCCACAATGGCATGCTTCAGTGAGCAGTGTCTCAGTTCTGGACAGAGCTGCTTCTTTCCTTTTCTGTTGTTCCTTTGTTTTTTTTTTTTTTTTTTTTTTTTTGCGGTATGCGGGCCTCTCACTGTTGTGGCCTCTCCCGTTGCGGAGCACAGGCTCCGGACGCGCAGGCCTAGCGGCCATGGCTCACGGGCTTAGCCGCTCCGCGGCATGTGGGATCTTCCCGGACCAGGGCACGAACCCGTGTCTCCTGCATCGGCAGGCGGATTCTCAACCACTGCGCCACCAGGGAAGCCCTGTTCCTTTGTTTTTGCTCAGGGCCCCTTATCCAGAAAGTCTTCAGACATTGGTCTTCCTCCTTTTCTCTCCCACTCACAGTGGCCACTCAGTGGCCCCTCCCGAAGAAGTCTGTCTGGAGCGCTGTAACTATTCACTGCAGTCCGTGGACCCGCAGCCTGGGAATGGCCCGGCCTCAGAGTAGAAGTGCAGACTCTTGGGATCCACCTCAGATTTACTGAATCTGAATCTGCTTTTCAACAGCTGTTTAGAGTTGCACAGCTGCAGCTGTAGTCAGACGCGGGCCCAGCTGATCCCAGGTGACTCCCCAGCTGTCTTTCCCAGGGCCCACTCCTGCCCGGCAGATGCACCCTCTCGCTCAGAGCCTCCACAGTTGTGCTGGCGTGTGCACCCACCTCCCTGTACCTTCTCCCAGGGACTTTTTGGGCTACAGTTCCCTCTTTATTGCTCCATCAATCCCGTATCTGCTGCCCTGTAGAGATTCATCAGGGTTTCTTGTCTGGTAATGGCATGCCTTATCCTGCTTCCAGTGTTTGCAGGAAGGAGGAAGCAAACTCAGAGGCACCTTCCACCCTTTGAGTCACATTTCCCTTATATTACAAGCTGTATTATATTAAAAGTGTCACATGCACATGTTCAGTCTATGTCTGCAGAACATTATGGAGTACAAAGGAATCTCGGTGCATTCCCAGTCACACCTCCAAGCACAGCTTGTTTTCAAGGTTTTTGTTTTTAATTCCTCTCAGGTGCATCTCCATAGATCCAGCGAATACCTACACACCTGCATTTCTGGAGCTCTCAGTTTTCTCTCCCCTCTATGAAAAAATAAGGATTTACTTCAATTACACCTCGTCCTCTGCTCCCCTGTTCTTCTCAATGTTTGTTAAATTTTTATTTTGTGTTTCTTTGTTAGCTACATTTGTAACTTTAAAGAACATAGCTAAACTTCTATGTTTGCATTCCATTTGGTAACTTTTTTAAAACCTAGCCAAGTGCCTGTGGCTTTTTTCTCTGCCTGGAAAACAAACCCCTAGAGGCGAGAGTCTGCATCTTATTCTCATTCATCCAGGTGGAGGGCTGGTAGGAGCACTGGGTAAGTATTGCTTTGATTGTTTTGGACCAGGGGACAGGAGCAGAGGAAGGAGGTTTGCTATTCTTCCACAGCCCAGTGGTGAAGAGCTTGGGCTTTGGAGCTCACAGCCTGGATTCACATTCTGGCTTCTTCACTCACAAGCTGTCACTTTGCACGCGTGGCTTAGCCTTTCTCTGCCTGTTTGTAGAATGGGGCTAATGCTAGAATTTACAGGATTGTCAGAATTTAATAAGTTGAATGTAAATGAATGTAAAGCACCAAAAAGGGTGCTTGGAATAAAGGAAGTTCTCAATATATATTATCACTCTTTTTATTGTTGTTATTAGCCATACGGAATATCTTTTTAAATGTAGTGGTCGTCAACTGGAGGTGTATCACATAGTGACCTGTGGAACCCCTGGGATACTCATGAGTAGGCCCCACCCTCTAGAAATTGTTTCAGAAATCTGGGGTAGGCCTAGTTATGCACGTTATGAATAACACCCCAGATAGTTGTGAAGCCCATGTCTAGTTTAGATTCATTGCTTTAAATATCCGCTGAGAGGGGTTCAAAGGACTGGGAGACTTAGCAAGGCCATCACCTAGGAGCACAGGTCAGGTGGATGGAAAACAGGAGCGCAACAGCTTGGTTCTCTTCCCTCCATTCCTCCATTCTTTAAGCTACTTCAGGGCCTGTATTCTCTGGCCCCTGGATGAAATCTCTGACAGGTCTCATAAATTCTCTGGTCATTCTGAGATAATAAAAATCTTCTATCAATATCCAAGTATCAAGAGTAGCCTCACTGTTGTATTTATTATTTTGAGTTTGTTGAGCTTTTCACAGAAAGAACTTTTACCTTTGTTAATTTTCTCTACTGTGTTTTTTCTGTTTTCCTTTTCCTTTTATTTCTACTTCTACTTCTTTGAGTTTACTTTGCTGTTCTTTATCAGCTCATTTTTCCCCCAACATTTTATTGTGAAAATTTTCAGACAAAACAAGCAAAAGAATTATGGTTTGAACATCCATATAATACCACCTAGATTCTACAATGAATGTTTTGCTATATTTGCTTTATCTCCTATTTGTGTACTAATTCCTCTGTTCTTCCATCAATCTCCCTTATTTTTTGTGTGGGATGCATTTCAAAGTAAGTTGTGGAGATCAGTACACTTCACACCTAAATATTCCCACAGGCATATCTTAACTAGAATTAAACTAGAATTAAATATTAGCTAGTATTTTTTCTATCCTTAATGCTTAACAGGTAGTTTAATGAAAGGAAATACATAAATAGCACAATATGATAGTGGGTTGTATATGGTAATGTTTTAATGTAATTTCCATATGCATTTTCCATGTGTTGTCATGATATATTTATTCTGATGTAACTGCATTCTTTTCTTTAAAATGAGGTTTATTGAGGTATAATTTAAATACCATGAAGTTCACCTCTCTTAAGTGTACAGTTCTATAGGTTTAACAAATATATAGTCATTTAAACACCACCACAATCAGGATATTGGACATTTTCATTCCCCCTAAAACATTCCCTTGTTCCCCTTTACAATTAAACTTCTCCCCTACTCCCACACCTGATCTTGTTTCTTCTTCTAGTTTTTTTTTTTTTCTAGAATGTCATATAAATGAATCTTATAGTATGTAGCCTTATGTATCTTGCTTCTTTCATTTACCTTAATGCTTTTTAGGTTCATCCATGCTGTGACATGTATCAGCAGTTTGTTCCTATTTGTAGCCGAATGACACTCCATTTGCTTAGCCATAGACCAGGGTATGCACTTTTGAATTTTTTACAACTTTTGGTTATTATGAAAGAAGCTGGTATGAACATTCATGTTCAGGTCTTTGTGTGGACATATATTTTCATATTTCTTAGGTAAATATCTAGAGTGGGATTGCTTGGTCATGTGGTAAGTATATGTTCAACTTCACAAGATGCTACCAAACTGTTTTCCAGTGTAACTGTACCATTCTGGATGCCCAGCAGCAGCATATGAGAGTTCCAGTGTTTTGCTACCTTGCTAGAACTTGGTATTATTAGTATTGTTAGTCTTTCTTTCTAGTAGCTGTATAAGAGTATCTCATTGTGATATTAATTTGCATTTCTCCAGTAACTGATGTTCAGCATCTTTTCATGTGTTTATTTGCCATCTATACATCTTTGGTGAACTGTTTCTTGTAATCTGTTGCCATTTTTGTTATTATTAAGTTGTGAGAGTACTTTATATATTCCAGATGCAAGCCGTCTATCAGCTATGTGTTTTCCAAGTTTTTACCCCCATGCTGTGGCTTGTTTTTATCTTAACAGTGTCTTTCCATAAAAAGACATTTTTAATTTTGATAAAGTCCAGTTTATCAAGTTTTTCTTTTATGGTTCATGCTTTTTGTGCCCTATATAACAATTCTGTAACCCAAGGTAACAAAGATTTTCTCATATGTTTTATTTCAGAGGATTTATAATTTTAGCTCTTATATTTAGGCCTATGGCCAATAATGAGATGGATATTTTTACCTGGTATGAGGCAAGGGTCATTGTTTTTCTTCTTTTTTGGCATATGCATATTTAATTGTTCAAGCAGCATTTTTGGAAAGACTGTCTCTTCTCCACTGATTTACCTGGGCACCCTTGTCAAAAACAGTTGAGCACATAAGCCTTGGTCTATCTGCCAATACCACACTGTCTTAATTACTGTAGCCTACATTAAGTGTTCACATCAGGTACTGTGAGTCTTCCAACTTTGTTCTTCCTTTTCATAATGTTTTGGTCCTTGATATTTTCATATAAATTTTAGAATCAGCTTGCCAATTTCTGCACAAAAGCCTATAGGGATTTTGTTTGGGATTACTTTGAATCTGTGGGTCATTGAAATACTAACAATATTGAGTGTTCCAATTCACAAACATAGTGTTATCTCTCAATTTATTTAGGTCTATAACAATTCATCTCAGTAATATTTGGTAGTTTTGAATGCATAGGTCTTGCATAGGGAATGCAACTGCAATTTAAATATTTCATTTTAAACATATCTATTTGCTTTTTGTCAATATCTCCTGTGGGTATTTTTTTTAATTTAGTGGTTGCTCTGGGGATTAAGATATATATAACCCTTTCACCACCTGTAGTTGTATTTTAACTCTTCAAGTCATATGTAGAAGGTTTACAGTAATATAGAGCTCTTACCTTCCCTCCTTTATGTTATAGGTTTTCAAATGTATTATATCCACATATATTTTAAACCCCTCAGAAGATGTTATAATGTTTGCTTTCAACTGTCATACATATCTTAAAGAATTCAAAAGGAGAAAAATAGTCTCTATATTTACCCAGATATTTTACCATTTCTGTTGATCTTTATTTATTGAAGTTCCACGTTTCCCTCTGATATGATTTCCCTTCACCCTGAAGAAGATCCTGTATCATTTCTCTTAGAACAGCTCTGCTGGTGACAAGATCTCTTAGTTTTTGTTCTCCTGAGAATGTTAAAATTTTGTCTTCACTCTTGAAGAATATTTTTGCATCAGTGTAGAATTCTGGGTTGACATTTCTTTTCCTTTAGTATTTTTAAGATGTTCCATTATCTTCTGGCCTCCATTGTTTCTGATGAAAACCTCACAGTCATTTGAATCATTGTTTCCTCATATGCAGTGTGCTTTTTTTTCTTGGCTATATTCAAGATGTTTTCTTTAACTTTGCATTCCAGATATTTGATTGTCATATTTCTGGGTGTTTCTTTGAGTTTATGTTGTTTCTGGTATGCTGAGCTTCGTGAATCTGTCAATTTATGTCTTTCTCCAAATTTGGGAAGTTTTTTGGACATTATTTCTTCAGACCTTTTTTTCTGCACTAGTCTTTTCCTTTGAGGACACCAATGACATGAATGTTGGACCTTTTGATATTGTCCTAGGAATACCTGATGCTGTATTTCTTTCTTTTATTTTTCCCATTTTTTTTGTCTCTACACCTCACCTTGGCAGGTTGGATCATTTCTGTCAGTTTAACTCCAAGTTCATTGACTCTTGCCCCTGTTATCTCTGTTCTGCTGCTCAGTTCATCCCATGTGTTGTTTTTGTTTGTTTGTTTTTAATTTCAGATATTGTCTTTTTTAGTTCTAAAGTTTCAATTTCTTTCTTTTTTTTTTTTTTTTACAGTTTCTGTATCTCTGTTGAGAACTTCTGTTTATCCATTCATTTCAAGTGTGTTTGCCTCATAGAGCTTAGTTTCAACAGCTGCTTAAATGTCTTTGGTATTTCCAGAATCTGGCATCTGTTGATTATCTTTTCCCTTGAGAATTGGTCACATTTTGCTAGTTGTTTGTTATGTTGAATGATTTTGGATTCTATCTTAGATAGGGGTGATTGTTTTGTTCCTTTCAATCTTTGTTTATCATGTAATAAACCTAGTTAGATTCAAACCACTACTTTTGTCTTGCCTTCTGTGGGTGTTGATTCCGGTTGGTTCCGTGTTCAAAGCCTTTGCTGTGCTCGTTTGCATCTGTGTTGTGTATGCACCATTTGGGGGTTAATTTGAGACTTTAGTCTTGAGTGGTGGTTTAAGTCTTTGTGCAGTTTTCAGAGCCTTTGCTCTCCTGTTTTAGGGTTGTCTCCATGCATTTGTCACTCAGGTGTTAGACTTGAGCTGTTGTTGAAATCTTAGTTTTGTTCAGTTCTTAAAGCTTTGGTGTGAGGCTTTGCTTTCCCTTGTGCACACAGCTCTTGGCTGAGCTCAGGACTTCTGGAGTTTTGTATGCCATTGGGACAGAGTCTTGTGAAAAAAGAGCAGGGACAAAAAAGAAACTCACTGGTGTATGGGCTGCTTCTCCACTTTTTGACTCACCTTCTGAGTCTACCTGCTTTTTTTTTTTAAAAACTTGTCAGAGTCCTAAGTAGCAGCTTTATATATTTTGTCCAGAGTTTTTAGCTGCAATAATCAGCAGGAGACAGGGGCTGTAGTAGACATACTGCGCTGTGGCTAGAAATGGAAACCTTGATTTCATTTGTTCTTGCTTTTATCTTTATTATTTCTGTTCTTCTGCTAGTTTGAATTTAATTTTTTCTTTTCCTAGTTTCATAAGGTAGAAGCTTAGATCACTGATTTGATAGCTTCCCTTTCTAATATAAGCATTGTGAATGTTATGACTGCCTCTAAGTACTGATTTAGCTGTTTTAGCCTCTGTATTTGTGGTGTAACTGACATACAAAAAACTGCATGTATTTAAAGTGCATAATTGGTTAAGTTTTGACATGCACACATCCAAGAATCCATCACCACAATCAAGATAGTGAAGTCATAGAGTGAGCTAGGAAGTATTCCATCCCCTCTTTAGTTCTTTGGAAGAATTTGTATGGAATTGGTGTTATTTCTTCCTTAAAAGTTTGATAGAATACCCCAGTGAACTCATCTGGGCCTGGAGTTTTCTTTGTGGGAAGGCATTAAACTACAAGGTCAATTTCTTTAATAGATATTGGGTTATTCAGATTATTTCTTCATGAACAAACTTTGGTAACTTGTCTTTCAAGGAATTTGTCCATTTCACCTAAGTTGTCAAATTTATTGGCATAAATTTGTTCACAATATTTCCTTATTATCCTTTTAATTTCTGAGGGTGTGTGGTAGTCTCATTTAAGTTAAAAAAAAGTCTAATCACATGTAGAAGTGAAAACTGTGAACTTCATTTAAAGGGAAATCTCTCCCCCAGCTAATGCCTGCTTCAGTGCTTCAGGCTGGAGTTTTTAGTAGCAAAGGAAGCATGCTCAGCTTTTCCTTTCTTTACTCCCCCTCACTCCCCTATGCAACAACTAGGCCATCTCTGGCTCTTTGGGTGAAGCAAGTGAGGAAGGAAGGACATACAAAGGACAAAAACAGTTTGCCCTAACTGATAAAGATGTGATCTGTTATTGATGCCCTCTGCATGTGGCAGATTTCCAAAGACTGATTCTTCCTGTCCCTGGCATGTTTATGGTTTCCTTGGAGACGTCCCAGCTAGGAACCTTGACTGCAGTTTCCTCAATATAGTCAGTGTGTCTTTTCCAACAAGTTATTTAATATATCTCCTCCCCACCCTCACCCTTCAGCACCGTTGTATACTTCCAATCTCTTTTTGCTGAGGTCACCTTGATACTAGCAGAAAGTTCTCTCTACAAAGTAACCCAATCCTGTTCCTATCCAGAGGGTCCACATCTGGCTTGTGGAGTATGTGTCTGTGGTGGAATCTGCACCTCGATCTCTTCACCCGCCATGCAACCTCTTTTCTGCAGTCACAGACTGCCTAACCCTGCCTGTCACCTGTAGAGTTTTTCTAGGTGCAAATCAGGTGCCAAGTCCCCTGCATCCCCAAAACTCTACTGGGCGTATATCAAGCAAGTTGTCTCCTTGAAGTTTTTCTTACTAGATTAGGGCTGGGGCGAATGTACTCCTCCAGCCCCTATTGTTAGAGAAAATGCCACAGCTTTCCAGCAGCTCTCTCTGAAGAAAGTTTCTTCCTCAGCTTCTTCAACCTTAATACTCATAGTTTTAAGGTTTCTGTTACTGCTGAGGGACATTAAGTGGTTTTGGCCTGCTCATTTTAAGTCCTGCAAAGGCCTCTGGACTGGGGAAGCACTTGGTAGTATCTTATTACCAGCCTTGAAACAAAAAGAGTGGGGTTTAAAAAATGTTTTTATTTTCTTGTGATGAGAACTTTAAAAAAATTATTTATAAAACAATTTCATAATAGATTTTTTAATTGAGGTATAGTTGATTTACGATGTGTAAATTTCTGCTGTATGACAGAGTGATTCAGAGATACATATATACATACATATATGCATTCTCTTTTATATTCTTTTCCATTATGGTTTATCACAGGATATTGAATAGAGTTCCCTGTGCTATACAGTAGGACCGTGTTGTTTATCCATTCTATATATAATGGTTTGCATCTGCTAACCCCAAACTCCCACTCCATCCCTCCCTCACCCCCCTTCCCCCTTGGCAACTATAGGTCTGTTCTCTATGTCCGTGAGTCTGCTTCTGTTTCGTAGATAGGTTCATTTGTGTTATATTTTAGATTCCACATATACGTGGTATCATATGGTATTTGTCTTTCTCTTTCTGAACCTACTTCACTTAATATGATAATCTCTGGGTCCATCCATGTTGCTGCAAATGGCATTATTTCATTCTTTTTTTATGGCTGAGTAGTATTCCATTGTATGTATGTACAATATACATACTTCTTTATCCATGTGATGAGAACTTTAGAGATTCACTCTCTTAGCAACTTTCAAATATACAATACAGTATTATTAACTATAGTCACCATGCTGTTACATGGGTTTTAATAAATATCATGTTAAACCAATTCCCTAAGAGCATGGATTGCAGCTGGGTGGGCAGATGTAGCTTCTCAAATATCTGAAACTTCAGCTTTTGAACAGGAAGTGTCAATGTAAAAATGCAAAGCTCTGTAACCTTATGCAGCCATACTGGTGATACAGACAATGCATGACTCAGACCAGTGCTGCCCAATAGAATATTCTGCAGTGATGGCACTGTTCTCTCTCTCTAGAATTGTAGTAAGGGCACACTCTTTACATTTTGGTAATCTGGTAAGTATGAGTTGGTATCTTATTATAATTTTCGTATCCCTGATTATGAGTAAAAGTATTTGTCATTTCATATTTTGTGTTGACTGTTTGGATTTCCTCTTCTGTGACTTAACCTGTGCATATCCTTTATTTGTGTTTTTGTTGGGGTGTTTGTCTTTTTTGATTTATATAGATTCTTTTTTTTAACATCTTTATTGGAGTATAATTGCTTTACAATGGTGTGTGAGTTTCTGCTTTACAACAAAGTGAATCAGTTATACATATACATATGTTCCCATATCTCTTCCCTCCTGCGTCTCCCTCCCTCCCACCCTCCCTATCTCACCCCCTAGGTGGTCACAAACCACCGAGCTGATCTCCCTGTGCTATGTGGCTGCTTCCCAATAGCTATCTATTTTACGTTTGGTAGTGTATATATGTCCATGCCACTCTCTCACTTTGTCACAGCTTACACTTCCCCCTCCCCATATCCTCAAGTCCCTGCTCTAGTAGGTCTGTGACTTTATTCCCATCTTGCCCCTAGGTTCTTCATGACCTTTTTTTCCTTAGATTTCCATATATGTGTGTTAGCATACAGTATTTGTTTTTCTCTTTCTGACTTACTTCACTCTGTATGACTGACTCTAGGTCCATACACCTCACTACAGATAACTCAATTTCATTTCTTTTTATGGCTGAGTAATATTCCATTGTATATATGTGCCACATCTTCTTTATCCATTCATCTGTTGATGGACACTTAGGTTCCTTCCATGTCCTGGCTATTGTAAATAGAGCTGCAATGAACATTTTGTTACATGACTCTTTTTTTTTTTGTGGTACGCGGGCCTCTCACTGTTGTGGCCTCTCCCGTTGCGGAGCACAGGCTCCGGATGCGCAGGCTCAGCAGCCATGGCTCACGGACCCAGCCGCTCCACACATGTGGGATCCTACCGGACCGGGGCACGAACCCGTGTCCCCTGCATCAGCAGGCAGACCCCCAACCACTGCGCCACCAGGGAAGCCTGGTACATGACTCTTTTTGAATTATGGTTTTCTCAGTGTATATGCCCAGTAGTGGGATTGCTGGGTCGTATGGTAAATCTATTTTTAGTTTTTTAAGGAACCTCCATACTGTTCTTCACAGTGGCTGTATCAATTTATATTCCCACCAACAGTGCAAGAGTGTTCCCTTTTCTCCACACCCTCTCCAGCAATTATTGTTTCTAGATTTTTTGATGATGGCCATTCTGACCGGTGTGAGATGATATCTCATTGTAGTTTTGATTTGCATTTCTCTAATGATGAGTGATGTTGAGCATTCTTTCATGTGGTGGTTGGCAAATCTGTATATCTTCTTTGGAGAAATGTCTATTTAGGTCTTCTGCCCATTTTTGGATTGGGTTGTTTGTTATTTTGATATTGAGCTGCATGAGCTGCTTATAAATTTTGGAGGTTAATCCTTTGTCACTTGCTTCATTTGCAAATATTTTCTCCCATTCTGAGGGTTGTCTTTTGGTCTTGTTTATGGTTTCCTTTGTTGTGCAAAAGCTTTTAAGTTTCATTAGGTCCCATTTGTTTATTTTTGTTTTTATTTCCATTTCTCTAGGAGGTGGGTCAAAAAGGATCTTGCTGTGATTTATGTCATAGAGTGTTCGTGTGTAGTCAATATCTTTTCTTTATCTTGGTTATTGATGGTGTTTTTTTAATAGAAGTTTTCATTGTAATGTAATTAGATTGATAATTTTTTACTTTGTGCTTTTTGTATTTTTATGTAACTTTTTTTCTGACTGAGCTCATAAAGATGTTGTTATATAATTTTCTTCTAAAAGTTTCAAATTTTGCTTTTTATTTTCTTAAAATCTGCCTGGAATTTATTTTTATATAACTCGTGAGGAAGGAAACTATTACATCACCTTTTTTCCCCCACATGGACATCCACTTGTATCATGCTGCATACTGAACCCTTTCAACAGTGGGGCGTGATGCCCCTTCAGCTACAGGTCAAGTTCCATATCCATGTGGGTCTGTTCCCAGGCTATTTTGTTCCATTGGTCTGTTTGTCCCTTTGCCATTTGCCTTTTTTTATAACTTTATTCTAATGAGTTAAAGTATGTAAAGCACTTAAAAGTGCCTGATACTGAGTGAATGCTATATAAATGTCAACTGTTACACACACCATTCTTACCGATGTTGTAAATAGTTGGTATGATGATTCTCCTTATCTCTTTGGACTCTTTGGTCTTCAAATAGGAATCATAGGATTAGTTTGTGAAGTTCCATGGAAAACTAGTAGGGATTTCAATTGCAATTGCACTGTGTTTGGAGGTAAGTTTGAAGTAGATTGGGGTTTGGTATCTTTACTCTATTGAATTTTATCATCAGTGAACTCTTATTCAACCTGTGTTTTCTGCCATTTAGTAATGTTTTGAACTTGTCTTCAGGAAGTGCTTGCACATGTTTTGTTAAATTTATTCCTAGATACCTCTTAGGTATTGCAATTGTGATTGGGATCTTTTTTCCTATTATGGTTCCTAATTGGTTAATACTAATGTATGACAATGCAGTGATATTTATATATTCAACTTGTGTACAGAAACCTCTCTGAATGCTTTTATTAATACTAATAGTTTTTATTCTCTTGGGTCTTCTGTGTAAAGAATTATCTTCATAAAAACAATTTTGTATTTTCCTGTCCAATTATACTTTTTCTTCTCCCATTCTATTAGGGCCTGTAGTACAGTGTTTTAGATACAGTGATAGCGAATTCCTTGTTTGTTTCTGATTCTAATGGAAATAATGATGAGGACAATGCTAGAAATGTAATGATAGTCAATGTGTGAGCGCTTGCTGTGTGCCACAAATGCAGTATTCTGTGTGCTTTGTACACATTAGAGTTTAATCCTCCAAATGACCCTGTAAAGGAGAACTGGTTGTTATCCTCATTTTATAGATAAGAAACTGAGGCACAGAGAGAAAATGTAACTTCTAAAACTTTCACCATTAAGTATATTTGCTGTGGTTTTTTGAAAGATACCTTTCATCAAAAGCTCCTTTTATATCCCTAGTTGACCAAGACTTTTTTTTAAAACATCTTTATTGGAGTATAACTGCTTTACAATGGTGTGTTAGTTTCTGCTTTATAACAAAGTGAATCAGTTATACATATACATATATTCCCATATCTCTTCCCTCTTGCATCTCCCTCCCTCCCACCCTCCCTATCCCACCCCTCTAGGTGGTCACAAACCACCTAGCTGATCTCCCTGTGCTATGCGGCTGCTTCCCACTAGCTATCTATTTTACATTTGGTAGACAACGGAATATTACTCAGCCATAAAAAGAAACAAAATTGAGTTATCTGTAGTGAGGTGGATGGACCTAGAGTCTGTCATACAGAGCGAAGTAAGTCAGAAAGAGAAAAACAAATACCGTATGCTAACACATGTATATGGAATCTAAGAAAAAAAAAAGGTCATGAAGTACCTAGGGGTAAGACGGGAATAAAGGCACAGACCTACTAGAGCATGGACTTGAGGATATGGGGAGGGGGAAGGGTAAGCTGTGACAGTGAGACTTTTAAAAAAAAAACTCATGAATGTGTGTTGTATTTTATCAAATGCTTATTTTCTGCATCTATTGGGAAGATAATTTTTTTGGCCTTTAATCTATTAATGTGGTGGATTATATTAGTAATTTTTCTCATGTTGAACTGTTCTTGCATTCCTGCACTAAACTCTACTTAGTTGTAAAACATTTTTTAAATTAATTGAATTCAGTTTACTCATATTTAATTTCAGAGTTTTCCGTTAATGTTCAGAAGTGAGACAGATCTTAGATTTTCTTTTCTTGCACTCTACTCTTACTCTGGTATCTATGGTTATCCTAGCTGCATAAAAGAGACTGGGTACTCCTCCCTTTTTTTTGCTTTTTCCTAGTTTCTGAAACTGCACTGACTGAAGTATACCTGTTCTTAAGAGTTTGATACAGGCTTCCCTGGTGGCGCAGTGGTTGAGAATCCGCCTGCCGATGCAGGGGACACAGGTTCGTGCCCCGGTCTGGGAAGATCCCACATGCCGCGGAGCAGCTGGTCGCATGAGCCATGGCCGCTGAGCCTGCACGTCCGGAGCCTGTGCTCTGCAACGGGAGAGGCCACAACAGTGAGAGGCCTGCGTACCACAAAAAAAAAGAGTTTGATAGCAATCATCTACAACATCTAGATAAGCGGCCCCTTTTTAGGGCAAGACTTTTGATTACCTAGTGAATTTTATAGTTATTTAAAATAATTACTGATTTATTCATGTTTTCTATATCTTCTGTCAATTCTGGTCTTTTTTTAGACAATTATGTTTCATCTGAGATTTCAAATTTACTGACCCAAGGCAGTAGTCTCTTTTGATTAAAACAAAAGTTTAATTTTTATCAAATTAAATCATGCCTGAGGTTTAAAGAATAAAATAAATGTGATAAAACTATAATGAATGTCAAGGGCATGATAGTGTACTTGGTCTTAGCCAAAAGGCTGAGAAGCAGTCAGGGCATGACAAACTTAAAAATTCAGGATAGTGATTATCTGAGAAGAGAATGAAATGGGCACATGAAGAACTTCAAAGGTAAAAATAATTTGTTTTTTAATGAATGGTGGATACACAGATACTTTTTGATATCTCTGTTCTTTATAATTTACATATATCTTACAAAAATTATTTAAAATTTTCTGCTATGGAAGATGAAGATTTAGTTCACTTCATTGTTTTTGCCACTCATACACATAGAAACACGCAAAGACTTCTTTTTTGAATATTTTTTTCTTTTTTATTGAAGTATAGTTGATTTACAATATTATATTAGTTTTAGGTGTACAACACAGTGATTTGATATTTTTATAGAATACTCCATTTAAAGTTATTATAAAATATTGACTGTATTCCCTGTGTGTACATTACATCCTTGTGTCATATTTATTTTATACCTAGTAGTTTTTATCTCTTAATCCCCTGCTCCTATCTGGCCCCTCCCCCTTCCCTCTCCCAGTTGGTAACAACTAAATTGTTCTCAGTATCTGTCAGTCTGTTTCTGTTTTGTTATATTCATTTGTTTTAGTTTTTAGGTTCCACATTTAAGCAAAAACATACGGTATTTGTCTTTCCCTGTCTGATTTATTTCACTAAGCATAATACCCTCCAGGCCCATCCATGTTCTTACAGATGGCAAAATTTCATTCCTTTTTATAGCTAAGTAATATTCCATTGCATGTATATGTGTGTGTGTGTGTGTGTGTGTGTGTGTATGTGTGTGTATCTTCCTTATCCATTCATCTGTTGATGGACACTTAGGTTGCTTCCATGTCTTGGCTATTGTAAATAATGCTGCTATGAACATTGACATGCATGTATCTTTTCAAATTAGTGTTTTTGTTTTCTTCAGATATATACCCGGGAGTGGAATTACTGGATCATATGGTAGTTTCTATTTTTGACTTTTTGAGGAACCTCCATAGTGTCTTCCATAGTAGCTGCACCAGTTTGCATTCCCGCCAACAGAGTACGAGGGTCCCCTTTTCTTCACATCCTCACCAACGTTTGTTATTTGTGTTCTTTTTGATGGTAGCCATTCTGACAGGTGTGAGGTGATATCTCATTGTGATTTTGATTTGCATTTCCCTGATGATTAGTGATGTTGAATATCTTTTCACGTGCCCGTTGGCTATCTCTATGTCTTCTTTGGAACACAAAAACTTCTTGTTCTCCCATGTTCCCAATATGATTATACCATAAATTTGGTTTACATCAGTACTATTGTTTACAGTATAATGCCTATATAAACACTATAGACAGCTTAGCCATGTATTCATCTATGATTAATTTACCTTTTCTGCATAACTTTTAGTTTCCTTTGGTTAAAAATTGTCTTGTTTCTTTCATTTGCTTCTTTTGCTATGTACTTATCACCAGTTTAACTTAAACATGACCAGTTGTCTAGAGTGATTCTGAATGCTTTCAGAGCTTCAAGTGTCCCATCAATGTCATACCCCTGAGTTTCTCCAGAGGCCTCTGACCACTTCCTTCTGGGTGGATTATCCTCATTCCTGTTTGCTCAGCTACCATCCTGACATCTCTTCACCATCATTCTGGGAATTCCCTCCACTTTCTGCATTGTTGGATTCCTTCGTTTGCTTTATGCCATGCCTTTTTCCATATTTCAGTGGAGCACATTCTTCCTGTACTTTTCTAAGAAAGAATGTAGGTCCATAGGAGGTAAATTTTTTGAGATTTTTTAATATCTGAAAGTGTTGAATCCTCATCCAAGATGGAGAGTTGAGCTTGGGGTAGAGTTCTAGGATGGACATTTCTTTCCCTTAGACTTTTGAAGGCATTGTTCCATTGTCTTCTGATTGTAATTTTCCTTTTGAGAACTCTGAAGCCTATTCTGATTATTGATACTTGGTATCTTTTTTTCTATCTATAAGCTTGTAAGATTTTTTCCCCTTTACTTCAATGCTTGCTGACATTTCTTCACGTGTCCTAATAGGGGTTCATTTTCACCAGCATTTCTGGGCACTTAGTAGAGGAGACAAATCCCTGCAGGGATAGTTGCTCCTTTCTCGTGCAAAACCAAGATGCTACAGGGCTAGACAACTGCAATTCAAGTCCAAGCTGCAAGTAAGACATTTTAGAAAGCCCTTTTCACTTTGTCTGTGGGAGATTCCAAATTGACCCACTAAAAATAGGCACTGCCAGGCATCTAGTCACACAGAAGAAAATCAGGTGTTCAGTGCCCCAGGCAGGCAAAAATCATCTTATCAACATAGGGAATATTCCACAATCTGCATTCCCAAACTTCAGCCAGGAGCCAGGCCTGACATGTTAACACTGCTGCACGTTACCTTTACTGGTGCTGTCTATTTCTTCATGGGGATTGGAGTTACCATATACTGTCCCTTCTTTCTTGGAGCCAAACTCCAAGTTAGGTCAAGTAGTGACAGCACTCTGGAGATGAGGCTTTTGGTGGAACTCCCTTCAGTTGCTGTGACAATGCCAGTTTTCACTGCTTCCGGACCACAGAGCTGAGGAGCCAGGGGTTTGGGGTGGAGGTGGGGGTGGGGGGAAAGTAGCACCAAGTGGAAAACCACACACCTGGCTGCTCTTAGTGAGGTTCACTGGTTCTTCTTGAATAAATGCTTTATAATCTGTTGTGTGCCTTTGGTTAATTTCCAAAGTCCTGAAATGACAGATTTTGATAATTTTGCCAGTATTTTCATTGCTTTTATGGGGAAGAGGATTTACTAAGGTCCTCACTCCACTGTTCCAGAAGCCCTGCCTTAAGGCATTTCTCTTAAAACTTCAGAAAAGTATAGAAAATCATAGTCATAACAAATACCCTTGTAGTTACACCTCCCAGAATTAGCAAATGCTAAGATTTTGTCATTTGGTGGCAGTGGTTTTTTGTTTATAAAAGAAATAGAGGTTTACGATTAAAGGTGAAGCCTCCCTTTTCCTCTCCTGAATCCTGCTCCCTTCATTCCCGCCCCAGGCAAACAATAAGCATTATTCTTAGCAGGCTTTGTGTGTGGCAAATTCTCTGTCTTTTCTTGTCCAAAAACATCTTTATTTTGTCATCTTTCATTGCAATAATTTATCTGGGGATAGAGTTATAAGGTGACATCTTCTCTTAGGACTTTGAAAATATGTAATATTTTGGCTTCTTTTTTAGCTGATGAAATCTATTGCTGACTTAATTGTTTCTTTATAGGTGATTTTTAAAATTTCTTCATGGTAGCTTTCAATATGTACTTTCTTAAAGTCTTACAGTTACACAGAACTGTGTCTAGGTGCAGATTTGCTTTTATTTACCACACTCAGGACTCTAGACATTTAAGAGTAGGATACATGCCTTTCTTCCATACCAGAAAACTGCCAGTCATTGTTTCTTCAAATATTGCCTAGATTGGGGGTCCCCCAAGACCATTACCACATTCAGAAATTCTCGAGAGGGACTCCCAGGACTTGGCATCTAGTTGTATTTACAGCTAAAATTTATTACAGTGATATAGTAAGGATATACAACTAGAGCATAAGGGGAAAAGACATTAGCAGAATCTGGAGGACTCCATGTACAGGGTTCCTTATGCTCTCTCCCTCCCACCTCGGGTCACACAGGGCACACTTCTCCCAGCAGTGAAAGTGCAGCAACATGTGTGTGATGTTTATGCCCAGGGAAGCCCATTAGAGACTCAGTCAGTGTCCTCACATCACAGAATGCCTAGCACATACCAAAATTCCAGACCTCCAGAAGGAAAGGAAATGTTCTGCTTAAATCACATTGTTTGTACAAGCAGCTGTATCAGTTAGGCAGTGGTGGGGACATTCCTGAACTCCAAATTCCCAGATGGCAGCCAAGGGCCAACCTTGCAAGCTGCCCTTTCTAAGTATAGCAGTCTCAGGGTTGCTCTGTTAACCCGTTTCTTGGCATATTGCCCCCTCTACCTTTTTCTCTAGTCTTCCATTTGGATTTGCTATTAAACCTATTTTGGAACTTATCATTTCTCTATTTCTCTTACCATATTTCCATTGTTAGCTCTTCATGCTACATTTTGGGTGATTTCTCAAGATCTGTCATCTAATTTGTTAAATCTGCCTTTATCTGTGACTAGATAGAAGTAGTAGATAGAAGTTCAACTTCTATCTACTATTCAACCTCTTTATTTAGAGTTTTAAAAATAATGCCTGTATATAATTTTCCTAGTTTTTTCCCCCATAGTCTAGTTCTTACCTTATTTCTTTGAATAGTTGAAATATATTTATTTTGAAGCTCACATGGTTCTACTAGCTACAGTTCTAGGAATGGGAGTATCTTTAAATGTACCTGCTGATTCTCTTTCATGATAGGTCATTTCTTTGTGAAGTTGTTAATTTTTTACTGTGAATTCTTCAGTGAAAATTGGTATTCCATAGATATCCTGTGATCCCTAAGCTATAAAAACATAAGAATATATCTTTTGGAAAGCTTGCCACTACTAGGAACCTACTAATACAGGACCAATTTTTAGTTTAATTTTTCAGCTTATGGGCTCTGTACTACACTTATAATCATTTGGATTGAGTTACAGAAGTAGGCTTTTAATTTTTTAAAATTTTATTAAGTATAGGTGATTTACAATGTTGTGTTTAATTTCTGCTGTACAGCAAAGTAACTCAGTTATACATATATATTCTTTTCCATTATGGTTTATGACAGGATATTGAATAGAGTTCCCTGTGCTATACAGTAGGACCTTGTTGTTTATCCATTCTATACATAATAGTTTGCATCTGCTAGTCCCAAACTCCCAATCCATCCCTCCCCCGTGCCCCCTCCACCTTGGCACAGAGACCCTGGAACAGACCACAAGTCTGTTCTCTATGTCTGTGAGTCTGTTTCTGTTTCATAGATAGGTTCATTTATGTCATATTTTAGCTTCCACATATAAGTGATATCATATGGTATTTGTCTTTCTCTTTCTGAATTCACTTAGTATGATAATCTCTAGGTCCATCCATGTTGCTTCAAATGGCATTATTTCATTCTTTTTATGGATGAGTAATATTTCAGAGTGTGTGTGTGTGTGTGTGTGTGTGTGTGTGTGTGTATGTGTGTATGCCACATCTTCTTTATCCATTCATCTGTCAATGGACATTTAGGTTGCTTCCATATCTTGGCTATTATTAATAGTGCTGCTATGAACGTAGGGGTGCATGTATCTTTTCGAATTATAGTTTTGTCCAGATGTATGCCCAGGAGTGGGACTGATGGATCATATAGCAACTCTATTTTTAGCTTTTAGAGGAATCTCCATACTGTTCTCCATAGTGGCTGCACCAAATTACATTCCCACCAACAGTATAGAAGGGTTCCCTTTTTTTCCACATCCTAATGCAGCCTTTGTTATTTGTAGACTTTTTAATGATGGCCATTCTGACCGGTGTGAGGTGGTACTTCATTGTAGTTTTGATTTGCATTTCTCTAATAATTAGCAATGTTGAGCATCTTTTCATGTGCCTATTGGCCATCTGTATGTCTTCTTTGGAGAAATGTCTATTTAGGTCTTCTGCCCATTTTTTTTATTAGGCCATTTGTTTTTTTGTTATTGAGTTGTATGAGCTCTTTGTATATTTTGGAAATTAAGCCCTTGTCGGTCACATCATTTGCAAATATTTTCTCCCATTTCGTAGGTTGTCTTTTCATTTTGTTTATGGTTTCCTTTGCTGTGCAAAAGCTTATGTTTGATTAGGTTCTATTTGTTTATTTCTGCTTTTATTTCTAGTGCCTTGGTAGACTGACCTAAGAAAACATTGGTAGGATTTATGTTAGAGAATGTTCTCTTCTAGGAGTTTTATGGTGTCATATCTTATATTTGTCTTTAAGCCATTTTGAGTTTATTTTGTGTGTGGTGTGAGGGTGTGTTCTAACTTCATTGATTTACATGCATCTGTCCAACTTTGCCAAAACATCTTGCTGAAGAGACTGTCTTTTCTCCATTGTATATTCTTGCCTGCTTTGTCGAAAATTAATTGACTGTAGGTGTGTGGGTTTATTTCTGGGCTCTCTATTCTGTTCCATTGATTTATATATCTGTTTTTGTGCCAATATCATGCTGTTTTGATTGCTGTGGCTTTGTAGTATTGTCTGAAGTCTGGGAGCGTTTTGCCTCCTGCTTTGTTCTTTTTCCTCAGGATTGCTTTGGCAATTCTGGGTCTTTTATGGTTCCGTATACATTTTAGGATTGTTTTAGTTCTGTGAAAAATGTCGTGGGTAATTTGATAGGGATCGCATTAAATCTATAGGTTGCTTTGGGTAGTATGGCCATTTTAACAATTCTTCCAATCCAAGACAATGGAGTATTTTTTCTTCAAATCCTCTTCAGTTTCCTTTATCAATGTTTTATAGTTCTCAGCATATAAGTCTTTCACCTCTTTGGTCAAGTTTATTCCTAAGTATTTCATTTTTTTGATGTGATTTTAAAAGGGGTTGTTTAGGGCTTCCCTGGTGGCACAGTGGTTGAGAGTCTGCCTGCCAATGCAGGGGACACGGGTTCATGCCCCAGTCCAGGAAGATCCCACATGCCGCGGAGCGGCTGGGCCCGTGAGCCATGGCCACTGAGCCTGCACGTCTGGAGTGCTCCGCAATGGGAGAGACCACAACAGTGAGAGGCCTGCGTACCGAAAAAAAAAAAAAAAAAAAAAGGTTGTTTATTTACTTTCCCTTTCTGATATTTCACTGTTCGTGTAAAGTAATGTAACTGATTTCTGGATGTTAATCTTGTATCCTGCTACCTTGCTAAATTTATCAGTTCTAGTAGTTTTTGTGTGGAGTCTTTAGGGATTTCTATATATAGTATCATATCAGGCTTTTGATTTCTTATATATAATATCCTTCTTTCCAATTTCCCTGACCAGTGGGGAGCCTTTCTAGTTCCTGTTTAACACGCATGGATGCCCTTTGTGGCTCCTACTTTAAGTGCAAATTATATTCTAGTTTCCTGAACATTTGTGCCCTGTGGTCTGGATTCCCCTGCAAATCTTCAACCTTCAGTTTCTGTTCACCCCATCACTTTAAACTCTCACTTCAGTTTTGATACCTAAAAACTTTCTTTTCTTGGCTTTGAGCTTGACTGCATATTAAATTATTTTCTGTTAAATATGGGCCAGCATTTCTTTGTATTTACAGTTGAGGGAGGTGGTGGTGATGGAGCATAGGGAGGGTTCATCCACATCAGCTCAGGTCCATTAATAGGAGTTCACAGCAGGGCATTTATGAATTAATTTTATGCCATAACATTATAGTAGAAATATTTATAAATTTGATGATTCATTGCATTTTTTCCCTAGAATTCTGGCAAGTTGGTGACCCAATAGATAATCACAAGGAAAGCCAAGACAAACCTCTGTGGCAGGCTGCATCTGTTGATAAGGAAACACTGAAGGATGAAAGTAGACAAGAATTCAGAACATACAGAAAAATCATTTATCCAAGCACAAACTTTGTTTCTATAAGACAAAGACTCCCTAAATATGATTCATGGGGAAAGTGTTCAAAACATAATTTAAATTTTCTTAGTCAAAGTAGAAGATATGTAAGAAAGAAAGATGATGAATGTAAGGCATATTGGAAATTATGCTTCCATTCTAATCTTGATAAAGCTCAACCTGGAGAGAAATTCTTTGAGCCTAATGAACATGGAAAAGCCCTCCACCATAAGCAAGCCCTTAATAAAAGTCCAAGAATTCAAACCGGGGAGAAATTCTATAAATGTTCTGAATGTGGAAAAGTGTTTATCCAGAAAGCAATCCTTGTTGTACATCAGAGAACTCACACCGGAGAGAAACCTTATGAATGCTGTGAATGTGCAAAAACCTTCAGCCAGAAGTCAACCCTCATTGCACACCAGAGAACTCATACAGGGGAGAAGCCGTATGAATGCAGTGAATGTGGGAAAACATTTATCCAGAAGTCAACTCTGATTAAACATCAGCGAACTCATACAGGAGAGAAACCATTTGTATGTGGTGAATGTGCAAAAGCTTTTAAGAGTTCATATCACCTTATTAGACATGAAAAAACACACATTAGACAAGCATTTTATGAAGATATCAAATGTGGTAAGTCTAGCCTTACACATCAAAGGACTCATACAGGTGAGAAAACTGAGTGCAATAAACATGGGAAAGCCTTTGATGAGACGCCCACCCCCATTAAACATCAAAGAATTCATACAAAAGAGAAACCTTATGAGTGCAGTAAATGCGGAAAAGGCTTCAGGGGAAAGTCACACCTTTCTGTTCATCAGAGAGTTCATACAGGAGAGAAATCCTATGAATGCAGCATATGTGGGAAGACTTATAGTGGAAAATCACACCTCTCTGTCCATCATAGAACTCATACAGGAGAGAAACCTTATGAATGCAGAAGATGTGGGAAAGCATTTGGTGAGAAGTCAACCCTTATTGTACATCAGAGAACTCATACAGGAGAAAAACCCTACAAATGCAATGAATGTGGGAAAGCCTTCAGTGAAAAGTCACCACTGACTAAACATCAGAGAATTCATACAGGAGAGAGACCCTATGAATGCAGTGACTGTAGGAAAGCATTCAGTAGGAAGTCAACTCTCATTAAACATCAGAGAATTCATACAGGAGAAAAACCCTATGAATGCAGTGAATGTGGCAAAGCCTTCAGTGTGAAATCAACTCTCATTGTACATCACAGAACTCATACAGGAGAGAAACCTTATGAATGCAGAGAATGTGGCAAAGCCTTCAGTGGGAAGTCAACTCTCATTAAACATCAGAAAAGTCATACAGGAGAGAAAACCTATTAATATACTTTAGTGTGAGATAATTTCACTAGTTACACCTCATTATATTATATATCAATTCATCCTGGTGAGTAACCTTATAATTATCAAAAAATGTCAAAAACTCTTCATATATTATTTAATGTTCATTTAACTTAAAGGCACAAAAGTATAATTCCAGAAGCATATAATAAATGTGATCAATTTTTCACCCAGAATTCTTACACAAGTGGAGAACTGTATACCAGAGAATTCAAAAGTGGCAAAACTGTGAATATATTGATGTGGAAAAGATTTTAGAAAGAATTTAAATGTCCTTGCCTATCAGAGTATTTATGCTGAGGAAAAACAAAGAATTTAATGAGTTTAGAAAACTGTGTTAGAAATTATGAGAGAAATATGTTCCATAGTCTATACCACACATTTTGTGTGAAAGGTGCAGAGGTTGCAAACAAGCACTCAATCATTAAGATATGTTCACTGTGGAGTAGAGGATGACATTTTTGAAAGAAAAATATAAAGCAAAAATTATTAATCCTAGCTAGGGCAAACTCCCAGTTTACTTCTTAAACAAAATAGAAAAATTGCTTCCTTAAGTGGTGTGACGGAGGATGAGTCATAATGATCCCTGAAACAAAGGAGCTCAAACAGGAGATCTTACACATATTCATCAACACTTTCAGTGCAGAAATGCAAACCCCTTACAGAAAAGGCATATATTAAGCTTTGACACACCTCACTTAGGAACAGTGCTTATAACTTAATATTTAACGGTAATCATTTTATGGTTACATTTATGCCTCATTTTATTAGTCAATAAAAGGTCTTTAATTTTCAGCTTATCTCCCTCAACATAATACTATTTAAAACAGAAAAAAAGGAGACGGCTTAAAGATGGCGGAAGAGTAAGACGCGGAGATCTCCTTCCTCCTCACAGAGACATCAGAAATACATCTACACGTGGAGCTTCTCCTGTAGAGCACCCACCGAACGCTGGCAGAGGACCTCGGACCTCCAAAAAGGCAAGAAACTCCCCACATATCTGGGTAGGGCAAAAGAAAAAAGAATAAACAGGGACAAAAGAATAGGGACGGGACCTACGCCAGTGGGAGGGAGCCGAGAAGGAGGAAAGACTCCCACACACTAGAGGCCCTTTCGCGGGCGGAGACTGCGGGCGCCGGAGGGGGAAGCTCCGGAGCCGCGGAGGACAGCTCAGCCACAGGGGTGCGGAGGGCAAAGCGGAGAGATTCCCGCAGAGGATCGGTGCCGACCGGCACTCACCAGCCCGAGAGGCTTGTCTGCTCGCCCGCCGGGGCGGGCGGGGCCGGGAGCTGAGGCTCGGGCTTCAGTCGGATCCTGGGGAAAGGGCTGGAGTTGGCAGAGTGAAGACAGCTTGAAGGGGGCTAGTGCGCCACGGCTGGCCGGGAGGGAGTTCGGGAGAAGTCTGGAGCTGCCGAAGAGGCAAGAGACCTTTTCCTCCCTCTTTGCTGCCTGGGTGCGAGGAGAGGGGATTAAGTGCGCCGCTTAAAGGAGCCCTAGAAGCGGGAGCGGAGCTGCCGAAGAGACAAGAGACTTTTTCTTGCCTCTTTGCTTCCTCGGGTGTGAGGTGAGGGGATTAAGAGCACCGCGTAGAGGAGCTCCAGAAACGGGCGCGAGCCGCGTCTGTCGGCACGGACAGTAGAGACGGGTGTCGGACGCTAAGGTTGCTGCTGCCACCACCAAGAGGCCTGTGTGTGAGCACAGGTCACTCTCCACACCGGCCCTCCCGGGAGCCCGTGCAGTCCGCCACTGCCGGGGTCCCGGGATCCAGGGACAGCTTCCCCGGGAGAACGCACGGCGCGCCTTGGGCCTGTGCAGCGTCACGTCGGCCTCTGACGTCGCGGACTCGCCCCGCCCCCGTGCCACTCCCTCCCCCCAGCCTGAGTGAGCTGGAGCCCCCGAATCAACTGCTCCTTTAACATCGTCCTGTCTGAGCGAAGGGCAGTCGCCCTCGGACAACCTACACGCAGAGGCGGGACCAAGTCCAAAGCTGAACCCCAGGAGCTGTGCGAACAGAGAGGAGAGGGGGAGATCTCTCCCAACAGCCTCAGAAGCGGCGGATTAAAGCTCCACAATCAACTTGAAGTGCCCTGCATCTGTTGAAAACCTGAATAGACAACGAATCATCCCAAGTTGAGGAGGTGGACTTTGGGAGCAAGATATACTATTATTTTCCCCTTTTTTTTCTTTTTGTGGGTGTGTATGTGTGTGCTGCTGTGTGAGATTTTCTCTGTATAGCTTTGCTTGCACCATTTGTCCTAGGGTTAGACCGACCCATTTTTCTGTTTTTTGTTTGTTTGTTTGTTTGTTTTTGTTTGTTTGTGTTTTTTTTGTTTTTTAAAAGGAAATTTTTCTTCGTAATAATTATTTTTTATTTTAATAACTATACTTTATACTACTGTCTTCTCCCTTTCTTTCTTCCTTTCTTCCCTCCTTCCCTCCTTTCTTCCTTCCTTCCCCCTTCTTTCCTCCCTTCCTCTCTTCCTTCCTCCCTTTCTTCCTCTGAACCTTCCGTCCTTGCTTTCTTGCTTCCTTCCTTCATTTCTTCCTTCCTTTCTTCCTTCCATCCCTCCCTCCCTCCTTCCTTCCTTTTCTTTCCTCTCTATTTATTCTACCTTTTATTTTGAGCCGTGTGGATTAAAGGTTCTTAGCGCCCCAGCCAGGCACCAGGGCGGTGTCCCTGAGGTGGGAGAACCAACCTCAAGACACTAGTCCACAAGAGACCTCCGAGCTCCACGTAATATCAGACGGCGAAAATCTCCCAGAGACCTCCATCTCAACACCAAGACCCAGCTTCACTCAAGGACCAGCAAAGAACAGTGCTGGACACCCTATCCCCAACAAAGAGTAAGACAGGTCTACAGCCCCATCCATTAGCAGAGAGACTGCCTAAAATCATAATAAGGTTACCAACATCCCCAAACACACCACCAGACGAGGACCTGCCCACCAGAAAGACAAGATCCAGCCTCATCCACCAGAACAGAAGCACTAGTCCCCCCAACCAGGGAATCTACTCAACCCACTGAACCAACCTTAGCCACTGGGGACAGCCACCAAAAACAACAGGAACTACGAACCTGCAGCGTGCAAAAAGGAGACCTCAAACACAGTAAGATAAGCGAAATGAGAAGACAGAAAAACACACAACAGATGAAGGAGCAAGATAAAAACACACCAGACCTAACAGATGAAGAGGTAATAGCCAATCTACCTGAAAGAGAATTTAGAATAATGATGGTGAAGATGATGCAAAATCTTGGAAATAGAATAGACAATTTGCAAGAAACAGTTAACAGGGACCTAGAAGAAATAAAGAGGAAGCAAGCAACGATGAGCAACACAATAAATGAAATTAAAAATACTCTAGATGGGATCAATAGCAGAATAACTGAGGCAGAAGGACGGATAAGTGACCTGGAAGATAAAATAGTGGAAATAACTACTGCAGAGCAGAAGAAAGAAAAAAGAATGAAAAGAACTGAGGACAGTCTCAGAGACCTCTGGGACAACATTAAACGCACCAACATTCGAATTATAGGGGTCCCAGAAGAAGAAGAGAAAAAGAAAGGGACTGAGAAAATATTTGAAGAGATTATAGTTGAAAACTTCCCTAATATAGGAAAGGAAATAGTCAATCAAGTCCAGGAAGCACAGAGAGTTCCATACAGGATAAACCCAAAGAGAAACACGCCACGACACATAATAATCAAACTGTCAAAAATTAAATACAAAGAAAACATATTAAAAGCAGCAAGGGAAAAACAACAAATAACACACAAGGGAATCCCCATAAGATTAACATCTGATCTTTCAGCAGAAACTCTACAAGCCAGAAGGGAGTGGCAGGACATATTTAAAGTGATGAAGGAAAAAAACCTACAACCAAGATTACTCTACCCAGCAAGGATCTCATTCAGATTTGATGGAGAAATTAAAACCTTTACAGACAAGCAAAAACTGAGAGAGTTCAGCACCACCAAACCAGCTCTACAACAAATCCTAAAGGAACTTCTCTAGGCAAGAAACACAAGAGAAGGAAAAGACCTACAAGAACAACCCGAAACAAGTAAATGGTAATAGGAACATACATATCGATAATTACCTTAAATGTAAATGGATTAAATGCTCCCACCAAAAGACACAGACTGGCTGAATGGATACAAAAACAAGACCCATATATATGCTGTCTACAAGAGACCCACTTCAGACCTAGGGACACATACAGACTGAAAGTAAGGGGATGGAAAAAGATATTCCATGCAAATGGAAATCAGAAGAAAGCTGGAGTAGCAATTCTCATATCAGACAAAATAGACTTTAAAATAAAGACTATTACAAGAGACAAAGAAGGACACTACATAATGATCAAGGGATCGATCCATGAAGAAGATATAACAATTGTAAATATTTATGCACCCAACATAGGAGCACCTCAATACATAAGGCAAATACTAACAGCCTTAAAAGGGGAAATCGACAGCAACACAATTATAATGGGGGACTTTAACACCCCACTTTCACCAATGGACAGATCATCCAAAATGAAAATAAATAAGGAAACACAAGCTTTAAATGATACATTACACAAGATGGACTTAATTGATATTTATAGGACATTCCATCCAAAAACAACAGAATACACATTTTTCTCAAGTGCTCATGGAACATTCTCCAGGATTGATCATATATTGGGTCACAAATCTAGCCTTGGCAAATTTAAGAAAATTGAAATCGTATCAAGTATCTTTTCTGACCACAACGCTATGAGACTAAATATCAATTATAGGAAAAGATCTGTAAAAAATACAAACACATGGAGGCTAAACAATACACTACTTAATAACGAAGTGATCACTGAAGAAATCAAAGAGGAAATCAAAAAATACTTAGAAACAAATGACAATGGAGACACAACGACCCAAAACCTATGGGATACAGCAAAAGCAGTTCTAAGAGGCAAGTTTATAGCAATACAATCATACCTTAGGAAACAGGAAACATCTCGAATAAACAACCTAACTTTGCACTTAAAGCAATTAGAGAAAGAAGAACAAAAAACCCCCAAATTTAGCAGAAGGAAAGAAATCATAAAGATCAGATCAGAAATAAATGAAAAAGAAGTGAAGGAAACAATAGCAAAGATCAATAAAACTAAAAGCTGGTTCTTTGAGAAGATAAATAAAATTGATAAACCATTAGCCAGACTCATCAAGAATAAAAGGGAGAAGACTCAAATCAATAGAATTAGAAATGAAAAAGGAGATATAACAACTGACACTGCAGAAATACAAAAGATTATTAGAGATTACTACAAGCAACTGTATGCCAATAAAATGGACAACCTGGAAGAAATGGACAAATTCTTAGAAATGCACAACCTGCCGAGACTGAACCAGGAAGAAATAGAAAATATGAACAGACCAATCACAAGCACTGAAATTGAAACTGTGATTAAAAATCTTCCAGCAAACAAAAGTCCAGGACCAGATGGCTTCACAGGCGAATTCTATCAAACATTTAGAGAAGAGCTAACACCTATCCTTCTCAAACTCTTCCAACAGATAGCAGAGGGAGGAACACTCCCAAACTCATTCTATGAGGCCAACATCACCCTGATACCAAAACCAGACAAAGACGTCACAAAGAAAGAAAACTACAGGCCAATATCACTGATGAACATAGATGCAAAAATCCTCAACAAAATATTAGCAAACAGAATCCAACAGCACATTAAAAGGATCATACACCATGATCAAGTGGGGTTTATCCCAGGAATGCAAGGATTCTTCAATATACGCAAATCAATCAATGTGATACACCATATCAACAAACTGAAGGAGAAAAACCATATGATCATCTCAATAGATGCAGAGAAAGCTTTTGACAAAATTCAACACTCATTTATGCTAAAAACCTTGCAGAAAGTGGGCATAGAGGGAACTTTCCTCAACATAATAAAGGCCATATATGACAAACCCACAGCTAGCATCGTTCTCAATGGTGAAAAACTGAAACCATTTCCACTAAGATCAGGAACAAGACAAGGTTGCCCACTCTCACCACTCTTATTCAACATAGTTTTGGAAGTTCTAGCCACAGCAATCAGAGAAGAAAAAGAAATAAAAGGAATCCAAATAGGAAAAGAAGAAGTAAAGCTGTCACTGTTTGCAGATGACATGATACTATACATAGAGAATCCTAAGGATGCTACCAGAAAACTACTAGAGCTAATCAATGAATTTGGTAAAGTTGCAGGATACAAAATTAATGCACAGAAATCTCTGGCATTCTTATACACTAATGATGAAAAATCTGAGAGTGAAATTAAGAAAACGCTCCCATTTACCATTGCAACAAAAAGAATAAAATATCTAGGAATAAACCTACCTAAGGAGACAAAAGACTTGTATGCAGAAAACTATAAGACATTGATGAAAGAAATTAAAGATGATACAAATAGGTGGAGAAATATACCATGTTCTTGGATTGGAAGAATCAACATTGTGAAAATGACTATACTACCCAAAGCAATCTACCGATTCAATGCAATCCCTATCAAATTACCACTGGCATTTTTTACAGAACTAGAACAAAAAATTTCACAATTTGTATGGAAACACAAAAGACCCCGAATAGCCAAAGCAATCTTGAGAACGAGAAATGGAGCTGGAGGAATTAGGCTCCCTGACTTCAGACTCTACTACAAGGCTACAGTAATCAAGACAATATGGTACTGGCACAAAAACAGAAATATAGATCAATGGAACAGGATAGAGAGCCCAGAGATAAACCCACACACATATGGTCACCTTATCTTTGATAAAGGAGGGAAGGATATACAGTGGAGAAAAGACAGCCTCTTCAATAAGTGGTGCTGGGAAAACTGGACAGCTACATGTAAAAGTATGAAATTAGAACAATCCCTAACACCACACACAAAAATAAACTCAAAATGGGTTAAAGACCTAAATGTAAGGCCAGACACTATCAAACTCTTAGAGGCAAACATAGGCAGAACACTATACGACATAAATCACAGCAAGATCCTTTTTGACCCATCTCCTAGAGAAATGGAAATAAAAACACAAATAAACAAATGGGACCTAATGAAACTTAAAAGCTTTTGCACAGCAAAGGATACCATAAACAAGACCAAAAGACAACCCTCAGAATGGGAGAAAATATTTGCAAATGAAGCAACTGACAAAGGATTAATTTCCAAAATTTATAAGCAACTCATGCAGATCAATAACAAAAAAACAAACAACCCAATCCAAAAATGGGCAGAAGAACTAAATAGACATTTCTCCAAAGAAGATATACAGATTGCTAACAAACACATGAAAGAATGCTCAACCTCATTAATCATTAGAGAAATGCAAATCAAAACTACAATGAGATATCATCTCACACCGGTCAGATTGGCCATCATCCAAAACTCTAGAAACAATAAATGCTGGAGAGGGTGTGGAGAAAAGGGAACCCTCTTGCACTGCTGGTGGGAATGTAAATTGATACAGCCGCTATGGAGAACAGTATGGAGGTTCCTTAAAAAACTACAAATAAAACTACCATACGACCCAGCAATCCCACTACTGGGAATATACCCTGAGAAAACTATAATTCAGAAAGACTCATGTACCAAAATGTTCATTGCAGCTCTATTTACAATAGCCAGGACATGGAAGCAACCTAAGTGTCCATCAACAGATGAATGGATAAAGAAGATGTGGCACATATATACAATGGAATATTACTCAGCCATAAAAAGAAATGAAACTGAGTTATTTATAATGAGGTGGATGGACCTGGAGTCTGTCATACAGAGTGAAGTAAGTCAGAAGGAGAAAAACAAATACCGTATGCTAACACATATATATGGACTCTAAGGGAAAAAAATGTCATGAAGAGGTTAGTGGTAGGACGGGAATAAAACACAGACTCCAAGCATGGACTTGAGGATATGGGGAGGGGGAGGGGTGGGCTGTGACGAAGTGGGGGAGTGGCAGGGACATATATACACTATCAAATGTAAATTAGATAGCTGGTGGGAAGCTGCTGCATAGCACAGGGAGATCACCTCTGTGCTTTGTGACCGCCTGGGGGGGTGGGATAGGGAGGGTGGGAGAGAGGGTGATGCAAGAGGGAGGAGATGTGGGAGCATGTGTGTATGTATAACTGATTTAGTTTGTTGTAGAGGGAAAACTAACACACTATTGTAAAACAATTATACTCCAATAAAGATGTAAAAAAAAAAAAAAAAAAAAAAAAAAAAAAAAAACAAAAAAAATAAATTGAATATCCAATAGTCAATTGATTAAAAACTGATATATCAATAAGATAGAATAGTATGCACTAATTAAAAATTTTCTCATGTTTGAGGATTTGGGGAAATGTTCATGATAATTGGCTAAGTGAAAAAACATAAAACAATGTACCACATAATTTACATTATTAAAAAATAGATCAATGATGGATAATGCACCATTATATCAGTGATTCTGGATGGCATAAAAGTAGCAGTTTTATGCTGAGTAAAATTATTTGCACATATATATGTATACAAATATATTTGTTTTATATTTGTATCTGTTTTAGGTGTGTGTGTATAGGTAGACAGAAAAAAGTTCAGAAGGAAATACAACAAATTATTAAGCAGATTATCCAGATTATCACTTGGGTGGTAGGATTATTGATTTTTTAATTTTTTAAATGTTGTCTGCAGAAACTACCAATAAAATGATCTTGTGTATACTTGATTCTGTCTTCCAATCCATTTTCCCATTCAGCTTTGTCTTTAATATGTGACACCATTCTCTTCTTAAAATGACCCCATTTTCACATATGTCTATATATTCCCTATTCCTTTTCCATGTGGTTGTCTGAGTGTATGGTTTTGAGTATATGTTTTGCATCTTAAAAATGGGTATCCTGTGATTGTAATATCTGTATGTGATTTTTTTGGATAAAAATAAGTTATCTCCATAGTTCTTTACTCTATAACCACTGAATACTGTTACATAAATTATCAGCTAACAAACTTTACAGGTGAGGAGAAAGGTAGTAAATGATCCAACTGCTAAGTATATGAATTCCAATTATACACTAGGAAACTGAGGAAATCACCACTGGGTGGGTCTGCATGTGCAGTGGGCCACTGTGAATCAGGTTTAAGCCAGGACTCAGGGTAACACCTGTACCCAGTAAGCCCCCACTCTTACCAGGAGGGCCATGGTGATGCTTTGCATGTCTGGGTATTAATGTCAACTCAGAAAGCTGTGTCCAATAGTCCTAAAAATATTCCCTTTTCCCCAGTGACTAGAGTCACCCAGATAAATGGCCTTAGGTTCCTTTGGGAAGGGACTAAGGTAGTTTTTATGTTTGCTACAATGTTGTAGGGTTCTTCCTATGAGGGACATGGGCACCTCTCTAGACAATTGGTTCCAGATCTAAAATTTGGCTCAGGTTTGGGAACTCAGCAAGGGACCCTCATTTTTTAATGAAGCATTTGCCCTCAGACTCCTCTCTTTGAATCTTGCCTTTTTTTTTTCTTTCTTTTTTTTTCACCGTACCACCTGGCTTGCAGGGTCTTAGTTCTCCGACCAGGGATCGAACTCGAGCCCCCTGCAATGGAAGTGTGGAGTCCAGTGGTTAGTCACTGGTTAGGCCAGGGAATTCCCAAATCATGCCTTTTTCTGATTGTAATATTAAACAGCAATTCTGTTGGCGCCCATCAATCTTACTCCTAGAGATGCCAGGCTCATCATAGACTCATTACAGCCAAGGAAAGAATTAATGAGCTTGAGAGAAAGTATTTAGGCTTGTACCATTCAATATGATGTTGGCATTTTACACATGCCCTTTAACAGATTGAGGAAGTTCCTTTCTATTCCTAGTTTATTAATGGCTTTTTAAAATCATGAACATATATTAATTTTGCCACATTATTTTCCTGTGACCATTGAGATGATCATATGTTTTTGCCTTTATTCTGTTAATATATTGAATTAAATTCAATACTGAATGTTAACCTTGCATTCATTTTCAAATATTATTGGATTCCATTTGCTAAATATTTTGTTAAGGGTTTGTACATCAATATTCATGAGATTTATTGGTCTGTACTTTTCTTTCCCTTTAATTTCTTGGTCAGGTGTCAGGGTAATGCTGGTCTAAAAAACTTGCTGGGAATTATTTCCTCCTTATTTTCCTAAAGGGTTTGTATAGGATTGATATTATATCATTATAAATATTGTAGGACAATCTCCATGAGACCATTCTCACTTGCCTGGTAGACCTGAAGGTCATTAGCAAAGCTTTCCTGTCCGTCCCAACTCCAGTAAACCAGGTAGGATAATTTCCCTGAGGTTAAAGACTCTGTGTTTCAGACTTCGAGGGCCCACAGTATGCCCAGTAAACAGGAAACATCACCCCTCCATCTGCTTTGTCTTCTGAGGAACACGCAAATGCCCAAGAGAGGGGGAAAGTCCCAACAGCTTCCGGAAAGGAGAGGGAGGAGGAAGGAGACAAGGCTGGGCACGTCTCCCTAGCCACCCAGATGCTGGAAGGTGGAGACGGGATCTACAGAACAGCAGTGGCTGCCTCTGTCTGAACCCCAAGAACAAGGGGCTGCAGAGGGGCAGCAGGTGGGGCATCGTGTGGATATCACAGCAGCTCGTTCCATCAGACCCGAATTGTGTCCCCAAGTCTGGGGTTTCTGAGCAGAACTCCGGGGCGCGCCCCCGAGGCCAAGCTCTCCCTGACCCACCAGGTCCCCTTGCCCTGGCCCAAATGGCCTGGCGCGGGCTCACCTGGACACCTCCGTGTTGGGCTTTCTCCAGCTGCCATCTCGGCCTCCTCTTCTCCTTGTCCCAACCTGACGATCCTACCTGGTTGGGCCACGAGGAATCCTGTTAAGGGGAAATGACAGAGGACTTTGTTATTGACACATGAGGCATTCCGGAACCGAGGCCCATCCTTGCAGGGCAGAGATGGTCTGGCCTTGGTGACTGCCCCGTGAGCCCAGCTAGCGGGCCCTCAGTGCAGACCATCCACAGAGAGGGTGAGAGCACGGACATCCCGTGCAGGGTGCAAACGCCATTATGAATTCCTGACCGCGAGCCTGAGGCCCGACTCATTCAGGGCCCAGACGCCCCTGAGCTGCAGCAGCCGAGAGAGAGGGAGCCCCGGGGGGTGTGTTCCAGTCACCCTGTGGAGGGTCCCTCACCCACGGAGACCAGGTGGCTGGAGTTCTCCAGCATGACATCCCTGCAGAGGTTCCTCTGAGTGGCGTCCAGCTGCTGCCACTCCTCCAGGGTGAAGTCCACAGTCACGTCCCTGAAGGTCAACGTTCCCTGCAACAGCACACTCCTCCTTAGCCCAGTGATTGGCTTGCGGACGGAGACAGTATGTTACATCAAGTGCCCACTCTGTGCCCATCCTACGTCCTTCACACGTAGAAAGATTTCAGTCCTCCCCACCACCCAGGAGAACCCTGACAGATAAGGACAGGAAGGCTCACAGAGTGCGAGGTCACCTGCCCAGGGTCACACAGGTAGGAATTAAGGATTAAAGTCCATTCAGTCTGGTTTCTGCACGCACTTTTCAGACACTGCATTGCCTTTCTCTACATAATTGTTCTTATGCTGTTCACCATCCACAAGTTGACATAGTATAGTATATAGGGTGCTTATGTAACTAAAATTATTTTAAATTCTATGGGGAAAGAGATCGAGTGTTAGAAATATTTTACCCTGGAAATTCATTCTTCCAACACATATTTATTGACTGGAGACCAAGCTGATAAGTTCTAAGGATGTAAAGGTTAGTAAAAACAAACACCTCCTGAAATGAAGGAGCTACACGCAGTCTAGCAGAGGGAGAAAAACAACACTTACAAACTCATACATGAAAGAGTGGGAGGAAAGGAAGGAGGCAATGGCAGAGGTAGGGCAGGGAACCCAGAAGAGGGAGAAGTCAGTTCTGCTTAGGGCTGACAGAGAAGGCTTTGAAGGGGATGTAGATCTAGAACAAACAGTTTGAAACACAGCTACTCATTCACGACCAACAGTGCTGATTATCCAATCAATCATGAGTCAAAGAACAGGACTGTACCTGGCTTGGTCAGCAGATTGAGGTAAAAAAGGAAAGGTTTTGTACTTGATCTTATCACCACCAAATAAGAATTTACTTCTCTAAGTGCCTGGATTCCTATCAGAGAGCAATAATCCACCTATTTACATTCTGGATCCCATCCTGTCCCACCCACACTTGGTGGCCTTAAATTCAAGGAGACATTTTGCACCCACAAGGCCCCCATGGGCCATATGTGGCACCAGTTTACTCGGCTTTGCAGAGGGAGACAGGAAACAGTGGGCCAAAGGGCAGTGACGCCAGCAAGAGGAGTTCTCAGTACAATCGAGTAGCTCAACCTGCCCCTGCCCGCCTGAGGTGCCCGGGAACAGGGCCACACCGGCGAGTGCAGGCAGCATCTGGCTTAGAAGCTGGAAGCTGCTCCATGTACCAGTATCTCTTGTAATAGGCCCCTGAGCGCATCTTCCAAGCTCCTGGCAAAGGACATGCCCAGTTATGGGAGTCACACTGGACTCAGGAAAACCCAAATCGGTGGCTTCCTATCAGCTATTTTCAATTATCCACAGTCCTCCCCGTCCAGGTGCAGTTTGTTTACCAATCAAGAGTCATTTTGGCTTTGACATCCGGGAAGCTTCCAGTTTAGGTTAAGGAAGCTGAACTAATTGTTTCAGTGGATGATGGAAAATGTAACAAGATATCAAGAAATCCAAAGCCATATGAGTGAAGTCTTATTTAGCATCCCGCAGTACACTGCCAAACGTGATCTTAAATCTCCCGTGTACCGCAAAAAAAAAAAAAAGCGTAAACATACAAATAGATTATAAACCTCATTAAAGTTCAAATACATGATAATTAAACAGTAAGATACTGTCTTTTACCTATAAGGTTGGTAAACATTCAAAAGATAGAGAAGAGCCACTGTTCACGAGTGGCTCACTGTTCATGAGCCACTGTTCCTCATATAGGAAACATGAGTACTCTCAGAGAAGGCTGGTTGACAGGTAGTTTTGCAGTACCTATTACATTTTTTTTCTCGTATTTTAACCAGGACTCTATCCTACTGAAATATTTATATGGCCATAAGGATGGTCAAGGCAGCATTGTTTTTATTTAGCAAAAAGTAAGGGGAGATGACCCTCAGTGTCCTGTGTTCCTGGGAATCTAATAATGGTGGCATGACAGCTATATCACCAGGCAACATTGCTTCTGATAAGAATGAACCCTGATCGTCAACAAGCTGCATCTGGACTGGTGGATGACAGAGTGGTTAAATAAATTGTTATGGCTATACTCTAAAACAGCCATTATAAAAATTGGCTGACATGAAAGGATGTCTGATATATTTTTGTTAAATGAAAAAAAGCAGAGTATGCATAGTAGGAGCATATTTTCATTAAAAACAACCCGTGCAAAAATTTGGGGGTTTTTTGCACACACACACACACACACACACACACACACTTCCACCTGGAAGGCAAACAGTTAGTAGAAGGGCCAAGACTGGTTTCATTTGTTGGAATGCAACAGAAAAGGAGGAATAAAAATGAGCCATAAGGAAAAGGTAAACATCTTCCCTTATGGTATCACCCCTTTTCTTTTTTTGGATTGCCTGTACTATCTTTCTATATTTCTATCACATTTGTATCACCAGTTTGCATTTTCTGTATATAAATCCTCTGTGTATCATATGCACCGCCTTTCAGCCTCAAATGTCTTTTGACTGTACAGATTTTAACATTTTAATGCAGTCTAATCTGACAGTCTTTCTCTGTATGGTTTCTGGGTTTTGTATTTCATTAAAAATATTCCTTGCATTGAGCGAGGTTACAGAATCCTCTTAAATTTTCATCTAATTTCTCAAATATATATGTAGTTCTTTAATCAATCTGGCCTTTTACTTTCATATGATGTAGAAGAGTCTAGCTTTGTTTCCATCCAGACGGAAACTCAGTTGTGCCACAATCATTCATTAACCACTCCTTTTCCCATAACTGAAATGACATTTTTATAATCTTGACTCACAAAAGCCTTTTGAAGCAATACATGAAATCTGGAAACCACTAAAGATTGTGAAATTAGACCACATTTTAAAAATTTAAGTGTCTACTCTCCAAGATACGTAAACCCAGTCAAATGAGAAACCATGAAAAAATATTTACAACATACATGATAGAGGTCTAATTTACTTATTAAGTTAACAAAAAGAGCTAGCAATCAGCAATCAAATTCCACACCCAAGAGAAAAATGGGCAAACAACTTAGAATAATCATCTGAAAGGAAAAAGTGCAAATGGCATTTAAAAATATGAACAGACACTCAATTCAAGAAATGCAAATTAAAATGCACCACTCTTTTTTCCCCTCACAATGGCGAAAATCACTGTGATTGCCTGTTTATGGGAAAAGGCATCATAATGCTGCTAGGAGTACAAACTGCTACATGCTATTTGGAGGGCAATTTGACAATCTTAAATCAAAATTCAAAATGTGTGTAGCCACTGACCTAGAAATGTCACTTCTAGAAAGATATACTCACGTGCATACAACTGGAATGTACATGGATATTCACTGCTATGTTGTTTATGGTAGCAAAAGCCTAGAAATATCTTAAATATACATCACTAGGAGAAAGGTAAATAATAAATGGCATTTCCATCCAGTAGAATATAAAGTGGCTATTTTTGTAAATAAGGTAGACCACTGGTTTGAAACCTTGTGTAATTTTGTCCCCCAGGAGACATTTGGCAATGTTGGGAGACATTCTGATTGTCAAAACTGGGGGAGGGAGTGCTACTGGCATCTCGAGGAGAGAGGCCAGGGATGCTGCTATACATGCTAAAATGCACAGGACCGTCCCAAACAACAAGGAATAATCTGGCCCCAAATGGCGAGAGTGCCACAGTTCAGAATCCCTGGGATAAGCTATGTACAACTGCAATGGAATGATCAGTAAGACAAGGACCAGAATGTGCTTTAATTTGTAAAAAAAAAAAAAATATATTTTTTCAAGAGATTCATATATCTATATAGAGATGGATACATTAGCTCTGGAAGAATGTATGAAACACTGAAGAAGGAGACATGGGGACAGAGTGAGAGGGAGAATTATTTTTTACCTTTTCTTGAACAAAGCTTTTGCTTGAAATTTTTACCCTGTGCATGCATTACTTCAAAAAATGTGTAATTCAATTTATTACCGTTCTATGCATAATATTTTTAAATTTGGGGCATTCATATTCTTAAGTGAAGCTGGTCTATAATTTTCTTTTTCGTAGTATCTTCATCAAATTTAAGTGGCTTCATAAAATGAATTGGATGCCTTCTCATCTTACATTTAAATTTGTATTCCCAAATCCTTCATAATTACTACTTTCATTAATTTTTGAAGACCAGATAATTTCTGTGATCCAATTTTCCAGGCTTTTATTCAGCAATCTGATTTCCATGTGAACCCTGCACAACACTTACACTACTGAGCTTATAGATATATAGAAAGCTGTTCATGAGGCACTGTTTATAATAGTAAAAAAATGAATAAAAACCCCAATATCTATGAATAGAGAAATGGTTAAATGATACATCCATACCATGAAATAGGAACTGAAATAATCTTTATGTATTGATGAGAAACAACGCCCAGAATATAATCATGTGGGGAAAGCAAGATGGGTATGGGAATGTGATGACATTTGTGCAAAAACATGTTACCCATACGTCTATTTTCACTTAATTACGCTGATGTAAATGCATCTACAGCGCCTTATCACCAAAATGTTAAAAGTGGGCATCTCTGAGGAAGAATGAGGTACTTGGGGGAGAAGAAATACGGATGATTGGGCTACTATTTTTATATGCATTTTAAGACATTAAGCATCGACTTACTTTCATTATTTTCCCTAATTTAAAAGAAAAAAAGTGAACTGGAAGAAAGGTAAGTCTATGTGTGTAGACAATCTTCTCTGAGAAGGAAAAGAGGAAAAGATGAAGTGCAGTTCTCAAAGGGAAGTAGTTGAGAGGTGTCTTTCATTCTACTCCCCTTTTTTTTTTTTTTTTTTTTTTTTTGGTAGGGAAGAGAAGGATTGGAGAAACCTGAGGTGGATGACAGATTGAATAGAAAGCAGCCAGAGCTAAGTGGACTAATAGATTTTTCAAGGTTGCAATATAATTTCCTAATTGCTGCCTCAAATTCACTGGAAACAAAGTAGGGGGTAAATCAGGAACTCACCTGGGACACGGCCATCTGGCTCTGCCCTGACAAAGGATGGAGATCTACGAAGGCAGAATTAGGAGGGTCAAGATCAGTGCATACAGCCATGAGACCACCATCACCAGCTTAATGACAATCACTCTTGCCCCACAGCGGGGATGATCCAGACACGTGGCCTGGTAGCTCCAGCCTGTTCCCCTGGGACACGGCTAAGATCCTGTGAGTTTTCCACGTGAATTTATTTTCTCTTCCTGGACAGATTTATGACTTGCGTTTAAAGACATCTCCTCTGAAGCCATTAACAACCTGACATCTCCTTTCCCTCAGTTATTCTATGCCTGGAAATTTATCATAAAAAGGCAATCATAAATAAGCACAGGCTACAAGGATGTTAACTGTAGGTGTTTCCACCATTCAACAATTTGGAAGCAACTAAACCTCCAGCAAAGGGGACTCAGATCAAAACTTAGACACACAACATGGGAAATACCACATGGGCTTTAAAAATGCAATGCAATCCTGTTCTCATTTCTTAACATATTTAAAAGTAGGTTACCAGAAAGCAACTGCAGTGCGATCTCCTTTGTTAAGCAATATGTATTTATTGAGGAAGAGCAGTCCAGAAGAGCATTTATGAAGATGTGGACACTGCTTACCTTCCAGTGGTAATATCACCTTTCCTCTTTTATTTACTTGCATTTTTTCATTTTTCACAATATCGTTTACTAGTAAAATGAAAAGGAGAAATTATGACAAATCACCTATTATCACACTGAGCCCTGGAGGTGACAGACCCTGAGCAAAGTCTGGAGGACAGGGACAGCTTGCTGTGGTTTGGAGGAAGGAGACAAAGCAGAGCTGAGCGCTGGGCAGAAGGGAGGGGGGAGGAGGGAGGAAGGGAGGAGGGAGGAAAGGAGGGGGTGGAGGGCGGTTAAGGGCCAGGCGTTGGTCGGTTCCACATGGAGCTGGAAACCACTGACCTTGCTCCGGGCTCCTTCCGACCTTCAGTGGGCCACCGCCACCCTGTTCTTGCCCCAGTACTTCCTTATTTCCCATTATGTCCATTTGATCGCCATGCTCTTCCTTATTTGGCGGTGTTCAAAACACAGTTTCGGCAAGGAGCTTTTGTTAACCATTGCTACTGTAGCAATCCCTGCCTTAGGATCAGGACAACAGGGTTCACAGCAAGATGGAGCTTGATGAGTCACTTCCCAGACCCTGTTACTAGCATCAAAACGAGAGGCAGCAGAGCTAGGTGATGGCCTACCTAGGGACCACGCTGAAAGGTCACAGACACACAGAAACCAAAGACACCTCTTTGGTCTGTAGGGCCTTAACTATACTTACACCCCTACTTCCCTATCGATACTTTTGAGCTTTAAGCTTTTTCGGCTGGCAATAAGATACTGGAATGTCCCCCCCCCCGGGCAGAAACCGTTCCGAGCAAACAGGTATGGCGGGGGATGAGACCTCGAGCAAACCAGTATGGCGGGTGATAAGAATGATTAAGCCAGAGTTTAAAGGTCGCCCTAGCCAACCATAACTCATGTGACTCAACCACCCACCACAAAAACACGAAAATGTAAAGTAGGCATCCGACAGCTAACCAATCAAGGAACTAGAGCCAAGACCCCACTCCGGTAAATGTAAAGTAGGCATCCGACAGCCCACCAATCAAGGAACTAGAGCCAAGTCCCCACTCCGGTCCGGAACAAAACAAACCAATGAGAAAAAAAACCCTTGATATATCCACACTTTGCATAATGAAAAATGAAAGCTATAAAATGTATGTGATTCCGCTTGGGGGGGGTTCCTCTTCGGCCTCCTGCGTGAGGACCAAGGAACCCCGGTGCACCGGCTCCTAATAAACCTCTTGCGTGTTGCAGCGACTCTCGACTCTTGGCGGTTCTTGGGCGAGCTGGGATCCCTCGGAGACCGTTCAGGTCCAACAGGTCATCTAGTCAGGGTAGAGGAGACTCAACATTTCTGCTACAGGTAAGTGGGTTGTTTATACTATGGGACTGACTCAAATCCAAAAGTAGCCCAGGGGACTTCCCTGGCCGTCCAGTGGTTAAGACTCTGTGCTTCCACCGCAGGGGGCGCGGGTTCGATCCCTGGTTGGGGAACCAAGATCCCGCATGCCGCGTGGGGCGGCCAAAAACAAAAAGCAAGCAAACAAACAAACAAAACAAAAATAGCCCATGGCACAAGAGGGAAGTATAATGATGTGTGCACAAATGTGTCAGGAGTGGAGAACGTCCCGTGAGGCAGGTAGTCAATCTTTGCAGCCTGATCCTGCCTTTGCAGGCACTACAGCAGGGCAGCGTCCCTCCATCCGTCTGTAACTTTCATCCCTCTCCTCCAATAGGGGTTCAACTGACCACCATCACACAGCTCTTGATGGTGGCTACAAGTTGAGTCACCGACTCAGCCTTGCTCTCTCTCAGCTGAAGGAAGGGACAGAGGGCACTGCAAGTCCAGCTCTTCTAGGGCCTGCTATCCTGTGAGCCCCTTCCCTCTAACCAGAGCATCTGGGTCTGTCCTGTGAGCCCTCCCCCTCTGCCCCTGGGGTCTGGGCTGGTGCTCCTCTTCCAACTCCCCTCAGAGGAGCTATTTTATTTCTAAGGAGGCAGGACCCAAGGATTCAAAGACAAAGGTACCTTTGCTGGGACCATCACTTCAGGACCATGTCTCTGCCTCTGACCCGAGGAGCTCACCTCCTTCTGAGGCCTCAGACTGGGTCTTCTGTAGTCTAACTAAGGAAGCCCATGGCAGATCAGCTGGTGTCTGAAGCTGCTGAGCCGTGGGCTCAGTTATGAACCCTGACGCTGGAAAGGCAATGACCACACAGGCGATGCAATTAGCAACCTCCATGATGGAGCGAAGTTGAGGAAAACCCCCAAGTTTTCCTTGCCACCAGAAGGCACAGTGTGCCTCACTCTAGTTTTAAGAATTGACATTCGGGGAGAGCTCAATTACCGCCCGATAAGGTGTGGCCTCTGGAACGAAACTGACCGCCTGCTCTGCCGCTTTTATTCGTTTAATAAGAGGTCAGGGCCTACTGTGTGCCTGTTCTACCGTCCTACGGGTTCTACTGTTCTACGTGAACAAAACTTCAGAGCTCCCCCATCTTGCGGGGAGCCATACTCTTAGCAGGGGAGACACAGACAGCGAGCCAGCAAAGTGATAAATTTAGGGTGTGTTTGTTGGAAAGGCATAATAAGCGTTATGCCGAAAAAACGAAAACAGAAAAACGCTCCCTCCACTTTACTGTGTGACTTTGGTTAGGTTTCCCAGCCTCTCTGTTCTTGCTTTCTCTCTGGAAAACAAAGAGCATCGTAGTCCCTAATCACAGGGCTATTGTGAACAGACTACTGTGAAACACAGGGGTGCCCGGCATTTACTAGGCACTGAGTTAAACGGTCGCTGAATGAATCAAGCAATGAACCAATCACTCGCTGACACCCCCGTAGACCCCCCCGCCCTCCCCTCCCCTCCCCACCGCGGCCCTGTCACTCAAGCCCCCAGGGGCGCGACCTCATTGGCCAAGGCTCCTCCGACCTCCCCATCCAGCCCATCCCCAACTCCGCCTCCCCTTACTCCACCGCCTGGAACCCGAGGTCTCAGGGCAGGTAGCAACCGCAAGCGTCAACTCGCACCGCCCTCGGGGTCAGCAGAGCACTTCCGCTCGCCGTCGCCCCGGGAGCCCGAGCGCGGTGCACGCGCAGGAGCGGGCTTTGGGGGCGGGGGCAACCCAGCCAATGGGTAACACGGCGCCTTTCGGGGGACAAAGGATTCTGACGTGGTTCCCTCTGAGGTTAGATGGAGCGACGAGAGCGTGCGAGCATTTTCCGCGACGAGTCGTACGAGAGGCTGGGGAGGCGTCTCGGGCGGCGGGAGGCGAGCGGGCTCCGCGCGGACTGTCGTGGCGATCCGAGTCCGCCGCCTCCGAGGCCGAGGCCCGCTCTCCCAGTCCGTTCTCCCGCGCGGCCAGGCCTCCTTGTTGCTGTGCCCCCTGGGGAGTTCCCGCCCCTCCATCTTCCAAAGCCACGCTCTCCTCTTTCTTAGGTCCTCAGAATAAGAAACCGCTAGTGGTGCCTGCTGCCTCCATGGCGGCACATGGGCGCGGCCATCTTGGGCGCGGGGTGGAGCCGTCGGCGCCGGGCTCTGGTCTCAGGCCAGGGGTCAGAGAGCAGGGTTCAGGCTCAGTCGGGGAAGCAGCGTGGAGGCGGGGCTGGGAGTTGGGCTGCAGGGCAGGCAGCATGCACAAATGAGGAGGAAACCATGATGCCTGATTCTCCTGAAATAAATCGAGGAACTCCGGTTTCTGGGACCCGGGGGATCCTTGGAGAATCTGGGCTTTGCCGGTTTGAAAGCACAGCATAAAGTGGGGGGTTGGGGGAGGGGAGCCGTTTCTCTGACGATGCCAGCCGGTGGCAACATGGCCTGCTAAAAGTCCTGTAGTGCCCTAGAGGAAAGTTTTGTGTTCCCTGTGGGGGTCTGGGGAAAGAGGCCAAGTGTGTGCCGTGTGCTTGTGGTCCCTGCCTGGTCACCAAGCAGAACTCCTTGGGCTGGGCAAGGCAGGGTCTGGGCTCAGTACACTCAGTGCCTTCTGTGCTGCAGCCAACAGGTGCCAGGCACTGTTGAGAGAAGCAAGTGACAAAAGCAGTCATGGAATCCAACATACATTTATTTACTCTTCCGTCTGAACATACTGCTTTCTCCCTGGCTTTCCCTTTCCCCTCTGAGGAGGTGGTGGCATGTGTGATATTCCCAGGTTGGTTGGATGAATCATTGCCCAAATCTACAACCTGGAGGTCTCCTGGGAAGTGACTCTGTCCCAGTGTTGTGTAGAAGTCCCGGGAGAAGAGTCTGTTTTCTGTCAGGCACGTGACCGGGGACTTGCCCCCCCACTGTGATTCTTTGTACCTTCTTAAATGTTGGCCAGGTTTAGGGATCCTAACCTATTTATTTCCAGAAGAGAGGTGACTTGATACGTTTTCCTGACACCGCTGTCAGGAGGCAGGAGAAAGTTAATAGAGTTAGTATGACAGTGTCCTGAGGACAGTAGAGAAACCCCCAGCTGCAGAAAGAGCTGGTCATTGGCCCTGGTCAGACGCTCCCCATATCCTGACTCTGCAGGAATGAGTGTTTTCTCAGAAAGAGAAGGGGCTGGCGAAGGGCGTGCAGTTGTTGCTCATGCTGGGCCAGCATTTCCTAGTGTGACTTGGGCATCCAGGAACCAAGAAACATGCCAAGGTGTTCTTCCAGCCCACGCTCCGCCCAGCTGTTGGGATCTACCGATCCATAGAAGAGAAGGCTTGGCTGCACCACTTACCAGCCCTTTGGGCCTCTTCTGCGTCATAGCTAAAGACCACACATCCCAGCGGGCTGTCAGGATTGTTTAAAGCAACATGCGTAGCGCCCCCAGCCCAGAACGTGTCCCAAGGCAGGCACCTGGTAGGTGGTGGTATTACCAAAGCAAACTTGGGTACACTCGCCCACACCCCATAAAGCCAATGTACTGACACCAGGTTGTAGTGAAGGAAAGTACGGCGTGTACTGCAGGGTGCCAAGCGAGGAGTCCAGGCAACTAGTGCTCAGAAGGCCTGAACTCCCCGATGGCTTTCAGGGAAGGGTTTTAAAAGACAGAGTGAGGCAGGAGGTTGTGGGATGTGTGATCAGCTCGTGGACATTCTTCTGTTTGGTTGGTGGTGAGGTAATCGGGGAGTCAACCTCATCAACCTTCTGCTTCCAACCAGTCTGGGGTCTACGTGCTTGTGGTCAGCATGCAGTTAAGGTCTTCCACCTGGTAGGGGTTTCAGTATCTGCAAAACAGCTCGCAGTCTATGGCTCCAAATATTACCTATAGCCCTTGGGGAGGAACTAAAGGTCCTTGACTTTGTTGAATGACTAAACTACTATTTTGTCTTGCTTGACTGTTTGCCTCTGTTTCTGCATTTTCTGACTTCTCTGATTAAATTATTCTTTGAAACTTGGGGAAGGCCAAGGAGGCTGTAGTTTTTCTACTGATGAGAAGCAGGTGGAGGACATGGGAGGGGTCTGTCCCGGGAAGGCCTATAGGGTCCTGCTTGGTTACCTTGGCAGTTTCTGCTGTCCTCTCCCCAACACTAGGGGGCGTGCTGGTGCCAATGCTGCTCCTTCCTGCGCTGTGTGCTTCCCCCCCCTTCGCCACCAACCTTGCCCAAGGTCACCACTGAAAGTGTCTTTTTTTTTTTTTTTGCCCAAGGCCCAGGAGTGAACCCGGGCCCTTGGCGGTGAGAGCACCGAGTCCTAACCACTGGACCGCCAGGAATTCCCTGAAAACGTTTTTTTAAATGGAAGTTAGGCCTCTAATTAAGTTAAAATTCATTGTAAAGTGTAACCCCAGCAGGCCCGGGTGACTCAAGCCCTTATGTTCCAAAGAAAGGCCTGTCTCGGGAAGACTGGTCCTTGTCCCACTCCTGGGAGAGCGCCACCAAGAGCCTGGCGTGTTCTGCCTAGTAGGGTATTTCTGTAATCCAGGCACCTCTGTTCCATCTGACCAGGTAGTTCGTGCTCATGGTGTGACGTATGGTGAGGGTCTGCTTTGTATGTCTGAGGCCCTCGGCTGTGCTGTATTAGTTTGACATCTGGGGGCTGTAGACCGAGTAGCTAAAGTGTGTCACATGGAAGCTGCATGCCTGCATGACTGACCTCCAGTCAGATCTCTGGACCCCTAGGCATGGGTGAGCTTCCCTGACTGGCAACACTTTGCATGTGTTGTCACACGTCATTTCTGGGAGAATTAAGCATTGTCCATGTGACTCCTTTGGGAGAGGACAACTGGATCTCACCACTGGTTTCCCGTGGACTTCACCCCTGCACCTTTTGCCTTTGCTGAGTTTACTTTCACTGTCATAAATCCTAACTATGTGTATGGGACTTCCCTGGTGGTCCAGTGGTTAAGACTCCATGGTCCCAATGCAGGGGGCCCGGGTTCGATCCCTGGTCAGGGAACTAGAGCCTGCATGCCACAACTGAAGAGCCCACATGCCGCAACTAAGACCTGGTGCAGCCAAATAGATAAATAAATAAATGCGTTTCTTTAAAAAATAATAATAACTCTGTATATAACCGCTCAGCAGGATTCAACAGACTCCGAAAAGAACTAACAGCTTTTCTGAGTTCCGAGTCCTTCTAGGGAATCTTCAAGCCTGAGGGTGGTCCCGGGGAAGCTGAACATACTGTTGCTGTAGATTCTGAGGTTGGTTTGTTTCAGCCATCCCAGTGGGCGGACCTCATGAACACAGTGTGACTCCGCCCCCAGCAGTACAGGTGCCTGGTGTTTGTGAGGAGGTTGCAGACCTGAGGAGCAGCAGCCCAGGGCACTGCTGTGATTTTCCCACCTCCGAGGAGCAGAGGTCCTGGGTACTCGCAGCGGGCGGCGGCTGAGGGAGCTTGCTTTCTTGCCGTGGCATGGCGTTCTGCTGAGGGTCCCTGCTACCTGCCTCTCCCTGGAAGTCTTCCCTGCAGTGACTGAGGTGGCAGGTCCTTCAAGCAATGCCTTGATGACGTTCTGCTCTTTGAACTGTGTGAGTTCCTGTAGGAGAGGGAAGGCCAGTTGCAAGTGTTCATCCCCTGCTGCACTGCATTGCTGTCTGTGCCACTGCCTCTGCAGATTTCCCACAGGCAGGAGAGTGTGCAGAGTGAATGGGGCTGGAATAGACAAAATGGGAATCCACCCCAGGGAACTGGTTGATGGCTCCAAAATGGTGGCATGAAGGCAATCACATGACTGTCAGGTGGCACGGAGCTTAGAGCTTCAGTCTTCGGATGACTGTGTCTGTTAAGAAGTGTGTGTACCACAATAAACCCCAAAAGGAGGAAGACTTCAGCTAGCTTTTGACGATTCTACTTTCAAGGTCTCTTTCTGTTATTGAAAGATGTTGTAATAAGCCAATGTGTAATAATATGTACCGTGGGAAACAGGCAGGAGAGTATGTAGAGTGAGTAGAGCTGCTGTTTTCAAAAATGAAGGCCCTTTCCTCTTGTCCCCCTCTCTTCAGTCATTTTGCTGTACTCGTCATGTTCTATGTTGATGTCACTATCTCATCTGAATTTAACAGTTGTTTCTGCCAGAAGTCTTACCACTGTTTAATATATTAAAATTATTGCCTGTAGCCAAATGTATTTTTATACTTCTGCTTGCTTCAGTTATTTTTGTATGAGTTTCCTGTTGATTTGTAATGTAGTAGCACACAACAAATTCTTAATGTCCATCTCCAGTGTGAATTTCACATGCTAAACCAAGAAAAACCTATAGGGCTTCCCTGATAGAGCAGTGGTTAAGAATCCCCTTGCCAATGCAGGGGACACGAGTTCTAGCCCTGGTCCGGGAAGATCCCACATGCTGCAGAGCAACTAAGCCTGTGCTCTAGAGCCTGCAAGTCACAACTACTGAGTCCGTGTGCCACAAGTACTGAAGCCCACACACCTAGAGCCTATGCTCCACAACAGGAGAAGCCACCACAATGAGAAGCCCGTGCACCGCAACGAAGAGTAGCCCTCACTCACCGCAACTAGAGAAAGCCTGTGTGCAACAGCAAGGACCCAACACAGGCAAAAATAAAATAAATAAAGTAAATTTTTAAAATAATAATAATAAGATGGGGGAATTCCCTTAAAAATGCTTGATTCTTTAAGAAAAAAAATGCTTGATTCTTTAAGAAAAAAAATGATAACCTATAAATTACAATTATTTCAGTTTTATTAAATTATCTGTTGGTGAATAAAGTATGAGGTATGCTTAAAAGAATATAGAGGAGATTCATATTTCTATTTTATATGAGTTTTCTGAGTAAGAACACATCCCTCCCATCCACATTCACTATATTCACAGGGTTTCTGCAGTATGAATTCTCTTATGCTTGGTAATGGCAACAGTGCAGCCACATCTAAAGGATTTCCCAGATTTAATACATTTGTAGGATTCTCTCCAGCAAGAATTCTCATATCTCAGCAACGCAGAGGTCATGTCTGCAGGCCTTCCCTCATTCATATCATTTACAGAGTTTCACTTCAGTATGAATGCTATGATGTTGAGTAAGATAATGGGGATTGGCTAATTCAACACATTTGCAGGATTTCTCTATGATATGAATTCTCTAATGTTGAGTAAGAAGTGAGTATTGGCTAAGGTCTTTCCATGTTCCTTACTTTAATAAGGTTTCTATTCAGCAGAAATGCTGAATAAGTTGTGATCCAGAACTAAATGCATTTGCAAATTGATTTGAATTGTACGTTTTTTCTATACCATGTTTTCTGTTTACGCTGAGCATTAACTAAAAGTCCACCATTTCTCAAGTTTATAGGATTTTACTCAAAATAAAATATTTGTCCTTGAGCACAAGAGTAGAATTCTCTTTTTTTAAACATGCTGTGTTTTTTTAAAAAAATTATTCATTTATTTGGCTGCACCACGTGGGCATGTGGGATCTTAGTTCCCTGACTGGGGATGGAAGCCAGGCCCATGGCTGTGGAAGTGCAGAGCCCTAACCACTGGACCACCAGGGAATTCCCAAGAGTAGAATTCTCTTCACGCTCATTTTATTTCAAGGGTTTTTCTTTAGCATAAGCAACTTTGTTTTATTGGGAGTAAATTTATTTGGGTATAAATTAATACAGTATTAATATATAACACTGATATATATCATATATATCACATATATAATATTGTTGTATTGGGAGTAAATTTATATGGGAATTTTTTTATCATATATATAATACTGAGTTTCTCTAATTCCTTTTGTGAAAATGTTCTTGAACCACTGGCTTCAAATGGAAACCTTTACCAGGTTTGTTACATTTGCCTCTTTTTTCCCCAGTGTTTTTCTTTAGCATAGATAACTTTTACCTGAAATGCCTCCCTTTTCCCCTCTGCATCTGAAATTAATCTTTACATTGTCACTTTTTTGCTGAAATGAAAATTGTATCATTGTTAATATGCACAGATATCCTAGCTAGATACCAACTAGGGACTTTGTAGAATCAAGATTAGCCATCATGTACATGTCAGTGATAACTAGTAAAATATATATACTAGGAAGAATGATGCACATCAAAAAGCAAGAATTCAACTATAAATAAACCTAAGAAGATTGTATGTCATCTATATAAAAGAGAATAAATAAACTGTATTCGTGAATGCAGACTCAATACTGTAAAACCCCAATTGTCCATAAACCTAATCCATGAATTTCAGGCAATCTGAATCAATATGCTAAATAGGATCAGGGGCTTTGGTACAATTCTTCATTTTAATTGGCAGGGAAAAAAATATATGAAAACAGCCAAGGGTATTTTGAGGATAGTTATAATAAGGGAAGACATATAAGATATTACACTCCATTATAAACTACAATAAATAAAACATGTGGCATAGAGCAGAATTAAAGAAATCACTGAAACAATAAAAAATCCAGAATCAGTGTCAAGTATATGAAATACTAAATGAAGTTTAGCTAACAATAGTGTGAAAAAACTAAGAAATTGAGAGGGGAATTTGCCTTACTGTATATAAAGTTATAAGTCTACTTAAACTAGGTTATGATGGTTGATGAAAAAGTCAGTGGAAGGCAGAGGTCCAATGCATAGCCATGCATATATGGAAAATAACATGACAAATGTGTTGTTCCAAGTTTGTGGAAACTGATAGTGCTGATATGATGTAGATCTATTTGTAAGGGAAAAAAATTCTGGACCCCTAAATCATATCATATACAATGACAAACTCCAGATGGATTAAAATTAAATATGACAAAATAATAAAATGTCATAATGAAATATAGGAAAATATCATATAACTTTGTGATGGAGGATAAATAGGAACAACTCAGAAGCCATAAAGTAAATCCTAGACCTCATTAAAACATCTTTAAAATCAAAAAAAAAAATCAAAAGGTAAGATGTACATTGGGGGGACTTCCCTCGTGGCGCAGTGGTTAAGAATCTGCCTGCCAATGCAGGGGACACGGCTCTGGTCCGGGAAGATCCCACATGCCGTGGAGCAGCTAAGCCCATGCAGTGCATCTACGGAGCCTGCGCCCTAGAACTGGTGAGCCACAACTACTGAAGCCTGCGTGCCTAAAGCCCGTGCTCTGCAACAAGAGAAGCCACCACAATGAGAAGCCCGCGCACCACAACAAAGAGTAGCCCCCTCTCGCCACAACTAGAGAAACCTCAGGCACAGCAACGAAGACCCAACACAGCCAAAAATAAATAAATAAATAATAAATTTTTTTAAAAGATGTACATTGGGGAAAATATTTGCAACACTTACAACAGAGCTACTATTCCTAATAAAAATATCCCCACAAACTGTTGTAAGAGAGAATAGAAAAATGGACAGAATATGAAGGGGGCTTCCCTGGTGGCGCAGTGGTTGAGAGTCTGCCTGACGATGCAGGGGACGCGGGTTCGTGCCCCGGTCCGGGAAGATCCCACGTGCCGTGGAGTGGCTGGGCCCGTGGGCCATGGCCACTGAGCCTGCGCGTCTGGAGCCTGTGCTCCGCAACGGGAGAGGCCACAACAGTGAGAGGCCCACGTACCGGGAAAAAAAAAAAAAAAAAAAAAGAATATGAAGAAGCTAGTCATAGAATAAGAAAAAAGTTGTAACTATTTTGAATTAGTTTTTCTTTTGGATGGTATACCATGTGGATATAGTCTTCAAAGGAAGTTTATATTTATGAGGGGGAGGTGTGCTCAATCTCATATTTGCATCTCTGACTGAATTTTTTCTAAACCATAATCTTACATTTCCTACTGCACATAATGCTTGGGAATCTAATTCACACCTCAAACCTATTAAAAGCCAAACAAACTCATCATATTTTTATTCAGAGTAACATGCAATCATTGTATTAAAATTAATGAGAAGAAACTGGAACTCTCCTACTTTTCTGGTGGGAATGTATTGAATAAAAAGATACAGCCACTTGGGAAGACAGTTTGGCAGTCCCTCAAAAGATTAAACAGAGTTACCATATGGCCCAGCAATTTCACTCCTAGGTGTATACCCAAGGGAATTGAAAAAACATCTTCACCAAAAAAACTTGTTGTACATAAATGTTCAGAGTAACATCATTCCTAATAACCAAAAAGTGGAAACAAACCAAATGTCAGTCAACTGATAAATGGATAAACAAAATGTGTATCTATACAATGAAATATTACTTAACCATAAAAAGGAATGAAGTACTTATACAATGTACAATGTGTATGAACCATTATAAGTTAAAGAAGTCAAATACTACTCAGCCATGAAAAAGAATGAAATTTTGCCATTTGCAACAACATGGATGGACTTGGAGGGTATTATGCTAAGTGAAATAAATCAGAGAAAGATAAATACTGTATGAAATCACTTATATGTGGATTCTAAAAAATTAATGAATATAACAAAACAGAAACAGATATAGACAACAAAATACCAGTGGGGAAAGGGAATGGGGTAGGGGCAAGATAAGGGTAGAGGATTAAGAGGTACAAGCTACTATGTATAAAATCAATAAGCTACAAGGATGTATTGTACATCACAGGGAATATAGCCAACATTTTATAATAACTATACATGAAATATAACCTTTAAAAATTGAATCACTATGTTGTACACCTGAAACATATACTATTGTACATCAACTATACCTCAGTTAAAAAAAGAAGCCAGACACAAAAAGCCACCTATTCTATGATTCCATTGATATGAAATATCCAGAATAGACAAATCCCTAGAGACAAAAGTAGATTAGTTTCCAGTGGCTGACAGGAGGGGGAAGTGGAGAATGGCTATTAATGGTTTATTAATTTACTAGAACTGCCATAACTAAGTACCATAACTGGATGTCTTAAACAGAAGAAATTCATTGTCTCATAATTCTGGAAACTAGAGGTCTGAGATCAAGGTGTTGGCAGTGCCCATGTTCCCCCTGGAGGCACTAGAGAAGTATCTGCCCCAGGCCTTTCTCCCAGCTTCTGGTAGTTCCTTGGCTTGTGGCAGCATAATACTAATCTTCACGTGGTGTTCTCCCTGTGTGTGTGTCTGTTTTTGTGTCCAAATTTCCCCTTTTTATAAGGACATCAGTCACATTGGATTAGGGACCCACCCTACTCCAGTATGATTTCATATTAACTAATTACATCTGCAATGACCCTATTTCCAAATAAGGACACTTTCTGAAGTAGGGCTTCAACATGAAATTTGGGGAACAAACACAATTCAACCTGTAACAAATGGGTATGGAGTTTCTTTTGGGGGTGATGGAAGTGTTCTGGGAATTAGTGAGTGGTGGTAGTTGCACAACATTGTGAATATACTATAAACCACAGAATTGAACATTGTAATGGTGAATTTTGTGTTATGTGAATTAAATTTCAATTAAAAATTACCCCCCCAAAAAACCTTAACCCTCTTGCAAGGTTGTCTTTTTCAAGCCTGGGTGCAATGTTTTTCCTCACAATTTACGTAGAATATAAGCTCCCATGAGGACAAGGATTTTTGTGTAATCTGTATCTTAGTGCCTATATACTGCTGGAAACATCATAGATGATGAATAAGTATTTGTTGAATTAATAGATAAATAAATGAGAGTTTTATACCATGTCTTAAAATTGTGCATCCGAGAGGTAAACTATCTTAAATATGTACCTTTAAAATTAATCTGGTTTTAAATACTACAGTCAAACAGTGCCTTAATAGTCTTCTCATTGCAGAAATCTTGTTGCAGCCTTAGTAGAGAGGGATGGCAAAGTCTAATTCAGGGTCATCACTGCTCAAAGAGCTTTTTAGCTGAAAATAGAGAAAAGTAGCAAAACTCATCATCTCTAAAAAATTTCTCTCAAATGGATCATCTCCCATGTTCCTACTCTGTTAATACTTGCTTTGTGGGATTTCCCTGGTGGTGCAGTGGATAAGACTCCATGCTCCCAGTGCAGGGGGCCCAGGTTCAATCCCTGGTCAAGGAACTAGACCCCACATGCATGCCGCAACTAAGAGTTCACATGCCACTACTAAGGAGCCCACATGCTGCAACTAAGGAGCCCGCCTGCCGCAACTAAGACCAAAATAAATAAATAAAATATTTTTTAAAAAGACTTGCTTTGTGATTCCCATTTTCTCAGCTAGAAGCCAGAAGGCTAGGGAGCCTGGTGGATGCAGAGGAGAGGCTCCTAAGACACACAAAGCAGGGTAGAGAAGGTTGGTGTGTGAAACTGTAGAAGAAAGGGGGATTATTCAGCACAGACATGATTTAGTAGAGTTGTTAAGATTTGGAACCCTATGTTGATGGGTGAATTGTACTAAGTCTTCATGGAGTTGGAAAGGCCCTTCAGTGTTATCCCTAATTGAAGCAAAGTTGCCAGGCCTTGAACCAGTTGTTGGATGTGGAGATGGGGCATGACTTTCCATTAGATGACTTTCTTGAGCCAAGGGCAAGTCCTGAGAGAGACTCAGCTGAGAGTTATTGGCTGCCAAATCTCTAAGCAGCTGAGAGAATGAGTAACTTAGTCCTAAAGGGGGAGACGTCTGAGAGGCACACTACTGCATAAACTACAGTTTATTACATTCCCTATCAAGGCCATGTGATTCTTCTGAGATGGAGGGAGTGGATGATAGTTGGAAGTAATGAAACTGGAGCCTGAATGAGAGACAAGGAATGATAGAAAGGGAAGGCAAGGAGAATTAAAGACTGAAGAACAAGTGATTGGTTCTTCAGATTTTCAGTGATTGATGAGATTTTTCCCTTACAGTGGCCTCCTATGAGTGAAAATGGGTGACTTCGTATCCTCCACTAGAGTTCTGCTGTGAGCCCAGATAGGCAGACAAGAAGAAAAGCCTGTCAAAAGAATCTGGAGGAGGAAAATTTTCCTAAGGCAGATTTTGTTTGGTTTGGTTTTGTTCTCATCAGTCCCTATTATGCCATTGTCAAATGCCTACTTCGTCTAACACAAGTCAAGCCCTGGTCAAAAGGATGAATTCCTAGTTTGCTTAGGATTTTTATTGTGAATGGGTGTTAAATATTTTTCAAACTGGTTTTCATCAATTGATCTTATCAGGACATTTGTTTCTTTAAATTGTTAATATGATACATTACATTGATTTTCAAATGTCAAACCTTCCTTGCATACCTGGAATAAACCCATACAGTCATGGTAATTATTATTTTTTTATATATTGCTGGATTCAATTTGTTAGTATTATGTTGCGGATTTTTGCATCCCTTGCTCATGAGAGATATTGGTATATACTTTATTTATAAATGATTCAGTTGCCTGGGTTAGAGCACTCAAGTCTTACATTTCCTTTCCAGGAGCTTCCAACATCCTTGTGGTCTAACCTTAAAGTGACTGCATATCTCTTGCCCAATTCCAAAGCTCTTACATCAACACACTGTACCTATCGCTAGATTTACATAGCAACTAGACTCTTGAAAACGGAATACTAATCAAATGCTTTACTCAAAATGAATTTTTTTCGAAACCAATACATAAGAATAAATACTTTCAACTGTATAAAAAAGAGCTAAGTGACCTACACCCTGTTTTCTCCCCATCACATTTATATAATCAGTAAATAAAGCATTTATAAGGAAATGTGAACATATTAACAATGCTTAGTCATGACACTGACAATGCCTAGTCCAGCTATCAGCCTCACAGGCATATAGCCTATGGTTGTATTCATCTTCTTCTCCTTGGCATCACAATCTCTGTATTTCTCAGACCTGGGGGTATTCTTCCATCTTGGTGACCTGGTCCTGTCTTGGTCAGACTGTAGTGAGTACCTTGTCTTCCCAAGAGTCACCATGGAACAGTGATTAAAAGCATGTTCTGTGGAGCCAAACTGCCTGAGTTTGAAGCCTGGCTTGGCCACTTACTAGCAGCATGGTCTTAGGCAAGTTACTTAAACTCTCTATGCCTCAGTTTTCTCATCTATATTATTATGACAATAATAAGTGTACCTACTTCTTAAGGCTACTGTGGAAACTAAATGGAGTTAATATCCATAAAGTATTTAGAACAGTGTCTGATATACAGTAAACACCATTATAAGTGTTAGCTATTAATGTCATTATTTCAATGTATCTGAGATCCTCTTGAATTCAGTGTTGATGGCCCTTGCCAGCCTCTTCATGTGCCTGTGATGTTTGCTGACATTTTCTAGTCCTGGTTTCTCTTCATAGTAAACCTTTCTTCTGCCTTCCCAGGCCCTATCAAAAACAAAAGTTTGGGGAACAGGCAATATTATCAGGCAGTCTTTTGACCCCCATTTGGCCTTATAAGAATGGGCCTTGGGCTTGGAACACTTCTGTACCAAGAGATAAAGGGCCCACACAACCTCTGCCTGAGTGAATATCTTTCCCTGTTGCCAGCTCAATGTACGCTCCTTTGTACCACTTAAGCACGTGTGTCATATGGCACCTGGCCAACCCCGCTGTATCTTTCCAATGAGGGGAGGGGACAGGGCCTTCTACTAAGGTACAAGAGAGGTGTGCAAAGGCAAATTGCCCTGAGTCAGCTGTGGGGAGAGACCCAGTGGCCATGGGGTGTGGTGAGCATTGCCCTCTGAGGAATGCGCCATTAAGACCCTCATAAGCCTCAGGGCCCGATTGTACTCTCCTTGGTATGCATCCTGGACTTTATGGTATGAACGTAAAAAAGGAGATGGCCTTTGGCCAGATCGCTCCAGAGACCTGCTCAGTTACTGGGAGTCCCTGGTTGTTCCCTAAAGCTAGGAAAAGCAACCCTGGAGGGGAAGTTGGTGCCTTTGTGGAACAAGCAATAAACCCGCTGATGCAGATATGTGGCGACTATCCGAGATGGAAGCCCAGTTCTATAGAAAAATGTCTATGCAAAGTCCCTGCTTTACAATGTCTATGCAAAGTCCCTGCTTTACAATGTCTATGCAAAGTCCCTGCTTTAAAATGTCTATGCAAAGTCCCTGCTTCAGGGGTATATATATGGCTATGCTTTGCTATTAAATTTGCCTTGCAACCATCAGTTGTTTGTGCCCTTCTGATCCCATACCTAGGTGCTTTCCGTTCCCTACCCCCTCTTGTCTATTGTTGCTGCACTTTGAGGACCCGCCGTGGCTGCCGGCAATGGGGGACCAACACCCACTACTGAAGCTGATCTTGCTGTCTCTTCTCTATGTAAGTAAAGTATTGTTGCATTCAGTACTTGACTGCATTGTATTTTCCTTGGTGACTCCAATACCAAGATGCAGGGGGCAGAAGTGTTTGGAATACTCACCTGGGACTGGTAACCAGTACGCAGTGTTCTGCTCAACAAAAACAAAACAAAAAAAATTCTACTCAGGGGAATTCCCTGTTGATCCAATGGTTAGGTCTCTATGCTTTCACTGCCGAGGGTGTGGGTTCAATCCCTGGTCAGGGAACTAAGATCCCACAAGCCAGGGTGGCCAAAAAATAATTTCCACTCAGGAAGTCCATTTGCAAGAATGACAGGTAAGCCTGGGAGGCTCTAGTGTCATGAATTCCTGGCTTCAGTTCTAGCTCAAGCCAGTAGGAACTAAGTCACCCTGACTTGGCCACTGACTCCTCAAAGGTGTCTCCCCAGCATGAGAAAACCAAATGAGCAAGGGTATGAATGCATGTCTCAAGGCCTGAACAAATGTTAACTCAAAAAACAAGCAAAAAGCCTCACACCCATGTCCTTTCTGAGAATGTTCCTTTGGTAATGAGGCTTTTCTGCAGAGTTGTTGAGAGTCCCCTGTCTGGTATCTTGAATCCAGCCAGAGTCCTAGTAGGATTGACACTCACAGGTGCAGTAGGAGGAGGGGAATTTTGCTGTATTTTTTTGGTGGGTAGTTCAGGGTAATGAATTAATATTTGTTGAGTGAGCATCCACCTCTACTACACTACTGTGTGAGGTCCTATAACAAGTATAAAACAGACAATGAGTTGTTAAACACAAGATAATTGAGCATAAGACAAAGCTCTTGGCATAGAGAGTCTTCCAGTAGGGCTGGAACCTGTCTAACAATGCTACATCTAAAGGAGAATAATAAATGCATTAAGGGGGACTTTGGAAGAACAAAAGAGCTTCAACAGAAACTTGGGGAAGCCTCCATAGAAGAAGTGACATTTGAGCAGGGCCTTGAATAATGGCCAGGGTTTAGCATGCAGAGATGGGAATGGGAGTGAGAGGAAAGAAGGGTATTGCAGGCAAAGGAAAGATTGGGTTGGCCAAGAAGTTCATTCAGGTTTTTCCATACCATGTTATGGAAAAACAAGAACTTGTTGGCCAACCCAATAGCTTGAATAAACTACAGAGGTGAAAATGAATGAAGGGCATTTGTGTAGGAAACCCAGAGTTGGTATGAAAGGAATGGGGAGAGTTAGGCTGAAAAGATGGCTTTGACCAGACTTGATAGTACTTAAATGCTGGACTAAGTTAGATTTGGGGTCTTAGACATTGGATACAACTGAAGGATTAAGAGAGAGGGCAGGCCAGGATGACAGTTACACTTTAAAAAGTTAACCTGCTGAGGGGGACCTTCAAGATGGCAGAGAAGTAAGACATGGAGACCACCTTCCTCCCCACAAATACATCAAAAATACATCTACGTGTGGAACAACTTCTACAGAACACCTACTGAACGCTAGCAGAAGACCTCAGACTTCCCAAAGGACAAGAAAATCACCACATCCCTGGATAGAGCAAAAGAAAAAACAAAGACAAAAGGAGAGGGATGGGACCCGCACTTTTGGGAGGGAGCTGTGAAGGAGGAAAAGTTTCCACACACTAGGAAGACCCTTAACTGGTGGAGGTGGGGGGTGGGTAGGGGGGATACTTCAGAGCCACGGAGGAGAGCACAGCAATAGGGGTGCAGAGGGCAAAGCAGAGAGATTCCCACAGAGAGGATCATTGTCAACCAGCACTCACCAGCCTAAGAGGCTTGTCTGCTTACCCGCTGGGGGTGGGGTGGGGGCTGGGAGCTGAGGCTTGGGCTTCGGAGGTCAGATCCCAGTGAGAGGCCTGGGGTTGGCTGCGTGAACACAGCCTGAAGGGGGCTAGTGTACCACAGCTAGCTGGGAGGGAGTCCAGGAAAAAGTTTGGAACTGCCTAAGAGGCAAGAGACCATTGTTTTGGGGTACGCGAGGAGAGGTGATTCCTTCCCTGTGTGCCCACAGAAGGCAGAGCACCACCTAAGCAAGCTCCAGAGACAGGGGCGAGCCACGGCTATCACTTCAGACCCCAGAGACAGGCATGAAATGCTAAGGCTGCTGCAGCAGCCACCAAGAAACCTGTGCACAAGCACAGGTCACTATCCACACCAACCCCCTAGAAGCCTGCTCAGCCTGCCACTCCCAGGATCCCAAGGTCCAGGGACAACTTCCCCGGGAGAACACATGGCACGCCTCAGGCTGTTGCAATGTCATGCAGCAGAGGCTGCTGCAGGCTCGCCCTGCATTCAAATTATGACTACCATACCCCTTCCTCTCCCTGGCCTGAGAGAGCAACAGAGCCCTAATCAGCCGCTGCTTTAATCCCGTCCTGTCTGGGCAGGGAACAGACACCTAAGGGTACCTACACAGAGACCCGGGGCCAAAAACAAAACTGAACCCCAGGAGGCATGCAAACAAAAAAGAAAAAGGGAAATTTCTCCATGCAGCCTCAGGAGCAGTGGATGAAATCCTCAAAATCAACTTGATGAACGTGGCATCTGTAGAATACCTGAATAGACAACAAATGTTCCCAAAACGGAGGTGGTGGACTTTGGGAGCAACTGTAGATTTGGGGTTTGCTATCTGCAACTGATTTGTTTCTGATTTTTATCTTTCTTTTAGTTTAGTTTTTAGTGCTTGTTATCAATGATGGATTTGTTTATTGGTTTGGTTGCTCTCTTCCTTTTTTATTTTATTTTTTTATTTTTATTTTATTATTATTTTTATTTTATTAATTTAAAATATTTTTAATTTAATTTATTTTTTTTTCTTCCTTTTCTTCTGAGCTGTGTGGCTAACGGGGTCTTGGTGCTCCAGCCAGGTGGCAGGCCTGAGCATCCGAGGTGGGAGAGCCAAGTCCAGGACATTGGACCACCAGAGACCTCCCAGCCCCATGTAATATCAATCAGCGAGAGCTCTCCCAGAGACCTCTGTCTCAACACTAAGACCCAGGTCCACCCAATGGCCAGCAAGTTCCAGTGCTGGATGCCCCATGCCCAACAACTAGCAAGACAGGAACACAACACCACCCATTAGCAGAGAGGTTGCCTAAAATCATAGTAAGGTCACAGATACCCCAAAACACACCACCAGAGAAGGTCCTGCCCACCAGAAAGACAAGATCCAGTCCCAATCACCAGAACACCAGCACCTGTCCCCTCCATCAGGAGGCCTACACAAGCCACTGAACCAACCTCACCCACTGGGGGCAGACACTAAAACAACGGGAACTACGAACATGCAGCCTGTGAAAAGGAGACGCCAAACACAGTAAGTTAAACAAAATGAGAAGACAGAGAAATATGCAGCAGATGAAGGAACAAGGTAAAAACCCACCAGGCCAAACAAAAGAAGAGGAAATAGGTAGTCTACCTGAAAAAGAATTCAGAACAATGATAGCAAAGATGATCCAAAATCTTGGAAATAGAATGGAGAAAATAAAAGAAACGTTTAAAAAGGACTGGAAGAACTAAAGAGCAAACAAACAATGATGAACAAAACAATAAATGAAATTAAAAATTCTCTAGAAGGAATCAATAGGGGAATAACTGGGGCAGAGAAACAGATAAGTGACCTGGAAGATAAAAGAGTGGAAATAACTACCACAGAGCAGAATGAAGAATAAATAATGAAAAGAATTGAGGACAGTCTCAGAGACCTCTGGGACAACATTAAACACACCAACATTCGAATTTTAGGAGTCCCAGAAGAAGAAGAGAAAAAGAAAGGGACTGAGAAAATATTTGAAGAGATTATAGTTGAAAACTTCCCTAACCTGGGAAAGGAAATAGTCACTCAAGTCCAGGAAGCACAGAGAGTTCCATACAGGATAAATCCAAGGAGAAACATGTCAAGACACATATTAATCAAGCTATCAAAAATTAAATACAAAGAAAAAACATTAAAAACAGCAAGAGAAAAGCAACAAATAACATACAAGGGAATCCCCATAAGGTTAACAGCTGATCTTTCAGCAGAAACTCTTCAAGCCAGAAGGGAGTGACAGGACATATTTAAAGTCATGAAAGGGAAAAAAGTACAACCAAGATTACACTACCCAGCAAGGATCTCATTCAGATTTGATGGAGAAATTAAAACCTTTACAGAAAAGCAAAAGCTGAGAGAGTTCAGCACCACCAAGCCAGTTTTACAACAAATGCTAAAGGAACTTCTCTAGGCAAGAAACACAAGAGAAGGAAAATAACTGCAAAAACAAACCCAAAACAATTGAGAAAATTGTAATAGGAATATATGTATAGATAATTACCTTAAATGTAAATGGATTAAATATTCAAACCAAAAGACATAGACTGGCTGAATGGATACAAAAACAAGACCCATATATATGCTGTCTACAAGACACCCACTTCAGACCTAGGGACACATAAGACTGAAAGTGAGGGGATGGAAAAAGATATTCCATGCAAGTGGAAATCAGAAGAAAGCTGGAGTAGCAATCCTCATATCAGACAGAATACACCTTAAAATAAAGACTAGTACAAGAGACAAAGAAGGACACTACATAATGATCAAGGGATCAATCCAAGAAGAAGATATAACAATTGTAAATATTTCTGCACCCAATATACGAGCACCTCAATACGTAAGGCAAATGCTAACAGCCATAAAAAGGGAAATCAACAGTAACACAATCATAGTAGGGGACTTTAACACCTCACTTTCACCAACGGACAGATCATCCAAAATGAAAATAAATATGGCAACACAAACTTTAAATGATACATTAAACAAGATGGACTTGATATTTATAGGACATTCTATCCAAAAACAACAGAATACACTTTCACGTCAAGTGCTCATGGAACATTCTCCAGGATAGAACATATCTGGGTCACAAATCTAGCCTTGGTAAATTTAAGAAAATTGAAATCATATCAAGTATCTTCTCCAACCACAATGCTATGAGATTAGATATCAACTACAGGAAAAATTCTGTAAAAAATACAAAAACATGGAGGCTAAACAATACACTACTCAATAACCAAGAGATCACTGAAGAAATCAAAGGGGACATCAAAAAATTTCTAGAAACAAATGACAATGAAAACATGATGACACAAAACCTATGGGATGCAGCAAAAGCAGTTCCAAGAGGGAAGTTTATAGCAATACAGTCCTACCTCAAGAAACAAGAAACATCTCAAATAAACAACCTAACCTTACACCTAAAACAATTAGAGGAAGAACAAAAAAACCCCTAAGTTATCAGAAGGAAAGAAATCATAAAGATCAGATCAGAAATAAGTGAAAAAGAAATGAAGAAAACAATAGCAAAGATCAATAAAACTAAAAGCTGGTTCTTTGAGAAGATAAACAAAATTGAGAAAACATTAGCCAGACTCATCAGGAAAAAAAGGGAGAAGACTCAAATCAATAAAATTAGAAATGAAAAAGGAGAAGTAACAACTGACACTGAAGAAATACAAAGGATCATGAGAGATTACTACAAGCAAAGATATGCCAATAAAATGGAAACCTGGAAGAAATGGAAAAATTCTTTAAAAGCACAACATTTCAAGACTGAACCAGGAAGAAATAGAAAATAAAAACAGACCAATCACAAGCACTGAAATTCAGACTGTGATTAAAAATCTTCCAACAAAGAAAAGCCCAGGACCAGATGGCTTCACAGGCAAATTGTATCAAACATTTAGAGAAGAGCTAACACCTTTCCTTCTCAAACTCTTCCAAAATATAGCAGAAGGAGGAACACTCCCAATCTCATTCTACAAGGTCACCATCACCCTGACACCAAAACCAAACAAAGATGTGACAAAGAAAGAAAAGTACAGGCCAATATCACTGATGAACATAGATGCAAAAATCCTCAACAAAATACTAGCAAACAGAATCCAACAGCACATTAAAAGGATCATACACCATGATCAAGTGGGGTTTATCCCAGGAATGCAAGGATTCTTCAATATACTCAAAGCAAGCAATGTGATACACCATATTAACAAATCAAAGGAGGAAAACCATATGATCATCTCAATAGATGCAGAAAAAGCTTTGGACAAAATTCAACATCAATTTATGATAAAAAAAAAAACCCTCCAGAAAGTAGGCATAGAGGGAACTTTCCTCAACATAATAAAGGCCATATATGACAAAACCACAGCCAACATCATTCTCAATGGTGAAAAACTGAAACCATTTCCTCTAAGATCAGAAAGAAGACAAGGTTGTCCACTCTCACCACTATTATTCAACATTGTTTTGGAAGTGTTAGCCCCAGCAATCAGAGAAGAAAAAGAAATAAAATGAATCCAAATCGGAAAAGATGAAGTAAAGCTATCACTGTTTGCAGTTGACATGATACTATACATACAGAATCCTAAAGATGCTACCAGAAAACTACTAGAGCTAATCAATGAATTAGGTAAAATAGCAGGATACAAAATTAATGCATAGAAATCTATTGCGTTCCTATACACTAATGATGAAAATTCTGAAAGAGAAATTAAGGAAATACTCCCATTTACCATTGCAACAAAAAGAATAAAATACCTAGGAATAAACCTACCTAAGGAGACAAAAGACCTGTATGCAGAAAACTAAGACACTGATGAAAGAAATTAAAGATGATACAAACAGATGGAGAGATATACCATGTTCTTGGACTGGAAGAATCAACACTGTGAAAATGACTACACTACACAAAGCAATCTACAGATTCAATGCAATCCCTATCAAACTGGCATTTTTCACAGAACTAGAACAAAAAGTTTCACAGTTTGTATGGAAACACAAAAGACCCCGAATAGCCAAAGCAACCTTGAGAAAGAAAAACGGAGCTGGAGAAATCAGGCTCCCTGACTTCAGACTATATTACAAAACTATAGTAATCAAGACAATAAGGTACTGGCACAAAAACAGAAATACAGATCATGGGAACAGGATAGAAAGCCCAGAGATAAGCCCAAGCACATATGGTCTCCTTATCTTTGATAAAGGAGGCAACAATATACAATGGAGAAAAGACAGCCTCTTTAGTAAGTGGTGCTGGGAAAACTGGACAGCTACATGTAAAACAATGAAATTAGAACACTTCCAAATGCCATACACAAAAATAAACTCAAAATGGCTTAACGATCTAAATGTAAGGCCAGAAACTATAAAACTCTTGGAGGAAAACATAGGCAGAACACTCTATGACATACATCACAGCAAGATCCTTTCTGACCCATCTCCTAGAGAAATGGAAATAAAAACAAAATAAACAAATGGGACCTAATGAAACTTAAAAGCTTTTGCACAGCAAAGGAAACCATAAACAAGACAAAAAGACAACCCTCAGAATGGGAGAAAATATTTGCAAATGAAGCAACTGACAAAGGATTCATCTCCAAAATATACAAGCAGCTCATGCAGCTCAATATCAAAAAAACAAACAACCCAATCCAAAAATGGGCAGAAGATCTAAACAGACATTTCTCCAAAGAAGATATACAGATTGCCAACAAACACATGAAAGGATGTTCAACATCACTAATCAGTAGAGAAATGCAAATCAAAACTACAATGAGATATCATCTCACACCGGTCAGAATGGCCATCATCAAAAAATCTAGAAACAATAATTGCTGGAGAGGGTGTGGAGAAAAGGGAACTCTCCTGCACTGTTGGTGGGAATGTAACTTGATACAGCCATTGTGGAGAACAGTATGGAGGCTACTTAAAAAACTAAAAATAGAATTACCATACAACCCAGTAATCCCACTACTGAGCATATACCCTGAGAAAACCATAATTCAAAAAGAGTCATGTACCAAAATGTTCATTGCAGCTCTATTTACAATATCCAGGACATGGAAGCAACCTAAGTGTCCATCAACAGATGAATGGATAAAGAAGATGTGGCACATACATACAATGGAATATTACTCAGCCATAAAAAGAAACGAAATTGAGTTATTTGTAGTGAGGTGTATGGACCTAGAGTCAGTCATACAGAGTGAAGTAAGTCAGAAAGAGAAAAACAAACACCGTATGCTAACACATATATATGGAATCTAAAAACAAAAAATGGTTCTGATGAAGCTAGTGGCCGGACAGGAGTAAAGATGCAGATGTAGAGAATGGACTTGAGGACACGGGGAGCTGGAACGGTAAGCTGGGATGAAGTGTGAGAGTAACACTGACATATATTCACTATCAAATGTGAAATAGTTAGCTAGTGGGAAGCAGCCGCATAGCACAGGGAGATCAGCTCGGTGCTTTGTGACCACCTAAAGGGGTGGGATATGGAGGGTGGAAGGGAGGTGCAAGAGGGAGGGTATATGGGGATACATGTATACATATAGCTGATTCACTTTGTTATAAAGCAGAAACTAACACAACATTTAAAGCAATTATACTCCAATAAAGATGTTTAAAAAAAAAGTTAACCTGCTGACATATAGACCAATGGAATAGAATATAGTGCAGAAATAAACTTTCACATTTATGGTCAACTGATTTTCAATAAGGATGCTAAGACAAGTCAATGGGGAAAGTAAAGTATGCTCAGCAAACCGTGTTGAGAAAACTGCATATCCACATGCAAAAGAATGATGTTGGACTCATATATTATTCTATAAAGAAAAATTAACTCAAGATGGATCAAAGACCTAAGCATAAGAGTTATAACTATAAAATTCTTAGAAGAAAATATAGGGGGAAAGCTTCATGACACTGGATTTGGCAATTATTTTTGGATATGACATCAATAGCACAGGCAGCAAAAGAAAAAATAGATTAATTGGACTACATCAAAAAATTTTTTTTTAAACTTTGTGCATCAAAGGACACTATTAGAACAGTAAAAAGAACCCACAGAATGAAAGAAAATCTTTGCAAATCATATATCTGCTTAGGGAATAATATCCATAGTATATACAAACTCCTACAGCTCAACAAGAACAAAAACCCAAACAGCCCAACTAAAAAGTGGGCAAGGAACTTTAATAGATATTTCTCTAAAAAAGATTTGCAAATCATATATCTGATTAGGGAATAATATCCATAGTATATACAAACTCCTACAGCTCAACAACAACAAAAAACCAAACAGCCCAATTAAAAAGTGGGCAAGGAACTTTAATAGACATTTCCCTAAAAAGGATATACAGATTGTCAATAAGCACATGAAAAGATGCTCCATATCACTAATCAGGTTAATATAAATCAAAACAACAATGAGATACCACTTTTACCCATTAGGATGGCTATTATTAAAAAAAAAATAGACAAACAGAAAATAACAAGTGTTGGCCAAGGATGTGGAGAAATCAGAACCCTTGTGCATTGCTAGTGGGAATATAAAGCGATGCTGATGTTGTGGAAAACATTATGGCTATTTCTCAAGGAAAAAAAAGTTAAATGTAGAATTACCATATGATCCAGTAATCCCACTTATGGGTATCTACACAAAAGAACTGAAATCAGGGACTCAAACAGATATTTGTATACCATTGTTCATAACAACATTATTCATGATAGCCAAAAGGTAGAAACAACCCAAATGTCCATCAGTGGATGAATAGGTAACCAAAATGTGGTATATATACACAGTAGAATATTCTTCAGCATTAAAAAGGAATGAACCTTGAGAATATTATAAGTTGAGTAAGCCAGACACAAAAGGCTGAATACTGTATGATTCCACTTATACGAAGTACATAGAATAGTCAAATTCATAGAGACAGAAAGTTGAAAGGTGGCTTCCAGGTTTGGGTAGGGGGTAGAGATGAGAAATTATTGTCTAAGGGGTACATAGTTGCAGTTTGAGAAGATGAAAAAGTTCCGGAGATGGATGGTGGTGATGGTTGTATAACAATGTGAATGTACTTAATGCCACTGAACAGCACACTTAAAAAGAGTTAAAGGGCTTCCCTGGTGACGCAGTGGTTGAGAGTCCGCCTGCCGATGCAGGGGACGTGGATTCGTGCCCCGGTCCGGGAATATCCCACATGCCGCGGAGCGGCTGGGCCCGTGAGCCATGGCCGCTGAGCCTGCGTGTCCAGAGCCTGTGCTCCGCAACGGGAGAGGCCACAACAGTGAGAGGTCCGTGTACCGCAAAAAAAAAAAAAAAAAGAGTTAAAATGGCAAATTTTATGTTATGCATATCTTACCACATTAAAAAAAAAAGTTAAGCTGGCAATAGTGTGGAGAGAAAATTGAGACAAGAAGTTCTACCAGGAGGAAATGGCCAGGCTCCAGATTTGACACAATGAAACCTGGACCACAACTATCTGAATGCAGAAAGGAGCCCCCTGGGCCTTTCTCAATTTGCAAACACTTGGAGGTTGGCATTTAGACATGAACTATTTGTTGGCTGCTATCTAGTGAAGAAATAGTCTAAAGTCAACACATGATTACTTGTGCTTCCTGGACTGTATTTTTGATTGAAACAACTGACTTAAAATTCTAAGTGTTATCATTGCAGTAGCAAAGTTTTTTAAACAACTCTATTGAGGTATAATTTACATACTACAAAATTCACCTCTTTTAAGTGTACTTCTTCTTTTCAAATCAATACACCATTTATTTATTTTCTTGTCTAATTGCCCTGGCTAAAACATCTGCTACCATGCGAATGGAAGTGGCAAGAGCAAACGTCTTGCTCCTGCTTAGGGAGAAAACTTCCAGTCTTTCACCATTAATATGATGTTAGCTGTGCTTTTTTTTTTTTTTTTTTTTTTTTTTTTTTTTTTTTTTTTTTTCCCTTACGCTGGCCTCTCACTGCTGTGGCCCCTCCCGTTGTGGAGCACAGGCTCTGGATGCACAGGCTCGGCGGCCATGGCTCAAAGCCTCAAATGCCCAGCCGCTCCGTGGCACGTGGGATCCTCCCGGACCAGGGCACGAACCCATGTCCCCTGCATCAGCAGGCGGACCTTCAACCACTGTGCCAGCAGGGAAGCCCTGTGCATTTTTCATTGACATCTTTTATCAGTTTGAGGAAGATTCCTTCTATTCCTAGTGTGTTGAGTGGTTTTACCATGAAAGGGTGTTAGCTATTTTCAGTTTTTATCTACATCTATGGAGATAATCATGTGGTTTGGGGTTTTATTCTGTTAATACGTTGTGTTACACTGATTGATTGATTGATTTTTTGTTTGTTAAATCACAACCTGGCATTTCTGGGATAAATTCCACTTGGTCATGGAATGTAATCCTTCTTACACATTGCTGGATTTGGTTTGTTAGTATTTTGTTTCAAAGGTTTTTGTGTGTCTGTATTTATAAATGATAATTGGCCTGGAGTTTTCTTGCCTGGTTTTGGTATCATAAAATAAGTTGGGACGTATACCCTACTCTTCTATTTTTTGGAAGTTTGTGAGGTGTTAATTCTGTAAATGTTTGGTAGAATTCACCAGAGAAGCCATCTGGTCCTGAGCTTTTCTTTGTGAGAAGCTTTTTGAAAATTACTGATTCAGTATCCTTACTTTTTATTGGTCCATTCACATTTTCTATTTCTTCTTGAGAAAGTTTCAGAAGTTTGTGTCTTTCTAAGAATTTGTCTATTTTATATTGGTTATCTAATTTGTTGGCATACAATTGTTCAAGTATTCCTTTATAACCCTCTTTATTTCTGTAAGGTCAGTAGTAAAGTCCTCTCTTTCATTCCTGATTCAATAATTTGAGTTTTCTCTCTTTTTTTCTACCTAAATGTTTATCAGTTTTGTTGATCATTTCAACAAAGTAACTTTTAGTTTTGTTGATTTTCTGTGGTGTTTTTCTAATCTCTATTTTATTTATTTCCTCATTAATATTATTTCCTTTCTCCTGCTTGCTTTGGGTTTTTGCGTGCTTTTCTTTTTTTCTAGTTTCTTAAAGTGGAAGGTCAGGTTGTTGGTTTGACATTTCTCTAGGGACTTCTTCTGCGACCCATGTGTTATTTGGAAGTGTGTAATTTTATCTTCAAACACTTGGGGATTTTCCAGCTACCTCTGTTATTGGTTTCTAGTTTAAATCCATTGTAGTCAGAAAGCATACTTGGTATGATTTGTATTCTTCCAATTATGTTACAGTGTGTCTGTGGCCCAGTATGTAGTCTATCTTGGTGAATGTTCCATGTGAGCTTGAGAAGAAAGTGTATTCTGCTGCTGTTGGAGGAAGTATTCTGTGTCAGTTAGATTCAGTTGATTGATGGTGTCTTTCATTTCAACCATATCCTTACTGATTTTCTTGTGGCTGGACCTGTTGATTATTGATACAGGAATGTTGCAGTTGATGATGTATTTAAGATCAATTAAAAATAAAAGTGGAGTAACTATAGTCAGAGTCCAGGCATCAAAAATGGAGCCAGGTGGCCATTGTGGATGCGGTTTCAGACACAGTCCTGTATCACTAAGAACTTGAATTTTCTGAACTGTACCAAATTCAAGGACACCACCAGCCATTTTCAAAACAATATCTGCTAGCAAATGTCATCTGTGATTACAGATAGTTATACTTTTTCATTTCCAATTTGATGTCTTTTATTTCTTTTTCTTGCCTAATTGTTCTGGCTAGAATTTCCAGAACAATGTTGAATAGCAGTGGCAAAAGCAGACATCCTTGTCTTGTTCCTGATTGTAGGTGGAAAGCTTTTAGTATTTCACCTTGGAATATGATATTAGCTGTGGTTTTTTCAATAATGTCCTTTATTTATTTTTAAAATAAATTTATTTATTTTATATATTTTTAATTTTTGGCTGCATTGGGTCTTTGCTGCTGTGCATGGGCTTTCTCTAGTTGTGGTGAGCAGTGGCTACTCTTCATTGCGGTGTGCAGGCTTCTCATTGTGGTTGCTTCTCTTGTTGTGGAGCACAGGCTCTAGGTGCACAGGCTTCAGTAGTTGTGGCTCGCGGGTTCTGGAGCACAGGCTCAGTAGTTGTGGTGCATGGGCTTAGTTGCTCCACGGCATGTGGGATCTTCCCGGACCAGGGCTCAAACCCGTGTCCCCTGCATTGGCAGGCAGATTCTTAACCACTGTGCCGCCAGGGAAGCCTCAAATGCCCTTTATTATGTTAAGGAAATTTCCTTCTATTCCTAGTTTACTGATGATTTTTTATCATAAGAGGGTGTTGGATTATGTCAAATGCTTTTTCTGCATCCACTGAGATTATCATGTGTTTTTTTCCTTTATTCTGTGAGCACAGTTTTGACCGGAGCCAAATTACAGCCACAGGCCTTAGTTTCTGCAAAAATCCCCTGGTCAGTAATATGTTAATATGGCATATTACATTGATTGATGTTCATATGTTGAACCACCCTAACATTCCTGCAATAAATCCTGCTTAGTTGTGGTGTATAACCCTTTTAGTATGCTGCTGGATTTGATTTGCTACTATTTTTTTGAGTATTTTTTCATCTATATTCGTAAAAGATAATCATCTGTAATTTTCCTTTCTTGGACTTCCTTTGTGTGGGATTGGTATCAGAGTGAATTAGGAAGTGTTACCTCATAGAGTGAGTTAGGAAGTGTTACCTCCTCTTCTATTTTTTAAACAGTTGGAGAAGGATTGGCGTTAATTCTTTAAATGTTTGGTAGAAGTCACCAATGTCATCAATGAAGCCATCTGGTCCTGGACTTTTCTTTTCTTTGGTTCTGGGGTTTTTTTGCTTTTGCTTTTTTTTTCTTCTTGTTTTTAATATCCATATCCATGTATATATTACAAACCCTTTTGTCAAGGGTTTAATAGATACCGGCGAGGGAGCTGCTCTGCTACATTTGAAACCCTGATCCAGAAGAGGTCATCTACTAATAGTTTAGCACCAGGTTCCCCACAAACAGTGCAATTGTGTGATGGGTGAGGGGGCAGCTGCCTTTCTGGCTGCATCCTGTTTCCCAGGACAAAGGGCTCTCCACACTGGACACCTGATGGGCCAAATGGGGACAGTGGGGGGCTAGCTGTCTGAGGCCAACAAAGGCTCTGGACTTTTCTTTGATGGAAGTTTTTGACTACTGATTCAATCACTTTACTTGTTACATACCTGTTCAGATTTTTAATTTCTTCTTGAAACAGTTTTGGTAATGTTTGTGTCTCTAGGAATTTGTTTGTTTCATCTAGGTTATCTAATTTTTTGCCATAGAGTTTTCCATAGCATACTCTTATAATACTTTTTTTTCTGTAAGGTCAGTAATGATGTCCTCACTTTCATTTCTGATTTTAGTTATTTTCATCTTCTCTCCCTTTTTTCTTAAAGTCTAGCTACAGGTTTGTCAACTTTGTTGATATTTTCAATGAATCAATTTTTAGTTTAGTTGATTTCTTTACTGTTTTTCTATTCTCTATTTTATTTATCTCTGCTCTAATCGTTATTATTTCCTTCCTTCTACTAGTTTTGGATTTAGCTTGCTTTTCCTTTTCTAGTTTCTTAAGGTGTGAAGTTAGGTTATTAATTTGAGATCTTTACTTTTTACTGTAGTCATTTACAGGTATTAATTTTCCTCTGAGCACTGCTTTTGCTGCATCCCTTTAGGGTTGATATGCTATGTTTTTATTCTCATTCAGTTCAAAGTATTTTTCAATTTCTCATTATTTCTTCTTTGACCAACTGGTTAATTTCCACATATTTGTGAATTTTTTGGTTTTCCTTGTTATTAATTTTTAGTTTCATTTCATTGTGGTTGCAAAAGATACCTTGTATGATTTTAATCTTTTTAAAATTTATTAAGACTTATTTTGTGGCCTAGCATGCTGCCTATCCTAGAAAATGTTCCCTGTAAACTTTAGAAGAACATGTACTCTGTTGTTGGTGGTGGGCTGTTCTATATATGTCTGTTAGTTTTAGTTCCTTGATAGTATTATTCAGTCTTCTATTTCCTGGCTGAACTTCTGTCTAGTTGTTCCATCCATTATTGAAAGTGAGGTATTGAAGTCTAGAACTATTATTTCTCCTTTCAAAAAATGTCTATTTCTCCTATCAATGCTCTCAATTTTTTTTTTTTTTTTTTTTTTTTTTGCGGTATGTGGGCCTCTGACTGTTGTGGCCTCTCCCGCTGCGGAGCGCAGGCTCCGGACGCACAGGCCCAGCGGCCATGGGCCCAGCCACTCCGCGGCACGTGGGATCTTCCCGGACCAGGGCACGAACCCACATCCCCTGCATCGGCAGGCAGACTCTCAACCACTGCGCCACCAGGGAAGCCCAATGCTCTCAATTTTAAAAATATATTTTTGGGTCCTGTTTTCGAGTGTGAATATGTTTATAATTTTTGTATTATCTTGATTGATTGACATTTTATCAATATGAAATATCCTTCTTTTTCTCTTGTAACAAATTTTGACTTAAAGTCTATTTTGTCTGATATTAGTATAGCCATCTCATACCTTTTGGTTACTATTAGCAAGGGATGTTATTTTCTATCCTTTCACTTTACCCCATATGTAGGTTTGTTTTTTTTTTTTTTAATCTAAATCAAGTCTCCTTAAATAAGGAGCTTGGGATTAACATACACACACTACTATATATAAAATAGATAACCAACAAGGACCTACTGTATAACACAGGGAACTATACTCAATATTCTGTAATAACCTATATGGGTAAAGAATCTGAAAAAGAATGAATATATGTATATGTATAACTGAATAAATTTGCTATACACCTGAAACTAACACATTATAAATCAACTATACTCCAATAAAATTTTAAAAAAATAAATAAATTGAGGGAGTTCACTGGTGGCCTAGTGGTTAGGATTCCAGGCTTTCACTGGCAGGACCCAGGTTCAATCCCTGGCTGGGAAACTGAGATCCCTACAAGCCACATGGCATGGGAAAGAAAGAAAGGGAGAGAGAGAGGGAGGGAGGGAGGGAGGGAAGGAGGAAGGAAGGAAGGAAGAAAATTGAGTGTCCTGTAGACAGTATATTGTTAGGACACGTTCTTGGGTTTTTTTTTTTTTTTTTTTTTTTTTTTTTTTTGCAGTACGCGGGTCTCTCACTGCTGTGGCCTCTCCCATTGCGGAGCACAGGCTGCGGATGCGCAGGCTCAGCGGCCATGGCTCACGGGCCTAGCCACTCCACAGCATGTGGGATCTTTCCAGACCGGGGACTCTCAACCACTATGCCACCAGGGAAGCCCTAAGTTTTTAAAAAATACATTCTGCCAATGTCTGCCTTTTAATTGGATAGTTTAATCCATTTATTTCTAAAGTAATTACTGATGAAGAAGGACTTCCTTTTGTCATTTTACTACTTGTTTTCTATATATCATTTTTGTTCCTCAGTTCATTCATTACTGCTTTCTTTTGTATTTCACTGATTTTTTTTTCTCCTAGGGTACTTTTTTGATTACTTCCTCATTTCCTTTTCTGTATATTTAAAAGTTATTTTCCTAATGGTTATCTTGGTGAGTGCAATTAACATCCTAAATTTGTAACAATATAGTTTGAATTGATAACAACTTAGCTTCAATAGCATATTAAACTCTGCATCTATATAGCTCCATTCCATCCCACTTTGTTGTTATTGTCACAAATTACATCTTTAAACATTGTGTGCCCATTCACACAGACTTATATTTATTTCTTATGCATTTGTCTTTTAAATCATACGGTAAAACTAAGAGGAGTTCCAAACCAAAGATACAATCATACTGGCTTGTGTGTGTGTGTGTGTGTGTGTATTTTTGCCACACCACGCAGCTTGTGGGATCCTAGTTCACTGACCAGGGATTGAACCTGGGCCCTCAGCAGTGAAAGTACAGGGTTCCAACCATTGGACCACCAGGGAACTCCCCAGACTTTTATATTCACCTAGGTAGTTACCTGTACTGGTATTCTTCATGTGGCTCTTTTTTTTTTTTTTTTGGCTGCATCGGGTCTTCATTGCTGCACGCAGGCTTTCTCTAGTTGTGGCGAGTGGGGGCTACTCTTCATTGTGGTATGTGGGCTTCTCATAGTGGTGGTTTCTCTTGTTGCAGAGCATGGCCTCTGGACATGCGGGCTCAGTAATTGTGGCACGCGGGCCCTAGAGCATGTGGGCTTCAATAACTGTGGTGCATGGGCTTAGTTGCTCCGTAGCATGTGGGATCTTCCCAGACCAGGGATTGAACCATGTCCCTTGCATTGGCAGGCAGATTCTTAACCATTGCACCACCAGGGAAGTCCCTTTTCATATGGCTTTAAGTTACTGTCTAGGGCCCTTTCATGACATCCTGAATGACTCTTTCAGCATTTTTTGTAGGGCAGGTCTACTAGCAACACACTTCTTCAGCTTTTGTTTACCAGGGAATCTTTTGATTTCTCTTTGGATACTTTTGCCAGATATAGTGTTATCAGATATTTTTCTTTCAACATTTTAAATATGTCATCCCAATGCATTATGACCCCCATATTTTTTATGAGAAATTGGCTCAGCCTTATGGAGCATCCCTTTTACATGACATGTCACTTATCTCTTGCTGTTTTGTTGATTTTCTCTGTGCTCTTCAACATTTTGATTATAATGTTTCAGTGTGGATCTCTTTGAGTCTATCTTACTTGGGAAAACTCTCCCCAGGATTTTTACTTGTGTTTTGTGGGCTGCAGTCATTTACTCATTTAGTGACTTTTCCACTTTTTAATTTTATTTATTATTATTATTTTTTTTTTTTGCAAAGACTGTATTCCTAATCATGTGTGGTCACTGGAGTCTCCATTCCATTATCTCAGCAGTCAGCCAGCAAAATTGAAGAGACTTCTTTAGATGCATGGAGCTTTAAAAAAAATATCTCTTGGTCTTTGCAGACTGACTCTGAGCTAGGACACAACTTTAACATTTGGTCAAGCTACTTATACTCTACCTTAGCTCTCACCTCCTGCTACCTGGAGTCCAAAGTTCAGTCAGATATAAAAGCCTGTTGTCCTCTCAGGTCTTTTATAAGCATGTGTCCAATCCTGGGCATGTGTGTGGCCCTCCAGATTCACTGGTATATGCAGGAGCCCTTCAAAGCCCTTATTCTCCTATGTATCTTCTCTCAGGCTTTTAAGTCTGAATGCCGCTTGCCCCTTGCATTGTCCTTTGTCTCAGGTAGCTGTGAAGAGGATGTGCTTTTAAGTGCTTTTGACAGATGCCACCCAGGAGTCACTTCAGCCCTGAAAAATCTCAAAGGGAGGTGAAACAAAAGGAAGACTTTAAGCTGAACCCTCAAGGAAACACCAGATAGGTAAAAATACACAACCACTGTTCTTTAAGAACAACACTTGTACTACCCCCTCTGGTACCAGAAATCCACAGCAGTAAGGCCACTGTCTCCACAACCACTTCCAAGCTGGGGCATGGGGGATGGTAGGTGAGTAAACAAAAATGCCACAATGATCTCTTACCAAACTTTAGCAGCCTCTTTTCCCATTAATCACTTCTATGGTTGTTGTAAGTTTTTTAGGTTCCAGAGTTCCAAATGAGTTGATTTGGATCATTTTTGTCAGCTTAATCATTGCTTTGTGGAGGGATGAATCCTTGGAGCTCCCTTCTCCACTGTTTCAATGATGTTACTCTCTCAAGCATTAAAAAAAATTCTTTTAGTTTTCATCTCTGTTGTGACATTACATATCTGGTCTTGCTGTTGTGCAGTTTTTCCATTAGAGCCTTTACCATCATAAGTTTTTTTTTTTTTTTTTGGCCATGCCATGTGGCTTGTGAGATCTTTGTTCCCTGACCAGGGATCGAACCTCGGCCCCAGCACTGAAAGTGCCAAGTCCTAACCATAGGACCACCAGGGAATTCCTTATCATAACTTTTAATCATACTTCTTTTTTGATAATAGCTTTATTGAGATCTAATTTATATACCATACAATTCACACATTTAAAGTGTACAACTCAATGGTTTCTAGTAAGTTCACAGAGTTGTGCAACTATCACCCACAATCAACTTTAGAATGTTGTTATAAACACAAAAGTAAATCTTGTACGCTTTGGCTGTCACTCTCCCACAACCCCACTCCCCTCCCCAGCCCTAGGCAACCACTAATCTGCTTTATGTCTCTATGGATTTGCCAATTCTGGAGATTTCATAAAAATGGAATAATATACTATGTGGTCTTTTGTGACTGGCTTCTTTAACTCAGCATAATGTTTTCAAAGTTCATCCAGGTTGTAGCATGTATCAACAATTAATCTCTTTTTATGGCTGAGTAATATTCCATTGTATGGATATACCATATTTATCCGTTCATCAGTTGATGGACATTTGGGTTGTTTCCACTGTGGGCCAGTTTAAATATTGCTGCCATGAATATTCACGTACAAGTTTTTGTGTTGACACGTGTCTTTATTATACTTAAATGTGGAATGGCTGAGTCAAATATTAATTCTATGTTTAACTTTTTGAGGAACTTCCAGAATGTTTTCCAAAGTGGGTACATCATTTTACATTCCCACCAGCAGTGTATGTAGCTTCTGATTTCTGCATATCCTTGCCAACACTTGTTTCTATTTGACTTTAATAATGGCTACCCTAGGCAGTGTGAATTGATATCTCATTGTGATTTTTATTTGCATTTCCCTGAAGGATAATAATGTTGAGCATCTTTTCATGTACTTATGGGACAGTTCTATACCTTCTTTGGAGATATGTCTATTCAGATCCTTTACCCATTGCCTTTATTTTTGAAACATGGTTTTGCTGGATATAGAATTCTGGCTAACATATTTTTTCTCCTGCCACTTTAAATACATCATACCACCACCTTCTGGCCTCCATTGTTGCTGATGAGAAGTCACTGTGATTCCCTTATATGTGATGTGGTTCCCTTGTACCTGATGAGTCATTTTTCTCTTGTGGCTTTCAGGATTTTTTCTTTGACTTTTAACAGTTTAAATATGATATGTTTAGGTATAGAGTTCTTTGTGTTTATCCTACAGGGAATTCATTAATGTTATTGTATGTGTAGATTAATGTTTTTCATCAAATTTGGGATAGTTTTAGCCATTACTTCTGAAACGTTTTTTCTGCCCCTTTCTTTCCTCCCCTTCTGGCCAACTTCCAGAGTCCTGAAGAAGTTGGTGGGTTTTTTAGTTTGTTTGTTCTTGTTTTTCTGCAATTTTGTCAGTTTTATCATCGCTTTTTGAGGAACGGATTTGTTGAGCTTCTCACTAACCTATTTTGGAAGTCCCACCTCTACAGTAGCTCATTTTAATACCTAATACTTCCATGTCAAGTGGAAGGCAAACAGCTGAAAACAGAAGGCAAGTGGTCCTGAGAAATAGCTGCTTGTTAAAACATTTTAAAGGATACTTGAATTGAATTGCCCATTGAAGAAAACCTATCTTAAAACAAACCAGAGTGGTGAGTAATATTTATTAAAACTTGTGTGATTTGGTAATTATTCACCAGCTGAACTAGTGTAATCATCTTACTAAAAGTTCTATAGTTCAAAGTAGTTAATCATGTTGACTAGAAATAACACTTCACACAACAAAGTTGAATTGACATATTTTCTTTCTCCAGCAGATGGTGACATTTTATAGATTATGGATAAATTGTCCAGAAGGAGCAGCAAGCTAAGTGACTAAAATAGACTTGTATCTATTTCATTTCTTCTTTATCTACATCTTGAATTCATTTACAAAAAAGCATTCATCAAGAAGCTACATCTATCAAAGTAGTCTAAGAACAATAAAAAATCATGACTAATATATACAGTAAAAATTTCAACTTCTTCAGTGCTGAGTTACATAGCGTTTTTAATCAGCTATTTTCTCATTTGGCATCAGGGCACATCAGCCTGCCTATATACAAAAATAGAACAGCAAGGACAGAATGTTCAAGTGGGTAAATTTGTCTTTAAATAATGTCCACCTCTGATTTATCTTTGTTTCTTTCTTCCATGGAGGTCCCTCATTCCTCTCTGTCTCCCAAATTAGTTCTTTAGAATCAATTCTCCCTTCCTTTAAACTCAACACATTAATGTTTACTTCCCTAGTTTCTAACCTACAGTATAGAATCTAATTAAAATTCATTCTTAGGTGTATGTAATTAGTTGTCTCAGCTTAATATGCTAACTATACCGAGGATATTAAATACACTAGATCAAACCAAACATCAATTGAACATATATTTCAAGTCTTCTTGTGGAGCTCAGAGTCCATCTAGTAAGGGAAACAAACTCAAACAGTAGGTAAGAGGTATTTTAATGCACATGTGCACAAGATTTCATGGGAACCCAGAACAGGAATTGTTAATTCTGTTGAAGGAAGCTTTATATGTGAGTTTCAAACCTCAGTGACATATCATAGACTGAGATGGGCAAAGAGCATTTCAAGCATAGGGAACAACTTGAGCTCAGAGTTAGAAGCATCAAACTACTCGGCATTTTTGCTAAACCCAGAACAGTCTTGTTCGAATACACAGCATACAATACAGTATGCCAACAGAACTGGAATGGTGGATGGGAGAGGAAGAGGAAGGAAATGGGGGAAAGTGAGACTGTAGAAGTAGGTTGGTGCCAGACTGTGAAACCCTTAGAAGGCATGCTAAAGAGTAATGACAGCTCTATGAAAAACCTTATGAGGTGTGCTAAGGAGTGTGGACTTGATCTTGTGAGCCTCAGAGAGCTGTATTTTAGAAGCAGTGAAGGATGGAAGCAGAGAGACCAATTGAAAGGTGACAAGTCGCACAAAGCCTGAAAGGAATGACACAGTGTGGATTGATGAGTGGTGACATCTTGCAGGGAAAAGTGTCAATGATGAAGGCAAGTGTAAGAGACATTAACATGGTAGACTTCTGGGCTGAGGCGAATGGCTGGATGTGGTGCTTGAGAAAAGGGGATGCGTGCCCAAAGATAATTGTGAGGTTTCTAATTCTGCCATCTTGGTGTCTAATGATAGCATTATTCAAAACAGGAAATTCCTGAAGAATAGCAGATTCGTAGAGGGCTGCAGAGGATTTGGTTGGGGACAAAATGAATTTGAGATGCTTGCAGGCATTCGGGTGGAGGTACTGAGACAGAAGTGGAAATATGAGTCTCATTGGAGTTCAAGAGAGAAACCTGGAAATGGCATTTGAGTGAACACTGTAAACTAGCTGGGAGAGGCCATGGTAATGGAGTCTCAGGTGGTTGAGTGCAATGAGAAGAGGGGTCCAAGGATGGGATTCCCAGTATTTTAGGTTAGGTGGAGACTATGAAGGAGATTAAGAAGGAGGAGCTTGAGCGGTACCAAGGAATAGACTCATGTTTGAAGAAGAAAGATGGTAACTAACCCTCCTCTCACAGTGTAACCTCCATATTTGTGGGAGATGGAGTGGTATACAGTGATATCCTAACAATATTTCTAGAGTAATCCCTGCCTCATTTTGGCCAGAGCTTGGAAGACTGTCCATGCCAGAAAGTCAACATCTTAAGAATGTGAAGTGAGAGTATTATGAAAGATACCCTGACCTACACTGTGTACTTAATTAATTTTTCTTTTCTGATGAGAAAAAAATTAACAAACTTAACTAAGTTCCATTGAAATCTATGTTTTCCTCCTCACAAGATAAATCATACATATTACAACAAGGAAGGAAGATGTGTAAAATTGGAAAAATTCCTGTGAGAAGACACTCTTTGCCCAGAAAATACATTTATTTGCTGATTTAAGTTTCTATCAGAACATACAGAGGGACCCGGGAAATGAGTTGTAATTGGATTTCAACAGAAATCCACCCTTTCTACCTTTGTTGATGTCAGAACATGTGGTGGATGCTGTCCAGATTCCCCTTCAGGAATAAAGAAAATGTTCCCCAGCTGCTGGGAGTGTTGCCCACAGAGAGCCCTCAGGTGCCAGCCTCTTCAGAGATTGCCTTGGCTGAAGAGAGTTGCCTCACCCAAAGTCACAGCCTTCTATGGATCGGCCTGAAACTAATAACTGAATGACAGGGGGCCTGTCCCCTCAACTTGGGACAACTCTCAATAGCCATTCCATCTTCAAAGATCACCATGTGGTACACCAAAAGAGTCGTTGGGCTCCTATTGTAAGCCAGCTTCTCCCTCTTTGCAATCCTGCATCCTTCCATTCCCTTCAATAGATGTTGATGCCTCTGATAAATCTCCTGCATGCTAATCTCTATCTCAGAGTCTGCTTCAACAGAAGACTCAACCTATAACAGGGGTGAACTCATAGAGCATAGACATGGGTTGCAGGCAAACCCTAGGCCCACCTTTTCATCCATTTGAGCTTGGTCACTGGAAGAATGCAGGGATAGAAATATCTGGATTTCTTAATTTTATTTTTAAATTAACCTACAGTAAAACTCACTCTTTGGGGCATACAGTTTTATGAGTTTTGATAAATGCACCAAGTCATGTAACCACAACCACAGGCAAGATACAGAATAGTTATAATTACCACCATGCCCCAAACTCCCTCATTCTGTCACTTTATAATCAGTTCCTCTACTCTGTCCTTAATCCCTGACAACCACTAATATCTTCTATCAATATACTTATGCATATTCCACAATGTAATATAAATGGAATCATACAGAATGTAGACTTTTGAGCTTGGTTTCTTTCACACAGAATAATGCATTTGAGATTCATCCATGTTGTGTATTATCAACAGTGTGTTCTTTTATATTGTTGAGTAGTATTTCATTGTATAGATCACCACAGTTTGTTTCTCCATTCACCAACTGAAGGACATTTAGGTTGTTTCCAATTTTTAGCAACTATTTAAAAAACTGCTATATTCACATAGAGGATTTGGTTTGAACATCAGTTTTCATTTCTTTTGGGTAAATATGTTGCTGTGGAATTGATGGGTCATGTAGTAAGTGTATTTTTAACTTTATAAGAAACTGCCAAACAGTTTTTCCAAACTGTTTGAATCACTTTTACACTCCTGCCAGCAATGTGTTAGAGTTCTAATTGTCCTACAACCTTGCCAGCTGCTGTTATTGCCAGGTTATTTTTTTTTTTTTTTTTTTTTTGTGGTACACGGGCCTCTCACCGTTGCGACCTCTCCCGTTGCAGAGCACAGGCTCCGGATGTGCAGGCTCAGCGGCCATGGCTCACGGGCCCAGCCGCTCCGCGGCGTGTGGGATCTTCCCGGACCAGAGCACGAACCCGTGTCCCCTGCATCGGCAGGCGGACTCTCAACCACTGCGCCACCAGGGAAGCCCATATTGCCAGGTTTTTTTAAGCCATTATAATAGGCGTTCAGTGGTATCTCATTGTGGTTTTAATTTGCATTTTACTATTGATGTTGAGCATCTTTTCTTACAGGAAATGAAGTGGAATATCTTTCCTGGTGTAGTGTCTGTTCAAATCTTTTGTGCATTTTCATATTGGGCTTTTTGTTTCCTTATTGTTGAATTTTGAGAGTTCTTTGTATATTCTAGTTATGTCTTTTGTCAAACATGTTATTTAAAAATATTTTCTCCCAATATATAGCTTTTAGTTTTACCCTCTTAACAGCATCTTTTGTTGAGCAAAAATTTTTACTTTTCATGAAGTCCAAATCATCAAATTTTAATTTTATAGATGGTGCTTTTGGTGTCATATCTAAGAATTCTTATGCCCAGGGCACAAAGATTTTTTCTATGTTTTCTTCTAAAAGTTTTACATCTTACATTTAGGTCTATGATTGATTTTGAGTGAATTTTTGTAAAAAGTGTGAGGTATGTGTTGAGGTTCATTTATTACATATGGATGCCCAATTGTTCCAGTACCATTTTTTAAAAACTTTTATTAAAGTACAGTTGAGTTACAGTGTTTTGTTAATCTCTTCTGTACAGCAAAGTGACTCAGTTATATATATATATTTTTATATTTTTTTCATATTCCTTTCCATTATGGTTTGTCAAAGGATATTGAATATAGTTCCCTGTGCTATACAGTAGGACCTTGTTTTTTATTCATCCTATATATAATAGTTTGTCTCTGGTAATCCCAAACTCCTAATCCTTCCCTCCCATACCGGCCTTCCCCCTTGGCAACCGCAAGTTTACTCTCTATATCTGTGAGTCTGTTTTTGTTTTGTAGATATGTTGTTTTGTATCATATTTTAGATTCCACATATAAGTGATATCATATGGTATTTGTCTTTCCCTTTCTGACTTACTTCTCTTAGTATCATAATCTCTAGGTCCATCCATGTTGCTGCAAATGACATTATTTCATTCTTTTTATGCCTGAGCAATATTCCATTGTATATATATATACCACATCTTCTTTAGCCATTCATCTGTCAATGGACATTTAGGTTGTTTCCATATCTTGGCTATTGTAAATAGTGCTGTGATGAACATAGGAGTGCACGTATCTTTTCAAATTATAGTTTTCTCTAGGTATATGCCCAGGATTGGGATTGTAGGATCATATAGTAGCTCTATTTTTAGTATTTTGAGGAACCTCCATACTGTTTTCCATAGTGGATGCACCAATTTACATTCCCACCAACAGTATAGACGGGTTCCCTTTTCTCCACACCCTCTGCAGCATTTATTATTTGTAAGTTTTTTAATGATAGCCATTCTGACTTGTGTGAGGTGGTACCTCATTATAGTTTTGATTTGCAGTTCTCTAAAAATTAGCAATGTTGAGCATCTTTTCATGTGCCTATTGGCCATCTGTATGTCTTCTTTGGAAAAATGTCTATTTAGGTCTTCTGCCCGTTTTTCCATTGGGTTGTTTATTTTTTTATTATTGAGTTGTATGAGCTGATTGTATATTTTGGAAATTAAGCCCTTGTTGGTTGCATTGTTTGCAATATTTTCTCCCATTTCGTAGGCTGTCTTTTCATTTTATTTTTGGTTTCCTTTACTGTGCAAAAGCTTGTAAGTTTGATTAGGTCCCATTTGTTTATTTTTGTTTTTATTTATAGTGCCTTGTGAGACTGACCTAAGAAAATATTGGCACGATTTATGTAAGAGAATATTTTACCTATGATCTCTTCTAGGAGTTTTATGGTGTCATATCTTATGTTTAAGTCTTTAAGCCATTTTGAGTTTATTTTTGTGCATGGTGTGAGGGTGTGTTCTAACTTCATTGATTTATATGCAGCTGTCCAACTTTCCCAGCACCACTTGCTGAAGAGACTTTTTCCCATTTTATATTCTTGCCTCCTTTGTCAGAGATTAATTGATTGTATGTGTATGGGTATTTTCCTGAGCTCTTTATTCTGTTCCATTGATCTGTATGTTTTTGTGCCAATACCACACTGTTTTGATTACTGTAGCTTTGTAGTATTGTCTGAAGTCTGGGAGGGTTATGCCTCCTGCTTTGTTCTTCTTCCTCAAGATTGCTTTGGTAATTCTGGGTCTTTTATGGTTTCCTATAAATTTTATGATTCTCTGGCTTTGCTAACCAGAAATTCTACCTGGAAATTTTTAAATGTTCTATTAAATAATTCTTGAGAGGAAGGGAAATTAAAAAATGAAATAATAGAATTAATTTTAAAATGATGCTAATAAAAACACTACATATCAGAAATTATTGGATATAATTTTTAAATGATTGGATGAAACTCCATACCCTTAAACAATATCAATAAATAACAACAAATGAATACTATCCATACTAATAACATGAAAAAATGAAAACATGAAAATGTATGAATTAAATTCCCAACTTGGGGACTTACCTGGTGGTCCAGTGGTTAAGACTCCACACTTCCAGTGCAGGGGGTGTGAGTCCAATCCCTGGTCACAGAACTAATATCCCACATGCCGCGTGGCCAAAAAAAAAAAAATATATATATATATATATACATATATATATACACACACACACATATATAAATTCCCAACTCAAAACACTAGAAAAAGAGCAACAAAGTAAACAAAGTAAAAGCACAGGGAGGAAAGAATAAAGATAAAAGCAGAAATTAAGGGCTTCCCTGGTGGCACAGTGGTTGGGGGTCCGCCTGCCGATGCAGGGGACGCAGGTTCGTGCCCCGGTTCGGGGGGATCCCGCATGCCACGGAGCAGCTGGGCCCGTGGGCCATGGCTGCTGAGCCTGTGCGTCCGGAGCCTGTGCTCCACAGCGGGAGAGGCCACAACAGTGAGAGGCCTGCCTAGCACAAAAAAAAAAAAGCAGCAATTAATGAGATTAAAAAATATAAAAACTATATTTTTACATCTAATTAGTAAATCAAAAGCCTGTTTTTCTTGAATAAATTAGTAAAATAGACAAACCACTATTGTACTAATAGTTTCAGTTTAATGTTAAATATTTGTGGAGATAATAGGTATCCTTACCTTGTTCCTGATCTTAGCAGAAATTTCTCTAGTGTTCCAAGAAAAAAAAAAGGTAACAGACATATACAAAGTTAGAAATGACATGAGGGAAATAATCATTGAAATTTTTTCTAATCATGAGGACTTTCATAGACCTCTATGCAAATAAGTTTGAAAACAGATGAAATAGATAAGTTTTTAGGAAAATACAGTTGCTAAAATTGACCCTTTAGAGAGACAAAGCTTAAACATATCAATTTCTTTAAAGTTATAAAAGAACTCTTCCACAAAAAAGCAGTTGGCCCAGATGGTTTCACAGGAGAATTTTGCCAAACATCCATAGACAAGATTGTTCAAATAGTACATAAATTATTCCATAGCATGGAAAATGAAGGAGAACCTTTACTTTCTTCCTATGAAGCAAGTATAATCTTGATACCTAAAATCTTATAAAGACAGCATAAAAATCACAAATTAAATCACGTTTATGAACATTGGTGCAAAAATACTAAATAAAAAATAAGCAAACATGATCCAACATGACATTAGTAAGTAATACTCCATGTCTAACTGGGATTTAATCCTGAAATGAAAGGTTGGTTCAATATTATGAAATTCATTAATATAACATATTAACACATCTGAGAAGAAAAATTTGATTATCTCCAGTGATGTGAAAAAAGCCTTTGACAGAATTTAACTTTATTTCCTAATTTTAAAAACACTCAAGAAAATAGAAATTTATGGATACTTCCTTTACATACTTCCCAGCATCTTAAGAATTTTTGTTAAGATCAGGAACAAGGTAAGGATACCCATTATCTCCACGACTATTTAACACTAAAGTGAAGGAATTAGCCAATAGAATTAGACAAGAGAAATTAATTAGAGACATAAGAGTTTGAAAAACTATTTTCTAGTTTTAGAAATAAAACTATTTCTATTTGCAGATGACATGATAGTAAACCTGGAGGCCCCTACAGAGTCAATAATAAAAACTAACTCAAACAATGAAAGAATTCAGTAAGTTAGCAGGATATAAAATTTACATAAAGGAATCAGCTGCTTCATGTACACAATAACCTGTTAGCAAATATAATCTTAGAGAAAAATCCATTTACAATAGCAACAAAGAAGATAAAATACTTGAGAATAAGTTGAACAAGGAATATGCTAATCTATACAATGAAAACCTTAAAACACTCCTGAATGCCACAAAAGTAGTCTTGAGCAAATGGAAAGACATTCCTTTATCTTGGAAAGGATAAGTCAATATCATAAAGACAATTCTCCTCCCTAAGTTATTTTTAAAATTTACCACACTCTCAAGAAAAATACCAATAAGTTTTATTCTGGACCTAGACAAGGTGACCCTAAAATTTATAGGGAAAAACAAATTTGTGAGAATAGCAAAATGGTCTAAGTTTTTTGAACTGGCCAGGTTCTCTTCTGCTACTCCATTGCCACCTCATTTAATTGGGTTCTTCTCCATCTTCAGATCTCAGCTCGAGTGTCCCTTCTGGGAAGCCTTTACCACACACACACACACACACACACACACACACACACACAGAGTCTAAGGCAGGCATTTGTTATACACTCCCACAGAACTGTGTTCCTCTCCTTCATAGCACTTGGCTCAATTTGGAGTTATTTACACACTAGGGGATTTATTTGGTTAAAGCTGGTCTCCTCTCCTAGGCTGGAAAGGACAAGAGAGGAGAGACAGGGACTGTTTTCCTCACCATGTATCTCCTCAGCCCAGCACAAACCCAGGTACATGATTGCATCTGGTAAATATTTTTGAATAAATATCAAGACATGAAATAAATACAAAGGACAGTTCCAGCCATTTTTGAGGAAGTTTGCTCTCCAGTCTAGGGTTTTTAAAGGATTAAAGATGTGATTTTAGCACCCCTGTTTATAATGTTTGAAACCTCATGAAAAAGAGAAAAGGTAGCAGAATAAATGAATCAAAAGGAATCATTTTTTTTCTTTATCCCACCTCAACCATTGGCCTCATTTTTCCTCAGCCAGGCCTGCAGATTCTGCTTTCCCAGGCTCTCTCCATCCTTTCCTTTCCTACTGCCATCTACTTCAAATCTTCCTCCCCTTCCCTCCCAGTACGTCTTCTTGCCTCCATCTCAATCCACTGGACTCCAGCAAGACTATTTTTGGAAAGTCATTTCTGCTAATATTACTTACTCCCTCAATAAAAATAGTCAGTGGTTTGCTTTCAAAGACCAAATGCAAAAGCGCTTCCTGCAGCAGTCACCTATGTGCTTGACACCATGATAAGCTCTGGCATTCAACACCCCTAACCACACAATTTACAAGCTTTAATGATTTGAGTCTTTATCCAAAGGCCCACTGGAAGCCATGACAGACTCCAAGCCCAGGAGTGACAGGACTGGAATAAATCCCTGATTTATCACTGATTCAAAATCAGAGGAGAGGGGACTTCCCTGGCGGCCCAGTGGTTAAGACTCTGCACTTCCACTGCAGGGGGCGTGGGTTCCATCCCTGGTCAGGGAACTAAGATCCCGCATGCTGCGAGGCTCGGCCAAACTACGATTTAAAAAAAAAAACACAGGGCTTCCCTGGTGGCGCAGTGGTTGAGAGTCCGCCTGCCGATGCAGGGGACACGGGTTCGTGCCCCAGTCCGGGAAGATCCCACATGCCGCGGAGCGGCTGGGCCCGTGAGCCATGGCCGCTGAGCTTGCGCGTCCGGAGCCTGTGCTCCGCAACGGGAGAGGCCACAACAGTGAGAGTCCCGCATACCGCAAAAAAAAAAAAAAAAAAAAAAAAAAAAAAAAAAGCAGAGGAGAGCAGAGTGGAGACAGAGGCCAGCTAAGCAGTTTTTACAGTGCTCCAGGGGACAGAGGGTGCTCACCTGGGCTAGGCTGGTGGTAGTAGCAATGAAGAGAGGTAAACAAATTAAAGGGATATGAGGAGGTGATGGATTGGATTGAAGAAGGTGGGGCTGAGAAAGAGGGAGGTGCCAAGACCAACTCCTACATTTCTGACTGCATAATAAAATAGATGGTTTTCCCATTCACATATTAAACTTGAGATGACCAAGAGGGACTGTCAAGTAGGCAACTAGATTTCTAGGTCTGGAGCTCCAAGGAGGAATCTAGGCCAGAAATGTCGATCTGGAGTTATTGAAGAAACCACAGAGAAGATAAAGGGCCTAGGGCTGAGCCTGAAGGAATTCTAAACATTCTAACATTGAATGACCAGGCAGAGGAAGGTGAGCTTCTCACAACAACGACAGTAACATAATACTTGAATCTTACTCCATGTCATGCTCTGGGGTTCTATTTATACCTAGCTAGCTAGCTATCTGTATTATAAGATTTAATTCTTACAATAACCCTACAGGGCAGGTACTATTAGGGTCACTGTTTTACAGAGCCTGGTCTCCCAAGCACTGTGCTGTGAAGGTGCAGCTATGAAACGGTAGGAGAGCTGAGCAAAGGGCATGTTGCCAAAGTTGAAAGAAGAGAGAGTTTGTAGGCGGGAGCTGTCAACAGTGTAAATGCTACTGCAAGGTCAAATAGGCGAGACATTGAAAATGTCCTCTGGATTCAGTAACACAGAAGCTATTAATAAGCTTAGAAAGAGCTGTTTAGGTAGCAATATGGGGTCGGAATCCAGACTGGACTGTGCTGAGAATGAGTAGGAGATGACAGCAGGGAGGGAACAAGTATAGACAACTCCACCAAGAAGCTGGGCTGTGAGGAGCGGGCAGAGAAACTGGTGACAGCAGGTCGAGGGTGTGGTGAGGATGCCTGCCAGGAGGATGCATGTGCAGGCTGGAATCCAGCAAGGCTCTACATCCAGCTGTCAACTTGGGCCTGTGGCTGTGGCCTGCCGGCGGGGGTGCTTTTTTCACTGTGGTCAGTCCTACTTTCTGCAATTCCTCTGTCTGGAGGGGCCATCATCAAAAAATCTACAAACAATAAATGCTGGAGAGGGTATGGAGAAAAGGGAACCCTCATACCCTGTTGGTGGGAATGTAAATTGATACAGCCACTATGGAGAACAGTACAGAGGTTCCTTAAAAAACTATAAATAGAACTACCATACGACCCAGCAATCCCACTGCTGGGCATATACCCTGAGAAAACCATAATTCAAAAAGAGTCATGTACCACAATGTTCACTGCAGCTCTATTTACAATAGCCAGGACATGGAAGCAACCTAAGTGTCCATCAACAGATGAATGGATAAAGAAGATGTGGTACATATATACAGTGGAATATTATGCAGCCATAAAAATAAACGAAACTGAGTTATTTGTAGTGAGGTGGATGGACTCAGAGTCTGCCATACAGAGTGAAGTAAGTCAGAAAGAAAAAACAAATACCATATGCTAACACATATATGTGGAAACTAAAAAAAAAAAAATGGTCATGAAGAACCTAGGGGCAGGACAGGAATAAAGATGCAGATGTAGAGAATGGACTTGAGGATACAGGGAGGGGGAAGGGTAAGCTGGGACAAAGTGAGAGAGTGGCATGGACATATATACACTACCAAGTGTAAAATAGATAGCTAGTGGGAAGCAGCCACATAGCACAGGGAGATCAGCTCGGTGCATTGTGACCACCTGGAGGGGTGGGATAGGGTGGGTGGGATGGAGGGAGATGCAAGAGGGAAGAGATATGGGAACATATGTATATGTATAACTGATTCACTTTGTTATAAAGCAGAAACTAACACACCATTGTAAAGCAATTATACTCCAATAAAAAACGTTTAAAAACTCCCCACAAAACTAGAAATAGAACTACCATACAACTCAGCAATCCCCCTACTGGGCATATCCCTGAGAAAACCATAATTCAAAAAGAGTCATGTACCACAATGTTCACTGCAGTCTATTTACAACAGCCAGGACACGGAAGCAACCTAAATGTCCGTCGACAGATGAATTGCTAAAGAAGATGTGGCACATATATACAATGGAATATTACTCAGCCATAAAGGGAAACAAAATTGAGTTATTTGTAGTGAGGTGGATGGACCTAGAAACTGTCATACAGAGTGAAGTAAGTCAGAAAGGGAAAAATAAATACCATACGCTAACACATATATATGGAATGTAAAAAAAATGTTCTGAAGAACCTAGGGGCAGGACTGGAATAAAGACACATACACAGGGAATGGACTTGAGGACACGGGGAGGGCGAAGGGTAAGCTGGGATGAAGTGAGAGAGTGGCATGGACTTATATATACTACCAAATGCAAAATAGATAGCTAGTGGGAAGCAGCCTCATAGCACAGGGAGATCAGCTCAGTGCTTTGTGACCACCTAGAGGAGTGGGATAGGGAGGGTGGGAGGGAGACGCAAGAGGGCGGAGATATGGGGATATATGTATATGTATAGCTGATTCACTTTGTTATAAAGCAGAAACTAACACACCATTGTAAAGCAATTATACTCTAATAAAGGTGTTAAGAAAAAAAATGGTCTGGGGGCTTCCCTGATGGCGCAGTGGTTAAGAATCCCCCTGCCAGTGCAGGGGACATGGGTTCAATCCCTGGTCCAGGAAATCCCACATGCCGCACAGCAACTAAGCCCGTGTGCCACAACTACTGAGCCTGCACTCTAAAGCCTGGGAGCCACAACTACTGAAGCCTGTGCGCCCTAGAGTCCACGCATCACAACTACTGAGCCTACATGCTGCAACTACTGAAGCCCACACGCTCTAGGGCCCACGTGCTGCAAGTACTGAGCTGCATGCTGCAACTACTGAAGCCCGCGCACCTAAATAAAGCCTGTGCTCCGCAGCAAGAGAAGCCACCACAATAAGCCTGTACACCACAGCGAAAAGTAGCCCCTGCTCTCTGCAATTAGAGAAAAGCCTGTGCACAGAAACGAAAACCCAACGCAGCTAAAAAAAAATTGATTAATAAAATAAACATAATGGTCTGGGGTCTCTTAGCTGAATATGAAAAATTGAGAAGGTAGTGGGGGTAGTGGTCAATGAGGTTGGAAAATAGGATTTGAACCAGTGGCTGAAAGGAGAGGGAATTGTGGACAAAAAGCAGGATGCCTGAGCTAGTGATTTCAGAGGTGGAGTCGTTGCTGTGATGAAAAAGACTAGAGAAGATCTTTGGAGATATTTTCCCTTTTCCAGTTTGAACACCTTCCCCTGGTGGAGGTGAGTACATTTGCTTTCTATCCTCATTAACCTTACAACAGCTTCCCCAAGGGGGTGTCCATTATCCTCCCGAAACAGCAAAAATTAGCGTTTTTAGTTCTCTTTTGGATTTCAGGCATTCTAAGCTTAATCTGCCTCTTGGACTTCCTGTCACTTTTTCATCCATCCTTGAGTACATGTTCCTCCTTATGGGTCCTTTTGGTTTTTTTAAAACTTTTTATTTTATATTGGAGTATAGCCGATTAACTATGTTGTGATAGTTTCGGGTGCACAGCAAAGGGACTCAGCCATACATACACATGTATCCATCCATTCTCCTTATGGGTCCTTGTAAACACTGAGCTCCTGAGAAATTCCACCATCCTACCACTCTGATTCTGCAAATGTCTTTTGCTCATGTGTGTCATAATAGGCTAGGTTATTCTGTGCTAACAATGGACCCCAAAATCTCAGGCTGGACGGTATGGAGGCACTAAAACTTATCCGCATTTTACAAATGAGTAAACTGATCTTCAGGGTGTCTGTAAAACGTGCATGGCCCTCAGCGGGCAAAACCCTAGAAAGACAACACTTAAATTTCCTCAAAGGCTACACTTTAACAATTAAATGCTCCGCGTGAACGCAGTTGTGCTTCCAATTCCTCTGGGCCACGATACACTGTGCAATCTGCGTCTTTATGCTAGTGGAGAAGTGCTCCCGTCCAGAACTCAGTTAACACCCACCCCGGGGCTGACGGGGGCGCTGGATGTAGAGAGTGACCAGGGGCCCCATTCTAAATAGTGTGGAGGCCAGTCTGCTTACGACAGAGATGGCCAAGCAGGGGACATAAAACAGGAGAGAGAGTGGAGTTCTCCGGGTGGGGTCCACGTCCTGTCACTGGGTACATTCTGTACACACGAGCCCCTCCCTTGCCTGCACTCAATTCATGAAGACTTGACTTCATCACGGAGGGGTTGGGGAAAGGTGGGGTCTGGTTCCGTGCGCCCCAGCCGGCGTCCCCCACCCCGCAGCAACCCCTCCCAGATCTGGCAGAACCCTGGACGAATCCCGGCGGGTAGAGAGGCGGGGAGAAGCTGCGGGGTGGAAGGCGGGGCGGGCCGCTGCCTAGCCGGCCAATAGGCGGCTCTCCAGCGCGGAGCCTGGAGAGGGCAGGGGATTCGCCACTAGCACCACCGCCTCCAGAGTTTCCCTTGTGGATGCACAGTCCCAGTGACTCCGCTCCTCCCGGCGCAGAGGAGCCCCAAGAGGCCGGAGGAGCGCACTCGGGACGGGATTTCCGAGGAAGGGCGCCCCACCCGCTCTGGAGGGGTTCCGTGAACGATGAAGGGCCGGCGGCGGCGGCGGCGCCGAGAGCACTGCAAGTTCGCGCTGCTGCTGGCGCTGTACACGCTGGTGCTGTTGCTCGTCCCCTCTGTCCTGGACGGCGGCCGCGACGGGGACAAGGGCGCTGGGCACTGCGCGGGCCTGCAGCGCAGCCTGGGAGTGTGGAGCCTGGAGGCGGCGGCGGCGGGCGAGCGCGAGCAGGGCGCGGAGGCGCGGCCCGCCGCGGAGGAGGACGCGGGTCGGTCCCCCAGGTCCCGGGGCAACCTCAACGGCGCCGTCGGGGAGGCGGCGTCTCGCGAAAAGCAGCACATCTATGTGCACGCCACCTGGCGCACGGGATCGTCGTTCCTGGGCGAGCTCTTTAACCAGCACCCGGACGTTTTCTACTTGTACGAGCCCATGTGGCATCTGTGGCAGGCGCTGTATCCGGGCGACGCCGAGAGCCTGCAGGGCGCGCTGCGCGACATGCTGCGCTCGCTCTTCCGCTGCGACTTCTCGGTGCTGCAGCTGTACGCGCCGCCGGGAGATTCCGCCGCGCGCGCCCCGGACGCGGCCAATCTCACCACGGCCGCCCTTTTTCGCTGGCGGACCAACAAGGTCATCTGCTCGCCGCCGCTGTGCCCCGGCGCGCCCCGGGCCCGCGCCGAGGTCGGCCTCGTCGAGGACGCCGCCTGCGAGCGCAGCTGCCCACCCGTGGCTCTCCGAGCCCTGGAGGCCGAGTGCCGCAAGTATCCAGTGGTGGTCATCAAGGACGTGCGCCTCCTCGACCTCGGCGTGCTGGTGCCTCTGCTGCGCGACCCCGGCCTCAACCTGAAGGTGGTGCAGCTTTTCCGCGACCCGCGGGCCGTGCACAACTCGCGCCTCAAGTCTCGGCAGGGGCTGCTGCGCGAGAGCATCCAAGTGCTGCGCACCCGCCAGAGGGGCGACCGCTTCCACCGCGTGCTGCTGGCGCACGGCATGGGCGCTCGACCCGGGGGCCCGTCCCGCGCACTGCCCGCCGCCCCGCGCGCTGACTTCTTCCTAACCGGCGCGCTCGAGGTGATCTGCGAAGCCTGGCTGCGCGACCTGCTGTTCGCGCGCGGCGCGCCAGCCTGGCTACGGCGCCGCTACCTGAGGCTGCGCTACGAGGACCTGGTGCGGCAGCCGCGCGCCCAGCTGCGCCGCCTGCAGCGCTTCGCCGGGCTGCGCGCGCTCGCCGCGCTCGACGCCTTCGCGCTCAACATGACGCGCGGCGAGGCCTACGGCGCGGACCGGCCCTTCCACCTGTCGGCGCGCGATGCCCGCGAGGCCGTGCACGCCTGGCGGGAGCGCCTGAGCCGAGAGCAGGTGCGCCAGGTGGAGGCCGCATGCGCCCCAGCCATGCGCCTGCTGGCTTACCCTCGCAGTTGGGAAGATGGCAATGCTGAGCCGTCCGAGGACGAGGAGACGCCTCCGGAGACGGAGGCCGATGGCGCCACGTAGCCCCGCCCCCGCGCCCCCGGGACGGATCCGGGTAAGGTGGCCCCCGGCAGGGTAGGGTCAGGAAAGGGTCTTGGGGAGCTTGGATCAGCCTTCAGGGGGAGGGGAGGGATGCTGTCGCAGATCGATCTCACCTGATGCAAATAGATCCGCGCGGTAGGGGAAGTCCAGCTGGGAGCATTTGGGAGAGTCATTGGGATTTCTAGCATAGCCCCCTGCCTTCTCAGAGGAAGACCCAGAGAAGCGAGAGGTTAATTATGGCTAAGGAGGAACGCAGGTCTCCGCACTACCAGTTTCCCCTATGAAGTAAAAGGTAGGATCGTCTGTGGAGAATGAGGAATGGGGGAAGGAGAGGGAAGAAGGATATTACGGGTCTGAGCATAGTAGAGAAGATTTGAAAGTCACGATGGAACTTGAGACTGGGAATTGACATGAAAAGTACAGGATTTCGGGGACCGTAGGAGGTCCATGATTATGATTTTATCTTGATGCCAGTAGGTCCTGTGGGGAAACCTTTTGCAGCAGTGTTTGCAGGCACAGGGAAAAACAAAAGCAAAACTGGGGGGAAAGTTATTGACTCTTATCCTACCTACCCCTAATCTGTTTCATATTTCTTTGCCTCTGCCTCTCTGACGTGCAGACTCCGAGGCTTTCCTTCGGATTTACCAAACATACAGTCATAGGCCTCTCTTGCAACAGCTTTTGCACACGTGTGTGCCTCAGGCTCTGGTATACTGGCATAGAATGGACTTTGCTTTCCCCTGGCTCGAGGGGTGGCTCCCCCCACCTCCCACCTCCGCCCCCAATGGCTGGCACTCCCAGGATATTTGACCATATTCCGTTCACATCAGGTCACAAAAGCTGCCTGGTCTGCTTCCTCTAGTGCAGACAGAACCTCAGGGCTGGGCTTCCCTCACTCTGCCCGATCTGCTTGAGAGATGGAACCTTGGATTGGCAGTAGCAGCTTTGGCTGTGACTGCTGAAGGAGCTTTGTGAAAAGACACTCCCTTTCCCGCCCCCCATTTTTTTCTTTCTCTGTTAAAGCATATATCCTAAGATATCCTAAGATGCCAAAATGGGGCTTAAATGATCTCAAAATGTGTTCAGTGTCTGGGTCAGTCTATGGCCTGTTCATTGGGATGAGGGAAATTTGTTCTACGTGATGTTGACCTCAGGAGTCTAGTTAGTGGCATGGGAATGCGATTTTCCAAACTTTGTGTGAGCTGGAAGAGTGCAGCCTTCTGCACTGTGCAGTCCAGAGGAGGAAAAGCAGTGCCGGGTGGGAGGAAATGACTTAAGTTTCCATTCATTAGTTTATAGTGTAATTCAGTATTCCTCTGGGATGAAGCTCTGAGGACAATAGTCGAAGACGTTAATGAAGATGGATTTTGTTGTTGTGAATAGAGCCAGGGTTTCAGAGTGATTTCGGAAGCTGATTTTTCTCCTAGTGATCAAGTGGTTTTCTTAGTCAGTTTCTGTAATTGCTTAGGAAGTCTGTGTTCTTTCCTGATTTCCAGAGTGAAGGTAAAAGGCACAGGGTGACTTGTCACATTTTAACAAAAACATCCTTTCATCTGCTAATCCTGTATTTACAGATGTAACATAATGGGTCTCCAACCCTCCTTCACCGGTCTGAGGGAACACCTCTCGAGGACAAATGGCTGCAGCATTTTATGGTTTTAAGAATTGACAATCTCCCAGAAACTTTTACTCTTTTTTTTTTCATTTTTACTAACATTTGGCACTGACTGGGGTGAGGTAAGAAAGTGAATAGAGAGGAGGGTTAGAGGACACAGTCTTCATCCTCTAGGAGGTTAGAGTCTATGCACGTGACAGTGACTATGGGGCAGACATCGGTGCTGCTGTTTGGAAGAGCTGATGGGGCTTCCTTTGCAGGGCTTCAGGGACATCTGGGAACAAGCTTTAGGCTCTTTCAAACTCCGGTGACTGAGCTCTTCCTCCCACATTTCTGCTGGAATTATCGGGCACATACTGTGTCACCACCAACCAGTGGATTTATCTAAATGCTTGTATTCCTGGTTCCGAGAAAGATAATGTCACCAACCAACTGATGAGTTTCCAAAAGTCTGTCGATGAAAATAATCAATAAACAATCTATAATAAGAATAGAAAAGAGTTTTATTTGAGCCAAACTAAAGACTGTAGCTCCGAAGACAGGAAGACAGTCAGATAACTCTGAGGAACTGCTCCGGAGAAGCTTGGTTTACAGACCAGTTTTACATCTTGTCAGAACAAAGAACACTAAGCAACTCAGGGATCCGTTCCTTCAAGGTTTCCAAAAACAAACAAACACAACAAAACAAAACAGACCAGCACGTTCACCGAGAGCCAGTATGTCCTCAGCACCGGGGAAGGGAGTCTTATCATCGAAGGAGTACCAGCATTGGCATCCCAGGAAGGGAGGCATTTAATCTTTAACACAGACATTCTTTACTTCTGGTCAATGCGCCCTTTTGCCATGAAGAGCCTAGGGGAAGGACGGGAATAAAACACAGACCTACTAGAGCATGGACTTGAGGATATGGGTAGGGGGAAGGGTAAGCTGTGATGAAGTGAGAGAGTGGCATGGACATATATACACTACCAAACGTAGGGTGGATAGCTAGTGGGAAGCAGCCGCATGGCACAGGGAGATCAGCTCGGTGGTTTGTGACCCCCTAGAGGGGTGGGATAGGGAGGGTGGGAGGGACGGAGATGCAAGAGGGAAGAGATATGGGAACATATGTATATCTGATTCATTTTGTTGTAAAGCAGAAACTAACACACCATTGTAAAGCAATTATACTCTAATAAAGATGTTAAAAAATAATAATAATTAAAGTAGAAGTACCATGTACGTTTGATAGGCCACAAACAGGGTGTTTTAGTTAGCATCACATTCGGGTTAAATCATGTATAAGCCAGAATGACTTCCCCATACTTTCATATGTGAACATTTCTTTCATCATGACATATTATCAGTTTTACAGATGAGAAATCAGAGACTCAGAGAAGTCAGGTACCTTGCCCAAAGTCACACCTGGGCTGCTGGACTGCTGAGCTGAGTGTCATGCAGCACTGGTGTTAGACCCCAGAGCTCAGAATCTCTCCATTATAACACACCCTCACCTGCCCCCTCTTTACCATCCCCTGGCACCCATTTGGCACCTCAGCCAGGCTTAGTGGCTAGTCTAGGGTGAGAACCACACTTAGCTCTATTACTAACAAACACTGAACAAACCAATAAAATATCCCTGAGCGCTGCCAACAGCACCTACACGGGAGAGCCCCTGACTCTATAGCCGTCCTCCTCATGGCTGTCCCTCGCTTGGGGCACCTGAGCACCCTTGGGGCACCCTTGGCTCAGCAGTGAAGAGAGACTGCATGTGAATTAACCTGAGTGACTTCTGGATGCTCCAGACCTGACAGCCAGGATTTGGCAGGGAGGGGGTCAGTGTGCTTTTTTTCAGGGCTGGGTGGGGACCGCAGCACCAAACCAAGTCACCGAGGACCCAGGCCCTTTCCATCTTTTCCATCTTCTTGGCTTTCATTCACCAACTTATCTTCCCACTGTCACAAGATGGTAGCCTCAGCAAGAAGCATCACTTCCTCACCCAACCACACAGGGTTGTGAAAATGCAGAAAGGAAGGAAGGTGGTTACTAAGGGGTAGCATTTTCCCTCATGTATCTCTCTTTCCTCCAATCTGCTTATAAAACCATCCCCAGAAACCCCTACCCCAGTCGACTTCCTTTTATGTCTCACTGGCTAGAACTGAGTCACGTGTTCTGCCCTAGCCCAGTAATTGGTGAAAGGGAAGGGGGTTGTCATGATTGGCTTAGACCAGCGGGTTCTCAGCCCTGGCTGAACATTACATTCACCTGAGGAGCTTTGTTTTTCTTATGTCAATATTAAAAAAACTCCATCCTCAGAGATTCTGATTTAATTGGTCTGGGGTGGGATCCAGTTATAGAATTACTGTATAATCCCCCAGGGGATTGTATAGTGCAGCCAAAGTTGAGAGCCATCTACTTGGACCAGTCATGCTTCATCCCCTGGGTTGAGCCCTTGCCACTGGAACAAGATGAGGATGCGGAGTAAAGTTGATGAGCAGCGAACTGTCTGCCACAGTCATTTATGTGAAAGAACTTGGAGCTGTGAAATACCAAGCAGCTGTAGGGTGTTAATATGGAAATGTCTTAAATTATTCACGGCTCCATTTATCACCCTCTCACATTCCTTCAAATGCTTTGTTGTATGTATCTCCTTATCTATAATCCATCATGGTACACTATCCACTACCATTATGAACAGACTCATGTGCTGTCCTGTCCTTTTCAGCATGTATCCGTTTGACCTCTGCCCTTGGTAGGACCCAAGATTTCATTTCATTAGGCATTTAAGACATCTTGGTCTTTGTTCTTCACAAGATAGATGGACCCTTTGAATGAAATTAGGAAGGGAGGTAAGTGCACTGTAACAGAAACCCAACAATCAGAAAGCGTTCTTTCTAAGGAAATCATCCAAACAAAAAGAAATGAGCAGCCATCACCAAATCCCTAACGAAGCATTTTGAAAGTCATTCCATTTTAGTAAAGCCAAATGGCTTATGTATAAAAATCACTGAAAGGGAAATCTCTTGCTTAAACAGCAGTCTGTACTGCTAAAGAACAGGCATTTGCTAAACATTGTTCCTACCTAGAATTTCTCATTCAACAAAATTTGTTCAAATTCCTAATTGTAGTAAAAGAATGAAACTAGAACACTCCCTAATATCATGCACAAAAATAAACTCAAAATGGATTAAAGACCCAAATGTAAGGCCAGACACTATAAAACTCTAAGAGGAAAACGTAGGCAGAACACTCTATGACATAAATCACAGCAAGATCCTTTTAGACCCACCTCTTAGAGTAATGAGAATAAAAACAGAAATAAACAAATGGGACCTAATTAAACTTAAAAGCTTTTTCACAGCAAAGGACACCATAAACAAGAAGAAAAGACAACCCTCAGAATGGGAGAAAATATTTGCAAATGAAGCAACTGACAAAGGATTCATCTCCAAAATTCATAAGTAACTCATGCAGCTCAGTAACAAACAAACAAACAACCCAATCCAAAAATGGGCAGAAGACCTAAATAGACATTTCTCCAAAGAAGATATACAGATTGCCAACAAACACATGAAAGGATGCTCAACATCACTAATCAGTAGAGAAATGCAAATCAAAACTACAATGTGATACCATCTCACACCGGTCAGAATGGCCATCATCAAAAAATCTACAAACAATAAATGCTGGAGAGGGTGTGAAGAAAAGGGAACCCTCTTGCACTGTTGGTGGGAATGTACATGGATACAGCCACTATGGAGAACAGTATGGAGGTTCCTTAAAAAACTAAAAATAGAACTACTATGACCCAGCAATCCCACTACTGGGCATATACCCTGAGAAAACCATAATTCCAAAAGAGTCATGTACCACAATGTTCATTGGCACTATTTACAATAGCCAGGACATGGAAGCAACCTAAGTGTCCATCGACAAATGAATGGATAAAGAAGATGTGGCACATATATACAAGGGAATATTACTCAGCTATAAAAAGAAATGAAATTGTGTTATTTGTAGCGAGGTGGATGGACATAGAGATTCACACAGAGTGAAGTAAGTCAGAAAGGGAAAAACAAATACAGTATGCTAACACATATATTTTGAATCTAAAAAAAATGGTTCTGAAGAACCTAGGGGCAGGACAGGAATAAAGATGCAGATGTAGAGAATGGACTTGAGGATATGGGGAGGGGCAAGGGTAAGCTGGGACAAAGTGAGAGAGTGGCATGGACTTACATATACTACCAAACGTAAAATAGTTAGCTAGTGGGAAGCAGCCGCATAGCACAGGGAGATCAGCTCGGTGCTTTGTGACCACCTAGAGGGGTGGGATAGGGAGGGTGGGAGGGAGACACAAGAGGGAGGAGATGTGGGGATATATGTATATGTATAGTTGATTCACTTTGTTATAAAGCAGAAACTAACACACCATTATAAAGCAATTATACTCCAATAAAGATGTTAAAAAATTCCTAATTGTAAATTAACGTAGGTACTGTGTTCAAGCCAGAGGGCTAGAAGTTAGGATGGTGTGTGTGTGTGTGTGTGTGTGTGTGTGTGTGTGTGTGTGTGTGTGTGTGTGTGTACATATAGATAGGTACCTGAGTGGCAGGGATGCAGTAAGGTGCGAGCAATTTTTAAAAACACATCCACATCCAAATTATTATTGCCCCCTTGTGAGGTTAGTGCTGCCTTTGACCAAGACATTCTTGGAGCTCCCCCTTGGGGCTGCCTTCCCAGGCAGGACCCCCTCAGTTGATGGTGGATTTAGTGTTTAGGAAAAATCAAGGCTCATCAAATGTGGTGAGTGAAGCAGGGGAGGAGGCTGGTCCTGCGAACTGAGGTGTGGCCATAGAGTAGTAGCAGAGCCATTCCTTGGCTCATATGTTTTTATATTAGAGTACAGGAACCCAGGCATCGGAGCCTGGCTTTCCTGGTTACTACATGATTGACCTTGGCAAGTCCCTAAACCATTTTGGCTTTAGTGTTCTTACCAATAAGAAGACGAGGTTGAATTAAGAGGATTTACAAGTTTTCTTGGCACTAAGTGGGGGTGTGTGTGACATTTATCGAGTGCCTATTTTGTGTACTGTGTTACTAGCTTAGTGCATGTTGTCCAAGTTAGTCCTCATCTTAGCTTTATGAGGTACATAGTATCCCCATTGTATGGATGGTGAAACAAGCTCAGAGAGGTTGGGTAATTGCTAAGGATAACACAGCCAGAGGATTAAAATCAGGTGCTCTCTATTTTGAAACTAGTGTTAAACATTTTTTAGGAATAATATAAGCATGTGGCGAAAAAAGAGTTCAACACTTTAGGAGGATTTAAAATACCTGCCAGGCTCACTTCATAGAAGTAACCACTACGTTTCTTGTGATATATGTCTAGAAATATTTTATGCAAATTCAAACAGAAGTATGTAGGCTTTTTGTACTTAAATCTTTTTATTTTTAATTCCTTAAAATATAAAAATTGAGATCTGACATAACATTAGTTTCAGGCGTACAACATAATGGTTCACTCTTTGTATATATTGCAGTAGATCTCCACAGTTAGTCTAGTTACTATCCATCACCACACAGAGTTATGTAGTTTTTTTCTTATAATGAGAAATTTTAAGATCCACTTTCTTAATAACTTTAAAATATATGGGAATTCCCTGGCGGTCCAGTGGTTAGGACTCCATGCTCTCACTGCTGAGGGCCTGGGTTTGATCCCTGGTTGAGGAACTGAGATCCCACGAGCCGTGTGGCATGGCCAAAATAATAATAATAATAATAATAATAATAATACACACACATGGCATTATTAACTGTAGTCACCATGCTGTACATTACATATCCCTGATGTATTTATTTTATACCTGGGAGTTTATACCTTTTGACCCCTTCACCCAGTGCCTCTGGCAACCACCAGTCTGTTCTTTGCATCTGCAAGTTCATGGGTTTTGGGGTGGGGGGCAGAGGGCTAGATTCCACATATAAGTGACATCATACAGTATTTGTCTTTCTCTTTCTGACTTATTTCACTTAGCATAATGTCCTCAAGGTCCATCCATGTTGTCACAAATGGTGCTATTTCATTCTTTTTTATGGCTGAATAATAGTCCCTTGTACACGTATATACCACATTTGCTTTATCCATTCATCCACTGGTGAACACATAGGGCATTTCCATATCTTGGCTATTGTAAATAATGCTGCCGTGACCATAGGGGTAGAGATATCTTTTTGAGTTAGTGGTTTCATTTCCTTTGGGTAAATACCCAGCAGTGGAATTGCTAGATCATACGATGGTTCCATGTTTAACTTTTTGAGGCACTTCCATCCCATCTTCCATAGTGGCTGCACCAACACATTCCCACAATTCTTGGGTGACAGGGAGGGGCACTTTGTTGTACTGGATTTCTGCTATCATCTACTTAAAGTCCAGAAACATGATGGCAAAGATGAGGTTATCAAAACTGTGCCTTTGAAGAAGATGGTGGAGAGAATTCAAATTCTCAAGTCCCAGATTCTAAATGATGAGGTAATCACTATCTTGGATAAGTACTTGAAGTTGTGCTATGGAGGGAACATGGCCATGGGGCACGTTCACCGCTCTCAGCCACCCATCTACTAGTCCCTGGCCAGCAGCTGAGGGCACCTATATCACCTTTTTAAAAAAAATTAATTAATTAATTTATTTATTTATTTTTGGCTAAATTGGGTCTTTGTTGCTGCTCGTGGGCTTTCTCTAGTTGCAGTGAGCGGGGGTCTACTCTTCGTTAGGTGCACAGGCTTCTTGTTGCAGTGGCTTCTCTTGTTGTGGAGCACGGGCTGTAGGCGCACGGGCTTCGGTAGTTGTGGCTCGTGGGCTCGAGAGCGCAGACTCTCAATAGTTGTGGTGCATGGGTTTCGTTGCTCCTCGGTATGTGGGATCTTCCCAGACCAGGGCTCGAACACGTGTCCCCTACATTGGCAGGCAGACTCCCAAACACTGTGCCACCAGGGAAGCCCTATCACCTATTTTTGAAGAGTCCCAATACTGACTACATTTAATAACTATAAGGGTATGTTTTTCGTTCTACAAATTGTTTAGTGAGAATTTTAAGGACTATTTTTCAGTATCTTTGTGCCAGTTAAAGTGGGATGCTTTTTTTTTTTTTTTTTTTTTTTTTTGGCTGCATGGCTTGTGGGACCTTAGTTCCCCCGCTGAGGATCAAACCTGGGCCCCCTGCAGTGGAAGTGCAGAGTCCTAACCACTGGACCACTGGGGAATTCCATAAAGCGGCATGCTTTTCAATCTAAAAAGCTTAATTTTATAAAGTTGACTTACTTTTCTAGACTAAAACTGTATATGCTTTTGGTAAATGGAAACTCTGAGAATATTGGCTGCTGATTGTTGCCATCGTGTTCTTACAAAATTATTTTCCATTTTTTATGGAATGTTCCCACAGCTCGCTATGTCATAAGGTACTGCTCAGTTCATCCATTTATCCTTTGGCAAAGGGTCAGTAATGTTTAGAGAAAGATTTGTGGACTTAAACAAGAAACTTAATGCCAGCGAATTGATTTAAAATCCTTTACCGATTAGCATTAAACTTAATGATTAAGTATTTAGCTTTTGTTTAGGGATTTTTCTGATGGTCTTTTGTGAAGAATCTTTTCTAAGTAATTCTTCCCTTCCCTTTTTTGTGTCAGTGTTTCAGAAAATAGTGAACTCGAGTCCTCTGCTTTCTCTAAATCCAGTTGTGACAAAATCTAATGTGTGAGGTATGATTTAAAAAGGTTACAGAGATAAAACTAATGAAACCTAAAAAGACAAAAAGTTCCTATATCGTCTTCTTCTCAGTGACTGTCTAGTATTTCATTGTAGGGACGTATTGTAACATATTTAACCAGTTCCTAGTCCCAACATTTCATTGCTGCATTTTTAATAGCATCTTTTGCATACAGGTAAGTACGTCTGTAAGAAAAATGTCTGTAGTAGGGTGACAGTATAGAGCAAAAGGTATACAGGCTTTTTTACATTTTGAGAGGTTAAGTTGTTCAATGTTGCACCAACATCTGCCCCCACCAGCTGTTTCTTGGAGTGTCTGCTTCCTAGACTTTCAACAAGAAGCATTTTATCTATTTTTTTTCAACATGGCTAGTGTGATAGGTGGAAAACCCTTTCTCCCAGCGCCCTGGCCCTCTCTGACCCTACAGTTCATCTCAGGCGGTGAATAAATGCCTCGCACCTCAGGTTGTGATAACCAGATGCTGAGATGAAATTCATTCCTTAGTCCTTCTTCGATGCACCTGGGTTTGCAAAGTGTCACTTCTGTGGTTCTTTTGAAGGACTGGACACATCTTGAAATCAGAGTGATCATCCCTTTATAAAACCACACTTACACAGGACATCACGTTGTAGCAAGCTTCTTATTAAGCTGAACTTTTGCTACTGCTGCAGGGGATTGTACCTAGTGAGTTGAACTTCAGCTATTTCGGGACACTATCAGTGGGGAACTGAGGCTGATTTTAAATGAGGTTGAACTCTATACATTTTCTCTCTACTCCTGAGAGCCCTCTTTATTGGGGGGGCGGGGTGTAGGGCAGAAGTGCCCATTTGCAGTTGTTGAGGCAGGATTCAGAGGATTTTCAAAGAGGCTTTTTTAGTCTGGGCAGGGATTTGTCTCCCATGAATACAAATGTAATATAAATAATTGGGAGTGATGGTTTTAAAAAACATTTATAAGCAGCTGGCTTAAAATTCCTCAGTATGCCTTTTCTCAGCCTGCTCTCAGTCCAAGCAGCACAGAAAAGACTGAAACTGAAGAAAAGCTAAACGGGCCTTGCTTTTGTGTGTCCAGTCAAACAAGGCGACGAATAAATGAACCTCTGTCTCTGTTAGGTCTCCTGGCCCCTCATCCTCTCACTTCGTAATGGAACCTGAGGAACTTGCTCTATTGAAAGAACCATTTCTGCTCAGGTGCAGTATAAAATAAAAACAGTAGGGACTAAGAAACAGCTCTGGCCCAAGGTCAAGAACACAGGGAAGTGGAGAACTACTGGGGAGTTGAACGGGAAGCAGTTTCAGTCGGAGCAAAGTTGCTGAGCTCAGTGATGTCTTCATGGGAATGGGAAGCCTTCAGCTCTGCTCCAGCCCACAGGCACCAAGCCAGAGGCCGTCAGTCTGCTGGGTGCTGAGAAGACATTGGTAACGGCAGCTGGCAGTGAATGTTTTGAAATCTGGGGGGTTAAGGGGCGGTGGAAGATGACCACCACGTTTGACTTCAATGGTGACCGCAGTGAGCAAATTTCTCCTCCCTTGAAATGGATGCAGCAGGGGGCTTGGCTGTAGAGTCACATTCTAAAAATAGCCACTGAGGTAGACTTGTGTTTTTCACTCGTGGAATGGAAGCCTTTTCTTTTAAGTGTTACCTTCAGTCAGAGGTGTTAGAAGGAGCCCCGGAAGGCACCTGGAGAGTTGTGAGAATGCAGGGTAGTCTCTGGGCCCTGCCAGCAAGAAGCCTCAAATCTGGCCTGAAATCCAAACGCTTAGAGGGCCAGCTTGGACAGATTAATCTTGTGTGATTAAGATGGTTTGGTCACAGTAACCAGCAGGCTGGAAACAGAAACCAGCCTAACTGAAAGGCTGAAGTAGAACATTACAGAAGCGTTTGTAAGCTATGGGGAGTGGGTGGGGACTCGAGACTCTGAGTTCTTTTGTAAAGATGATGAACTGGGGAAAGTTATGAACAGCACATCTGGGAGGCTGGCTGAAGCAGACCCGACATACATACAGATCAAGTGAACATCAAGGAAAAAAATGTCCCAGGGCTTTGAGGGTCACTTTCCCCATGACTGAGACCAGACATTACCAAAAAAGACTCATTACTGCCTCGGAGAGCTTATGGGACCAGTAAGCCAAAAACATGAAAACCAAGATAGTGTTTTAAAAATAGGACTTCCTTTCAAACAGCCTAGAGCTGGCGTATGTTAAATATACAGATTTTAGAAGCAATAAAATAGATGCTGTCTCTTCCTGTAATAAAGGATATGGCTAACAGGGATGTGAGAAGGGAAAACAATACATTTTTCAGGTTCTGCAAACAACAAAAAAGTTAAGCTTTGTTGCCTTTCTTTGCACTCTCCTCCCCCACCCCATCCCCCCAGCTGGGAATTGCCAAGGGGACTATTTTACAAAAAGGAGACAGTTGGCTAAAAATAAACACACAGCCCTACCGAAGACCAATAAAACTCCCAGCATTATCGAATGCCTTTTAGATTTATTTTTATTTCTCAGCAGTCAAAGGGAAGGAGAAATCATTCTGAGCTCAGGAAAAATCCATGTCCTGCTCCTAAGTATGGCAATCTCTGGCAATCCTACAGGCCCAGGAGAAGACTGGTGTACGGCTCGCCAGTGTCCTGTGAGAACGTGAACCTGCTCTTGGCCATGGGGCCATTTCATCTCTGCCAGACTGTGCACAGCGCTAGGAAAGGGTGGCATAGACACAGTGCCTCGCTCCGCAGGGAGAGAGAACCAGAAGTGATTCTCTGACTTGGGGTGACACACAAACTCTGTACCCTGACTAGCCATCCTAACCTGTGAATCCTGAAGCTGATCGGGAGTGGCCCTAGTGCCCCCCACTCCATTTGGCCCCCTGTAGAGGCCAAAGGGGTGCCTGAATGGTAGGTCCAAGCTTCCCAACCCTGTGTGCCCTCACTAACTCCTGCCAACCCCACTTGGTAGATGGCAAACATCTCCAAGTGGGCGGTCAAATATATATTATAAGATACTGACTCCGTTCCTTTACTTGAGTTGGGAACGACTTTACTCACAAAAGCAAGTAGGTACACGAATTAAAATTCTATCTTGGAGGAGCTCAATGAAAGGAAAAAACAAAAATCAACTAGCCAAACTCACGTCTTTCCAAGTTTTATTAACACTGGTTTGGAGCGCATTCCTTTTGTTCTGAAGTGAGCTCAAAAATTTAGGAAATTTTTAGCTGGGGGTGGGTATGATAAAATTGGAAACGTATTATTATTTTATTCTCTTCTATTGGGGAAATGTAATGGCCATTCCGTTTTTGCACTGGCTGACTCTGAGTCTTGACTAATGAGTCCCATGGAATGAGGTTTTATTCTGAATTCCGGAGCAGAGAAGTGAGTCTTCTTCTCCCACTGGGGGTGGGGAGGGATCGGGATGCAGCTCAACTCTGGACATGGGCTGCCCAGGGTCAGGCAAGTGGCTTCTCCCATAGTTTCTCCCTTTACTCCCCAGGCAAGAGTTTTGTTTGTTAGTGGGTTGGTTTTTTAAAAAAAGATTTCTTTGAATGTGGACCATTTTTAAAGTCTTTATTGAATTTGTGACAATATTGCTTCTGTTTTATGTTTTCATTTTTGGGCGGCAAGGCATGTGGGATTTTAGCTCCCAGACCAGGGATTGAACCCACACCCCCTGCATTGGAAGGCGAAGTCTTAACCACTGGACGGCCAGGGAAGTCCCTTATTTTTCTTTTAAACTCAAGTCTCTGTTTTCACCTAAAGGGAGAGTTGTTTCATGTATTAAACAGGACTGAAACTAGTATTGACTAATGCAAAGATACTGGTGCCCCCTGCCACTGCTACTTCATTTTTCAGATTGAAAGTCTGGAAACGATTTATAACATGTATGCTGCTTCAAGTATATTTCTAGGCTATTTGGGGGGTGTGGTTGTATTAGCAAACTCCATGTTTCCTGTTCCATTTTGCTTTAGAGTCACAGGGAGGGAACACTTGCACTTTGACATTTCTGGTATTTCAAGTATTATTTTAACATTATCCCTAGGCAGCTCCCTTAAAAAAAAAAAAAAGACAACTTAATGGCTCTATTGTCACAAACTTTGTCAGTTATTTCCGTTTTCCTTGGCACTGCATTTCACTAATTTGAGGTGAAAACAGGAAGGTGAAGAAAGCTTAACCAAGGTTAACATAAACTTAGATGGTAACATCACTCACAGGGGGCCGTTCCAGAGTAGGATATTGGGAGATGACCCCCCCACACACACAAAACACGTCGCCCTTGAAAAGGAGGCTAATGCCTGTCCTCGGCCCATTTGTTCTGCAGCGGGTCCGGGAGGAAGGCTGTTACAATAGGCTGGAAAGTAATTCCCCCATGATAACGGGACCCGCTGAATACCCGGAAACCTCAGCTCCTGCAGCCAAAGTGCCAGGTCCCTGCACCAACTTTTAGCATCTGTGAAGTGACTTCTGGTGGGGAACCTGGGGCACCTCACCTGGCACAAGTGTGTGGGCAGGGACAGGTCAAACCAAGAAAACTGGAAGGAAAGAGGGGCTAGTAGAAATCTACAAGTGCAATTCAAGGAGGGGAGGGAGGTGCCCATGACGGTTCGCAGAGCCACCAGGGACGCCCAGGGATCGGTATCTGACTTGAAATGGGCCAGGAAGGCCACTGAAAGAGGCAAGTTCATTTGGCCGAATCGTCTGTTCTCAACCTTGAAAGCCGGTAGGAAGTTGATTCTTCCTCCTCCCCCATCCCAGCTTCAAACGTTGAAAAAAGTTTGATTGAAATGCTAAGAGTTGTGTCTTCCTGGGTTATTCCGCCCGTGGAGCCTCAGCCAAGCCAACTGCAGGCAATCACAGCTTGGAATGACGTTTCCCTTTGATGGCAATGAGGCTATTAGTAGATCAACCAGCTGCAGTTAGGGCCCGGCTGGTCATTTAAGTACTTAGGGGAACTGTAGCAAAGGAGATAAAATACACCCAACTCATGGGAGTATGACTTTGAATCTTTAAGTAAACAATCCATTTTTTAAAAGTGCAAGTGGGGCTTCCCTGGTGGCGCAGTGGTTGGGAGTCCGCCTGCCGATGCAGGGGACGCGGGTTCGTGCCCCGGTCCGGGAAGACCCCACATGCTGCGGAGCGGCTGGGTCCGTGAGCCATGGCCGCTGAGCCTGTGCGTCCGGAGCCTGTGCGTCCAGAGCCTGTGCTCCGCGAAGGGAGAGGCCGCAACAGTGAGAGGCCCGCGTACCGCCAAAAAAAAAAAAAAAGTGCAAGTGAATTAGAGTATTAATTAAGCCATTAAGGAATGACTTCACACTTCAATGCCACATATTTTTAAAAACCTTTTATACATGCTTCACAAAACAATATACAGAAATCTCTGTAATTCTGGAAATTAATTGCACCAAGACAGTTTTAAAAATTATCTATTCTCTATTATCATACAGGATAGGTCTTTAAATAGTTTTGACTTCAGAAGGGTCTACACCATTTCAGGTGGTTCAGACAGTAATAAACATTCTCCCTAGACGCTGGACAAGCTAAAATCATTTTAACCAAGAAGTTTAGTAGCTTAAAATTTACTTCTACATTGTTAAACATCTAGCAGTTGTAAAAAGGGCAAAGCTGGCTACTTGGTAACTAGCTGGCTGATAACCTGAGCGTTCGGTTTTAAACTATGCACGCAAACTTGAATACTTCATTGCTCCAAATGAATCAGGCCCCATAGTATTAAGAAGAGTGGGGTCTGAGTTAATTAAATTCTTAATCCTATATCTAAGGAGCTTAAGAATTTGGGAGATCATCACATTAAGAATTCATGGACATGTTAATGTTTTAAACACAACCAAAAGTAATTAAAAATGGGAGGAAATTAACTGATAATTTTTGTAGGGTCTACTTGGAGGTGAAGTCAGAACTGGAAGGTATTTGAGCATCCCTGCCCTGGTGCGGTGACATTCAGGAACTGAGACAAACCAGAAGAACGGGAATCCATTTCTGATGTGAAGAAAGGGCCTTGTGGGGTTGCTGCCTGGGCCCAGCCTGGCTTAGCAGGACTTCAGAATTGTTCTTCAAATACCCCAGAGGCAGTAATAGATCTCTGAGGGCACCTGTTTCTCCTCTCCTCCCACCTTGTAGTGCTGGGTGATTTGATTAAAAAAAAAAATTTGGACTTATGAAAAGCAGCTTTTCAGGTAGATTTTAAAAAATTTTTTTAAAGAAGGTTTTTAATAAAAGGACTTAAAGAGTGCTTATGGGTCCAGGGGTTGGGCTGATAGTATCTCCATAAACATCTGTCAGGACATGGGATATGATCAGGCAACATTTAGCACTTGGTTAGTTATTGACAGAAAGCCACCCTGAGTTACTGCCAAGTTGTTCTCAGTCTTTAAAATGACCCAAATGGAGAGATGAATGCATTGTACAAAGAAAGAGTGACAGAGGAAAACTTTTTATTTTGGGTCTATAGTCATAACTATAGACCCATGGGAGGTTGCAAAAATAGTACAGAGAGGTCCAGTGTACCCTTCACCCAGCTTTTCCCAAAGGTGACGTGTTACACATCTTACACATAGATCAATATCAACACCATGAAATTGACATTGGTACAATCTACAGGCCTTATTCAGTTTTTAAGTTTTTACATGCACTCATTTTGTGTGTATGTATGTGCATACATCTGTGTGATTTTATCACATATATGTAAACATCACCACAATCAAGATACAGAACTGTTCCATCAGCAAAAAGAAACTCTCTTGTGCTATCCATTTATAGTCACATACCCTACCTCATCCCACCCCTTTCCCTGGCAAACACTAAACTGTACCCCATCTCTGTAATTGTGTTATTTCAAGATTGTTATACAAATGGAATCATATAATAGATAACCTTTTGAGATTATCTGTTTTCATTGAGCATAATTCTCCGGATATCCATCCAGGTTGTTGCATGTATCAATAATTCATTCCTTTTCATTGCTGAGTAGTTTTCCATGGTATGGATGTACCACAATTTGTTTAACCAGTAACCCATTTGAAGGGCATTTGGATTGTTTCCAGTTTTAGACTATTACAAATAAAGCTGCAATGAATATTTGGGTATAGGTTTTTGTGTGGATATAAAATTTCATTTCTCTGAGATGAATGCCCAGGAGTAGAATTGCTGGTTTGTGTGGTATATGTATGTTTAGTTTTATAAGAAACTACCAAACTGTTTTTCAGGGTGGCTGTACCATTTTACATTCCCACCAGCAATGTATGAGAGAGAAATTTCTGTGCAGCCTTGCCAGCATTTGGTATTGTTGCTATGTTGTATCTTAGCTGTTCTAATAGGTATGAAGTGGTATGTTATTGTAGTCTTCATTTTCATTTTCCTAGTGGGTAGTGATGTTGAACATATTTTTGTGTGCTTATTTGCCATCCATATCTCCTCTTTGGTGAAATGTTGGTTCAGGTGTTTTGCCCATTTACTAACTGGATTGTTTTTTACTCTTGAATTTTGAGAGTGATTGGTATATTCTAGATAAAAGCCCTTTGTCAGATATGTGGTTGCAGATATTTTCTCTCAGACTGTATCTTGTCTTTTCATCCTCTTAACAAGATCTTTTGCAGAAGTTTTAAAATTTTGATGAAATCCAATTTATCATTTTTCTTTTGTAGATTGTGCATTTGATGTCATGTCTAAGAACTGCCTGTCCCTCACCAGTATCACACTGTTGTGATTAATGTCGTTAGATGTAGCTTAATATTGAATAGAGTGAGTATTCCTACTTTATTCTTTTCCAGAAAGGTTTTAGCTATTCTAGTTTTTTTGCCTTTCCATATAAATTTTAGAATAAGCTTCTCTGTATGTATAAAAGGCATTGATAGAATTTGGTAGGAATATTGTTAAAACTATAAATCAATTTGGGGAAAAATGACATCTTTACTTGAGTCTTCCAATCCATGAACATAGTTATATCTCTCTATTGATTTAGATTGTTTGATTTCTTTTATTGGTGTTTTGTAGTTTTTGGCATACAGGTCCTTTATTCTTTTGTTAGATTTATACGTAAGTATTTAATTTGAGCGATTATAAATAGCATGAGTTTTTAAATTTGGTTTCAAGATGTTCATTTCTAGTATATATAAAGTTGATTTTTTAATATTGATCTTGTAGCCTGCAAATCTGCTGAATTCACTTATTAGTTCTAAGAGTTTGTTTTGTATTCCTTGGGATTTTCTATGTACATAATCATATAATCACAAATAAGGACTGTTTTCTTTCTTTCTTTCCAATCAATATGGCTTTTCTTTTCCTTGCCTTATTTCATTGGCTAGAACTTCTAGCACTATGTTGAATAAGAATGGTAAATGCAGACACCTTTGTGTTCTTCCTGATCTTAAGGGGGAAGTATTCAGTCTTTCACCATAAATAATGAGGTTAGATGTCGGTTTACATAGATTTTTTAAAACATCTTTATTGGAGTATAATCACTTTACAATGGTGTGTTAGTTTCTGCTTTATAACAAAGTGAATCAGCTATACATATACATATACATATATCCCCATATCTCCTCCCTCTTTTGTCTCCCTCCCACCCTCCCTATCCCACCCCTCTAAGTGGTCACAAAGCACCCAGCTGATCTCCTTGTGCTATGTGGCTGCTTCCCAGTAGCTATCTATTTTACATTTGGTAGTATATATAAGTCCGTGCCACTCTCTCACTTTGTCCCAGCTTACCCTTCCCCCTCCCCATGTCCTCAAGTCCATTCTCTACGTCTGTGTCTTTATTTCTGTCCTGCCCCTGGGTTCTTCAGAAGCATTTTTTTTTCTTTTTAGATTCCATATATATGTGTTAGCATACAGTATTTTGTTTTTCTCTTTCTGACTTACTTCACTCTATACAGACTCTAGGTCCATCCACCTTACTACACATAACTCAAATTTCATTTCTTTTTATGGCTGAGTAATATTCCACTGTATATATGTGCCACATCTTTATCCATTCATCTGCTGATGGACATTTAGGTTACTTCTATGTCTTGGCTATTGTAAATAGTGCTTCAGTAAACATTGGGGTGCATGAATCTTTTTGAATTATAATTTTCTCTAGATATATGCCCAGGAGTGGGATTGCAGGATCATATGGTAACTCTATTTTTAGTTTTCTAAGGAACCTCCATACTGTTCTCCATAGTGGCTGTACCAATTTATATTCCCACCAACAGGGTAGGAGGGTTCCTTTTTCTCCACACCCTCTCCAGCATTTATTATTTGTAAACTTGTTTTTTTAACAGCTAATTCATTTAATGTAACATTTTAAAATTAATTTTTTTTTTTTCGTGGTACACGGGCCTCTCACTGTTGTGGCCTCTCCGGTTGCGGAGCACAGGCTCCGGACGCGCAGGCCCAGCGGCCACGGCCCCACGGGCCCAGCCGCTCCGCGGCATGTGGGATCTTCCCGGACCGGGGCACGAACCCGTGTCCCCTGCATCGGCAGGCGGACTTAAAATTAATTTTTATTGGAGTATAGCTGCTTTACAATGTTGTGTTAGTTTCTACTGTACCTCAAAGTGAATCAGCTATACGTATACAAATATCCCCTCTTTTTTTGGATTTCCTTCCCATTTAGGTCACCAAAGAGCATTGCGTAGAGTTTCCTGAACTATACAGTAGGTTCTAATTAGTTACCTATTTTATACATGGTATCAGTAGTGTATATATGTCAATCCCAATCTTCCAATTCACCCCATCCCCTCTGTCCCCCCTTGCTGTCCATACGTTTGTTCTCTACATCTGTGTCTCTATTTCTGCTTTGCATATAAGATCTTCTATACCATTTTTCTAGATTGCACATATATGTGTTAATATATGATATCTGTCTTTCTCTTTCTGACTTACTTGACTCTGTATGACTGTCTCTAGGTCCATCCACGTCTCTAGAAATGGCCCAATTTCATTCCTTTTTATGGCTAATATTCCATTGTATATATGTACCACATCTTCTTTATGCATTCCTCTGTCGATGGACATTTAGGTTGCTTCCATGTCCTGGCTATTGTAAATAATACTACAATGAACATTGGGGTGCATGTGTCTTTTTGAATGATGGTTTTCTCTGGGTATATGCCCAGTAGTGGAATTGCTGGGTCATATGGTAGTTCTATTTTTAGTTTTTTAAGGAACCTCCCTACTGTTCCACGTAGTGGCTGTACCAACTTACATTCCTACCAACAGGGTAAGAGGGTTCCTTTTCCTCCACACCCTCTCCAGCATTTATTATTTGTAGACTTTTTGATGATGGCCATTCTGACCAGAGTGAGGTGGTACCTCATTGTAGTTTTGATTTGCATTTCTCTCATAATTAGCAATGTTGAACATTTTTTCATGTGCCTGTTGGCCACTGTATGTCTTCTTTGGAGAAATGTCTATTTAGATCTTCAGCCCCTTTTTTGGTTGGGTTTATTTTTTTTTGATATTGAGCTGTATGAGCTGTTTGTATATTTTGGAAATTAATCCCTTGTTGGTTGCATCATTAGCAAATATTTTCTCCCATTCTGTTGCTTGTCTTTTCATTTTGTTTATGCTTTTCTTTGCTGCACAAAAAAGTGGCTTCTTTAGGTTACATGTATGTAACTAATCACAACCTACTGGTCTCAACATTTTACTGCCACCTCAAGTGAAGTGTAGAAACTGTATGTCCATCTAGGTTCCATTATCCTGTGCCCTTTATAATTCTCTTATAATATTTTCTCTCTGTATATTGAGAACTACATCATACAATGTTATAATTTTTGCCTCAACTGTCAAACATAATTTTTTAAACTCAAGAGAATAGTCTATTAAATTTACTTGTATTTTATCCTTTCTGTTCTTTCTTCATTCATGATGTTTCAAGTTTCCTTCTTTTATCCTTTCCTTTCTGTTGGAAGAACTTCCTTTAGCAGTTCTTTTACAACAGTTCTGTTGGCAATAAATTCTCTTGGTTTCCTTCATCTGAGAATGTCTTTATTTCACATTCATTCCTGAAGGATATTATCATGGAATATAGAAGTCTGAGTTGACAGTTTTTTTCTGTCAGCTATTGAAAAATGTCATGCCACTTCCTTCTGGCCTCCATGGTTTCAGATATGAAATCCGCTGACATTCAAATCATTGTTTCCATAAGTAATGCATCATTTCTCTCTAGTTGCTTTCAAGATTTTTTTCTTTGACTTTACTTCCTCGAAATTTGATTATGCTGTATCTTGATGTAGGTTTCTTTGGGGTTTTGTTGAGGTTCACCCAACCTCTTGAATCTGTAGGTCTCTTGCCGAATGTGGGGAATTTTTAGCCATATTTATTCAAGTACTTTTTCAGCCTCAATCGCTTTTCCCTCTCTTTCTGGAACTCTGATTTTTAAAAAAATGAACTCTAGATCATTTATTGTAGTACCACAGGTCCCTGATGCCCTGTTCATCTTTTTTCACTCTACTTTCTCTCTTTTGTTCAGATTGGGTAATTTCTATAGTTGTATTTTTAGACTCACTAATTCTTTACTCTGTCATCTGTATTCTGCAATTTGGCCCATCCAGTGAGCTTTTAAAATTTTGGTTATTGTATTTTACAGTTCTAAATTTTCCATTTGGTTCCTCTTTCATTTTTGTATTAAATTTCTTTGCCGGGAATTTTTTTTTTTTTTTTTTTTTTTGCTTCAAGTGTTTAACTGCTAATTGAAGTATTTTTATGATGGTAGCTTAAAATCCTTCTTGGATAATTTCAGTATCTGTGTTGTTTCAGTGTTGGCATCTGTCAGGTGTCTTCTCTCATTCAAGTCAAAATCTCCCTGGTTCTTGGTTTGACAAGTGATTTTTAAAATTGTATCCTGAACATTTGGCATACATTTGAACATATATTATGAATCTCTGTATTTTATTTATTTTAGCAGGCCTCCACTGACACTGTGCTGATAGAAGAAGGGGTACATCACCTGGTTATTGCCAGGTGGGGGTGGGAGTCCAGAAGCCCTGGCTTCCCACTAGGCCTCTGCTGACAGGAGGGGGGCTTTTTTTTGAGGTGCTTGGGTTCTTTCTAGGCTGACCCTTTCCCTGCCCTTTGGCTAGAGATAACAGGCTTTTCATGGGGCTTTTTATGGTCTGTGGCCATTGGTAGTTCTGGCCTGCTGGATTCTTCAGCATCCATCCTAGGATATTGAGGAGGCAAAAAGAAAACCCAGGCAACTCATGCCTGTGTTGTTCCTCAACTCCCAAGGTCCCTAGTCAGTCCAGCTTGGTTTCCCTATCCTTCAGAGTCTTATCTTCATTTTATAAATATATTATATTTGGGAATTTTAGTTACACTTTGTGGGAGGAATAAGGAGAAATGCATCTATTCTCCCTTACCTGGAACCACAGTCAGCCTGTCTGGAAATTGGTTTTTATTAAACTAAATTCAACTGAAATTTGACATGCTGGCTCTTTATGTAAATAACCAGTACTAACAGAATGCTAAAGGTCATGAGACAGGCCTCAAGGCACTTATGAAATCAGTTCTTGCCTAATGCTTAATGTGAATCTTTATTGCACATTTTTAATTATCTCGAAAGTTCTCCTTACCCAAACTCTGCTGCATCAGAAGTTCTATCAAGTTTCACTACATTAGAAAATGATGTCAAATTTGGCACATATCCGGGATCAGAGGAAAAGGATCACAAGAAAGCCAGAAACTGGTGGCAGAAATAGCATGAACATTGTCAGTTCACCCTTTGCCACTCCCATAAAGTGATACAGCAATGTGTTTTAACGGAAGGTGGAAAAAGCCCAGATCCCACAGAGGTAGGAAGCTGGACTCGTTGCTTATATACAGCCTCAGTTTTACAGACAGCTGATCGTTGTTGGCATGATTTATTTCGCACATATGAACCAGTACACAAGTGAAAGGTACAGCTTCAGTCCCAGCCCTTACCCCACTCTACCCAGCAGGTCTCAGAAAGTTCTCTTCTCAACAGCCACCCCACAGCAGCAGCTGCAGAAAGCACAGTCACACTAAGAGAGGTGCCCCCATCTTTTCCCCGTCTTTATCCTCACCAAACACCTCTTGGGTCAGAAGCGGAAATGATAGATACTGATTCTGTATGGGTCTACAGCATTGGATAATGCAGCTTAGGTAGGGAAGATTATAGGTTTCATATTTAAGGGGCCTTATATCGTCAAGGTTCAACAGGCTTTCTGTGGATTTCTGTGTTCTGAAGTTCAAACATCCTTTGTTCCTTCCCTTCCAGGTCAGTCACCACGAACCAGGGCACTCAGCACGTTGCCCCAGCATTGGGGAAGCCACGCTGTGGAGGCAGTCTATCACACTGTCAGAGACTGAGGCTTGACTTGGTACCAACTGCTGTGCTATTCTGCGGAGCAGGAATATCATGAGCTGTTAAATAATGACTGACACATTGGTTGAAATGAAGTTTCCAGTAAGGAAGTGACAGTGCAATGTGGATAATTATGGTAATAAAATAGGAAGAGCTTTAGTTCCCAGCCTGACCCTGCCTCTGCTGGAGCCATGTCAACAAGGCGTTCTCAGAACAAAGAAGAGACATGATTTGGTACCATTTCCCATCAGCAGGTGTCTGGACAAAACATCAATGTGAATAGGTTCAAGTGCAGTCCTGTGTATCTTGATTAAATTACTTAATATTAAATAAAAGGTCTGGGTGGTATTTTTAAATATCTGACATCCAGCTCTAATTCAAATAGCTCCTCACCCCGACCCTTGAATGGAGTTTTAAAAAGTAATTTCTCTCCCTGGGGTGGGAGAACCCTAATGAACTGAAAGAAATTTTTGGTTTAAAATTGTTCTATCTGATGTTTTTGTAAATTATATTATTAAATGACTCTGGAGTCACTGTTAATGACAAGATTTGTTTTTGCTTTGTTATGATGTAGTTCAATTGCATGGTTTAGGGAAAAGCTAGTCTACATACAAAAGAACACAAAGACTATGAAGGAAACTATAACGAGCTCAATAATCTTAGCAACTAGCCAACACTAAAGATGATTGCAGGCCGGGAGAAGTCACAGGCAGAGACCAGGTTTAAAGTGTTTCTTTTAATCTTAAGGCACATTTTTAACATCTAAAAAAAAATCTGTTGCTGTGATTTTTAGATCTAATTTTAAAACTAAAAATTTTCAAGCATCTAAATTAGGGTTCAGCAAAAAACTTTTCTCTAAAGACCCTGATAGTAAATAGCTCAGGCTTTATGAGCAGCTAGTGGTTCACTGCTGTTACAACTCCTCGGCTCTGTGTGAAAGCAGTCACAGACAGTATGCAAATGAGTGGAGTGTGTGCCAATAAAACTTTATTTACAAAAACAAGCAGTAGGCTGCATTTGGTCCAGGGGCTGCCGTAATTTGTCAATCTCTGTTCTAAATGAAGTTGGAGAGGAATAGCTTCCACCCAGAACAGAACCTCTCTGTGAGGGAAAGAAACAGACTAAGAACAGGATCATACTGCATTCTTCTACTAACAGACAATACTTTTAGAAATACAAAGCAAGATGAGCTCACCCAGTTAATCTTTTTATTTTGAGTTTTGTTAAAAAAAAAAAGCTTTGAGAAAAATGTGTTAAATATCAGTAAAGGGCAGGAGAACATGTAGCTAGCTTTATAATATCAATCTAAACATATACACAAAGGCAAACATTAAGTAAAATGCTAGGGAAAGGGAGCACTTTGGGGGCCTAACTCCAGTTTTTCTTATTGCACACAAAGGTTGTTGATAACTCCAAGTCTTCACTTTTTCACAGTTAGACATACTTTAATATTATTTTATATAACATGTTTATATAACATCCTATGTTAATTTTATAAAGCCACCAGTTTGCTACTGTTCAATGGAAGTAAAAGACAAAAATTTCCCCAATTACAGTATGTAAGCTCTCTATAAAAAAATTCCCCGGAAAGTCACATCAGCCCATATTAAATTCATCCTATTCTATTAAAAAAACTGCTTTTCAGCTATTAAATGAATCTTGGTGGCCTTCCCATTTAATCATTTTAATGGACATAGTAAAACTTCCTAAGTAAGAAGTACCAGATGTATTTTATGTAAAAAATAAAAAAAACCTAGGAGCTGACCTTACCATGAAGTCATACTTCGAATGAGTGATTTCAGTGACAAATTCCAAATCCACAGACTTAAAACCCACATGACTGAAAACCATCCCACACTGCTTCTCCAAAGCCCACAGCTGGAATAATCACAACTAAAGTCAACCCCCAAATGTCCATGTAGCTAGATACTCACCCAGTAACACTGGGATCTTAACTTTTTTGAAGTGCTTTAGACAGCAGATGTAGAGTACTTCATGCTGTTTCCAAGTCCTTTTCCACCTGAGTTCCCCCAACACATACAGGCCCAGATAATTTTCCACTGGCCAAGAGTTGAGCTGACCATGACATGTGGCAGTTCTGTGAACCCATTTGAAAAGGTGGCCATCAGGATGAGAAGGTAACCTCTCCCTCTCCCGAGCACTCTCCCTTCCTTCTCATCTTTTCCAAGGCTCATGTAGCAGAAAACTGGCTGCCTGTGTGCGCCATGTGGGCCATGGTTAGACTATACCCTGCTTACAAAAATAAAACTGACATCAAAAACTTTGGTTTTGCTCTTTACAATTTCTGCTAGCACTGGCTGACAAGATGTGTTTGTTAATTTATAAAAACTCTGCTTATGAAACTTGGAACTGGAAAAAAATAGTTTCTTTCTAGGTCTCGTTTTGAAAGGATTGTCAAAGAGCCTACTTGCTTTTCCTCATTAGACACGAGCATTGGTTTCCAGAATGTTTCTGTGTAGATTGTTCTTATTAGGTTTTAGAAAGTGGGAAGGTCTTTTGAGGTATCCACATGGTGAAAGCAGCATTCAGGTGGGTCGTTTCTAAACTCTAACTCTTGGCCACTAGATGCCCTCAATTTACTGTATCAGAACGCAGCAATTGACACTGGTGAGCCAGATTCTCACTTAAAAAAACAACAGAAGAGATCAGAATTCAATGATACCAGTCTACTGTATTTGACAGACTAGCTCCTACACTAATTCACCTACAGAAGCAACATCAAAAAGCAGGCAGGAAACTTGTCAAGTGTCCCATTTCTGAAGTGGAATAAGGAGTCATATACTTACTGAATCAGAAAGCTGGCTTTCCAGATGCTCTCAGTCCAGATTGCATTTTACAGCAGATGGGAAAATCAGCTTTCTGATCTACCTCTTAGAACTCGCAATGGGTACCAAGGTAGGGAGAGCTATGATGGGGGGTGGGGGAGTGTGTGCATGAAACAGACTTCTGTTTTGGAAAGAACCATTACTTCTTTGCCCGAGACTGAAATGTTCGCGGATAGCTGAGATAACATTTTTTCAGGTTTTCTAAAGAGATTTTGTAAACTGAACCATGAAGGACATTTTCAAGTCTAGAGAACACGGCGTAAAGAGCTCCCTGCCGTTTGCTTGATGAAACATTTGATGTTGCGGTGTGATTTTGGGCTGCAGGGCATCAATGCTTTGTCTGGTCACTCTGACTCCTGACGGTCAGAGTCCATTTAATCACATATGCCCTTCCTATACCTGTTTCCGAGGAAGAAATACCAAATTTCTTTAAATTCCAAATTTCCTTCTTTAGGTCGGTTCTCCCTGTAGTCCCCAAAAAGAGTATGAAAAGGAATTGCAGGCGTTTTTGTCTTTCCTGTGTCGGTGCTATACAAAAGTTTGCGTCTCCTTAATTACCTGCTGCCGACACCACCGCCACGTGACAGCAAAGTGATCACAACTTTCCACTTAATACGGAGCCTCTGCTCAGGCAATAAATGGGCCCATCCTTATCCTGAGGAGTCCAGTGTGGATGCAGGCATGGGGACAAGCAAAGTGTGAAGAGAAAGAAAGTTCACTTGACTGCAGTGGGGACTATTAATATAATCTCAGGTTAAACTGCAAAGATAGCATCTCAGAAACCTTCACATGTGATTAGTCTGCAGCTCAGTTAAGACAAAACCCCTTTTTTTCCCCCACAGATGGGGGCACATATGACAGGTTTTTAATCCCCCCCGCCCCCGCCAAACATACACTCAAGTCGCCCATCTCTCCTTACGCACTAAGGTTTTCAAAAGTGACCTTTTAGGTTGCACTTTAAGAGGTACATTCTTGACTTCTGCAAAGATTAGCATGAAACTCTCACAGCTGCCCAGTCTGTATTACCGATCAACAACTGTTTGTTCCACATGACTAACAACTAAAATAAAACGTTCTTTGCTAGGCCATTCTTTAAGGTTCCAAATAGGGTCCACTGCAAGTTCTAGACTAGAGGCTCTCAACCCTAGCTGTGTATTAGAATCCTTGAGGATCTAGAACAAAGCATGGCAGCCAGGCCCCACCCCAAACCTACTGAATCTGAATCTCTGAGGGAAGGGCCCTGGCATCAATAGTTTTAAAAACTGGCCAGGTAATCCTAATGTGCAGCCAGGGTTGAGAACCTGTGCTCTAGAGCATTCGACTACTGAACTGTCATCCCCCCAACCCAGAACAAACATGTTTATAAGATGACTTGGGATTACTCTCTCAGGGCAACTTTCTTTAGCTGGATGCACCATTACTTAGCAGTTTCGATCTGATTTCTGCCAGACTGGCAGCAGACACTCAGCCTTGAGTGGGGTGCTTTCAGGCCTTCGTGGCACCCTACTTTTTTGCCACTCAGCACAGGCATAATGCTTCTGAGAGGTGGAAGCATGTTGATGAGTGGACTCACTTCCCATGACCCCTGGTAAGATCAGGATTAATCTCCACATCTTGCAAACCAAAATTAGGACGACAGATCAGTGACTTACTCTGATCCACTGAATAAAAAATCCAACCACGTAACTACAAACCTAGCTAACTTTTAGCCTTAGCCAATCTCCATTTACTTATATTTAAGTAGGTTAGAATAAAATGTTTGCAGTGAAGAGGACAAAGCCCATGGATGACCATAAAATCAAAATGGACTTTAGTGTAGATACAAAGGAAAGAGGGGAATAAAAATGATTCAATTATATTATATTGAACCATATGAAATTGCCATATCTATTTTTTTATATGGTTGAATGTCATCAATTTCATATGGCTTAACCTAATAATAAAATTTTCCTGGTTTGCACAAATTATCAATTCAAAAACAAAGTATCAAGCAACGTCTTATTTAAAAATGAACCATTAAAAATGCGAGTCAAGGAGATTAAATGACTGACTTCATTATGGGTGTCCTAGACTGAACTGGGCCACTATTTTGTCTGCCACAATAAGAAAACTGCCCGCATTTTATGAAAGCATTTTTTAGAAATTGGGTTTTCAAATATACTAGCACTGAAGCATAGAGACACGGGGAGAATCTCAAACTCAGTTTCCAAGAGTTCTCTCAGTATTTCACTTACTGCAGGTGCGGGCAGGTGGAACAGCTCATCCACAAAGAACCCAGACCAAAAACCTGAATTTTAAGTCACACTTACACATTAAGCTGGTGCAAGGCTCCCCAGATACCAAGAAAATGGCCCTTCTCTACATGGCATTCAATGTCAAGACATCTGGATTCTTAATCTGTCTATAGTAGACAAAACCTTCCATCAAATTGAATAATGCTGAATTTTTCATTGACTTGCCTCTGATTCCCCATGTGGCCACTGAAATCTCATGTATTTATTAGCTCAAAGTTTGGAATTCTACTCAGTCATTAGAATACTATCTTGTATTTTCTTTGCAGTTAGTTTTGTTTGCAGTGAGATTTCTTCCCTCCGAATACTAGCTTGTTCCCTCTTAGGCTTCTTACTGCCTTCTCTTCCCTAGATAAAATTGCACCCCACAAATTGTGATGTTGTTTCTAAACCCACAATAGAATCCAGTCCTATTAATCGTTTTCCAGGCAGTCAGCTCATATGGGAGCCTTCAAGAACTGACTGATTTTTGCAGTGATATCACCATCAGTTTCTAAACAGTTTCTCCTGTCCTCAGATTAATTAAAAACAACAGTATAACACTATTTTGCCTTTGGTTTCAAACATTTCAGTAACTTCTTTATGGAGATTTCCAGAGAAGGAATTGGAATTCGTTCCCCCATGTTGAAATGTTCATGGACATATTTTCCAATCTTCAGTCTAGAGGAAACAGGTAGCCAAAAAGGGCAGGAATCCTGATAGGAGGGTACAGTCACACAGCCTTGCTGCTGGAGCCTCCACCCAAATTGCTTTTTCATGTTTTCTGTCCCATTTAACACCAGCTTCTCACAATCCTTGGAGGTCCAATCTCAATTGCCTTCCTTCACGGTCTTTTTCTAGCCTGTTCCCCCCTTGCTATTCCTGCAACCAGCTAGACCTGCATTGCTGTGTCTGGATATGAAGCCTCTCCTGGGAAGAACCCCCAGGAGTTCTTCAACCTGCCACACCTTGTTCAGATCTGCAGGTGAATGAATGAAGAGAGCATTAAAGCATGCTATTAGTTTGTTTGTTTGTTTAACTCTGAACAGCACACTACTATGTAAAAAAAAAGTGGGAATAGGTCTGCATTTGTCTTGATTTAGAGACACTTTAGCCCCACCAGCTGCGTCTTGGGTTAAATTTTAAATGTGAAGATATCTTCAGACCCCAATAAAATAGAAGTGTTAATTCCATTCAGTCAAGGCCCCACCTCAAGCTTGCAGCCATCCTCACCCCGCCAGTGGGCCTACCCCGTCACTCAGGGCTCAGGGCGGGGAGTCACGCGTTATCCTCCAAGGGAAACACCAGGCGGGTGCCCCGGCTGGAAACCTTCTGGTCTCCCATTCCCAGGTCTCGTTCCAGCACCTCCTCGGCACTGCTCTTCATCCTCCGACCGACCTCGACGCTCGTGGGGGCTGTGTGGGAGCCCGAGGAGCCGTTCGCAGTCACTGTGCTGTCCCCGTAGGTCAAGGTGAGGTCACCCTCGGTCAGGATGAAATCAGAGTCTTCCTCTCTCAGCGGCTCTTGGTTCTGAAAAGTGCAACAAACACCGCAAACATCAACAACAAATGGAAGACCACTATTTTCCATTAGTGGTCTTCCAGCTAATGGAAGGCCGGGCTGAAGCCAACCCCAACCTCAGCTCCTCATCTGAAAAGAGGGATCATAAAACTTGCCTGCCTTGAGCCTCTAGTATGATAACTGGATGTAAACGGTAGAGTGCTAGTCAATGTAAGGCTGTTGCTGAACGAGCACTTCAAACACCAGAAAGCAGTTCTGATTTTAAATGCCTGACAGCTTGGGGACAAAAAGTGACAAAAGGGAAGAAAGGGATATCAGCTCCAATTTTCGGCTTCCCAACCCACAAAGGTAGGAAGGAATAAGGTCCCTGGGCAAACCTACAAATAGGTTTCAGGTCCTCTCTTCTTTGGGAAGGTCTTCTGGGGGCGGAGGCGGCTTCCTGCCCTGTACAAACCACCCTAAACCCACCTGGTTTACAGTTGAACTACTCTTTGTCCTAGTCAGCAATTCAGGGAAGAGGATAAGCCATAATTAGGATTTCCTTCCTGTCCCCACAGAAACACCCTGATGGGAAGGAAGCCCTCAGGTGGATGAAGCGAGGGACAGAGAGGGAGGGGGGCGTTTTCTCGAGCATCTATTATATGCCTGCCAGGAACGTCACAGAAGCTCTCATTTGATCCTCACCCCTTCCTTATGAAGGGCACACTCAGGTCACAGAGAAGAAAACCTGAGAGAACCCATGGAATTTGCCTGTGGCTGTCCAGTTGCTTGGAAGCAGAGTTAGGATTTATGCTGTCCCTAGACTGGTTCTACCTACATAAAAGATGTGAAAAACCACCCCGTTGGGAAGAGGACTGGTGGGGCATCTCATGCTAGGCAGCGGTGGTAGCAGAACAGACAAGGCTGAGCAAAGCAGGCTACGTGGCAGCCACTTGAAACTACGAGACTACGGGGAGAGTGTCAGGAAGCAGCGCTAAGTCAGGCACAACCTTTCACCCTCCGATGGTTTAACAAGCAAAGCAAGGGGTGATACACTCCCCGCGCCCCCGCTGCATGGCCGTCAAACACGGGGAGCTTCTTTCTTCCTTGAATGGCAAACATATGCTTCCAAGCCGCTCCACGTAAACGGTTCTTTCTCTCCTATTTCCCATCTACCTTCAAAGTGCATTTGCGGTCCTTCGGCCTCTACACGACAGGGTCTCCTTGGTGTGGGATGCTGAGCCTGCCTCCCTGACAGCCACGTGGCCCCCACTCAGTCTCGCTGCCCGAGGCTGGGGTAGATTCTCCCGCGTCCGGGCCGGGGATCCCCATCTACGTGAGAAACCACCGAACAACAGTGATCTCCTCCTCTTCCTGGCGTCCTTCCTTGCGCTGCTGACCTCTTAGGAGGTGCTAGATGAACGCCTGTTGAATGCACCGACCCAGGGAGGACCCGTGGGGTTCTGGCCCATCTCTGGGCACGGAAGGGTGACAAGCACATGCTTGTTTTCTGCATTGTTTCTCAGTGACGTCGGCTTCTCCACTCTCCACAGCGTGACTCCACTTAACCAGGGCTCTGACTTTTTTAACAGGCAAAGCACGCAAGTCCTCTTGATGGCTGCCTCCAACCCTCACCGGAATGAGGCAGGGAGCAAACGTACAGTTCAATAAACATCTTCGACTCGGGCAGAGCATAATTGTAAAGCTCACTCCAAACTCCCCAATTTCCTCCTTCCCATTAGTAGTTCTGAAAGTCCTGAAACTCTACCTGCTCCATGACGGTTTTCTTCACAACAGATGACATCATGTTCCCTGTTTCAGCACGTTCCATTTCTCCCGTTCATACATGCGCTAAGTAATGTTTTTGTTCATCTCTGTCAAAATCTCTCTCCCAGGGCTCCTTAGCTCCCAATGTTCAGGAGAAGACTCTCCTGGCACGTATTTTGCTGTTTTGAGGTTTGGAGCCACACGGGGACAAGAGAGGAATACAGAACAACTGCATGTGCAGGGAATTCTGCAAATGGAGCCAAGCCCCTCCCTCCCCAGCAGCACAGAGGAACCCCCAGACGGAAGCTCCAGTGTGGCCCACTCTGACCCCTCGCAGTGGGAAGCAGGGCCAAAATTCACTGACAGTAGAAAACAAGACTGGATATTGTCCCATTCCATGATGAAACTCACAAGCCCAGACAAATAGTACCCCAGGAAAGGTCACTCAGAAACAAGGATGTAGTAAAACCCAGTGGAGAGGGATTTCCAGATGGAAGCTTAAGGAATGTTCTATGCCGACGACAAAACTATCCCACACCCTCGAATTCCAGATGACAGGATTGACAAAAGTTTTGTTCAGCTGAAGGTTTGTGTAATTACATAACTAGCTGTCCGGTGAGGGCTGCTATGGAAATGGAGTGAAATAACCCTGCAAACACCTGCAAGCAAGAGTGTCGTGGAAATGTGTGCATTTAAATATTCACAGATCATTTTCATTAAGTGGAAGAACACTGTTTTCTAGGCGGTTCTCAAACCTAAATTTCATTTAGAGTTAGTGGAAATGAGGAATAATGAACATCTTCCATATCTCCCAAAGAATCTTGGTGAAGTACAAAATGCCCTACAGGTGATAGGGGGGCTCACCCAAAAGTGTGTCAAACAGCCCAGAGAATGGCTCATCTGATGCCCTTACCCGGCACTAGACTCCACATGGAGCCCCCTCCATTCTCTCACCTCTGGCTTCCTCAGTTAAACTTCCAAAGACTCTCTGCTCTCACTCTCTCAGCAGCAGGCCTCTCCGTGTCTGGAGGTGGCTGGGACCCCAGTCAGGACCCCAGCCCAAGGCAGTAGCAGCAGAATGGAGGGTGGTTCTTGCCTGCAGCCCAAGTCACCGCATCTTGGATTGGCTGTGGGGAGTCCACAGCCCAAACATTACCCCAGGAAGCAAACCTTGGGCAGGCTCTGGAAGTGGTGAGGGGAGTACTTTCAATTTAAGTCCCTGGAAGTATGTATATTGAGTTTATTTTGAGTTCAAAGTAGGCCAGATACCCCTAACTGATATGTGAGGAATAGTTGGTAAGCTTCCGATTAGGTAAGGTTTTTATAAAGTTTTCATAGTGGGTTAGTTACTTTACTTACAGAGACATGAAAAGTGACCCCTGTAAAACCTAAGTAAGAAGGAAGACTTTAGAAATTGGTTAAAAAAGACTAGAGCTAGAAGGCAAAGAAACACGTAAGCCCAGTGAAACAAAATCAAACAGTGTAATCAGTTGGAGCTTCTTTAGTGGGAGAAGTGAGGATACCGAGTCACTACCCTTTGTTTCTGATGATAAAACACATCCAAATGGCCCACACTGTCACTTTACACAGAGGTCCAAACTGAGCAAACTATTCAGCATTCAAAAAAAGACAGATTTATTAAATAAAATGGGATGGGAAATTATAAAAGTAACTTTTTAATCTATTGGTCTGTATCCTTCCAACATAAAAGGAAAGGTAATTAGCATTATTACCTAGGCTCATATTCCACTAAAAACTCACCATAAGCATTAAAAATCACTTTACAAAACCGGGAGCAGTTCTAAGGAAATGGTGTTCTTGGCATCTGACCCATTTTTTGTAACTTAAAAACAGTTTATCAGAGGTGGTACAGGAATTCCATTTGTATATGGTGAGGGTCTGGGGAGGTTGGAAGCCTCAACTATCTTTAAGAGAACGAGACATTGATGCTGTTCTCTGTCACATTTGGTGGAAATTCAAAGCAAAGGCTATAGCAGAACTGCAGTGTTAGCATGGCAACCCGGCCATGCTGTACTTACGTCGTACACCTGGGGGCTGGTCAGACATCGAGCGAGCAAGCCACACCAGGCTGGGAGAGTGGTGGTTAATGGGGGGCCACTGTGTGTGAGGATGGGCTTCAAGTAACTTTAAAAAGAGAATTAAGGAAAAGTGCCTGCAAAGAAAACACACACCCAACAAAATGTGTTTAGAAATCCCAAAGAGTAAATCATCTGGCATTCTACCCCCCAAAAGCCTCTTTTCCCCCATTTTACCAGCACAATACAGAAAGTACCTGTATTCTGCAACAGTCTGAATCCAAGATTAAACTATGCCCCATCAGCCTTAAATGTTAACTGTTAACTTTCAGGTTGGCGGTTCCTCATTTTCAGTTAAAAAGAATATCTGATTAATTAGAACACCCTTCTGCCTTCTTTGTTATGCTGAATGAGAATTTTGGTTTTGATCAGCCTTCCAGCTTTTTGTTTGTTTGTTTGTTTTCTGGCGGTACACGGACCTCTCACTGTTGTGGCCTCTCCCGTTGCGGAGCACAGGCTCCGGACGCGCAGGCTCAGCGGCCATGGCTCACAGGCCCAGCCGCTCCGTGGCACGTGGGATCCTCCTGGACCGGGGCACGAACCTGTGTCCCCTGCATTGGCAGGCGGCGGACTCTCAACCACGGCACCACCAGGGAACCCCCAGCCTTCCAGTTTTTGACACACAACCAGCTCATGTTTTGGAAACAGGAAATCGTGTAGCTGGAGTGGAGATGTTACAGCCCCTGCATCCCCTCTCCCCTGAGATCACATGGTGGAAATGTTCGAGGTGGACAGGACCTGAGAGGATTCAGCAAAACTGTTTCACAAAGGTCACTCAGACCTCAACCTCCCACCTTCCCATACAGGACTATTCTTCCCTCTACCCACTGCCTCTCTCCCAGACTCTCCAACACAGTTTCTCCACCTCGACACCAGTGGCATTGTGGGTCAGGTCACCCTTTGTCATAGGGGGCTGTCCTGCATTGTAGGATGTCTAGCAGCATCTCTGGCCTCTAACCACTAGAGCACCCCCAACCCTTCCCTCAGGTGTGACAACAAAAACGTCTCATGACATGGCCCAGTGTCCCCTGAGAAGCAAACCTGCCCTCAATTGAGCCCCCTGTTCTAACATGAAGGTCAACTGTTCTGTGGAGACCGGCTCAGGGTTTGCCAATCTACGGATATTTGTGCTGGCAAATGTGCAGCCCTGTGTCACATTACGATGGAGCTGGGACCGTTTCTGATAACCCAGAGCCGAAGCAGTGTGGAAAAGGTGGAGACCTACAGGGCCACCTCAAATGCAGGAGTGGCCAAGTGACTTTAAAGGCAGGTGAGAAGGAGTCACAGCTGTCTGTACCCAAGCGGATGACTGCTCCGAGCACCATCACCTCCTGTCTTCATTCAGAGCAGCACGAGAGAGAAAAGGCTTCTCTACAGGAGGAGATGGAAGGGTGACCCCTGGGTAAAATTCTGACTGGGAATTACTCATCAAAGGAGGATGTGCGGGCCCTGCTGGGACTCTGTAAGCAGAACAAGCCCCCTCTGACTGCTGTCCTCATTCCTAGAAACAGCCCCTACAGGCCTATCAGTTTTCTTGTGTCTTCAGCTCAGAAGCTGACAGCAGCTGGATTTGCAGAATGACTAATACAAAAGAGTTCCGGGGCACCCAGAGGCTACCTTTCATTTCAGTTCCCTGTCTTGGGCAGTTCAAAGACAAGCTCGCTCTTCTCAAATACAGAAGGCCCTCTAACAACTTCTTTAAAAGAGGAAAAAATATTTACAGATAGATTTTAAATATTCAGATTGTTGGAAGGGCAAAAATGAAATATCAAGCCTCCCTCCCACCCAGTCTTTCTGGTAATTTACCATTACAACTTTATAGAATACAGTTTTTTTCGCCTATTTCCTGATTTATAAACTGTAGTCAGCTTCTAGCTCCCTCTTATGAAGGATGGTAAATTTAATTCATTCACATTCCTCCCTCTTTTCAATTTTTTTCCTTTCTAATTTTTATTTCTAATTAATTTTATACTGTAGATATATAACATTTGCATTCTGTAACTAATAAGCAAATATCTGCTTTGTCTATGGATTGAGTCTAATGTCAAAGACCAATAAACAGCACTTGCAATAATGTAATTTATGAATATTATTCACTGTAACCAAGCAGAGTGGTTGGAATACCATTAAAGGAAATGTAATACAATGTCATTTAAACTTTGTTAGAAAAGAACATTTGAGTATCTTGCAAAAAAAGAAAAACAGATCTTTTAATTTCTTTTTGATCTTGTTCACTTCTTCTGGGTTATAACAAATCACTGTCCCCTTAGTTGGATTTTGTTTTGTTTAATCCTTATGTTATTTTCCCTCCTTCTTATAGAGTCTGCATGGTGCTAAACTTTCGGAATTCTTGCATGTCTGAAAGCCACCCTCCTTTTTTTTGCTCATTTTTGATTAACAGTTTGGGTATAGAATTCTAAGCTCAGAAAAATCTTTTTCATCCTAGGACTTTCATTTTGTTGATGGTTCCCTTTGCTTTGCAGAAATTTTTTAGTTTGATGTAAAAAATTTTACACGTGTTTATTTTTGCTTTTGTTGCCTGCGCTTTTGGTGTCAAACACAACAACAACAAATCAGTGCCAAGACCAATGTCAAGGAGCTTTTCCCCTTTGTTTTCATCTAGGAGTTTTATGGTTTCAGGTCTTACATTTAAGTTTTTAATCCATTTTGAGTTGATTTTTATGAGTGGTATAAGATGAGGTCCAGTTTTATTCTTTTGCAATGTGGCTTTCCGGTTTTCCCAACACCATTTATTAAAGAGACTGCCCTTTCCCCATTGTGTTTCCTTGGCATGTTGGTCTTGATTCTATATGCAAGGGTTTATTTCTGAACTTCTTATTCTGTTCCTTTGATCTGTGTGTCTGTTTTTATGGCAATGCCATACTTTTTTGATTACTGCACCTTTGTAATAGAATTTGAAATCAGGAAGTGTGATGCCTCCAGCTTTGTTCTTTTTCCTCAAGATGGCTTTAGCTATTTAGGTTCTTTCGTGGTTCCATACAAATTTTAGGATGGTTTTACTTTTTCTGTGAAAAATACCATCAGAGTTTTGATAGAGATTGTACTGAACCTGTATGTCACTTTGGGCAGTGTGGACATTTTAACAATATTAATTCTTCCAATCCATGAACACAGGTATCATTCCATTTACTTGTGTCTTCTTCAATTTCTTTTGTCAATGTTCTTTAATTTTCAGTATATAGATCTTCACTCCTTGGTTAAATTTATTCCTAAGTATTTTATTGTTTTTCATGCTACTGTAATGGAATTGTTTTCTTAATTTCTTTTTTGAATAGTTCATTGTTAGTATATAGAAATGCAACTGATTTTTGTATGCTGATATTATCTCCTGTAACTTTAGTGATTTAGTTTAAAAGCTTCAAACAATTTCTTGGTAGAATCTTTAGGGTTTTCTATATGTGAGATCATGTCATCTGCAGAGACAATTTTACTTCTACCTTTCTGATTTGTATGCCTTTTATTTCTTTTTCTTGCCTAACTGCTTTGGTTAGGATTTCCAGTACTGTGATGAATAGACGTGGCAAGAGTGCACACCCTTGCCTTGCTCCAGATCTGACAGGAGAAGCTTTCAGCTTTTCACCATTGAGTATCATGTTAGCTGTGGGTTTGTCATATGTGGTCTTTATTATGTTGAGGTACATTCCATCTATACCTAATTTGTTGAGAGTTTTTATCATAAAAGAATGCTGGATTTTGTCAAATGCTTTTTCTGCATCTACTGTGATGATCACATGATTTTTATTTTGTTAATGTGGTGTTCACATTGATTATGTGGCATCCCCCAGGGATAAATCCCACTTGATTATGATGTCTGATCCTTTTAATGTGCTAATAGAATTAAGTTTTTTGGTATTCTGTTGAAGATTTTTACATCTATGTTCACCAGGGATACTGGCCTGTAATTTTCTTTTCTTGTAGGGTCCTTGGTGGGCTTTAATATCAGCGCCATGCTGGGCTCAAAAAATGAATTTGGGAGTATTCCCCCATCTTCAATTTTTTGGAATAGTTTGAGAAGGGTTAATTCTTTTTTTTGTTTTTTTGGGTTTTTTTTGGCTTCACTGCACGGCTTGTGGGATCTTAGTTCCCCCACCAGGGATTGAACCTGGGCCCTCGGCAGTGAGAGCCCGGAGTCCTAACCACTGGACCTCCAAGGAATTCCCGGATTAATTCTTCTTTAAATGTTGGGTAGAATTCACCAGTGAAGCCATATAGTCCTGGGCTTTTCTTTGCTGTGAGGCTTTTAATTACTGATTCAATGTCCTTACTTGTATTGGTCTGTTCAGATTTTCTATTTCTTCATGATCCAGTCTTGGTAAGTTGCATGTTTCTAGGAATTTATCCATTTCATTTAGGTTATATGATTTTTGGTGAATAATTATTCACAGTAGTCTCTTATGAGCCTATATATTTCTGTGGTATTCGTTGTAATGTTTCCTCTTTCATTTGATGTTATTTATTTGAGTCTTCTCTTTTTCTTAGTCTAACTAAATGCTTATCAATTTTGTTCATCTTTTCAAAAAACAGCTCTTAGTTTTGTTGATCTTTTCTATTGTTTTCTGAGTCTCTATTTTATTTATTTCTGCTCTGGCCTTTGTTATTTCCTTCCTTCTACTAATTTTGGGCTTTGTTTGTTCTTCTTTTTCTAGTTCCTTGAGGAGTAAAGTTAGGTTGTTTGAGATCTTTCTTTTTTCTTAATGTATCACTTAATGTATCACTTATCACTATGAACTTCCCTCTCAAAACTGCTTTTGTTGCATACCATAAGTTTTCCTGTGTTGTGTTTCCATTTTCATTAGTCTCAAGATAATTTTTAAATTTCTCTTCTGATTTCTCTGTTGACCCATTGATTGTTTAGGAGTGTGTTGTTTAATGTCCAAATATTTGTGAACTTTCCAGTTTTTCTCCTGTTACTGATTTCTAGTTTCATACTATTGTGGTTGGAAAAGATACTTGGTATGATTTCAATTTTCATAAATTTGCTAGGACTTGTTTTGTGACCCAACGTATGATCTATCCTGGAGAATGTTCCATGTGCACTTGAGAAGAATGTATATTCTGTTGTTGGATGGAATGTTCTGTATATGCCTAAATGTCATTTAGTCTAAAATGTAGTTCAAGCCCAATGTTTCCTTATTCATTTACTGTCCAAATGATCTATCACTTTAGCATTTTGTCACTCTCCTGTGAACTCTCTCCAATCTTCTCTACATCCTTTCCAGGCCCAGTGAGTAACATGCATTCTGAATTACAATGTAGACAAAGTCATATGACTTAAAAAAAATCTCTGGGGGTTCTATTGTAGTTAATAGCAAACAAGGTAATTTGAACCATCTTTTCCACTGAGGCTAACTAGAAAAGCTGGGAAAATAAAACACAACAAAATTTTCTGCCTAATGGCATCAGAAAGCTACCATGGCCATGAAGAGGGCCAGAGTCTGGAAAAGGAAATCCAAGAGGTGAGCCCTGCACATGCTGAGCCACGTTTTCCCTAAAAGCACCTGAGAAGCTAAGCAGAGCATCTGGCAGACTCACAAAAACAGTGAATCTGACAAAAATTGGAGTCCAGGGTCTTCTGAGGAAGTCTACATAAATACTCTAGGCTCTAGGTTGGAACCCTAGAAGAAAGGGCACACAGAAAACAGACTAACCCTCACAGGAACTGAAGCCCAGATTTATGTCACCTTTATTCCCGATTGGATTAAAGTGATCTGGAATTGCTAATTCCCCTAACCTTGCCACTGACCAGATATAAGGTAAATCATCTCTGAAAGATGAAAGATGATAACCTCATCTAGAGCATCTCAAATTATCTCTATACTTTTTCATTGCACATGTCTGTCACTTATTTAAAAAAAATCAAACACAGATGTACAGAAGGTAAACAATAAAGCTCCCAGAAGATATCATAGGAATTTGGCTTTATGACTTTGGAGTAGACTTCTAAAACAGAACACAGGGCTTCCCTGGTGGCGCAGTGGTTGAGAGTCCGCCTGCCGATGCAGGAGACACGGGTTCGTGCCCCGGTCCGGGAAGATCCCACATGCCGCGGAGCAGCTAAGCCCGTGAGCCATGGCCGCTGAGCCTGCGCGTCCGGAGCCTGTGCTCCGCAACGGGAGAGGCCACAACAGTGAGAGGCCCGCATACCGCAAAAAAAAAAAATAAAATAAAATAAAATAAATAAATAAAACAGAACACAAACAATAATAACCAGAAAAGATAAGATCAAGAAATTGGACTGGACCTTTTGTTCATCAAAAGATTCTATCTAAAAGTGAAAAGGCAAATCACAAGTAGAGAAGATATTTTTTATCACATATAACTAGCAAAATACTCATATCTAGAATTCACAGGAACTCTTAAAATCGGTTAATAAAAAGGCCAATGACCCAAGAGAAAAATGGGCAAGAGACTTGAACAGGCACTTCACAAAGGAAGATACCAAAGGGCCAGTAAATATATGATAAGGTGCTCAACTTCATTAGTCACTAGGTAAATGCAAATTAAAACCACAATGGGGGCTCCATGGTGGTGCAGTGGTTAAGAGTCCGCCTGTTGATACAGGGGACATGGGTTCGTGCCCCAGTCCGGGAAGATTCCACATGCCAAGGAGCAGCTAGGCCCGTGAGCCATGGCCACTGAGCCTGCGCGTCTGGAGCCTGTGCTCCGTGACGGGAGAGGCCACAACAGTGAGAGGCCCGTGTACCACACACACACACACAAAAAACACAACCACAAAGGAGTATAATCTATAAAAATATTGAATCACTGTGTTGTACACCTGAAACTAATATAATATGTAAATCAACTATACTTCCATCAAAAAAAAACCACAATGAAATACCACTATAAATCCACTAGAAAGGCTAAAATTAACAAGACTGGCAATACCAACCAGTGAGGATATGGAGCAAATGGAACTCTCATACGTTAGAGGTAAGTGTGAAAAGTGGTACCACCATTTTATAAAACTGTTTGACACCATCTTCTAAAGTTGAACCTTTGCATGTCCTATGACTCAGCAATTTCACTCCTGGGTATATTCCCAACAAAAATGTATGTAAACATGCACCAAAAGACATGTATAAGAATGTTCATAGCGGTATTTTTCAACGTAGCTCCAAATTAGAAACAATCTACATGTTCATCAACAGGATGATAAGTAAATTATGATATAGTCATATAATGAAATACTATACATCAATGAAAATAGATGAACTAGAGCTACAACATGGATGAATCACACAAATAATGTCAAGCCAAACAAACCAGATACTAAAATATATACACGCTATAATCACATTTATACAAAGTTCAGAAACAGGTAATATTATTAAGTGTTGCTAGAAGTCAGGAGAGTGGTTACGTTTGGGGAGGAGAAAGGGGCAGTAATTGGGTTATGGCATGAGGGGAACTGGTAATTTTGTGTTTCGTGACCTGTTTGGTATTGAGTGTACTTATTTTGCAATAACTCGCAGAACACTTACGATTTATGTACTTCCCTATACGTATTCTTTACGTGAATAAAAAAATTTTAAACACTTTCAAAGTCTCCAAAGACCACATATAAGCTACCTACCCATTTGACCGCTATGTCAACTTAAGAAACCATGAAAGTGTAACTTTTTGGTTTTTAATTTTTCACCTGGGGCCAACTGAATCTACTAGAACAGAGTCTGCCTTGCATGTGGTCCAGTTAAGGCCAGGATTAGACTTGGCCAGACTCGTTTCAGCCAATAGGAATCATCCTCTCCACATGGATTAACTGGCCAACCTCCACTTCCCTTCCTGACCACAGCATGATTCAAGTGGAATTTTAACTAATTCACCTACACAGGCATATTTCCCTTGGACACAAAGCTCTGAAGAGCCACGGGAGTCTACCAGGCTGTGGACCGGCTACCCTAATGATGTGCAAACATTCCTCTTGGCCAGAGAGATGCTCGTTATGACTGCCTGTGGTTGAATGATCATTGCATGTGTCCCAAGAGAGGACTGACCACACCTGTAGCAGCAAGCACACATCTTCCCTTGCTCATCAGAAGTCATTCACTGACAACTCAACAAGGGGATTTCATCACTGATGTTTCACAATTACAGGGAATCCTCTTAAAAGGATACTTGTGGTCAAAGCTGTACCACAGCCTGAATAGCCATGCACTCTCCTGCTTTGTCCGGTTTCCTCTGGTATTATCTGGACCATCCTAGGAACAAACAAGAAGAAAGATGCTTAGTTGCAGAAAAGGGATGGAAATAGGAGGGAAAGCTTCCCTTTTAACCATAACCTTTAGAGATTTTGAGCTCAGAGTCAAACATCCTGTATCACCAAAATTTCAAAGATTTATCGGGAGGTAATATTTTAAAAGAAATCAAATAAATCCAAAAGGCAGACAAATCAATCCCCAAAGAAACAGGCTTGGTTATGTCTGAGGGTAGACCAACTCAATGTAGTACAAAATTTCTTTTGGCCATTTTACTGTAATTTTCCTCAGAGTGCCTTTTAGCAGGTTAATTACCCTAAAGTAGTCTAGATCCTAACAGGCCAAAATTGATTTATAGAGGAGATTAAAGAAATTGTCTGTAAAACCAACCTTCCAGGTCCCCCACAGCTGGCCTGGGGAAATCACGCTTGGTTGAGTTTCCTGACAAACCAGCCAAGGGCTCTTTGTGGTCCTTACCCAGGCACCTGCATTGTGTTCCAGGCAGTTAGTAACTTGCCCTCCCAGCTTTAGGAAGGGAGTACGGGGGGTGGGCAGGGGAAAGGGAGCCAGAATCAGCATCTCTGTTATCTTCTCTGCCCTCAGGTAGTACGTTCCCCTTTACTACTCCTCTCATGCCTTTCCAACTCAAACATCCCCATCATTTCATTTTCAAAGTAACTGGCACAATCAAACATTCATTTGCGGTTTAGGAAATCTGTTCTGTGCAAGTAGGATAAGCAGCACAATTAATATTAAAAAGTGGACTGATGGCAGCAGTCTGAGGGCACTGCTGGAGTTCTATGTTGCTGGATGACAAGCTCTGAAAGTACAGGCTGCTTGTGAAGTGCAGCCATTTGTATCATCCTCCTCTTGAATGTTCTAGGGAGAGGCAGCTCTACAAGTAAGGAGCAATCAAGAATAACCAAATAAAAGTTGAGTCAACGATTACAAGTATGTAGTTCCAAATCTCAGTGGGTGTAAATTCTACCTGTAGTAGAGATGCCAAAAGGGAGTCAGAAATCTCTGAGAAGGTCAGATACAGACAAGCATATAGGGAGGGAAGTTAGCAAGCACTATTTAAATTCCTAATATGTCCAATGGCAAAGATGACTTTTAGAAACAGAGTCCCCCACGGTATTTGAGGAATGTTTAGTGACATGTATGCAAATGGCTTAGTTAAATGGGCCCTTCTGTGGATGAGGAAATAAAAAGGAGAGACCCGAGACTAACTTTATTTCACATTTTAATAAATCATGTAGGGAAAAGGGGGCACAGAAATGTCTCTATTTGCAGATAACAATCATTCCTTCAGGTAATTAACTGTTAGCCCAATGACAACTCTAGGGAGATTTCGAAATGCCACACGACTGAGTGGAAAAGTGGTAGATGACGTTTTTGAGAGATGACCTTTTTACGAAAAAAATTAAATGCTTCTTTATAAAGTGATAGGCTCTAAGCTCTTGGTTCTAAGTGTCTGTAGAATCTTACTAAAGAAAAAACTAGCAAGATGATAAACATCTTCTGGAAGGATGCTATAAACCATTGGGCATAAGACAAGTTCCCCAAAGTCACTTTTGTCTGCTCTTCCACTAAAATAACAATAAAAATGGCAAACCCCTATTCTGTCATCCTAACCTCTGCATTATCAAATCACAGTGCATTCTCATCACCTGCAACACTTAAGTTCTTGCCATCTCACCTTAAGGAAGCTACAGGAGACTGACCTATATAAGCCCCAAGAGGGACAAAGAAAATGAGTAAAGCAAGGGAAAGGCTTTTTTTTTGAAGGCAAATTAAGAAAAGGTCTTCTCAGGCTACAAAGAGATATGCCTACAGTCCACAAATAAGATAAAGCGACCTTAGAAATGTAAGACACCAAGAGCCAACCCTGAAAGGTTACAAATTCAGGGCAAATAAAAAGTGCAACTCTGTAACGGGGGTGTTAAACAACTTCTTATTCTAAGAGATGGGGCCAGAAGCATGATTATGTACAGGAAGAACTTGGATAAATCCACATATAGAGGCTTTGGGGAAATCGGGGAGGGTCTGTGGAACAGGACTGATTTTGTTAAGCTGACCCGGAAGACAATCAACAACTGCTTCCTGGCATGATTTGGGTGGCTACCATTCACAAGCCAGCCAGTCCTTCCTGCGGGCTCCAAGCAGGGGTCGGTGTGGGTGCAGGTGATCCTACAGTAGGTGGGCTGCCTGCCTGCGCTGCCCAGAGAAACAGCGAGGACTTGGCTCTCCCACCATGCCCTCCTCAAAACCTCCATCCCCACCAGGACGGTTCCCACCCTCATGTCTTTAGTTCAGGCTGCTTCTAGAATCCAGAACACCCTTGCATACTCTCACCTTCTTCCACCCACAACACCTACCTGGCTGATCCCTATTCAACTTTCAAGGCTGTGCACAAGGTTGGCATCTCTGAGAAATGTTTCAAAGGCAATGGAATGCTCCAAGAGGCGTAGGTGTAACCATCACAGGCATTCTCAACAGACTACCTGGGTCCAAGTCCTAGCTCTATTCCTGACTGTGCCTTTTTGCCCTGCTGTGTGACTCTGGGCAAGTCTAAATTGAGACATAATCGACATATAACATTGCATATGTTTAAGGTGTACACCAGTGTTGGTTTGATATGTTTATATATTGCAGTTTGATTACCACCATAGGTCAGCTAATGCCTCTGTCCTGTCACATAATCACCATTTCTATCTTGTGGTGAGAACAATTAAGATCTAGTCTCTTAGCAACTTTATAGTTTATAAGATAGTATTGTTGACTACATTCACTATGCTGTACATTAGCTCTCCAGAACTTGTTTATCTACTAGTTGCAAGTTTGTACCCTTAAACATTTCCCCAAATCTCCCCCTCCCCCGTCCCCCAGACCCTGGTAACCACCATTCTGCTCTCTGTCCTTATGAGTTACACAAGGGATTTTAAAACATTTTACTGAAATTGTTAAGAGAAGCCCCTTCAGGAAAATAAATACCACTAGCTCTGCTTATCACCATTTTTTGAGCATGAAACAATGAATGGCTATTTCTCCTGCATTCATTAAGCACCTACTGTGTGCCAGTTACCATGCTGGGTGCTGGAAACACAAAGAGGAATGAGACCCAGCACCTGCCACTTGAGGAGCACATTTCCAGAGGGGGAGACAGACAGACAGATACATATGGGGTGAAGAAAAAGAAAGCAGATTGAAGATCTGGGGAGTGGCAAAAGGTCCTATTTTGAAATAATTTTTCTAGAACTAATGAATAATGATTTCTGGGTAGAGCTATATTTCATTCCATTCTTATTTTTAAGAGATGTATTTTTTATGTTAAGGTCATTACAATAATGAGAACAGCTTTTTTTTTCAGATATGCAGCAGAATACTTCCCCTGCCCCCCAAAGATTTCTACATCCTAATCCCTGGAGCCTGAGTCTGTTAACATTACACAGCAAAAAGGGGCTTTGTGGGTGGACTTAAGGTTTTCCAGGTAGGCCCAGTATAATCGCATGGGCCCTGAAAAGTGGACAAGGGGGGCAAGAGAGTCAGAGAGATGCAGTGGGAGAAGAGGCAGGAGAGATTCAGAGCATGAAGTTTTCATAGTTGGAAGTGGAGGGGGTCAAGAGCCAGGAAACACGGGTGCTTCTAGGACCTGAGCTTGACTCCTGGCCAATGGCCAGCAAGGAAACAGGACCTCAGTCCTACAAGCACATGGAAGGGAATTCTACCAACAACCTGAAGGAGCCTGGAAGAGGCTTCGCCCCCCAGAGCCCAACCCCACTGACACCTTGATTTTGGCCTTAAGAGACCTAAAAGAGAGAAACCAGTAGAGCCCACCAGACTTCTGACCTACAGAACTATAAGACTGTATTGTTTTAAGCCACTGAGTTTGTGGCAATTTGTTACAGCAACGATATGAAACTAATGCAGAGCAAAAGAGTACATCATTGATGCAACCCGATTTGGGTCTTTCTCATGTCCCTGGGATGATGGGGCCAAGATTTCTCAGAAGGGGGGTAACACAGGGTTTAAAAACAGGGAATTAAGAGCGCCACACTGCCTCCACCAGGGCTTCTCAAATTGTAAAGTGCACACGACCGTCCTGGTCACCCTGGGCACCCTGTTAAAGTGAACATTCTGATTCTGTGGGTTCAGGTGGGGCCTGAGAGTCTGCATCTCTAACGAGCTCTCTGGTAATGCCCAGGCTGCTGTCCACGGGGACACTCGGAACAGCAGGGGGGAGGTTCACAGTCCCTCTTGGAGAAGCAGACAAGGCCCTCCACCATCTCGCCTCTGCCACTCTCCACCCTTATCCTTCATCACATTGTCACCAAGTCCTTAAGGACAGAGATTCATCTGTCGTGTTTGCAAATGTATTCCCAGAGCCTGCAAGAATGTCTGAAATATAACAGATGCTCCATAAATATTTGTCAAATGAATGAATAAATGTTAGTTTTGAACTTCTAAGACACACACAAAAAAGAATAGCAGAAAGGGAAATCAGGGGCCAAGGAGGCCATCAGAAAGACAAAAAAGTGTGGTGGGGAAGGCAGTCAGAGAGTAGTAATCTGAGGAAAGGCACTTCAGCAACTGCTCCTGTTTGAAGTTAAAGATTTAAGGGGCTGGATGTCAGATTTTAGCCTGGAAGGAAACTGGGGGATGACCCAGGAACAAACAAATCCAACTTGCCCAGAAAGGTATATGTGAATGCAACTATAAACAGCTGAGTTTCTGCAGTTTTCGGGTACACACACACACACACACACACACACACACACACACACACACCACAAGCACAGTGGTTTCCCTTCCCCCACATTCCACTAATATCCTGCTTGTGACCTTGTCCTGCTGAGATGACAGAGGCAGGATACATTCAGATTCATGTTCCTAGCTACTCCAAAGCGGCCTCATCAATGAGCGTGCTTCTGTAAACTTGGGGAAGGAAGTGAATGATGTGTCTGCGTGTCCGGCCAACATAAATCTCAGCTGCATCTGGCATGAAAAATCCCCCCCTGAATGGGTTGGAAGGCCACCCCCAGGCCCAGGCAGCTTGCCTCCAGCTGGGCTTGTTTTTGTTTTGGTTGCAAAGTCACCAAGACCTCCACAGAAACAAAGCAGCTGAGTTTTTTGTTTTGTTTTGTTCTAATGAGTCAAACTTGCCAGGGACATGAAGCTGAAGTCTATCCACGATATTCTTATGCTTCCCTCACATAGAGCCAAAAGTCCTGGCCAACAGCTCCCTTCTTTCGCCCACATGAGCTAATATTCTGTGGCTCTGTAGCCATGACTCTGCTTATAACCTTGGGCTTCTAGGACCGGTGAGGAAAATCGTGCTCCTTATAAATTGTGCTTTCCCATCAAACATCACTTTTTTGTTTGGTTCTTTGCTTTTAGCAAGATGGGGAACAAACATCTGGACTTCCCCCATGAAATCATGAAACTGATTTCAGTTTCATGACAACACTGAGCATGTGACCTGGATCCATTTCAGTGGAAGCTGCAAGGAACCCAGGGTTTCACCCAAAACTGAGAAGCCCATTTAGTTCTCTGTTTTACTGGTTTCTCATGACCACGGAGTGCTCCCAGCCCTGTTGTTAAGGGCTTACTGGATCAAGAAGTCAGGCCAGGAGGACTTGGAGAAATGAGGCCCTTTCTGCATGAGGGCATGAGTCATTTTTCAGAAGCTGTCCTGAAGAGCTGAACTTGAAGTTCGCCTTTTTTTTCCAGTCTGACAGCAATCTTTTTTTTTTTAACAGCTTTATTGGAGTATAATTGCTTTACAATGGTGTGTTAGTTTCTGCTCTATAACAAAGTGAATCAGTTATACATATACATATGTTCCCATATCTCTTCCCTCTGACGGCAATCTTGAAAGACTTTCAAAATGCCAACAGAACTGCCTTTGAGGGCCCTCTGCACGACTGCGTATGAGGTTTGGAAGTAGGGTGGTTAAAGTGAAGGTGTGACACAGTTCCTGACCAGGGCCGGCCAAAGGGGCGCCATTGGGAGTGCAGCGGAAGTGGCTGCCACCTGCCTGGTCAAAATTGGCCCAAAGGGCGGTTTCAAGTGTTCACCCTGCCTGAGGCTGGGGGTGCTACCTTAGCTATCACTGCATGGACTAAATGCACTGCCAGAACCCTAGGCATTTAGGACCCACTGCTTTTCAAACATTTCCACAGCAAGTTTGTTACTAAGTCTAGTTACAGGCCCACTGTCTCTGAGACATAGTAAGTTCAGCTACATGAAACCAACCGAACCATTTCACGTATTTCCTTTCACAGATGCTTGAGTCCAGAGGCAGAAGCAATGGAAAACAGCAAAATGGCCGGGGGGAGGGTGGCGGTGTTGACCAACTTGGAACTGTCAAGATGAAATTGCCCCAAACCCTCGATATCCACCTGGCAGTGACCTGTTTTTCTTACAAAATTAACTTGACTGGCCACAGGTCTATGAAGGATACGTATCCTACCAGAGCCATTATTTTCCCTTCAGTGAAATGAGGATGTCCACCATGAATTTCACCCAGGTTTCCTCAGATCCCAGTTTGGGGGAACCCAAACTGTCAGACTCTAAATTGGCTGCCAGGTGCACAGTTCCTGAACCCCTGTTTTCTAAAGTCCTTAATCAAAGCTCGAGTCAAATAGCAACTTTTCAAAAAGAGCTTCTCATTGAAACCACATGTTCCCAACTGGCACAATGGCCAATTCTAATGTAGTCGCAAAGGTCTTCTAGAGCACCATTAAAGTGGGCACCAAGTCTCCAAGTGAAGCTCACTGAAAGCTCTTCCCAAAATGCCTAGAACTTTCAGAGGTCATGGCTCTGTGTCCCTTAAGGGGCATCAACCCAAGAATGGCTCATCAGGCTGGACCACCCTCACAGAAAGCTGTGGTGGCACCCCTGGGCCCCACACGGCACCACAGTTTGTGAGATGTGTTAAATCTGATTTGGCAGCTGGAGTCATTTAGAAGATCCTAGGGCATCTAAGACATGCAGACTGGATTTGGGATTGAGTGCGATGATGAGTGTGATGCAAAGCTGACTGAAAGAAAAAGAAACACTCAACATGGCTTTGTTCTTCACTCCCAAGGCCAGATAATACCATTTGGGAAACAAATCTCTGCTCCTATCGTGACTTTCCCTTCCCCCACCTTGCCTGCCCAGGAAATGCTGGCCTGGGGAAGGAGTAAAACCTGGAGGCAGAATCAGCCCACCAGCCCCACAACAGGGCTGATGCGGCAGCTTTAGAACATGGCTGCCACTTCGTTTATGCTCCTCCCATCCAGAGGTGATGGTCTCTATCTCCTCCGTGCTGAATCTGGGCTGGCCCTAGCAACTTGTTGTAACTAAGAGAAAGTCACGGAAGTGATGCTGTGTGACTCCCAAGGTTAGGCCAGAAAGGGCCACATAGTCTCCACCCTGCTTGCTGGGACACGGGCTTTTGGAAGCCTGAGCCATCACATACGAAGTCCCATACCCTGAGGCCATGGAGAAGCCATCACAGGCATTCTAGTCACCAGTCCTAGTCCGAGTCCTCCCAGCCCAGGCGCCAGACATATGAGCGAATGAGCCTTTGGATGATTCCAGCTCCCAACTGTTGAGTTACCCCCAGGTTTCTTCATGGAGCAAAGGCAACCTGTCCCGACTATGCCCTTTCCAAACCTAGAGAATGCATGTGGATACGAAATTGTTGTTCACTTTCCTTCCTATGTTTGGGGCACTGCATTATGCTGCAGGAGTGACCGGAGCAGATGGCAAAATCAAGGACCAGCACGTGCCTCTTCCCCCAACCACCACCACCCCCGCCCCACCCCTGTCTCCACCAGGATTCTCTGTGGCAGCAGGAACTCTTCCCTGCTGTCACACGAGATGCGGCCATAGAGCTCTTGCCCTCACCTGCTTCTACAGCTTCCACTCCAGGCTGTCACTGCCACCACGATCCTGCCCAAACCTTAACCGTTAGCCTTGCTGTGACCTTCATCACCTATGGGGCTGAGGGCTGCTGCTCTGCTACTGCCACGCTGTCACCCAGCGCCCCTCCTCTCTTGCTCAGATTCCCTGGGCTAGAGAGTTGATCGCATCCCTCTCCTTCCCAGAACCAGTTACCGTGAGCCAATCACCAATGTATCCATAATATCCATTCTTGGAAGGTAGGGAGTCAGCTTAAACACACTTTTTGGCCCCTTAATATGTTGTTTAAGAACAGGGACTTTGGAGTCAAATCCTGCCTCCATCATTTTCTAATTCTCTGACCTTAGATGACTCACTTCAACTCTCAAACTTCAGCTTCTAATCTATAAACTGGGGATAACAGTTCCTACTTCATAAGGTTGTTGTCAAGACCACAATGAGGGAATCCGCGTAAACTGCTTGGCGTGTAGGAAATGTTCAATAAATGTTAGCTATTTTTAATAACACCTCCCTGGAAAGAAGCACCTCTGGTGACTTACCCCTTGTAAGACTTGGAAGCTGTCATTGTTGGGTGGTGGGTCTTGATCTGGATCAACACCAACTCTATAAGTCATCAGAGAGAAAGACAAGGAGAAAAACAGAGAGTATTAGCTTGGACCATAGCAGCCAGGCTGGCTGAAAGTAGCCAAGAGGCTGACCATCTTCCCAAGGTGGAAGGAGTGGTTAGCTAAAAGAAGGGGAAGGCTGTCATGCAAAAGTTGTGCGAAAGAGGTCATACACCACATCAGATCCCAGGGGTAGGCCGGGCAATCAACCTGTGTGCTGACACCTTAAGCAAGACCTCTGGGGAATGGCACCAGCAGGCAAACTGTCCGCCTGCCTTCCTGCACCAGATGGTCTCAGGTAGCAAAAGGTGGGTCCTGCCGCCCCAGGTCTCTTCCTCTCTGCTGCTTCCTTACTCGCCTCTGACCTGCTTTTATTTCCTAACCTTTTGTTATGGAATGTTTCATATATCCAGGTAAGTTTTGAAAGAATTTATAGTGAACACCTGTATACCCCTCACCTAGATTCTACCATTAACATTTTGCTGTATTTTCTTTATTACATACCCAGCCCTCTCTCTATCATCCACCTTATTTTTTGGATGAATTCAAATGAAGTTGCAGACATCCGTACACTTCCCCTAAATATTTCAGCATGCATATCATTAACTTTCTATCCTGGTGGCCCTGCATCCTCCTGCAGCACAGATGACCTGAGATCAGCAACTGAAGACAGAAAGAAAAAGCAAGGTGGCACAATCCACTTATAATGAATTCCATGAAAGCACTAGGGTAAGCTGACTTGGCTTAGCAACATACCAACTGTTGCCCTATGTATCTGTTAATTCTTCACCCTTGAACCTTCCTCATTCTAAGGCAGAGAACTGTGGCACTGACAACATGGATAACACGGGGCAGTGGAGGAGGAGACAAAGATGCCAGGAAAATTCTCTACTTTCCTTGTTCCCTCCAATATTGCAAAGAGTGGCTGGTATCATAAAAGCCAAATAGAAAACACAGCTTTCAGTAGGTCTGATTTGAGCTTGAAGAGAGGTGCTGAATGGCCTTGACCATGTGTGTTATTTGCTGTCTGGCACCGGGGCGCTGACTCCGATGAGCAGACAGTGGATGTGCAAAGCCCCATATGTGCCTTATTTTTTCCTCCTCTCCCTCCCACTTCTCCACCTGTGATGCCCAGGATATATCTTGAGAAAAGAGACTAATGGAAAGGAGGAATAGAAGACAACACAGACATACTGGCAGCCTCCACTCTGTTTTACCCCAGGCTTGCTGAGCACTAAGCCAAAGTGCGTGCCCCCTGGACGGGGGTGAGGAGATACAGAAGGAAAGGGAACTGTCACCCCATATCTTGCTGAAGGCAAAGTTTAAAAACCACGAGATGAATTCATGCATTCAGCAAATATTTACTGAGTGCCTACCAAGCCAGGCCCTGTTCTGAGCACTCTGTTAAAACCTATAGTGTACCTGGCACCAGATTTCCTCCCCACAGGCCTGAGGTTTGATGGAATCTTTGTAGTGAATTAGATTGACTTTGCTGTGTCTAGAGGTCAATTTCTGGCAGGGGTTTCTGAGGCCTGGAGGCTTGACCTCACAGCTGGACATTATCCAGGGACTTTTGAGCAACAAACCTCACAGAGATTTCTTTGGAAATGAAATATTCTGGGGCCCCAGGACTACCCACAGAGGTCACATGAGAGCCTCAGTGCTCCCAAAGTGTCTAACATACTGAAGTGGTAGAGGAGAGGTCACACTGAATTCCTAGCTGTTGATCTTTAACTCTCACCTGTTTTGAGAGTCTCTAAGGTATGTTCCATAGAGAAATGTCCTCTATATGGTGTCAGATCTGTAAGACCAACAGCTAGGAATCCGACATTAGGTCTTGTTCTGTGGATTCTACAGCCGCATGGAGCCACTTCCTGGCAGACTAATTTGCATAGGTGAGCTCCCCAGTAAAGCCTCAGAGAGACGGGCAGAGCACTGGTTATCAGTCTGTCTCCCAGACAGCCTACCGGAACGCCTGGTGACACGGCAGCCTTCTGCCTAACCACAGAGAGGCTATTGTGGGGCAGGAGCAATGAGATGATGTGATCTGAAGGGCACGGCGGGCAGGATGGCCAAGAGCACAGCAGTTCATACCTGCCACGGACAGTCTCTCCTTTCTCTACTGTGAATTTTGAAACAGGTGTATTGCCTTTGTAAGTGGCTTCCACGCAGTAAAGATAAAACAAATGGATTTTATCAGCCTAAGTGAAATAGGATCCCTATGGGTAACAGAAAAGGCTTAAGTGTGCCTTGCCCTACAATGAAGAAAATAAAGCCAAACATAATAAAAGCTTCCAAATGAAGTCTAGCCCTCTCTATTCTTTCAACTAACCTCTGCTAGGAGAAAAAAAAAATGTTTAAAAGAATTAAATTCTGTTTAACAAGAACTGCTTATAAAGACTAGGCTTTGACTATTTTCATTCAAGTCCTGGAAACATAAGAGGAATTCATCTATTATCCTGGGCCCACATGGCCAGGCCAGAATTCAAACAATGAAGTACGGAACACTGGAATAACCTGATAAACTCACAAAATCAGGGCCACCCTAACCTCATCCCAAACTGCTTCAACATTTTGCTTGGGGGAACTTGAGAGTGATTCTAGATGCACATCATCCAACAGAACTTTCCACAGTAATGGCAGTATTCTAGATCTGCGCTGTCCAATGTGGTAGCCACCAGCAGCATGTGGCCACTGTGCACTTGAAATGTAGTTACTATGACTGAGGAACTGCATTTTAAGTTTTATTTCATTTTAATTAATTTAAATTTAATCAGCCACATGTGTCTAGTGGCTACCAAATTGCACAGTGCAGATTCTAGAAAGTACTAATTCCAGCCATGTCTCTCTAGCATCACTTTTTTCTCTGCCAAAAAAAAAATGTCAACTATCTGCTTCCTTCTGCCTTCTCAGTGATAATACCCAAGATTCCTGCTGGGATCCTGCAGAGACGCAACTCTGTAGTCCCACAAATATTAAGTAAAAATTTGCTTGAACTGATTACTTAGACAATGGAGAGATTTCTCACTTCCTCGGTATAGAAAATAAGATTGAAAACCCATTGAAAGCTCTTCTATACAGATAATTGTCATAAACATGAAAGGAATGACAGGATTAGAAAATCACCACTTGCCCCTCACAGTGTAATAATCGTTTTGAGACAATTTTACCAGTGGGTAAAAGGTTGTTGGGAATCTGACTATTCACATGATGTTAAAGGATCACTCTACAGGTAACTTTTTAGTTCCAAAGGGAAACAGTGCTTTTATGGAGAGACCTGGTGTCTAAAGTGATCAAATTTAACATCACTAATAAAAGGACAGCCTGACAACATGCACCACCTGATATGGTGCAACAAGAAAGTATAACATCACTTTTACATTATTTTTGCCCCCCCCAAAAAATGATTATCCATCTCCACTCAAGAGGAAAACAAATTTTAAAAATCCACTTTGTAGGGCATTCTGCAAGACAGTTATCCTGAAAATCCTGACTCCTTAAAAAAAAACCCCTCAATGTCATAAGAGACAAAAAGGAGGGGGGGGAGGATTGTTCTAGATTAAAAGAGACTAAAGAGGTGACAACCAGGTCAGTCAGAGCACACGGTGGCAAGGAGCAGGAGGAGGGGCATGGAACCACCACAGGCCTGAATTAAAAAAAAAAAAAAAAGATGACAACCAAAGGAAACTTTGATTGGATCCTGGATCCTGTGTGTGTGTATAAAATTCATGTTACTTTCTCAGGTGTGATAAGTATACTGTGATTATGTAGAAGAATAGATTCCTAAGGGATACATGCTGACGTATTTAGGGGTAGAAAGTCATGATGTCTATAACGTACTCTGAGGTACTCGGAAATGGTTGAGAGAGAGAGAGAGAGAGAGAGAGAGAGAGAGAGAGACAGAGACAGAGAAAATGACCCAAAAACGTATGACAGAATGTTAACAATTGGCGCATCCAGGTTAGAACTTGGATATTCATTGCTCTATTCTTTCAGCTTTTTTTACAGATTTAAAATTTTTCACAACTTAAAAACAATATTTAATTATATCTTTGGTGAAAATATTTCACAAATACGTGAGTACAATTTCCTGTCTCTATAATTTAATCTAATTTACTAATAATGATTATTCAGGATCCTCATATTACTCCAGGGTCTGAAAAATCACAAATTGTAAAGATTCATGGACATAGGGTGCTATAATAGGTAAATAGGTAGATACAGAGTCTAGTAATTACAAGGGTTTTTTAATCCCAGATAAATCTTAGAATATTTGGTTGAGGTTTTCCTACTAAAAGTGAAAGGCAAAGAGAAAAATGCTAGTTAACCGAAACGTATGGTTAACTAAATTCCAACCAAGACAGCCATCCTCAGATCTGGTTGTGCACACCCCCTGAAAACCTGCAGTTGGTAGCCAGTTGCTACCAACTACCTGCCTGAGATGCAGCCCAACCCCTGGCCCACTCAGAGCCTCCAAAGACCTCTGGGGCCCTCCCACAGGTGGAGTAACTTGGGAGGGCCCCTTGGAGGGTCTCAGAGGTCCCTGCTACTGACATAAGTGCAGAACAGAAGAAAGTAAACCTGCTTCCCAGCTTGCTACTGGGTTTTAAATGCCAAAAGAAAACAGACCAGGGCTTCTGCCCATTTTTGGATTGGGTTGTTTGTTTTTTTGTTGTTGAGCTGCATGAGTTGCTTATAAATTTTGGATATTAATCCTTTGTCAGTTGCTTCATTTGCAAATATTTTCTCCCATTCTGAGGGTTGTCTTTTGGTCTTATTTATGGTATCCTTTGAGAACAGTATGGAGGTTCCTTAAAAAACTACAAATAGAACTACCATATGACCCCGTAATCCCACTACTGGGCATATACCCTGAGAAAACCATAATTCAAAAAGAGTCATGTACCACAATGTTCACTGCAGCTCTATTTACAATAGCCAGGACATGGAAGCAACCTAAGTGTCCATCGGCAGGTGAATGGAAAAAGAAGATGTGGCACATATATACAATGGAATATTACTCAGCCATAAAAAGGAACATAATTGAGTTATTTGTAGTGAGGTGGGTGGACCTAGAGTCTGTCCTACAGAGTGAAGTAAGTCAGAAAGAGAAAAACAAATACCGTATGCTAACACATATATATAGAATCTAAGAAAAAAAATGTCATGAAGAGACTAGGGGTAGGACGGGAATAAAACACATACCTACTAGAGCATGGCCTTGAGGATACGGGGAGGGGGAAGGGTAAGCTGTGACAAAGTGAGAGAGTGGCATGGACATATATACACTACCAAACGAAGAATAGATAGCTAGTGGGAAGCAGCTGCATAGCACAGGGAGATCAGCTAGGTGGTTTGTGACCACCTAGAGGGGTGGGATAGGGAGGGTGGGAGGGAGGGAGATGCAAGAGGGAAGAGATATGGGAACATATGTATATGTATAACTGATTCACTTTGTTGTAAAGGAGAAACTAACACACCATTGTAAAGCAATTATACTCCAATAAAGATGTTAAAAAATTAATTAATAAAGTAAAAAAACAAAACAAAACAAAAAGAAAACAGACCAGGGGACTTGCGACACAGACGGTGTTCTGTGATTTCTCTCCCCATTCAAGGCTGTTTACTTCAGGACAACTGAATGATTACTTTTCTGACAGGGTTGAGGGCCTCTTGGACCAATCCCCAAGGATGATAGTGGACCCCCTACAAAGGGCCTCACCCTTGGGGCAGGGCGGTGGTGGTGTGCTGGGCAGCAAGAAAGACCAGATACAGTATTTTAAGTACAGTGCTTCAGAAGACTTAGGGTTCGTTAACTTTCTGAAATTCCTGGTTTCAGGAAACTGTCCACAATATATATTTCCCTCCTGACCCGTTATAACACTTTTGATCTAGGCCACTATATAAATCTAAAATTTCTGTGCTGTTTTATTACATCATATTTTAGCACTCCCCTGATACATCAGGGTTGAGCTCATCTAAGCACATACAACAGTCTTTTCTTCCAGAATGAACTGAATTATCCTTACTTTCATTAAGAATAAGACAAATGTGGTAATCCCATACCAAATGAGAAAATAAAGCTATCACACTGATGTGCTCATTCTGGAATGAATACAAAAAATGAATCATTTCCCTTTTGATATAGTATGTACATTCAGATTAACCACCATATAAAATGCCAGGAAATCTCAGAAATTTTAGAAGCTAGATTTAATCAACAGGTTTTTACTTTTTAATTGGAATGGCTGAGGTCCTAAATAATTTGGGGAATATGAGACACACACGTTCATATAAAACCTTGAACAACAAACAGATCAGAATCTGAATTCTCTCATGTCCCAAGTATAATAACTTGCACTTTGCCTGATGGACCTTCCTTCTTGAAGGTTGGATATTTCAAAGGAAAGGATTTCCCCTGCTACTTGACTGGTAGTTACAGTCAGGTCTCTGAAAATGAATTTGTGTCTCTGTGTGTGTGTGTGTGTGTGTGTGTGTGTGTGTGTGTGTGTATTTTAAAGAGTAGAAAAAAGTGTGAATCCAGGGAACTTAAATGCTTCAATTAATTATATGCATGTCATTACAGTTTACATTGGGGCCTGGCAATATCCCAAGATTCATGCCCCATGACAGGTACTGCTGCTTTTACCACTGTCCTCAGAGAGTAAAACACTTTCACAACGAGAAGAACAGAGTTCAAACCTGTTTTGTGTTTGATTTATCTACCAGCACCCAGAATCAGATCAGGAAGAAAGCATGCCAGTTAAAGATATGGAAAGGAAAGAAGAAACACTAACGTCTTTACTCTGATAGCCCCAAATCACCACCCTTAGGCATAATCAAATCATAAACTTGGATGGACACTGCGAAACAAACTGCATTAGAAGAGTCTTTCATTATCTTCTGATTTAAAGAAAAATCTGTTTTTTGTATCTTCTGATTCACCATGATAAGGTACAAGTACACAAATTCATACTTAAAAAGTAAAACAGCATTGGTGCTGAATTAAAATGGTATAAACCATACCCCAGTCATGGCTGAAATATAAAATTTGAGTTCTCTTTATGAATTAAAAGCCTTGTTTACTAGATCACAAGCAGAATTTTGTGGGGAAAGCGTCTGTGGCTCTGACAATGGGCTGCTCTTAACACTAAGCTCAGCTGTACACGGAGAGACTCGCCAACTCCAGCTGTGGTGCCACACACTGTCCAAAATGGGATGAGAGGGGACAGGCTCTCAGGAACATCAACACATCAGTCAGCCCAGAGGAGGGTAGAAGAATGATTAACCGGAGCTCCTGTCCCTTTTCGAAAAGGGGCAGACGGTTGGCGCACACGGGGAAGGAAGAAAGAGACAAACAGCATAAAGAGAACCATCTCAGGTTAGAAAGAAGAGAAAAGCCAGGCCCAGTTAATTTGTTTCTGAGGATGCCCTGTGTCACCTGAAGTACTGCCAGCGGTGTTCGTTCTGGTCCTCTTCGGAGGGTTCCTCGACGCCAACTCTGGGCAGCAGAAGAAGGGAACGTGAGTGTGACGAGGACAACAGGGGAGCTAGGAGCTCTGGGCACAGGACCTGGACCATGTCCATCAAAGAATAAAATCCGCACCCCCTCTTAAACTGTCCCCCTGTTCTCAAAAACCCAGAGAGGCTGCTAAATTTACATCAAAAGCAACAATGTTAGCAGCCAGGTCAAATGAGGATTGATTAGGAATGAAGCCAAGCCTCTCAAAATATAACGTAATGAAATCAGAGTAATAAATGCAACTCAGAGAAAATGACTTCATACAATTTTTCAGGAATTCATCTGTTTTATAAAGCAAGACACATCCATACAAAAACTAGAAAACAGAAAGTTGTTATTAAACATATATTTGAAGTGTTTACACGCAGTTTTACACATATTTGACAGAAAGAACACTGTATCGCTGAAAACAGCAAAAACAGAAGATAAAAATGGCCTTTTTTTTTCTAGACAAGTAATCACACTGTCCATGGGTTGTACCCGAAGGTCAGGAACCCAACTTCTGCTATTCTCTTTACCTTATGGCTTCAAGAGTTGACACGGTCTATTTTCACCTCCCTTAATAATTGCTGGGTTATTCGGACTACATTTGAATTACACCATCATACTAAGAGCAGGGTTTCACAACCTCAGCACTACTGACTGACATTTTAGGCCCTGGCCTCTACCTGCAATATACCACCAGTAGCACCCCCCTCCAGCTGGAGCAACCAAAAATGTCTCCAGACATTGCCAAATGTCCCAAGAGGGCAAAACTGCCCATAGCTGAGAACCTCTACTCTAAATCCTGCATTCTTAGTGGGGGGTGATATAGACCCCAGGGGCATGAAAATCGGTTCTTATGGGACAAAAATTTTTTTTAGATATTACAGTGGTTTGTAGCCCTCTAAAGCACCATAGTAAATAAACAGATATATAGATCTGTGGTATTAAAATTTCAGTGGAAGAGGTAGATAAAAAGAACATTTTTAAAGGCTCTTTTTTTTTTTTTTTTTTTTTTTTGTGGTACGCGGGCCTCTCACTGTTGTGGCCTCTCCCGTTGCGGAGCACAGGCTCCGGAGGCGCAGGCTCAGAGGCCATGGCTCACGGGCCCAGCCGCTCCGCGGCATGCGGGATCCTCCCGGACCCGGGCACGAACCCGTGTCTCCTGCATCGGCAGGCGGACTCTCAACCACTGCGCCACCAGGGAAGCCCTAAAGGCTCTTATTCAGAGGGGCAGTGATGGAAAAAAATGATTGAGTAACACTGTGCTAGACAATGCCCCAATACTCATGCTACTAATATGCCCTGAAATAAGCAAGTGAGAACATGATGCTTCTTAAGGTGGTACTTTTAATTAGGTACATGTTCAGAATGTGACTTAAACCAGACTATAGTATTGAAAAATTATAACAAATTCCAGAAAAGCAAGCTGGATTCCATTAATGTAAGATTCACTAGTAATAATAATAGTAATAGCAGCAGTATTACGGTTATGATTAGCAATGATAATGTTATAGCTAAAATACACTAAATGCTTTCCATGTGCCAGATGGTACATTTAATGGCAGAATTCTTTATCATGTTTACTTGGTATCACATTTTATCTTCACACTGTTGTCATCCCCATTTACCCAGACAGGAAACTGAGAGCAAGAGAGGTTAAAGAAGTTGCCCAAGGTCACAAAGGTACAAAGTGATGGAACCAAGATTGCAACTGAAGCTGTTAGATCCCAGAGCCCTAGCTCTACCCCTTACAGGATATTGCCTTTGACTACAAGGTAGCGTCTTTAAATTCTTTTAAAATATCCAGTAACAAATGCTATTACATAAAGATCTCAGGGCTTCTCCCTGCTTTTATTCCTCAATTTATCTTTAAAGAGCTTTATCTTAAACTCTCAGTGTGACAGGATTATACCTAGCAGAGTGACCTTACTTGTCCTTGAGTGATTGTATTGCTGCACTCTGGGGTAATGAAGGTTATCCTGTTCATTTGGCTGCCTGGGTGTATGCCATTAACCCCCCACAATCACCACCACTTCATTGGTGTGTCACTTGAAGCCGGGCCTTCCAAGAGGACAGCCACCATGCCACCAAAATGTGCTCAGGACATAGATGAGGCTCATCTGCTGAATCTGCGCATCTGATGGTTTTTTCAAGTTGCCAAAATTACAACCTTTGTGAATAACAACAACTTGCTCAAGAGACTAAGAAAAATAGTATGTAGTTTGTATATTATCAGAAAGCAATTTGAGCATTTTGCCATTATGTTTTAAAATAGCAATCACATGCTCAACATCACTAATTATTAGAGAAATGCAAATCAAAACTACAATGAGGTATCACCTCACACCAGTCAGTATGGGCATCATCAGAAAATCTACAAACAACAAATGCTGGAGGGGGTGTGGAGAAAAGGGAACCCTCCTCCACTGTTGGTGGGAATGTAAATTGGTGCAGCCACTATGGAGAACAGTATGGAGGTTCCTTAAAAAACCAAAAGTAGAGCTACCATATGACACCACAATCTCAGTACTGGGTATATGTCTGGAGAAAACTATAATTCGAAAAGATACATGCGGGAGTTCCCTGGTGCCCCCCGTGGTTAGGATTCCGGGCTTTCACTGCTGTGACCCGGGTTTAATCCCTGGTTGGGAAGCTGAGATCCCACAAGCCGTGTGGTGTGGCCAAAAAACAAAACAAAACAAAACAAAACAATACACATTCACCCCACTGTTCATTGCAGCGCTATTTACAATAGCCAAGACATGGAAGCAACCTAAATGTCCATCAACAGAGGAATGGATAAAGAAGATGTGATATACGTGTACACACACATACACACACACACACACACGATATTACTCAGCCATGAAAAAGAATGAAATAATGCCATTTGCAGCAACATGGATGGTGAATCACTTTGCTGTACTCCTGAAACTAACACAACATTGTAATAAATTAACTATATTTCAATTTTTTAAATGGTTAAAGAAATAATTTTTAAAAATAGCAATCACAAAATTCCAATTTAAAAAGATAAGTTGGATTTCTGGAAAGCAGTGACCTGGCTTTGGATTTGTGGTTATATTCATTTTACATTATACACAGACTAGAAATTAGCCATGGTTAAAAGTCATAGCTAACTCCTAATTATTTATGGAGGAACTCCAAGTCCTACCCTGGGCTTCTGACTTCTGGACAGCCACTTAGCAGCTGATCAGGACCTCTGTCAGCAGCCTGGAGAAGTAAGAAACAACTAGGTACTGATCTTACTGAGTTCACAGATGTCAAAACACCACACTGAACTTCAGGGGGTTTCCGAATCATTTTAGAATAAGAACCTGGTCCACATAAATGATTTGTGGCCATTAAGTAACACCACAAGCACAAGCCACAAAAACCAATCAGTCTCATTACCTTATTTCTGATGGAATTTCTTTTGATGTAATCTCCGTAAATGTCAGTTTCTACCTCTAATATATCACTATTTATACACATCTGAAAAACACGCAATGAACTGACACCATATGTATTTTTCACCAATGGCACACTTTGCTTCATTACACTATCTGGGTAGAGTTGGACAGAAAGAAGGAACTAATAAAGATAGAAGCAGACTGAAATTGAAAACAGAGAAACAATACAGAAAATCAATGAAATAAAAAGCTAGTTCTTTGAAAAGATCATTAAAATTGACAAACCTCTAGCAAGACTGAAAGAAAAAAAAAGAGAGAAGATGCAAATTAACAATACTGTGTCATGAATGAAACATGGGATATCACTACAGATCTCACAGACATAAAAACAATAATAAGGTTGTGCTATGAACAACATAAACATAACAATTAGATGAAAATGAACAATTTCACAAACTGCCACAACTCACCAATATGAGATATAGCTGTTAAAGAAACTGGCTTCATAATTTATATAATAAAACTCCTGGAAAAGAAGACTCCAGGACCAGTTGGGTTTCACTGGAGGATTCCATAAAACCTTCAGGAAGAATTAACACCAATTCTAAACAACCTCTTCCAGAAAACAGAAGAGTAGGAAACATGTCCCAACTCATTTTGAGAGGCCAGATTACCCTGATACCAAATCAAAGGCAGTATGAAAAAAGAACACTAACTACAGACCGGTATTCCCAAATCCTTAACAACATATTAGTTAATAGAATTCAGCAATATGTAAAACATTTATTTATACACCACAACCAAGTGGGGTTTAACAAGCAAGCGTGGTTCAATATTTGAAAATTACTCAATGTAACCTATCATATTAACAGGCTAGGGCTTCCCTGGTGGCACAGTGGTTGAGAGTCTGCCTGCCGATGCAGGGGACACGGGTTCGTGCCCCCGTCCGGGAGGATCCCACATGCCGCAGAGCAGCTGGGCCAGTGAGCCATGGCCGCTGAGCCTGCGCGTCCGGAGCCTGTGCTCCGCAACGGGAGAGGCCACAACAGTGAGAGGCCAGTGTACCGCAAAAAATAAATAAATAACATTCCTTCTTATGGGCACATATGTATATGTATAACTGATTCACTTTGTTGTAAAGCAGAAACTAACACACCATTGTAAAACAGTTATACTCCAATAAAGATGTTAAAAAAAATAAAATTCACCGAAAAAAAACCAGGCTAAACAAGAAAAATCATATGATCATATCAATTGATACAGAAAAGCATTTGATAAAATTCAACATCTGTTCATGATAAAACTCTCAGAAAACTAGCAATAGATGGGAACTTCCTCAACTTGATGATGAACATCTACAAAAACCCTACAGCTAACATCACACTTACTGGCGAAAGACTGAATGCTTTCCCCTTAAGATCGGGAACAAAGCAAGGATGTCTGCTCACATCACTCTTATTTAACATAGTACTGATGGTCCTAGCCAGAGCCAATAAGTTAAGAGAAGGAAACAGCACATTGGTTGGAAAGCAAAAAATGAAACTGTCTCTATTTGCAAATGATCTGATGGTCTACATAGAAAGTCCCAAAGAATTTATAAAAACAAAAACAAACTCTCTAGAACTAATAAGTGAAATTGGCAAGGTGTCAGGATACAAGCTCAACCTACAAAAAGCAGCCATATTTCTATATCCTGGCAATGAACACACAGAAACTGAAAATGAAGATAGAATAACATTTAAAATAGCTCAAAATGAAGAAGAAATACTCAAGACATAACTCTAACACACACAGGCATTCTATGCTGAAAACTATAAAATACTGCTAAAAGAAATCAAAGAAGACATAAATAAATGGAGAAACGTGCCATGTTCATGGATTGGAAGACTGAATAAGGTAAAGATGTCAATTCTCCCCAAATTGATATACAGGTTTAACACAATTCCTATGAAAATCCCAGCACAAGTTTTTTTTCTAAGATGTAGACAAGCTTATTCTAAAATGTATATAGAAAGGAATTAGAAGAGCTATGACAATTTTGAAAAAAGAATAAAGTGGAAGGACCCATTCTGCCTGTTGCTCAAGCTTATTATATAACCATAGTTACCAAAAGTGTGGTACTGGTGGAGGTACAGACACATAAATCAACAGAGCAGAATTGAAACAGACCCGAATGCATACAGCCAACTGATTTCTGGCAAAGAAGAAAAAGTAATTCAATGGAGTAAGGACAGTCTCTCTTACAAATTGTGCTGAAACAGCTGGATAGCCATAGTCAAATAAAATAAAATAAAACCTCAACCTAAACCTCATGTCTAATATAAAACTTAACTTAAGATGGATCACAGATATAAATGTAAAGCATAAAACTAAAAAACTTTTAGAAGATAACACAGGGCTTCCCTGGTGGCGCAGTGGTTGAGAATCCGCCTGCCGATGCAGGGGACACGGGTTCGTGCCCTGGTCCGGGACGATCCCACATGCCGCAGAGCGGCTGGGCCCGTGAGCCGTGGCCGCTGAGCCTGCACGTCCGGAGCCTGTGCTCTGCAACGGGAGAGGCCACAACAGTGAGAGGCCCGCGTACCGCAAAAAAAAAAAAAAAAAAAACACAGAAGAAAATCTTTGGGACCTAGACCTAGGGCTTGATGAAGAGTCCTTAGACATAACACCAAAACCATGATGTTAAAAATAAATAAATAGATAAATAAGTTGCATTTCATTAAAATTAAAAGTTCTGCTCTATGACAGACTGTTAAAAGGGTTAGAAGACAAGCTACAGACTAGGAGAAAATATTTGCAAACCACATATCTGATAACAGACTAGTATCTAGAACAAATAAAGAATTAACAAAACTCAATTAAAAAAACAAATAATCCAATTAGAAAATGGACAAAAACCTTGAACAGATATTTCACCATTGCTTATTTGAATGGCAAATAAGCACATGAAGAGATATTCAACATCATCAGCCATGAGAAATGCAAATTAAGACCACAATGAGGTATCTCCACATACCTATTAGAACAACTAAAATTTAAAAAAGTGTCAACACCAAATGCTGGCAAGGATATGGGAGAAACTGGATCTCTCATACGCAGTCATTTCCTGACCTCTCACCATGTGCTAGCTGTTATGTTCTAAGTGCTATCTATATATCCCATTAATATTTTCACAACAATCCAATTATTATATGTGTACATATACAGCTTGAATGCATCAGGGAAAGTAGCCTACGCTCCCGGCTCTGGGTAGGACTACTTCAATGGCCCATTTTTTGAAAAGGGTTATGAGAAGTGCAAAATGTCACAAGTCAACTGTCTACTCTCAGTGGAAAGTTATTTGGTCCAGTATGTGTTGGCTGGGGGGGGGGGGGGGGGGGCGGTCAGAAAGGAACTTATGAAATAGCCTGAAAAACAAACACGATTTAACCAGGCTCTGAGCATCCAGGGCACCTACTGGATAACCAAATAAATAGGAGCAGGAAGTAATCTCAGAGAGGTCACCAAATGCAAAGATTCTCAACTCTGTACAGGGTAAACCTCCTTTCTTGCTCTTATTCTGCTACACAGAACAAAGATGATACCATCTTATGTCTCATGTTTAACGCCAAAAATCTGTACATTTTCTTCTTCAGATTTCTACTTCCACAGATGAATTATCTTCCTTAATATGATGTGAGGTTCACGCCAGGAAACTGAAATTTTAATCATCCTGAATTTTACAACATGAAAACGGTCCCTAACACAGCAAACCTTTCGGGCAGTATAGCACAGCAGCTAAGAGTGTGCCTGGGTTCAAATTCCAGCTTGCCCACTTCAAGCTTTGTGACCCTGGGCAAGTTATTGCTCTGTGCCTCAGTTTCCTCAGCTCTAAAATGAAAACAATAGTAGTAGCTCCCTTGTAGGAATGCTATGAGGATTATCTTCATGTACGTATTGGCATCTCAACCAACAACTGCAGCACAAATGTTAGCTATTGTAAGACTCTTACTGATAAGCCCACCCAGGTTCTGCAGACCCACTCAGATCTGAGGCTGAGACCCACTAACCCAGAAATGGTGCAGCCGGAAGTGGCCAGGCCCAGGAATCCCTGCCTCCCATCAATATAAACGTTCCAGAAGAGGGAGACTATTCTCTCAACCCCAGTTTCCTCCCTGACCGCAAGGATGACTGCAAGATCTTTGTCGGTTTCTCCCTCCTCCAAGCTAGGTGTACTCCGCAGTTGCCAGCCCTGAACAAACAGCCAGCAGAGAAAGAAAAAAAAAAAACATTGCCATCTTGTGGCTTTTCAGAGAATTCTTCACACCTATGCACCACCCAAGTCTTCTCATTCCCAGCATGTTCACCCTTTGCAGATCTGAAACTGAGGCAAGTGGCAAGAGCACTTTCGATGACGCAGAGAGCACACTTAGAGCTGCAGGAACCTGGAGCAAAAGTGACAGCACGCTTTTATTTAACGTGAAGGAATACAGAGGCCGAAAGACATGAGGAGCTTGTCTTAAACCAGGGTCAGAGTTAGGCTGTGGGTCTCCTGACCCCTGGTTCCAATGTCCTCTTTACTGTAAGGTGCTGGAGCTCACAAGCACAGTTTGCAATTCCAATGCTCTTAAAAAAAAATCAAACTTGGGTCAGTGACCCTCCATCCTGACACAGCTACAAAACCACAGGCCGGGGATGTCCATGAGGCTGCAAGAAATGAGGGTTATGCAGGAAATATCACCTCTTCTGTGCACTAAAGCAAGAAGAGACGCAGCATACAGTTTCCTCCTGAAACAAAACTCTAATGGCCTCCCTTTATTTCCAGCTGATGAGCTTATTTTTCAAGGCCTTAGGTTTGATTTCAAAGGAATGTGAAATGCCAAACATTGCCAGCAGCTATGTCTATTCTCTCTCCTGCAGCTTTAAGACTTTTTGAATTCTTGCCCTAATGTCGCGGCACTAGCAAGGTCCAGGTGTTTCTAATTCCTTGTGTTTTTGTACCCACAAACAGTTTAATGATTTTTTTTTTCTCGTGGGAAATTCAATACTCTGAATTTTTATTTATTGTTTTTAAATTTTTAATCCTTCCCCAAACAAAACAAGAAACTATAAAAGCCTTCCATGCACTAAGCTGTATGTAGCACCCCCTGCATGGGAATAGTCACATAGTTAGACACAAAACTGGCCTTGGTTTCAAACCGACCTTATATTAAGCCATGACAACATGGGTGTTGTGCCTCCACCAATGATCCAGACAGTGAAGAAGACAATGAGGAGGGTGGTCGTGAACATCATCTGGCGTGCGTAGGATGCCGTGTCTCGGATGGCCAGTGCAAATGCCATCGCTCCCCTGAGGCCTGCAGGGACCAAAGAGGAAGCTCTCCTGTCATAAGGATAAATAACAATGTGTCCTCAAATCCACTGTTGCCACTTGGGGCTAATAAGTTGTATCTGCTTATGCTTCAGGAGTCGAGTTGTTTTATACAGAAAATAACTTTAAAGGAATAGGATTTCCTCCTATTTGAAGTTTTCTTTTGCAAAATGCCCAAATGCAATGGGAAAAACACTGCACTGCTTTCTATAGCACATTTTAGAATAATAACACTCTTTTATTACTGAAATAATTCTCCTGCTAATAACGTGAACCAAAAAGAAATATAAATAATCATATAAGCTCTGTAAGTCTGTGATCCAAGCACTACCCAAGCACTATAGAGTCTTTATAAACTTAAGAAGCAGGCTAGGTATGAGTATGTGAAATGCACAAAACAGCTCAGCATTTCCTTAGCGAAGCCAGGCAGAGAAGTAACAATATAACCTGATCTATATCAGGAGTCGGTGACGTTTTCTGTAAAGTGTCAGATACTATTTTAGGCTTTGTGGGCCAAGAGGAAAAACCAAGGATGTTATGTAGGTACTTACATAAAAGAGAGAAAACAAATTTCCACAAAACTTTATTACTATAGGTATAATATATAAGTACCATGTTATAAAACTATAATAAGTAATTATAATAAGTAATAATAATTATTATAATAATGAGTTCAATTTCTTGTAATCCAGGTCTACTAGTGAAAAGAATGGAATTCTTCTGCGGGTGGGAGATTTCAGTTAATTGGGTTTCAAAGTTAGTGTCCCCGATCATCAAATAGGTTGCAAATATTCATCTGTAAAAGCCATTCTTAGCCCATGGGGTAGATGAAAACAGGCAGCAACCAAATTTGCTGACCCCTGATCTACAGCCACATTTTTATGTTCTAGAGCTTCTCTTTCTAAGCTCTTTTGTTCCTTCCCCATACCATGCTCCTAACTTGTTCTATAGTAAAGAATTAATCCATGGTCTTTAATAGCTATCTAGTATAAATTCCTATTCACCATGGGTAAGACTGTGTGTATATTATAAGAATGAAAAATTAATACTCAGTATATTTATTCACATATTTTCCCACCTTTTCCAATAATTTCACAATTTCATTAACCTGAGAACTTCACAATTCACTAAAGAGTGATTCAGTAAAATGTACATTAAAAAATAGAGCAAAGTTGATGTTCTCTATTAATCTGTCCTAGTCAAATATTGACACACATCTAGACCACTCTACAGCCAGCTACGACACCACTTAATATTTAAACCTTTAAATGGACATTGTCTCAAAGAAGAAAACTTGAGGGCCAGAGAGAGACAACGTGTGCTCCATTCTTCTTTATTAGGTAAACACTGTAAGCAATATGAAGGTGAAACCTCAGGTATTTCTTTCATAGCCTTCAAGAATGAGTTCCTTTTGAAAGCCAGATTTCTCCCAGCAGAAAATAATTTTGATAGGAGATATCTTTAAACAGCACTGTGTACTTCTCAGTCTTTTAGCACAGAAGATAATGAACACACTTAAGTTTATCTAGGTGACTGAGCTATCTCCAGTTCATCTTTCTCCTTCCACTGGCATTTTTCTAATATGTATGGACGATCTGGTCTGTCATTGCCCTCCTCAGAAACCTCTAATGTTTCCCAGCTGCTCTTGGATAGAAGCCCGACTCTTTGGCATAGCACTGGAGCTTCTCCATGGTCTAGACTCCAGCAATGATTCTCAGAATCACACTCTGGTGGTGGGGCCCAGCAATCTGCTTTTAACCGGCCCAACAGGTGATTCAGATGCAACCTGAAGGCTTGCGCCAGTTTACATGCAATTTCCCTTTCCATCCTCACCCTCGTTCTGCATTATCCCATGTGTCTCACATTTAAACCAGACTGCTACCCTTCCCTGAAAAAGCCACACACAGCAATGCTTTCCTGCCCTTCCAACCTGCCACCTCCTGAAATGCCACTGCATCTAAGCCCAGTTCGAAGGCTACCCCTTGGCAAAGATGGCCCTGGGTCCTGCTTTTCTTTTGTGCAATTCACCAGCCTCTCTTGTGCAATTCACCAGCCTCTCTTGGGAGAAACTTAGCTCTTTGTACACCTGTCTCCCCCCAATGGACTGTGACCTCCTGGAAGGAGGTGGGTTTCTGTACCCTCCACAACCTTGAAGTGTGACTTATATAAGGAGGATGCTCAACAAATGTGTGTCAGAGTGAAAGGAAATCATTAAGGTGGGCTGTGTACTTAAGTGCAGATGCAAGCAAGAACTAGACAAAGCAACTGCTTTGCTGAGCAGTGCCTGCTCATGTGATTTCAGTATGACTCTCTGAGGCCTCCAAGAACTACTGTGGGGCAGTAAAGGGCTGCTACTCACTTTGCCTCTTGTACAGCCCCTCCCCCTTCCCAGACAGAGGCACCTTTAAGGGTCACGGTGGCCTTTTGCCTATCTCCTCCCTCTACTTTACAGAGATGCTCTTACTTGGATCTCGTCTATAAAGTCGGATGCTTTCCACTCTCACTGCACCATCTACCTCATGCCAATTGCTCTCTCCTTTCTTTATCTCCACATATTTCTTTATTGTCCTTTGTCCCCTCAGTGGCTTCTCCACTCTTCTTCTCAGCTTTGTAGTGAAGAGGAAGCATTTGGGAGACAGTGTAAGTCAAGCAGAACTATCACAGCTGTTATCTTCCAGTTTGGGGTTCATCTTGCTCATGTGAGTATATTTTATTTCTTTTGCTCCATAGAAAGTTAATAAAACTCATTTTATTTACATTTTTTTTACCTGAAAACATCATCATGTGTTGAAAATTCCAGCCAATCTTGTGCCTTCTACCCAAGTTGAGGAAGAAGGAGAGTGGGTAGATGTGTGCAGCTCTGCCCAGGAAGATGGCAACCTGGCCGCCAGGTAGAGGTTAAGGGCCCAACAGGTTTTCAGGATGGTACTTTCACACAACCTGTGACTGAGCAGAGAATTTTAGGAATGCCATGACACCTTGCTGTGATCAGGAGAGTTGCACAGAGAAGGCAGGCTGTCTCATTTCCCGCCAAACAAGTCTCAGGAGCAAGTGGGATTCCACTGGCCAATTTTCCCAACCTCCTGGCTCACAGAGACAATTTTTGGCCTGTTAAACACACTGTTGCAACTTCTTGATTTGATTAAACTGATATGGACCAAGTCTCCGACCTACCTAAAAATGAGTCCAGAAATAAGCTAAGGTGCTGTGGCTGGGGTGGGGAGTTAAGAGAAGCAAAGAGCGTGCTGGACTCTACTGGAAGAAAAAAAAATCACAAGAAGAAAAAATTACTAACCCCTGAGTCAAACTATAAAGAGAAAGCTTGCTGGGAGAGCTCGTAAGCTTTGGTTGGAAGTAAACATCAGGGGTTTGTATGACCAGGAAGATCCTACAAATAAGAGGTAGGGAAACTTACAGTATTCCTACCATGAAGACATATTCATATTCCTCACGAGGATCAGCCTGGGGAGATTTCTCTGCCTAAGTGGCTAACATATCTTTGGGGAGGTAAGAGATGGAAACGGAGGAGTGTGGAAGAGGAACTCTTACTGTGCAAACCAAAGAATTCAGGGAAACCGGTCATTCGTCACTTGCTGAGTTTAGAACAGAGCCCAGCAGAGAGATGCACACTGCCCTGGTCATAGGAGGAAACCACTGTGGGAGCCAGAAGAACAGGGAGCTTCCGTTTCCACCAGCTGCCGGAGCTGCAGCTGTTTCAGACAGAAGTGAGGGCGGGACTGTCTTCTGCCTTCTCTAGGATAAAATACTAACTACTTTTCTTCTCTTATCGCTCTCTTTTTTTTTCCTTTTTTGCTATTGTTTTGTTTTCTTTATAACAGAAGGAAAAAGGTCATGCTTATAACATTCTATCCCAGGTAAGTAAGTCCCACTTGCGTAAGTCCGCAAGTGGAAGCAGCTTTCAGGATTCACAGAGGCCCCGGCTCCCCCTTGAACAAGGCTCCCGCGCTGTAAACAAGGCAGCACTCTCACTATCTCTCACAGGATGCCGTGCTAAGAATACAAATCAAAATGACATGCCAGGTCTTTCTTAAGAATAAAAACACTGATCCACTGGATCTTTAGCTCTTGGTCTGTTGAGTGTGTAAATCTAAGAAATGAGCCCCAGCTGAAGCAGATAATACTCTAACTGGCAGGATTCTGGCATGGCATTAGGCCACTGTCGCTCTCTAGCTGCTTGGTGAGTATCATTTATACCTGCACAATAAATGAGAAGTCCAGAAGAGAAAAATACTCCTTTTTGGGGGGCCAGCATCCCAAGATCTAAGGATACCCATGAGACCTCAGAAAAGGCAAAAGGGAATAACCAGCAATAGTGGACTCCTGCTCAGAATTTGGAACACCAGGCTGAGCTGAACTGCTATAGTTCCAAGGCCCAGAAGAGTTCACTGTAATGAAAACAATAGGATCTGAGGCCAACTGAGCAAAGCCCTCAGCTGTCCACGTACTGCTGGGCATTCATATCTCTCCTCACTTGAGAGGAGCCAACCCCCAAAACTGTGTCTCTCTTCCAAAAACTGCTCTCACGATGGGACTAAATCAAAGAACTTAGTATTTCTCCATTTCATCTTCCCTTCCTCTCCATTTCTTTCTTTTTTTTTTTTTTTTTTTTTTTGCATTAAAGAAAAGGGTCACCATACGGAAGCTTGGGTGAAAGCATGCACACTGCCTGCAGGCTGCCCTGGGCAGCGAGAGGAAGGGCTGATTGCAACATGTGCAGCTGAGAGCAAGAGACACAGAACCTTCAGTTCTTCCAAACGGGGAACCTCCTGGATTGGAATTCACGTGGCAATGAGAAAAAAACAATTTTGGGGACTGATACGGGTTGCCAATTTTTAGCTCTGCCAGGAAGGGTGCTTTAAAAAACAAACTACCACCTGCCAATCACCAGTGTAACAGAAAGGCCACCTTACACAGAAAATGCAGAAAGGGCAACCCTAGAATCAACACTGGTCCTTGAAATCAAATACACTTAGCTTTATATTTACCACTTAAGCCTTCTTTTTCTCATCATAAAAACACCATGAACCAGTGCTGGCTCAGTCACCTCCCCGCCAAACCAGAAATTATTGTTGTTACAGCTTCTGCAGCAGTGGTCTTCTTTCCGTGTAGAAAATGGGGGAACCAAAAAAGGATACAAAAGCTCCAATGATGAAAACGGGGCTGAAAACGTGCTTCTGGAAGGTAAACAGCGCTAGGCCCATGTAGGAGAAGATGAAGTTCTCTGCCAGGAAGTGTAACACCTCAAAGAGCTGCATGAAAAGGGAAAGGGAAGCCGTAAACCCTGTGGGTCCCCTCCCTTGTATTCGCAGGTCACTTGTGGGGACACAGGCCTCTCCCTCACCTGCTTCGTTCGACTTCTTGATTCCACCGACAGATTGTTGTAGGTGTAATGAGCTTGTGTGATTCCACAGAAAAGGACAGCTACAACGCCTGGCAAGAGAGTTAAAAAAAAAAATCAATGGAGGGAAAAAAAGCAGAAAAAAATCCTCCCTGAAACAAAAAGTTAAGGTAGGCAAGCCCAGCATATCCAACTTCCTGAAAGTTTTTGAAAATTTCCTATTACTGAAAGCTGCCGCTACCCACACTTCTCATATCAATCTTTGCTTCTCCCAACCCTGCCCTCCTTCAAAGACAAGGCCCCTGATTTCCCCCTTGTTCCAGTTTTAAGAGCATTCTCTCCCCTCTTCTAAACTCCTACTGAATTGGCCATCTCTATGTGGCGTTTAGCATTCATTCCCTCAAAGAGACTGTGAAGTGTGCCCCCATCACACACTTTCGTCATATTCCTCTCTGTTCACTGAATGAAAGAATTTAATTTCAAACCAATGCTTTATATTAGTGCATGGTCCAGAGCTTCAGACAAAATGGATCCAGAGTGCTAGTCCAATTATCCTGGCCCTGATCATCTAGATTTCTGGTTAACGGTGACTATTTTGTTGGGTAAGACAATTAACACACCTGGGACTTTGCCTATATATTTACAGATGATTGTCAAGTTTTAAAGGAAGTGAGGCATATAAAGATATGCTGCAATATTTTGAAAGGACGATAAAAAGGACTTCCGAATTACCTGGATTATGTATAGTAACTGTATTTGAGTTCTCTAATAGAAAAATCCAATGATTTATTTTTTTTAATGAGAGAATGTGAGGAACTAAAACCACATGATCACTCACACTAATAATCTATGAAGTGGGCACCGTAAAAATACAGTATTGAAAAGCAATGATTAAACAGACCAGAAACAAAACAAGGGAAAACTGTGTTCACACTCATCTGAGTAGAAGCAAAATTACCATTAAAAGGACATATATTTTGCTTGTCATCGCTACTGTTTGTAAAATAACGAAGCAATCCAGGGGAGGATACAAATAAGGTGTTAATATATACAGCAACTTTTGCAGCTAAGTATCTACTTATAGTTAGAATGAGTACTCAAAGATGTAACTGAGTTTGAAACAATAAAGCTTATTCTTTAAAAGATATGTAGCTCTGGGAAACTAAATTATTCATAAGGCAGAACACCAGCCTTGCTCACCGGTAAACCCACAGGCTTCTGCCAAGAGGAAGGTGCTCCATGACATCAGGAAGAAGAGCGCCGTCTCCAGCAGGGGGAAGCAGTGCAGCTTGGTAAACTTGGTCACGTCAGCTCCTGTCAAGGAACTGTCTCCAGCAACAAGCATCAGGGTCACCGAGAACCACACTCTCTTAGCCCAGGACCCCTCCCTAAGGGCTACCCTTTCCCTTCAGCTCTTCCTTTGGGGCCCCAGAGCTGCTGCTTGGTTTTCAAAGTAAAGAAAATGAAGCTTCCCAGTAGAATAGAGGTTTCCAAGGGCTGGGAGAGGGGAGGATATAGGGATCATATTGTTTAATGGGCACACACTTTCTGTTGGGGATGATGAAGAAGGTTCGGGAAATAGTGGGAATAGTTACACAACACTGTGGATGCACCTAAGGCCACTGAATTGTACACTTAAAATGGTTAAATCTTAACCTGTGGAAGGCTTGCCTACTCATTCTGCACTTTGCTTTTATGTTGGTTGGTTTGTTGGTTGGCTGGCTTTTAAGTCAATATTGTGCAGTCCTTGGCTTAAGGAAGGCCACCTTGCTGTAATTCCCCCAGATAGTCCCTGGCTAGTTAGTTATGGCCACGTTAGCCCCATATGGCCTGGAACAGTGGACAAAAGCAGTCAGGCTGGGGCTAAAGTACTTCACAAACTGCTTCCTCCCAGCCTCCTGCAAGATGGTCCCTGATTCCCAGCCTCCTCCTGGCTTTCCACCCCACCCCACCCCACCCCCCAAAATCTGACGCTTCCCCCAAGCTCCTATCTCCAACAGGTTTATAGGAAGGACAGAAAACACAAAGGTGAGGACAGAGCTAAGCCAAGAGCTACACTCTCAAACATTTTCTCAAACTCTTAGCTAGGCCATCGACTGTCATGTTTCACCAAAGGGTGACATTTCAGGAGCCCCCAGCTCCCAGTGGAATAATTAATTTAAGATTCATTTCTGAAAGGAAGAACTGAGAACTTTCTTTTCCCAAGTGCAATGTCACACAGTCATACTTAGGCAGGGGCAGAAACTATAAAAAGGATATTAGAGCAGTCACAACACCAGTCACAGCTCCCATGGTAAAAGAGCCACTAAATATACCTAGAAAAATGCCAACTGACTTAAAAAAGGCAGCAGCATCAAAGGCGTGAGTGTTCAGCCCCGCTGGCTGGTAGGCAACAATAGACCTGGAGTTTAAAGAGAGAGTTAAAAAACACTAAGCTGGTTTTACACCATGGCACTGACAAATATCGACAAACATAGGTATCTACACTCCGCAGAGCACTCCCCATGATGTATTCATTTAAGTTAATCTGCAGTCACCATGTTATGATGGTATCGGCATTCCAACTGCTGCCAACTGGACAAAGCAACATACCTTTATCAACTAAGTCGATGATAAACCTCATTTAGAAGAGCACCCAATTCAAAATTGAACACTTTTAAGATGGGCCTCTGATTTTAGCCCAGAGCATTCAGGAAGCCAGAGTCTCTCCTCCCAGGCAGAAATATTGTTACTTACGAGGACAGTACAATGGCAACAGCATCATTTAGGACACTTTCTCCAAACAGAAGTGCGTAAAGGTCCACATCTGCATGCAATTCATTAAATATCGCCAGCACAGTCACTAAAACATGGGCCAAAAGCATACAAATTAGTTGCGGTTTCTGACTTTAAGCCATTGATAACAAAATTCATAGAAGCAAATTCTTATCTTTGGTGGGACAGGGTGGTTTGGAAGACAGTAAGGGAGTCAAAGATGGGTCATCTGTCTATGGCAGAAATGAAAATGGCAATCTTCCTAATCTTAATGAGGAGTGATATGATGCTTGATTCTAATAACACTGTGCTCTCAACTGTAATCCCATCGCACTTTGAAAACACTTCTATTACAGAACTTAAAAAATAATCACAATTAATGTGACTTGGCTCTACTGGTGGGGTGAACTCTCTTTGAAGGCAGAAACCCTATTTTATTTTTTATTTTATTGAAGTATAGTTGATTTACAAAGTTGTATTAGTTTCAGGTTACAGCAAAGTGATATATGAATACACACACACACACATACACATTCTTTTTCGTATTCTTTTCCATTATGGTTTATCACAGATACTGAATATAGTTCCCTGTGCTAGTTTATCCATTTTATTGATATATATAACAGTTCGCATCTGCTAATCCAAATCTCCCACTCCATCCCTCCCCCACCCTCCTCTCCTTTGGCAACCACAAGTCTGTTCTCTACGTCTATGGGTCTCTTTCTGTTTCGTAGATAGGTTCGTTCACGTCATATTTTAGATTCCAAATATAAGTGATATCATATGGGGTTTGTCTTTCTCTTTCTGACTTACTTCATTTAGTGTGATAGTCTCTAGGTTCATCCATGTTGCTGCAAAGAAACCCTATTTTATTTTATTTTTTATTTTTTTAAATTAATTAATTTATTTTTGGCTGTGTTGGGTCTTTGCTGCTGCGTGTGGGCTTTCTCTAGTTGTGGTGAGCAGGGACTACTCTTCATTGCGGTGCACAGGCTTCTCATTGTGGTGGCTTCTCTTGTTGCGGAGCATGGGCTCTAGGTGCGCAGGCTCAGTAGTTGTGGCGCACAGGCTTAGTTGCTCCGTGGCATGTGGGATCTTCCTGGACCAGGGATCGAACCCATGTCCCCTGCATTGGCAGGCAGATGCTTAACCACTGCGCCACCAGGGAAGTCCCATAAGCACCATTTTTATCTCAAAATCTTAGTGTTAAAGCATTGGAAAAAGGACTCTGCACATGGAAAGATCCCCCTGGGCTCGCTGGGGATCTGAAGAGCATGTAATCTTGGTGCTAGCTGGCTCTGCCATGCGCCCAAACTAGAAGATTAAAGGGCAGGTTTAATTTCCTGGTAATTTGTCATCGGCCCAGACTTACACCTTTTAAGATCCAAAAGATAAATTAACAAGTTTATTCAAAAATCTCTAATACAAGAGAATGGACTTGAGGATATGGGGAGGGGGAAGGGTAAGCTGTGACGAAGTGAGAGAGTGGCATGGACATATATACACTACCAAACGTAAAATAGATAGCTAGTGGGAAGCAGCCGCATGGCACAGGGAGATCAGCTCAGTGCTTTGTGACCACCTAGAGGGGTGGGATAGGGAGGGTGGGAGGGAGGGAGACGCAAGAGGGAAGAGATATGGGAACATATGTATATGTATAACTGATTCACTTTGTTATAAAGCAGAAACTAACACACCATTGTAAAGCATTTATACTCCAATAAAGATGTTAAAAAAAGAATATAATCTGGAAAAAAATAACATAATACTTTGCTGTACACCTAAAACTAATGTAACATTACATATTAACTACACTAATTAAAAATTTTCTAATTAAAAATGAAAAAAAACATAATGGGGGGAAAATGCCTATTTCTGGTCATTCAAGTTTGAGTTTAGAGCTAACAAAATCAATTTCTCTTTAAATGTCTGTTAATGACCACCAGGAATAAAAAGAAAGAACATGGAAATACAAACCCTATTTTATCAATCACTGTGCTCCAGCATAGGGTCAGGGCACAGTGAAGGTTTAATAAAGGATTATGAAATAATGAAAGTCTTCATTTATAACAGAGTATAGATAATTACACCTCTCACAGTTTTCACATTTCACAGACAATTAAAAATCAGCTATTTTCGATTAGGAACCAAGATGGCGGAGTAGAAGGATGTGCTCTCACTCCCTCTTGCGAGAACACCAGAATCACAACTAGCTGCTGGACAATCATCGACAGGAAGACACTGGAACTCACCAAAAAAGATACTCCAAAGACAAAGGAGAAGCCACAGTGAGATGGTAGGAGGGGCGCAATCACAGTAAAATCAAATCCCGTAACTGCTGGGTGGCTGACTCACAGACTGGAGAGCACTTATACCACAGAAGTCCACCCACTGAAGTGAAGGTTCTGAGCCCCACGTCAGGCTTCCCAACCTGGGGGTCCAGCAACAGGAGGAGGAATTCCTAGAGAATCAGACTTTGAAGGCTAGTGGGATTTGATTGCAGGACTTCGACAGGATTGAGGGAGACAGAGACTCCACTCTTGGAGGGCACACACAAAGTAATGTGCACATTGGGACTCAGGGGAAGGAGCAGTGACCCCATAGGAGACTGAACCAGACCTACCTGCTAGTGTTGGAGGGTCTCCTGCAGAGGTGGGGGGTGGCTGTGGCTCACTATGGGGACAAGGACATTTGCAGCAGAAGTTCTGGGAAGTACTCCTTGGCGTGAGCCCTCCCAGAGTCTGCCATTAGCCCCACCAAAGAGCCCGGGTAGGCTCCAGTGTTGGGTTGCCTCAGGCCAAACAACCAACAGGGAGGGAACCCAGCCCCACCCATCAGCAGTCAAGAAGATTATAAAGTTTTACTGAGCTCTGCCCACTGAGCAACAGTCTGCTCTACCCACCACCAGTTCCTCCCATCAGGAAACTTGCACAAGCATCTTAGATAGCCTCATCCACCAGAGGGCAGACAGCAGAAGCAAGAAGAACTACAATCCTGCAGCCTGGGGAACAAAAACCACATTCACAGAAAGATAGACAAGATGAAAACACAGAGGGCTAAGTACCAGATGAAGGAACAAGGTAAAACCCCAGAAAATCAACTAAATGAAGTGGAGATAGGCAACCTTCCAGAAAAAGAATTCAGAATGATAGTAAAGATGATCCAGGACCTCGGAAAAAGAATGGAGGCAATGATCAAGAAGATGCAAGAAATGTTTAACAAAGACCTAGAAGAATTAAAGAACAAACAAAAAGAGATGAACAATACAATAACTGAAATGAAGACTACACTAGAAGGAATCAAAAGCGGAATAACTGAGGCAGAAGAACGGATAAGTGACCTGAAAGACAGAATGGTGGAATTCACTGCTGCAGAACAGAATAAAGAAAAAAAGAAGGAAAAGGAATGAAAACAGCCTAAGAGACCTCTGGGACAACATTAAACGCAACAACATTCACAATATAGGGGTCCCAGAAGGAGAAGAGAAAGAGAAAGGACCCGGAAAAATATTTGAAGAGATTATAGTGGAAAACTTCCCTAACATGGGAAAGGAAGTAGCCACACAAGTCCAGGAAGCACAGAGAGTCCCATACAGGATAAACCCAAGGAGAAACACACCAAGACATATAGTAATCAAACTGGCAAAAATTAAAGACAAAGAAAAATTATTGAAAGCAGTAAGGGGAAAATGACAAATAACATACAAGGGAACTCCCATAAGGTTAACAGCTGATTTCTCAGCAGAAACTCTACAAGCCAGAAGGGAGTGGCATGATATACTTAAAGTGATGAAAGGGAAGAACCTACAACCAAGATTACTCTACCCAGAAAGGATCTCATTCAGCTTTGAAGGAGAAATCAAAAGCTTTACAAACAAGCAAAAGCTAAGAGAATTCAGCACCACCAAACCAGCTCTACAACAAATGGTAAAGGAACTTCTCTAAGTGGGAAACACAAGAGAAGAAAAGGACCTACAAAAACAAACACAAAACAATTTAAGAAAATGGTAATAGGAACATACATATCAATAATTACCTTAACATGAATGGATTAAATGCTCCAACCAAAAGACACAGACTGGCTGAATGGATACAAAAACAAGACCCCTATATATGCTGTCTACAAGGGACCCACTTCAGACCTAGGGACACATACAGTCTGAAAGTGAGGGGATGGAAAAAGATATTCCATGCAAATGGAAATCAAAAGAAAGCTGGAGTAGCAATACTCATATCATATAAAATAGACTTTAAAATAATGTTACAAGAGACAAGGAAGGACACTACATAACCATCAAGGGATCAATCCAAGAAGAAGATATACAATTATAAATATATATGCACCCAACATAGGAACAGCACAATACATAAGGTAACTGCTAACAGCTATAAAAGAGGAAATCAACAGTAACACAATAATAGTGGGGAACTTTAACACCTCACTTACACCAATGGACAGATCACCCAAAATGAAAATAAATAAGGAACCAGAAGCTTTAAATGACACAATAGACTAGATAGATTTAATTGATATTTATAGGACATTCCATCCAAAAACAGCAGATTACACTTTCTTCTCAAGTGCACATGGAACATTTTCCAGGATAAATCACATCTTGGGTCACAAATCAAACCATAGTAAATTTTTTTTTTTTTTTTGCAGTATGCAGGCCTCTTACTGTTGTGGCCTCTCCCGTTGTGGAGCACAGGCTCCAGACACGCAGGCTCAGCAGCCATGGCTCACGGGCCTAACCACTCCTCGGCATGTGGGACCTTCCCGGGCTGGGGCACGAACCCGTGTCCCCTGCATCAGCAGGCGGACTCTCAACCACTGTGCCACCAGGGAAGCCCAAGTCACAGTAAATTTTAAAAAACTGAAATCATATCAAGCATCTTTTCTAACCACAACGCTATGAAATTAGAAATGAATTACAGGGAAAAAAACGTAAAACACACAAACACATGGAGGCTAAACAATACGTTACTAAATAACCAAGAGATCACTGAAGAAATCAAAGAGGAAATCAAAAAATACCTGGAGACAAATGACAATGAAAACACGACAATCCAAAACCTATGGGATGCAGCAAAAGCAGTTCTAAGAGGGGAGTTTATAGCAATACAAGCCTACCTCGAGAAAGAATCAAAATCTCAAATAAACAATATAACCTTACACCTAAAGGAACTAGAGAAAGAAGAAAAAACAAAACTCCAAGTTAGTATAAGGAAAGAAAACATAAACATCAGAGCAGAAATAAACGAAATAGAAACAAAGAAAACAATAGCAAAGATCAATAAAACTAAAAGCTGGTTGTTTGAGTAGATAAACAAAACTGATAAACCATTAGCTGGACTCATCAAGAAAAAGAGGGAGAGGACTCAAATCAATAAAATTAGACATGAAAAAGGAGAAGTTACAACAGACACTGCAGAAATACAAAGCATCCTATGAGACTGCTACAAGCAACTCTATGCCAATAAAATGGCCAACCTGGAAGAAATGGAGAAATTCTTAGAAAGGTATAATCTTCCAGGAGTAAACCAGGAAGAAATAGAAAATATGAATAGACCAATCACAAGTAATGAAAATGAAACTGTGATTAAAAATCTTCGAACAAAACAAACAAACAAACAAAAAAACAAAACAGGAGGCTTCCCTGGTGGCGCAGTTGTGAGAGTCTGCCTGCTGATGCAGGGGATATGGGTTCGTGCCCCTGTCCAGAAAGATCCCACATACCATGGAGCAGCTAGGCCCATAAGCCATGGCTGCTGAGCCTGTGCGTCCGGAGCCTGTGCTCCGCAATGGGAGAGGCCACAACAGTGAGAGGCCCGTGTACCGCCAAAAAAAAAAAATCTTCCAACAAATAAAAGTCCAGGACCGGATGGCTTCACAGGTGAATTATATCAAACATTTAGAGAAGAGCTAACACCCATCCTTCTCAAACTCTTCCAAAAAATTGAGGAGGAAGGGACACTCCCAAACTCATTCTATGAGGCCACCATCACCCTGATACAAAAACCAGACAAAGATACTACAAAAAAAAAAACATTACAGACCAAAATCACTGATGAATATAGATGCAAAAAGCCTCAACAAAATACTAACAATCAGAATCCAACAACACATTAAAAGGATCATACACCATGATCAAGTGAGATTTATCCCAGGAATGCAAGGATTCTTCAATATATGCAAATCAATCACTGTGATACACCATATTAACAAATTGAAGAATAAAAACCATATGATCATCTCAATAGATGCAGAAAAAGCTTATGACAAGACAAATTTCAACACCAATTTATGATAAAAACTCTCCAGAAAGTGGGCATAGAGGGAACCTACCTCAACATAATAAAGGCCATATATGACAAACCCACAGCAAACATCATTCTCAATGGTGAAAAACTGAAAGCATTTCCTCTAAGATCAGGAAGAAGACAAGGATGTCCACTCTCACCACTATTATTCAACATAGTTTTGGAAGTCCTAGCCACAGCAATCAGAGAAGAAAAAGAAATAAAAGGAATACAAATTGGAAAAGAAGAAGTAAAACTATCACTGCTTGCAGATGACATGATACTGTACATAGAGTATCCTAAAGATGCCACCAGAAAACTACTAAAGCTAATCAATGAATTTGGTAAAGTTGAAGGATACAAAATTAATGCACAGAAATCTCTTGCATTCCTATACACTAATGATGAAAAATCTGAAAATGAAATTAAGAAAACACTCCCATTTACCATTGCAACAAAAAGACTAAAATATCTAGGAATAAACCTACCTAGTGAGACAAAATACCTGTATGCAGAAAACTATAAGACACTTATGAAAGAAATTAAAGATGATACCAACAGATGGAGAGGTATACCATGCTCTTGGATTGGAAGAATCAATATTGTGAAAATGACTATACTACCTAAAGCAATCTACAGATTCAATGCAATCCCTATCAAATTACGAATGGCATTTTTCACAGAACTAGATCAAAAAATCTTAAAATTTGTATGGAGACACAAAAGACTCCGAATAGCCAAAGCAGTCTTGAGGGAAAAAAACGGAGCTGGAGGTATCAGACTCCCTGACTTCAGACTATACTACAAAGCTACAGTAATCAAGACAGTATGGCACTGGCACAAAAACAGAAATATAGATCAATGAAACAGGATAGAAAGCCTAGAGATAAACCCACACACATATGGTCACCTTATCTTTGATAAAGAAGGCAAGAATATACAGTGGAGAAAAGACAGCCTCTTCAATAAGTGGTGCTGGGAAAACTGGACATCTACATGTAAAAGAATGAAATCAGAACACTCCCTAACACCATACACAAAAATAAACTCAAAATGGATTAGAGACCTAAATGTAAGACTGGACACTATAAAACTCTTAGAGGAAAACACAGGAAGAGCACTCTGACATAAATTACAGCAAGATCTTTTCTGACCCACCTCCTAGAGAAATGGAAATAAAAACAAAAATAAACAAATGGGACCTAATGAAACTTCAAAGCTTTTGCACAGCAAAGGAAACCATAAACAAGACAAAAAGACAACCCTCAGAATGGGAGAAAATATTTGCAGACGAATCAATGGACAAAGGATTAATCTCCAAAATATATAAACAGCTCATACAGCTCAATATGAAAACAACAACCCAATCCAAAAATGGGCATAAGATCTAAACAGACATTTCTCCAAAGAAGACATACAGGTGGCCAAGAAGCACATGAAAAGCTGCTCAATATAACTAATTATTAGAGAAATGCAAATCAAAACTACAATGAGGTATCACCTCACACCAGTTAAAATGGGCATCATCAGAAAATCTACAAACAACAAATGCTGGAGAGGGTGTGGAGAAAAGGGAACCCTCTTGCACTGTTGGTGGGAATGTAAGTTGATACAGCCACTATGGAGAACAGTACGGAGATTCCTTAAAAAACTAAAAATAGAATTACCGTATGATCCAGCAATCCCACTACTGGGCGTATACCCAGGGAAAACCATAATTCAAAAAGACACATGCACCCCAATGTTCATTGCAGCACTATTTACAATAGCCAGGTCATGGAAGCAACCTAAATGTCCATTGACAGACGAATGGATGAAGAAGGTGTGGTACATATATACAATGGAATATTACTCAGCCATAAAAAGGAACGAAATTGGGTCATTTGTTGAGACGTGGATGGACCTAGAGTCTGTCATACAGAGTGAAGTAAGTCAGAAAGAGAAAAACAACTATCGTATATTAACGCATATATGTGGAACCTAGAAAATGGTACAGATGAACTGGTTTGCAGGGCAGAAATTGAGACACAGATGTAGAAAACAAATGTATGGACACCAAGGGGGGAAAGCGGCAGGGGGGTGGGGATGGTGGTGTGATGAATTGGGCAGTTGGGACTGACATGTATACACTGATGTGTATAAAATTGATGACTAATAAGGACCTGCTGTATAAAAAGATTAAATTAAATTTAAAAATTAAAAAAAAATCAGCTATTTTCCAGACCAGCAGCTCTTATACTTTTGATCTCAGGACTTCTTTACACCCTTAGAAAATTCTGAGGCCCCAAAGAGTTTTAGTTTTGTGGGCTATAGGTATCAATATTGAATAAAACAAAAAATTAAATATTTATTCATTTAAATTACTAGTAAAACCATTATATGTTGACATATTTTTAATGAAAAATAATTATATTTTCCAAAACAAAAAAAATAGTGAGAAGAGAGCCACTGTTTTACATTTTCTCAGATCTTTTTAACATCTGAAGTAATGGAAGATAGATGGTTCTCATATCTGTTTCTGCATTCAATCAACAGAGAGTCAGTATCACACATTATATAGCCCCTGGAAAACTCCACTCAATGGTACACTTGTGAAAGAACGTAAGTAAAAAAGACAAATGATGTACTACTATTATTATTAAATCAGTTTTGACTTTATGGACCCACTTGAAAGGGCTTTGGAGTTTCTCATCTTCAGTTCTACTGATATTCGGGGCCATATAACTCTGTCGTGGGGGCTTGTCTTGTGCATCGTAAGACAGTTTAGCAGCATCCCTGACCTCTACCCACAAGATACCCGTAGCACTGCACATTCTCCCCTGCCAAGTTGTGACAACTAAAAATGTCTCCAGACATGGCCAAATGTCTGCTGGGCGGGGGGGTGGGAGGGAGGGGTATGGGCGCAGAATCACCCCCGGTTGAGAACCACTGCTCTAAATGTGTACATGCAGGCGGGGTTCTCTTTCAACACTCACACAAAACTACCTTCTGCTTTGTTAGTTTCTGCCATAAGGACCTGAAAAACTAAACTCACTTCTTCAGCTTCCCTTGCGGTGAGTGCAACTTTTGCTGCCTGGAAGGGGGTGGAGACTGGAAGCAGTGCAGTCATCTTGCCTCCATGGGGCAACTAAGGTGTGTCTGAAACCCAAGGGTAATGCCCTACAAAGACTGAGTGCCTGGATGCCTGATTGTAGTGGCAGCCATGGCACAAGCTCGGAGCCGTTAGCCAAGTTAAATAGCTCTCTGTTTAAGCTAGTATTAGCCAGATTTTTCTGTTATTTGCAGCCAAATGCATTACTAACTGATACTATTAGAAAACAAAACCAAACAAATATTTAGCACTATTATAAGCCAACCACTCTTGTAACCATCATCCAGTTCAAAAAATGGAACGTTGCCAACCCCCACAGAAGCCCCCCACAATATGTTCCATCCCAATCTCAAGCCCCTTCCCTCACTCAAAAGTAACCAGTAACCTGATTTATAGGAATCATTTCCTTGCATTTCCTTATAGTTTGACCACCAATGTATATTCCTTGACACTATCATTTGGGGTTAACCCATTTTCAAATTTATTGTTTTAATACTTTACATCTCTTTTTCTCCATGGGTTCTCCCTCCATTCCTTTCTGTCAGCTCTCTTTTCATAATGTCCTATTGTGTAGTCCTCTCATTTCTGAATTTTCCAATCCTGATGTATACAGTTCTTTTATAACTTCTATCATTTTCTTAACTTCCTTTAGCTTCTGTTGGAATGTTAATAAAGTTTCATCTGCTTTGGGACCCTCTTCTTCTGGTATGACTTCATTATCTGTAACCTTATTATTCATAGGGGTTATCCCCATTTTTTCTTATATTTACATGAAGTTCAACCTCAATCCATTTCTGCTGCCCATATTAAGTGAGGTGGGTAGGGGGTAGAAGGCCCAGAACAGCTTTTCCAGTTTCATGGCTCTAGGGCTCCCTCTTCTGGTTTTACATTGAAGTATTAAAAATATGGCCCAGAGGCATAGCCACCCAGAGGTGTAGCCAATACTCAGATCTACTTCCTCTGGCCTCCACCATTACTATCTGAGCTTTCTTTCTCCTTTAATGCCCCATCAATCAAAGTCTGTGGTCCGAGCAGGTCATTTTTAGGGAGTGGCTCTGTCCTTGCAGAGAGATCTTCTACAAGGGATTTCCTGAGAGGTCTGAGGGCCCAGGTCACTCCAGCAGCCTCACACCTCCTCCAGTCTCCTTGCCCTCCCCAACACATTAGAGCCTGTAAAGCCTCCTCCCAATATTAACTGCTGTTATCCAATACGACCATACAATTCTTTGCTCCCAGTGGGGATCCCTCCTTTTGAGTGTGAATACTTGTGGGAAATTTCTAGGTTCCCTGACAATCAAAATGACCAGCAGCCCCCTCTTTCCTTTGCTTCCTCCAGCACAGCTGCTGTTCTTATCCCTAAGTCTCACTGCTACAGGTAGTTTGACCCCACCAGTTGATAACTGGGGATTCATGGAGATACTCTGTCAGCTAGTAGAGTCTGTGTTTTCTTTTTTGCTGTCTTGCTTTCTCTATTTTTGTTAGGGATTAAGGGAGATTCTGAAACCACTTCCCATCACGCCTTTCTTTTCAAAAAGTTTAACTCATTTATTGCGAGTAAACAAAAAATAATTTGGATTTGAAAAATGTCAACTATATCATGAGGCTGGCTCCGGATAATCGTAAATCTAGGCAATAAAACCACTACTCTAAGCTTTCAGATGCTAACCAGACATCAACAGGGGGCATCACCAGCAGGCATACTTCCTAAAGGACAGACATGTCATCTGCATAAAACAAGACAAAAACAAGGTCAATCTCTTTCTTCCACCCTTGAAAACAGTTTATCAAGTTACACAACAGGAAAAATCTTTAGGGATTAGGCTAAAAAAGTTCTTGTTTTCTGGATTATTTATTACATGAACGATATGTGTGGCTCCTTACATAAAACCTGTGATGGTTAATTTTACTTGTCAACTTGACTGGACCATGGGGTGCCCAGATATTTGATTAAACATTATTCTGGATGTGTCTGTGAAGTTCTGGATGAGATTAACTTTTGAATCAGTAGACTGAGTAAAGCAGATGGCACCCCTCAATGAGGGTGGGACTCATGTGGTCTGTTGAAGGTTTCACTAGAACAAAAAGGCAGAGTAAGGGAAAATTCACTTTCTCTGCCTGTCTTTGGACTCAGACTGGAACTACAGCATTGGCTCTCCTGGTTCTCAGGCCTTTGCAATGCAGATCTTGAGACTTCTTAGCCTCCATAATCACATGAGCCAATTCCTTGCAATCAAGCAGTCAATCAATCGATATGTCTCTTTCCCTCACCCCCTCACACACACATATGTCTCCTATTTATTCTGTTTCTTTGAAGAAACCTGACTAATACAAAACCTCTACTCTTAGTTTATCATTATATGACACAAGAATTGTCTTGTTTTGAACCCAATGTTGAAGAAAAATTAACAATGATAATAATAACAATTATTAAGGTCTTACTGGGAAGCAGGCACTATGCTAAACATTTTACAATCTCATTTAGTCCTCATAAAAACCTTAGGGAGGTAGTAGTATCATATCTCCCAATTTAGAGATGAGAAAACAGGCCCTGTACGGTGGGTTGCTATCTGCTGCTGTAACCAACTTCCCCAAATCTCAGTGGTCAAACCCGAGAGAAATTTTATCTATTACTCATACAGTACGTCCACTGGGGGTTGGCACCAGAGGCCTCTGTTCACATCAGTCAGTCAGTCACTCAGGGACGCAAGACTGGTGGAGGCTAATCTCAACGAACAGACCACAGGCTGGCAGCCCAGGACACCTGGGTCCCAGGACTTTATCAGCGAGGGTTCTGGCAGGAAACAGATGAGTAATTTGAGGAGTGTTTATAAAGGCATTATTTATAGAAGTGTGTAGAAAGCACGGGAGAGGGGGAGGGCAGTACCTGTGGCTGAAAACAGGGAGCTTTTATACCATCCCTAGGCTCAAAGGGTCCAGGGAAGGAGTGGTTGCCAGAACCAGGAGCTGTGTGGAGAGGGTCACCCAACAGGAGCCGTGACCTTTATTCAAGGGACACAGCCAGCCCACAGGAACCCTGCATGTCTAGCCTCCTCCCAGTCTCCCATTGGTGCTCTCCCCGTGGACAAATCCAATGGGAAAGTAGAAGGCAAAGGAACCTTTGCAATCTTCCATACCAGTCAGCCTCCCAGTGGGGAAGGGGAGTGTGGAAATGTGGAGGGGCAAACGGAAGCCATCCAATAGTGCAGAGCAAAGTCCAAAGACAGAGTAAAGCGAAGCCTTGAGTACATGATTTTCAAAAGCCCCTTTGACTTTTAAACACTATTTTCCTAAAATACTGTACCAGTAGTAAAAATAATAATAATAATGTACAGTTGACTCATTTATTTATGACAATAAACACTAGCTCTGCATAATTAATGATTAACACTTTGTACTGGTCTGAATTTGGCTGCTCTGAATTTCAATTTCTCATTCTCCCTGCCCATCACCTTAGAAAGCAAGGCAGGAAGTTGGCCATGTCCCTCCTGGACAAACCTGTGCCCAACCAAGATGAGGACTACAGGTGCAGACAACCAGAAGATGATGTGGGGGTTGGGGGTAGGAAGGGGATGACAGACTGGGTGAGTGGCTCCCCCCCCAGCTGGACCCTTGCCATCAGAGAGAACAAGGTCACAACAGTTGTTTCCAACTGGACTTGGACTGAGAAATTACAATTCACTGACTGAAGACTGCTGGTACAGGTATCTAAAAAGCAGTGGGAAAAATGAAACAATAGTGGAAAGAGAAAGAAGGAAAAAATCAAGAACCTGACTTTGTTCCTTCAACTAACTTTCCCTGAACACTCCATCTGTGTACTAAAGAGTACTTAGCACTTGCAAATGCTCAGCACAAAGCGGCAAGTAATGTTATGTAGAAAATAGACCTGACTCAAGAGCTGTGGGAGCTACTGACTGAAGCAGTAAAGGAAGAATAACCAGGCAGGTGGCAGATTTGAACTCAGTCTCAAAGACTAAGCAAAAGAGTGACCAGCCTGGGTGGTGCAACTAGAGAATTACTCTCTGACAGCACAGATCACAGCTTTTGAAACCTGTGAGTGGGTCTGATTGACTCAAGGGGTGTAAAAGTGACAGGATTACAGTGAGAGGAATCACTGCATAATGGTCCACAGGAAGGAATGGCGCTCATTTTCTCTGGTAGCTGCTTATGAATGTAGCAATACTACAGGTTGGAAACGTATATTTTCTTTCCTGAATTGTGGATCCATTTAACAGTCCACAAAGATGGCACGTGGCACCCATGACACATAACCATGGAATAGAGAGGGCTATTGGTCACAGAGCAGCCTATAGCATACCACGCACAGGCTGCCCCCATCAACAGGAAGACCAAACACAAGAGCCAAGTACAGTGAAATCAGGGACAAGGACTCTTACTCTTTCATATCCATCAATACCACTACATATCCCAATACCAGAATTTCTGTTTGATGCACCAGGCACAAGAAGTCAATTTGGTCTTATGGTTCCCCTCTAACTCTGCACTTAAAGTTTTTATTTCTTTTATGGCCCAAGTTCTTAAACAACAGATTTTTAGGAAGCTGGTAAAACACTTTTAATTTACAAAAACATTCTACATTTCAGAAAGATTTCCATTAAAAAGCAGTTAAAGTTAATGTCCTGATGTTTAATAAGTTTAAAGTTTCAATTTTCTAGAACTTTCATTTCTATAAAACCCTTACTGTGCCAATCTTCACAGGACAAATAAAAATGGTGTGCCATGGTAATGCCTTCCATTATTTTCTACCACAGCATGGACACATTAAAGTGAAGTAAACAATTACAAAGATAATCTGGAAAAAGAAGCCTTTCTATCCAATTAAATGAAGCAACACTAATGGCTCAGAAAACAGTATCAGTAATCCTTAAGTTACACTAACTTCCCTTTGCTTATTGGTGGTACTAGTAAGATGTTAGTAATAAAGTTATAGATGAGTATAGTTAGTAATATATTTTCAGAGTCACTAAACACCTTTCTTAAACTTATATAGAATCATTTCTCAACAGACACACATTTGGAGATGTCACAGACATTGTAGTGTTAGAATAATAAAGCTACTTCTCACAGTGCTGAGGTTAAGTGGTAACCTGTTATTAAACACACACACACACACACACACACACACACACACACACACACACGCAAAACAGAGAAATCTCTGCCTGAGTCAGAAGAAGTTGATAGAGACCAACATAACCAGCCGATGCTATGCTCAACACTTTACATGCATTATCTCATTTAATCTTCACAATAGGAAACAGGTACCATTATTCCCACTTCATAAATGAGGAAACTGATGCTCAGGAGATAAAGTGTGCCCAGGCCACCCGGTTAGTGACTGGCAGGGCTAGAACTCAAACCACCACCTGGAACTCCACATCCCACATTCTTTTCACAAACAAGGGTGCTTCAACCAGCCAAGTCTTCAGTATCAGTTTACTAAGAGTGTTTGTAAGAAAACAGGGGGGTGAGAGGGACTTCCCTGGTGGCCCAGTGGTTAGGACTTCACGCTTCCACTGCAGGGGGCATGGGTTCGATACCTGGTCAGGGAACTAAGATCCCACATGCCTTGTGGTACGGCCAAAAAAAAAAAAGGTGGGGGGGGATTTTTTTAAAAACATATTTAAAAAATAGGGGGGCAGTGAAAGAGATCAACGGTTTTTAGATCATCAAGATTTTTCAGAGCCACACAACTGTCTAGAGCTGTGCTAACCAATGCGGTAGCCACTAGCCACATGTAGTCATTTAAACTTAAATTACTGAGCATAAAGTTCAAAAATCAGTTCTTCTGTTGCACTATCCCACATTTCAAGTGCTCAATAGCCACACGTAGCTACTGGCTACCATAAAGGATTGGGAAGACTATAGAACACTTCTATCATCACAGAAAGGTCTACTGGGTAGCGCTGATCTAGAGGAACCCCCAAGAGGCATGGTGAAGTGGAGGTGGGGCATGGTGGGAATCTGTATACCTTAGAGATCATTACTGCCCAGAATGTTAGAGAACATCATAGACGATGAAAAGATCTTTCCATCTGTACTGTAAGAACAAGATCAGCTCTTTCTCCATAAATTCTTTCCCTGCAATGGCACTCTCAGTACTTAATACTAGAGGAAAGAATAGCCGTAACTACTTTATGTGAACCGATTCAATTATGGGTTCCAACTTGGAGAGGAGAGCCTGTTTGTTTTGAGCTGCAGAGGAGGAAGGGTATATAATAATTCCACTTTTAAGAACTGGTTCAACTAACACTTGAAAAATACAAGGTAAGAGATTTATGAATAGGAACATCACAGTGTGCAGGAATATCGCACAAAAGGACTTTACAAATTAAATTACATTCACTACAGGTACTGGTGTGCATTTCTACTAAGCAAAGGTATTATTTAAACCAAATGATAGGTTTCCTAAAAGAATGCAAAAGCACAACACTGAGAACAAAGACAGTCTAAGTGTAAATATTATGACTAAATTAGACATTCTAAAATGAAAGACAAAAGGGAAATACAGGCGGAAGCAACCCTAGTGCTTGTTGGCAGATGGATGGATAAACAAGATGCGGTATATTCATAAAATGGAATATTATTCAGGTTTAAAAGGAAGGAAATTCTGACACGTTACAACATAGATGAATCTTGAGGACATTATGCTAATGAAATAAGCCAGACACAAAAAGACAACTTCTGATGATTCCACTTATATGAGGTATCTACAGTAGTCAAACTCATAGAGACAGAAAGTAGAATGGTGGTTGCCCAGGACTGGGGGGTGGGGTGGGGGAAGGATGGGGAGATGTTGCTTAATGGGTATAGAGTTGCAGTTTTGCAAGATGAAAAAATTCTGGAGATTGGTTGCACAACAATGTGAATATACTCAACACTGCTGAACTGCACACCTGAAGATGATTAAGATGGTAAATTTTATATTTCATTTTATTTTTACAATAAGAAGAAGAAGAAGAAGAAAAGGGAAATGCAGACCCTTCTTAGAAAAGCCATCTAAGTCTGTTAGACCACTTACTGGTCTCTTCCTCCACTGTTCCATGTTAATACTACAGTCTCCCTACTTTAATGAAAGTTAATGATTGCTCTGAACTTTTAAAGATTTAAATAACAAAACATCATAATGATAAGGCCAAATATGCAAATACCTGGGTCAGTAGCAGAGATAACTGCTCCAAAAAAGAGACAATCCGTGTAGTAAAATTTATCTGAGAGCTGCCCCACAATCTTCATGAGCTTCACCACACCATACATGAGATTTCTGTAAGAAGGGAAGGTAAACTATGTCAGAAGGAAAATAAAAGAAAAGAAAACCCATCTAATCGAGTAACCTGGCAAATGAGCAAGCAGAGGAGTACTAGAATACTGTACTTCCAGAGAGGTTTGTGACAACATCGGGCAGCTGCTGTGGTTGGACACTTACCAGGAACACGTGCAAATAAGACTTTGGCACCAAGTAATGGTCTGCAGTTAATGTCATCTTGCTGAAATATCTGAATACTCCATTTAAAAGAACTGTGCTTGTTTACAACTATAAAGTATGATCCTCAATCGGCAACAGTTAGGGCATTTTAAGCAACTGGGTAGTAGGGAAGAAAGGAAGAGAAAGAACCCTGCAAAATGGGTAATGAATTGCTACAAAACTCCCAGGATTCTAAGACAATGCATTTAAAGTCATGGAAATGAGTGGACTGGATGAAGCTGGAGAGAAAAAAAATGGGTTGGCCACAAAGATCCAACTGGTCAACCCTCTCTGCCAATAATTATTTCAAATAAGGGAAGAGAGGCAAAACTCTTTGAACATCCCATTAAAATATCGGCGTACCCATTGACATACCTGGCTTCTCACTCTTTGCATGGGTTAGGCAGGCCAGCAGCAGCCCTCCTTATACTGTGCAGAATGTAATATGGCCCAAGAAGGACCACCAAGTTAATATTTCAACTTGGCCAGAGCACATTTCCTACAGGACAGCTGACAAATTGGGAGGAGTGAAGAGTGTTAAAAGGCCTAGTACATGTTATTAAGGGTGTGTGTGCATCTGTGTGTGTGTGTGTGTGTGTGTGTGTGTGTGTGTGTGTGTGTGTTGGTAACAGCTGTAGGGATTAGGGGAATAAAAACAATCACAGAATAAAGAGAAATTAAGAAAATCCAATTTGCAACGGCATTGAAAAGAATAAAATGCCAAAAATAAACAGCCACAGAATAGACTAATTGTACCCTACAGCTAACCCCCAATAATAAGATTCTTAAAGGTCAAGACCATATCATTGCTCATCTTTGTACCTTAGGTGTCTAGAACAGTAGATTGACAAAGCTAGAAGTTCAAGAACTATTTGCAGAATTGAATCCTTTTGAGAATAAATAGCTATAACTTAGTGCTTGCCTACTGTGTGCCAGACATTGGCACTGTTCCAGACACTTAAACAGCCATATTTCAACTCACAGGAATTCTACGATACAGAGTTGATTTGCTCTTTGTTGCTTATCAAAGGCTTCTTTCACCTACCTTTTAAATATTTCTTGAAACTAGACCTTCCTCTCCATTTCCTTCTATCATAAGCTTAGAGCTGAGCAATAGACTTCTCCGTGGTAGCGTTTTCCCTATAGTCAGCAATACCAGTTATCTAACCTGTCACTCTTCAATGGCTTGTCTCTCTTAAAGGATGAAGTCCAAGCCCCTCCTGTTTTGGTGGCATAAAAGTCTCCTGCTTTTATCTCCAGCTTTCCAGCTAATTTTTTTTTAATGAACTAAAGTGCACATTTCCGTAGTTTTTACCTACTATCCC